>NC_045621.1:2500000-3750000 GCF_009829155.1 Mustela erminea
TTGATTACAGAGAATATTAGCTGTAACTGTAATGTTTTATTACTTAGATTTTTGGAAGCAAATATGACTCAGTATTAATAGTTCGAAGTGGTGATATTCAGATGTTATATTTATTCCTTGAACTTCTCTGTGCCGTTTACATTTCTCAAAATACATTGTATGCTTTACATTGATGAAACCATATTCTGCTCCTAAATCAAAATTTTGGACAAACCTAATCATTACTGGAGTTTTAGAAAATTATATTTGTAAAATAAATGTATGTGTGGTTTTATGACTTTCAAAAAGGTGAGCTGGTTATTTTTGTCCATGAGAAATACTTACCTATTTTTTTTTAATGTCTCTTTTTACCTGAGCCAGCTCAGGTTACATTTTTTGTTTTGTTTTGTTTTTGTTTTTGTTTTTGTTTTTTACTTATCCCAAGATTCTCTGAGACATAGTTTCAAATTTTTTCTGACAATTGGAGGTAATATATAAGTCTTGAACTCACACATAGAAATCATTAAGTAGAATAATGTTTTGGCTGTTCTCTTGAAATATCTTTACAATGAAACTATAGAAAATGCCCAAAATGTATGATACAAATATATTTTCATGTTTTAAATATATACTAAGGCAATGATTTTAGAGACTAAAATTGCCAAGATATTCATTTAATGTAGACTTTTTTCCACTTGGTTTACATAAAGTAGAATTTAGATCTTTGGGGCGCCTGGGTGGCCCAGTGGGTTAAGCCTCTGCCTTCGGCTCAGGTCATGATCCCAGAGTCCTGGATCAAGTCCAGCATCGGGCTCCTTGCTCGGCAGGGAGTCTGCTTCTCTCTCTGCCTCTGCCTGCTTGTGCTCTCTCTCTCTCGCTCTCTCTCTCTCTGACAAATAAATAAATAAAAGCTTTAAAAACATAATCTATATATTCAAAATATGATTGCATATATGCTGTTTTCACTTTTTAAATTAAAGTTTGTTTTCATTTTTGGAGATGACAAGGTCAAGACAGAGCGAGAATTGCCTCCGTTTATTTATGGACGAGATTTTAAATGTCAGCATTTTCACTACAAAGAGGATCAATATTTTCATGTTCATGGAGGAGTTGAATTTGATATCAGCACACCTTCAATTGAGAATGCTTTAGAAGATTTTAAGGTTTTAATTATTATTGTTTCTGAAATGGTTTGTTACTTCACAACTCTTTTATCTTATTCTCCATCAACAAAAAGTCTCTGCTGGTACCGGCACTAGGCCAGTCTCCAAATGATTATCTGTCTGACTCATGAATCTTTCCATATATCATGTAACATACATGAATTTAAGTGCAAACTATATCCGAGGTATGTTAGGTGTCAGAGATGACACGATAAATACGCGAGGTGCACCATCCTTACAGAATTTGTAAGCTTCTAATGGACCATATGTGCCCTAAAATAATCAGAGTATAGTAAAAATCCTCAACATTCACTACATATTCCTCCATTTTCCTCAACAGTTAGTATTAGAAAAGAGATCCTCTAGAGTTTGGGAACAATAATTTAATCTAGAGTTTCATATAAACACAACATTTGAATTATCATTGCTTTTCTACCTTCTTTACATTATCTTTTGTATTTTTTTCCTCACTCTTGAAGTAGGAATTGGATACATGCAGTTATCATTAAGGTCTGGTGGGATATTATATTTAAAAAATTAACATTTACAAGTATAACATTTTATCTGAAAGAAACCATAATTTTTTAGACTTGTTTAAAGATATATCTTTAGTAACAGAACCTATATTTTAGAACAATTTAGAAAAAATACGGAATTGTGCTGCCAATGCATTTGTGGAAGATTCAGTTTACAAGGAACATTACTCCATACCAGTCATGGAACTTAATGGAAAAAGGTAAGGAACTTTCGGTAATCATTCACAGTAGCCACAACTTGTTGAACGTTAGAAGAAAACAAGGAAAGTGTCAAAATGCCAAGGCTAACTTGATACCTCAGCACAGAGATGCTAGAACAATAACTTCCATGAATGAAATCCAGACTCAACAAAATATTAAATAGTGTATTTATTACGTCATGCTCTTTGGTACGTTCTGTATAACAGCCCTTAGCGATGGGGACTGGTCCTTAAAACTATCACTGCATTTACATGGGGATGGAGTTGGGGATCAAATCCTGTGGGTCCATGGAAGGGCAGTGGACTCAGCACAGAGAACAGGATTTATTATTTTTTTAACTCTTATTACATTTTTATTCTTTAAGGTTTTACTTATTTATTTGACAGACAGAGATCCCAAGTAGGCAGAGAGTCAGGCAGAGAGAGAGAGGAGGAAGCAGGCTCCCCGATGAGCAGAGAGCCCGATGCAGGGCTCGATCCCAGGACCCTGGGATCATGACCTGAGCCGAAGGCAGAGGCTTAACCCACTGAGCCACCCAGGAGCCCAGAGAAATAGGATTTAAACTCCTCTTCCTGTGCTGGGTCTTGTTATGCCTGTCATCTTTTTTTTTTTTTTTTAAGATTTTATTTATTTATTTGACAGAAAGAGACACAGCAAGAAAGGGAACATAAGCAGGGAAAGTAGGAGAGGGAGAAGCAGACTCCCCACTGAGCAGGGAGCCTGATGCGGAGCTCAGTCCCAGGACCCCAGAGCCATGACCTGAGCCAAAGACAGACACCTAATGAGTGAGCCACCAGGCGCGCCTGTGCCTGTCATCTTTTGAAGCTGGATGTTTCTCTAAGTTTTGCTAGGGTCTTTTATGTATTATGTTCTTGGATTTTCATATCTTAGACGCTGAAGTTTGGAAATATGGAAGGTAGAGCTGGGGCATTGTCATTAGGAGGTAGAGACTTGAGATTTAAAAGCATATAGAAGAAGTTTTTTCATCTTTTTTTTTTAATTTCATTTATTCATTTGACAGACAGAGATCACAAGCAGGCAGAGGCAGGCAGAGAGAGAGAGGAAGGGAAGCAGGCTCCCTGCGGAGCAGAGATCCTGATGTGGGGCTTGATCCCAGGACCCCAGGATCATGACCTGAGCTGAAGGCAGAGGCTTTAACCCACTGAGCCTCTCAGGTGCCCCTCATCTTGTTTTTTAAGGCGTGAAAGTGATTTAGAGAAAGGACCAAGTCTAGAACCCTGGAGAACAGCTGCTTTTAAATGGTGGAGAGAAGCAGGGAAAGAGCAAAGGAGACTGACAAGGAAAGACGCAGGGAGCAGGACCAGGAAAGCATGGCAGCGTGGAAGCCAAATGGGGAGAATTTTCAAAATATGGGAATAGTTGAAAGCCTCAAATTCAAGAAAAGGCCAAGTCGACTTAAGATTGAAGAGAGCACTGAACTTAGCTATGCCTCGGTGAGGAAACTCGTTCTGGTTATAGGCTCCGTGTGGTGGGCCGAGGCGTGGAGTCGGGGAGAGTTCATGGGATGTGAAGAAGTAAAGACAACGATTCTAAGTTTCTACCAGGACGCGTGGCAGTGAGGAAAGTACCAGAAACAAGGCAGAGGGAGAAGCAGGATGTACAAGGAGAGGTGGATCATCCCATTGATTCTGCCTGAATGTGCACATGGGGCTAGAGATGAAGTCAAAGAGCCTGGGGCTGGTGGCCGCCCTGGTTTTGGAGGGAATCAAGCAATAGAGCTCACGCCCCTAGAATCGACAGCTGGTGTGCATCTCCCTGGAGGAGGACCCCCCTCGCTCAGGGACCCAGCACCTGCCGATAGGCTCCACGTACAACCCTCGCGAAGCTGGACCGGATCCCGGAAGCCCCTCTGAATAACAGTCGATTCTCCCAGGCGTAGGGTCTGGCCGGACGCTAAGACCCTGGGAGCGCAGGGCGTGGGGGGAGAGAAAAGCCGCGCTTGGGAGGGGCTGTTGTGGGTGAGGGAGCCCGGCTGGCGTAAGCACACAGACTGCCGCTGAGCCGGAGGGGACCGGTCCCACCGTTGCCCTGGGATGCCGTGGCGAATGAGCTCTAGCTTCTGACTAGTGCAAGCGTCTGGTCACCAGGGTTGGTGACCCGCAGTTAGCTGGACTTGAATTTGCAGACTTTCAAAACCAGCAGGAGCTCCTTTCTCAGACCCAGGCGAGTGGAGTAATAGTATTTTCCCGGTTCCCGTACCAGGTACTACAGAACCTTCAGTTCCAGAATCGCCCCCCCCCCCATAGTTTTTCCTAGAGATGCCAGATGCTCATTCAGCGCTCAGGTGCTGTGACGTCCCCTCATTCCCGTCTGAGCTCTCCGTAGGGATCCGCTGCTGGGACCCTGACGCTCAGCAGGCCCCATGCAGGCGACTCAGCCCTGACGCCATTGCATGAGCGATGCAGTTTCTCCTGGTTGTGGGACCGCGTCACCTCTGGGCCAGGCTGCTGCTCACGCGTGCTGAAAAGCGGCGTCAGCTGTGAGACGTGATGAGGCCCATCTACTGAAGTAAGGAGAATTTCTCTCCTAATTTTCTTGGTTTCAAGGAAGTGCTGCCTTGAACCCCTAATAATTTGGTGCAGAAACATCTTTTTGGTCAATTTGCTTATAGTCATTCTTTTCTGTGCTGGAGAGGTCATTCTGTGTTGGCGCTGGACCAGAGAGTAATCGGAATGAATGATTGAAAACAGGCCACCTTATCTCCCTCTTTGTTTTTAAGGGCCTTGTTATTGGACTAAACTCGCGTGGGTTGATATTCTCTTTCCTTGGAGTGGTTGATCTCCTAGGACCCCCAGGTCCCTTAAGAAAATAGGATCAGTTCCACTGGCCTTCCAGGCACGCCTGCAACATTTCAGTCCTAGACTGTTTTGGTTCAGGTTGGGTTCTCCTGCCATACCAGAATCAAAACGTAGGGACCACAGTCAGATACTCAGGACTCGGCCACCCATAAAAGTACAAGAATTCATGAATTATTAAGGTGACGATGACCAGAGCAAAAAGATTAATTTATACCAGTACTAAAACATCTTATTTTACCGGTATGGAGAGCAGACTAGCCTTGTGACACTGCTGTGGGTATTAGGAAGCAGGTAGCAGTGGAATATCAGGGAAAGGTGGTGCTGGAAACTCCTCAGAATCTGGGTGCCAGTTTCCAGGGAAGAGTATGAATGGGGTCATTGTATGAGGCTCCATCGTAGCCGTGACGGCACAGAAGGTCTGAGTAAGAACAGTGGTTTGTCACTCTGCAGGGCCTGGACGAGGGCTCCCTTGTGGCGCTGGCCTTGTGGGCTTTCTGTGCTTCCAAGGTCATCTTTTTTGGGGCCAGTGCAGGCTGTGAATCCACTCTTGGGTGGGGAGGGTGGGTCACGAAATTCTGTGGTAGAGACCATCTCAGGGTATAGCCACCTTCACCCCCTCTTTCTTCTCCAGTTTCTAGGGTAGGATAGGCCCCTGCTGATTCTCGATGCTTGATTTGTATTGGATAAGTAAATTGAATTTCTAGAAGAAATCAACCCACATTCCCCTGGTGTGTGTTAAATGTGTAAGTCTGTTGCATTGCCTCGGCAGTGATCGAAGAGTCCAGCAGTGAGTACGGGGGCCCCAGGGGTAATCAGCAACTCCTGACCCCGTAACGGTTTACCACAGCTAAAGCCGGCTCTGGGGAATCATAGAAAGAAGAGGTGTAGGCACTGGGACTCTATGGTGTGCCACTGGGCCAGGCCACTCAGAGACCAAAGGATATCTTCAGTGTGATCCCCTATGACTACATCTACGGAAGCAGGCATCTGGGACCTGGCGTATCTCTTTGTGGTGTCTACTCTTAGCAGCGTATATGACACCGAAGGAAGGTGAGCTGTTTTCTTCTAGAAATTTAGTTTAGTCATCCACTGTAAATCAAGCACCCGGGTGTCACTCATACAGCTCCTTAAGGCTCTAGAAGCTATCGTTACTGTGGTGTGAAAGCCTTCAGATCCGGGTAAGATTCAGAGCGCCTGTCCCCGATTCCGGAGGCTGGAGTCCAGGGAGTCAGGCCAGCCCTCCGTCATGAAGGCGGCACCTCTGCAAGCCAGGGGCCCACGGGCAAGGTGAAAAGTCCCACCCCCGGACCGGCACTGTATTTGCAGGATGTGGGTGAGGACAGCCTTAGTTTGTATTTGTGGTCTAGTGTCCTCGTCGGAGGAGAGCGTGGTGGGTGGGAAGAATGACAACCTCAGACAAATGTGACTAGGTCCTCAAGTATGCAGCAAGCCTGCAGAAGTCTGCTGTGTTCAGGAAGCTGGGATGGAAGCGGAGGTCCAGGAAGAGAGGACATTCGCCTCCGGCTAGTGCATAACATAGTATTTCCCTAAGACCTTCCTTTTCAATCAAGTACAATTTAAACTACAGTTCTAGGGGCGCCTGAGTGGCTCAGTGGGTTTAGCCTCTGCCTTTGGCTCCGGTCATGATCTCGGGGTCCTGGGATCAAGCCCCACATCGGGCTCTCTGCTCAGCGGGGAGCCTGCTTCCTCCTCTCTCTGCCTGCCTCTCTGCTTACTTGTGATCTCTCTCTGTGTGTCAAATAAATAAATAAAATCTTAAAAAAATAAAAAATAAAATAAACTACAGTTTTATATTTAATTATTATAGAAAAAATATGGTTTAGTCAGCATAGAAAAAAAGTAGCAAATTACTTAAAAGTCAGAAAGATTTATCTTTTTTCTTCATGTTTTTATAGCTACTATGTGATCTGTTTTGAACTTGAAGCTTTCTATCATCAACTATATAAGACAAAATGGTGGGGAGCCATAAATGAAGTCGTGAACAGTCTGAAACCAAAAAGGCTTCCACTAACAGATGCTCAATTACATGAACAATTTAAGAAAAAATTTGGCTTCAAAAAAGCTATGAAATGCAAGGTATTTCAGTAATTCTGACAATTTAGTGTACATAATATGTTATAGATAAGTGTACGTCTCAAATTTCTATCTTAGGGATAAATATTAGGTTAAATAAAGTTTTCAATGTGAAATAAAAACTCCACATTTCAGCAGCTTAGAAGCTATATAATTTTGGATTATAAATCTCTGGTAGGGTTACAAAGTAATTTGTTAATGAACCGCATCGTGACCAATCTTCATAAAGGCTCGTGTGCACTGACTGCTGCTTTTGTGTGCCAGGCGCTTCCTAAATCCTTTTAACAAACTTTCTCAAGGTACTCGGACATTGTTATCATTCCTGTTTTACATGTGAGAAATGTGACATGCAGCGAGTTAAGGATCTTTCCCAAATCACGCTAAATGGCAGAGTCAGGCTTCAGTCCTGGGACCCAAACTTGAGGAACAAACTTGTCATCCTGAATGAGATTTCTGTACCTGTTTCAACAGGCCTTGAAGGACGGCTTCTGGAACTAGAAGTGGTGAGCTCACCCACTTTAATGGATCCACTGGCCTTTATTTACCATATTTGTCTCAATGTCCATAAATTTAAAATTTTAATGAGCTCTTTTTAAAAATCTTTTATTTTTTTTCATTTCTTTTCATTGTTCCAGAATTCGTTGTTTATGCACCACACCCAGTGCTCCATGCAATCCGTGCCCTCCTTAAGACCCACCACCTGGTACCCCAACCCCCCAACCCCCTCCCCTCCAAAACCCTCAGTTTCTTTCTCAGAATCCACAGTCTCTCATGGTTCATCTCCCCCTCCAGTTTCCCCCAACTCCCTTCTCCTCTCCATCTCCCCATGTCCTCCATGCTATTCCTTATGCTCCACAAATAAGCAAAACCATATGATTATTGGCTCTCTCTGCTTGACTAATTTCATTCAGCATAATCTCCTCCAGTCCCATCCATGTTGCTACAAAAGTTGGGTATTCGTCCTTTCTGATGGAGGCATAATACTCCATAGTGTATATGGACCACATCTTCCTTATCCACTCGTCCGTTGAAGAGCATCTTGGTTCTTTCCACAGTTTGGCAACTGTGGCCATTGCTGCTATGAACATTGGGGTACAGATGGCCCTTCTTTTCACGACATCTGTATCTTTGGGGTAAATACCCAGGAGTGCAATTGCAGGGTCATAGGGTAGCTTTATTTTTAATTTCTTAAAGAATCTCCACACTGTTTTCCAAAGAGGCTGCACCAACTTGCATTCCCACCAACAGTGTAAGAGGGTTCCCCTTTCTCCACATCCTCTCCAACACACGTTGCTTCCTGTCTTGTTAATCTTGGCCATTCTCACTGGAGTAATGTGATATCTCAATGTGGTTTTGATTTGAATCTTAATTTTAAAATATTAAGTAGTCAATATGTCTCAAAGAAGAGTGACCTGTTTTTACATCTCTATTTTGAGACCTAGAGCAAAGAAGACAAATTTTATTTCTGTAGCTGTATGTTTCTAGTTTCTAGGTTTCTAAATTAGATTGTTATTAAATCAAAAGAATCCTTTTGATTTAAGTATTCTCCCTTTGTTTGAGTATTTCAGAAAGAAAATTGTCTATCCTGTTTTGTCTTCAAAGAAAATTCTACAACTTCTCCCTAAAAAGTAGTGGAGGAAAAAAAAAAAAACTTCCCAAAAATATTTTTTAAATTTCTCAGTGTTTTTTATAGTTCTAATAATTTTAATCATTGTTCAGTGAGACACTTTCCACATGGATCTTGTGAAAATTCTACCCTAACTGGGTACCAATCCGGTGATAATATTAATATATATTTATTATGTTATATATTAACATTGTATTTATTGTAAGTATGTTAGTATGTTTATTGTTCTTTTTTTTCCTTAAGCTACACTTGAGGTATATTTTGAAAAAATTTACTCTGACCCTCTTAATAATTTTAGAGCATCCCATTTGGGATGAAGTCTGCTGTCGAAAGAGGCTTGTCTGCTGTTTTCCATACATTTAGCCGTAAAACCTCAAGCTTGACCATCAACGTTTCAGACGAATCCGGTTATGCCATTTTCCATCACGCCGCCCTGCACAACCGAGTGGCCATCATATGTCAGCTGTACAATGCGAACTTCAACGTCAACCAGAGACGCTTTATTATGTTTAGCCAAGGTACCATGAAGTTTCTACATTTGAAACTGGTTTTCTTTTGCTTTCTGCCCTGATTCAGAATGAAGAATGCATGTTGACGTTGGTGCAAGATTAAAGTTTGGCATTGAGACCCAGAACAAAGCTGAGGTTTTGTTTCCCTTATTTCAGAAGGGGTCCTTTTAGTTTTCTAAGTGTATCCCTTATTGCTCTCCTGTATAGTATCATTTATTGGTTTATTGTGTCTCCCTCACTTGACCATAAGCTCCTCACAGGCAGTGATTTGGTTTACTTTGTTTGCCATGTTATTTGAGTGCCCAGAAGAAAGCCTCAGAAGTGGATGCCGGGTGAGTGCCTGGTTGGACGGATGCAGGGTAGCACTGGTAATCACTGGGATGATTAATATACAGTGATGTACTGTAGCAATTCAGAGAAAAGGTAGATAAATGGAGAACCCAGCAGGACATCCATTTCTTATCCTCAAGTTCTCAACCAGGGAACAGTTTCTCCATGATACATAAAAAATTATAATGAATAACAAAAAATTCATCCATAATAATAATTTTTTAGATTAATGGGCCCCTTAAGGCTAACTTAGTTTTGACTTTAAAAAGCCATTTTTCCTGAGTATTAGATATGCATACCTATGTATGTATTTGTTGGAATAAATTTAACCAGTATAAAAATGATAATGTTGAAAATGAAGGTAGTAGAAGTCCTCCATAACTGAAGAGGGCATTAGAGATAAAATATCAGAAACAGCTGATACCACAATATTGGCAGTAAGAAGCGATGATTTTATATTTTAACCAGCTATCTTAAAAAGTTTTGTTGAATTTTCACGCACCAAAACAAAATGTTCCGCTTTAATCCTGCTGACTACTAATTAATTCTGTAATTAAAATGTTTTGAAATTAGGATACTTCTCTAGATTAAAACAGAGCAGACATTCAGTTAAATTTAAATTCAGTGAATACTCTGTTCTTTAAAGATATGTTATATTTTAAGCCTTTTTTGGTGTGAAAAAAAATCTTTTGTAAATTGAAGTCTCTCCTTTGTGTTGTGACTACTTGAATGTCCAGTTGCTAAGAATTGGTTGCATTTTGAAGTATGGAAAATGTGTGCCTCTACCTGCAATGTCTGCGCATTATGACTTTGCCACACAGAACAGCCCGAAGTGTCAGTTTTGACCAGACGCTTGAGAGGCAGCGCCCCAGGTCTGCTCTGCCATGATGGCAGGGGCGGCCACCATGCCCAGATGGCTTGACCAAAGCTTGAACTCGGTCCTGTTTGACGTAATCCTGCTTTTGGTGTCCAAACATGGGCATTTTGTTCCTATTCATATGAGTTTATTTTGACTAATTTAGGCAACTGCTGCATATTAATAATCATACTTCTGTGTGTATTCCCCTTTAAAACAGAGTCATCAAAAATGGACATGAAAAAAGAAAGAAATGGTAAGACATAAATGAAATATTTGGTGTGTTTGGAAAAGTTATTGCATATATTAAAACTCTCCTTATAGAATATAATCTCCAAAATGTTCTGTCCCAAGAGCATGTCACGTGATGATGTTTTGTCTCTGTTTTGAAGTGTGCACTGTATTTTCTAGCCGTGGCCATTTATTCACCTTCCTCTTAAGTCTTGGGGATTTTTTCTTTTTTCTTTTTTTTCCCACTGTGGGATTTGCAGTTACCTCCCCTTATTTGCATAAAATCAGACCCCTTGAACTTGGAGAATCAGAATTTTAAAGGCTGTGTCTTCTGTATCTGTTTCTACAAGACTGTGCCTTCGTACTCTGCGTAGAGGCATTCGGGGAGGGTCCGTTGTTTCGGGCTCTCGTCGTCTTTGGGGGACCTGTGACAGCCACCTGCAGCTTGGCTTGTCGCCAGAACACGGGAGACCGGACAGGAAGGCCTGCGATGTAGCATGATTTAGCTGTTCTTCCGGCTCAGGAGTTTAACATCTGTTTTTAATTCCAGTGTAACTCAGCACAGTTTACCTTAGCGTCGGTGTGTGACGCGTGATTCAGCGATCTGTCCAGAAACCATTTACAAAGACCTGAATCTAGTAGGGGGAAGGCGGTGGTTCATCAAACCAGCCATCTTCTGCCAGTGGAGGAATGTAGCTAGCCCGAGATGATCTTGGACATGGAACGTGCGCTGACCTCATTCCCCTCCCTTCTGCAGTGTCCTGTCGGCAGCCCCACTGGCAGACACTGACAGAAAGCCAAAAGGACAGGGATTGCGAATTGTGCATCGCGGGCAGTAAGGGGAGGTGGGGCGGGGGTGCTGCAAGGAGCTTCTCTGACCCACCCGTACTGTAGGCATTTGCAGCTGAGTAACAATAGTGTGCTTCCTGCATTTTGCTTTCTTTGTTCATTTCCTAAGGTTCATTTATCCCTGCCGTCTATGATATTGTCCCTCTGATGTGTCTCCCTCACTTCAATAAGCTCCATAAGGGCAAAGATTTGGTTCACTTTGCCGTGATACTCCGGTGGCCAGAAGAAAGCCTGGCCCTAGTAATGATTACGAACTAGCTGTGAATGAACGCACGAAAGGATGGGTGCCGGCGGCGTTAGACCATCACCGGCAGGTTCACAGAGTCCCGTGATACAGATATTCAGAAAAAAGACATAAATATGCCTTTTGGGTCCCAGGGGAGCATCTATTTCCCAGACCAGGATTCCCAACCAGGGAATACATCAGCCCCTTCAGAACTTCAAATACCTCAATTGTATTTGTATTTGAATTGTATCCCCTTCGAATACATCAGCCCCTCCAGAACTTCCCTAATTCTGGCGTGTCGCAGGTCCGTGTTTTCTGTTGACCTTGAGTGCAGGATAGTTCCTTGCTGTGCGGGGCCTTCCTGTGCACTATAGGATGTTTAGTATGAAACACTGAACTCTTCCTCTGAAACCAATAATGTGCTGTTAATTAATTGAATTTAAATTTTAAAATGTTAGGGGGAAAAAGAATGTTTAGTATTGCTCCTGGCTTCTAACCTCTAAATGCCAACAGCAATCCCCACCCTAGCGGTGACAAATGAAAATGTCGTCAGACATACAGATGTTCGGGGAGAGCACTTTACCCCAGGATGCTGGGATAAACCTTCAAGCACAGGGGAATCGTCCAGGGACCTTGCTGAAATGCTGATTCTGATTCCGAGGGCCTGGGTGGGTGCCAAGATTCAGCATTTCTAGGAAGCACACTTTAAAGTCGCGCACGGGAGTAGAAGAATGGTACTTGTGCCCTCAGGTTGGGCTGCAAAAAATCTCTTTTTTTTTTTTTCTTTTTTTTGCCTTTGGAGGAAGGTAGAAAAGAGGGAGAGGCGGGTAGGAGGCTTGTGTGGTTTTTTTAAAAAAACCTCTTCAGGTCACTGTGATATGTTGCCGCTGCCGAGAGCAGCTAACAGCCTTTGACTGACTGCAATGAGCAACCATGTTCTCTAGTCCCCTGATTAGGTCTCAGTCTTGGGGAGCCTGGGCTCCGGGACTGTGAACTTGACCTGTCAGTCCCCGCCCCCACCTTAGGTACGTCAGGGGGGCTCGAGAGGGGCTGCGGTTGGGTATTTTCCTTCCCCAGGGCAGGTTAGGCTCCGATAAAATTCAGCAGGTTTGTCTCAGAAAACACCATTTCTCCCCAGGGCAAGCCTTGTTAAGAGAAATGGAGTGGTCTGGCCTGTCTCCAAATGGTCCCTTTCCCCTGCTCCCCACCCCCAAGCACGAGGGGATCTTTCTCTGATACCCACCCTGAGGACTTGGTCAAACGCCTGGAGTTAAAACTCCCTGAAGCATGGGGACCCCCTGAGACGGGGTCGCCCTGGAGTTTTTAACTCCCCAGCTTACCACGATGGGTGTGCGGCAGGTTGTCCACTACAGTGCAGATTTTCCTTCTGTTACCAAAACCCGGTTCAGCCGCCGCTGCTCAAAAAGCCAGTGCCCCGGAGATGAGCTTTGACTGGAAAGGAATATATAAGCTTTACTCAGGAGGCTGGCCACCTGGAGAGAAGGCGGACTCTTGTCCAAAGGCCAACTCCAAGGTTTTTCTTGGCCCAAGAAGGATTTTGAGGTAGTTTCAGGCCATAAACCGTCAGCTGCTGCGGTCTGTCGCATTTGTTTAACTACAGGCAGACTCAGTGGTGTCAGTTTTAGATGTTATCACAGTGCAAGGCAGTTCTGCAAAGGGATCTGGTTCCTAGTGCCAAGGGTTGTGCAGGAGGGTCCGGTCTCTGTTTTGTGTTGTGTAAAAGGCTTCTGTTCTTTCTGGGAAAGGACATGTGATCCACAGGTAGACAAAGAAAGGCTCATCGATCAAACGACGAGGGGTGATTGCTAAAACTGAAAGACTGCCAGGATGGCCGGAGGGGCCGAGGCGGCTGCACTGCTCTAGCCTGGGTGCGGTGGAGGTTTGCTTTCAGCCCGTTATGCTTGTCCGTATCAGCCTCTCTATATCCCATCTCTGGGGGCAGCATTTGTGCCAAGATCTCACCTTTCTGTCATATCTAAGAAGAGTTTTTGATCTCCGAGTTTGTTTGATTTTCTACTTGCTTAGGACGGAGTGGTGATGGAAGTATCCCCCATGCCTGGCCAGCCTGGAAGACCAAGCCGTGATTTTAGATCGATAAGTCAGGTCAGATATTACAGAGGATCGAAGGCTACGGCATAAGCTTCGATGAGTAAGGCAGACTGGAGGCCACTGGAAGTGTCTGAGTTGGGAGAAAACCAGTGCTTCCCTGAGGAATTACCACTCAGACTGAGAAGTAGGAGTTCGCTGGACCTGGTCAGGAAAGCATTGTTTGGGAGAAGGAAGCTGTCAGACAGTAGGACTAGACCAAATCAGCGAAATCAGGGAGCCTTGAAGTGGAAGAGGCACTGTCCGTCAGCGCGCTGCGGCCACAGGCGCCAGGAGCACCTTCCTGGGCCAGCTGGGCCACGGGGCTGGCCACCCTGTGTTTGAGGAGCTGCGAGAAGGCCCAGCTGAAGGGAGCAAGTTGTGTGTGTCCTGGGTGTTTTGGAGGGAGGGGACAGCTCACGGTTTAGGCTGAACTGCAGCCAGTGGATCCGTTTCCTCTACTGTAATCAGGTGGCCTGGAGAAGCCCCTGGAAGGAAGATCCGGTTTCTATTTTGAAATAACGGGTTCTGAAGGGCAGGAACGATGTGGGTAGGGTGTAGGCGTGCCGGGTGGGGCGGCGGTGGCGGAAAACGTGGTCGTAGAGAGACTTAGCCTTGGTGATGGACTGGTTGTGGGGATGAGATGACATGGAGATACCAAGGAGTCTTCCAGAACAGGCTGGTTGGGGATTCCTTCACTGATTTAGGGATCAGGTGTGGAGGGAAAAAAATTTGACTCAGAGCATGTGAAGTTTGAGGTAGAGACACCCAGTGAGATGTTGGAGGTAAAGATGTAGAGCCTGGTGGAGAAACAAACAAACAAACAGATCTAGGGACATAATTCTAGGAATCATCAACTTTTCCGTGGTAAATGAAGTCACCGCAAAGCTAAAAAGGCCCAAGAAGGAGCCTGAAGGCTCACAGAGGCATCGGAACAATGAGCACGTCCTGAAGGAAACTGTGGAGGAGTAACCAGAGGGAGAGAAAAGGGGGGTGATGATGTCACAAAAGCCAAGGAGAAAAAAGCTCTTTTAGAGAGGAAGAACCTTACTGCTGAGAAGTAGAGAAGAACTGAAAACCACCCACTGGATTTTGTGACATAGAGGGCTTTTGTCAGCCTATTTTTCCTTCAGTTTCAAAGGATCTTGCTTCCTACTACAAAGCAGTTAAATGAAATGAAAAATAACTTAAACAAGAAACAATTTATTTGGTCACAAGACTATTTTATACATTGACTTAATTTTTCAAACAAGAAACAACTTATTTGATCACAAGGCTATTGTAAACATGGACTTAATTTTTCAAATATTTAATATTTTCAATGTTATTTATTCTTAATTTATGAAGAAGGATGGATTTTTAATGGTCAGACATTCTGAGTGAAAGAAATATAGAATTGCCTAAATTAATCCTGATAGTGCTTTTCTTGGGGCTTTTGTATCACAGTACTAAGTTCTGTGGACGGCTATCAAAAAGACATCTTTTAGTTAATTATTTAAATTATTTATTTTTAAGGATTGTATTTATTTATTGGAGAGGGAGAGAGAACAAGAGCAGGGACAGGGCGAAGCAGACCCCCCGCGGAGCAAGGAGCCGGACGCTGAGACCATGACCTGAGCTGAAAGCAGAAGCTTAACCCACTGAGCCACCCAAGGGCCCCCAAAAGGCATATTTTTTTGGATAGACATGTTAGAAATTGATGACTTAAGTAACTGTCCATCCATTTTAGGTCCAACGCCTCTGCACCTGGCAGCGCAGGCTTGCTCGTTGGAGACAACCATCTGTCTACTCTGTTTCAAAGCTGATTACACGCTTTCTGAGAAAAGAGGCTGGATGCCCATTCACTTTGCTGCTTTCTATGACAATATTGGCATCCTCATTGCCCTTTATAGGAAGGATCCTAGTTTGCTGGAGGCAGAGGCAACAGCTGAGTAAGTTATTAAGCATTTGTAAAAATATAAATTTCTGCTTTTTTGACTTGCCCCAAACACTAACAGTAAAGGAATGGTTGGTATCATTGACGTGAACGGTGTAAGGCTTACTCTGTTCTTCTCTGTATCTTCTTCGCCTACCACTTAACCTGTAGAATGTATAAAGGCAGAACTTCTACTAGCCTACCGCATGCCATCTCAGTGGTGTGGCTCTACAGACTAGTTTATCAAGTTCACTACTTAGCACTCTGGAAGAAGCCCGAGACTGGGAAGGAGAAATGTGCTCTACCTTGGAGCCTAACCAACCAGGGGGCAGCTCAGTGCTCTAGACCAGTGTGGAGAGGCCTCAGGTCACAGGAGGAACATCCAGTGGTATTCGGAAAAAAACACATTAGAAAGAAAATAACTTTGGGGGCACCTTGTGGCTCAGTTGGCAAAATGTGTGGCTCTGGATCTCAGGTGTAAGTTTGAGTTCCAAGTAGGGGACAGAGATTCCTCAAAAATAAAAGCTTCTAAAAACAATTTTTTTTTTTAAGAAGAAAGTAACTTTGAAATAGGCAAACATCCCAAACACAGTTTCACAGGTTAGCTTCTATTTCACAATTCTATTTCATAATTTCGCAGAGGACCAACCTTTATGATGGAGGTAAACCTTCTCCTGAAGGTACATTCTTGGTCGTAATTGAAAGACAGGCTCTCATTTGGAATCTGAACATGATTTAGGTATTGTTTCATTAGATATTTCTGGGTCTTCATACAACCTGACCATTATTATTCAGTGAAGAAATTAATTCTCCCTCTAGGTTGGGGCAGAGATGTGTATAGAGAGAGCTTTCAGGACACCAGGGTCTCTTGCTAATAGATTCTCTAACTAATAGATTCTGGAAAGAGCCATGGAATGTAGCGACCCCAGTCGGCTCTGACTCTATCATATTGTGACAATGTATCTGAGCAGAAGGGAGTTTGGGGATAAAGACTGGTGGATTGCAAAAAGCCAGTTGCAAATCAGAGGTAGAAGGAAGACGCTATCTGTGAGCATAAGGAAAAGGAAAGGCTTCATAGAGAGGACAGTTCCCGACGTTGGGATCTCTGCGGAGCTGACGCAGAGCACACCAGCGCAGGGGTGCGTGACTGCGGAACATGCATGAAGGCAGGACAAAGAAGGAGAGGTCAGCGTACCGACGGTCGTTAGCCTGACCTTCAAGTCAAGTTGGTGAGGCCGTTCATGAGCTAGTATCCCGGAGAAGGACCCTGCAGGGCAGGGGGAAGGCCAATATGGAACTGAAAAGAGAAATATAATTTATTTGATAGTATATTTTTTCATATGAGGAAACTCAGAGTGATGCGGTTAAAATAGAAGTAGTCTTTGTCCCTACTACCGACTAGGATAAAGAAAGCAAGAGAACAGTCTTGTTAAGTACAAAAGGGAGAAAGTGAAGAGATACATGTGTACTCATAAGACAAGAGTTTCCCCAAGGCTCAGGAAAAAGGGAAGGGGGGTGTCTAGGGCCAACTGGACAGAGGTGAAAGTTCGAAGACAGAAAGCAAGATAAGCGGGGCTTCATGAAGAGAGGAAAGCCAGGGTGTAAGGGTAAAGTAATAACATTTGAGGCATGTGACACGGTGACAAGAGAATGAGAGGGGAACGCGTGTCAAGACGAAGCACCTTATTCACCCCGACACTGACACTGTGAGCTGAATGTTGTTCCCCTCGTTCTCGACAGATGAGAATGTAACCCAGTTCGCTTCCGATCACATTGTAGTCAGCAGAGCTGATAGTTCAGATAAGGTTCAAGATGCGGTGACAAAAGTCTGCCCAAACATCGTAGTTCAGACAAGGTGACCGTGTATGCTGCTTCTTCCCATGTGGTTTCCGTGTCCTCATACAAGACGGACTCCTGCTTTCATTGTTATGCCTATGTTTCAGCCATGAAGGGAAAAAGAAATGAAAAGTGATAGCACATTCTTTTCTCCTCAGGGAGTTGCCCCTGTAACTTCTACAGCGCCACACTGGCCAAACGTGGGCATGTGTCCCAGCTTTCCGTAAAGGAGGCTGGGAAACGTCACATCGTAGCCTTGTGCCCAACCCAAAGATCTTCACTATCTAAAAAGTAGACAGTGGGATTTTGAGAAACCCTGTTGGTTTCTGCCACAAGAAGGAAGCTGGGATTTGAGAACCGGACAAAATGGGTTGGAGCATTACCAGAGCCTCAGTTTCCTCCTTTGTAAAATGTGCTGATAATACTTGTGCTTACTTACTGTGATACGTCCTGATTTTTAGGAATCAGTGCACTCCCCTGCTACTCGCTGCCACCTCTGGAGCACTGGACACTATTCAGTACCTATTTTCTCTTGGTGCTAATTGGAGAAAAACAGACATCAAAGGAAACAACATAATTCATTTATCAGTGCTAACTTTTCACACAGAAGTTCTCAAACATATAATAGAGTTAAATATTCCTGAACTCCCAGTTTGGAAAACTCTCGTAGGTGAGTATACAACACATAATTGCTTTATAAACAAATGTTTTGATTATCACTCAGCTTAGTCATTGATGCTTACTCTGAAGTAGAGCAAATAAAATAATACGTGCATCATATTTTAAAGTTAAAAATCGTAAAATAAAACAACCAGAAATAAAAATAATACTGAGCTTTATTTTGTATGTACAAAAGTAGTTTTATTTCCAAAATCAAAGAGTCATGACCCAGACTGTATCTTATACAATTTTATTGATTTTTATTTTCCAATGTTCTCCAAAGTCCGTCTATCTTGTTCTCCATCAAAAAAGTAAATTAAAAAACAAGAACCACCAAACAAGGAAAGAAGAAGGAAATTAAAGCTCAAGTGAAAAAGATTCCTTCCAGTTTATTCCTTCTTAATTTAAAAGACAGATTCAGCAACATTTTTCTTCATATATTGATAAATATGTGAAAATTTTTGCTGGAGATTTTTTTCCAAATCTGGGTTCAGTGTAGCCAGAAATCTTATAAAGGTAAGGGCTGCTAGGGCAATTGGATGCACATGTCTAATCTGACTGTCTCCCAAGACCCCGCTAAGTGACACGAGCTCACAGAAGAACGTCGGCCACAGCAGGAGACACACACTCAGGAGGCGGCGGGGACAGATGCCGCAGCCACAGAATATTGGGAACAGCGAGACGCGGCCTTAGCAGGCTGGAGAAGTCATCCCGAGCTAACGTGGGGAAGCTGAGGACTTCTCAGCCCTCCACCGTGAATCTCCTGGGGCTCTAGGACCCACAGTGCCCGTCGGGAATGTTATCTGCTGAGGCTAGCCAGAAGAGACCTAGATTTACTACCGTAGGGACTCTCAACAAACAGGAAACTGGGAGTCTGACCCAAGAGAAAAGCAAGGGGATCTCAAAGACGGCGGCCAAGGGAGGCCCCAGAATGGACACTGTCCTCCGGCCAAAGGGAAAACGTGGGAGACACTCCCAGAAGGTACAAAGAACCCTGTGGAGATGAAATCACGTAAGGAAATTATTACCTCCAGGAAAGATAGAAGTAAGAAAGGAGCCAAAACAGTAGTACTTTGCAATGCTTACCTGTGAATAATATCGTTCAGGCGTGAGAACGTAAGTCTGGAATATTAATTTAACTGAATACTATAAACGTGGGGAAGGGAGACAGGAAATGGCCCTGCAGTGCTGGAAGAGCTGCTCATGCACCATAACATGAAGTCGACCGAGGATGTCTCAGATGGATACGGCGCCGGGACACCCGGGGGGCCCAGTCGGTTAAGTGTCTGCCTTTGGCTCGGGTCATGATCCCAGGGTCCTGGGATCCAGTCCTGCATCGGGCTCCCTGCTCAGTGGGGAGCCTGCTTCCCCCTCTGCCTCCGCTCCCCCCGCCTATTCTCTCTCTCTCTCACACAAAGAAAGAAAATCTTTTTAAAAAATTAAAATAAGATAAAATCGATACAGGAAAAATAAATGTATTTAGAAATATGGAGATATGTAAGTCACAGAAGGTATAGAGGAGTCCAAAGTGGTTAAATCTGGAGAGATGAACTCAGAAAAATGGAGAGGGTGAGTCAGGGAACCACTATATTTTGTTATAGGCCTTTCAGTAATATTTAACTCTGAATCATTTTACTAAAATAAAAATAAAACAAGAATGAAGCCAATTGGGGAATGTAAACTGATGGCTTTCCCAACAACTGATTTTAGGATGGGATAAGATATATTTAGGATTTTCAATTCCGTTCCACTGACTCAAGAAGTTTGAATAATTAGTTTCAAAAGCACTTAATACCTGATTTTGGAGATTACTGGGTACTGGGAACACATTCCAATCGCATCAGCCACGAGATATTGGAGAGGTTCCAATGCTTATTTGCATGTGTATGTGTCATCATATCCCAGGCTTCTTAGGAGGAACTCAGAAGACCATCCTGTTACTTTTAAGAGAATAACTCATTTGAAATACCTCAATAGTTGGAGGAACCAGCCCCTGACAGGAAGAGCCTAATGGCACAAAAAATTCCCAACAGCCACTCCTTCCTGCAGCCATTGTTGGGAAGTGCGGATACTGACCTGAACACAGCAATGACCGGAGAGAGTGTGGCTATTGCCTCTTTGAGCCCTGGAGTAGGTCTCCTTGCTCACACAGCGCACTTCCATGACTAGGAAAGGAAGCATTAGTCACAGTTTATTGGACATCTCCAGGGTTAGCTCCTGCAGAGCAGCTGAATGTTAAGAGATCCAAATTTTGAGTGATCTAGCAAAGGCAGGATTAGACCAGATTTGCTATTACAAGGGGTTGGGAAAAGAGAGACCAGGAAAGGATACTTCCATAAGGTTATTTTTCTTGTATCGTAGATGTTGTTTAGAAGCATATATATTTATTTGCATTATCTCCTGTCTAGAGTATAAGTTACTTAAGATTTTTTGAAATGTCTTCTTTATCCTCAGGCAATGTACAAAACTTCGTATATGATCTAATGGGTATTAAATTTTTATTGACAATAACGTGGCTTACTTTGCCATCCTTGAAACTTACACTCAAAATTTTTTCTAAAGATTCATTTGTTTTAGAGAAAGAGGGCGCATGCAGGTGGGGGGAGGGGCAGAGGGAGAGAATCCCGAGCAGACCCCCCACCGAGCATGGAGCAACGTGGGGCTCAGAGTCGCCACCCCTGAGATCATGACCTGAGCCGAAACCAAGAGGCAGGCACTTAAGGGACTGAGCCACCCAGGTGCCCCCCACACTCAAATTTTGT
This sequence comes from Mustela erminea, assembly GCF_009829155.1. Taxonomy (NCBI): domain Eukaryota; kingdom Metazoa; phylum Chordata; class Mammalia; order Carnivora; family Mustelidae; genus Mustela; species Mustela erminea. The sequence continues at coordinate 2,520,700 of NC_045621.1, forward strand.
TCAGCAACGGATGTCAGGCAAGAGAAATGTGCACTGATTTCCCAGTGTATCTGAACCTCATGACCTGTCAATCTAAGTCATTCAGACCAAAGATAAAAAATTTCAGAATTTGTGGTGCTAACTCTACAGATTATAAAACCTTAGAGACGGTGGGCATTTGCTGTCCGTTCAGCACCACATCGAAGGCCGTGCACAGAGGGAATTTAATGAACAGCATTTGGTGGTGATAGTGGTGATCTCCATGCACAGCTTCACTTGGCCTGTACAAAGCAGATCAGTCATTCCTACTTGTAAAATTATAACGTGTGTTTTCCTGTTGAACACTTGCCAGAAATGTTGCAGTGTGAAAGCTATAAACGACGGATGATGGCTGTGATGTCCTTGGAAGTAATTTGCTTAGCAAATGATGGATACTGGAAATACATTTTGGATGCAGGTGATGTAAAGTCTCTTAACTGTCTTTTGCTTACGGTATTTTATGTGGGGCTATAATTTTGTTCAGTCACTTTAAAATCTGTTTTTTTAAGCTTTTATTTCTTTATTTGAGAGGCAGACAGAGCAAGAGAGTGAGTGAGAGAACAAAAGGAGGGAGAGCTGCAGAGGGAAAGAGAAAGCTGCCCTCCCCCCACGCCCCCCCCCCCCCGAAGCCCAGTGCAGGGCTCAGGTCCAGGGATCCCGACCTGAGCTGAAGGCAGATGCTTAACTGACTGAGCCACCCAGGTGCCCCTTAAAATCTATTTTTAATTGTAGAGGAAACTTTTTACTTGATTTTAAGTTTCCATTTTTCTTTTTTCTAAGATCACTTCCTTTACCCGACAAATATATATAGATATAAATATTTTTATACATTAATTTATAAATATTATATAACGATATATTTTTAAAATTTGAACGTAGTTGACACACAATGTTATATTAGTTCCAGATGTACAATTAGTGATTCAACAACTCTATACATATATTATGCTATGTTCCCCATAAGTGTAGCTACCATCTGTCCCCATGCAATTTTTTTCAAATTCTTATTTAAATTCTGGTTAGTTAACATACAGTGCAGTATTGGTTTCAGGAGTAGAGTTCAGTGATTCATCACTTCCATACAACACCCGCTGCTCCTCATAGCAAGTGCCTCCTTAACGCCCATCCCCCGTCCAGCCCATCCCCGACCCGCCTCCCCCCATCACCCCTCCGTTTGTTCTTTATCATTAAGAGTCTCTTGGGGCACCTGGGTGGCTCAGTGGGTTAAGTCTCTGCCTTCGGCTCAGGTCATGATCTCAGGGTCCTGGGATCGAGCCCCGCATCGGGCTCTCTGCTCAGCAGGGAGCCTGCTTCCTCCTCTCTCTCTGCCTGCCTCTCCACCTACTTGTGATCTCTGTCTGTCAAATAAATAAATAAAATCTTTAAAAAAAAAAAAGTCTCTTATGACTGATTTCCCTCTCCTTTTTTTCTTTTCCCCTTCCTGTGTGTTCATCTGTGTCTGTTTTGTTTCTTAAATTCCACATAGGAGTGAAGTCATATGATAATTGTCTTTCTCGGATTGATGTATCTCACTCAGCATAACACACTCTAGCGCCCTCCGTGTCCTCGCTAACGGCCAGACTGCATTCTTTTGACGGCTGAGCAACTTACACGCTGCACACACACTCCCCACATCTTTATCCATTCATCAGTCATGGGACATTTGGGCTTTTTCCATTATTTGGTTATTGTTGACAGTGCTGCTATAAACATCTTCTTTGTATATTCACTGATTGGTATTTTACAGGCATGCAGCCCTTTGAATCTGTGTTTTTGTATCCTCTGGATAAATACTTAGTAGTGCAATTGTGGGACCACAGGGTGGTTCCACATGTAACTTTCTGAGACAACGCCACACGGTTTTCCAGAGTTGCTGTCCCCAGCCTGCATTCCCACCAACAGTACCAGAGGTTCCCCTTGCTCCGCATCTTCACCAACACCCGTTGTTGCTTGTGTTGTTAATGTGAGTCATTCTGACAGGTGTGAGGTGGTATTTCATTGTAGTTTTGATTTGCATTTCCCTGATGATGAGTGATGGGGACCATCTGGTGTCTGTTGGCCATCTGGATGTCTTCTTTGGAAAAATGTCTATCCTTGTCTTCTCCATGCAACACTATGACAGTACCATTGACTATATTCCCTACACTGTACCTTTTATTCCTATGGTTTATACATTCCGTATGGAAGCTTGTATCTCCCATTCCCTTTTACCTATTTTTTTTTACCCACTCTCCCCACCTCCCTCTGCTCTGGCAACCATCAGTTTGTTCTTTGTATTGAGAGGTCTGAGTCTGCTTTTTGTTTGTTTATTCATTTATTTTGGTTTTTTTTAATATATTTCACATATAAGTGACATCATATAGAATTTGTCTTTCTCTGATAACTTTTTATTTTATTTTCACATGAAAATTGGACATGATCAAAAAACTTTCTAAATTCCACTTCTCTAAAAATTTATAAACTCAAAAATGTTATTAAATTACTTCCTATTCTACCTTTTATATGTACTTTCACTTAGAAATTATTCCTATGCTGTATTTACACAATTTATTTTTAAAATTAAAAATAGCGGGTTTTTTGTGACGAGCACTGTGTATTGTATGGAATGTTGAATCACTCGCTGCCTTGTATGCCTGAAACGAATACTACACTGTATGTTAACTCACTGGAATTCAAATAAAAACTTTAAAAAATAGCCATTCTTGTCCTGGGTTTGTAAGTAGACCTGCATTTAGAATTTAGGCTAATTTCTTGCCCTCTCTAACCCTAATTTCCTCATTATTCAAATGATTCCTACCTCACTAGGTTGTTTTGAGAATACAACATTCTGAAATGATGGTATGTTCTATTTGCACTGTCCAGTATAGTATCCACAGCTGTGATGTGGATATTGGACACATACGAAATGCTCTATAAATATTTGTGGAATGAATAAAGGAATGAATAAAAAATACAGGTAGCACCCAAAACCAACCTTTAGTGTTCCTAGAAACATGTACACAAAGCTCTGTGTCTGAAAAGGGAACCATAGATAAGTCGTTTAATTTCAGGTCGGTAAATAAATAAAAGGCTAATTATACCCGTTATATTTTCTGGCATTTCCAGTGTGCTCTAGGGGGTGTTCTGTGAGATCTTTCACACGGAACTGATACATAACCATCAGGTGAAGCCAGAGATTTTATTTTTCACCATAGCTGGTGATCTCCATCCTTGAACCAATAGTTACTCATGAAGCTAAAGTTGTTTTTTTACTAAATTCAACACTTGTTTTCAGTTGTTTGCAAAAAAAAAAAAAAAAAAAAGTAATAAAATGTTCAAACAATTGCACAAATACATCACAAAAATTGGATGAAATACCAAAACTGAACTCTGTCATATGCTCAAAGAATTTATTCTTCCATCGTGCTCAGCCAGAAGTCCGCGGTTGCAAGGCTTTGAGGGGCCTCCGTGCACCGTGGGCTCGTGGGCTGCGACTACCCCGTGCGCGCGCGAGGAGAGCTGCCTGAATCGTAGAGAAGCCAGAAAAGTACACATATAGTTTCAAGTAATTTTATAAAGATTTCATAGAACGACTTGCTAATTGTTTAAATGGCCACGGCCATAACCATCCTAACTCTGAACGTTTTCAAGTAACTCGGTGTTTTCTCGACTTCCTCACTGTAGGCACCATTCCGGCCTTAATCAGCCTGCTGCGCGGCTCCCGAATAAAACTGCAGTGCAAGACGGTCGGGCTGCTGAGTAACATCTGCACGCACGCCAGCGTGGTGCGCGCGGTCGTGGCGGCCGGGGGCGTCCCGGCGCTGATCCACCTGCTGGCGACCGACGAGCCCGCGCTGCACTCCCGCTGCGCCCTGGTCCTGTACGACGCCGCCCGGCTCGGGGACAAGGACGTCATTGCCAGACACGTGCGTTTCCTCGCGGAGCCTCGCTGCGCCGGACGGTTCCCTCGAGGGGAGCTGGGCGGGTCCGCGTCACGCGCCCGGGGGTCTCCGGGGACGGGCTCGGGCGGGAGGACGGCGGCGGGACCCGACCTGCCCCGGCCCGCGTGAGCCAGAAGCCGCGGCGGCCCTGAGCTCCGGCCGGGCGGGCCGGTCCCGCCGCGAATTCCCCGCACGGAGCCCGCGCCCGCGCCCGCACCCGCGCCCGCACCCGCGCCCGCGCCCGCGCCCGCACCCGAACCCGCGCCCGCACCCGCACCCGCACCCGCACCCGCGCCCGCGCCCGCACCCGCGCCCGCGCCCGCGCCCGCACCCGAACCCGCGCCCGCACCCGCACCCGCACCCGCACCCGAACCCGCGCCCGCGCCCGCGCCCACGCCCGCACCCGCGCCTGCACCCGCACCCGCGCCCGCACGCCGGGTCTGCCTCGCTCCGGAAGAACCTGCAGCTTCAGAACCGCGCCCCGTGGGCGGCGGCCGGCCCGAGGGCTCTTTGCGGGGCGGGGGAGGCTCCTGCGCCTCCCGGGACCACCGGCCGCGGGACCCTCGGGCAGTGGCTCGGGGCAGGAGCCGCCACCGGCTCGACGCGCTCGGGCGCGGGTGGGCGCGCAAGGGGCCCGGGGCACCGCGTCTCACCGACAGCACGTGTGAGGCTGTCCCCGGCGGCGACACGGGGGCGGCCGCGACCTCCTCAGCGCCGGGGTGTCGTGTGTCCGCGAGATTCCCGGAGACACGCGGCCGCGCGGCTCTGGCTGGACGCGGTGGCCCGACGGTGCGCCGGGAAGTCCCCTCTGGTGGCCGCAGCGCCTCCGCCCCGCAGTGTGTCCCCAAGTAAAGCCACCTCAGTGTCTGCTCCTGTCCACGGAAGGTCCTCGTGGCCTTCGTCCGGCGACGCCTCCTCCCGTGGACGGAGCTGTTCGCGACAACAGGTGCCGTTTGGTCAGCGTTGTACCCCGGCCTCGGTTCTGTCGGGTCCGGAGTCGTCCGTGATCTCGGTTTCCTCTGTGTTCTCAGGAGTAATTCGGCGTCGCCCACCCGCTCTAACTTTTTGAGTCATTTCCTTTTGGTTGGTTTGTTATCATTTGGAAAATGTATTAGAAATAGGGATGCCCTGGGCCCACCTCTAGAGTTAATCTTTATGTAGAACTCCGAAATCTCCACTTAATCTGACAATTAGCCAGAGTTAGGATAAGTGTGTCCTCGTATACAGTATAGCTAAGTTTTGCTTTGTCATTCACTTTTTTTGAGTATGGCTCATTTACATTGATTGACATGACGCTTAATCGTAGTCCTGTCATTTTGTTAATTTTATTTTTTAATCTTCTACTGGATGGTCAGTGTTTTCTTTCTCTTTTTATCTTTAAAGTCCAGGACTGACACATCAACAGTAGTTACCTGTTTTTCCTGGGATCTGCTATAACTGCTCAACACGTCTCTTCATCTTTTATTTTTGGAATGTTTTCCTAATTCGTATGTTTAATTATTTTTTTTTCCTGTAGTAGTCTTAGTCCATACACACGAGTACTTTTTGTGGGTTTCTTAGATGGCAAATTTTATTCTAGATGCTGGGTGACAGCAGTGAGTGAAACAGACCGAACTCCAGTGTCATGGAGCTGTAGCTGGGAGTAGCAAGACAATAAACGATGCAGATAAACCAAATACATAGTACGTTCGGTGAGCAGAAGTGGTTAGGAGGAAAGTAAAGCAGGGAAATGGGAAGGGGCAGTTGGCATTTGAGGACAGACCTCAAGGAGGTGGGGGAGCGTGCCATCCTTTTCCGTCCAGAAGAGAACTCTAGGCAGAGGAGACGGTGCACAGTTAAGGGAAGGCAGGATGTGCCTGGAATGTTCAAGGAACAGCGGGAAAGCGAAGGTAGCAGAGGGAAGGGAAAAGGGAGATGCTCAGCCGGGCGGTGGTGCACTGTCACGTGAGGCTGTGCGGGCAACTGTGAGACACCTTAGCTTCTGTGCTGAGTGTGTCAAGTCACTGAGCAGTTTTGTTCTGGGAAGTTCCATGGAGAGATTTACATCACTTTACCTTCTGTTCTGAAATAGGCAGGCAAGGGTGGATGTTGCGAGACTGATTTAAAAACTGTAATGGTAATCCAGATGACAGGTCGGTAATCCACATGACAGGTCGGTAATCCACATGACAGGTCGGTAATCCACATGACAGGTCGGTAATCCACATGACAGGTCGGTAATCCAGATGACACGTAATGATGTCTTAGACCAGAACAATAATTGTAGAAATGATGAGAAGTGATCACATTCTGTGTTACATTTTGAAAGTTGAGTCACCAGGATGTGTTGGAAAGTTGAAAGATCTTGAGGGACCTCAAAGAGACTAAGAAAGAATGGCCAGCGAGGTAGGAGGAAGCCTGAGGAATCTGTTGTCCTATCAGCCAAGTGAAGAAGGTGTTTCAAAGAGGAAAAAATGATCAATCCTGTCAAAGCTATCGTAAGGTGAAAGTCAAATACTGACCACTGAATTCATTGATCTGAATTAAAGGACCACCTGTCTGTGCAAACACCAATTATTTGTGTATTGTATCACCTGTTCCTGTCTCGGGTAGCTGTCTGTATTCTGTATTCTGTCGTTGTCACTTTGGTTCTCATCCTTGTCCACTCTTCAATTTATTTCATTTTTCTTTTTTTCTCAATCCAATCATGTCACTTGCTATGTTTTTCAGCATCGATTTATTTTTGTGTTGATTACAATTTGGTTTTTATATTTCTCCACATCTTTACTGAGCTTTTTCAGCTCTCGCTTCTTCTCCCCATCTCAAAAAAAAAAAAACCCTTTCCTGAGCTCTGATGTCTCTCCTGTGCATTACTGTTTTATAGAAGCGATTGCCTCATTAATTTTTTTCATTGACAATAATATACCACTTTTGGTCACAGTTTCATCTATTTTGTGACAATATTTTTTGGTGAGCATTCTTCATCTGTCATAAGTTTTTCTATTTTTTTCTTAAATATATTTAGACAGACGCTGTTCTAGTTCCTTTATGATCATTACTCGTCTTTGAATGAGGTAAGTTCTTTCTGGTCTGGCTATTTGCAGGAAGTATATGTGGGAAAGAACATATATGAAGAGAATTATGAATTATGAATTATGCCACGGAGTTGCGTGCGTGGGTCCTTTCTGCTTTCCTTTTCCCTGAGCCAGCAGAGACGGGTGCATAGTACTTCACAATGTAGATTCCGTTCCCTCCACAATGCGGAGTCCGTCTCTTCCGTTGTACCCACCACCAGATTACTTCTTCCGAACATGTCTTGTCAGTATGATTCGATGCTAATCTTTGCTTCCCTTAAATTTTGAAATTTTTTGCTCAATAGACCCAGGAAAGAGCCTGCCACCATCCTGCATACCCATTCCTGTTGTTTCAGACCGAGAATTGTGTGTTTCTTTTTCTGCCCCTCAAGGTAGAGGCTTGTTAGGAAAACTGTGCTCTGCTAACATTTCCTGTGGACAGTGGCCATGGGCTATCTCGCTCCTCTCTTCTGGTAACTCACACCTACTGTTTGCGACTCAACATTGTAGATGTCTCCTGCTTTTATTGAAAATGAGATTACATTTCTGTTGATCTTAATACTTTTGCATTATTTCTGTTAATAGAGGGAAATGCCATCTTTATTCCATTTAAAATTAAGAAATTATATTCACATTTTAAAATATTTAGTGTTGCACAAATATAATCACCAATTACCAGTACAATGTCTGCAATGGTGAATATTTCCAAATTGGCAGTGTATTCAATTAATCTTAATCAGTTGCTTTACTTTTTAGAGACTTATTAAGTGTTACAGTGAACTTTACTTTGGTGTAGAGGAGGCTACTTTATGCTCAAACTTATATTAACTGTCATTTAATGTGACATACCGGTAGACATATTTGTTTGTGGGCATTCTCTCCTACATAAACAGATACTTATAGTGAGAGAGATTATGGACTTATGTTTTTAGACAAAGACTGAATAAATCTTATAAAATTCGATGTTTTTTAAATTTAAATTCAATCAGCCAACATATAGTATACTCTTAGTTTTAGATGCAGTGTTCAACAGTTCATTAGTTGTGTATACCACCAGAGCTTATCATATCACATGCCCATCAATTAATTTTTGTTCCTTTATTTTTAGAATGGAATCCCAGCTCTGATAAGTCTTTTGAGGTTAGACATAGAAAATGTGCTAATAAATGTAATGAACTGTATACGGGTGTTATGTATGGGAAATGAACAAAACCAAAGAGCAGTGAGAGACCATAAAGGCATCCAATATCTTATCACATTTCTGAGTTCTGATTCAGGTGAGTCTCAATTTCTGTTTCATTTCTAAGCGATCAGATATATGAACTGAAGCAAATATAGGTTGGACTTGTCCAGTAGGAATGCATGTCCTAGAATGGATCTACACATGTATAATGTAAACTAAATACCCAAAACACTCAAGTTCAAATGCTGGTTTATAAAAGGAATTAACTCTCAGAGTTACAGTTTAAAAATGAAGTTTAATTAGACTTCTTTTTTAATAAATGGAAATACTGGCATAAATCATGAAAAGAATGCAGTTAGTACACCCAGGGACTTGAGTAGACAACTCCTTGTGTGAACGACACATTGGGAACCATATATAAGTTGCCATGAAAGCTTCAGATTCGCTGTTAGATATTGGATATCAGAATTCTAGGTCATCATGTCATTAGGCCAATTACCACATTCTGAATTACGTATCGGCACAAGAGCACCACAAGCTGTGAGGGAGCTCTGGTCTGCACTGCGGGCGGTCTCTTCGGTTCTGTAGGAATTAGTTCATTGCAGTGAGCAGACATGTAACAGGGTAAGCCTCAATTCCATGGTTTTCCCCAAATTTGAGGGGATTAAAAAATGGGGGAAAGCTTGCTCATTTTTCTTCCTCAGTTTATCATCTTTCTGTTCTAGTTTTCCAGGAATAAAGATAGAAAAAATACGTTGGTCAGCATGTCAGTCGGGGTATGGATGAGGGGGTGTCGCACAGAGTTTGCTCTTACCTTAGTGTTTCAGAGTTAGTAATTCGGGTCTGCTGGGCACACCTGGCTGGCTCAGTCAGTGAAGTGTCTGCCTTTCACTCAGGTCATGATTCCAGGGTCCTGGGATCAAGTCTCACATCTGGATCCTTGTTCAGTGAGGAACCTGTGTCTCCCTCTGCCTGCCACTCCCCTTGCTTGTGCTCTCTCTCTGACAAAGAAATAAAATCTTTTAAAAAATTATCATCTTCTAAGAACCCCTCTCGTATGGGGAAATCATTTGAAGTCCTTTCCCTTCATTAAAATTCCCAAGGTCATCTGCTCTAATCAGCCCCATCAGTAACTAGGCTCTACTTTATCTTTTTTTTTTTTTTTTCCTGAGTAGGCTCCACACCCACTGTGTAGCCCAGTGCAGGGCCTGAATTCAGGACCCTGAGATCCTGAGCTGAGATCAAGAGACAGACACTAACCAATCGAACCACCCAGGTTCCCCAACTGTATCATTTTTAAGAACAGCGTTAGAGACAATGCATAGAATCATCCAATCACTATGTTCTGTGTTATACAGTCGAAATTGATACAACATTGTACTGCAGTTTTTAAAAATAGCATTATAAAAATAAATTTTAAAAATAGCATTATAGCAGCACGTGGGTGGTTCAGTGGGTTAAGCATCTGCCTTCAGCTCAGGTCATGATCTCAGGGTCCTGGGATCGAGCCAACTTAGGGCTCTCTGCTCAGTGGGGAGCCTGTTTCTCCCTCTCCCTCTGCCTGCGGCTCCCCTGCTCATGCTCTCTTCTCTCACAGAAATACATAAATAAAATTCTTTTTTTTTAAGAGAAGTTTAAAAAAAAAGCACGAGAGAGCCAGCTTTTAAAATGCTTATTTCAGCCATAGAATTTTTTACTTGTTTATAATTGTTCTTTATTTTATTATTTCTGTCTTATCTCCTTAATTAAAATGTAAAGACAGAGCAGGGCAGGCCTGGGGGGCTCATTTAGTTGAGCATCCAACTGTTGATTTCAGTTCAAGCCCTAATCTCAGGGTTGTGAGATTGAGCCCAAGTCCAGCTCTGTGCTGGGTGTGAAGCTGCCTCAAGATTCTCGCCCTCTCCCTCTGCCCATCCCCCCCCTAAAAAAATGTAAAGACAGGGACTAGTTTTCCCTATCCGTTTTCATCCTCCAAATCCTAGATGCTAGAGCAAAGCACAAATTATAGAGGCTGTTTGAACAAATACAGTAAATAAATGCATGAAAGAAAACTGTAGAAATAAATTGTTGAAATTGTTTCTTTTGGGCTCTTGTCTTATCTTACTGAATGTAACTTATCCTAATCTGTAATCTATTTTATCTCCTCATTCCAAGGAAGATAATTTTGTGGAAAAAGGTTAATAATTTTTTTCTCTTCATTTATAATTTATAAATGCCTCATTTATAATTTTAGTGCTTTAACAAATAATTCTCTTGGCTGTTAGCTGGGTTGTTCATGTGTAGGGGTTCAAAAAGGAATTTTATTAATTCCAGTATCATCTTAACCATTCTCACCAACTCTAAGATTTCATGCATTAAGGTAAAATGGCCCCAGAGCAGAGTCATGGGCAGTTTCTTGAGACGACGGATTTATTAATATCTCCTTAGTCTCACCCCTGGCTCTGGGACTTCCTCCCTTGCCGGCTTTGGTTGGGTGTAAGCCGTTGCCTCACCCGTCTTCAGCTGCTTATTTCTTACTCTGCCACCTTCTGCTGCGCGCCTACCCTCATCCCTGTGCTGCTTCAGAGTTCATCCTTCTTCTGGCCCTCGGTCGTCCTGCTCTGTGTTACTGACTAGGATCCGCAGGACCCCACCGTGGAAGTAGAAAGCTGTACAGAAAGTACACACAATGCTTTTCAACTGCAAACTGTCAGCAAAACTTATGGAGCTCGTCATCCTTCCTAGGCTGAGCACTGGCACGGCTCATGGCAGGTGTGCCCACCGCTCTCCCGCGGGCTTCGGTGAGAGACAGTACCTGCGGTCAGGACCTTCCAGAATCTGAAAACTTCGGAATTCAGTTCACAGGAACTTGAGATACAGACCATCTCCATTCTTAACTCTTATACAGACCAACTCCATCTAAACTCTTAAAGATGGGGTTCCTCAGCCTCTGTTCTCGGTCTGTCTTGGTTGGTTGGTTGGTTGGTTGGTTGGTTTTAATATACCACACTCTCCTAAGCAGTTGTATTTACTGTTAGAACTTCGTTGTGGTTTGAATCTACTCTTGCTGGCTCTCTAACTGAGTCCCTGCTTTTCCTCTAAGCATTGGAGACAGTTTGGGCTATTGAGGCGCTAAGATAGTCCCTCTCCCTTTAGAATTTGGATCCAGTTGGTAAGTAGACACGGGAGTCAAATAGATCAAAACTTCAGCCTCACTGTTGGAAAGTTTGCTTCAAGAAAAGAGGGAAAAAAAATAGTGCCAAAAGAACCCAAGTCATGCATTTGTGATTACTGATTCTCCAAATTAAGAAATTTTGTAACTCACTTTTCCTTTTTTTTTTAAAGATTTTATTTATTTATTTGACAAACAGAGATCACAAGTAGGCAGAGAGGCAGGCAGAGAGAGAGGAGGAAGCAGGCCCTCCGCCGAGCAGAGAGCCCAATGTGGGGCTTGATCCCAGGACTCTGAAATCATAACCTGAGCTGAAGGCAGAGGCTTAGCCCACTGAGCCACCCAGGCACTCCCTCACTATTCCTTTTATGGAAGAAATGAGCAACACACCTGAGTATAGGAATTTCCACTTTTTGGACTGACTTAGCAGTACAGGGTTAAAAAATGATCCCCCCCCCACTCTCTTAATTTTAGTAACCTACTGGGTTTAACATTCCAAGTATTACTAGAGTTATATAGGTAAATGCAAAGTTGATCACATTTTTACCCTTTTTAAAATCATTCACTTGTTCTTTGTCACCTAAGATAAAGCCCAAATTTCTGTCATAGCTTATATGCCCTTCTAACCTAATTCCGAATAGAAATGACCTTCCCATCACTTCCTGTCACTTCCCTATTTTACTCCGAATTAGTGTGGAACATATTGCTATTTCATTCTTCTGGCCTTTGGCTTGTCCCACAAGGTTCAAGGACTTTGTCTTGTCAGTTCATCACTGTTTCTCTGTGCCTAAGACAGTGCCTGACATGTAGTAGCTCCTCAATAAAGTACTTGCTGAGAAAACAAATGATTGAATGATGAAAATATTCATAAAAAAAAGTTAATATATTTGATATGTGATATGCACACACACGCATGCACACACACACACACACAGGCACACTCACACATGCACAGAAACATACACACACACATATATGAACAATCGGCCTTAATAGAGAGAACTAACCTGAATAGTCTGTGAAAGCACAAGCATTAGGTTTTGAGTCTGCCCAATTGAATACAAAGACACCTTCTGTACAGTTTTGACTTTGGGAAACGTGTGTCTTACATATTACAAAAAAGCACATTAGATCTATAAGGCTACTGGGGGAAAACTAAAATTTAAAACAAGCAGAAACAAATGAACCCAACTAGATTTCAAATGAATTACATAAAGATTTTATTTTTTATTTTTAAAAAATATTTTGCTTATTTATTTGAGAGAGATCAAAAGAGAGAGGGAGAAGCAGGGAGCCCAACAGGGGCCTTGATCCCAGGATCCTGAAACCATGACCCGAACCGAAGGTAGATGCTCAACTGGCTGAGTCACCCAGGGACCCCACATGAAGACTTTAAAAGAAGAAAAAAATTAATAACCTGTGACTTTTGAACATAGCCCTTCACAGGCACCTGGGTGGCTCAGTCGGTTAAGCATCTGACTATCTCAGATCAGGTCTTGATCTTAGGGTCGTAAATTCAAGCCCCACATTGGGCTCCAAACTGGGTGTGGACCCTGCTTAAAAAAAAAAAAAAAAACCAAAATGGGTGAACATAGCACTTCATTATATAATCTCAGTCTAGAGGAGGAAAAAAGATAACTGCAAACATATTTTGGATTTGTATTTCATAGTGATATGGGTGAAACGGCTCTGAACCTGTGTTCTGAGTATTGTAGAACCGAACAAATGAATAAATACGTTGATAGTATTGTGGCCTCACTGTGAAAAGAAGTATACAGACTATGGGAAGGCAATAAAGAATCCTGTAGGGTTGGGCTGGAATTGGAAAATTGGAAGCATATTTATTTTCCTAGTTTTGTCTGCTTGGAGAGTCTAGAAGCAATGATATTTCAGTAGAAATGAACATATCTAGTACCCAAAAATCTTGATTTCTAAGTACCATTCGTCATTAAAAGAAAAGAGAACTTGAAGAAATGGTTCATTTCAGGGCTGGAGCAGAGCAGGTATGTGGTAAGTTTGAAACATCATGACAGAAAGTAAGAAAAAGCTAAAAAAAAAGTCTTGAGGGAGTTCTTGGACTTTTGTAAATTTTCTGTAAGTTTTAAAGAAAACAAATACAACTGGTTAATAAGAATGTATGAAACTATTTAAATTCAACAGTATCCAAAAATATGAAATAAAAAGAGACAAAGTTTTTTGCTTATCAAATTAGCTAAATGTATGTATTTATTCTTAATGCTGGTATCGATATCTATACTTAAAAATGTACAGTGAAATGAAATTATGAAATTATCATTTTTGGAAACTAGTTTACTGTGATATATTAAATTATTCCAATAATACCTGGGACTCTATATACTAAGGGAAAATCCAGGAAGAAAAATAACTTTCATGCCAAGATTTCTCCTAAATATTGTTTAACAGTGAAAAGTTGGAAATGACATCTATTTTTTTAAAAGGTGAACGGATAAGGAAATGTAATACACTCATTAATGGAACATTTGGGAGACACTGATGCTCATAAAGAATGAGAAAATGTTTTACTGGTAAATTAAAATGTAAGATATTGTGCTTATAGTACAATTATGTTAAATATGTCTGTAACACTACTTAAATATCTTTTCCTTTAAAAAGTGAGTAAGACTAAAGGAAATACTTGCATTTGGGTTGGGAGAATCTGGACAATTTTATTCCTATTTCTCTTATTTTCTATACACGCTCTAAGTTGGATTTTGTTAATAAGGAATCTAATGATAAGTTGCATTTTTGTATTTTTAAAAAGTTTGTTTCACTGTTTCTTGAATTCATTTGAAGATGTGCTGAAGGCTGTATCTTCTGCCACCATCGCTGAGGTTGCCCGTGACAACAGGGATGTTCAGGATGCCATTGCTCTGCAGGGAGCCATTCCTCCTCTGGTGGCTCTTTTTAAAGGGAAACAACTTAGTGTCCAAGTGAAGGGAGCAATGGCTGTGGAATCACTGGCTAGTTACAACCCGTATATACAGAGAGCATTTCTGGAACAATCATTAAGTAAATATCTTTTAAAACTCCTCAAGGTAGGAATTTTATGATAACTTGTCATATTTCTTAGACAAAGTATTCAATACTGAATTTAGTAAAGTGAGAAGAAAACTAAAACCAACTCTTTTTTTTTTTTTAAGATTTTATTTATTTGACAGAGAGAGACAGCGAGAGAGGGAACACAAGCAAGCAGAGGTAGTGGGAGAGGGAGAAGCAGGCTTCCTACTGAGAAGGGAGCCCAATGCGGGACTCGATCCCAGGACCCTGAGATGATGACCTGAGCTGAAGGCAGAGGCTTAATGACTGAGCCACTGAGGCGTCCCTAAAACGAATTCTTAAATGAACTTTTTTTTAAAGATTTTACTTATTTGTTTGTTGGTTGGTTGGTTGGTTTTAGAGAGAGTGTGCGAGCCTGTTGCGGGGGTCAGGGAAGAATCTCAAGTGGACACCATGCCTGGTGTGGAGCCTGACACGGGGCTTGACTCATGACCCTGAGGTCATGATCTGAACCAAAACCAAGAGCTGGACACTTACCCGACTGAGTCACCCAGGCATCCTTAGAATGAATATTTTAGAAAACATCCCTACAATGTTCAATAAATGTGCACAATTGCACTACTGGGTATTTACCCCAGAGATGCAGATGTAGTGAAAAGAAGGGCCATCTGTACCCCAATGTTTATAGCAGCAATGGCCACGGTCGCCAAACTGTGGAAAGAACCAAGATGCCCTTCAACAGACGAATGGATAAGGAAGATGTGGTCCATCTACACTATGGAGTATTATGCCTCCATCAGAAAGGATGAATACCCAACTTTTGTAGCAACATGGACGGGACTGGAGGAGATTATGCTGAGTGAAATAAGTCAAGCAGAGAGAGTCAATTATCATATGTTTTCACTTATTTGTGCAGCATAACAAATAGCATGGAGGACATGGGGAGTTAGGAGAAGGGAGTTGGGGGAAATTGGAAGGGGAGGTGAACCATGAGAGACTATGGACTCTGAAAAACAATCTGAGGGTTTTGAAGGGGCGGGGGGTGGGAGGTCAGGGTACCAGGTGGTGGGTATGATAGAGGGCACGGATTGCATGGAGCACTGGGCGTGGTGCAAAAACAATGAATACTGTTATGCTGAAAGGAAATAAAAAAATTTTTTTAAATGTGCATTGGAAGAATGGAATTTTTTTTTTTAATAGGCATTTCAAACAGATGTTAAGGAACAAGGAGCTGTGACCCTTTGGGCCTTGGCAGGACAAACCCTGAAACAGCAGAAGTACATGGCAGAACAGATCGGATACAACTTTATAATAAATATGCTTTTGTCACCATCAGCTAAAATGCAGTACGTGGGTAAGTTATTTCCTGTGCATAAATCGGCACCATGTAGAGCAGAACCTTGAAGTAGCCGACATATTTCTTGCTTTTCTTGACCAGGAGGTGAGGCAGTCATAGCCCTAAGTAAGGACAGCAGGATGCATCAGAATCAGATCTGCGAGGGCAATGGCATTGCCCCATTGGTTCGCTTACTGAGGATTAGTAAAATCGCTGAAGGCACACTTCTGAGTGTCATCAGAGCCGTGGGGTCCATTTGTATTGGTTTGTGAAGTTTTTCTCAATTCTTAAATTATCAGTAAGATACTTCCCTTCCTCTCTGTCTCCACTGATAAAGCCCTAAGTCATACTCAATCTATAAAAGGCTTATCATTGTTATTTATTTCTCTAAGACCTTAATGAGTAAAAGTGGGGTGGGTGGCTCAGTGGGTTGAGCCTCTGCCTTCGGCTCAGGTTATGACCTCAGGGTCCTGGGATCGAGTCCCACATCGGGCTCTCTGCTCAGCCTGGAGCCTGCTTCTCCCTCTCTGTCTGCCTCTCTGCCTACTTGTGATCTCTCTCTCTCTCAAGTAAATAAATAAAATCTTTTTTTAAAAAATAAAAGTGGCCAGTAAGTCTAGTTGTTCCTTTCATTGCAAAGGAACTAACAGTTGGGGTTGTCTATAAGAGTCTATAGAATTGTCAGTGATTGAGCTACCAAAAAGGAACATTGAAGTTCTTTGCTGACCTTCTTGAATGCATGAAGCAGATTGTAGACTGTTTCTTATACATAAGAAAAAAAAATCTTTATTTGTAGTTGATTGTATTTCCTCAAAAAATAGTCTAGCTGAATGAAGAATGTAGGAATTGGTTCCAAAAAGATTTTTTTCTCCTTGCTTGAAAAAGCTACTTTGCTGAAGTTCATTAAAGCTCCAAGGCAGTCAGTCAGACAAAATAATGTTTCTTTTTTTTAGCCAGAACCTATGGTATAGATTATAGAGGTTTCTAAAATTCTAATAGATGACAACATCTATACAAAACTACTGTGTGTGTGTGTGTGTGTGTGTGTGTGTGTAAATGCCCATGCACAAATGTGCAATTTCTTCTCATTACTTCACTTCGAAGCTGTCTACAAACCATCTACATTTGCCACAGACAAGGGGATCTCCATGAGAATTGTGGAGGAAAACTCTTGATTTCAAATTTACTGGTTTAGAGCGGTTATACATACACACACACCTCCCTTTTTCTTCCTCCTCATGTTCATTTTTTCTTCTACACTCTTGAACATATGTAACGTATTTAAAATAGCTGTTTTAAAGTCCCTGTAATGAGTTCCAGCATCTGTATCATTTCTGGGTCTCTACTGGCCAATATTTTTTCCTGATTATGAATCATATTTTCCTACTTCTTTGCATGCCCGGAAAATTTTAAATGTGGGTTTTTTAAAGACCTATTGAAATATTTTACATACCATAAAATATTTATTTATTTTTAAAGATTTTATTTCATAGAGAGAGCATGTTTGTGTAAGCGCAAGCGCACGGCGGGTGGAGGCAGAGGGGGAAGCAGACTCCCTGCTGAGCAGGGAGACCCATGTGGAACTTGATCCCAGGACCCTGAGATCATGACCTGAGCTGAAGACAGACGCTTAACCAACTGAGCCACCCAGGAGCCCCACAATAAAATATTTAAATAAAATATACAATAGAATAAAATATGAAAATACATTAAACCATACAATTTGGCGAGTTTTAACATGTGCATTCAGCTGTGACACCATCACAGTAGTCAAATAAATGAATGTAGTCATCACCCCAAATGGTTTCATTGTGTGCCTTTGGAATCCCCCTCTTTGTGCTTCCGTCCCCAGAGAACACTGATGTGTTCTATCAGTGTAGATCAGTTTGTATTTTCTAGAGTTTTCTGTAACTGGATTATACAGATGTGCCTTTTTCTTGCTGCTTTCACTCAGCATAGCTATTTTGATATTTATGCATATGTGTTCACTTTTTAAATGCTGAGTCATATTCCATTGTGTGGTGTGATGGATGATTTTATGACTTATGATACCTGTAGTTATGATCTGCCTCCCCACATGCATACACACGCTGTTCCTCTGGCAAGCCTGGCGAATGCACATGGACATACTATGACCCGTTTGTCCAGGTGCCCACTCATGGGCATTTAGATTGTTGCCAGTTTCCTGCTATTGTACATGAAGCTGCCATGAGCATTTGTGTGTAAGTCTTTGTACAGACACAGATGTTTCCATTTCTCTAGGGTAAATACCAAAAAGTAGGATTCCTGGGTCATTGAGTAGGAGTGTGTTTAACTTACAGAGAAACTGCCAGACTGTTTTTCAAAGTTGTGCTATTACTTTGCATTCTTACTAGTAGTGTATGAGAGTTCCAACAGCTTCACATCCTTGCCAGCACTTAGTATGATGATTTTGGCCATTAGAGTGCGTATGTAGTAAATCTCATGGTTTGAACTTGTATTTCCCTAATATTAATGATGCAGAGCATCTTTTCATGTGCTTACTTGCTATTTGTATATCCTTTTTGGTAAAGTTTCTGTTGAGATATTTTGCCCTTTTTTTTTACTTTTTTTTTTAAAGATTTTATTTATTTATTTGACACACAGAGAGAGATCACAAGTAGGCAGAGAGGCAGGCAGAGAGAGAGGAGGAAGCAGGCTCCCCACTGAACAGAGAGCCCGATGTGGGGCTCGATCTCAGGACCCTGAGATCATGACCTGAGCTGAAGGCAGAGGCTTAACCCCCTGAGCCACCCAGGCACCCCTATTTTGCCCGTTTTTTAAATTGTGTTGTCCTATTGAATTATAAACATTCTTTATATATTCTAGATACAAATCATTTGTTAGATGTATTTTTTGCTTATTCCCAGTCTATAGTGTGTCCTTTCATTCTTATAACAGTGTCTTTTGAAGAGCAAAAGTTTTTAATTTTGATGAAGTCCAATTTATTGGTATTTTAAATTTAGTTCATAAGTTATGTGTCCTCTTTAAGAAACCTGCCAAACTCAAGATCACAAAGGTTTTCTGTTTCGTTTCTGTATTTAGACATATGATCCATTTTGAGTTAATTTTTGCATATGGTCAAGATTTTTTTTTTTTTATATGGCTGTCCAATTGTTTCAGCTCCATTTATTGAAAAGATTATCTTTTCCTCCAATGAATTTTTCTGAGTTATTTCTGGATTTTTTTATTCTCTTCTATTTACTCATTTGTCTATCTTTATGTTATACTCACTGTCTTAATTATTGAAAGTTTACAGTAAATCATGCAAGCAGGAAGAATAAGTCCTTCAACATTGCTATTCTTTATCAAAGTTGTTTTGGCTACTCTAGGTCCTTTGCCATTCCATATAATTTAAAAAAATCTATCTGTCAATTTATGAAAAAGATCTATTATTTTTATTGGAATTGCATGAAATCTATAAGCAAATTTGTGGAGAACAGGCATCTCTGTAATAGTAAGACTTCCAATCTATAAACTATGTCCCTCTACTTGTTTAGGTCTTCTTTAATATCAATCAGCAATGATTCCTGGTTTCCAATACATAATTCTTGTATATATTTTATCTTAGATATTTTCTATTTTAAAATTATGCATAATGTTTTGATTGAATGCTGGGCATTGTGAATCGCAAACTGATAGATGCTGAATTTTTTTGTTTTTCTTTGAAGGGAGTTAGGCTTTGTTCTGGCATGCAGTTATCTTGGGATCAGTTTGCCCCATTTGCAGCTAGCTTTCAAGCTTTATTAGGACAATTCTAGAGCAGCTTTTACTGTGGAACTAACTTAACTCCACTATTAAGATGATATCGTTCCAAGGACTTAATTCCTTATATAATCCCCTGAATTATGAGGAATCTGAACTCTGGCCACAGAGCATAAACCATTCCTAGCGCTGTGTGAGCTCTGAGAATTGTTCAGCCTACGGCTCATAGTGCTTCTTTTCCTAACCTAGTGGAGTTTCATCCCATTATTAATATGTGAAGATTTAGTCAGAGATGGGATGGTATTCATTTTATCACACTACCATCATTGTTATCATAATCATGATTATTAAAAATATTCATTTTGGGGGGGACCTACGTTAGCACCTTCACTCTTCAAAATCTCTGTTTACTCCATTTCCACTTACTCTGAGATTAGCAATCCCTTTTTTGTGCTTCAAGTGTATTTTCTGTATCTTTGTTAAAGCACCCATTGCATGTACTGCAATCATGTATTTAAATAGTTGCTTCCCTTATAGAATATAAACACCTTAGAGGCAAAGATTCTAATTCCTCTTCCATTTTTTTTTTTTTAAAGTAGGCTCCATGCCCAACGTGGAGCCCAATGCAGGGATTGAATTTAAGACCCTGAGATTAAGACCTGAACTGAGATGAAGCTTTACACACAGCTGACTGAACCACCCAGGCACCCTCTAATTTCTCTTTTTAACTCTACTTTTTACCTCAGTTCCTGATGAGTTAGGCATTCAAGACCTGCCAGCTGAGTCAAGAATATTCATGTAGTCAATGTCTGTCCATCGCCAGGTGGCCAGGGTGGGAGTTGGAGAGAAGGAAACAAACATGTCCTTTGCTCCTATTTCCTCCGGTTCTTTCAGACTTCCCCAGTTGAGAAGTGACTTCTCTCCCCTGTTCAGAGAGAGGTCTGATCTTGTATTTATATTTAAGTATATAAACCTGCTGTGTATGTTGTGGTATTTGTTAGCAAAAGAACAAAATTCAAATTATTTGTATATCCACTAGATAGAGATGAGAAGTTTTAAAATCGAGACTGGCCTATAATTTAAAGTATTATGCTATAAAAGGAGACGGTAAGATTATCTTTTTACTATGTGTATTAAAGGAATCTAGAAATTTTAACCAGGTGACTTACTCTATTCATTTTTATAAAAATACTTTTTTATGGAATACAAGAGCAACTATAAGCTTAAGTATCTTGCAGGTAATAAATCTTCAGTAAATGATAGCTTTTATATTATTGTTCTTTGATAGTCTAACATTTCTCCATTCCTTGGTTTTGTAACTAGTAGAAAACATCCACCCTTCTAATAATAATTTTTCCATGTTTATTCATTTTG
This sequence comes from Mustela erminea, assembly GCF_009829155.1. Classification (NCBI taxonomy): domain Eukaryota; kingdom Metazoa; phylum Chordata; class Mammalia; order Carnivora; family Mustelidae; genus Mustela; species Mustela erminea. The sequence continues at coordinate 2,541,476 of NC_045621.1, forward strand.
CTTTTTAAAAAATTAACTCAGGTAAAATACTGTTGCTATAGCATTTCCTTATTTTTAATTTAAATTCAATTAATTAATATATAATGTATTATTTGTTTCAGGGGGTACAGGCCTGTGACTCATTGGTCTTATATAATACCCGGTACTCACTCATGACAAAACATACCCTCCCCAATGTCCATCACCCAGTGACCCTATCCTCCCCCAGCAATCTTCAGTTTATTTTCTAAGATTAAAGTCTCTATAGTTTGTCCCCCTCTCTGGTTTCATCATCTTGTTTCATTTTTCCCTCCCTTCCCCTATGATCCTCTGCCTTGTATCTTAATTCCACACACCAATGAGATCATATGATAATTGTCTTTCTCTGATTGACTTAATTCACTTAGCATAATACCCTCTAGTTCTAGTTGCAAATGGCAAGATTTCATTTTCTGATGGCTGTGTAATATTCCATTGTGTATATGCCACATCTTCTTTATCTATTTATCTGCCAATGGACATCTGGGCTCTTTCCATAGTTAGGCTATTGTGGACATTGCAGCTGTAAACATTGGGGGGCAGGTTCCCCTTTGGGCTACATTTGTATCTTTTTGGTAAATACCCATAAATATGGTGTTTCCTTTTGTAATTTATTACCCATATTATGCTAGAAAACTTAATCCAACATACCAAGCTGTGTTTGACTTTATCATTTCCAAGATGGAAAGAAATATTCTTACTGTTATGTATATTCTTATAGGTGTTGCCCATACAAGTAATCCTATCAGTCAACAATTTGTTGTAGAGGAAAATGCCTTTCCAATACTTATTCAACTACTGAGAAATCACCCTTCTCCTAACATCAAGGTATATAAAAGGTTTTAAGGTTTTTTCTGATTAAGGGCTTTTTTCTGATGTAGTAAAAATTAACAGAAATATGACTTTTTGAGAATAATTTGTATCTTTATGTAAATTCACAAGTATAATGAAATATTTAACATTTTAAACAAAATTCTAGAAGTTTTAAATTAAAAACTTGCTATAAAAATAGTAAATTTTATTAAAATATTAGATTTTCAAATAATTAAGTCTTGCATCTTTACTCATTAAATAAGTTTTATTCCTCAGATATCTGATTATTCACAGAATTTCTTCCCTTCTTTTTCGGATATTGGTTGCTAAAATGGTGGGGATAATGAGGATGTGTGTGACTGATGTAGTGAAATTTCTCAGATATAAGTGATTCCTATACTATTGCACCACTAAAATAGCTTTACCTGTACCAAGCAGTCTGTGCTGGCCAGCAACAATAGTTTACTTATATAAATAATTGATGAGTTGTTTAAGAGTCATTCACTCTTCTATTTACTTCTAGTAAACTGCCCTTAATAAAATGATGCTCATGTCTATTCAAATCCTCTACCAAAGCTTTGGAAATTTAGGACATCTAGAGTTAGTCAGGCAGGAAATTATAAGGCCAAAAAATACATTTTCTCTTCAAAATTTGGTATGAGTTCTGTCAGAAATGAGAAAACACAAATATGTCAGTAAATACAGTATTATTTCTTTTAAGGAATGTATTATGAGAAAAGATGTTCTAAGTTATGCAGCTTTTCTGGCTATGAGAGAGAATATTCTTTCATAGGAGTTGATAGGGGAAAAAAAGGAAGGAGCCTACACTAGCAATTTTTTGGCTTGAATTATATGTAAAACCTATGCTGACTTTCAAAGTACAAATAAATTTCATACGACTATGGAAAATGCCACATAAAAATACATTTTTATTTTAAGACGCGCAATTTCATGGCAAAACAGTTTACTTCAATTGCGTCCATCTGTATTTTGGTATATGTTTTCAATGAGTTCTTTAACTTGTTAAAAACAGAGCACAAATATATTCCAATACTTTTCTTCAAATATGATTCTGTAGTAAATAAAGTTTTGTAATAATAATCATGCTTTTCAAGTTCATAATATTCTTCGTAGAAACGCATAATGTAATGCTTAAAGAACATTATCTGTCGAGTCCCCACAATAGATGAGGTTCGTTTACATCCCCTGAAAAGGCTTCAGAGTGTGTGTCAGATGACTCCCGAAATACAGTATTTCTCAGGACTGCTCCCCAGGGCTTTAATTCAGCGGCATTCCATGGAAGCCGTCCAGCTCAATGGTCAGTAGCTAACAAGCGATTCAAAACAGCTTTTATCCCCATGCCAGGAAATTAAAAAAAAATTTTTTTTAGATGTGGAAGGGATACAACTATGCACTTAAGATAAAGCTTCTCCTATTTCTGGCTGCCTTCTCCCATGCTCCCCAGCAGAGTTGTGTGGTTGTGCCGACGGCACACGGCTGTTAAAAATGATAAGGGATATTCCTCCAAACATTATAAATACCACCCTCTAAATATTAGAGAACTGAAAAAAATGAATATTAGGAAACTGGAATCAATGAATTATATATTATCTTTGAATAAGTATATCCCATATGAAAGTCTGTATAATGAAATATGTCATTTGATAAACCATGAGTGAAAAATAATTTCTGAAAACCACATATTTAGGTTGAAGTGGCATTTACCTTGGCATGCATCGTCCTAAGGAATGATCTGTTACAGAAAGAATTACATGAAAACGAAGGATTTAGGTATGCCGATGTCCTTCAACTTCTTCACTCACCAGATAAGGTAGTATCTTTATAAAATGTTAGAGCTCATGTGGAAAGGTTTTTAGGCCCATTGTCAAATTATAAATGTTTCACAGCAATACTTAACTATATTACATAAAAAATGTAAAATCTCTTTGGTAGGTCATTAGTTTGTAATGATGAAATACTACTGTTCCATATTTTTCATAGTTGTCATATTTCTTTTTTGAAATGTAACAATTTTATGCTCAAAGAATGAATAAATCTTTTCTGCCCTGGATGTGTTGAAACTCTTTCCTAATTTTATGACCTTTCAACTTTCAATCATCCATTTCTTACCCAATATTCCAGCGTGGTAGCTTCTCAAACTATTTGTGATGAAGGAAAGCTTTTCCCGAGCAATCTGTTATGGGCAGGATAATTCAAAACAAAGAAACAAAAAAATACATCAAAAACTAATGATGTACTATATGTTGGCTAACTGACCATAATAATAAAAAATAACAAAAAAACACAAAAACTTTAAATTTTGAGATAATTTTAGATTTTCCAAAATGTTGCAAAAATAGTATGGAGTATTTCTAGCATATCCTGTATCCAGCTTTCCTGGATATCAATAAGGAAATCAACACTGATACCAAATAACTCATCTGCAGATTTATCTAGTTTTGCCAATTTTCTCACTAATGTCCTTTTTCTCTTCCAAAATCCAGTCCAGGATCTCCTATTACATCTAGCTGTTATGTCCCTTTAGTTTCCTTCAATCTGTGAAACACTGTCCTTTGTCTTTCATGATTTTTACGTCTTCCATGATTTTGACATTTTTGTGAGTTTACACCAGTTACTTTGTAGAATGTCCCTCAATTTGAATTAGATGATGTTTTCTCATGATTAAATTGAGGTGGTGTATTTTGGTGAGAATACCATAGAAATGATGTGGTTGTCGTCTTCTTCTTCTTCTTCTTTTGTTAAGATTTTATTTATTTATTTGACAGAGAGAGAGAGAGATCACAAGTGGTGGTGGAGAAGCAGGCTCCCTGCTGAGCAGAGAGCCTGATGCGGGGCTCCATCCTAGGCCCTGAGATCATGACCTGAGTCTAAGGCAGCCGCTTAACCCCCTGAGCCCCCCAGGCACCCCTGATGTGGTCTTCTTTACTCACCTGCCCAGTGCATTATTTTCAGGAGGTACATGCTGCTGTTACATCTTATAACAGGCAGTGCTAACTCTGGGTACTTGGTTAAAGTACTATCTGTCGTATTTCTCCACTGTCGAGTCACTGTACTTGCCTCTTTTAATTAACAAGTTTCTTGAGGTGAGACACTTTGAGCCGATGCAAATAATTCTGTTTTGCATGCACTTTTGCTCACCAGTTTTAGCATCCACGGATGCAACAATGATTACATGGTTTATTTGCCTAATGGAAATTTTTTTAAAAATTCTTTTTTTTTAAATCAAGTTTTATTTAAATTCCAGTTAGTTTATACAGTGTCATATTAGTTTCAGGGGCACCATTTAATGATTCAACACCTGGTGCTCATCACAAGTGCCTGCCTTAGTCCTGATCACCCGTTGACCCCATCCTCCTATCCCCTGCCCTCTGGCAACCACCAGTCTGTTCTCTCTAGTTGAAAGTCAGCTTCGTGGTTTTCTTCTTCTCCCCCACTTGCCCTGTTTGTTTTGTTTCTTAAATTCCACACATGAGTGAAATAATATGGTATTTGTCTTTCTCTGACTGACTTCACTTAGCATAATACACTCTAGCTCCAACCACGATTGCAAATGGCAAGATTTCATCTTTTATGGCCGAATAATATTCCACTGTAAATATATACCACATCTTCTTCGTCCATTCATCAGTTAATGGACATCTGGGCTCTTTCCATAATTTGGTGATTGTTGATAATGCTGCTACAAACATCTTCTTTGTATATTTATTAATTAGTATTTAACTATAAGGAAGAGCTGTTCCCTTTATTTATTTTTTATTTAAGATTTTATTTATTTATTTGTCAGAGAGCGAGCATGCACCAGCAGGGGGAGTGGCAGGCAGCGGGGGGAAGCAGGCTCCGTGCTGAGCTAGGAGCCCAGTGCTGGGCTTGATCCCAGGACCGTGGGATCACGCATGACCTAAGCTGAAGGCGGAGGCTTAATGGACTGAGCCACCGAGAGGAGTCCCAAAGCTATTCCTTTTAGATGCTAATTCCCAGTTTCTGTAATCCTGTTGTCAACCATTTTGTGGACTATCACTGGTCCATGGGCCACACTTTGAACAGCACCAACCCCAGAGAATTTTGAGAACTTTTGTTGTCTGCAGTGCATTTAGCAATCAGGGAAGAAAATTGCCAACTATCTCTGTCAGTTTGGTTCTGGGGTTTTGGGAGGAAGAAAGGGGGGCTAGAAGAGGAGAAATGAACTCACTGCATTATTTTTTTTTAATATAGAATTGTATTCTACTGTAGTATATGAAAAATGGAGATGAGCTGCTGGAATAATATGAGCAGTGTGTAAGGAGACTGAATTTGGATCTAACTTTCTAAGCCACCTTTCTTCTCTCTGTTCGTTTCACATTTTATTCTCATCACCCTATTCCTCAGGGACACCCTTCTCCTTTTTCTTGACTAATTATTCTCCTCCAAATCATCCCTTTTTCTTCCCGGCCTGTTTCCACCTGCTTCACTTACTCTGGACCCTATTCCTTTGTGAATTCCTAAAAATACCCTTTTTCTTCCTTTATAGCCAGGTGGCTCCTTGTGTGTACATAATTTTTTTATGGAACATTTCAAACATATGCAGAAGAGTAGCATAATGAACTTAAAAATTTCTATGACTCAACTTCTGCAATTATCAATCCTGGCCAATCTTATTATACCTATATACCCACTTCATCTTCCCAAGTTGTTGTTATTACTTTTTAAAGGTTTATTTATTTGAGAGACAGAGAAAGCATGCAGATGCATGAGTTGGGGGAGGGGCGGAGGGAGAGAATCTCAAGCGACTCTGCTGAGCGTGGAGCCACTGGGGGGCGAAATCTCACGGTATCAAGATCATGACCTAAGCCAAAACCAAGAGTCAGACGCCCAACTGACTGAGAAACCCAGGAGCCCCTCGTCCTACACTACTTTTGAAACAAATCTCAGGCATCGTATAATTTTATTGGTAAATATTTTGGTACGTACATATAGCACTTTTACATAATGATTAACAGTGGCAGAGGAAAACTCACTTTATTAATGGCTTTTTCTGTACTATACTGTTCAAACAAAATATTAAAAATAAGATTTAGTGATAAAATTCTTTTCAGAAAAAAAAAATTCTTTTCAGGCTTTCTGGCAGGTCTACTGTATTTGTTCATCTTTGCCAAGTAAGTAAGAATTGGCTTTTGCTGTTTGCCAAATCCCAGAATGTTAAAATGTGATTTTTAAATCATCTTTCTTTTTATTTCCCCTCAGGATACAGTATGGAATTTTACAAATGAACTTATTTTAAGAGATGATAGAGATCATCCCACAATGCATAAAATGTAATATATAGCATGCTAGAACAAGGGGAGTTTTGATTTATCAAGTCTACTTTGAAATGGTGAAAATAAAAATAAAAATATGTTAAAACAAAAAAGCTGAGGGTTAATGAAATTATGCAATTTCCTTATTATTTAGATATTTATTTGCATCATCACTAATCTAACTTTCCCTCTGAAAATTAAAATTACTTCTCTCTGATACCGCAACCTACTTCTCAATTTTATCTGTTCAATAACATTCTGGGTTAACTCAACTACCTATTTTCCCCAATCATGTCAAATTTTACTTCCAAAGATAAGAATGCACTATATTTAGATGGTCAAGAATTCAAAATTCATTACCTTGAGTAACATAATAGATGAACTGAGTTAAAGATAATTCATGTTTCTCCTATTTCCAGGATATCTGTTTAAGGGCGGGCTATGCATTATCCCTTTTTGCCTTCAACAATCGCCTTCAACAATACTTAATTTTAGAAAGTGGAATAATGACCATATCAATCTTTGAACCCTTTCTTGAATCAACAGTTGAAGCTGAGAAGGCAATGGCGGCATTTCAGGTATAAAACTGGGAATTCACGCTTCAAATCAATAAATTAGTCTTTTTAGTCAAAACTTAAAAAATGAGAAAAAATTTTTATCTGGAAAAGCGTTTACCAATTTGTAAAATACACAGTATTTTTTACACCGGCCCCTTCTACCTATAGAAACTCCATTATTTATGAGGATTCCTCATTTATCTGCAGTTTTACAAGTTACAAGGCACTTTGTGCCTCTGTACCTTATCTGATACTTACAACACCGCCGTCAGGCTGTGGGCGCACAGTATCATTTTCATCACCCCCACGCTGCAGGCAGAGAATCACGGTACTATACAAGACAAGTTTTCTAACTGCAGACCTTTCGCTGATCACACTGATTCTTCAACCTATGACACCCGGTGTATCTGGGTGCTTCTTTTTCTATCCAGTGACCTTTAGGAGAACTACTTTCTATGAACCCATACTTCAAGGACGCAAAAGCTGCGAATATTGCAGGAAGAACACACGGCCTGCTATGTCCACCACAGTGATCCGACAGTGAAAACTACTCTGATTCAAACCTTTGCCGCTTGCTTTTCTTGTACTGCACCATTTCAAGTTACTCCCCTTACCTTCCTGAGAAGTACCAAAGAACAAAAAGCTTAATTAGAGGAGCAGAGTAGAAAACATTCGGTGATTCAATGCTTCTTTTTTGTTTTCAGATTATCATCTTAGCTAAAGTCATTATAGATGTGGACCATATTACTTTGTCTGCAAGAGGTGTTACTATTTTAGTTGATAGTCTGTATTCAGTTAATTCCACTACTATTATCTTGACAGGTAAGAAAGAACTAGAGGGTGGTTACATAAAACTACATCTGCATGAAACTGTTTTCAAAAAAATTTTTTGTAATCTGAATAATAAAAAAGTAATACGCTTGATACAGTCACATGGTTTGAAGAATGAACTGGTGTATGTCTACGTGCAACTCCACACAAATTCTACATGGGACAGTGGGAGTCTACTCTGCACCCCAACAGAAGCCAGGCAACTCTGACCGTGGCCTTTTTGATTTCCTAGTTACCTTTTCAATTCCCTAATTATTTTTTGCAAATATAAAATGAGAATCCAACTCTGAGCTACTAACCAGAAAATTTACACACTGATTTATAATAGTAATGGCAGATTTATATGCTATTCCTCTGTCTGGTTTTCTTTTGATCAACTTCACATTTTGCTAACATTCGAGAATTCCTTATGTTGCTATGCGATATAGCAAAGCAAAATAGTCCAATAGAGTTCTTGGCACACTTAATGCTAACCGTGTAACTCTATCTACTCTAGAGCTAATTTTTGAGATGAATAATAAGGTAATTGACTTGATATATCACTCTCAACACAACATGAAACAGTATCAGAACGACGACCACATGAAGTGACTACTACGGAAAAATAAACAAGGTCTTTGTTGTTTTGTTTTGTTTTTTTAAGATTTTATTTGACAGACAGAGATCACAAGTAGGCAGAGGCACGCAGAGAGAGGAGGAAGCAGGCTCCCCACTGAGCAAAGAGCCCAATGCAGGGCTTGATCCCAGGATCCTGGGATCATGACCCAAGCCAAAGGCAGAGGCTTTAACCCACTGAGCCACCCAGGCGCCCCATAAGGTCTTTGTTTTTTTAACTGAGATGGGTCACTGAAGGTGGCAAAGGAAGTTACCCTTACTGCTACACTTCTATTTTTACTCGGCATGGAAGGAAAATTCATGCAAATGAAAACTTTCTGATGGAAACTAGCTAGGAAAAAAAATGTTTAAATTATTAAATACATTCTTATTTAAATAGCATTCTTAATTCAAGTCATAGTAATTCTATGACTCTGAAAAACAATCATCGTGGTTTTAAATTTTACTGCACAAACTCTTGTGTGCAAGAAATACTATGTTATACGATCCTTCAAATATTAATTTTCTCAGGCTGGTTGGAACTCAATCTCAAAAATTTCTGGGCTTTCTTTGCCCTCCGGCATCACAGTCACATGCATCTCCAGAGTCACGTGCCTGTCTGGGGTATCCCAAGCAAAGCAGGATATTTGGGCCTCGGATATAATGTAAAATAAATGTTGTCCCAGATGTCTAAGTTGACAAGGTTCCCATACATGGCTCCAGAGGTACAGAAGTTTCACAAATACTAGATTTCTGTTGCCAAGGGTCCAGTTTTCCTGTGTCCACCACAGAACCGCGCTCCACATGCAGCCCCTGCCCCTCGTGTGGACTCCTTCGTCTGGGAGCCTCTGCCTGCCTCCGCCCCGTCTCCTACTCCCCATCTTTAAAGAACCCTCTCTGCCTCTCTCCCTTTCCCCTACAACAGTGCCTTCTATGTTCACAGGCTTTGAAAAATATACGCCTGAAAAAAAAAAGTTATTTTTAGACATTTTTTGCTTTAAGCCACATAAGCCATCCCTCCCCATCCTGAAACAATAAATACAAAGGTCTTGGTTTATAAAGAATGCAAAAAAAAAAAATACAAGAACAAAACCCAAGTGAATACCTCAATAGAGCATCCATCCACATTTATATTTTACAAGCTGTGATGCGCTCATTCCACCACAGCAATAATACTATGAAAAAATATCACATGGAACCTCTAAAAATAAAACACGTATTTGAATGAAAGAGTTTTAAATTGGTAGTTGCAGATTTATTTAATTACCGAATTACTTTATTATTTTCAATCTCCAAACATTTCTTTTTATGGCAAAAACATCAACAATTTAAAATTTAAGTAATACATTGTTTGGGTTCAAAATACCATTAAGCTCTTAAAGTGATCTGAATTGCAAAAAGGACAAACTGAATTTTTTTTATGGTCGTTCAAACATTATGTTCACGGTCATTAAAAAAACACAAAAGCTCAAAACAGAATATATTCTGAAGCCACAGGAAAGAAAAACTCCGATTTTCAAAACTCCCTACTTTTAAATAAAGCTAATTAACTTTTACTGTTGGTGACAGAAAACCAAATCATAATTTTGGGGAAAGAACTCCACATTTAATATATACATGCTTTTTCTCAGTCCTTCATTAGAGATGTCTTGTGACTCAACCCTTTTAATAATATGTGCAAATGAACAGAAGTACAGTAGATCAGTTTATATCCATTAAATAACACAAACTTTTTTTCTTGTTTAATTTTCAGGGAATTTAATAGCTAGCCTGGCTCATTCTAGAGCTGCTATTCTAGAAGCATTTACCACATTAGGGACAATCCAACAGCTCTGCTATCATTTGTATTCTGGAAAAGAAGAGGTAAAAACAAAACCAATTGAATAATGGAATATTCTAAAAATGTAATTGTGTGCTACTTTCTCTACAGGCTGACTAGGTTATATAATAGTTCATGTTACTGCCTCAAAATTAGATTTTTCTAGTACCACATCTGCCATCCATAATTCTGGTTCCTACAAAATGTGCATATTTGTTTTAACATCAGTACTTAAGATTCAATATACAAATAAGTACACTGATGATAGAGAAGTTTGTAATTAAAATATTTATAAAATATCTCACAAAAACTGGTGACTAACTTATTAACTTAGTAACTAAGCAGTTTTTGTGATCTAAGTCATTTCTACGATTATTTGGAATGCGTGAAAGTGGGATCCACTGGACAGTTTTATCTGCCAAGCAGGATCAGAGCCAACAGTATGAAGGAAGCCAGAGTCCTGGTCTGCTTCTGAGACTCCCCCGCCCCCTTCCCCAGGTGTGAGGCAGTGTTTCTCAAACTCCCGGGTACGCAGAAATCACGGGAATCTGTTACACCATAGATTCCTGGGCTCTATTCCCAGCATTTCTTACTGAATACATCTGGTTTAGGCCCTAAAACGGGCGTTTCTAATCAGCTGCTAGAAGCTGGTTAGAAATGGTATCGGGACCATACACTGAGAGCCACGGTTCAAGGTATGGAAGATATACGGGCATATGCAGCAGTCACATGCCAGTGTAGAAACTAGAATATCAACTCTGGCTTATGTTCATTCTATGACATTTCTTAGGCCACCTCTAACAAATTTTCTAAGAACTTCCCAGGAATATACTTTAATCTTATGAACAACCTGATTACTTCCGGATCACAGGCAGAGGATATTTTTTTCTGCAGTCCTGTGACTGTTAATTAGTTTTTGCCAGTGGAAAACTAAATTGCTTTCTTGAGTGTGTGGAGGTTTTTTTGTTGTTTTTCTTTTTTTTACCTTATTTTTATCCTCTAGTCTCTTGCCTGGTCTCCTATTATAATCCACAGCAGTTTTGAAAAATTCCAGCGTCCAGGCTGCAGCCAAAATAATTAAGAGTTTCTAGGGGTGAAACCCAGGCACTGAGTAATTTTAATAACTATCAAGGGGATTCCAATGCACAATCAAGACTGAGACCCTTAGTTCCAACTCAATGGTTCTTACTCTGCTGCATATTAGAGTCGCCTCTGGCACTTTTAAAGACGGTGTGAATGCCTAGATTCTAACCCCAAGACAGTTGGTGGGCTTTTTTTCTTTTTTCTTTTTTAACTGCTGGTGATTCTAAAACACAGTCAGAACTGAGAACAAGTACTAGAAACCAATGGCAGTTGACAGCTTTCTCTAAAAATATGGCTGTTCTGCTTCCCTCTGTAGATTGCCGTGGGTGGACATCCATGTTTGCTGGGCATAGCTACAGAGACTAATGAACTGTTTAGTGAGAACAGTTTGTTAGATATTTTAAGAATAAAGCTCAATGAAGGGATTGAATTGCTTCTTCATTTAGGTTCGCACAGCTTGCTCCTGTGCTCTCGGCTACTTAACCTACAACGCGAATGCTTTCCGCATCCTACTAAAGGAATGTAGAAATAAGCCTAACCAGTTCCTCCGTATAACAAATAATATCAACAGAGATGCAAGTATCAACCCAGCTTTTTTAAAGGAATTTCAAATGCAGCAACGAGTGGGACTTCCTTCCTTAAGGTATTGTGCCTGCATCTGTGAAGTTGCGGTGGTGAGATGATAGATAGAGGAACTTGTAAGAAAGCTTAAGGGAGATCAAACAAGGGGAACTATTCCTGGTGTGACTGAATACCAAGAGAGAAAACTCACCCTAAATGTCCACTACCAAAGCCTGTTTTACTTCTGATTCAGCAACAAAACTACCTGTGGAGGCAATCTTGGGGATCCCATTTGGCCAAGTTATTCATGTTTCAGAAAAACTTTCTGGGGTTCTGGTCGCTTCCAAGTCTGATCTGGAAAACCACTTCTGGGATATTACTTGAGAGTCCTGAGCCAACCAGGAATACCACCTGACTTTGGCATCATCAAAACAGGTTTAAAAAACTTTTGAATTTCATTCAAAGCTAGGCCAGACTCCCGGGTAGAAACAGGGCTAAATCAGACACGGTGCCTGCAGTTATGGCGAAGGCTGATGGGCATTAATTTATCCACAGGATTTTGCTTCAGTGCTGGAGTTTCATCAGAGCTTAAGTTTCTGCAAACAAAGAGGAGAATCTGCTTAGAATGGGCATCTTTTCTGTAGTCGATGTAGCTGAATTACAAGTTTTCTCCGCAATTGCAGTATTTGTGTTGGAAACAGAACTACTCAAGATACAGTATTAACTCTACGATAATAGTAGAGAATAGGATCCAGTATTGTATTCTGGTTCCGTAAATCAATTTTCAGTATGGAGAAAAATGAGTACATTTTCATTTTAATTCTTGGAAAACCCAAAGACGCAAAACTGTTTACCTAATTTTATATGATGAGACAGGGAAATCTAAATTCCTGTAACTGACAGTGTTAAAAAATATTTATTGGTTCAAAAAATTAATTTAGGATAAATAACGGGAAGTATTATTTTACACAATTACTCCCACAACTAGCCCGAGTGGCAAGTTTTCAGGAATTAGAGAGATACCCCTTCCTCAGGACGCATTACTGTCCTCTGCTGGAGAACAGGTGTACTAACTATACAAAGCTACAGTGGCCAGGGTGAATGGCAGCCCCTGGACTTGTGAACACTCAACTTCTAGGACTGTGAGCAGTGACCAGTGCTCACCACATATATAAGAATGGTTACCAGGTGAGGTGGAATGGTTAAGTAAATAATAATTACTCCCATAACTAGTAGTATTATGAACTCATAGAGTATTTACATGGACTATTCCCTTTAATTTTCATAACCATTCATCGATTAAATGAAACTATGGGAAATGTGCTAAAATATCACCGAGACATGTTTGGAAACTTTGGCATGGATACCAATACCCTTCCGCCAAATGTTCCTTGATCCCGCTACTGGCAAGTATGCTGACTGTGGTTGGGGTCACAACAGCATGTTCTCGGCCTATATACCGTTTCTCTCTTCCCATGCCCCTACGCAGCTCCCAGAACAGCAGATTAGTGTCCCTGGATACGCAAATTTTGAAGTATGGACAGAGACATAATTTTCCTGGTGTTAACTGACCCTGTATGAGAGCATTCAGCCGAAATGCCAGCTAGTTTCATGCTACCCTTTGGCCACGAAGGTCGCATATGGACAGACTGAAGTCTACGCCTCACTAAGGTGGCCAACAGCAAATGTTCCTCATCAAATTAACCAGCTATACATTTGAGATAACCACCTTTAATATATTAACTTTAAGCGAGACTTAAATTTTATTACCAGGGAAATTCTGGAACTGTTATGTTACGTGTACAGGATGATGATTTAAAATAATACTGCTTCTAAAAGCCACCCACCCCACCCCTCAAGACACACACCATATTAACTAGGTACATCTTGTTATTCTTTGGCTTGAAACATTGGTAAATCATTGCTTTGAAAATTTTTGTGATCAACATGTTTTCCTTTTAGTCTAGAGAAAAATGGAGGACCATCCATAATTCCTGTCTTTAAAAAAGGTAATTGATTTTTCTTTGGTCTCTGAGGTAATTTCTAGCCCTGACACCTTACAGTTCTGTGTTTCATTTCTAAAAATTCAAAGTGTAGAGGTTACCCCCCCAAAATTTACCTGTAAACTCTGCTTTTGCCATTCTGTATACTTAAAATATCTTCCTATTTAAAAGACTATGGTAATCATTTCTTTTAAGGCCTTCCCTACCATATCACTTGTCAGAAATCCTTTAACTTTGTTTTTTCTTATAAGCCATGCATAGAAATAGGTCATTACTGAAACATGTAAGTGTGGCTTAAATTACGATCTTGTTATTCTGTTGTTCCATGTACAACTTGTCTGTAAGTTCTTAAGGTAGAGACCACATTTTTTCCACAGATACACTACTGTTTTATACGTATTTGGTAGATGTTGGCTGGGTGATTTTAGGCCTGCAAGATCAGAGTCCAGATCTTTAAGGTCACCCATCAATTCCTATCAGACATGTAATAGGGAAATAAATTATTTTTTGACTTAATTTATATGCTTAGTGCTTATTCACGTGTGTTTAGTGTAGGACCAGTATCAGTCTTACTCGGTATATTATCCTATCGCCAAAACCAAGGATAGAACCATTCCAAAGCCAGGAGCTGTTTTAAGAGTCACATATGGAAAGGGAGTGAAAAAAGGGAGAGAAGTTCACGCATTCAGGGAGTCTCTGAGGAAAGCTAGGTTTGTGTGGGAGGCTATATATATGAATGTTATGAGTAGAATATTTTTTGTATAGCTTCTTTAGTGTCAGAGTTAATTTATCTATTCTTTTTTTTATTATTTTTTTATTTTTTATAAACATATATTTTTATCCCCAGGGGTACAGGTCTGTGAATCACCAGGTTTACACACTTCACAGCACTCACCAAAGCACATACCCTCCCCAATGTCCATAATCCCACCCCCTTCTCCCAAACCCCCTCCCCCCAGCAACCCTCAGTTTGTTTTGTGAGATTAAGAGTCACTTATGGTTTGTCTCCCTCCCAATCCCATCTTGTTTCATTGATTCTTCTCCTACCCACTTAAGCCCCCATGTTGCATCACCACTTCCTCATATCAGGGAGATCATATGATAGTTGTCTTTCTCCGCTTGACTTATTTCGCTAAGCATGATACGCTCTAGTTCCATCCATGTTGTCGCAAATGGCAAGACTTCATTTCCTTTGATGGCTGCATAGTATTCCATTGTGTATATATATCACATCTTCTTGATCCATTCATCTCTTAAACAAGATTTTATTTGTTTGACAGAGAGAGAGAGAGAGAGACAGATCCCAAGTAGGCAGCGAGGCAGGCGGTGGGTGGGGGGAGTAGGCTTCCTGCTGAGCAGAGAGCCTGACTCGGGGCTCAATCCCAGGACCCTGAGATCATGACCTGACAAATGCAGAGCCGCCCACTGAGCCGCCCAGGCATCCTGTCAGAGTTAATTTACACAAAGAAATAAAGTCAGTCCCATTTTTTTCTTTAATACTGTTTTCTTGTTTTGTTTTTTAATATTGGTTTCTAAATAGCAATCTGTGTACCACTAATGGTATAATGTTTTCATAGGTTTATGGTATCATAAGAAAAAATAAGGACAATATAGCAAGTTTCTTAAAAAGTTAGTTTCATTCAATATAAAACATGTCATTTTGAGATAGTACCTTTTACACTTTCTTTTGGGTGTTACAATATCCCTACTTTTACAAATGACCTTGGCATTTGTTCTTTTATTAGTCTCAACTTGGCATAATAAAAAGTTGACAACCATATATTAGCCCCACAAATTTTTGCTCTCTGACATCTAAGTCTGGAAGTTATGGATCCATTCTCTTCGTATGTTTTAGTGATTTGAAGAAAATACAACTATACAGAACCAAAGGCAATGAGACTATATCTAGGGCTCTTGGGCTTAAGAAAGACATTTAATTGTGGCTCTCTAATTTTCAGGGAAAGAGCACCGAAGAAAACTAAAACCTAAAATTCAACCAAGAGATTCTTTGACTTTAATACCTCCTGTAACCAACTTCATGGGACTCTTCAGAGCAACAAAAAAGGCCCCTGTTTCTCACAATATTTTTTCCTTTTCATCTGCAATTTCATCAGATATCACAGAAGTTTCAAGACCAAGAATAGTGTTTTTAAACCAACTTGGGAAACACGTACAGAAAGCTAACCCAGAGTCTACAGAAGGCTAATAAAACCATTAATATGAAAGTAGGAAAGAATTCCTGAGCAATCTTTTCAAATCCTTCACTTTTCTTAAAAGATTTTATTTTTAAGTAATCTCTACAGTCAATGTGGGGCTCAAAGTCACAAACCTAAGATCAAGAGTCACATGCTCTCCTGACTGGGCCAGCCAGGTGCCCCCCCATTTTTTACTTTTAATCTAATTCTAGTAGAATATAAAAAACTGAGTATTAACATTTTGAATGGAAGTTCTTCATATTGATACTTCACAGATTTTCTCTAGCCTGTTTACCAAAGTTTAACATCAGGTCAGACTCATAGTTTCAAAAATAAATAGAATTTATTAAATAGAATTAATATTTTATTAAATAGAATTAAATAGAATTTTCCTGCACTTAACACTATTAAAATACAGCAACGGACACAAGTGGCATAATTAGTATCTCTATATCAAGTGTCAGAAACATTTTTAAATCAGTATGCTGGGCTAAAGAGGCCTGATTCAAAAGAGCCCACCTGTTAACATGCACTGTAGCACCTTGAGATAGTTAATGATAAATACTACAAAGGCACAAGGCTTTTAAAACCCCAAATGTAGAAATGTATACTTTTAAAAAAGACAAAAAAAAATCTGAAATCACTGCTCACCAAGTACAAAAGTCTGGCTAAACACTGTGGCTACCAGTGTTGACCATTCCCCATACTTACCAGTATTTTTGGTTTACAGCTAGAAAGTGTGACACTCTGTGGCTCAGAATCACATGATGTCTTTGCCCAATGAGCACTGTTTCCAGTGGGCCCAAGTTTTGCGGTAGGTCTGCTTCTATTTTACTGCAGCAGGTAGGTTTGATATAAAATCAAGCTGGGCTTCACTGTAGCCTTTAAAGCCCTCATTTTTCTCTGACCACTTTGCTCCGGCTGCACTGCGCGTAAGAACTGCCAGCCGCTCCTTTCTCCCACCCCTTAACACAGTAAGATGGAGGTGATGGCAGCCACAGGCAGGGCTTTCCAGGCACCAGAGTCTAAAGCCTAGGCTTTTGGCCACTGGACAGTAGGAGACCTCTCTCATCTTCAAATTTAATTCTACTTCTGGTAGATGCTCTAATATAGGAATACTGGGGTGGGGGAGGCTTATTCCATACTACGAAAGGAAAAGTAATTCAAGTGATAAGAAATGAGTCATTTATTCAGCATGGTTAAGGACAAGAGTTCATATTAGTGGAAATATTAAGCTTCTGTAGATGTAAAACAAAACAAAACCCTCTAGACAACAAACTTTGAGCTTTGGAACTGGCTTCTGATGGACTGAAGACTATATTCTAAGAACACCTTCAGAGCTGAGTATCAGGGATTCTTTGAATTCAATAATATAAGACATTCCTGAGTTTCTTGGCCTATCAAGGCCATCCTACTATGCCCAAAACTTATAGTACTTTTCCTGAAGTACAGTCCTCCTGTTAAGATTACTTTTATAACCCTGCATTTTTTTCTTTTTTTTTCATTTTTTTTTAAGATTTTATTTATTTGACAGAGAGAGACACAGCAAGAGAGGGAACACAAGTAGGAGGAGTGGGAGAGGGAGAAGCAGGCTCCTCACCAAGCAGGGAGCCCCATGTGGGGCTCCATCCCAGTACGCCATGATCAAGACCTGAGCTGAAGGCAGACGCTTAACGACTGAGCCACCCAGGCATCCCCGTTTTTAAAAAATTATCTATGAGTGGGGCGCCTGGATGGCTCAGTTAGGTGGCTGCCTTCGGCTCAGGTCATGATGCCAGGGTCCTGGGATCGAGCCCTGCGTTGGGCTCCTGGCTCGGTGGAGAGCCTGCTTCCTCCTCTTCCTCTGTCTGCCTCTCTGCCTACTTGTGTCCTCTCTCTGTCAAATGAATAATAAAAACAAATCTTTAAAAAGTTAATAAATAAAATAGGAGATACGCCTCAAGATACAGAGGATTTCAGCAAATCGTCTGCCTTCTACCTGTACCACGAGCTAAGTGGTACACATGTGCCCAAGCGGAGTTCAGTGTTGCTCCCTTTTCTACCTGTACCACGAGCTAACTGGTACACAGTGTTGCTCCCTTCCGTGTCCCTTCCCTCCTCCTCTCTCCTCTTCCTCCCTCCTCCCTCACTGCCAAGTACAAAAGGCCTACGGATTCGGAACGCGGCCCCAAACTGCTCATTTTCTTTAACTGTAGTTTCTCTTGTTTATAGCATGAATTCAGTTTGGACATGTGTGCTTGCAACACCTGTAGCAATTTCGATACTTAAAAATTTTAAGAGCATAGATTACAGATACCCCATTTTAAAATATTTGTGATGAGGGAAGAATTTTTGGTCAATTTCCTTCCATGGTTTGAATGCACTCTGACTAGGAGACGCACAGGAAATACTTCTATTACTTCTCTATGAATTTAGGTTCACATGATACAGAACACAAATTCAAATGAAAAGTGTGAGTTCATAAACTAAGTTTCTTCTAAATAACATATACACGTATTTTTAAAGATTTTATTTATTTATTTGACACACAGAGATCACAAGTAGGCAGAGAGGCAGGCAGAGAGAGAGGAGGAAGCAGGATCCTCACTGAGCAGAGAGCCCGATGCGGGGCTCAATCCCAGGACCCTGGGATCACGACCTGAGCTGAAGGCAGAGGCTTTAACCCACTGAGCCTCCAAGGCACCCTCTCTAAATAATATTAAAAAACCAATTCTATCATAGCTATACCTCAACAGCAAAGAATACAGTTTTTTAAAAATATTGGCTGTTTCTATATGTTCCCTCACATAAATTATATTTTCTATCTCCAAGTGGGTGATCATAAAGGAATACCCTATGATCACAATTCTTAAAAAAAAAAAAAAATTACTTATGGAATTTCCCCAAATTGAGGTCACCTTAAGTTAGGATTAAAATAAGAACTCTTTTCACAGTTTAGATTTTTATCCTTACCCCCTATTTTCTGAAGAAAGCAAGTCATTGACTAGAAAATTAACAACCTGGTCCAGTATGATGATGTAATACAACTCTTTACTGATAAAATCTCTCGAAGGACATTAAAGTCAGTAGCATTGTCTTTATATTAAAGGACAGTACATTCAGTTACTTTATTTATTTTTTTAAAAGATTTTATTTATTTTTTTATTTGACAGAGAGAGAGACAGAGATCACAAGTAGGCAGAGAGGCAGACAGAGGCAGAGAGAGAAGCAGGCTCTGCATTGAGCAGAGAGCCTGATGTGGGGCTCGATCCCAGGACCCTGAGACCATGATCTCAGCTGAAGACAACGGCTTAACCCACTGAGCCACCCAGGCGCCCCCATTCAGTTACTTTAGATAGAAAAAAAGGATAAGTAGGTATAAAGTTTCAAATTCAAAGAAAATTATCCAAAAACAAAAGCAAAAACCTTTACATCTCCTATATTTTCATTGATTAAATACAATTTCTAAAATAGTGGATGTAAACATACGTGGTCAACTAAAAGCACAATACATACTTGAAGGATTACTTGCCTACCATATTTCTTAAAATCTCAGATGGATTTTAAGAAACATATAGACATTCCAACTGCTCCAGGGAATATACCTAATAACATATATTTTTATCATTAATAACATCCACTCTGCTAAAGTCACCTTTTGTCTTTATTCAGAATTCTCTGATTTGACATGACTTTGACCAGGCTACTTTTCTAAAATCGTTCTCATTAGAAAAGTTAGACGAATGTTTCAAAAGGAGCTAAAAAATAGCTTCTACTGATAACCACCAGTTTCTCAGGGCAGAGGTGGGGGGGATGTAGGGGAAATAAGTGAAGGGGATTAAGAAGTACAAACTTCCAGTTATAAAATAAATTGCGGGATGAAAACTACAGCACAGGGAATATAGTCAATAACATTACAGTAACTTGTATGGTACAGATGGTAAAATGATACTTACCGTGCTGTTGTAATACATATAAATGTTGGATCACTATGCTGTATACCTCAAATTAATATAATATTGTATGTCAACTATAATTCAATTAAAAATAAATTTAATAAAATAAATAGAACATAATCTAAAAAAATAGCTTTTATAATCCTGATATGAGAAAAACACCAAAAGGTCTAGGCCTTTTTAATATGAAGCTAGGATTTAGCAGATTCACTGTATATGTTCCAAGGTTTTCTTTCTACCTGCAAATATCAGTACATTCTTTTCCTCACAAGATGTTTTAATTTTGATAGTAAAAAGTCTATATTCCATTATAAAACTATAACATATTACTACAGATTCTCAGAAGAGTGGGTTAATCTCAAACATAAAGAAAAACAAAAGAAAGCATTGATGAACAATTAATATCGTGCGTCTTCCACAATTTGAAATACAAAAAAAATCACAACTTAATGCTGAAATACCACCTTTAGGGATTTTTTTGAAAAGCAAAAATCAAATGTCCATTTTTAACCGCGGTACTTTTATGGCAGCTTCTCCAACTTCTTCTGATATGTCTACTCCAAGAGGACATCTGCATCACAATCAGATAAATCACATTATTTCCAATACTTGCTTCCTGATATGTCACTAGTTCTGCAAACTGTTTGCTGAGAATTCCGACAAACAGTGCGCGGCTACTGTATAATCATGTCGTGACAGTTCTCGAAAACAAATTCAGCAGGAACAATGGGTGAAGAGGACAGTAAATGCCATTAAGAAATCGAAATTGGGGGACTTTTTTAACGACTCAGGTATGATTGACATTGAAAAGCTATGCATCTTTAATGTATACAACTCAATGAATTTGAGGACTGAAGTTTTTGAAAGAAATAGTTCTGCTCTCATACTACAAATAAAAAAGTGAAATAGAAAAACGATAAAAATGCCTTATAATTCTCTACAAAGCTAAAAGGATAAAAGCAGTTTACCAGATACCTAAGGTCAAATCTGCATCCATTTCTACTTTAAAAATTCCCGAGGTTTTTACTGATCCTTCTTTGAGGTTTCAAAAGCTGGCTTGTCCCTTTTCTACCTTCCTCTGTCACTATTGGCAGGAAAGGTCTGAGATTCTACTCTTTTTTTCTGTTCTTCCTCCTTAAATTCCGACGTTTGCTTTTTTACAACATTGTCAAATATAAGGCTTCAACCATCCTAGTCTGGAAAAAGGCACCATCTTCAGCCTCAGCACTGTCACAAGAAGGCAACACTGGAGCAGACAGTATGTACTGCCTGAGGCTAGGCCATCAGAATAGGAGATGCCTTCTGCCACCACTAACTAAGCTCTGTTTTTAGGCTTTGGATTTTATACTGCTTGCATAGATTTTATAAAAGGTACCACGTACTTGGGTTCATAGCGGATGCCTTCTGTGTTGTGTAAAACGCCCACACCAGCACACAATCTTTCAATACCGTTCCTAAGTAAGAGTGATGCAAATAAAATAAACAGACCAAGATTTAAAGGAAGAAGATGTAGCATGATGAAATGGCAAATTGTGAGTGAAGCACATACATCCTACGGCTTACCACGCAATCATAATGCCGTTGTCAGTGCACAGTCTGGGAGGGGGACACAACAAAGTGCACTCTGTTGCATTTGTTACAATTTCCAGAGCTTTTCGGATGTATAAGTTACTTGCGACACCTCCAGATACAACCTGAAGGAAATGAAAAGACCAAAATTAACAATTACGTGTGGGTATGAGCCAAACTGTTAGCTTAACCTGGGGAAAATACCAGCATTATGCAGTAAGAAAACATCACATTTTGAGAGGTGGGAAATGGGGAAGTGATCAATCTGTATGGTAAAAGTTTGGAGGAAAAGAAAATCATTTTCAATATCAGTATACAATGACCACTAGACTTTTTTTTAGATTTACTTATTTATTTTCGGAGTTGGAGAGAGACAGAGAGAGAGGGAGAGCCAAACTTAAGCAGACTCCATGCTGAGCACAGAGCCTGTCCCAGGGCTGGATCTCAGAATCCTGAATTGAGATCATGACCTGAGCCGAAACCAAGAGTCAGACACCTAACCTACTGTATCATCAGAAGTCCTGGACCGCTATCATTTTTGGACATTTTCTTCTAACTTTTTTCTAATTATAATCAAAGCTCAACAGTGTTTTAGACCCTGCCGTTTTTACTTATATGCATTTTTCTCATTTTACATTATTCTTCAAAAGCTATTATTACCTTTGATATTCACATAATATTCTATTTTGCGAATCTACCATCATTTAAATACTTTCTCATTTTGTAATTTGCAAAAGGATAAAGTTTAAGATACAGTTAAACAGAAGTTTACCAAGGCTTTTACGCAGATCTAAAGGGATTTCATCAAAGGGACATAAATTTGCAGGGAACTAGCTTATTTTTCTAAAAATAATGATAGCAGTTCCTGCATCTCATTTCTTATTGTAAACCCACTTTTAAATTCAATGAGAACATGCAGTCTTGGAGTTTTTTGGCACACAGGCTATGCAGATGTCCCATGAGGCTGTCACACCTGTGTAAGAAATGGCTGTTAGTCTTTATTCTGCACAATTCCAAACTTCTGGGCTATGACGTAAACACATTTGATGCTATGCACAGGATCAATTAAGCTCCTAGAAGAAAAGTAACATACTGTAAAGTATTAATAATCCTGTTAGAGGAGGTGACAGAACTTACCAGTACTGCATTACTTGGAGATAACAGGCGTCTCTGCTTGCAGAACAGAATGGCACGGTGAGTTCTCTTCGCAATGTGGCACGCTGTCGTGTGCTGTACCGCAGCGGCAATGTGTGCAGCTGAAGCCAGGATTTCCCCCTTCTGGATCCCTGCAGAAATGAGCAGGTGTTTTTAGGTACAATGCAGGATTACTCATTTTTCTAACTCCCCAAGTAGAAATATACCTTCCTCTTTTTCCTTTTGTGTTATTATCCTATCAACAACATGCTGAAGTCCAGAAAAAGAAAAATCACAATTTTTAGCTCGTTGCATGGGAGGTTTGATATCAAAATGCAGTTTATTTCCTTGTTTGGCCAAATGTTCTATAGCCTTCCCACCGCTCATGGTGGAGCACTCTGGATGTTTTATCAAAGACAGTCTTCTTGCTACCTATCGAAAACAAAAATTTCTATAATGAGTGATAAAATTGCACATTTTGAAACCAAGGTGCAAAGGAAATGAAATTTACTTAAAAACACACACACACACATATACACAAAACCCAACCCAAACCCAAAACAGAACAAGAAGCCTGGATAAGTAAGATACGCTCTGCTTTTATAAAAATGGACTGTAGCTGGTAGTCAGTAAGGATAGACTCTCGCTCCTCCTCACAGCCCGCCCGGCAGTGGGCAATCACCGCTTCCCTATCTACTTCAGCTCTTCTACTGGAGATGAAAAGCAAGTCCGAAATTCACAATGAGTGCTTAATGATTAGCTTCAAAAATGAGAACCTGTCCATTTCTTCTAATCACTGCAGCTGATTTCTGCAGAGAGCAGTAGGCTCAGGATTCATACACAAAGGAAAAAGAAGCCTGCTTGGGTGATGATATCAGCAATTGTGATGTTTAATCACAGAACTTTGTACATCTTTAATGTCTTTATATTATTTTATATACCCTCTTATTTCACATTTTTATAGTTCTTTACAGGGCAATTTCTTTCAGATATATTTTTTGATTAAAAACATAACTGCATCTGCAAACTATTTGAGCCTTTATGTACTGACCTAAACCCCTACCATTTCACCCATAATTGGCTAGAAATCTTTTCTAAAACTATGCACTATTCTTTTTCTTTTTTTCCTACTGCTCATATGAATTTTTTCAGTCTAATATATTAATCAGAAATATTTAGATAAATGGTAGTAGTATATTATTATTTGATTGAAATAGACAACTTAATAGAAAGGAATGGAGAAATTAACTCTTAAATAATTACCTTGTCAAGCATGTCACCTGGTGCTATGTCCAAAGACTTTCCCAGAAGCAGAAAATCTGAAACTCCTCTGACTAATGCCAATAGACAATGACCTCCAGAAATCAAAAGAACTAAGAAGGGAAAGTCTACTTTATTTAACAACCTAATAGTCAGAGCGTGAGCCTCCATATGATGAATGGGAATGAAAGGTTTTTTTAACTGGTCTACTAGGTGTAAGCTAAATGATAAGCCTACTCCCAAGCTTAGAGCAAGTCCTGGTTTTACAGTGGTTGCGACTGCTGAGAGTTCACTTGGACAGACTTTACTGGAAGAGAGAGCTTCTTGCACTATCCGCTGAATATTTTCTCTGTGAAGCTGCTGAGCTACTGAAGGAACAATCCCACCTGTTCTGGAAGAAACAAAAAAACAGCTTCTTTTAATTTCAAGACTGTGAACACAGAGTAAGAAAAGTTTTATATTAGGGCTGAAGGCATGTTTTCAAATTAATTATTTTACAGCTAAATATATTAGTCAAGTATATTCAAATATGCATGCCTTATAAAGCAGCACACTATAAAAACTCAGTATATAGTGATTAAGGGTGTAATGTCTGACTTTTCAAAATTGTACACAACGAATTCCTATGGATCTGATGATGAATGGAACCACCAAAACAATCTTAAGAAGCATTCTATGGAAGATGTCTTGAACAAGGAAAGGACCGGATAAAATTGGATTTTAGAAAAATTAATCTTTCTGAAGATAGAATTTTTATTTTTAAAACATTTTATTTGTCAGACAGAGAGAGAGCACAAGCAGTGGGGTGGCAGGCAAAGGGAGAAGCAGGCTCCCTGCTGAGCAGAGAGCCCGATGCGGGGCTCGATCCCAGGACCCTGGGGATCATGACCTGAGCCGAAGGCAGAGGCTTTAACCCACTGAGCCACCCAGGTGCCCCATACATGGAGATTTTTTAAAGAGGTCATTTAAAAAGTATTTGTTTACATCTTAAACTACATGATCATGAGAAGTGAAAGAAAGGGACAGAGACCCTTGAAAACTGTTATGACTGACTGGATGTAAGGGGAAAAGGGTCCATGGCACCAACATGATTCACATATTGAGCTGGAGTGACTAGGAGAAAAGAAAGAATAACAGAAACTTGAAGACAGTTTTGTGAAAAAGATGAGTTTATTTTTACACACACTGTACTTGAGGTCACAGCAGGACAGCAGACAGCTTGCAATCCTGAAATACAGTTGGGACTCTAGTGCCCAGAGCTGGTAATTTTGATTTTGTGTTTATGTAGGACCCACTCCAAATGTCAAGAGCAGGGGTGCCTGGGTGGCTCAGTGGGTTAAAACCTCTGCTTTTGGCTCACGTCATGATCTCAGGGTCCTGGGATCGAGCCCCGCATAGGGCTCTCTGCTCAGTGGGGAGCCTGATTCCTCCTCTCTCTCTGCCTGCCTCTCTGCCTGCTTGTGATCTCTGTCAAATAAATAAATAAAATCTTTAAAAAAAAAAAAAGTCAAGAGTGAAGAAGTAGGAGGCAAAGCTGCTAGCAAAAAAAATGCCAGCATGTGACTAACTTACCACCAGAGAAGCAGAGCAATAAAATATAGGGTCTGCAAGATATACCTCTACTCCCCCAAAAAATCTTTAAATAGTTAACACTGTAACTTCTCTATACAGATATGAAAACCCTCAGTAGGTGCATTCAATTAATAATTACTTAATAGTTATAATATGCAGGGAGGCTGGGTGGCTCAGCCAGTTAGGTATCTGCCTTCAGCTCAGGTCTTGATCCCAGGGTCCTGGGATGGAGCCCCAAAGCAGGCTCCTGTTCAGTGGGGAGTCTGCTTCTCCCTCTCCCTTTGCTCCGCCCCCTGCTCATGCTCTGTCTCTCTAGCTCTGCTATAAATACATTATTTAAAATATTGTTATAATATATATTGTATCAGGCAATGAGGGGAATAAAAGAAACAATCTTATTTAACACATTTATATATAGTAATACCATTTTCCTTAATTCTTCAAAGCTACTTTTCCTCTTATATTCTTCAACTCTGTTAATGGCATTAAGCCTTCTAATGACTTGGGTTTCCAGCTTCATCTTTATCTCCTTTATCTCCCTTCCCACAATTAAGTTCATCACCATTCCCACTGCCGCCCGACTGAGAAGCTCCCATTAACTCAGTCTATTCAAAACCTTCTAAATCCAATTCGCTGGAGGGATTTTCTGATCCCTGGAGTCCATTCTATGTTGTGTTGCCGGAAAGTAAAGCAAAATGCTGAACCCTAACTATCCTACTCAAAAACATTTACTTTCTTGAAATTTGGGTAACTCCAAGTCTAAATCCTCTTCTACTGATTTCTTCCTTCTCCCACACGCCTACCTCCCTTCCTTTTTGTACCTCTTTTATGTATTTTATCTTCAAAGGATTATGCTAGCTAAGCACTTGAGACAAAAGAGATGAGTAAGACCGTGGCTTTATTCTCAAAATAATTAATTTGTACACGGCATAAAGAGTAGGTGATCGAGGGGCTAAGGCTAATAGAAAGTCAGGGAAACCATCTGGCCTCAAGGTAGGAGCCAAGAATTCAGGCAAGAGACAAGGGCTTGAATTACGCAGAAAGGGAGGGAAATGTTTGAAGAAATATTTGGGAGGCAGATTTACTACAACGACTGATTCGACACAGTGGTGAGAAAAAAGTCGACTGTCCTTCAGTTTCTGGCTTGAAGAAAGGACACCCCCCACTAACCACTCCTCTATCAATGCATTTTCCATGCTGCTTTACAATGACTTGCTTACCCGACTGTCTTCTTCACTCACTTATAACAGTACTAGAAGTACGACTGATGCTAATAATAAGTAGCTTCTATTGAGCTCTTGCTATTTGTCAAGAACTGCACCACACACTTGGAAGAATTTACATTTACTCCTCACAACAGTAATAGGGGCTACTTACCATTACTATCCCTACTTCACACATAAGGAAACCGAGGCACAGAAAACCGTGTAAGACCGTAGATAGTTAGATAGTAAGATCGTTGAATCAGAATGTAAACCTACACTGTAAAGCACTTTACATGGTAAGCTGCTCAGAGGCAAGGATCATGCATTTTAGTCATATTTGTACCACGGTGCTTCAAATGTTGCCTGGTAGAAATTCAGTAAATGCTGAGATGAGCTGTGTAGATGGTTCCACAAAGTTTACTTCCTGTGTATTCATCTCCAGTGACCTGGGCACTAACTAAACGGAACGTCTGTCCTACTTTCTCACCTCACCTCTTTGCCTCTACCATAATGTTTACTCCTGCTACAATATTTTTCTCCATCTCCATTCATTGAAGGCCTAAGTCCAAGGCCACTAGCCCCTGCAGTGTACCAGATGCCGCGCTGGCTACCTGGCACAGTGCAGTGGGCAATACAGACAGTTAAGACGGAGCCTGTCTCCATCGAGTTCAGAATCTACTGGGGAAAAGACCACAGAAGTAAACAAACGTAAAAATTATCAAAAGGATGATGAAGAAAATAAGCAGGGTGTGGTGATACAGAATAAGCATGGTGGGGATACCGAATTTAAATGAAGTCGTCAGGGAAGGCCTTTCTACACAGTCAACATTTACATGTGCAAACGTCCAGGACACTCAGAAATACGGAGTGGGACTGAGGCATGGTAGTAATAGTTATTGTCTGTACCACTTGTTTGATACTTTATGCTGCCTTGGACTGAATGCTGTGTTTCCTTGCAGGTCTATATATCATGCCTCAGAGAACAGGTTAAGCTCCTTGAAGGAAAGGACTTTTTAGTATTTCACTACACCTGATTAAATCTTACCTCAGTCTGTTTCACACAGTATTTAACTATTAGAGGTGTATTCTGTCTTTTCATATATATTATTTCTATTATACTCCCTACAATCCTATAAGGCAGGTTATTATCTTTCCCATTTTACAGGTGTGAAAACACAATCAGAAAGGATAAAGAACTTGCCTAAAATCAGAGCCAACACCAATTGCTTAATTCGTAATTCAAACACAGGTCTGTGATCTCAAAATACCAACCTTTTTCACTATTCAAGTGTTATAAATTGATGGCTTGAAGGCATATTTGATTTGTGCAGCACTTTAATATATTTTGAATTAACAACTAATTTTAACACCTGGAGATATTACAGTTATATTCTGGATTTCCATTTTCTCTTGAAAATTCCGAGGGTCAAATAAAACAGCGCCTACGTTTCTACATGGCGACAACTGGCTTCTTCTTCTTCCAGGTATTTTCCACTTTATACCCAGCCCACTCATCTCTGTAGCCTCACTAGTGGTCCTCTGCAAAGACACGAGTTTATAAACCTTGCACCATTCAATGCTTTTATACAACAGTGTATTATTTTCTTTCTTTCTTTTTTTTTTTAAAGATTTTATTTATTTATTTGACAGAGAGATCACAAGTAGGCAGAGAGGCAGGCAGAGAGAGAGGAGGAATCAGGCTCCCCGCTGAGCAGAGAGCCCGATGCGGGGCTCGATCCCAGGACTCTGAGATCATGACCTGAGCCGAAGGCAGCGGCTTAACCCACTGAGCCACCCAGGCGCCCAACAGTGTATTATTTTCTAAGTACCAACATGAGTTATAGGTATAAAGGTGAATAGGATTTTTTTCCCCCAGAGATTAACATAGGCTAGAGATGGGGTTACGCTCTCCTAGGACTTTAGTCAAGACCATGAAACGTACAGGTGGACAAAAGAGGAAAAGGTATTACTAAGGGGAAATCACGGATAAATCTCAGAGTTGGGAATGAGCTTAGTTCTTTTCACAAGACGCTCAGCTAAAGTTGAGAGCTTACTGTGGACAGCCTTAAAAGCCAGGGTGCAGGGTTTAAGGTTTTCTATTACAGCTACTAGGAGCTTTTGCACAAAAGAAGAACTTAGCTCCTAAAATTGAACTTTTATATATGATAAATAGAAAATAATTATTTCACTTTGTTTTTCCCAAAAGTGGGAACTACCAAGATAATGTCTACTTACTTTAAATGAACTTCAGTTTGAGAATGTATCGCTTCTCCCAAAATGTTTCCAGTTTCATCCACCACAGCAGCTGCTGTATCATCACAACTGGTTTCGATTCCCAATACTAGTTTATGAAGAAACGGTTTTCCAGGATGAAAATTAAAAATTCTTAAAAATTCGTAAGTTTTCCTTCTTGCTGGTTTAGAAAAGACTCCTGCTGTCTTACTCAGTATTAGCATACTTACTCTATAAATAACTCCTGGAAAAGAAATGAAGAAACAAACTAATTACTTGGAACTGACAATAACCACTAACCCATTCAGTTAAGCAAAATTCCAATTTTATTGGTTTATTTTTCAATATAATAGTTTTGCAAAATTAGACGAAAGTTTTGTAAAAGTTAGCAAAAATTTTTAAAGACCATAGCAGCCTGTGAACATAAATAACCGTATGAATGAGTACCGTGCTCTCCGAGGTGACCACAAGGAAATCAACTGTGAAACGTTTTGGTATTATCATCATGCTGTTCTCAGTAAACTATTCATTATTCATAAAACAGCTAATAGTTGCACGGATAGTCCTTTGCAAAGTGCTATTTATTTTTTGATAGCTACAGTTAAGACAAATGACAAAGGCAAACAGAACAGATAAATGCGTTCCATTTCCTGGAAATAGCTTCCAAAATGAAATTTAGCAACTCGGTTAGAAAACAATCCACATAAAAGACACACACACAGCTCAGCTGCCCACTTTGGGGACAACCGCTCTGACAAGGCTCACCCGAGGGCCACATCTGGACTAAGGCGCTGCAACCTGAGACCCACTTCATCCACCGATCCCAAGTTCCCTAACGCCATCTCCATTTCACCGCAAGTTTATCTCGGTAGATCTCCCCAAATCCTTCCTTTCTCCTCAAATGACCGCAGCCCATCACTAGAGCACCCTGGTACCTTCACACGGATCTGGTTTCCTGCCCCCCGACGACCTGGTCTAGAACGCTCTGGGGGCTTACGCGGCCCTTCCCTCCACACCAGCGGGAAGTCCGAGTAAGCGCTGGGACTGTCATCGTCCCCCGCGGCGCAGGGCCCGGGGTCAGCGCGGTGGGCACGGCCGTCGCGCGAGGACCGAGGCGGGGAGCGCAGGCCCGGCCCCGCCGCCCCGAAGGGCTCAGAGTCGCGTCACGGACACGCGGGCGGGGAAGCCTGAGCGCAGCACCGGTCTTCAGGGCCGCGAAAGCTCCTGAGAGGACCCCGGGTCCTGGGCCGGCGGACCAGGCGGGTGCTGGAATCGCCCTCGCAGGCGGGCGAAGAAAGCCGTGGGGAGGGCGGGCCGTCTTACCCTCCGTCCCCGCGAACCCCCGCGGCCACAGCGCCGGAGCCCTGCCCTGCCGAGGACGGCCGACCGCGCTTCCCCCAGAGCCAGGGGCGCGCCGGTCGCCCCGGAAGTGACGTCACCCACACGGGGCGGCGTCTGGTCGCCGGCGCCGTCCCGCGCGGTGCGGAGGCGCGCGGGGGCTGCTGTCGTCCGGGACGCCGCGCGCGGTCCTGCGCTGCCCTTAGGCTTACAGGCGGCAGGACTTCTGCTGGGTCAGCCGGCTTGGGACCCAGTGGAGGCCGAAGGTGGATTGTCTGACTCCGCAGCGTCAACTTCCGGACGCTAAGCTGTGTGGAAAGACCGTCTGCCTGTGGCAGGAGTTCGGACGCCCCTGTCCGAAGGGGAGGGGCCGTCCGTCCGCTCTGAAGGCTGGGACAGGGTGGAACGAGGGGACGACGCAGGGGCCCGCTTGGACGGGGTCCGGGGGACCGAAGCGCTGCGGGTCGGACAGGCTAAACCGTCACTGCCACGTCGGGGAGCCAAGGCGCGGGGCTGCCTCATTTTTGTGAGTAAAAAGGGGACGGGGCTATGGATACTCATTTCCCTGGAAAAAACTAGAATATGGTCTTTGCTCGCCGTGCACACAACCTTCAGGAAAATACTCCTTCCTGGACCTCCTTCAGCGTGGCTGGTTTTTTCCTGTTTCTGGTACGTGAACTTGTCCTGTGGCTGAATCCATTCATCCGGGTCCGTCTGCCGCCCCGGCCCGCCGGACTGCAGCGACTCGCGGAGCGGACTAGGCCAGACCGCGTAAGGCTGCCACACACAGCCGCGTTTGAATGGCATGAGGTTCTTGGTGGAGTAAGTGTAAGACAGGCGAGTCCCTGTCGGAAGTCGCGGCTATGGGCTACTGTCACATACCGATACATCCATAACTACCAGAATGTGGAGTTTTCTAGGTGAAACTTACGCTTTCAAAACGTTGTGTCACAACAGTAACCATAATTAGCAATTAACTTAGGTTGTCCCGAGCAGTGTTGCCGATTAATTTATTTAAACCTCACTATAATCCTGTGAGATAATTACTTACTGTCCTCATTTTACAGATGAGGCAAATGGACCACAGAGTTTGATGATCTGCAGGTCATACAGCTAGTAAACTTAAAGCTAGGATTAGAAGTTAGGGGCGCCTGGGTGGCTCACTGGGTTAAGCGTCTGCCTTCAGCTCAGGTCATGATCAGGCCACCCAGGCGCCCAAAAAATACAGTTCTATGCTTAAGAAAAGAGGCAGGGTGTAGCTCAACAGAAGCCAACTTGGAAATTATCACTGGGAACTTGGACTTCCAATGCCAAATCTGGAGAACAATTTGAACAACAAATGAGGAATGACAATGAACTGTAAGCCAAAAAACATCTGCAAGTCCAAAATAATATAATGATTGAATAAATAAATGTAGAAGGAATAGGGAAGTAGAAAACCACCATGGAACTCCACAGTAATAACTGTTGCCGGGGAAATTCACCAATGAATCCTAAAATTAGTGGTAGTTCTGAACTCATGTATATTTAGAAACTGCCATTGTTTCCTGACTTGAAATTAGGAACAATTACAGCACAATAATTAGTTTTGTTCCAAATAATAGTCACAGTCATTACAGATTTTGTTTTAAAAAAAAAAAGTTTTTTTTTTTTAACATAAAACGATACAAACTTATGAAATTGGTAAGCTACCATATTTAACACAACCATTCATCCTGGTGTTAAGACCAAAAAGCATATCCCAAATTTGATCACTTCTCACCACTTCATCAGCCATTTTCCTAGTCGGAGCTAGCTCTTGTCTGTAGTAGTTTTCCAACTATTCCTCCTGCTTCCTATTGCTTTACACTTTATTCTCAACATTAGCCAGTAACCCTTAAAAAAAAAAAAATCAGATCCCTTTAATCTATGTAAAACTATCCAATGGCTTCATCAAGCTTAGAAGAAAATTTGCTTATTACTTTGGCCAATAGAGCCCTCTTATCATCTGACTCTTTCTATTTCTCTGACCTCATTTCTTACCACTCTTGTCTTCTTGCTTATCACGCCTTTCTCATCCAAAAATCACCTTAGGAACATTAGTGAAGGCTTTCTGAGGTAGGCTCTCCTGATTTTCACCTGCTTAATATTTTTCCATGTCAGTTATCACTACATGAAATAGTATGTTTTGACTCATTTATTATCTGTTCTCCAATTTGAACGTAAGTTTGTAAGGGAAAAGATTTTGTCTGTCTCGCTCGCAAACCATAGTCACAACACCTAAAACAATACCTACACAAGACTGGGCCCTTAAATATCTATTGAATAAATATTTTTAAAACTTTGAAGGTGGGTGATAAGTGGGGAAAAAAGCAGAAGGCCTGCATTAACAGAAGTAGATTTCTATCTCTGAAGTCTGTGCAAAAATGTAAGCCTTTAAAATGAAGAAAAGCAAAGGAACATTTTTAACTACCTTCATTTTAAGAATTTAGTTGCTTAAAAAAACCTTGAAAAATAAATGTGACATTGCTGACTGAATTTGGAGATTATCTGCAATAATCTTACATGAAAGAAAAGTTTTATTCAAGTATAGATTACTGGTTTAAAAATACATGGGAAAAGACAAACATACAAAAGCATTATTACACAACTGATTTCTAAACTCGGTACTTCTGTAATACAAAATAATGATCATTAGCCCCCAAAAGTCAGTTTATTGAAACAAACTGATTTTTCAGTTGGTCTATAACTCTTTTCACTCAGTTTTGTTTACAAATATTACCGGACTTTTCAGTTTTATCCCGTATCAGAACTTTGTTTTTGACATATGTCCTTCTCAAAGCAGTATAAGTTATTTCTTGTAATTAATGCCAGCTATCGGAAGTGTCTCTAAGCCACAAGAATTCAATGTGGTTGCTGCTTTGGAAACAGTTACCACTCTGGGTTAATCTGCACTAAAATTCATGTATTGAAAGGCAAAACATTAATGGGAAAAGTATGGGGGTTGAGAGCAGGGAATGTAAGAAAAGAAATTTTTTTTTTT
Source organism: Mustela erminea (assembly GCF_009829155.1). Lineage (NCBI taxonomy): Eukaryota > Metazoa > Chordata > Mammalia > Carnivora > Mustelidae > Mustela > Mustela erminea. Next base: position 2,574,511 of record NC_045621.1, read on the forward strand.
TTACTGCAATCCCGCTAAAGACGACTCCATTATTTACTTTGGTACTACTGCTAGAGAAGCAGTTTCTGCCAGACCACAGGTCGGCTAAATAGCTGTCCATTTTGTTTCCTTTTCTAAACAACAGCAGTCTTTCACAATCAGATTGATCAACTAAATAAGCAGAGAGCTTTAACTTATCATATATTTTAACTGTGTGAAATAAATTATTTTCTTCACTGGATTAGCAGCCCTGTGTCTGGAAAGGCAACAAAACCCACTCTGCTCCAAAATGAGAAGTCTGACTCAGGCTCTTTATAAGGTGCCTGGCTGTCTTCTATCACCAGTCATGAAGGTGGACCTTCACAGTAACTTAATAAATGTAAAAATGACCTCATCCTTCAATACAGTGTCGAGCCAGCAAAACCAAAAAATTACAATCATAAAGTAGGGATTGGCTTGTATAAAACAAGAGGGAAATATCCTCTTATGTAACACAAGAGGAATATAAAATGATCTGTAATAAACTTGTAATAAAAATGATCTGTAATAAACTTGTAAAGAGATGATTCTGGTTTACATGTATGTCTGCTTAAACTGACTGAATGATTGGAAATTTTCTTCTCCTAACATAATGCCCACTCATTATAAGCTAAGGTGTTCTTAGTATCCTATAAATCTCTTCTTTCCTTGGATTTATCTACTATACCCTCACTTTACAGCCATTTAACTTATAAGCTGGGCCTGCCCAGCCTGCCTGTAAAGCCTCTCTTTAGAAAGACACCACATGCATTAGACAGAGGCATCTTATAGTAAATATCTGCCCTTCAAAACAGCATATGAAGAACCAGCAACTGGCCCTCCAATGTAAATACTTCTCATTTCACATTATCATGGAAACAGTGCAGTTTCCTAACCACTCCTTCCTTATAGAAAACTCAGTAGCTGTAAACATTTTTGTTCCATTCCAAAACATTTCAATACTTATTAATTCCAAAGATCCGAACACCATGAAGCTGTGGCATTTTAGGAATTAGCACAGTCAGGAGAGAAGCTGTGTTTAGGATGAAGTGAGTTGGATCATACTTCGTATAGAAACTTGCCAGAAAATATCTGCAGAAATAAAAATTAAAAACATATGTAACATGTAAAATTGGTAAAAAATTTAAAGGTAAAAAAGGCCAGTGAAACAATAAATACCTTTGGGGCCTAAATTAATTTGGGATTTAAAAAGTGATTTAACGGAGGCATATACGCACATTTCACATCTCTACCATTATGTTAAATGCATTTGAAAGAATGTGTTTGCGGGACGCCTGAGTAGCACAGCTGGTTGAGCGTCCAACATTCAGTTTTGGTTCAGGTCATGATCTTGGTGTTGGTGAGAGCAAGCCCTGCAATAGGCTCCATGCTCAGCATGGAGTCTGCTTGGGATTCTCGCTCTCTCTCCCTCTCTAAAATAAATAAATAAATCTTAAAAGAAAACAAGGTGTTTGCTACTTAGTATCCATTAAAGTATAAGGCAATTTCACGTACAGTTTTGTATTTCTGAAGAGAAGATCCAGATCCAAAGCATCTATCTTATTTTCAAAGGCTTTGTGATGTACCAAAAGGTTAAAAACTACTGCTATAAAGTTGTAAAAATGGGGTGTTCGTACATTAGTACAATTCAGTATCTTTGAAAGAAATCAAATACTTGATCGCCCTTTTGATGTTCTCATTTCCATATTGTAGCTGTACAGGTTGACAACCAATTTAACTGGAAAACTGACAGACACTGCTGTAAAATTCCAACTGCTTTGCTGAATTGGACATATGTACATATTCAAAGACATTCAACATCTGAGAATTTTTTTTTAACAAGACTAAGCTACCTTTAGGACCATAAACCATCAAGTGAGAATTGTCTAGTTTTACCCAAGGGTACATCAGAGTGCAGACACATCATCTGGCCACTGAGAGTATCCTACTATAGAAAAGATGTAAAGACTAAAATATCATACTTTACTTGATCATAACTAAGAAGTTATTCTGCTATGGCTGTTCATCTAATTAGTACTATTAGAGTATACAGGAAAGTATCCTAGTAGCCTTTCCTCTAAGTACTGTCATTAGTTTCTAATAAGGGGAAAAAAAACATCTTGTATAATATGGTTAGAAAAGAACAGCTATTTTCAGGTATAACTAAAAAATCACAGAGAGCTCCATATATCATTTTCAGAATCATCTAAATTGAGGAATTCTATAATTTTCCACCTATTTCACAAACTATAATCAGAAAAACTTCTGGAAAATAAACCATACTCTTCAACCTTCAGTCTAAACCCTTTCTTCCACATTTCATATACCTGAAGACTGTTTTTATACTTCCTTCACTAACAAAATAGCTTGCATTTAGTAAGCATATCTGAATTTGCATTTAGTAAGCATATCTGATTTCCTACAATCATTATGGGTTTAATGTATAACCTGATATGTTGGAAATAGTTTATCTTCTTGGAATGGTTTCTCATACTATAGCACATGTCCCCCTTTAGGTCTTTTATTAAAGACTAACTTTGTGTGTAAATGACAGGTTCTTAGAAAACTTAGACAACCCTCCAAAGGGATGCAAAACCAAGGTGGGAATTATTTAACTGCAAGATGCCAGATTTCCATTTGCCCATTTCCAGTTACCAAAGGGTATACCGGAAAGAGACCTATATTGAAGTTTAGGATTTTATCTGGGCTCTGGACTCTAACTAGCTGTTAAGACTGAAATAAGGTAACGCATTTGAACCTATATCTTTATCTAAAAATCTGGGATAACATTGCATGCCCCACCTACCTGACAAATGATGATCAAATAAGAAACTATGAAAGCACTCTGAAAAGTATCAATTTATATAGATGGCTTTAATGCTGTTTCTCCAGTTATATAAGGAATTTAATCACAGAATATTTGAAATCATACCTGTGGGTCAAAAATACATTTTTAGAAATACGGATGTTGTACACAGGTACATTTTAGTTGACTATTTTGTGATAGCTCTTACTGAAAATTCAGTAGAAATGTCATTAATTATAATGCAATCCTCAACATTTTATAGATGAGGAAACTGAGGCTTTCAAAGAAATAGCCAAAAGTCATGCAGCTAGTAAGCAGTAGAGCTAAAATCCAAATTTAGGGTTGTTTGTATAACTATTATTCCTGTTACTGCACTTATCTTTATTATATCATATAAATCATTAATCTTTTGATGTTAATTTTATAGGGGGCTGGAACAGAACCTTTAAAAATTTCCTCAAAGTGCTATCAATGTAAGAAAAAAGAAATGTATCACTTTATGATCAATTTATTCTTCTCATTTGAAAGAGCCTTCCTTTTTCTGCTCATCTATCTAAAATTCTAGTTTAAGAAATCCTAAAGCCTCCAAGAAATCTTCCCAGTTATTCCAGACTGCACTGATTTTATCATGGATGCATTACTATCTATAAGCTATAAGGTACCCAGTGTTTGACTAAGATATATGTAAAATGTCCATTATACGTATGCAACTACACTGAGTGTGGGATTCAAAGCAATCTATGCACTGACAAATTCTTTGCACAAACAAATCATTTACAATCACAGATAATACAAAGTGGCATAAATAAGGGATATGTAATAACTACTAAAACTCAAAACAGACCATTATTACTTAAGGATAGGTGCTAAGGAAAAGACCTTATTGAGGAGGTAGGATCTAAATCTTGAAAGAATGATAAATTAAGAAAGGAGAAGGTATCTGGGGTAGGAGAAATGATTTGAACAAAGGCACAGAAATAGGACTACGTATGAAGTATTCAAGAAATGCTGGCTAGAAAAGTTTTACCAGATGGGAGGTGGATGGGGGTAAAACAGTCACACAGAGGGAAAACGAGGCAGGAACCACTCTGTGAAAGGCCCTGAATATCAGGTAAAAGGAGGTAACTTAAGGTTAAATGCTTTACAGATAGGTATTATCTCATTTATTTATTATGGCATCAAACTGAGCTACGTACTAGTGGTCAGAATTTCATTTATGAACAAATCAAGCAGGGTGAGTGATAAACACAGGATTTGACCGAGATCTGTTCTACGATGAAAGCCTAACTTCTCTTGTCTATAAACTATACAGCAGTGTCTCCCAATGAGTTTGAATATCTAAATTGGGGGCAGGGCCAGGGGGGAGGTGGTCAATCAAATTCATCTGAAATCATCCAAATCCATGTTTAGGAAGATATGGGATAAGATGGTATCTTTAGCTTTCTTGTAAGCAACTTAAGGCTATGAGCTAGGATATATTTGACTTGTATAACCCAGAATATCTAAACATACTAATAGGCACCCTATGTTGTCTCTATGTATTACTGACTGAGGTAAAAACAGTTCATTTCAGCTGTTAAAAATTTTGCCTGTATTTTATGCTCTGTGGTAGCTATTTATTGGTAGATGTTTCAACAAATATTGTTCCTAATTGAAATTCAACCTACTAAAAGGACCGCTCCCTCTTACCCAATCTTCTTCATACCTAAGAAATTTCCACCACTTACAGAATTATTGGAGAAATTGTGAAAAACTTCCGTGAAGATGTAAACTGTACTCCATAGTCCAGTTGTTCCCAATGAGTTAGGAGCCTTGCTTTACCCTGGTCAGGAGTTTCAAAAGGTGTTCCTTTTACTGCATGCAAAAATACATACATCCCCTGGAAAACAAGCAAGGGGTTATATAATCAATACCAAATATAAAATTAGTATTTGTCAGTAAGCATTAAGATAGTTCTAGAGGGCTTATGACAGTATGGGTGATTCAACTTAACAGCTCAAATTTTAAGCTTTCATAATATTTGTGAAAGGCTGTGGCCAGTTTCTTCAAAGCAAAATAAAACTTCCAGAGGCATATGAATATTATTTGGTGAAAACCAATAAAAGATCAACTGAAACTAACCTGTTTTCATCTTCTATTAAACTGAAAAGACACACACACACAAAATCAGGATAACTTTACATCATTACATTTAGGTTTTCTAATACCTTTCCTAATGGGAAACAGGATTATCTTTCTTTCTTTTTTTTTTTTTTTTTTTTAAAGATTTTATTTATTTGACAGAGAGACAGAGCCACAGAGCGCAAGCAAGGGGAGTGGCAGAGAAGGCAGCAGCTTAACTAACTGAGCCACCCACTCAGGAAACAAGAGTATCTTATCCCTGATGTATAGGAATGTTTAGGGTCATATTAATAAATCTGATGACACTTACAAAATTATAAAAACATACAAATTCATAAATAATAAAATTTCTGCATTGGGGAAAATGGTTTTGAAAATATTAAGACTGTCTTTGTCTCAATGGTTCTTTTCTAACACAACAAAGATGGTTATATAGTAGATATAATGTTCAACTCAATTTGGTTTTCAAATCGCCACCGTGCCCCAATAGTGTTTCTTTTGAAGTTAATTTTTAAAAAGATTTATTCATTGATTTAAAGGGTGGGGCAGAAGGAGAAGGAGAAAAGCCAGATGCGGGGCTCAATCTCAGGATGCCAAAATCATGACTGGAGTCAAAATCAAGAGTCAGATGTTTAATCAACTAAGCCACATAGGTGGCCCTGAAGTTTTTTGAAAGTATAAAATATTACTAAAATCCATTCTGTCTGGGGATATGTTTGAACATCTAATTTTGTCATTAGGAAAAAAACCAATATATGCTAGATTTTGTATCCTTGATTTTATGATTCTATTTAGATCATTGGTAGTACTTCATTGCAGGATGGATCACTGAGGCACCAGTAACAGAATATTCTTGCCTAAATATTATCATCAGTTTTTGTCTCAGAAGTCACAATGAGGTGTCTTTTTTGCTTCTTCAACTTTTAATAAATATATGGAAAAAAAAGAAAAATTAGTGGTTTGAAATTTTTTATTATTAACTAAGTTAAGAGAGCCATTCTTTTCAAAACTGAGTCTACTTTCCAGTTACTCCATCAGGCATTTCAAAAGTTGTTTAGCTACAATAACACCTAAGCTATACAGAAACACACTCTTGTTCTATTGGATTTAAGTCAAAAAGCATTTAATAAATGACTTATATGTACAGGACACATGACATGTATGCACATATGAAACTGAGTAAGAAACATCCACAGCCTTGAAAAAAATGCAATCTTCTATGAGACAGTAAGAAAAAGACATCCAGAAGCAACTATAATGTAGGGAAGAAACCGCTACCAAAGGTACAGTCAGAGTATATGGCCAATGTGGAGGTTCTTTGCTGCTGAGGCAAAAGCTATGATGCTACCTTATCAACTATCTCATTCTTGAAGGTTCAGCTCAAGCGACAACTCCTTGTGAAGCCTCCCTCATTAGTAATAGCTTATGTGCTTGTATAGAATTTTATTAAAAATACTTTTATTTCTAGCACAATATATTTTGTTAGAATTGTTTACATGTTTGTTCTCCCATTAGCCTGAACACCTCAGGAACAAAGGTTGGTATACAGCAAGTACTAGATACTAAGCGAAGATGACACTAAGCTAAGGAATGTTTATTCTGTAAGCACAAGAAAACCATTCTCACATGCGCTTTACAGGAGACAATTAAACAGAAATTGTCTGTTAAATTCTGAGGAGTATAGGACCCAAAAAGTTAAGAATCTCTACTCTAACCCATGCATGTATTAGAAACATCAAAGAGAAAAACAATCCTCTCATTACTTCCTTCAAATTACATGTATCACTAGTGTTTAGAATATTCAAACAGAAATATCTTATACAGGGGCACCTGGGTGGCTCAGTGGGTTAAAGCCTCTGCCTTCAGCTCAGGTCATGATCCCAGGGTCCTGGGATCGAGCCCCACATTGGGCTCTCTGCTCCGTGGGGAGCCTGCTTCCTCCTCTCTCTCTGCCTGCCTTTCTACCTGCTTGTCGTCTCTGCCTGTCAAATAAATAAATTAAAAAAAAAAAAAAAGAATATCCTATATATCCTTTTCAGTTAAAAAGAATAAAATCTTATCTGACCATACATCTTCTACCCCATTATTTTTAATAGTTATTCCATAAAATTTAGTGATGGAAAATTTATACCCAAATCAAAAAAATTGGGGAAGAAAATATGTAGCTCATGGTTAGCCATTAATATTTACTGGCTAAAAATGCAGAACATTTTCATTCTTTAAAAAGCTAGGCTGAGAATTCTGTGAAATATTAATACCTCTAAAAGTGAACTATAGCACTGTAAAAATGAATAAAAACAATCACTGTTGGCTTCTACTGTATGATTCAGAAAGTTAAAGGCAGTAATTTTTCTAACCACGGATAACAAGTAGGTCTATTTTCCCATTTAAAAGGGCTCAGGACTATTTAATATTTTATTGGTTTAATGTACTCTGTCTTCAAAGGAAATTTAAATCTGGAGTCATGTTAATTACTACATCAACGGCTGGTAGTTAGGTTTTTAGTGTGAACTAATAAGTCAAAAGTGTGCTTTCCAACAAGTTGTCAATTACCTATGCTTTGTTCAGAGACATATACTGTATTTCAAAATCTCAGTCAACCAACTTGAAAACATCTGGGCAAGGGGAGAGGGTAACTTCTAAAGTATATTTAATACATGTGCCACTGGAGAAGGGAAAATTATATGAGAACACAGACTAATTCAGCAAGCAGTTAACATAGGTCTTTAGAGATATGGGAAATAAGGAGACAGATTCCTAATTATAAAACTGTAACAAATACACTTAAAAGAATGCAGCATAGAAGTTCTGTAGCTTCCTGGAGACGGAGATACTCGAGTAGTTTTCCTGGACAAGTAGGAATCTGCTCAGCAGAGGAGGGTTGAGGGAGGGTATTAAAATAGTGGAAAAAGAGCCTAAGCCAAAATAAAAAGATAAGATAATTTTCATTACTGTTAGAGCAATACTCATGTTTGGAGATGCACTGAGATAAGGTTGAGTCCTTTTCTTGACACTGTACTGTTATCAACTGGTCTTGTATGCCACATAAGGAACTTATTTTACTATGAAATAATAAGAATTCATAGAAGGACTCAGAGCATGACTTGAGCATATGTGCATTTTAAAATAACTCTCTGCCAAATTGGAATGGAGGATGGTAGCGGAACATCAAGGAATCCATTTAATCTACTAGAGTAATCCACCTGAGAAAAAAATAAGGGCACAAATTATAGCAATGCCAGTGGGGATCAAACTGAGACAGTAAAGCAGTAAAACAGGGCTCTGACTAAATGGATATGGAATGCAGAGGAAAAGGAGTTAATCTAAAATAGACTGACCACGTATCTTAGATAGCATGAATGGTCCTGATTTACACTTATTTTCTTGGAACAGTTTTTATTAGCGCTCCCTTTTACTCTCAAAACAGTCTCAATTTGGATAATTCTTTACATGAATCACTTTACCTTTGACATTCAGCTATCTGGCTTGATTTACCAGACAGACAGTGGTGCCTTTAGATTAGATCAGGAAAAAAGCCAGAGGAACAGGTTGTGAGTGGTAAGGGAGAGACCAGGAATGAGTTCAATTTATAATTGTTTGGCTTAAGGTACAAGATGATCTGGCAATAAGGATGAAGTAATCTTGATAGAATACACAGAATAAAAAGAGATGAAGAACTGAACCTTGGGGGCAGAAATATTTAGGAGAGGAAAAAAGAAGGAAGAATTTACAAGAAAGAGAAAAGGGAAAATGAGAAATATCTAGGAAAAAGTGATCTCATGAAAGCCAAAGAAAATGAATTATAGTAAAACGGATATAACTCCTGTAAAATATTTCAGAGAAGTTACTACTTAAAAATAGTCCTACCAAAGTCCATCACATAAAATGGACTAAATGACATTTATTTGTTTTTGTCACCACTTTACCCTTATCTCCTCCAAATTCAAATACCCTTCAGAAGATAGGAACTAAAAATATTAATTTAAAAAAGAACTATTTCTCCTATATTTCCCTGCCTTAATATCCCATGTTCCTCATTTTCTGGATATCTTTAAAAATATAATTAGTCTGGAGTCAATTATAAGTCTCAACTAATGGATTTCTCCTCTTTCATTCTGCCTTCTTAGACTGTTAAAGATAAGAGAGGTCACTATCAGCAGTTTAGAAAGGACTGAAGTTTAACAAGGATTGAAATCAAAGATGGTTATTAGTCTCCAGTTAATCAAAAACCATAATTACTTCTGAAGCATTCTTGTTAGTCAATATATTGTAACAGCCTGAATTAGTGTCTTGTAATTTTTGCTAAAATGACCTACTATTTTCTAGATTCCATAAAACCATAAGGAAGAAAAAAGAGGTCTTACTCAGAAAAAGGGCCCAATGTTTAAATATTAAGTATTATAGAAAAAAATATAATCCTATTCCAGGTTAGAATTCTTCAAAATTGTCACATGTATTAAAAAAAAATCACTGAACTGTACACTTCTAAGTCAGCAAGTTTTATATTCTATACTATATGATTAAATCTCAATAAAACTATTAAACTAAGTCATGTGTTTTTCTTCTTTATAGCATAAAGCTTTAAACTTTTTAAAAAATTGTTTAAATACACATAACATAAAACGTAGCATCATAATCACTTCTAAGTGTACAGTTCAGTGGTATTAAGTGCATTCACACACCATCACCACCATCCATCTCCAAAACTCTTTTCATCTTACAAAATTGAAACTGTACCCATTAAACAGCAACTCCCTTTTTCTTCTTCCCTCAGTCCCTACAAATACTAAACCTTAGGTTTTTAGGTGCTTTGTATAAAGTGAAATTCTTACCAGATTATGTATAACATTTGTTAAGGTCCAAGCAACAGGAACACTGAAGAAGGGAATACTGAGTAGGACAATATGAAGCAAGCCAACTCCTAAGGCATATGTTAGCCACATACCCCGGCTGTTCATTACACGGGTATTTGGATTCACCTCACTGTGGGCAACTCCAACATTCATGTTTGCTCTGCAGGAAAGCAATGAAATGAATTAACAATGATATAACTGGAAACCTAAACAGTCTTCATTCTGGCGTGATAAACTAAGTGTCACTGGGATCATTTTTCTCTAGTTCTGTAACAGAACACACACACCCACCAAAACATAGTACTCGCAGATACTAATGAAGGCAGTAAATAACTGTTAACATCTGACTTCAGGGTAAGACAAACAACACTTATTTTTATGGATCTTATTGAAAAAATAAATTAAAATCTCTTTCCTAAAGCTTGTCTTCTAGCATGTTGTTTTTACTAAATGAAATAATGGACAGGAAAACTCAAACGGAAAGAGAAAACCTATACTTTATTATATCATGAAACCAAAGTGAAAGTTCAGGAGAAAAATGTACGAACAGAAAAAAACTAACATAAAAAAACAAAGCTGCAGTATTATTTGCAATACCCAAGATATGGAAGCAACCCAAGTGTTCATTCCCATGTGAATGAATAAAGATGTGTGTATGCAAATATATGTATAATAGAGCATTATTTAGCCATGAAAAGGAAGAAAACTTGTCATCTGCAACAACATGGATGGACCTAGAGGATGTAAGGCTAAAGTGAGGTAAGTTACAGAAAGACAAACAATATATTTCACTTATATACAGAATTTAAGAATAAAAAAAACAAAAAGACCAAAAAACAAAACAAAACAAAACAAACCACTCTTAAATACAGAGAACAAACGGGGGGTGGTTGCCAGAGGAGGATGGTGAGAGAGGATGGGTGAAATAATAACGGGGATTAAGACTACGTTTATCTATCTTGAAGAGCACTGAGAAACCTACAGAGTTGTTAAATTATATCGCACACCTGATACTAATATGTTCGTTAACTATAATTGAATTAAAGACAAAAAAAGGCAAAGTGGATCCAGCCAGTCATCTTCTGAAGAGGCAGACTCTTGTACCTAACGTAACGTTGTTTCCAAAGAGCGGTCAGGACACGGACCCTGGGAGAACTCACGGCGATGAGAAACCTGCGTGGTCAAGGGCGAAGGTTGGTTTCTCAGTCTCACGATACAGGGAAGTTACAACAACGAGTCTCTCCTCCTCTAACTCTTCAACTCCCCTAAAATTCTAGTTCTTCGGTTTTTCTGAGTTGTTCCTTCCACTGCATTGGAGATGACGGTCGCAGGAAGACGGGATCTTAGTTCCCGGGGCTGGAATGCCGACGCTGCCTCGGTTCTCAGCCTCCCTCGAAGGAAACACAGCGGCCCCGAAGAACGTCCACCGGCCCCGGGGACGGCCGCCCGCCAGGCCGCAGGGCGGGAGGCGACAGCGCGCCCGCAACAGGTCAGAGAAGCCGCCGGCCGCTCGGTCCCACGAGCTGGCCGCGACGGAGGACTTTCTCCCAACGCCATCCAGCACGCGCTTCCGGAGCGAAAGGCCGCACTCGCTCGGCCAGAGCGCACGGCTCCGCGGCGCGGCTCCGCGAGCGCAGCGGGACACGCCGGCGACGCGCCGGGGCTCGAGGGCCGCGCGCCCGCGCTTCTGCGGAGCTGCAGGCGCCTTCACCGCGTCCCCATCTTCCCAAGCCGCAGGCCGTGCTCCGAGGAGCCGCAGCACAGTCTGTCCACCTTCCACGGTGGGAAAGAAAACAGCAAAGCTCGGAACATTTCCGTCGGAGCTGCAGGCACAGCGGGGGCGCGCCCCGCCCCAGGGCAGACAGCCTTCCCGGGCGTCCGCCGCGCTCCGTCAGGGCTTCGGACCGGGAGGAGCCGCTCGGCTCTGCCCACGCCCGTGCCTCGAGGGCGGCGACGGCCCTCCCGGGGACTCCCTCGCCCGCCGGAACGCCGCGCAGCGCCTACCGCCGGCGGGGGCGCTCGGCCCGCGGAAGCTCCGCTAAAGCCGCGGCGGCTCCCCCGCACGCCTCAGACTCGCCCCTTCCGGCTCGGGGCCGCCCCGCCCACAGGACCGCGGCGAGCGACGAGGTCCTGGGGACACGCCTCGGAGGCCCTCGGGTCCGCGCCCGCCGACCCGGAGCCGCCGACGCAGCCGCAGTCCACCTTCCCCCGCCTGCCTCCCTGCCCAACAGCGCCTTACCGCCGCGGACAGCAGCCCAGCCCCCGCGGCCGCTCGTGCCCACTCACCCGCCGCCTCAGTCCCGGCGGCCCGCTCGAACCCAGTCAGCTCGCGGGCGACGGCTGCTCCCGAGGCCCCCGCGCCAGCGATCGGCTCCGCGCGGCGCCGCACAGCTTGCGGAAGCGTCGGGAGCGGATCGCGCCGCCAGGGGATTGGCTGCGGGCAGCGTCCATCCCACGCCGCCTGGGCGGGGCGGGACTAAGAGCTGCGCGCCCAGTGCCCGCCGCGCCGCGCACGCTTGGGGGCGGGTCCGGGGCCCGGGAGGTGGATCCTGGGAGCTCGGCGGGGCCCGGCTGGTCCGCCTGTGGGTGGCCATCGCCCCCGCGCGCGAGCGAGAAGGTAGTGTTGTGCGCCCGACGGCGTTCATTCTCCTCTTGTCGGTCTCCAGAGCCCCCTCCCCTCGGCTCGCCGGGTTGGACGCGAGGGCACCTCCGGCAGCCCTGCGCCGCCCGCGCGCTCGGCCCCCAGCCCGGAAGGGGCGGGAAGCGGGCGCCGCCGGGCTCGGGCGCGCGCGTGGAGCGCGGCCTCTCAGCGGGGCTCGGCGGGCGTCTGACGGCTTCGGCGCTTCCTGACTGAGCGCCGCGGGGGCTCTGCTGCAGCGCGCGGCCGCGGCCTTCTGAGGGCGGGATTGCAAGTTTGTGCCGGCGGACGCCGTGCGACGGCCGCGGCTCGCAGCCGGCTGTGTGTGGTGTTCCGTGGCGGCGCACACGGGGCGCACGCGAACAGTCGCTGGACCGTGATTTCGCCTGGTGCCGTGGGTGCGCCGTGGGTGCGCCGTGGGTGCGCCCGCAGGCGGGGAGGGCGCTGGGTGACGCGCCGAGGAGGTGGAGGCTGCAGAGTGAGCTTACCTCAGAATGGAGAGAAGGTCAGGCTGTTCGGAGCGAGCCTCGTCGTCGTGGCCGTTCACGACGCCGATCGCCTCGCGGAGGTAACGTGCAGCGACGCTTCAGAATTCGTGTCGGAAGCCGGACCCGATCTGCGCGTCCGGAATTCCCGTTGGCTCCGAAGTGGGCCGGCTTGCGTTTAAAGTGAGTGGCTTCATCCTGTTGGCCTCCGGCCGCACACTCTCGCCTTCTTTTCTAGGCGCCTCGCGGGCCTTCAGCGACTTTGCGGGACGGTCTCTTCCAGGCGTGTTCGGTTCCCTGCCGGCGAGTGTGGACGGAGCCGGACCCCGGATGCGCGCCCGTTCCGTGCTTGTGACGTAAGCCGCCCCTCTCACGGCCCTCGGGTCACTCGGTGCTTGTGACGTAAGCCGCCCCCTCTCACGGCCCTCGGGTCACTCGGTGCTTGTGACGTAAGCCGCCCCCTCTCACGGCCCTCAGGTCACTCGGTGCTTGTGACGTAAGCCGCCCCCTCTCACGGCCCTCGGGTCACTCGGTGCTTGTGACGTAAGCCGCCCCCTCTCACGGCCCTCGGGTCACTCGGTGCTTGTGACGTAAGCCGCCCCTCTCACGGCCCTCGGGTCACTCGGTGCTTGTGACGTAAGCCGCCCCCTCTCACGGCCCTCGGGTCACTCGGTGCTTGTGACGTAAGCCGCCCCTCTCACGGCCCTCGGGTCACTCGGTGCGCAGGTGGTCGAGCCCTTGCTGGGTTCCCCAGGTCCGCTGGGGCTATGGGAGACTATGAACTCGGAGCTCGGCGGAAGAGACCGGAACGAGAGGTGGAAGAGCCATGATGAGTGTCGGGTTGGAAATCGGGCAGCCCGCCGTGGGGAGTACCCGGGAGGGACAGCCTCATCTCTTGGGGCGGGGAGGGCTCCAGGTTGGAGCAGCTGGTGCGCGACTAAGTCCGAAGGGAAGTCCGAGGTCCTCGGTGGAGACCGCCCTGTGAGCTGAGGAACGAGCGAGTGCCACCGCGCGGAGAGACCAGTCGTGTGGCGTGGCGAGTTTCCTGTGCATTGAGGACTGGTGGGAAGAGCTCCGAGAGGGAAAGGTCCAGGTGTGACGGAGTGTGCACTTTCCTGATGAGCGGTGGGAGCGCTTCCTGAAACTTGAAGTGGGAGAGCGCCCTCGAGAGATTCAGATACGGAAAGAGCTGCCGTTGGTTGAGAGTGGACGCAGACTGTCAGGAGCTTCCGCCCTGCTTCCGGAGAAGTGTTCAGGGGCTGAGCAGAGGTTATAGGTGTAGAGAGGAGAGGACCAGCTTGAGAAATCTTGAAGTAGTGGATAGATAGGATTGTGTGGCGGCATGTGGAAAGCGCAGAGGATTTCCAGCATGACTTCAGGATTCTAATTCTGGCCTGTGAGACTAGCTGAGCACGGCCTTTGGAGTCAAACATGTCGAGATAAGCTCCTGTGCATCTGTCACTGACTAGTTTTGTGATCTTGAGTCTTGTGATCTTCGATCTTATAAAACTTAAATTCCATTTGTGATAGAGGAATGATCGGGCAGTTGTGAAGATTAAAATGGGATTTTATATATATATAAAGTTGCTTAGTAGCGGTTACTTTTTATTATCAAACAAATATAACAGCAACAACAGTTAAATAGAGAAAGATCTGAGATTAGTTTGGGGCATGTTTAAGTGTGAGTTTCCTCCGAGTTATCCAAATGATGATGATTAGAAAGCTCTTGGAAATGAGGTCCGGAAAAAAAGTCTGGTTAGGAAATACAGGTGAGATAGGAGATGACATGAGCCAGTTAAAAGAGAGTTTATAAAGGGAGGGAATTAAGGCAGTGGTGACTTGCTAGGAAGGAGGACACTCTAGCTAATGTTTACGTTGAAATGCTGATAAAAAATTTTTTTTTGTGACCCTTGATTAGTATTCTTCAAGTGATTACTGTGAGTGAAATACTCTGATTATTCCATGTTGCGTCTAGAAATACATAATATATAATTGCCTGTGTTCAGAAGTTATACAGGTCAGGACGGGTGTGATAAACATTCAACAAGTAATGTGAACCAAGTTCTTTAGGAATGTAGGGGGAGGAGAGGATCATTCCTGATTGGGTGGTCAGAAAGGACCATGTTACAAGTGGCTGTGGGACTGGCTCTAGGATGATAGACAGGATTGCACTAGGAGGAAGTAGAGATACAAGGAGGATGGGATTGCTGGCAAAGGAGGATTGAGGTTTTAAGAATAGTGTTTATTGGGGCGCCCCGTGGCTCAGTGGGTTAAGCCTCTGCCTTCAGCTCAGGTCATGATCTCAGGGTCCTGGGATCAAGCCCCATGTTGTGCTCTCTGCTCGGTGGGTAGCCTTCTTCCTCCTCTCTTCTGCCTGCCTCTCTGCCTACTTGCCTCTCTGCCTACTTGTGATCTCTCTTCTCTCTCTCTGTCAAATAAATAAATAAAATCTTAAAAAAAAAAAAAGATAGTGTTTATTAAGGGAAATAGCAAAGTGAAGTAGAGGGTAGGGGGAGGGGAACAGGAAGATAAATTCTGTTTTACAAATAATTATCTTGAGGTCGCCTTGACACTGATTGTTAGAAATGCCTATTTTAATGTGGAAAGACAGAGATCTCTGTTGGGGATATAGTTTTAGAAGATAGTTTGGCTTCATAGAGAAAGAAGATAATCACTGGGGTAATAGGGTTGAGGGAATAATTTTTTGTTTGTTTTTGCATTGAAGGTCAAGATGCCTAAGGGCAGACTGGTTAAAGAAATTAGGTGGAGGTTCTTAGGAGAAGAGACAGAGACCTGGGAGTTAGGGAAGAAGGGTGTGCACAGAGGTGTAAATATTTTAAGAAACCAGAGGACACAGTGGGGTGGAGGAGGTAAGATGTGTGTGAAGTTAGAATTCACATAATGGTCTGCCTTGACTTCAGTATTGGGATGGAATTAGGGACTTGGGGGAAAAATAGACTTTGAAAGACAGATTGTAGAGAATGAGGCAGAAATGTTGAGGTTAATAAGGGGCTTGCTCAGAAAGAGTAAAAGATGAGGTAATGCTAGATTTATACCCAAAGTTTGATCAGTGTTTTCTTAGATCCTTGGCATTCTCAAACTAAGATAGAAGACCTCTTCAACTCAACACTCATCTGATTGCAGGCCATGTAACCTTTGTGGGAGTAGGGATTCGAAGGGGGTAGGAAACCTATTCTCTTAAGAGTTTAGAGGAACTCAGTGTAGCCCATGTATCCCAGGCTCTTTAACATGTGTATGCCAAACACTGTAAAAAGTTATATTCATTAGCTTATTTACTACTCACCACAACTGTATGGTGTTATTATCTGCATTTTTATAGATTATATGATTGAGTTTTAGACTTTAATTATTAGCATTATGTAACTATTAGCATAAGAGCTAGCATATAATGCAAGTGATGTGATTTCAGAGCCTGCTTTGTTAACTACTGCTCTATACAGCACTGCTGAATAGAACTATAATGTATACCACATATATATAATTTTAGATTTTCTCATAGTCACATTAAAATAAGTGAAAAAATGAAGTTAATAATACATTGAGGTAAGCTGATGTATTCAGAAAATCATTTCATTTTGTAGTCAGTGTAAGAAATTAGTAAAAGTTTATATATTTTTTTCATAGTAAGTTTGAAACACAGAGTGTATTAGAACATCTTAATTTGGAGTTGCCACATTTCAAGTGCTCAGCAGTCACATTTGTCTAGTGGCTACTACCATGTTGGACAATGCAGCTTAGACCTTTAGCCTGTTTGCAGTCTGAACCTGGGGTAGCATGCTGACGGTGCCTTAGCACTCATTTGTGTGAATGGTAGAACGGTAAAGCAACTTACCTGTCCACATTTTTCCTAACTGGAAAAGCCTCCCAGCACTTGAGATCCACAAAAAGCCATTGAAAGGTAGTTGTTTACAGCTACTCTCCTTTAAACTGTACCCTAAAACTAAATCAAATATATAGCTTAATTAGAAGTCACTTGCTAGTATTAAAAACTTCCAATATTTCTTTCCATAAAGATCTTGGATCACAAAACTGTACATTTTATATAGTCTTATCATTTACAGAACGTTTTATTTTATTTTTAGATTATTTTTTAATCTTTTTTTTTTTCCTTAAAAGATTTCACTTACTTATTTGACATCTAGAGAGAGGGGGAGAGTGAGCACACAAGCCGGGGGAATAGCAGGGAGAGGGAGGAATAGGCTTCCCACTGAGCAGAGAGCCAGACATGGGGCTTGATTCTAGGACCCTGGGATCATGACCTGAGCCAAAGGCAGATGCTTAACCAACTGAACCACCCAGGCACCCCTAAGAATATTTTATATGTATTTGCTTACTAGATCCTCACAACAAACCTACAAAGTCCTATCTCCGCTTATGGAGGTAATGAATTGATTTTTCAGAGGGAGGGATTTGCTGCAGTTTACATGCTTTTTTGTTTTGTTTTGTTTTGTTTTAAGGATTTTATTTATTTATTTGACAGACAGAGATCACATGTAGGCAGAGAGTCAGGCAGAGAGAGAGAAGTGGAAGCAGGCTCCTTGCTGAGCAGAGAGCCTGATGTGGGACTCAATCCTTGGACCCTGAGGTCATGATCCAAGCCAAAGGCAGAGGCCTAACCCACTGAGCCACCCAGGTGCCCCCAGTTTACATGTATTAAAGGTGAACCTCTAAACCTGTTTTTTTAGACTCCAGTGTGGTATGTTTTTCTACTGTACTGATCAGGTTTGCCTTGTGCAAAGTAAAATATATTTATTAACTGTTACCAGTTAATATCATTCCGAACTCAGTGTGTTGATCTCTTCCCAAAAATGCATCCCTTAAATTCCTCTGTAATTATTATAGTGGCTGTACTCCCATTTCTTACCTATTTTTTTATATGATTCTGCTCTTCTGTGTTTTAATTTGCCTGAGAAAGAATCCTAAATGGATATCTTTTTATTTTGTTTATCTTTAGCATTGCTGTTTTGTTCGGATTTAGATTCCATAAGATCAAATCATGTGAGCATGTGAGTCATGGTAAATTAAAGAAGTACCTAGGGTTCCCCTTTTCCCCATTTTTTTGTCTTGAATCTACAGAGGAATTCCATGTTGTCAACCTAATGTTTTTATTTTTCTGAAATTAAGAATTCAGGCAAAAGTAAACACTGTTCCCTGCATGTTTACATGTGGGATTTCATATGAGGCTTCCCCCCCGCCTTTGGTTCTTTGTTTGAAAGGCTTTTAGACAAAGGATCCCCCCCCCCCACACTAAAACAGTGGCAGAGAGATTTTGGGAGGTAAGTTTGGAATGCATGTAAAGGACTTTGAATGCCGGCACAGAGATTTGAAGTTTATCTTGGGGAGCCACATGATTAGAATGATGTTTTAGACACAGTAGTATAGAAGATAGAGCCATCTGATGTGTCTGATATCTGACTAGTTTAGATTAACAGTAATGCTAGGGTGTCAGTACTGGAACTCCAATAAAACTTAATATTTGAAAAAGACATTGTAATTCATCAAAACATATAGATGACTAATGATTTTTGAGATTGCCATTAAGGCTTAAGACTCACATTATCCAGTGGTCATTCTTACTCTGGTAGATCAGATATTGCACTCTTTATAGCACAATTTTTCTTACTGTTCTTTAATTACTACCGTAGTATGGATTTACCACTAACCTCTCTGTGCCCCAGTCTTATAAAATGAGGGTGATAATGCCACCTATTTTAAAAAATAGTGTAATAAATAAAGTATTTAATACTGTGTGGGCTTACAATAGAGCCTGGCATAGTGGGAAGTCAGTAAATGTGAGCTGCGATTAATTATTGTTGTTGCTATCAGATCTGTTAGTTAGAAATGTTTAACAGTTTTTATGTTTACAACTTACTTGCATTTTATCTTTAGCTACTCTCCTAAAAGCTAGAATGAAACAGTTGCCTGCAGCAACAGTGCGCCTCCTTTCAAGTTCTCAAATAATCACTTCAGTGGTCAGTGTGGTAAAAGAGCTCATTGAAAACTCCTTGGATGCAGGTGCCACAAGCATAGATGTTAAACTGGTGAGTGTCCCTGAGAAACCTAATACTTTAAAGAAAAGAAGGGCTGGGCAGATGATTTCTCCTTACAGCGATTACCTTTCTTTTCTCTTTTTGTACTAATAAATTATTTTGAGGATGTTGCATTTTTTTTTGTCTTGTTTAAGAGGAAATTCTTAAAAATGTTTTAATTTAAATCAATACTGCAATAGCACTAAAGTAAATTCTGAAAGAAAACTTATTCTTTAGGACTCCATCACCTAAAATGTGAATCTAATTTGTCCATATTTTCTACTAATTATTGTTGGTTATTCATATTTATTTATTTTACACTCATCTGCATTTTATCTTTTCCACCTAATTTGATTTCAAAACTAAAGCCCTTATTGTGTCATAGTTTTCATATTAAAAGATCTTAAATGCTATATATAAAATTGTTTGAGTTAATAGGACTTAATGACACTTTTTATGGTTTGTTACAATAAGTTGGCGTATCTACCTCCATTATTACAAACTAGTTTGTAGAAGTGAGGTCTATATTTTTTTCACTTTTGTGTCCTACATATGTGGCCAGTGTGTGGTAAATAAATGGTGAATAAATTGTTTGAGTAAATAGAAGAATACATTTTTTGGTGACCTTCTAATTATCATATATTTACATTTAGTATTACAACATTAGAAATAATAGCGATAAAAATGTTTGTAGTAAAGAGACTTACTTTTTCTATATATATACACAGATAGCTTATATATAGAATGCTTGTATATGGATGTATATGTAGTTGCAGTTGCTCCTTTTAAAAACCCTGGAGTTTCTCTACTACTATACCTTTTTTTTTTTTTTTTTAACAATAATGAAGGTTCTGAGAACTTGCCCAAAGTCCTATAATTGGTAAGTAGTGAATCTGAGATTTCAGTTCAGATCTTTGTGTTTCTAAAACTCACTCAAGATCTGTGCTAGTGGTTCTAATAATATTTGGGTACATCAGAGTACTTTCCAGAGTTTATTAAAACAGTTACTGGGCTCTAGAATTTCAGATTTTAGGTGGGACCCAAGAATTTACATTTGCAACAAGTTTGTGTTGATACTGAGAACTGCTATTCTGTATCATACCAAACCTGTATTTGTTGTGAATAATATACATTCGGCCCTTGAACAGCACATGTTTGAATTGCATGAATTTTTGACATGGATTTTTTTTTGATCAGTATAGTACTGTAAATATATTTTCTATTCCTTAGGATTTTCTTAATAACATTTTCTTTTTTAAAATTTACTTTATTGTAAGAATATATATAATACATATAACACAAAATATGTGTTATTTGACTTTTGGTGTTATTAGTAAGGCTTCTAGTCAATGGTAGGCTCTAAAGAGGAGGCTTGGAAGATGGTGGACTAAGAGAATCCTAAGCTCACCTCATCCCAGAGATACAACTAGATAACGCATCAGTGTAAATAACCCAGAAAAGACCTGAAGTCTGACGGAACGACCTCCATAACTAAAGGTAGAGAAGAGGCCACATCCAAGAGAGTAAGAAGGGCAGAGATGCAATGGGGAGTGAAACAGACCATGGTGTTCCATGGAGGGGAGAGAGCAGCAGGCATGAGAAGGGGAGAGAAGCTATGTCACACTAGGGAACCTTCACGGGGAAGATGAATCCCTGTATTTGGCTTTGGAAGCCAGAGGGGCTCAATTTCATGAGTTCTTAAAACCAGCAGGTCTTAAAGCCTGGAATTTTTAAAATCAGCAGGCTCCATTCTGGGAGAGCCTGGAGAGCAAGAGGAAGCTGAATCCCTGCACTTAAAAGAGAGCACAACAAACAGCTCTCGGAGTTACAGCTTAGAAGCAGCAGTTTGAAAATGGGTGGGACAGTGGTTTACTCATTCCAGAGCATGTCCCAGAGGTCAGGGGTCACTGAGGGACTCTTTAGGAACAAAGGAGTGGGCAGACACCATTCTTCTCCCATGCCCCCTACCCCAGCATAATAAACACATGGCCACCTCTAAGAACCACCATAACACTGACACTACCTAACTTGCTTGCACCAAGTCACCTCACTCCCCCAACACTACACTTGAGCAGATCCACCCTTCCTGGTTACATATGCCTCAGTCCCCCCATTTCAAGTCCCCTAGAAGACCAGTGCAGACCTTACTAACACTGCATCTCCCAACCCATGCACTTCACAGTACCCAGTCCAGCAGTGGCAGCAGGTCTCATTTTGCTGCAGACCAGCACTCATTTTGTTAAAACTGCATACCTGACCTTAGCTGGGGACCAAACACTGCTCACACTAGAAAAAGAGAGTCTCTGCAGAGTGCTGCAGCAAAGGAAAAAGTGGCCAGGACACAGCAGCAGGGCACCCCCTGAAGTGTCAGATTCTGGTGAACAGGGGACATTATCGTACAGGACACTATAGGACTTCTTCACAAGGCCATTACTTTCAACAGCAGGAGATAGAGATGACATGCCTAACACACAGAAACAGACAGAGAATTAGACACAATGAGGAGACAGAAGATATATGTCCCAAACAAGAGAACAGGGCCAAGCACAGTATGAAACCTAAGGAAAATAGAAGTGATACGCCTGATAGAGAATTTAAAGTCATGATCATAAATGTACTCACTGGACTTGAGAAAATAATGGAGGACATCATTGACATCCTTAACAAAGAGGTAAAAAAGAACCATGGATGAAGAACCCAATAAATGAAATTAAAAATACACTAGATGGAAAAGTAGGGTAGAGGATGCAGAGGAGCAGATTAGCAAACTGGAACACAAAGTAATGGAAAGTAATCAAACTGAACAGGTGAGAGAAAAAAAAAAACTATACAGAATGAGAAAAGATTTAGTGAACTCAGCTACTCCATCAAACATAGTAACATTGGAATTATAGGGATCCCAGAAGAAGAAGAAGAGAGAGAAGGGGAGAGAAATTTTATTTGAAGAAATAATAGCTGATGGGCTGCGTGGGTGGCTCTGTGGGTTGAAGCCTCTGCCTTCGGCTTGGGTCATGATCCCAGGGTCCTGGGATTGAGCCCCACATTGGGCTCTCTGCTCAGCAGGGAGCCTGCTTCCTCCTCTCTCTCTGACTGCCTCTTTGCCTACTTGTGATCTCTGTCTGTCAAATAAATAAATAAAATCTTTAAAAAAAAAAAAAAAAAAGAAATGTCCCTAATCTGAGGAAGGAAATAGAGATCCAGATTCAGAAGGCACAGAAGGCCCCCAACAAAGTCAACCCAAAGAAGCACACACCAAGCCACATAATAAAATAGCAAAAAGTAGTGATAAAGAGAGAATCTTAAAAGCAGCAAGAGAAGAGAAGACATTTACATACAAAGGAAACCCCCATAAGCCTATCAGTGGATTTTTCAGCAGAAACTTTGCAGGCCAGAAGGGAGTG
Organism: Mustela erminea; assembly: GCF_009829155.1. Classification (NCBI taxonomy): domain Eukaryota; kingdom Metazoa; phylum Chordata; class Mammalia; order Carnivora; family Mustelidae; genus Mustela; species Mustela erminea. The sequence goes on from NC_045621.1 coordinate 2,596,862, forward strand.
GCATGATATATTCAAAGTGCTGAAAGGAAAAGACTGGTAGCCAAGGATACTGGATCCATCAAGGCAGTCATTCAGAATAGGAGAGATTAAGAGTTTCTCAGACAAAAGTTAAAGTAATTCATGACCATTAAACCACCACTTCAAGAAATGTTAAAGGGGACTCTTTGAGTGGAAAGTAAAGACCATAAGTAGGAACAAAAAAAGTAGGAAGCACTAAAGCAATTTAAAAAAGTATTCTGTAAAAATCAGTCAAGGGTTTCATGAAAGGATATTAAATATGATATGATGTATCTGTAACATTAGCGGAGAGAAGTAAAGAATGGGTTCAAACTTAATGACCATCCACTTGATATAGATTGCTGTAGGCAGAAAATGTTATGTACAGACCAAATGGTAACTACAAATCAAAAACTAGAAGTAGATATGCAAAAAACAGAAAGGAACCCCAGTATATCATTAAAGAAAGCCAACATATCTTGAAAGAGAGCAAAAAAAGAAAGGATCAGAGAAGAGCTACAAAAACAACCACAAAACAAGTACCAAAATGGTAACAAATACATATCAAGAATTATTTTGAATGTAAATGGACTAAATGTTCCAATCAAAAGACATAAGGTGATGGAATGGATAATAAACCAAGACGCATCCATATACTGCCTGTGGGACTCGTTTCAAACCTAAAAACACTTGTTGAGTGAAAATGGGGAGTGGAGAAACATTTTTCATACAAATGTATGTCAAGAGAAAGCTGGGGATGTAATGCTTATATTGGACAAATAGACTATATTTTTTTAAAAGATTTTATTTCTTTTTATTAGAGAGAAATGGGGAACAGCAGGCAGAGGGAGATGGAGAAGCAGGCTCCCCATACCCTGCGTGGGGCTGGATCCCGGGACGTTGAGATCACGGCCTGAGCCAAAGGCAAATGCTTAACCAACTGAGCCACTCAGACATCCCAGACAAAACAGACTTTAAAACAAAGATAGTAACAAGAGGCTAAGGACATTAGACTCCTAAGGGAAGACTCCAACAAGAACACATAACAATTTAAATATTTATGCACCCAATATGGGAATACCCAAATGCATAAAACAACTTAATAACAAGCAGAAAGGAACATATAATAGTAGGGGACTTAAAACACCCCACTTTATATCAATGGACAGGTAATCTACAAGGAAAGAGTGGCTTTGAATGACACTTTGGACCAGATGGATTTAATAGATATATGCAGAACATGCCATCCTAAAACAGAATACACATTCTTTTCAAGTACATATGGAACATTCTCCAGAATAGATCACATATTAGGCCACAGAATAAGTCTCAACAAATTCAAAAAGATTAGTCGTATACTATGCATCTTTTCTGACCATAATGCAATGAAACTAGATAAGCACAAGAAACAATCTGGAAAGAGCACAGCTACATGGAGGTTAAATAATATGCTACCAAACAATGAATGGGTCAGCCAAGAACTAAAGAAGAAATAAAAAATATATAGAGAGAGACAAAAGAAAATGAGAATGTAATGCTTCAAAATCTTTGGGATGAAGCAAAAGTGAGTCTGTGAGGGAAGTTTATAGCAATAAGGGCTTCCTCAAGAAGTAAGAAAAATCTCAAATAACCTAACCTTACAATAAAGGACCTAGAAAAAGAACAAATCCAAAACCAGCAGAAGGAAGGAAATAATAAAGACTAGAGCAGAAATAAATGATACAGAAACTAAAAAAATGTAATAGAACAATCAATGAAAGTAGGAGGTGGTTTTTAGAAAAGATCAACAAAATTGTTAAACCACTAGTCAGATTCATCAAAAAAAAAAGTCAAAGTCATAAATGAAAGGAGAAATAACCAATATCATAGAAAAACAAAGGATTGTCAGAATATTTTGAAAAATTATATGCCAACAAATTGGACAACCTAGAAGAAATGGATAAATTCTTAGAAACATATGAACTAACAAAGTGAAACAGGAAAATAGAGAAAATTTGAATAGACTAATTATCAGCAATGAAATTTAATCAGTAATCAGAAAATTCCCAACAAACAAAAATTAAAAATGAGCTGGCTTCACAGGGGAATTCTACCAAACATTTAAAGAAGAGTTAAGACCTATTCTTCTCAAATTATTTGAGAAAACAGAAGAGGAAGGAAAACTTCCAAATTCATTCAATGAGGTCAGCATTACCCTGATACCAAAACCAGATAAAGACACCACAATTAAAGATAACCACAGACCACCATCTCTGATGAACACAGATACAAAAATCCTCAAGAAAATCTTAGTAAACCAAATCTAATGATACATTTAAAAAAATCATTCACCATGATCAAGTGGGGTTTATTCCTGGGTTGCAAGGGTTTTTCAGTACTTGGAAATCAATAAATGTGATACATCAAGAGGATAAAAATCTTATGATTTATTTTAATAGATAGATAAAAAGCACTGGACAAAGAACAACATCCATTCATGATAAGAACCCTCAACAACGTAATTTTAGAGGGAGCATACTGCAACATAATAAAGGCCATATTTGAAAAACCCACAGCTGCCATCATACTCAGTGGTGAAAAACAGCTTTTCCCTTACTGTAAGGAACAAGACAAGGATGTCTACTCCCACTACTTTCATTCAGCCTACTTCCAGGAAGTCCAAGCCATAGCAGCCGAACAACAAAAAGGAGTAAAAGGCATCCAAATTGGTAAGGAAGAAGTAAAACTTTCACTTTTTGCAGAAAATGTATGTAGAAAACTCTAAAGACTTCATAAAAAAAAATTACTAGGACTGATAAGCAAATTTAGTAAAGTTACACAATAAACAACATCCAGAAATCTGTTGCATTTCCATATACTAATAATGAAGCAATAGAAAGAAACTAAGAAAACAATCCCTTTTACAACTGCACCAAAAATAATAAAGTACTTGGGAATAAATTTAACCAAGGAGGTGAAAGACCTCTACTCTGAAAACTTATAACACTGATGAAAGAAATTGAAGACAATACAAAGAGATGGAAAGACCTTCCATGCTTATTGGTTGGGAGAACAAATATTGTTAAAATTGTACCCAAAGCAATTTACACAATACAGTCCCTATCAAAATACCAATAGCATTTCTCACAGAACTAGAACAAAGAGTCCTAACATTTGTATGGAACCACTACACAAATAGACAAAGCAATCTTGAAAAAGAAAAAACCAAAAGTATCACAATTCCAGACTTACAAAGCTGAAGTAATCAAAGCAGTATTGAGAAGGGTATGTGTTGTGCTGAGCCCTGTGTATTGTGTGAGACTAATGAATCACAGACCTGTAACCCTGAAACAAATAATATATGTTAAAAATAAAAAATAAAAATTAAAACAGTATGATATTGGCACAAAAATAGACACACGAATCAGTGGAACAGAATAGAAAACTCAGCAGTAAATCCACAATTACATGGTCAGTTAATCTTCCACAATGGAGTCAGGAACATGCAATGGAAAGAAGACAGTCTCTTCAACAATGGGTGTTGGGAAAACTAGAAAAGGATGAAACTAGACCACTTTCTTACACCATACACAAAAATAAACTATACAGATTAAGGACCTAAATGTGAACCTGAAACCATAAAATCCTAGAAGCTCACACAGGCAGTAATTTGATTTCGGCCATAACAATATTAACATTTTTTCTAGATAATGTCTCCTGAGACAAGGGAGATATAGCAAGAATAAACTGTTGGGATTAAATCACCATAATTGGGACTATATTAGGACTACATCACCAAAAAAAGCAAAGGAAACAATAGAAGATAATGTACCATATAGGAGAAGATCTTTTCAAATGACATTTCCAGTAAACAGTATCCAAAATATATAAAGAACTGTTGTTACAATTCAACACCACAAGACCCAAATAATCTGGTTAAAAAATGGGCAGAGGACATGCATGGATATTTTTCCAAAGAAGATATTAAGATGGCCAACAAAGACCTGAAAAGATGTTTACATGACGCATCATCAGAAAAAGGAAAATCAAAACTGTAATGACATACCACCTCACACCTGTCAGAATGGCCAAAATCTAAAAAATAAGAAGCAAAAGGTATTGGAAAGGATGTGGAAAAAAAGGAACCCTCTCGCAGTGCTGGTGGAAATGCAAACTGTACAGTCACCATGGAAACCAGTATATAGGTTCATCAAAAAAAGTTAAAACTATCCTGTAATTATCATAGTACTGGGTATTTACCCAAAGAATACAAAAACACTAATTCAAGGGGCTGCATGCACTCCTATGTTTATAACATCATTACTTAAAATAGCTAAATTATGGAAGCAGCCCAGGTGTGCATTTATAGATGAATGGATCAAGAAGTGGTGTATATATGCAGTGGAATATTATTCAACTATAAAAAGTGAAATCTTGCCATTTGCAACAACATGGGTGGAGCTAGAGAGTATAATGTTAAGTGAAATAAATCAAGGAAAGATAAATACTGTATGATTTTATTCATATGTGGAATTTTGGAGACAAAACAAATGAGCGAAGGAAAAAAGACAAACCAAGAAACAGACTCTTTACTACAGAAAACATTATTACTAGAGGGGAGGTGACTGGGGGGATGGTGAAATGGGTGAGTGGGATTGAGAGTACACTACCTTGTTGAGCATTGAGTAATATATGCAACTGTTGAATCACTATATTACACACCTGAAACTAATAACACTATGTTAACTACACTGGAATTAACAATTTTTAAAAAATAGTAGGCTGTTTAGTTTTTGAGGAGTCAAAAGTTATATGTGGATTTTTGATGATGTGGGAGTCCATACCCCTAATCCCGACATTCCATGGTCAACTGTATTGTAAACTCTATAAACATGGAAATTCATTAAACCCAAAGAAAGGCAGCTTTTTTTTTTAAAGGTATTTCCTATAGTAAAGTCTGATTAGAATACAATTGATAATAATTCGGATTAGATACTTATATTTGGTAGATTTCACTTATGAATCTTACTTAGGCAAACAGACATTTACTCTTTTTTTTTTTTTTAAAGGTTTTTTATTTATTTATTTGACAGAGATCAGAAGTAGACAGAGAGGCAGGCAGAGAGAGATAGGGAAGCAGGCTCCCTGCTGAGCAGAGAGCCCGATGCGGGACTCGATCCCAGGACCCCAAGATCATGACCTGAGCCGAAGGCAGCGGCTTAACCCACTGAGCCACCCAGGCGCCCCAGACATTTACTTTTAAAGCTCTCTGAAAGAAAAACATGTTTTTAAAACTATTGTTAGAAAGCCAATGGAACTCCTCTTAGAAAAGTACACATTTATACCTGACTTTATATTTTAGTGTCTTGATATTTATCAGTTTCTGTTTTGTAGAGTTTAAACTATATTATTTTGCTTTATACAGTAAGACCTGTTTTATTATGATTACGTATAATAATTGTCCTGACTAGAAATATTTTCATAATTAATTACAGTTGATATAATTTAAAAATTTAAACAAATCTTTGTGTTATTTTACTCAGATGCCTGGAGTTCTTACTTGTATTGCAAGATTTGTGTTTCTGTAGCTAATGATTTTTCTATAAAATGAAGCTGCCAGGGGCACCTGGGTGGCTCAGTGGCTTAAAGCCTCTGCCTTCTGCTCAGGTCATGATCTCAGGGTCCTGGGATCGAGCCCCACATCAGACACTCTGCTCAGCAGGGAGCCTACTTCCTCCTCTCTCTCTGCCTGCCTTTCTGTCTACTTGTGATCGCTGTCTGTCAAATAAATAAATAAATAAATAAATAAAATCTTAAATAAATAAATAAAATCTTAAAAAAAAAAATGAAGCTGCCAGAATGTTTCCAGGATGTTAATTTTTGATTGAGAGAGAGAGATGAGGAACTAAATCTTAGGTAAGACTTCATTACCTTGCATATCTAATTGACCTAAAAAGTACTGACACACAGAATTATATAAATTTAGGTTTTTGTTGGTTATTATTTTTAAATAAAGTCTTTGTAATTATAAGAAGATCTCTATAGGAATTTAGATTTTGGTTTTTGTGTGTATTCATACTAGTATTAGATTAGGAAAACTAGACTATGAGTTGAGTTTGGGGTTTTTTTGCTCTCATTTTTAAAATGAAGACCTCACAGAGATTGCCAAATTAGTGTATTAGCATCTTTCTGTTCTCTGTTTGCAAAACGAACTTTAGAAAGTCATTATGTGGTAAATATTTAAAATACTTAGGAAAGCAATAAGTTATTACAGGGAGAAAGTATTAAAGTCAGGATGAATAATGTTAATTGCTAGACTCTTTAGTGGGTAGAACCAGCTGCTGACGGTGATAGTATTCTGTTTCGGTTTTGTTTTTTTTTTTAAAGATTATATATGCAAAAGTATATATAATTTAGTAGAATTTTCTTAGTCAAGTTTAAATGTGAATTTAAACACAAGTATTCATGATGCTGAAACAATTCAAGGGAGCCTTAAAGATTAGACTGACCTTCTTTTTTTACCGTTGAATCTGAGACCAGGGAAATCAAGGGACTTGCCCATTGTACCATAGTTAGGAATTAATAGAGTTAAGAATTTGAACTCTTACTTTCTTAATATTAAGTTTCCATAAAAAAATAAATGACACAATTGTTTCTCTTGTGTTTCTTGTGGGTAACAGTTGACTGTCTTTATGTACTAAAAATAGTCTCTTTTTGTAGGAGAACTATGGATTTGATAAAATTGAGGTACGAGACAATGGTGAGGGTATCAAGGCCATTGATGCACCTGTAATGGCAGTGAAATACTATACTTCAAAAATAAATAGTCATGAAGATCTTGAAAATTTGACAACTTACGGTTTTCGTGGAGAAGCCTTGGGATCAATTTGTTGTGTAGCTGAGGTAAGGTAATATATATTGACCTCTCTAGTGATTTCATAATCACAGAGTGATAGCATTAAGAGAAAATGAATGGAGGTTTTGGCAAAAAGTATAGACTTTTTTTATTGTGGTAGAATATACATAACATAAAATTTATAATTTAATCCTTTTTTTTTCCATTTTTTTTTATTGTGTTATGTTAGTAACATACAGTACATCATTAGTTTTTGATGTAGTGTTCCATGATTCAATGTTTGCGTATAACACCCAATGATCCACGCGATACGTGCCCTCCTTAGTACCCATCACTGGGCTAACCCATTTCCCTACACCGCTCCCCTCTAAAACTCAGTTTCTTTCTTGGAGTCCGTAGTCTCATGGTTCGTCTCCCCTTCCAGTTTCCCCCGCTTCATTTTTCCCTTCCTTCTAATGTCCTCCATGCTATTCATTATGTTCCACTTTTTTTTTTTTCTTTAAAGATTTGGGGCTCCTGGGTGGCTCAGTGGGTTAAGCCCCTGCCTTCAGCTTGGGTCATGATCTCAGGGTCTTGGGATTGAGGCCTGCATCAGGCTGTCTGCTCAGCAGGGAGCCTGCTTCCCGCCCCCCCACACCCGCCCTCTCTGCCTATTTGTGATCTCTCTGTCAAATTAAAAAAAAATCTTAAAAGATTTTATTTATTTATTTGACACAGAGAGAGAGAGAGAGAATGCAAGCAGGGGGAGCAGCATGGTGCAGGAAGGCTGATGTGGGGCTCGAGCCCGGGACCCTAGCATCATGACCTGAGCCGAAGGCAGCTGCTTAACCAACTGAGCTCCCAGGTGCCCCTTAACTTGACTTACTCTAAACCCTAGCTGGTCAGAGGTGGATTGGGTTTGAGAACTTTGTTCTCCTGACCCTGGTTATGGTGCTTTCAGTGTTTATAAACCCCTCAGTTCAGAGCCTGACCAACTTTTTTGCATAGTACCAATTACATTTCACTGCCTCTGCATTGGATTTCATAACTAGTTTGTGTCAAAGCCTGTCTAGAACCTTGATCTAGTAGTGTTTGATCACACTGCTCTGTACTAGTTTCTTTGTGCTGTACTATATTATTCTGTGTATTGGGCTGTATTTTATAGTGTGATAGTCTCTGTGTCCTGTGTGTGTCCACTGGCTGTGTATCCCTGCATTTGTGCTCTGCTGGCCATCTCTGCTTGGGTGAGAATGCTCAGGTACAATCAAATGATAGAACTTTACGTTTCAGAAAAGTGGCATGTACACGAGATACTGTTACTTTTCATCCATTCTCACAGCAGTCATATATATATATCTCCATGCTTACTGTGGTCTTCCCTCTTTCATTCTGCTCTTAAAGTGCTGGCATGGTATAGGTCTTCTCCATTTTTTTGTGAAAAGAGCCCCTGCTCAGTATTCACTTTTGTCTTTTGGAGCTCTGTGAGGTGATGCCGAAGTAACGAAGAAAAATTGTGGTTGGGGAAGGAGCTGGTCTTAAAAGTGGGAGAGTTTGATATTCTACTACAGAGGTAGACTCGGGGCCCTTGTGTGTTAGAATCCAGACGGCTAGTGGCCCGTGGGTGGCTCAGTTTCTTAAGCATCTGACTCGTAATTTTGGCTCAGATTGTACTCTCCCTGTTGTGATATGGATCCCATTGTTTGCTGGGTTTGGTGCTGAGCTGGGAGTCTGCTTCAGATTTTCTCTTCCCTCCCCTCACCCCTGCCCCCCACTCGCATACACATGCTCGTTCTCTCAAATAAATAAATAAAAAGAAGAATCCAGATGTTATTGCTAAAGTAGGAAAAGCCTTGTCCTTAAGTGCATTCTGCTTAAAACCTCTATTCAAAATCTTGCATACCCCTTGCTTTCTGTGCTTCCGTATCTGTCCCAGCACTTGCTTTATTTAGAGTTCACCGAGTCTCCAAATAGATTTTAGGGAAGAGCAAGTAGAGGGTACAGCTCACTGGGCATTGCCCATCTTTCTCCCTAGAGACCATATCTGGGAACCTACAGCCCATATCTGGGAACCTACAGCCCTGGCATCTTGCAGAAAGTGTTTTTTTTAAGTGGGTTCAGATTTATACCAGGGAACCTCTGAAACTCCCAGTACTAGCACATACTATTGTTTGAACTCCTGGTAGCTATTTTAGAAATCATATAATTTATTTTTTTTAAGATTTTATTTATTTACTTGACAGAGAGGGAAAGAGAGGGAGGAAGTATAAGCAGGCAGAGTGGCAGGCAGAAGCAGTCTTCTTGCTGAGCAGAGAGGCTGACATGGGACTCGATCCCAGAACTCTGGGATCATGACTTGAGCTACAGGCCCAAAGGCTTAACCAACTGAGCCACGCTGGTGTCCCAGAAATCATGTATTTCTTTTTTTTGTTTGAGAACACAATTATTTGATTTTTTTTTTTAGCTGCTGTCCAAACTTGTTAGTTTTTTGGGTTTTTTTAAGATTTTATTTACCTAACAGAGAGAGAGAGAGCGCGCACAGTAGGCAGAGCAGCAGGCAGAGGGAGAGGGAGAAGGAGGCTCCCTGCTCAGCGGGGAGCCTGATGTGGGACTTGATCCCAGGACCATGGGATCCTTACTTGAGCTAGAGGCAGACGCTTAACCATCTGAGCCACCCAGGCACCTCTGAACTTGGTAGTTTTTAAGGTATATTTTGGCAAAGTATTGTTAAATAATGTAAAATTTAGCATTTCTGGGTTTTCAGAAATTAATTTGTTAATTTTAGTGTAGTTGACACACTAGTTTCAGTTACACAACTTAGTGATTTGACAAATTTATACCTTATGCTGTCTTCACTACAACTGTAGCCAACGTGTCTTGATATATCACTATTACATTGTTGATTACATTCCTGTATGCTGTGCCTCTTGGGTCCCATGACTTATTCAGTCCATATCATTGGAAACCAGTATCTCCTTTTATTGAGAGGTGGACTCTAAGGGAAAACCCACAAATGAATAAACAAACAACAAGTCATTTCTGTATTTTCTATAAGATGTATGTAACCTTTCAGAACTGAAATTGGTTATTATCAGCTTTGTCTACTAGGTGGCAGCACTATACTTAGTCTTTTTAAAATACATGGTAATGAGCCATATGATTTATCCAAATCTTTACTGTAGTTCTGATTTTAAATGGCAGTTTTGCAAGTCTCTGTCTAGTGGTACTCTATTTTGTTTCTTTATTTGACTACTTAAGCCCAGTTGATATCCAAGTTTATCATTTTGTCTTTTGTTTTATTTTTGAGGCATTTGAATGCCTTGAGTATAAATACTTAAAATAATTTATCAGAATTACTGGAGGAATAAAGGAATTGTCAGACTACCAGGATACTATAAGACTATAAACTTCTTAAAAATTATATTCAGTTTACATATTGTAAAGTCAAATGTTTATCTTACAAAATATTACCAGCATTTTATGTAATCTCTTTTCTTGTAAATCTTTGGGAAAACCACACATAGATAGATACATGTGTGCATATTTTGCGTATGTGGACTCAAGGTCAAGATATACACCATGATCAGCACCCCTGAAGGTGTTCTCCTGCTCCCTCCCACTAGGTAACAGCTATTCTGACCTCTATCAGTATAGATTAGTTCTGCCTGTTCTTGAACTTGATGTAAATGAAATCTTATAATATGTATTTTTTTCGTCACAGATTTCATAATGATGATTTGGGTTTGCTTGTTTCTGAAAGCTAAAGCATCATCAAAAATCTAGATTCAGAAGGGATCCTGGTAGGACCCCGGTTCACTGCCAGATCCCCATCATCAGGACGGAGTCCATTCCCCTAGCTCCCTGGTATTGGCACTGAAGCTCAAAACAGAGTCTCTCTCTGAAGACTGCCCTTACCTCAGCTGAACAGGGCAACCTGCATCCAATGACTGGCTAAAGAGGGATTATAAATGTTCTATTCCAATTCAGAGCAACTCTGCCATGCTATCTCTGGGCCAAAGTGACCCTCCAGGGTCAGCCAAGTCCTTGTTTGTGAGTGCAGAGCCCCATGTCTCTTTCTGCTCTGCCATCACAAGTGATCATCTCGGGAGCACTCACAGTGAGCTTCCTGCTCCCCAGTGTCCCTCTCGATCTGTGGTATGGGTGAGCCACCAAAAAATTTAGATCTTCTGTGGTTCTGTCTCATCTGATTGATGAAGCCAAATGCCAGGTTTTCTTACTCCAACTTTGAAACATAGTCTAATAAACAGTCAGCTACTATTTAATTGTCTGTTGTATGCAGGGTGCTGTGCTAAGTAGTTTACTTTAGAAGAACTGTGCCCAGCGCAGTAAATGGAATATGAAAATTGTGACCTATTTAGGGACATATAATGTGTCCATGGCAAAGCCAAGAATTCAGTTCCAATATCATGTCTCCTAGTACTGAGTTTACCACAGTAGCTCACGCTGCCTTCTTACTAGCATGATTGGAGAGATATTTATTAGTTTAAAAATACCTCGTACTGGGGCGCCTGGGTGGCTCAGTGGGTTAAAGCCTCTGCCTTCGGCTCGGGTCGTGATCTCAGGGTCCTGGGATCGAGCCCCGCGTCGGGCTCTCTGTTCAGCGGGGAGCCTGCTTCCTCCTGCCTCTCTGCCTGTTTGTGATCTCTGTCTGTCAAATAAAAAAAAATAAAAAATAAATAAAAATACCTCGTACTAAAATAGTGAATATAATATACTCAGGCCTGCAGCCGTAAGCTCAGTAGATAATATCAAGGAGTAGTCAAGTTGGAACTTATGTGGGAGGATTCTGAATAGTGTTTCAGAAATACAGAAAATAATATATGCTTGTTAAGGTCAATTAGATTTAAAAAAATTTATTGAGGAATTATAGTTATTAGTAAGTGCTTTTTGGGGAGGAAAGATCACTTTTTAAATTTAATGAATATTCTTCACTCAGAACTGAAATTTCACGTATAGACATCACGTATTTGTTTTAAAGGCTCTAATTTATTTTGAAAATGTTTGGGCAGAGAGTACTTTTTTTTAAGTGGTTACTTGTGCTGGGTAGTATTCTGCTCCATGAAGTTCTTTGTGTGTATTTTTTTGATGGGATAACATGATATGTGGTTCTTTTTTTTTTAATTTCAATTAACCGCCAACATTAGTTTCAGATATAGTGTTCAGTGATTCTTCAGTGGCCCATAATACCCAGTGCTCATCATATCATGTGCCCTCCTTAATGCCCATCCCCCAGTTACCCCATCCCCCGACCGACCTCCCTTTCCAGTCCTCAGTTTGTTTCCAAGAATCAGGAGTCTCTCTTGGTTTGTCTCCCTCTCTGATTTCTACCGTTCAGTTTTCTCTCCCTTCCCTTATGATTGTCTGCACTATTTCTAGGTTCATTTTTGTTTTACATTTCATTAAACCTCGTGGCTTAAAGGGGGGCAAAATCGGAAGCTATATGATTCTGTTTTTGAATATGAAAGTTGGGACTTCTTAATTGTGGGCCCTCTTATCTAAAAGATAGGAGGAAGCCCCAGAATCATTTTGATAATTTCCTCCCTCCTGTTCCATACTGTAGGATACATCCTGTGTTCTTTAAAGCCATGGTGATAGAGCTTTAATTGGAATAGACACAGGAGTTTTTGAAGCAGTGGGGTATCCTGGTTTCTAAGGAATTTTTGAAGCAGCGGGGTATCCTCCTTTAAGTGCAGCCTCCTCACAGGTAATGGAACTCTTGAAAAGGAGAGAAGTCAGAGCCAAGATTTCCCTGTTGTTAGTCTCCCAGAGTGAATTATCCGGCACAAGTTCTGACGTCAGAGCTCTTGTATTAGTGTAAACTCTGCCAGGTGGGCATATTCACACCCAGAAAGGAAAAGGCATTTCAGTGATCCAGGCAAAGCTGATATTTCTCCTGAATCATGAAGACCATTTGCCTTAGTTTTCAGACTCCTGTTTCCTGTATCAAAGTATTCATCCAAAAGTCAGCAAAAAAAAAATAACAAAATTTTAACAAAATTATCTTAAATGAATTTTTGCCGAGAGGTTTTTTGTTTGTTTTGGTTTTGCATGAATTAAGAGGACATATCCTAAGTTTTAAATTTTAGTTTTATCTAAAATATTGAGAAACATTATGCTTATTTAAAGTTTAAATGCTTTTATGTAATTTAACTTTTTGTTAGTATTATAGTTCCCTTGAAACTCAATAATTGGACTGAAAAGTCAGTTTTTAATAACATAGCTAATATAACCTATAAGGTTCTCTGAGAACTTTAAAATAAACTTTTAAAAATTCTTAAAATAAATTTATTTAGTTCTTCTTTTGACACCGCTAGATTCATTCTGCCACAGTTCATTAACATCTCTAGTAAGAAGCACAAGTAAGAGTTTGTAATGTTAGAGATACATCCGATGGTAGAGTTACTAAGGGTTCAAATTTGTTAGCTCCTGCAGAGCAAACACATTCTAAGCTTGTGCCTAGTCCAAAAAAAGGTTTCCTGCCCAGGACACAGGGTCATATGATGAAATGAACTCTTGAAACACAATTCCTTCCTCTGAGGAACACATTGTATTTCATGAATCTGTGAAACATGCTTATGTGTTATCCTTCTCTGCCTTTCACGTTCTAATTTTAAAAGAATTTAACATTCTAAAATAATATTTTATTCTTTTTTTTTTTTTTTACTTTAATGCAACTATTACAATGGGACCAGTGAGGTCCTGTTTTGATTTTTAGCATATCAGTTTATTCATCTAGGCTAGAGTGTATTTACTGTTAACTAATACGTTTAAAGAATGAACAAGTTAATAACTATGAAATGCTTTGTAAGTAGTCAAAACAAATACCCATGTAACTCTGTAAAGTAGCATCATCTTCATCTTATCATTGCCTTCCTCTTGAAGATGGTAGAGTAATCATTTATTCAAGGCCATCTAACCAAGCCACTGGCATAGTTAGTACTAGAACTCAGAGTTCAGGGCTACTTTTGCTCAATGACTCCAACTTCAGGCTAGGTGGTTATCTCTTTGGAGAATAGAAGTAGAATTTAGTTGACCTTAGCATTTTTGAGAAGGGGTTGATTAAATTTAGAATTATTTTTAAAGGGAAAATCATAAAGTAGTTAAATTAGACTCAGGAAAGAAATTTTTTGTACTCTTTGTTTTAAACTTTGTTAGAAAAAATCATTACTGGATAGAATAGAATTGGGATGGAGCAGGGAAGATTAAGGTCAGTTATCAGGAAAAGTTTCAAAATTATACAACCTTTGAACCATGGAATATATTTTTGGAAGAAGTAGAAAAATCACTTAAGATTATATAGATGCTCACAACTTTATGTTAGGTGCAGCTTTTTTGAGGAACAGTTATTATGGAAATGGCAGCTTGAGGTAAAGATTTGATGGACATTACCCCTAGAGAGAATATAATAGATTCTACTAGTATTATGAGCTAGAGAAGCCATTTTGGGGGTGACTGCTATTTCCTGCATGGTACCCACGTGTTCTGTAGCCATATGTAAGTTAGTGCATGCTTAGAACAGGGAGGTAGAACCATCAAATCCAGTGTAGATCCACCTGAATCTAGATGAGTTCCAGCAGTGGAGCTAATGTTTATGGCTTCTTCCTGATTTACATAGTTGGCTCTGCTGAGTCCAAGAATGGCCAAGAAAGATTGCTCCAGCTTTGTGTCATCATTGCTCACAGAATGTGTGAGGAGGCCACCCATTTCTGAAACCGCTGTGCTTTGCTAGGACATCCCCACTCTCCAACTACAATATTTTCTGATACTGGAATGGTTTACTATTGTTATACTCTCCCACTCATCTCAAAAAATAGATAATGCAGGCTTTTTTTTTTAATAGATTTATTTATTTGAGAGAGAGATATGAAGAAAGAGCACAGGCAGGGTTGGGTAGGGGGCTGAGGGAGAGGAATGGTCAGACTCCCAGCTGATGAGGAAGCCTGTCGCTCATCTAGGAATCAGCTAAAGACAGGCTTACCCAGCTGAGCCACCCAGGCACCCTGAATGCAGATACTCTTAAATTCTTATTTCTGTCCTGACATCTAAGGAAATATATTCATTGTCAGTAAAATACTTTCTTATACATACATGCCTTAATGCTAAAGTATTTTTCAATTAATAGAAAATTTACCTTTAAATAGTTGTTTGTTTTTAAGAAAAATTGTGCATAAATATATGTGTATGATTTATATTTTTTTATTCCTGAACCATTAGCTTAAAAGAAGTGTAGTTTTATACAGAATATAAAAGGGGAGGGAATTATCATTTTACAAAAGGATTTTTCACATTACCAACAAATTTATGGGTCTTGTCTTTTAAAAAGTAAGTTTCCCTAATACAATCAAAATATTGGTTTTACAGATGTAAGTTATATAACACAAATAGCCATATCAGATATACTGATTTGTGTATGAGTATTTTAATTAAAGTTAAATACTCAAAGATCAGTGATTTGCCCTCGAAAAAAATGTTAGCCTATTATTAATATAATTCTAAGGGAATATTACAAGAGAAGTGATCATAAGAGATTTGCAAGTATAAAACTTTTTTCAATTTTAAGTAAATTTATAATTATTTTAAATTTGATTTGATAATGAGGATAATGAGTCCACTGCAGGATCTAAAATAATAATTTTATTAGTGTTTTTTTTTTATATTCCAGGTTTTAATTACTACAAGGACAGCTTCTGATAATTTTAGCACCCAGTATGTTTTAGATGGCAGCGGCCACGTAATTTCTCAAAAACCTTCACATCTTGGTCAAGGTAAGAGAGTAGCTTTGTATCTTTGCCTTTCTTGTCTTTTTTTAGAACATTGTTACCCCTTAAATTCAAATGTGCTGCTTCAGGTTTGGTCATGTGATAAAGTCTACTTTACTTCCAAGTGAATATTCAACCCTTTTTTTAGTCACCATTTCTTAAATACTTAGAATTGTTCTCAAAATGGACTGTGTAAAAGCCTTAGGACAAAATATGGATTAGTCACCCTTCTGTAAAACTGTAAGAACAATGTTACTATTGTTGCATCACTAGTGTTTTCTTTGTATGTGAAGAACGATAGTTTATTGAAATGCGTAAAACATTATTGATTTGGTAATCAGGGTAATAAACCATACCATATCAAGATGCTATGATTAAATAAATAATAAAAATATATTTATTTATGGAAAAATTCGTATGTATGTGCAAGTAAATGGAATAGTGTACCCACACTGTTGGTGGGAATGCAAGTTGGTGCAGCCACTTTGGAAAACAGTGTGGAGATTCCTCAAGAAATTAAAAATAGAGCTTCCCTATGACCCTGCAATTACACTACTGGGTATTTATCCCAAAGATACAGATGTAGTGACAAGAAGGGCCATCTGTACCCCAATGTTTATAGCAGCAATGGCCACGGTCGCCAAACTGTGGAAAGAACCAAGATGCCCTTCAACAGATGAATGGATAAGGAAGATGTGGTCCATATACACTATGGAGTATTATGCCTCCATCAGAAAGGATGAATATCCAACTTTTGTAGCAACATGGATGGGACTGGAAGAGATTATGCTGAGTGAAATAAGTCAAGCAGAGAGAGTCAATTATCATACGGTTTCACTTACTTGTGGAGCATAACAAATAGCATGGAGGACAAGGGGTGTTAGGAGAAGGGAGTTGAGGGAAATTGGAAGGGGAGGTGAACCATGAGAGACTATGGACTCTGAAAAACAATCTGAGGGTTTTGAAGGGGTGGGGGGTGGGAGGTTGGGGGAACCAGGTGGTGGGTATTATAGAGGCACGGATTGCATGGAGCAATGGGTGTGGTGCAAAAACAATGAATACTGTTACGCTGAAAAGAAATTTAAAAAAAATAGTGATTCTTTTTATGTACTGAAGGTTAGGAAAGAGAAGGCTTGCTTTTTTTTTTTTTAGTATGGTCTAGTTCTAGAAATGCTCTGACTCCCAATTTTTAGGAGTTCAGATTAAGAAACCATTAGGAGATTTTTGTGTGGCTGTTCAGTAGAGTACTTTGAAGTAATCTAGTCACATTTTAAAACTTAAATGTATTTATTTTTATCTTAGTAGTAGCCAGTCTAATCTGGATGGCCTGTTGCTCTGTATCACTCATTCTTCTCATACTTTCTTATGTTCATCTCCATGGGAAGTATGAAATAGCAATACTTAAATATGGAGTCCTTCTGATCTTTGCCCATTTGCTGATTGATTTTTCTTTTTTTGCTGACCTAGTCTTCTACTTTCACTGAGACTAAGTATGCATATTAAAGAATTTCTGTGGTCAATAAATGAGCCTTATTTTCTTTTGCAATATTCCTCTTAAGAAACTATACTTGAAACTAGTAATTGCCTTTCATCATTCATTTTTATCTCCTAATTATAGCTGGCCGGCTAGGAAGGCAATAAAGAATCAAGCTCTTAGTTTCAAATTGCTGTAGATGGACATTTTATAGAAATCTGCAAATACTTTTAAAAGCCTTTTACATTTATGTTGCCCAGTGCTGATAGTTTTTGAGTGGTTGAATCACAGACTCACATTTCACCACCAGCTGTCATTCAACTTCCATTTAAATATTTTCTGTGTAAGATAAAACTACAGTACAGCCATCTTAATTAATACCTGTGCATTTAGGGTTCTTGTAGATTAATTTCTGCAGTGGTGTGAACATCCTTGCTTAGCAGTTACTCCTCGTGTCATCTGTTGGATCAGATAATGATACCTGTAGACAACCTAACTGTAGATGCAGGGACAGCTCACAGCAAAATCTTTTTTAGGCATTGGAAAATTTGTTACCCTTTAAAAAAACACATTTAAAATGTTTAAAAATAGTTGACTGGAGATTCTAGTTCTGGGTTTTTTGGGTGTAGGTATTTGTTTTATGGATTAAGTTAGCCATTTAAAATGATATGTGTGCTTAATAGTATGTCATTTTAAATTACCCTTCTGGTCACTTCTATTTTGAGACATTTTAAAAGTTAACAAATGTAAAAATAAGTCCCCAGCTTTTAAATCATTTTTACCAATAACTTATTAAATTACTTGTTTTAATCCTATCTTTTTTCTCTCATCACTTCTGTTTTCTTTACCCTAATCAGTATAAGCTCTCTAAATTGATTTACCCTCCTGGACAAGTTCTTTTAATACCTCCTAGTGCTTCTGCCTTAGGAATTTCTCAGATATCAAAAGTAGTATATTTAAAGTAATCAAGGTAGTTCCTTTCCTTACCCTGTTATTAGAGTAGAGCATCGTGTTCTTTGTAAATCCCTGCTAGGTATGATTGTGCATGCATTGAAAGATTTTATTCATCTGGAGAATGAAACTTTGTTATTAACCAGTTTAAGAAAGGTTTCATATATTCAAGCAACCATATATCTTTGCATCAGGAATATAAATAGCTGCCTTTATAAATGGCATAACATAGGGTCATGTAAAAATATAACAGGGAGCCATACTATAGGACTGCAATTTAATTCTGGTGTTTGTAGAATGTGCTAAAGTTAGAGAGGTGAGCAGTTCTCTTGTAAAATATGATAGTATACTAGGGCCTCCTCCCTGTTGGCCAGTATCACTTGGTACTTTTCTTAAGGGTACACATTTCATTTAGAATCAGCAAAGTTTTCCATCATTAAGTTTTACACAAACATACAGTCTTGGCTTATTGATAATACTTATTTTGCTCTAAGAGAGCATTTTTATCTGCTGAAGCAATAATTTATCAAGATACGTTTTAATTACAGTGTGATCTTTCATGTATAACAAATTTAAAAAACAACAGATATCTTTTCTTTTCAAAAATACATTTATATTTGACTTTATTGATTTTCGTCTGCCCTTCTCACCATCTGTCCACAGCTACAGTATATGCCATTGCACCTGTCACAGCTAGTGGAGAACACAGATGAGTTAAAGGGAGTCACAAAGTAGAAGGGAACAGAGATGACTAGAAAGGTAGTGGCAGTAAATAGAAGCCACCAGTTGCCTAGAAGAAGGTTATGGAGTTGTTCAGAGAAGTTATCATTTGAGTTTGAAGATGGAAGGTGAGAAGGGGTGGGAGTTTAACCTTGCAGCAAGAGAGGAATGATGAAGGAAAAGAGCACATACCTTTAAAAACTTGTATTTTTTTTTTCAATCCACTGGAGAACTATGCCATAAAATAGACAAATACCGTATGACTTCAGCCGTATGTACAATTCAAGAAACAAAACGGATGAACATAGAGGGAAAGAGAGAGGCAAACCATAAAACAGATTCTGAACTACACAAAGCAAACTGAGGGTTGTTGGAGGGGAGATGGGTACGTGGTTGAGTTAAATACGTGATGGCTATTAAAGAGGGAATATGGGGATGCCTGGGTGGCTCAGTTGGTTAAGCCACTGCCTTCAGCTCAGGTCATGATCCTGGAGTTCTGGGATCGAGTTCCACATCAGGCTCCCAGCTCCTTGGGGAGTCTGCTTCTCCCTTCTCATGCTCTCTCTCCCTCTCTCAAATAAATAAATAAAATCTTTAAAGAGGGAATGTGTTGTGACGAGCACCGGGTTTCGTATGTAAGTGATGAATCACTAAATCTTACACCTGAAACTAATATTACACTGTATGTTAACTAACTGGAATTTAAATGAAAACTTGTGGCAGTGGGGAAAGAAGTTAAATGAACTAAGTTCAAGAGAAAGATACCCCTTCTTAGACAAGAAGAGAGTAGTGGCTCCTTGCATCCGTGGGAGCATTAACTGAATCTGAAGGCATAGGTGCTCTCTGTTGTGGATAGGGATCTTTTACGGA
Source organism: Mustela erminea (assembly GCF_009829155.1). NCBI lineage: Eukaryota > Metazoa > Chordata > Mammalia > Carnivora > Mustelidae > Mustela > Mustela erminea. Next base: position 2,616,465 of record NC_045621.1, read on the forward strand.
CCTAGAAGAAACCAGCTGAATTTTACCAGCCATGTATGAACTGACATGACCGATGGGAGGAAGGGATCCTCAAATATAGCTGGTTCATCCTGATGCCAAATCTCATCAGGACTTTCGCTGAGTAGGCAGTGATAAAGAAAGTGGGGACTGAGATCGACAAAGATCTTAAAGTCTCGCAGTGCTTAGATCCCAGAGCCTTGCTGGAGGAGAAGACCTAATTCCATCCTTAATGACATTTGAAACTAGAAGGGAACTTGAGCTAAATAAGGGGACAGCTCAGCTCCAACCCAGATACATTCCTAATTATATTGAAGAGATCCTCTCGTCACTCTAGCTGCTTGACAGAGGAAATGAAGTGCCTTCTCTGGGGGAAAATATTATCTACTTCAGTATTTATTTTTGTATGCAATATCTGGCAAAAACAAAAATATTGATCCCATAAAATGGGATCTATAATCAAGAGAAAAAAATAGTTAATATAAGCAAACACAAACATGACTTAGATGTATGAATTAGCAGAAAGGAACTTAAAACAACTGTGTTAAGGAGTTTAGAGGAAAAGATAGTCAAAGTTGGTAAAAAGGTAGAGAATTTCAGCAGAAAAATGGAACTCTAAAAGAACCAAGTGAAATTTCTAGAACTGAAAGTAAAAGTTTATACCTTTTCTATAGCCAACAGTGAGCCACTGAAACTTTTTAGGTAGAGGATGAATATTATGTTACCTAAAAAATTAACCAGTAGAACATTATAATACCACAAATTATATCTTATTATAAGACATGTCATCTTGAACTAAGTTTTGAAAGAAGGAAAAGGACTTCATATAGATGTGAGAGAGATTTTTAGGGTAGAATAGATAGGCCTAGAAGACTTATGTAGTAAGAGGTAGAGGGAAGAATCAGTTAAAGCTAGAGTATGTGTCTTGGAAACTGTTGGGTGTCCATGTTCCATGAGAAAGAGAATAGCTATAAGTATCAGACTCAAAGAGGAAAATAATGAGTTCAGTTCTGGGTGTGGTTGGTTTGAGGTGGCTTTGGGACATCCACCTGATGATAATTGAATAAGCTTTTATTATGTAACTTGAATACTGTAGGTCTCAGATAATATATCTTAGTCAATTCTAAGATGCATGTTTTGTCAAATTTTGACATCTCTGAAAACAAGCTGTGGCTTATAATTAATAGCCTCCCCAGATTTGGACAAGAAGTTTTGTCTGTTAATTGGTAATTCATGTGTTGACTGCAGGGATAAAGAACAGTTTCAGAATTTTTTTCTTGTAAAAACAACAAATGCTTTATGAGACCTAAAAATGAGAATAGACACAAGTGCTAGAAGGGGTTAAATACTGGTGTGTATGGATTTGAAGATCTCTGAAGTTCTTTTCACGTCTAGATGTGCTTTTCTCTTATCTGCCAACAGGTACAACTGTAACTGCTTTAAGATTGTTTAAGAATCTCCCTGTAAGAAAGCAGTTCTACTCAACTACTAAAAAATGTAAAGATGAAATTAAAAAGATCCAGGATGTCCTCATAAGCTATGGTTTACTTAAGCCTGACTTACGGATTGTTTTTATACATAACAAGGTAAGCATTATTACGCTTTTTAAAAAGATTTTATTTATTTGTCAGCGAGAGAAAGAGAGACTAGGAGTGGCAGGCAGAGGGAGAAGCAGGTCCCCGCTGAGCAAGGAGCCCAATGTGGGACTTGATCCCAGGACTCTGGGATCATGACCTGAGCTAAAGGCAGACGCTTAACTGACTGAGCCACCCAGGTGTCCCCATTATTATGCTTCTGTAAGATTTTTTGGTATGTGGTATCATTATAAAGGGACAGTGTATTTTATCTAAATCAGATGTGTAAAGTCTTCTTGCAAAAAATTTATCCACATTTCTTTAGTTTTATCTTTATAAAGAGCGTCTTTACTTTCTTATCTGATATCTAAATGAAATCTGATTGAACCTTTCATTTCATAATTACTGAAATCAGTGATTCTGCTAAGAGACATTCAAGAAGTGTTTTGTTTTGTTTTTAAGATTTTATTTATTTACTTGAGAGATAGAGAGAGAGTGTGAGAGCAGGGAGGGTCAGAGGGAGAAGCGGACTCAGTGCTGAGCAGGGAGCCCAATGTGGGACTCGATCCCGCGACTCCAGGACCATGACCTGAGCCAAAGGCAGTTGTCCAACCGAGCCACCCAGGCGTCCCCAAGGAATGTTTGCGTCCTTCCTAAATATAAAGATGAGTAAGACATGTTTTCCTTTAAGGAGTTCACAATTTAGTGATATTTTTCACCTTCTGTTATTGTTTTTTCTTTGGAGGAGATTTTTTTGTTTTTTGGGTTTTTTTTTGTTTTTTTAAGGAAGCTCTACCTCCTTTCCATTTTTCAAAGCAAGGCTGACTAAGAAACTCTTGTTGCTCGATGAGTCTTGGTGGGAAGAAAAGTTTATGTATTTTGTGATTATTTTCTTTTTCGTAAAGTTCCACATGTGCACTTGAAATAGTTAATGGAAGGAGAGCAGGACCACACAGCAGAATTATGGAAACCTCATGGGGAGTTGAGGGCCTGTGCAATGCTACAACATATCCTAAGTCCTTTAAACTCCTATAATCCAGGGGCGCCTGGGTGGCTCAGTGGGTTAAGCCACTGCCTTCGGCTCAGGTCATGATCTCAGAGCCCTGGGATCGAGTCCCGCATCGGGCTCTCTGCTCAGCAGAGAGCCTGCTTCCCTCTCTCTCTCTCGGGCTGCCTCTCCGTCTACTTGTGATTTCTCTCTGTCAAATTAATAAATTAAAAAAAAAAAAAAAAAAACTCCTATAATCCATAGCAACAACTAAGTGAGGTAGACATATTAACTTACGTTGTCCTCTAAACTGAACTCAAAGAGGTTGAAAACTTTATATTGCACAGCTATCAAATTGTTGAGATGGGATTTGAAACTTAACATGCCTAAAGAGTGCAGGCTCCTTAGACCCTACTGTCTTGTTTTCCCATTTTAACACTATATTACATTTATATAATTCTGTTCCAGGTTTCAGAACACTCATAATAACTTTGTAAGTTAGACAGCAGTATCTCTTCTTTGTATGAGGAACCTGACACTCAGAGTAATCAAAGAAATTGTTCTGTTTTAATAGCAATTAATAGTACTAGGTCAGAACCCTTTTTCATGCAGTTTTCTTTCTATTCTGTGTCTACGTGTTATTGAGATGATTCTGTATTAAACCAAGCTGTGATAGAATATTTATGATCAAAATCACTGATCATCCTAAAAAAAACAAAAAAGAAAGAAGAACATTAAGATTAGTCAGCCACCTGTTCCTGGTGCCGTAGGGCTCAACCACATGATACCTTGAGATCTCTTCCAGCTCTACCGTGCTGTGATTCCTCAGGATGTTGATAGATGGAGGCTCATCCTGCTAGTATAAATAACCCCATGACCTCTTGATCCAAGGGACAGTTAGCAATTAAAAGTTAAATGTACCCAAGTTAAAAAAAGATCAAGGACAGAAGAATCAGGAAGGGAAAGCATATGGAAAAGGATAAAATATGATGATAGGAACTACATATTTCTAAAAGAAAAGCTGTAAAGAGGAAAGTTTTGTAAGTTCTGTAAAGAGGAAAGTTTTGAGTGTGAGAAAATAATACTAGATTAAACCCAGATTTCTGCTTTATGTAATGGAAGTGAGTACGTAAAAGTCAAGTGCATGTTTTCCAAGTTTTGAATAAGTTTATATAAATTTTCCTAACCACTCTAAGATCATCAGTGCATGCATTATCTTTTGAGAATGGAAAGTAGTATTTTATGAAATGCTGCATTTTACTATTTTTGGAGAACAGTGCATCTCAACTGATAATGAACAAACACGAGTCCCTTGATACCCTTCAGTAATTTCATATGCAATTCAAATCCTGAAGAGTATGCTGAGAATATTATACAGTAAAAATAATGTAAGATTATAAAAGGTCTTAATGTAGAATTGTGTTAGCTATTATTACACAAGGAAATCAAGGACTGAATTAGAATAAGCTACCTATCTTCAAGCTTTTTTCTCTTCGTACTAGTTATTGTTCCACTTTTGTTTCTTAATAGTACTGTTCTACCTCAGATGTTGAAATATATTGTTAAACCTCCCAGAATACAAGTGGCACATGTCATAAATCTCTTTGAACATTGAGTCCTGCTCTGCTCTTAGCCTTTTTCTTTTAAACATGTTTATCATTCTTTATATGCTTTTCTGAAAAGTTTTTGCTTTTGCCTAATATTTACACATGACGATATTGACATCTTTTTTTGAAGTCTTTTTCTTCTTTAGAAACAAACAATCATATTGCACATAACATGAGAAGGACTATTGCTATTTTGACATCTTGGATTAGATAGTGTTCCTTCTTTTTATGAAGGTTTAACCTGCCAAGACATTCTTTGAATACTGATAATGTTGATGTTCTTGCCAGTATGGTTATGTTAGAAAGAGGTCTTTTTCTTCTTTCATCACCATGTTCCTTGAAAGCATATTGAATAATGAGACAGCTAAAGGGAAATAATTTACAAGTGGATTCAGTGACTTTATTTAAAGTAGATATTATTTGGAGAAATTGCTAGAGCCATTCCTTAAAAAGCGCTATAGTATTCAGCTTTTGTTGCAGTAACTGAATTCCTCTGAGGTCCTGCTGTGTATATTTTCATTTATAAAGTAGCTATTTCCTAGAATTAAAAGTTTTTGTCAGCGTGATAATGTCTGAAACTAGTATTTTCACTCTTTCATATGTGCATGAATAATTTTGTAGACAGCTAATTGAGAACATTATGTAAACGGTGATTTCAAATAAGGGGTACTTTCATACTTCATGCTTGTCGATTTTTGTGAATATTTTCTTCTGCCTAAAATACTATTCGTGGTTTTAAAAATTGTTTTGAATCAAATTTTGTCTTGATAATTAGAAGCCCACTGCATTACAAAAGCTGAATTGGCTTATCACTGATGCAGGGTTTTTACTGTAATTTAAGGAGTGACTTCCCACCTGCCTACCCCACCTCTATGTCACATGAGTGTTAAAGCTTATTGGGATCAGTTTGTTTATTTTTGAGGTCTGGAAGGATGATGACACAGCTTCGAAAAGTTGGATATCTCTGCCATCAGTCACTCTGGGAAGGAACAGGACCTTAGATAGAGAACAGAAACCCAACAAAGTGGCCTTAGAAATTCGGTAGTGAGTGTAGTAGTTGTCTCTTGACATACAGTTCTCTGGGTCTCTAGGAGGGAGAGAGACTCTTATGGTGGTGGCTGAAGACTGGGGAGGAAGCAGGTGTCAAGAATAATAAAAAAAAAAGGGACATGTTTATTAGATTATAAACGGAAGATAAAAAAAGTTGTAGCCTGTAATTTTCTGTTCATCTTAATCTTTTTTTTTTTTTTACGTGAAGCAACTGAGTATTTTTTTAAATTTTTTTTAAAGATTTCATTCATTTATTTGACAGAGATCACAAGTAGGCAAAGAGGCAGGCAGAGAGAGAGGAAAGGAGGCAGGCTCCCTGCTGGCAGAGAGCCCGATATGGGGCTCGATCCCAGGATCCCGGGATCATGACCTGAGCCGAAGGCAGAGGCTTTAACCCACTGAGCCACCCAGGCGCCCCCATTTTATTCTTTTTTGCATCTTTTATTTAGCCTTTTCCTCAAATATTGTTAAATGTCTTAGTTTTATTTCAGCTGTGCTGTATGAGGAATCAAGAAAAAGACCACAGTTGGACCAGTGTTACAGGGTTAACCCCCTCCTCATCACAAGCAAGGTTATGGAAGCAGGATAGTCAAAAAGAAATTCCAGTTCAGAAGTGTAGTTCAAATGTCCTTTTCTTATGAAAAAAATTATTCTTTCAGTTCCAACTTTGAAAGTTTGGGTGGATTTTGTTTTGTTTTGTTTTAATGAACAAAGGTAGCCGCCCATTCAAATATGGTAGGTTAGCTTGAAGCTGATCATCAATCTTGATTGGCTGGTTGGTTGGGATTTTTGTTTTTGTATTGTTTTTTGTTTACTACTTGCAAATTAATGATAACTAAATTTTTTAAATGGTTCTCATGTTTTCTTCTTTCTTACATTCGTTTCTTTTACTTTTCACCTAGTTTCTGTGAACTATTATATTGAGAAGATGATAGTCATATAGAAGTCACATTTTACTATAGTTTATTTCTGATTTTGATGTTTATCCATACTATTGAAGGCGTCTCTGAATTCCTCCCCATCCCCAGCAAGATGACATAGTTCTTCTTCATCTTCTTCTGTAACGTCATTTGTGTATCTCTATTATGACATTTTTGCTTTGTTGGCAGTGATTTACATCCTGTTTCCCCTTCTCAGTAGACTCTTGTGGGAATAAAAGCTGTTTCTTACTCATATTTCCCTTAATACTCAGTGCATAGCTCAGAGTAATATGCTAAATGAAGTAGATGGTGCTAAACTCAAAAATCACATAAATTTATAAAGCTCCAGTTTCAAACACTCTGGCCTCTTTCAGACCTTCCTCATATTATATGAAATGAATCCGTTTTTGAAGATTCATCCCTTTGGATTCTCCAATGACGTCTTACATTTTTACAGAGTATATTTTCACTTATATTGCTATATACTATTCTAGTCTGTTTCTTTTTCTGGCAGGTAAGTCATTGACACATCTTCATTAGAACTAGTCAGGAAATATATAAAGACTGTGTGGATGGGGCAGTGGGAGAAACAGTTGACAGGGACATAGTATTTAAGAGCCTTCAATTTAATGTTTTGTTTCCATTAACGTAGTTAAATGGAACTATGTATATAATTATTCCTTTACAAATCCTCTAATCAAATGCATCTTATGTATTTACTATATATTGTAATAGTAATATATTTCTCTACTTTAACACAGTAGATTTCTGATCAGTAATATCCAGAGAATTCTGCACAAATCCAGCTTTTCTGAGTCTAGGCCTGTAAAAGTTGATTGCTAAGACCCTTTTCAACTCTAAAATCCTTTTTTTTTTTTTTTAAAGGTTTTATTTTTTATATAATCTGTACCGGCAATGTGGGGCTCAAACTTACAAACCTGAGATGAGGAATTGCATGCTCTACCAACTGAGCCACCCAGGTGCCCCTAAAACCCTGATTTTTAAGGAGGACTACTGTATCTTGAGTACTTCAATTTCTTTCTGACAAAATTGGAGTTTCACATTTCCATTACTAAAAGTTCTAAAGAGGTGATTCACATATCAAATCATAAAATAATAAGAGTTTATACCTCCTTGATTCCTAGATCTTTACATCTGGAAAAGACCACTGAAAATCTTTTTTTGTTCTGTCACAAACCTTTTAGCAAGTACAGTATTTTTTATTCTAATCCCTTTCCATTTTATCTTCATGTGATCCCAAGAGTTTGTGTGCATTGCCCAATAACTTAAATGTTTAATGTAGCATAAAATGAGCTAAAGTTCAGATCTCTTGGAGTTTATTTTAACATTCATTCACCGTTGCTATAGCTTTTCCACAGCTACTGGATACAGAGCTTTGAGTAGGTGCCATGGAATAGTTATGTGATGGCCTCTGGAATAATTATGTTATAGGAGCTTACAGTATAAGTGAGGAAGATGTGAAAGTGTATGAACATTTAAACAGATGAAAAGAATAATGAAAACTTGCTGATTATTGAATGACACTGATAAATACTATGAAAAGTAAGAGAAGGGAAAGATTACGTCAGGCTTGAATAATCAAGGAAGACTTGATGGTGGATGTGGGGGGTTTTTGTTTGTTTTTTAATTTAATTTTTTTTTTCAGTGTTCCAAGATTCATTGTTTATGTACCACACCCCGTGCTCCATGCAATACATGCCCTTTATCATACCCACCACCAGGGTCACACCTTCGCCACACCCCTCCCCTCCAAAACCCTCAGTTTATTTCTCAGAGTCCATAGTCTCTCATGGTTCATCTCCCCCTCTGATTTTCCCCAACTCACTTCTCTTCTCCATTTCCCAGTGTCCTCCATGTTATTCCTTATGCTCCACAAGTAAGTGAAACCCTATGATAATTGACTCTCTCTGCTTGACTTATTTCACTCAGCATAATCTCTTCCAGTCCCGTCCATGTTGATACAAAAGTTGGGTATTCATCCTTTCTGATGGAAGCATAATATTCCATTCCATATATGGACCATATCTTCTTTATCCATTCTTCCATTGAAGGGCATCTTGGTTCTTTCCACAGTTTGGTGACTATGGCCATTGTTGCTATGAACATTGGGGAACAGATGGCCCTTCTTTTCAGTACATCTGTATCTTTGGGGTGAACACCCAGTAGTGCAATTGCAGGGTCATAGGGAAGCTCTATTTTTAATTTCTTGAGGAATCTCCACACTGTTTTCCAAAGTGGCTGCACCAACGTGCATTCCCACCAGCAGTGTAGGAGGCTTCCCCTTTCTCCACATCCTCTCTAACATTTGTTTACTGTCTTGTTAATTTTGGCCATTCTAACTGGTGTAAGGTGGTATCTCAATGTGGTTTTGATTTGAATCTCCCTGATGGCTAATGATGATGAACATTTTTTCATGTCTCTGTTAGCCATTTGTATGTTTTCTTTAGAGAAGTATCTGTTCATGGCTTCTGCCCATTTTTTTATGTGATTATCTGTTTTGTGGGTGTTGAGTTTGAGGAGTTCTTTATAGATCTTGGATATAAGCCCTTTGTCTGTAGTGTCATTTGTGAGTATCTTCTTCCATTCCGTGGGTTGCCTCTTTGTTTTGTTGACTGTTTCCTTTACTGTGCAGAAGCTTTTGATCTTGATGAAGTCCCAAAAGTTCATTTTCACTTTTGTTTCCTTTGTCTTTGGAGACATATCTCGAAAGAAGTTGCTGTGGCCGATGTCGAAGAGGTTACTGCCTATGTTCTCCTCTAGGATTTTGATAGATTCCTGCCTCATGTTGAGGTCTTTGTTGCATTTCGAGTTTATCTTTGTCTATGGTATAAGAGAATGGTCGAGTTTCATTCTTCCACACATAGCTGCCCAGTTTTCCCAGCACCATTTATTGAAAAGACTGTCTTTTTTCCACTGTATATTTTTTCCTGGTTTGTCAAAGATTATTTGACCATAGAGTTATGGGTCCATATCTGGGCTCTCTGCTCTCTTCCACTGGTCTTTGTGTATGGTGGATGTGTTTTGATCTGTATCTTTGTGTGGATGTTCAACAAATGTCTTGGCTGGGGTAGATCAATGTGTGGAGATAGGTTTGACCCCCTAAACCAAAGTTCTCTCTTCCTCTGAACAGATGAAATGTCTCTTTTTTCAAAGAACGTTCCCAAGGCCTAAGAGCTTCATGAAAATAAGCTTAAATCCTCTTTATAGTTGGGATACAGTTCTATACTAAAAACAGGTGGTAAGACAAGAGCAGATCAGCAAAATCTCTGAAAAAATTCCCATGAGTGAGGGAAGGATTCTAATATACAAAAAGGAAAACTTCTTAGGTTTTTATTGATTGGAGGCAGATGAGCGCCTAGAGCAATCGGGTGTAGATGTCCACTGGTAGTTACCATTAGGGCATCTTCACTTGTGAGAACAAAGTCATCCCTCTCTCCTCCATGCTTTTGTCTGCAGGTATCAGATGGGATTCCCAGAACTCTTAATCCTGGCAAGACCTCTCTACTCTTGCCCTTAAAAGTCAGGCTTGCAACTACAAAGTGCTTTGAGACTACCAGTCCTGATTTCGTGTTTTTATTTTCATTTATGTCAGTTAATCCAGAACGCCTGAGTCTCTCAATTCAACCCTTATTACCCTGGACTCTTTAAGATTTTATTATGTATTTGATTGAGAGAGACAGAGAGATGAGTGGAGGTGGGGGCACAGAGGCCGAGGCAGAAGCAGACTCCCGCTGAGCAGGGAGCCTAACATGAGGCTCGACTGCAGAACTCTGGAACGAGGACCAGAGTGAGCTGAAGGCAGATGCTTAATCAGCTGAGCCACCCAGAGCCCTGGACTCCTTTTCTCATACATACATACCATTGCTTTCTCTCTCTCACACACATTTCCATGTCTTGAAATGCCCCATTTCATGATTAGTTATGAGTAAAATCCCTGTGTCCTTAGCCTTTTCTTTGATGTTCTTGCTCTGAAATCTGGCTTTTCCTGAGAACATGTATCTTCTGCAGCCCTTTCAAATGGTGACTGATTTCTCTCATCTGTTCCTCACCTCATTATACCTCATGGCAACTTCCAGACCATTCCTTTTTTTCTTCAACCCAAAAATCTCATTCACATTTGAATTTCAGATCTTTAAATTCCGTGATCATTATCACTCTGGTGATTTCAGTGTCCACATAGTCCTTTCTAGCTTCTCAAATCTTTTACCTTTTCTCCAGTGTTTTTTTTTTTCCTCCACCTTACCTCAGCCATAAATTCCAGTGACTGACTCTACCATAGACCTTGTCATAGCCCAAAACTTCACGTCCTCTATAATTTCAGTGTTAATTGTTTCACTGTCTCACCATCACCCTCTGTCTCTCCAGCTTACTCCCTCTAGCAGTCTTCAGACTCTACTGGACCTGTGATCCATTGATCCTACTATCTTTTAGCTGTTTCTTGCCTTTGATGTTTTCAGTTCTCTTCTTAAATTATAAGGTCAATAATTACCATTGCTTTTCTCTCCTTGAACTGTACTTGCTTGACTAACCCAATCCTGGTTAAAGCCATCTTCTTGTCTTCTTGCCTGAACCAAGCTGAATGTGCTGGAAGAAAACACACCTAAGTAGTACCACTTTAAATTCATTGCTGCTTGGTAGTTACACTGTGTTTCTCTCGGGCATTTTCTCTCCTGGTCTCCTATATCAGTGCTTTAGACAGACTAGTGTGCGTGCAGATCACTTGGGATCTTGGTAGAATGCAGATTCTTATCAGTAGGTTAGGGAGAACCTGAGCTTCTGCATCCAACAAGTCTCCACTGATGTGGTTGCTGCTGGATTGTGAAGCGCGCATTGAATGGCGAGGCCCCAAATGGCTCTTTCATCTTTTCTCTCCTCAGACAGCCAACACCTTCTCTGTCTTCACTGTCATCTGATCTGCATCCTATTTTTAGTGAGAAAATTGGAGCAATAAAAAGAGAACTTCTACAAAGCACCCACCTACCTGCAGTTGTGCTCATAGATTCCACCTTCCCTTCATCACTGTGAATGTGCTACTCCCCGTGTTCCCAGGAAAAGCCAGTCCCTTCACTTGGGCAAACTTCCTGAAATAGTTGTCTTTATTCATTGTCTCAGTTACTGTCCTCCCCTTCTCTCTTGAACCCACTTTCTCTCAGGCTTCCTCTATCACTCCCAAAACCGTTCTTGTCAGGGTTTCCATTGACCTCTGAATTGCTAAATCCAGTGGTCACTTCTCACTCCTTATCTTACTTATTAGCATTTGCCACAGAGTAAATTCTGTAGGTCTACCTTCAAAATATATGTAAAAAAATATATGTAGACTCTAACTAGATTGCACTATATCTGTGACTACCACCATGTTCCAAGCTGCCATCAGCTCTCACTTGGTGTTTTGTAATAGCATCCTGATTCAGTCTCCCCATTTCTTTCCTTGCTGTCTTCAGTCTGTTTCCAGCCCAACAGCTTGAGTGACCCTATAAAAATGTAAGTCAGATCATACAACTCCTCTTTAATAAGTTTCCATCTCAGTAACGCCAAAGCCTTTATAAATGGCCTATGAATTCTATATTGGGGTCAGAGAACATTCTTTATGAAAAAAAAAGCCATATAATAAATATTTTGGGGTTTGTGGGCTATACAGTCTTTGACAAATATTCAGCTCTGCTGAAGTAGCATGAAAGCGACCGTAGGCAGTAAAACTGAAAAAAAAAAAATGTAAAGGCAATTCAGCCCTCGTGCTGTAGTTTGCCTATCCCTGTTGTAGATGATCAGACCCATCATCGTATCTAATCTCCTTTATTTCTTTCTTTCACTCACTTTGCCTCAGCTGAACTAGCCTCCTTGTTTTTCCTTGACCTTGCCAGTCATACTTTTCAACCCAGGACCTTTGACCTTTGTATTTATAGTTTCTTTGCCTAGAACACTTTTCTGTGTATGTGGTGCAGTCTCATCTTTTAAAACTCCTCAGGCTTTCTTTAACCACCCTAAAATTGCAACCATTTCCCTTACCCCACACACATTTTCCTGCTCTAGTTTTCTTCTTAAAGCTCATGACCATCTAATATGTTATATATTATAATACTTATCTTGATTTACTGCCTTTCTGTTCTCTAGAATATAATTTCCATGAGGGTAAAGGTGTTTTACTATTGTTTCACTGTTGTCTTCCTAGAACCTGCAGTAGTCTTTTGTACAGATGCTCAGAAAACATGTGGTGTATGAATGTAATCCAGGGTTCCGAGTATGGAGGCCAGGAAGGCTCCATCACATGTGCGGCCCTTGTGCATTCCAGCTTGCGAACAGAGGTATTTAAGCACTTAAGATATTGGCAGATATGGTCACCAAGGGTTAAAGACAGCAACTGGAGTAGAGAAGTGGCATAATAACAAATACCAGCTCTTAGACCTGAGACACTTCCTTTTCCTTCTGGATACTTGTAGAAGGTCTCTGAAGGGAGAGAGCTGATTTTGGTCACGAGGCAAAGGTAAGTGTTATTGATTCAGTGGAATAGACTCAGAACCTGGAAAAGTGATCTCATCTAGGACACTCCCCCTCTCCAGGGTAGGTGAGCCATAGGGGTATTCTGTTACAGTATTTGCTAATATATTATAGAATTTGTTAATGTGGATAAAAGGATCATGTTCATTCTAGGTAGAGAAATAGTGTGAACATAAAAGGTATAGGCAGGTAAGTGCAGAGCACATTCAGAGGCAATTAAGTCGATTTAAGTGAGTCAGGTATTTTGTATAAAGGAGTAGAGAAGAGAGAGAAAGACAGTTTGAGGCTAGATTATAAAGGGTCTTGTTGCTAAGCCGAATCTTTTTTTTTTTTTTTTTTAAATAGAAGATTAGGAGTAGAGAACTGACTTGGTCAAGGTGTTAACTCTGGCAGTAGTGTTCAGGGAAGAATTATAGGAGGCTTTAAGCAATGATTGTTACAGCGTTAAGCTATAACAGAAATCCAGGCATTATGGGCCTGAATCAGGATAAATATATTGGACATAGGAAGCAGAGGGTGTCTGTGATAGCTATTACGAGGAAGAATCAATGAGACTGGTTGGCTGACTGCATATGGAAAATGAATAGAAAAGATTTGAGAATGTCCAATTTATTTAATTTACGTGCCTAGGGAAATGGTAAGGCACCACCCCCTTTATATCCCTAGATGGATGCGTCTGACTTGCAGTTTTGTTTATTTTTTTAAAGATCTTATTTATTTGACAGAGAGCGAGCACAAGCAGGGGGAAGCACAGGCAGGCAGAGGGAAAGGGAGAAGCAGATTCTCCACTGAGCAGGGGGAGCCTGATGTAGGGCTCTGTTCCAGGAGCCTGGGATCATGACTAAGCTGAAGGTGGACACTTAACTGACTGAGCTACCCAGGCGCCCCCTGACTTTCACTTTTAATAAAATGTAGTTACCTTCATGTGTATTGTTCTGACATAATTTTGATTTCACTCTAAAAAGCTAATATAGTCAAACAAAAAGGGAAGTTTTAAAGTGAAGTTATTGATACCTCATCGTAGATGTTTTGTTATCTAGACAAGAAAGAAAAGCTAATCATGTCTAGGCTGGATATTACTTGTTAGCCTTAAAACTTAACTGTTTTTTAAAAGCAGGCGCAAAATCAGAAAAATAATGTTATTATTGGGATATCTATCTGAGTAATATAGGATGCATGGAAAGAGAAATACCGTTGGGAAAATACCAGGGAGCTAGCTGATGGGAGTGTTGGAAGGTCAGAATCTGAGGATTTGATCTTTTTCTCTTTCTTTCTTTCTTTCTTTCTTTCTTTGTTTCTTTCTAACCATTATTTTGTTGAGAACACTTAACATGAGAGCTGCCTTAAAATTTTGAGTGTACAGTGCAGTATTGTTGACTAGTGGTGCGATGTTACACAGCAGATCTCTAGAACTTCTTCATTGCACTTAACTGAAATTTGATGTCCATTCATTAGTAACTCCCTATTTCCCCCTCCCCCGTCCTCTTGATAACTACCACTCCAATTTTTGATTCTTTGAATTTAACGATTTTAAATACCTCCCATAAATGAAATCATGTAGTATTTGTCTTTCTGTGACTGGCTTATTTCACTTGGCGTAGTATCCTTAAGACTCATCCATGTTGTCATATGTGGGAGAATTTCTTCTTAAGGCCAAACCATAGTCTGTCATATACTAGTATATACATATACTACTGGCATATACTAGTATATACAACTGTATATACTAGTTTCTTTGACCATTGATCCATCAGTGGACATTTCGTTGTTCCCATGTCTTGGCTATTGTAAATAGTGCTGCAGTGAACGTGGGAGTGCTAATATTAGTATCTCTTTCAGAGCCTCCTTTTAGTTCCTTCGAATAAATATTCTGGCATGAGATTGGATTGCTAGATTATATGGTAGCTCTATTTTTAATATTTTGAGTTATCGCTCTACTGTTTCTATAGTATTTGCATTCCAATTTCTCCACATCTTCCCTGATATTTGTCTTTTCTTTTTTTGATAATAGCCATCCTGACAAGTGCGAGCTGGTATTTCAGTGTGGGGTTTGTTTTTTTTTTCCTCTTTTTTCTTTCTTTTTCTTTTTTTTTTCAGTGTGTTTTTGATATGCGTTTACCTGATGATTAGTGAAACTGAGCATTTTTTCACTCACCTGTTTGCCATTTGTATTTTCTTCTTTGGAGAAATGTCTATCAAGCTCTTAGCCCATTTTTTATTTGTGTTACTAGTGTTTCTAATAGTGAGTTTTAGGAATGCCTGTATACTTTGAAATTAACCATCAGATGAATGCTTTGTACTTGTTTTCTGCCATCCCGTGGGTTGCCTTTTCATTTTGTTGATAGCGTCCTTAGCTGTACAGAAGCATTTTAGTTTGTTGTAGTCCCTTTGTCTGCTTTCCTATTGTTGCCTGTGCTTTTGGTGTGATATTAAAGAAATCCTTGCCAAGATCAGTGTCAGGAATATTTTGTCTTCCCTTTTAGGGGTTTTACAATTTTAGGGCTTATATTTAAATCTTTAATCCCTTTTATTTTTTTTTTTCATTTTCTATTTCATTTTTTTAAGATTTTTTATTTCTTTTCAGCGTAACAGTATTCATTGCTTTAATCCCTTTTAAATTGATGTCTGTGTATGATGTAAGATAAGGGTCCAGTTTCATTCTTTTGTCTATGGATATCATTTTCCCAGCACTCTTAGTTGCAGACTCTCCTTTCCCCATTGTGTATTCTTGACACCATTGTCAGACATCAGTTGACCATGTATGCATGGATTTATTTTTGAACTCTTCTATTCTTTTCCATGGGCCTTTATATCTTTATGCCAGTACCATACTGTTTTTGTTTACTGTAGGTTTGTAATGTATTTTGAAACTAGGAGGTGTGATGCCTCCAGTTTTGTTTTTTATGGATTGATTTGGCTTTTTGTAGTCCTTTGTGGGTCCATGAGTTTTAGAATTGTGTTTTCCTATTTCTGTAAAGAATGTCATTAGGGTGTTTGGTAGGAATTGCATTGAATTTGTAGATTGCTTTGGGTTATATGGGCATCTTAACAATATTAAATATTCTGATCTATGAATACAGGTTACCTTCCCATTTGTCATCTTTGATTTCTTTCATCAGTGTTTCCTAGTTTTTAGTGTACAAGTCTTTCACCTCTTTAGTTAAATTTATTGCTAAGTATTTTATTGTTTTTTGGTGCTATTGTAAATGGGACTGTTTTTCTTTCTTTTTTATTTTTCCCAATAGCTCATTGTTAGTGTATAGAAGCATAACTATTTTTTGTATCTTGATTTTGTATACTGCAACTTTACTGAATTTCTAAGTTCTAACAGTTTTTTGATAGAGTCTTCAGGATTTTTTCTATGAAGGATCAAGTCATCTATAAACAGGGACAGTTTTACTTCTTCCTTTCTGATTTGGATGCCTTTTATTTCTTTCTCTTGCCTAACTGCTTAAGCTAGGACTTTCAGTTTTATGATGAATAGAAGTGGCAAGACTAGGCATCCATGTCTTGATCTTAAAAAAAAAGCTTTACAGTTTTTTTACCATTGAGTTTGATGGTTGCAGTGAGATAAAAGCCAAAAAGATGGCTTCTTATTATGTTATTTTCTTTCTATTCATAGTGTATTGAGTTTTTAATCATAAAACGGTATTAGGTTTCATCAGATGCTTTTTCTGTACCCATGGAGACAATCATGTGACTTTTATCCTTTATTTTGTTAATATAGTGTATCACATTAATTGAAATGCAAATGTTGAACCATCCTTGCATCCTAGAGATAAATCCCATTGGTTTATGATCTGTTTAATACATTGTTGCATTCAGTTTCTAGTGTTCTCTTGAGGATTTTTGTATCTAATACTCATCAGGGATTTGGCCTGTAGCTTTCTTTCCTCCCACTCTTCCTGTCTGGCTTTGGTATCAGGGTAATGCTGGCCTGATAAAATGAGTTTTGAAGTATTTCTTCTTCCAGTTTTTTGGACGAGTTTGGAAGGATCAGTGTTAATTCTTAAGTAAATGTTTGGTAGAATTCTCCAGTGAGCCATCTGGTCCAAGGCATTTTTTTGTTGAAGGGTTTTTGATTATTGATTCAGTCTCTATACTAGTTGTAATTCTGTTCAGACTTTTTCTTTCTTCGTGATTGAGTTTTGGTATGTTGTATGTTTCTAGAAATTGAGCCTTCAGTTATCCTGTTTTTGGGGCATATAATTGTTCATATAATCTTTCACGATTCTTTTTATTTCTGTGGGATTAGCTGTAATATCACTTCATTTTTTAATTTTATTTGGGTTTTTTTTTTTCATTATTCTAGCTAAAGGTTTATCAATTTTGTTTCTTTTGAAAAAACCAAGTCTTAGGGTTTTTTCCCAGTTTTTCTATTTTCTGTTTCATTTATCTTTGCTTTGCTCTAATCTTTATTTCCTTCCTTCTACTAACTTTAATCTTAATTTGTTGTTTTTCTAGCTCCTTAAGGTATATAGTTAGGTTGTTTGCTTAACATCTTTCTTTTTTAATGTAGGCATTATTGCTATAGATAAACGGCCCTACTTCTACTGCATCCCATAAGTTTTGGTATATTGTGTTTTCATTTATTTTAAGGTATTTTCTAATATTCTTTTTGTTTCTTGATTCAGTAGGTGATCAAGAATGTGTTATTTAATTTCTACATGCTGTGACTTTTCCACTTTTCTTCCTATTTGAGTTTCATTCCATTGTGATCAGAAAAAATTCGGTATGTTTCATTCTGCTTCAATCTGTTAGACTCGTTTTGTCTTAACACTTGGTCTATCCTGGAGAAAGATCTGTGAGTTTGAGAAGAGTATGTGTTCTGCTGCTGTTGAGTAGATTGTTCTGCATACGTCTTTTAGGTCTGTTTGGTCTGTAGTGTTGTTCAAGTCCTCTATTTCCTTATTAATCTTCTGTCTGGATTTTCTATCCATTATTTGTCTTGATCTGAAAACAGAACCAACTAGAGAACTATGTGGAGGATGGAGTTGGATTTCAGAAGAGATGGTTGAAGTAGCTTCATTTAGAAGCATGAACAAGTTTGGAAAATAAAAATCTCATGAAAAACAAAATTAATAGTTAAGGTATTCTATTCAGTGAGAATAGAGAGGAGAAGCTGAAATGAGATATTGTTGTGAGCAATAGCAGCTTGATTTGCACCTAACCTGCTCGGTAAAGTTAAATAGGGGTGGAAGTAATGATTGCCTCAGAGTTCCAAGATGAAAGAGCTTGTCAGAAAGGCTGATCTGAAGGGTTTTCTGTAAACAGTATTGGGGCATTAATCTGGAGGTAATTATTAAATGCTTCTCAGGTTCAAAAAGTATTTTCAGAGGAGGTAGCCTTAGAACTGGTTTTTGATAAAGACCAGTTGAGCACAGGCATTTGAAATCACATGCAAAGCCAAAGACTCCTGGAGCTCCGAGAAAGCTGGTGTAGGAAGGTAGGAAATGAGGCTGGAAAGGTGCTTGGGTCTAGATTCTAAAGGATCTTGTTTACCTTACATGGGTGTGTGGATTTCTTGCCATGTGGCCAAAGGAAAAAAATACGTAGTTTCATGTTTCAGGGGTAATCAAGAGGATATGACCACCAGTTGACCATTGAACTGAACCCTGGGCAATTGGTAGCTCCTCAGAGCGCCCTTCCCATTCCTTCCCCTTCTCCCCCAGTGCCTGCTCTGCCTGCCATTCCCTCAGTGGGAGCTGTTCCAAGGGCATAGCCTTCGGAGAGTAGAGCGTTGTTGAGACCATCTGGACATTATGTGAGACAACCCAGTTAAGGCCTTATTTATATAGACATTTAAAATTCAGGAGAGTGGGTGCAGAGATTACTTACCTTGTGGCCACCCAAGACCAGCTCATAATCAAGTGAATGCTTATGTTAATAGAATGTGATATTCTTTTAATAATAGTAATGATATTGTAAAGGAAGTAGTTAAAGCTTTTTTGAAGAAATTCAGATGTGAACTTAGTATATCTGTGCATATAATTTGTATGAAAAGTTTAATTGAAGTCACCTTTGTTCAGGCATTCGTAGTAGCACTGCACTTTTTAGTTAATTGTATATCATCTGTTTGCAACGTCCTCTTTCCTGCTATCACAAGTCGCCTTCACAGTTGAGGCTTATTAATTTCATACTGAGTATTCTCATCTAATCATTTCTTTCAAATAGTATATGTCGATGAAGTAGAAGAGTGGTAAGATATATTTGGCTAATGTCAATCAATTACTTGGTGTGCATGTAATAATATATTTTTTATTGAGGTGTTTTTGCACTGTCATCACACTGACTAGAGTCAGATTCTTACTTGGCACATCCAGATGCTCCAACTTTGTGTGACCCAGATAGAAAACATATGGGAGTATGTGCGTGTATTTTTAGCAAGTTAACTTTCTGCCTTAGAGCAAAATATAGGCAAAACTTTAGGAAGTGGGAAGAAAATCTCTGTTTTAGAAGATAATATAGAATTGAAGAAATGGTAGAAAAAGCACTAAAAGCTATTTACTGTAGTAAATATGGTATTTAAAAATTTTCAGTTTTTTAAAAGATAAAGATCCTTAATTTTTAATTACCACATTTAAAAAAAATTTAATCCATTTTTTTTAAAGATTTTATTTATTTATTTGACAGACAGAGATCACAGGCAGGCAGAGAGGCAGGCAGAGAGAGAAGGGGAAGCAGGCTCCCCACTGAGCAGAGAGCCTGAAGCGGGGCTCGATCCCAGGACCCTGGGACCATGACCTAAGCCGAAGGCAGAGGCCCAACCCACTGAGCCACCCAGGCGCCCCTTTAATCCATTTTTAGATAATGAGTGCTGTTTTGAAAATGAATTTTAGTTGCCTGAGCAATAGCAAAGATTTCATTTTTTGGCAGACCTCTATAATCATTTATTGCCGTCCCAATTTTAACTAATTTAGAAAATGTTCCTAAATTACCCACCTTGACCTGATCCAGTAATTGTCCACTTTGAAATAATGTTCTAGAACTACTAGCAGTATTTAGTTAAAAATGAAATTCTACATTTAATGATTCTCATGTTTGACAGCTTTTTTAGAACTAACCCATTTCTTCAAGTGATCTTTTTACAATTCTGTGCACTAGCTACTCAGCATGTCAGGCAGTGAAACAACATTTTTGCATTAATCAGCAGCTAAGATTTATATATTTAGGCATTACCTGAGGTGGCACTCTAATACAAACTAAACTAATATGATGTTTACATTAGAACTAACTCAGGCTTTATATCTGTATCAACGCAAGAAATTTTGGAATTTTAAAACATTAGTTTTCTTGAAAGTTTTCTTGACTACTTACTTTAAATATATTTACATGTATGTATCAGAGATGTAGCATAGCTCTAAAGAGATAAATTTTTCATGAATAAATTGTTATTACTCAGCTGGTCCTTGTTTAAAGGAAGTTGTGATATGGTAAGTATGAAACACGGATACTTCCCATACAGCAGATTGTTTAGAACCTTACCTGCTTGGTGTTATTTTTGAATATTGTTCCTTAAAACACTGACTACTAGCTGGCTTAAAAGAGCAGCTATAATATCAGAAGCCAGCACTTCTTTGTCTTTTTACACTCGTGCACACACATACAAACATACACATTAAGAAATGCAAAGATTACAGTCTGACAGCTCCTCAAAAAAAAAAAAAAAAAGAATTACCATATTACCCAGCAGTATAATAATATTAATAATAATATTAAGCAAGAGAAGTGGAAACATATTGCACACACAAACTTGCATATAAATGTTGAAAGTAATATCACTCAAAATAGCCAAAAAGTGGAAATAACCCAAATGTACATCATCCAATGAAAGGATAATTCAAAAGTGTATCAATATAATGGAATATTACTTAGCTGTTAAAAAGGAACGAGGTGCTGGTATAACACGGATGAGCCTTGAAAACGTTACATTAGGCAAAAGAAGCCACTCAAAAAAGACTATGTATTGTATAATTCCATTTATATGAAATACATAAAGTAGGCAAATTTATCAAGACAGAAAGTAAATTAGTAATTGCCTTAGATGAAGGCAGGGAATGGAGAGTGATTGCTAACACGTACAGGGTTTCTCTTTAGAATGATAAAATGCTTTTATAATTAGTTGTAACGGTTGCATCACCCTGTGAATATACTAAACAACATTGACTTGTATACTTAAAATGGGCAAATTGTGTGGTTTATGAATTAATATCTCAATAAGACTGTAATATTTAAGAAATGAAAGAAAAATGAAGGCTACTTTGGATTTCCTAAAGTAAAGGAGTAGAAAAAGATTATAATTTCTAACCCATGTAGTGGTGTGACAACCAGCAGTCTTAATTTTTAAAAATAAAGCGGTAGTTTTCAACTCCACTGGGGTTACTTTTCCCTAGAAAAATATATTTTACAAATGTTCATTCCTTCAGCAAATTGTTTATTGTGCCCTTTTGGATACCTGACACTGTTCTTGATACGAGGGACTCAGTCACATTCCCGATTGTTCTTTTCTTCCTTTCTACATGCCATCACCAAGTCACATCAAGTCTGTTTCCTATTCTTTGGTTGATCACTGTGCCCTCTTTCCCTCTTAGCAATATGCTTAGTTCTGTTACCTAGTCCAGTGACTCTCAGCCACAGGATGTATATATGTATGTATGTATGTATGTATTTGATCGTGGGGAGGGACAGAAGGAGAGAGAGAGTGTTAAGCAGACACTCCATGCTGAACGCAGAGCACAATGTGGGGCTCAGTCTTACGACCCTGAGATCATGACTTGAGCCAAAACCAAGAGACAACCAACTGTGCCACCCACCCAAGCACCCCTCAGCCATAGTGTTAATATTAGTAAAGTACCAATGTATGCAAATGTTTTACCTTAAAAGAAAAATTAGAAGAATAATCCTATAATTGTCACACTGGCTTGCATTCCACTTTGTTTTTTTGTAAGTATAAGGAAAAGGAGTAGCATTATAACTAGTGTGCCAGGAATTATACACAATCTTCAATGCCTATTGAAATATTTTGTGAATGTGAACTTATTCATTTTAGCATGTCCTCAGGAAAAGTGAGAATCTCTGAGCTGGATAAATTCAACCACATTTTTAAAAACTTATATTGCTTTAGTTTCAGTTCTCACTAAATCATTCTTACAAAAGATCTTTTTTATAGAAATTAGTTCACAATACAACATTATGTAAATTTAAGGTATATTACATATTAATTTGATACATTTATATATTGTAATATGATTGCCATTGTAGCAATAATTAGCATCTCTATCATATTACATAATTATCATTTAATTTTAGTGGTTGGGATAATTAGGGCAGTCTTTTAGCAAGTTTGATGATTATTATAGGGTAGTGTTGTTAATATTTGCTATATTGTGCATTAGATCTCTAGACTTAATTACTACTTGTTGC
This sequence comes from Mustela erminea, assembly GCF_009829155.1. Lineage (NCBI taxonomy): Eukaryota > Metazoa > Chordata > Mammalia > Carnivora > Mustelidae > Mustela > Mustela erminea. The sequence continues at coordinate 2,638,540 of NC_045621.1, forward strand.
AAGTTTGTACCTTTAAACAACATCTGTCCTATCTCCCCACCTTCTATTCCCTTGTAACTATCATTTTATTCTCTGGTTTCTTTGAGTTTGGTTTTAGATTCCACATATGAACAATATCGTACAGTATTTGTCTTTTTGTATCTGACTCCTCTCACTTAACATAATGTCCTTAAAGTCCAGAGATCTCTTTCTAACATCCATGTCTGATCAAGCATTTTCCCAGTTAGATATCTTTCTCCAGGGACTCTGCATTGCATATAAGATAAACTAAACTTCTCTGTGTGATATGGTCAGTCTTTTATGATCTTGCTCCTGTCTGTCCAGCTTCATCTCCAGCAACCCATATTCTCGTGCTTCCATGCCTTGGCATGTGCCCGTCTATCTGTCAGCAGTGTCTATCCCATGAGTCACGGGTGACAGACTCCTTTCAGGTTTCTCTGCACCTACAGTTGCTCTGTGAAGTAGACTTAGGTTTCTACTACAGTGTGTCTGATGTGTTTCATAATAGCAGTTTTTATAATGCATTATAATTATTTTAATATCTTATTTTCCTTTTATATTTTTAGCTTCCTTTTATCTTTAATTTCCCAGCTTTTAGCATGGAATCCGATGTGAAGTAGATGCTCAATAAATACTTGCTGAATAAGTTCAAAATGAGTGGGATACCTGGGTGGTGCAGTCGCTTAAGCCTCCAGCTCTTGGTTTCAGCTTGGGTTGTGATCTTAGGGTCATGGGATTGAGTGCTCGTTCCGGCCCCCAGGGCTCAGCGCAGAGTCGGCTTACGAGTCTCTCTCCGTGCCCTGCCCCATGTGCTCTCTTTCTCCCTCTCTCTCAACATGGATAAATCTTCAAAAAAATTTGAAATGAGCTCCTCCAAAAATTTTAATTTAGCTAAAGTATTTATAGATTATATGTGATAAAATTGAAGATTAAAAATATATTTGTGACTCTACATCTCATATTTCCTGAAGCAGTTCCAATTTTAAATAGTCTAGTATATTGTCCTGTAAGTATAAATGTAGTTACCAAGACATAATTTTTGTTTAGAGATATACACATTGGGGGCACCTGGATGGCGTAGTCAGTTAAGCATCCAGTTACTCAGGTCATGATCTCAGGGTCATGAGATGGAGGCCTTTGTTGGGCTCCGTGCTCAGCGTGGAATCTGCTTGGGATTCACCCTCCTGCCTTTCCTACCATCATTCTCCGTGGTGCCTGTCTTTAATGAATCAATAAATCCTCAAAAAAAAAGAAAGAGAGAAATACACACATAGAACCTATACCTCAGTTTTTTAATTGTTTATAATTTATTTTTATACTTTGGTTTCTTCATGTACTTTATGTTTTTCTAATTAAGATCACTTTGAAAGCAATACATAATAGTGGAAAGGTGAAATTTAGGATGACGCAATACCTGAATTATTTTCCTAATTCTGTCATTTTGCTGTGTGCACTTTGGGCCTAATTACTTCACATCTCTATTTCTGTGAATGTTAATGAATGAAAATAACTGGAAATTTAGAAATTTAGAAATTCTTAGGTATAAGGATCTGTATTATAATATCTGTATTAGTACTGACAACTGCATTCAAAAATATTCTGGTATTAGGATGCTGGGATAGTAGCTCTCAGTCTTTTTGGACTTCCATTATTCTGGTGTGGTTTCTTTGATTTGGGGACCCCAATTATTTATTTATTTTTAAGTGAATAGATTAAAAATAATTTTAGTTTGAGAATACACTAATACCCTCAAGTTAATTGGAGAGTAGAGAGTATATCACATGGATGTATTTCATACATGAAAATGCATTTGTCTTTGAGAATTCCAAGTTAGGGTCTGATGTTGGCTCTAACTTATTACTGTCTTTGACTAGAGAGGGGAGAGATGTTAGCAGAGTAAAAATAATAAGTTTGGAGCCAAAAAGATGGGGTATAAATTATGGCTCCATGACCTACTATCTAAGTTTCTTTGGATAAATCAGTCAGTCTGAGGTTCATTGCCTGCCTCTGCATAATGAGATAATAATACCTATGTGAAAAAGTTGTGAAAATTAACAGTGGTTTCTAGAATAGTAGTGCCAAGTAAGTTCTTCATAAACCATAAGTCCTATGTGATTAGTATTAATAAAACTCTGGAAATAGGTAAAAGGTTTCCTGTTACACTGAATTTCAGGTTATTTATTGTTGAGTAGTTGTTGAGTAGTTGTTACAGTACCTCTGTTTTAAGCAGGTTTGTCTTTAAGATTCTAAAAGTCTTAACACATCAACATGCAGGGTCAGTGCTAATTGCCAGGTCCAGAGGGGCACTTTCCTTCACTGCTATCCCCCACCATGCCAGTTAGAGGGCAACACTGAATCCATTTACTTCACTTTTCATTTTATTATATATAATATTCTCAGTACTTCAGATTGCCTTTGTAGGTTTCTGTTCATATTAAGGAGCTCATTTGGCCTGAATCCTTTGATCTAGTTTGGTCTTGTCAGAGTCTCACTGTCTCTCTCTCTCTCTTTCCCTTCTACAATCAGATATTTAGATCACAGTTTTTTCACTCACAACAAATGTAACTTTTCTACATTACAGGGGATAATTATAAGGAACTTCTTAACCTCTAGCCATTGAATCTACAAACCTACTTGTTTATACACCCATTATTTCTTTACTGCTTCCAGTTCGGGTGTGTTATATTAAGACCCATCCTTGAGCCACACCTGCCTCTAGTTATTGCTCTGTCTGCTTTCAGTTTACAGTGAAACTTTCTGAAATGCTGTCTAGTTTCACATTTTTTAAAAAGATTTATTTTATTTATTTGACAGAGAGATCATAAGTAGGCAGAGAGGTAGGCAGAGAGAGAGGGGGAAGCAAGCTCCCTGCTGGACAGAGCGCCCAATGTAGGGCTCTATCCCTGGACCTGGGATCACGACCTGAGCCAAAGGCAGAGGCTTAACCCACTGAGCCACGCAGGCGCCCCTAGGTTCACATGCTTTACGTTCTCCGCATAATCACTGTACGTCATTGAGATTTGGCTTCGTTTATTCTCCTTCCCTAGAACTGCCGCACTCTTCTGATTGTTAAATCCTGTAGCCTCAACTCTGTTCATATCTTTGCTTCTTGACATTGGTCTTCTGTGACTGCTTCTTACAAAATTATCTTGTTCTGTGTACCGTACTGTCCTGTAGTTCGACCTCCCTCTGCGTCGACACTGCTCCTTTTCAGTCTCTTCTTCCTCTGCTAGTCCCTTGAATGCTGATGTTTTCTCCTAGGTCCTTTACACATTGTTGTAAGGATTTGGGAGGTGCCAGGTGAATGTTTGTTAACGAACAAATTATGCCTGTATTGATTGTTTCTCAGGAGATTTACTATCATTGGATCTTGTTAACTGAACAAATTGCAATATATTATATCTGATGGTGCACTTCACAGACTTTGGTCCAGTCTCTCTGGACCATGATTCTCTTAAACTACCCTACTACATTTTTCCAGTGAGAAAAATCCAAGCTCATTATTCAGCTTTTTATGTCTGTGAGATTCAGCTAGCTTTTTTAAGTGGTCTGTATGTACAAGGTAATTGCAAAGATAATTTTAAAGAGCATGCATTATCCCAAGTTTTTATACCATTTAGACTATTTACAGAAATCTTGCAGCTTAGTTTTCCATCCTCAATAAAATAGTAATACCTTTCTGAGAATAACAATTTAATTTAAATGTACTTTAAAGTATATACTCTAAAGGTTAGGATTAGGCACTGCCTCGTATACTTGCCTACATTGTTTATTTTCATCTTTCATCAACTCTGGGAGATAAATATTCTTAGTCATTTTGTAGAGAGGAGAAAACTGACGTTAGGGGAAGTTAAATAGATTTTATGCCATAACATATACAGTTACTAAAATTCACAACCAGAGTTCTGACTTTGTAGCCTGTGCATCTCTTCTAAATGATACTGAAATTATAAGCTGGGGATGAATGCTAAATACGGAAATAAACGAGGTAAGCATTTGCGTTTAGTAAATCTAAATTGTGTTTAAAATTGTCTGTGTCTTTTTGTCCCTAGGCAGTTATTTGGCAGAAAAATAGAGTATCTGATCATAAGATGGCTCTCATGTCTGTTCTGGGGACTGGCGTTATGGGCAGTATGGAGCCCTTTCAGTACCACGCTAAAGAATCTCAGGTATGCCACAAAATGTTCTTGAATAATTCTGGTTTACCACTGAAACTGTCAAATTATTTTTCTTTTGGGGTTTGGGTTGGCAAGAAGTTTTTCTTGTACCATTTTAATTAGATGTATGTATAGGGTTAAAAAAGAAAATACATTTACAACTTATATTAACTCTCTCTCGCAAGCCCTACTTCCTGTTTTTTTTTAATTTGAACGTTATAGTTACCTTTTTTTTAAAAAATAATGCTTTTCAGTAAAGGATCTTATCCATTTACTTTGTGCCGTGAAAGAAGAAGAGTTGGGACACCTGGGTGTCTCAGTTGGTCGAGCATCCAACTCAATTTCAGCTCAGGTCGTGATCTCACGGTCATGAGATGGAGCCCCGCGTTGGGCTCCGTACTTAGCAGGGGTCTGCTTGAGATTCTCGCCCTTCCTCTGCTCCTCCCCCACTCTCGCGCGCGCTCGCGCAAATACACAGATCTGTTAAAAAAATGTTAAAAAGAAAAAGAAGAGTTGAGCTCTCTCTTACTTTTGTTTTCCCTTAACAATTCTAAATATGTACCCAGCTTCCTTCTCTTGATCTCTCAGCTTCAGACAGTGCTTCTTGAATTCCTGGAATGCTGGACGAGGTTATGAATTAAGAACACTCCCACTCTTACTTTTATATCATGTCAGCCCTACTTTTATATTATCAAGCTTAGTGACTTGTTTTCTTTTGCAGCCAATTTTAAATCTCCCTCTTTTGTTTGAAAATTGACAGCAAAAGTTGAAAATTTATTTGGAGAATCCTGCATGTCTACAAATAAATTTCAGTGCAAAGCCAAGTATTGTACTGGGATTACATTTCCTAAGAATCCATGTTATGTGTCCATTTTATACAAATGAGACTGTTGCTATTGTTGCAATTAAATGGAATCTCCTTTCTTGTTCTCCTGTCACTTGCTCAAAATTTGCTTTATATATGAACTATCTTAGAGAGTTTTTGCTTTTTCTGGACTTTCCAAAGTTTGGGTTTTGTTTGTTTGTTTGTTTTTTCCCTTTCTTAAGTTGAAGAAATTTTCTTCATCATGTCAACAGTTAAATCCAGCTCTTCTACTTATTCTGGTAGCTATAGCTGGTAATTTATTCTATTCCATTTTTAAAAAGCATTAGATTTAGAACCTAATTTCTTAGTCGAACTGATTACATGCCAGGTGTTTTATACAGCTCCCATCCTGGAACTTTTTTCCAAGGAATACTAGTTGTTTACATTATTTCATATATCCCATGTCTTCCTGAGAAGTATTCATTCTCATTTTTCTCATATACATCTTTAGTTAACTACCACAGAAAGGGGACATGAGAGGTAGACTTTTATGTATGAGAATGCCTTTATTTTATACTTTCTCTTGTTGACTTTCTCTCTAGTCTGGTAGATTTCGAATTCTAGATTGAAGATAATTTTTCAGAACTTTGAAGACATTGAGTACCTTTGACCATCCATTGTCGTTGATGGGAAAATGAATGCATTCTAGTTCTTTCTTTATTTTTGTATTTTTCTTTTTGAACGTTCTTAGGATCTTTCCTTGCTCTCTGTTCCAAGAATGTCTCAAGATGCATGTCTTTTATTATTCATTTGCTTATTATGCTGAGCACTTGTGAGACCTTTTGAATTTGAAAATTCATTTCCTTTGCAGGTCTGGGTTATATACTTCTATCTGTCATAACTTTGATCACTTTTCTCTTTTAATGAAACTTCTTATTATTGATTTAGGATCTTCTGTTATTTTTCTCTTCCTGTTTTTCTCAAGTTTTGTATCTTTTCCTTTTTCTGTAAGTTTTTGGAGATGTCACGCTCTGTTTTATCCCTTCTGGATTTTTTTGAATGTTTTATGTTTCATTTCCAAGAGTATTTATTTTTTATTTTTTATTTTTCTAGAGAGAAAGAGACGGAGGGAATGAGGGTGGGGAGGGGCAGAGGGAGAGAAAAAGAGTCCCAAGCAGGCTCTATGCCCAGCACAGAGCCTAATGCCGAGCTTGACCCACGACCCTGAGATCATGACCCTGGCTGAAATCAAGAGTCAGATGCTCAACCAACTGAGCCACCCAGGTGCCCTCCAAGAGTGTTTTCAAATTTTACTGCTTTTTTACAACATATTGTTGTTTTATGGATACAAAATCTTGCCTCTCTTTAGAGATACTAAGTTTTATTTCTATTTTTAAATTATTTGTTCCTTAAATTATCTCTTTTTTAGGAGGAGGTCAGTTTTGTTTTGCTTTTCGGGTCTTTTTTCTCCAAGCCATTTTTTTGTGTGTGAATAAAAAGTCTAATTGGGAACTTAGTGTTTGTGGCTGGGCTTATTGGGTGTCAGGCTTCAGTTGAGTATTAATCAAGATCCTGGTCCTGTTCCCAGAGTCTGGGGGAGTCACGAGTGCCATCATGGGGTGGGGCTTAGCGCACTGCACCCATACTCACTGCTCCAGTTCTCAGGAAATTCATCTCTCCCCGCTCCCCTCCTTTCCTTCCTCTTTTTCTTTTCCCTTCCTAGCACAAAGTTAGATGATTGTCATTGGTTCTTGACAGATTGTCCTTATTCGGTTTCTTTATGGAACAGTCTATAAGATAGAATCTGCTTGTTTTTGCTTGTCTGCTCACTTGAAGCCTGAAGGCTCTACGTTCTGTGAGACAGTTGGTTTCTTTGTTCTTCTCTTTTTTCATAATTTTTTGAAATTTCTTTTCTGCTACTAGTTCTTCTATTCTCCTTGTAGGATTGCGTTCTTAATAATTATCATTTTATTAGTCTTGGATGGAAGCTTGTGCTCTGTTGATGTTCTCTCTGCCTGAGGAACAGTTCAGGCCAGCCTTAGTGGCCAGCTGTGGTGCCTGGAGCACTGGCCATGATCTGACATAGGTCCTGTTTTTCAGAGCTTCCTTAATAGTTGTTAAGTAGTTTCAATATACCCTAGTGCCGCCTTAGACTCGTTATGGTGGCTGACTTGGGATAATAAAGGTACTATCTCGGGATAGTGAATTCCCCCATGTTCCTTGTGGTTTCATGGGACTTCATTGCCCACACTGGTAACCCAGGAAGCTTATGACAGGAGATCCAGGCTTGATGATCTTTGGTATTGTGCTCTTGGTATTCTAGCTGTCATAGTTTGGTCAGAAGCACCAGCATTACCTATATGCTTGTTAGAGATCGAGGACCTCATCCAGGACATAGGGAATCAGGATCTGCATTTTAACAAGACCCCACATTCAAGTACGAAAAACACTGACGTAGATTTTGGTCAGTTATGCTTTCACGTGTGATTGGAACTGTCCTGTTAGTCATTTTCCCAGTGGAAATCACTATATTGAGATGTATTGCCAGATCTATGCTTGCCCATTGATTTTTAAATTTTCTTTTGAATTGGGTGAGAGCTGCTGGTAATCTATCATAGATATCAAAACTTTTGCTATACCTTAATGTGGTTATCCTTGCACAGAAGAATGCAGGAATTTGGAAAGCGTGTGCTGCTGAATATTTCCAGTTCCATGGGTTGTCAGAATGATGAACTTTTGAGTATGTCTCTAGTGAGAGTGACCGTCTAACCAAATCTCTCTTCTATTTATGAACTGTGTATCTAAATGGGTGTTGTATTTATGTTGCCAGTAGCTCCCCATCACCACTCCATGCTTTCTGGACTTGTAAGGAGGGTTATCCTGTATCAGAGTTTCTTTGACCCTTTCTCATTCCTGGCCAAAAGCAACTTATGTTGTTTGCCTACTGCTAATAGTTGCCCTATCTCACCTCACTTCTATCCCTATTACATATCTTCAGGTTGTGAAACTTGGCCACCAAGACGCCTTCACTGTACTGGGATGGCAAATGCATTCGTCATTGAGAACCTTGGATAGAGAGAATTTTCTGTATCTCTTCCCATAATGTTGAGGGTAACTTTCTTTCCTAGAGCCACTTAATGTTGGAGAATCTCTTATTTATGGATGGCGATCCCCGCTGAACCACTGCTGTGATGGCATTTATTAGGAGTTTCCCAATGTGGCTTTGTTAGCTTAAGGGATAGAGATCAGATTTTATTTTTTTTCATGTTTGTTTTTTGTTTTGTTTTGTTTTTTGATAACTATCTTCTCTTGATATTTTTATCTCTGTGTTTTTCCATGCCAAGTTCTGGGTGAATTCCTCAATGCTGCCTGATTTTTATTCCCAAAACTGCATATTTCCAGGATTCAGAATTTATTTGTTTTCCTGTTCTCTTCTAAACTTGTTTATAGCTATGAGTCTTGATTATTTTAATCACCTGATTTTTTAAATAATGGATGTAACTTTTGTTTACTCTCTTGAAAGCGTAGTACATGTACTAATTTCAAAGTTCTTTTCTATAGCTCTGTCATTTCTACTTTTCTGGGAGAATAGTCTCTCATTCTCTGCTATTTTATATGCTTTGAAATTTTAATTTGCACAGTCATTGTGCATGCAGGTTTGTTGTTTTGTTATTTTTGTTTTTATCTACTCCATCTTCTTCCTCCCCGTGGCTTGGCAGGTACCACCCCCCTCCCGGCCCCAGTTCAAAACCAGGTGCTAATCTTAGTAGTTCATGCCTTCTGTCCTGCCAAGATTTTATCGACCCCTTTTCCTAGCTGACTTGGCTTAGCTTTATTTTTGGTTTTGGAGTTGTCTGTGTTCTTTCTTGTGACCCTTGCGGGCAGTTCCATAAACAGTAGTCACAGTATTTTTTAAGCATTTTTGAGGGGAGGAAGAGGGCTGTTTCAGCGGCTCATCTCACACGGAAAGACTGATTTTAATTAGTTTCTTGCCTAGTATGTGTTTTCTGCTCCTGTTTCCACATCAGAATGTAATCTCCACCTGGCAGATTGTTTCTTCTTTTAATTGAGATATAGATGACATATAACATTGTATTAGTTTCAGGCATGCAACAAAATGGCTTGTTATAAGTATATATTGCAGAATGATTACCACGGTAAGTCTAATTACATCTATGACCTCACATGGTTACAAAAACCTTTTTTTTCTGACACAGCTGGTTTGTGATCCAAGAGCACATAAGACTTTTGATTTCAGCCATCACTGTCCCTTATGTTTTGCATCCTTAACATCTTATGTTGTCTTCCTTTTAAAGGGTTCAGTCTTGAGATTTTTGTAAAAATTGATTTTATCTATCACTGTTAGGTATTTGCAGGTGAGATCTGGGAGAAGGGAGTTTCTGCATGAATTTCTCCCACTGTCCTGACCAGAATTACTTAAATTATTATTTTAGAAACATAACTCCCTGGTGTTCTGGAGGTTTACTGAAAGGGAAAACTACGATTAGGAAACCAGTCAGGGTTACTTCAGCAGAATCAGAGGAGAGGGGAGGAGATGCGTTTGACAGATTGGGTTGGTGGCAGGACTCCCTATCATGCTGAAGAAACGTGGAGGAGCCAGTAGTACAGCAGGGCAGCAGTGGCATGAAATAGTTCATCAAGTTTTGAATGTCGTGTGATTGAGAAGATTTTTGTGACTGCTAGTTAAAAATAGTAAGCATTTGGGGGTGAAAGAAATAGAGGCTGTACCTCTGTATCTTAGTCTCACTGGTGTGTGTGTATAGATGTGAATGAAATTACTCAGAAAGTCCAGTCCAAGAAGAAAGGCTCTGATGATGGAACTCGGGGGAACCATCATCATTTATAGGTGGTAAGCAAAGGGAGAGAAATCAGCAAACCAGACTACAGAGGAAGTGCAGGGAGGAAGCAGAGAGACCAAAGAGAGGCTTCCCGAGTGACAGAGTTGTCCTTGGCTTCGGGCTCTTCAGAGAATCTTCCCGTCTGTTGCCTCAGATTCACTTCTCCCGACCTCCTACCTTGCAGCAAATAGTCGATTTTCTGTTCACAGAGTTGCTGTTTTCTTCATTCCCCAGTTGAGTTCGTAGGTGTTCAGAACGGTTTGATGTCTGTCTAGCTGGCTTCCTGGGACCAAACGAAATTTAAGTCTCCTACTCCTCTGCCATCCTGGACCCTCTCACGAGTCTGCAGAGAATCACATAAGAGAAAGACTGAGTGTCCATTGGAGGTAGTAGAAACCAGATTCTAGGGGATTCTAGGGGATTCTTGGAGATGATGAAGGGAAGGAGGAGAGGCCATAGTTGCAGGGCAATCAGGGGAGGAGTATTTGTTGATATTTTTGCCTTTTCATTTTTGTTTTGCTTTGTAGGTTGAGGAATACTTAGGTCAGAATCTTGTATGGTCAAATTTTTATTGGTTGCACTGATTTAGTCTTTCTCTCTGTCTCGCTCTCTCTTTCTTTTTGGCACTGTTTTGGTCTCTAACAGACATTCTTTTTCCATAAGGTACCCTGATTTTCATTTTTAGAGCATTTTATGACTTTGCTCTTTGATTTTACTTTTCTATATAACTTAAATATACTTTGTTCAAAAGGTCATCCTAAGTCATTTTTAAAACTCAGTATTTGGAAATGATAATTATTCAGTGGACAACTAAGATGGTATAAAAGGAAAATACTATCAATATTACCCGTTTTTCCTCATTTCATTTTTCATTCCTACCTATTTGGGGCAGTTTTAAGTCCACAAACCCAGTAAGTCTTTCAGAGACTAAACAGGTGCTTCCTGATGCTCAGCAGGTGCTTTAAGAAAGATCTCAGGTTACCTGGTAAATTATGCAACCATTTATAAATGCTGTGGACTTTTACAGTTAAGTCGTATTTTGTAGTAGATTATCCAGCTTTATTAATTTATTTTTTAAATTGGCACGGTTTGGCACTGTGACAATAATGCACTTAGTGTTCTAAAATTGGTAATGCATCTCCTTAAACACTTATTTCCAAGAGTAGGGATAGCCATAGACATAGAGCGCAGCCTACCCAGTGTGTTGGTAAAGAGCCTCATGGTTTCTCCTTACCTAAAAATAGCATCTCCGCTGACACTTTCACTTTCCTAGACCTTAGCTGAAATCTTACTATTAGTGTTTCTTAACAGGTTAATATAAATACCTCTGTTACTAGTTGTTTCAGATAAGAGAGTACAAGCTTATATTTTAAATAACTTGACCAAGATCACATAGTTAGTAATGGAGCTAGGATTTAAATCATGTCGGTCTGGCTCTGTCCTATATTCTTAACAGATCTCTGTATTATCTTTAGAAATAATAAGTAGGAGCATTTTTTCTCTGCTTCTATCTCCTCGATCTCTTTCTTTTCTCTGGTATTTTTTTCTAGGATCCTTTATCGTTTTCTCCCTCCTTTTTATACGTTTGTAAAATAAAGAGCATAAAAATAATTGGGTTGATTGTAGGAAAGTTCTCTGAACAAAAATGAAAATAAAATACTACAATTGGGGGGCGCCTGGGTGACTCAGTGAGTTAAAGCCTCTGCCTTCGGCTCGGGTCATGATCCCAGGGTCCTGGGATCGAGCCCCGCATCGGGCTCTCTGCTCAGCCGGGAGCCTGCTTCCTCCTCTCTCTCTGCCTGCCTGTCTGCCTCCTTGTGATTTCTGTCTGTCAAATAAATAAATAAATCTTTAAAAAAAAATACTACAATTGGTATCAAAGAATAAAAGGGATTTTTTTTTCTGAAAGGATATATGAGTGCCCTTTTTTTTTCCCCCAAGATTTTATTTATTTATTTGTCAGAGAGAAACACAGCAAGAAAGGGAACATAAGCAAGGGGAGTGGGAGAGGGAGAAAGAGGTGACTTCTCACTGAGCAGGGAGCCCAATGCGGGGCTCCATCCCAGGACTCTGGGATCATGACGTGAGCTGAAGGCAGATGATTAGCAACTGAGCCCTCCCGGGCCCCCTTGAAAGGGATTTTTAAATGAGAAATGAAAACACAGTCAGGTCGTCTCCACAAAATAGAAACAGCCACTTCTTTATAGGAAAAGATGGCAGAAAAGGACAAACATCTCAAAGAAAGTCATAGTATGAAGAATTTCTAGACAGTAAAAAAAAGAAGAAAGAAAATAGGGTTGAACAGACAGCAGTATTTATGTTGTATGCCCTATGACAGTAAAACATATGCCCATTCATGAAGCTTTTATGAATGCCAATTTTTCCTTAAAAAGAGTTGTAGGAAGAGAGAGTTAGAGGCCAAGAACACCAGTGTAATAAGCTTCCATGTTTTATTTAAGGTTAATGTTCAAGACATAGTTATCAGTATAAGACTCTTGAGACCGTAAAATGAAAATCCGTTTTATTTTTTTATACCTTTTGTACTGTATATAGTCAGACCCCTGGAAACACATTCATTGTTGACATTGTATACTAATTCTGTAACTATTTATTATAATTGCAGATTTATCTAAGTGGATTTCTTCCAAAGCATGATGCAGATCATTCTTTAACAAGTCTTTCAACCCCAGAAAGGAGTTTTATCTTTATAAACCAACGACCAATACATCAAAAAGACATATTAAAGGTAATCTATTTTAGAAAAAAAAAGTATTACTTGGATCAAAAATAAAAACTAGCTCTATCATTTGTCAACCTGTTGTAAGAACTACTTCAAGGATTTGCTCTAAAATAAGGAGGAGAGGGGCGCCTGGGTGGCTCAGTGGGTTAAAGCCTCTGCCTTCAGCTCAGGTCATGATCTCAGGATCCTGGGATCGAGCCCCACAACAGTCTCTCTGCTCAGCAGGTAGCCTCCTTCCCCCTCTCTCTCTGCCTGCCTCTTTGCCTACTTGTGATCTCTATGAAATAAATAAATAAAATCTTAAAAAATAAAATAAGGAGAAGGAGATAAGGAGATACTCTAGTATTTATTAAGTGTTGTGCTAGGTGTCTTACATAGGACTTCGCAACAATTCTGTGATGAATTATTATCCTTATTTATAGTGAAGAAACTGAAGTATTAGTGACTAAGAAGTTAGTGACTAAGAAGCCCATTATAGCCAGGAAGCAGCAGTCTGGATTTGAACCCTGGACTTTGGAAACATCCATGACTCTCTGATCTTTTAACCGTGAAGCCAGATGCACTGGAGAGTTGTACTTCTTAGTGAATGTTGGTGCTTCATGTAAGTTCAAGGCCTCCAAATGAGTATTACCATTTAGATACTGCTTTTCCTCATTAGCAGTTACATCTACTCAGTTTCTCAGCAGACTGTGATTTTTTGGTTTTATTTAAGGGCGGCAGTACTATCTTTATGTGGTATTTTTATCGTTTCTGTATTACATGTATTTCTAGTTAATCCGACATCATTACAATCTGAAGTGTCTAAAGGAACCAACTCGTTTGTATCCCATTTTCTTTCTGAAAATTGACGTTCCTACAGCTGATGTGGACGTAAATTTAACACCAGATAAAAGTCAAGTATTATTACAGAATAAGGTAAATTTGGGAAGAGTTTTTTTTATTTATGTTATTTACAAACTTACGCAGTCCTAACCATTTTCACATGGAAAGTTGCTTATTTATACATATTTTTAAATATTTTAAATCTTGCCTATTTATTATTTTTTGTAATTTTCCCTAACATTTGTTAATTTATGTTTTTAGGAATCTGTTTTAATTGCTCTTGAAAATCTGATGACGACTTGTTATGGATCACTACCTAGTACAGATTCTTACGAAAATAATAAAACAGATGTTTCCTCAGCTGACATCGTTGTTAGTAATACAACAGAAACAGATGTGCTTTTTAATAAGATGGAATCATCTGGAAATAATTATCCAAATGTTGATATTTCAGCCATTCCTTTCCAAAATGATGTGCATAATGATAAATCTGGAAAAAGCACTAATTATTGTTTAAATCATCAGATACATGTTGATGACCATTATGATGATCATTTTAATAGTGAAAATTCTAACATTGATAGAAACAGTAGAAATACATTTCAAGAGATCCCAGTGAATAATTTATCTTGTGAGGATGTCCGGAAGGAATGTAGTGAGACTTGTTTTGTAGGTTCCGTTAAGCATACCCAATCAGAAAATAGCAATAAAAGCAATAGCGCTGGGAGTGGGAAAAATGAGGAAGCAGCAGTTCCTGAGACGTCTTTGGAAATCTGCGCAGATGACTGGAGCAAGGGAAATACACTCAAAAATTCAATGGGAGGAAACATTGAACCTGTGAAAATTTTAGTGCCTCGAGAAAGTTCAGCCTGTGAGCGCAATAATAAAGCTTATCCAAGCCCTGAACAAAAGAATCTCAGTGAAGGTTCCTGTAACAAAAAATCAAATGTGCTAGATAACAAGTCTGGACAGCTTACAGCATATGATTTAATTAGCAATCGGGTAGTCAGAAAACCCATGTCAGCCAGCGCCCTTTTTATTCAAGATCATCGTGCTCAGTTTCTCACAGAAAATTCCAAGACCAGTTTGGAGGATACAACAGTACAAATTGAAGAACTGTGGAAGACATTGAGTGAAGAGGAGAAACTGAAGTAAGTTTCCAGAGCTTGCTTGTGACTTGCTGCTGGGATATTTCCATTCTATATGACTCACTGGGTTTTTTAACTTCTTATTTATGGAAAACCAGAATGGAAAATGCCTTTTGGTTTGGCTAGAGTACCTTTTTGGCATCACTTTTTTAAATTTAGAGGTTTTCAGTGTTTTATTTTTTATTTTGGGGTTTTTTTTTGTTTTCGGTACAGGCCTTCACTACTTATTATTAAAATTTGAAGTTAAAGGTTTTCCATTCTTCTTAATTTAAAAATGTATTTTCTTCTTTTTTTCTAATTTTATGTTAAAGAATCTTTTTCTGTGATAGGACTTTCTCTTTTTTAAGCTTATGCATTAGAAGAGTTATAACGGTGGTGGTTTTAAGAAATATCTTGACTATTCCCTTTTTTAAATTGGTCTCCAAATTATGTAACACAAAATGAAAATTACAGTATTTTTACAGATTGAGTTTAGTGGAATCAATACTGTTCCTAATCAGTATAAACTGAAGGCTTCTTTCTAAAATCTTTTATTTATTTGTTGGCAACTTATAAACTATGGTGGAGTGTTTTGGTAGGTCAATAGGTGGTTTGATCTATCTTTGATGAAAAGAGCTACTTATTACTTGCCATTTTTAGACTAGATGATCTAAATAAATATTATAAACTAATACGATGAGTATTTATAGTTGACTTAGGGCATTTAATGTAAATACAGAGTAGTATGTCTTGAGTGATATAGCCCACCAGAAAATGAAACAGTGGAATTATACTTCCAACCATATATTATGTATGGTATCTCAATAACATGGTAAATAGCTTGAAGAAAATTTAAACATAACTTATCATTCAGAGTTTTTATTTGATGACAAATGTGGACACTTAACCAATTTTTTTTTTTTTTTTTACTTTTTCATTAACTTATTCAGTCTTATAAAGATACCATCAATTTAAAATAATAATGACCACTATTTTGTATGTGGGAGTAAAATGCAACTTTCTTTTTTTTTTTTAATTTAAATTCAATTAGCCAACATATAGTACATCAGTTTTTGATGTCATGTTCAGTGATTCATTAGTCGTATATAACACCCAGTGCTCATCACCTCATGTGTCCCTCTTAACACTGACAGGCAAAACCTCCATAAAATTAGCTTGCTTGCTTGCTTGCTTGCTTGCTTTTTGGTGGGGATGGTTGTGTTTTTTTCTCTTCTCAGGCATGCACAGAAATAGACAAAAGAGCACAGTGAACCCATCACCCTGTTTTACGAACCTCCATGTCATGGTCAGTCTCATATCATCCGTATCTCCATGTACGTCACTTCCCCTTTTTGCTACTGCTATTCTGAAGCATATCCGAGGGTTCATATGTTCATAAACATTTTGCTGTGTATCTGTAAAGAGTAAAGATGTTCCTACTTTAAACATAGCCATAATATAATCATCGTAATTCTTTTTTCCATTTGTTCACAAAGGAACATATTTTAGAAAATTTTGTTTATAATTTTTTATCAATAACAGATCAACAATCTAAGAAAACTGTCTTTTAACAGAGAATAAACCAGAATTTTAATGTTATGCCAGTGTACTTTTAACATCCATTCATTTTTTTTTAATTTTTTATTTTTTATATACATAAATCATCATAATTTTTAAAACAAGAATTCCTAATATCATCAGATATTCAGTGTTTGAATTTCTAATTACTTAATACCAGTTTTTTTTTAAGTTTTTAATTTTTTTATAAACATATAATGTATTATTAGCCCCTGGGGTTCAGGCCTATGAATTGCCAGGTTTACACACTTCACAGCACTCACCACAGTGCACACCCTCCCCGATGTCTGTAACCCCACCACCCTCTCCCTACCCACCTCCCCCTGGCAACCCTCCGTTTGTTTTGTGAGATTAAGATTCTCTTATTAATAAGTTTTTTTAAAGTTTGTTTATATGAATCAGGATGCAAATAAGGTTCACACCTTGTGATTGTCTTTAGTTTTATCTAAATGGCATAGGCATTTTAAGATCAGTGCATTTAACTTTCAGTACAGCAAGTCCACAGAAGTTCAGTTGTGTTGACCAGGGAGGTGATGTGTTACCTGAGAAGGAGGGGAAAAAGCATAGATGTGTCCCTCTCATGGAAGATAGGGACAGTGTGACATCTCAAAAGATGGCTGTTCCTCGCAGCCTCACAACAGCAGGTATCGTTCCAGCTGACTTTTGGGGAGTGTCAGCATGGTTTCTTCTTGGAGGCCTCAAGGTATCAGGGTACAGGATTATGGGTAATAGTCCCCATCTAAACACTTGTTTATCATCAGGCAGTATTTGAGAATCCAAAGTTTTCTCTGTCTTACTGCCATTAGGTAATCAAAAGAGGCCGTGTTGGGCAAGAGCAGACCTCTGAAACCACACTGGGATTTAACTCCAGTTTCTCTGCTGGCTTTTCGTAAAAATGTGTGGACAGTATCTCCTAGATTGTTGTGAGGATTAAGTAAGATATTATGTGTTATGATGTAAGAAAAATGACTGGCACATTCTTGTGATCTTACTTAGAATTTTTAACCTGTGAAAAGAAAATTTCTATGTTTTGATTGACATTATTTTTCACTTGCTTAGTGAAGATTAAATTTAATTTGGAGGCCATAAATAGAAGAAAATATAAGTATTTTGGAATCAGAGAGCTTGCTGTATGTCAGAAAATGTGTTAGAATCTTTGAGAGCCAGGGGTTTGGGGACCATGGTGGCTGGGTTCCAAAATCATGATCCATGAGAAAGTGTAGCAAAAATGGTATCCTACTCAACAATCACACTAGCACTTTTCTGTAATATTTATCTTGGAATTCTTTCCATGATCCTCCATTCTGCCGGAAGTGCTAAGGGGGATCAGAGTGGACTCCTCTGCTGTGGGCAGTGGATCTTTCTCTCTATCCTCCGTTCACTCTTTTCCTGTCCTTCCTGGTTTCCCCTTCGTCCTTCCTTCTCCTCCTCTTCTGCTCTTTCTCTTTCTTTCCCTTCCTCCTTCATTGCCTTCCCTTCTCCTTTTCTTTCCTCTCCTCTCTTTTCTTTTTCTTTCTTCTTCCTTCCCGTTTTCTTTTCTTTTCTCTTCTCCTTCCTCCCTCCCTCCCTCCCCACCTGTCTTCAGTCGGGAGGTACTTACTACGGGCATCTGTATACAAGGCCCTCCGCATTCTAGCTGATCACTCCAGATACAGCGATAAACAAAATAGACGTTCTCGACATACAAATGATGCAGTGTAATGAGGAAAACACAAACAAAGTAGTCCTAGAATACGAGGAGTCAGTTTTAAAATAAATGTAGAGTTATGAAAATACTTAGCAGTGGGCTTACTCTCATCTATGACACAGGAAATGATTCCCTAAGTAAAAATAACCAGAAAGGTGTAGGAAATCTTCTAAATAAAACAGCTAAAAGGAAAATAGTGTTATTGAGGAAATGAAAGTGCTCTCTGTAACAGGAACAGAATATGAGAGACTCTAATAAGTTGAAGGAAAACAGGCCAGATTATGTAAGATTCTGTAAACCATAACAAAGAATTTGACTAAGCCCCACGATCAGGGCTTTTGTGCTGAGAGCCGAGGATAGACTCAGTGTGCGGAGTATTTAATTTTTTAGTTCTTCTTTTCCAGATATTTTTCCTTTGCTTTTCTCCTTTCCTCTGGTGGTTTAGAAGCCGGATTTAGGCCTCTGCTCTTACCCACTGGGGGTTCAGTCAATTGATGTTAACTTGAACTTTACATTTGCATACGATGAATATACTTCCACTTAAAATAAGAATAATATTGTAACTGGGGTATTAAAAATGGTAAATAAACTTTATAATTACATGTAATCTTTCATCACAAAAACATTCGATTTGATTACTGGTCAAATCAAAATTAATATTTTCCATTCAGGTTACTGAATCCCTTAATGACATTAAGTCAAATGTAGCAGCTGTTTTTACTTAACGTTTGCTTAATCTTCCTTTGGACATAGCTTTTTATATTTCCCAAGGAACTAATTAAATTGACTTCTTGAGTAAATCACAAGATTCGTACCATATGTGAAAATTTGCACATTATAATTAATTACAAATGGTGACCTGCATCTTGAACTCATTTTTAACCGTAAGGGAAAAATCTTGAACTGGAATGTCCCAAGAGCTAAAAATACTTAAAGTACTTATTAAAAGGAAACTGTTGAAAATTATCTGTTTTATGTAGCTACTCCAGAATGTCAGATTCTAAATAGAAATGAGAGAAAACCATATACAAAATTAAGAATTTTGCCTGGTAAGTAACCAGAGAAGCATTTTTCATCTAGTTTACAGTGACACAAGGTCTTTTTTACATTCTTATCCAGCTAACATTTCTGTATTTAACAAACATATACTGAGTACAAACTACACAGCATAATGTGGTCTCTTGTCTTTTAGTCTCAGTTTTAACATTTAATACAGTTCGCCCCAAGAATGCCATTTTTATATCCTAACACATATCTATATAAATTTCTCCTTAAAAATGTTTCATGTATATTACCTACAATAGAATTTAGCCAGTTTCTTGAGTTACTTAAGATTAGAAAGAGCGTTAATTCTTCAGTCTCAAACTTAAAACTGCATTTGAAAAATATTTTTAGTAAAGTTGCTTAAATAATTAGCAGCCTTTAGTCAATCATGTGCCTCATTCATTATAAGATGTGTTCCTTGATATACAATGATAACAAATGTTTATAATTATTTACTATGGTGCCAAGCATTATTCTAAGTACTTAAAACATTTTAACTCATTTTATTGCTCCTATCAAAACTATGAAGTAAATGTAGATTATCTACATTAAATTTTTTTTATTTATATTAAATTATTATCCTGAGACACAGAAAAGTTAAATAATTTTTATAGATTTACAGAGCTACTGAACACCTAAGAGTAGTTTTCAGTTTTGGGAGTGCTTCAGAATCATCCATGGAGCCTTTTAAAAAGAGTGGATCAGTGGGTTAAGGCCACTGCCTTCGGCTCAGGTCATGATCCCAGGGTCCTGGGATCGAGCCCCACATCAGGCTCCCTGCTCAGTGGGGAGCCTGCTTCCTCCTCTCTCTCTGCCTGCCTCTCTGCCTACTTGTGATTTCTGCCTGTCACATACATACATACATACATACATACATACATACATGAATAAATAGTATTGTTCAACCTCAGTCTTGACCTGGAGAATTTGAAAATTTGAGGATGGGATTCAGGCATCTCAATTTTTTAGAAACAGTTTCTATCACCACTATGCTAGACTGTCTTTGATTGACTGTAGGAGTTTCATTAATCCAAAAGAAAAGATGTCTTGATTTTATCCAGGATAATTTTGAATTGTCTGTTATCTTGTACCTTTGAAACTGAATTAAATTAGTTTGGATGTATTGAGGTTTTTTTAAAATACATTTTTTCACTGATGACTCTAAAATGAGAAATAAATAGCAACTGAAAAAGTTAATATTTAGCTATGAATCTATTACAAATTTAATCATAAAATCTTTATTTTGCATATTATCATTAGAGTGACTATTTTTTAAAGATTTTATTTATTTATCTGACAGAAGAGAGACAGCAAGAGAGGGAACACAAGCAGAGGGAATGGGAGAGGGAGATGCAGATTGCCCCCTAAGCAGGGAGCCCGATGCAAGGCTCTCGATCTCAGGACCCTGGGATCATGACCTGAGGCAAAGGCAGCCACTTAACAACTGATCCACCCAGGCACCCCTAGCGTAACTTTAATTTTACCAGTGTCTAATTAGTAAATGGAGTATTGTGTACAAGTTTTCTTTGGTGGTGCTCAGGAAATTATTTATTCCATGTTGGTGTTACATTAAATGTGCAAGGAACTCTTCAGATGTAGAATTAACTGTTTTATTTAGTTATTTCTTCATAAGATTTTTCTTTATCTTTTTTTTTTTTTTTAAGATTTTATTTGACAGAGAGAGATCACAAGTAGGCAGAGAGGTAGGCAGAGAGAGAGAGAGAGAGGAGGAAGCAGGCTCCCTGCCGAGCAGAGAGCCCAATGTGGGACTCGATCCCAGGACCCTGAGATCAGGACCTGAGCTGAAGGCAGAGGCTTTAACCCACTGAGCCACCCAGGTGCCCCTCTTTTTCTTTTTTTAGTGTTTAATGTCTTCAGTGCTTCCATAAATGGTTTTTAAAATTGGGTAAAATGTAGCATTGTGAAATACACAGATCTTAACTTTATATATAGTTCAACGTATTTTTATATGTGTACACCCATGTAACCACTGCCTCAAACAAAATATGGAATACTTTACGGGGTGCCTGGGTGGCTTAGTGGGTTGGGCCTCTGTCTTCAGCTCAGGTCATGATCTCAGGGGCCTGGGATTTGAGCCCCGCATTGGACTCTCTGCTCAGTGAGGAGCCTGCTTCTCCCTCTCTCTCTGCCTGCTGCTCTGCCTACTTGTGATCTCTCTCTGTCAAATAAATATATAAAATCTTAAAAAAAAAAAAAAAACCAGAATACTTTAACCACCCCAGAAGGTTCACTTAGGCCACTTATCAGCTAGCTTCTATATGCAGCCACTGTTTTGACTTCCATCACTACTTCCCCTGTCCTTTGTGCAGTTGATGTCATATACAATATAAAACTTTTTGTTTCGAGTTTTTGTTTAAATTCCAGTTCGTTGGGCGCCTGGGTGGCTCAGTGGGGTAAGCCTCTGCCTTCGGCTCAGGTCATGATCTCAGGGTCCTGGGATCGAGTCCCACATCGGGCTCTCTGCTCAGCAGGGAGCCTGCTTCCCTTCCTCTCTCTCTGCCTGCCTCTCTGCCTGCTTGTCATCTCTCTCTGTCAAATAAATAAATAAAATCTTTAAAAAAAAAATAAATAAATAAAATAAATTCCAGTTCGTTTACCTGTAGTGTAGTATTAGTTTTAGGAGTAGAATTTCGTGATTCATCATTTACATACAACACCCACTGCTTATCACAGTCCTCCTTAAAACCCATCACCCACTTAGCCCATCCCCCACCCACCTTCCCTTCAGCAACCCTCAGTTTGTTCTATGTAGTTAGGAGGCTCTTTGATTTACCTCCTTCTCTCTTTTTTAAATTTTTTTCTCCTATGTTCATTTGTTTTGTTTCTTAAATTCCACATGAGTGAAATCATATGGTTAAAATGCTATTTTAAAAAATTTTAAAGTTACCTTTCAAAGAAATGAGAATTTTAAAAAAGATCCTTTTTTGCTATTTACCTACATAGTTACCGTTTTGGTACTTATCATTTTTTCCTGTAGATCACAGTTTCTATTGTGTCAACTCTTAATAGTGCAGTTATGCTGGCAAGGGATTCTAAGCTTTCTTTTATCCAAAAATGTCTGTATCATTTTCATTTTTGAAGGACATTTTTGCTTTGTATCATTGGATTCTGTTGGCACTTAAAAAATGTAATTTACTGCCATCTGGCTATACATTGCTTCTAATAAGTTATATCCATCATTTGTGGTATTCTTTTTTTGTAATGTCTTTTTTTTTCTCTCACTGCTTTCAGGGAATTTGTTTGTCTTTGTTTCTCAGCAGTTTGATCTAATGTATCAAACTGTGGATTTCTTTGTATTTATCCTGCTCAGGTTCACTGACCTTCTTGGATCTACAAAATGTTTCATTTATCCAAATTGTCTAATTGTCATCAATTATTTTTTTCAATTTTTTTTTTCTCTTCAGTTCCACATTTTTAATCTGGAATTCTAATTACATTTTTATCTGGGATCCCAAATATGTGGGGTTGTTTGTTGTACCATAGGCCACAGAGATTTATTTTAATCTTCATTTTTCTCTCCTGTTTAGATTGGGTAAGTTCTATTGCTCTGCCTTCAAGTTTGCCGACCCTTTCTTTTGCCATCTCTCATCTGCTGCTAAGCATTTTCAGGCTTTCTTTTTGACATTTTTGATCTCAGATATTGTATTTTTTAGTTGTAGAATTTCCTTTTGGTTTTTTAATAATGTCCCTTCCCTGTTTACATTCCTTTTGGTTCTCTCATTAGGATAATCTTTTCCTTTAAGTCCTTAAATATTTATAAAAACCCATTTCAAAAATAACTTTTATTTTCCTTTGGCAATTTCCAACATCTGAGACATGTTAAGGTTGGTTTTTACTATCCAGTTTTTCTCTTGATCATTACATTTTCCCTTTTTATTGCTTGAATGATAACTTTTGTTTAGTGGACATTGTGGGTGATACACTGAAGAAACTCTAGATTCTGTTGCCTTCTTCTGAAAAGTGTTGGTGTTTGTTCTGCAACGATTTAAGTTACTGACAGATCACACTGACCTGGAAGGCTGTTTTATATTTCCTTAGAGAGAGACTTTAAATATTGCCCCCAACCTTGGGGCAGCTTTCTTAGTTCTAGGACATAGTTTTTCCCTTACCCTAGGATGTAGCCCTCATCCAGTTTTAATTTAAAGCGCAAAGCATTTATTAAGCCATCTAATTATATAAAATTCAAGCTCTAAATTCCATTTATTCTGCCATAGGTAGTCACTAAAATCTGTGTCTAGCTCATTGAACATTCTAGCAGTTGTTTTCCTCCAGGCTTCCACTTATGGAATTTTCAGGGATTTTTCTCCCTTAATTTCCAGTTGTTTTGGAAGCAAGGAACTCTGTTCTAGTTATTCAAGCTAGTAAAAGTGCAACTTATATAAGGTAATATTATGTGATATAAAAATTATTAAAAAAAAAAATTTTTTTTCATGAGGCACCTGGGTGGCTCAGTCATTAAGCGTTTGCCTTTGGCTAAGGTATCACTCCCAGGGTCCTGGGATGGAGCCCCACATCCGGCTCCCTGCTCAGTGAGAAGCCTGCTTATCCCTCTCCCTCCTTGTGTTCCTTCTTTGTGTTCCCTCTCACTCTTTCTCACCCTGTCAAATAAAATATTGAAAAAAAAAGTTTTTTGTGTTTTTTGTTTTTTTTCCCCCAAAAAGAGTGCAGCTTATTGCTTGATGATTTTATTTATTTATTTATTTATTTTTTGCCATTCCCCTTCAATGCCAGGAACTGCCCTTTGGGTAAAAGCTATATAAATATGGATCTCTTTTTTGAATGTTGAGTCATTCCAATATCTGCCTATTTTTGGTTGCTTTTCCATGTCCATTTTAAATAGTTGATCTCTGTATTTTGTTCAGAATTATAGTTAATGTAGGGAAGGTTAGTCCAATATAGGCTCCTTCATCATTATCAGACTTGGAACACCAGCTCTTTATTTTTTATAAAATTTACTTCAGATGGCCAATACGTTTCTGATTATGACCTCATTAGTTCTATTTTATCTTTATTCCCAGATACGAAGAGAAAGCTACTAAAGATTTGGAACGATACAATAAGCAAATCAAGAGAGCCATTGAACAGGAATCACAAACATCATTTAAGGATGGCAGAAAAAAGATAAAGCCCACCAGTGCATGGAATTTGGCACAGAAGCACAAATTGAAAACTTCATTATCTAATCAGCCTAAACTTGATGAGCTCTTTCAGTCCCAAATTGAAAAAAAGAACCAAAACATTAAAATAGTTCAGATCCCCTTTTCTATGGAAAACTTAAAAAAAAATTTTGAGAAACATAAATTTGACTTAGAAGAGAAGGAGGAACTTTGCTTGCTGCACAATCTCAAGTTTCCTGATGCGTGGCTAATTACATCCAAAACAGAGGTAATGCTATTAAATCCTTACAGAGTGGAAGAAGCCCTGCTATTTAAAAGACTTATTGAGAATCATAAACTTCCTGCAGAGCCACTGGAAAAGCCAATTATATTAACAGAGAGGTATGTTGAAATAATAGATTTCTTTTTTTAACTCTCAAAAGATTTATCAATCCATACTAGATTGGAAATTCAAAGCAAAAGTTGGAAGTGTTTTCTGGCAGAGAAAAGTCTAAAGAATTCTTTTTTAAAGTTGATTTTCTAATCTTCAATGGAATTGTTTTTGAGTAAATAATTTTAGAATATTCTAGCTAGTTTACTTCTGCAGTTATTAAATATCAGCCTCAATTCTCCTGTTCATAAGTGACTTGCCTCGGACAATTTTGAAGTTAGGTTGTCATGACTCTGTCATTGTACACTTTCCATTTCAAATGTATACCAAAATAGAATTGTACAATGAATGCCTTTATCAATAATTACCAAGATTTTGCCACATTTGTCTATTTGTCCTTTCAAATATATGTGTGTATATTATGCATACACACACACACACACACACACACAGAGACATATTTTCTTTTTCTTTCCTAAATTTTTTAGCCAATTTCTACCCAAACATCTTTCGGTTTCTCTCTTTTAAAAATAACTTACCTAATCACAAATGACATTTTCCTATCTTACACAATATAATTCCTTGAAAGTATATCTCATTGTCTCAACATGTCTTTTTTATAGTTTTTAAATTATTAAATTTAATTTGTATCTAAACAAATTAAAATTTAAAGTATTAAATTTAAAATTATTAAAATTAAAATTTAAATTATTAAATTTAATTTGTATCTAAGGTCCAGCTGTTACATTTTGTTTCTTAAATCTCTTCTAATATCACACCATTAACTTGTTGTTGATACTAAGTCACTTGTTTTTTAGAATAGCCTATTGTCTCAGTTTGTCCCTTTGCTTCCTCGTTGTTCCTTGTTTTTTCCTCTCCCTTGTTTAAACAGAAGTTAGTCCTGGAGGATTGAATAGATTTTGATTATACTTTCTGGAATGACCATTTAATAGGTTGTGCTATGTGCTTCTTGTTTCATCACATCAGAAGGCGCTTATCACTGGTTTCTGACACTGACAGCTGCACTCATACCTTAAAATTCCCTGTCAACCTTTCCATCTAATGATTTCATCCATTGATGATTGTTCCCCTGAACTGATTTTATTATAGATTACAAAATGGGGTATTTCCCTTTAATATCCTACATGAGCAAATTATTTTCTGTAAAAATGAATAGCTAACAGCTAACCTGTTAACATTTCCCTTTTTTAATATTTATTCTTTCTTTCTTTGGTCTGACAGAGGAAAGAATCATATATATGAAAAGAGAGAAAGGCCTGAAATTAGGGGCACCTGGTTGGCTCAGTGGATTAAAGCCTCTGCCTTCGGCTCAGGTCATGATCCCAGAGTCCTGGGATCGAACCCCACATCGGGCTCTCTGCTTAGCCAGGAGCCTGCTTCCTCCTCTCTCTCTCTCTGCCTGCCTCTCTGCCTATGACCTCTGTCTGTCAAATAAATAAATAAATAAAATCTTTTAAAAAAAAAACACCTGAAATTAGAAAGCTATTGAGGGTTTGATCTCTGGGACATGTTACTGGATAACTCTGTTTCAGAATTCCCAAGAATATATGAAAAAGTCTTTATAAAGTATATTAAAACTCTTTTGTTAAAAAGCCCTGCTACCAAATTATGATTAGGATTGCTTTGAACCTGTAGCTCATATTGGGGGGAATTGCCATCTTAACAATACTGCATCTTCCAATCCCTGCACAGTGGTCTCCATTGATTGAAGTCTTCTTTAATTTCTCTCAGCAATATTTTGTAGTTTTCAGTATAGAGGTATTTTTTTGAAAAAATTTTTCCCAAATATTTTGGTTTTTGATGCTAATATAAGTGGGGTTATTTTTTAAATTTCATTGTCTATTTATCTGCTCTTGATATATATATAAATACAATATAATTTTGTATTTTGAAAAAAAAAAATCCGTTACCAGAAGGAAAAAATAGAGCCAAGACACAGGAAAACATATATCAGAGCTGTCTTTTTCTTTTTTTTTTTTTTTTTAAGATTTTATTTATTTATTTGACAGAGAGATCACAAGTAGGCAGAGAGGCAGGCATAGAGAGAGGGGGAAGCAGGCTCTTTGCCAAAGGCAGAGGCTTAACCCACTGAGCCACCCAGGCGCCCCCAGAGCTGTCTTTTTAATTAAGACATTCACCTAAATCCAGCATCTTTTATAGTATTCTCTTTGAGATTGGCTTAGCAAACTGTCAAAGAATTAGAAAAAGAATTAATACAGATTCGGCCTGTATTAAACAGTTCAAAAATCTGATAGTACTTTCTGTTCTTCCCTTAAAAAGAACTAGGGTATATATGAAATTTTAAACATGATTACTTCTCTAAATGGTTATTTGTGAACTTTCATTTATATTTTAAAAATCATTTTGTGCTTCTACAAATTAAACATTTTTAAAGATTTTTTTCCTTTATGATATTCTGTTATTCAAAAACAAATACATTAAAAACTATTATTTGCGGGGTGCCTGGGTGGCTGAGTGAGTTAAACCTCTGCCTTCGGCCCAGGTCATGATCTCCGGAGTCCTGGGATCGAGCCCCGTATCGGGCTCTCTGCTTGGTGGGGAGCCTGCTTCCCCCTCTCTCTCTGCCTGCCTCTCTGCCTACTTCTGATCTCTCTCTGTCTGTCAAATAAGTAAAACCTTTGAAAAAAAAATAAAATAACTATTATTTGGGACCCATACTAGCCTGATAATAAAGATTTCTTAATTGAACATGGACAGCAACAAAACTGAATTCAAAATTGTTTTCACCCTTCTTTTGAAATGTGACATGCCCACCACAATTAATATAAGTTTTTCAAAACTGAGTGAAAGACTGGAATTATGGGTTGGATTCCGTGTTCTTACTATGGTTCTAATGCAGATTGTGTCATTTATCTCTCAATGGCATAACTTAGATCTCTGTAAAATAGGAAGTAGGAGCTCAGTAATAACAACGGCCAATGTTTGCTGAGGATTTACCATATGATAGGAACTTTACTAAACACTTTGATCTTAACAACAGCCTTATGATAGAATAATAATAATATAACAATGGCATTATTTATAAAGTTTTTACTTGTATTTTATAGAGAGAGCACAGTTTTTGATCTCACATTTAGTTCGTAATGTTCTAAAAGATAGAAACTGTCTTTGATGTCCATTCTTCCTCCTTTCTGTATGCTGTATATAGTAGGTCTTCTAAGAGATATTAACAGAGATGTAAAAAAGTAAAGTTTGTCACAGGGCTACTTACGAATCATTTTTAAAGGGCCCTTGCATTAACTTTTTTCCATAAATCCTCTTATTTCACTTTACATATTTAATAAGTTAAAGGACCATAATTTCTTTTTCAGTCTCTTTAATGGATCTCATTATTTAGAGATTTTATGTAAAATGACCACAGATGATCAGAGATACAGTGGATCAGCTTACCTGTCCGATCCTCGTCTTACAGCAAATGGTTTCAAGATAAAATGGATACCAGGTATGATGGTGTGGTTTACTATTTCCTGACTTAGAAAAAGAAGTCTTGTTCCGGAAGTTTCATTTGGGCTTCATAATACACATACCGGTATATTTTTATCTCACCAAAAGTACAGTGTCAGCTATATAAAAACAATCATATTTCAAAAAGGTAAACCCTGAAACTAGGAAGTTTGGCATCCCTTTCAATCTGTTACCTTGCATTTGTGTTTTCATAACTAATCGAGAAGTTTCATTGTAATTTTTGACATCTTTGGCACAATGTGCCTAGTGTGTTTAAAGTATTTAATACTCCTTTGGATGATGAAAGAAATAAATGTGTAGTATATCAGAGAGGTCTAACAAAAATGGCCATCTCTTTTCCTGTTTTGCCAATTAGATTTGTAACATCAGCAGTCTTACCATTTGGAGAATGATTTGATTCCATTGCTTTGCTAGAAAGACTGCGATAACACTATCTTCTCTGCATGGCAAGTCACTGGGTGGAGAGAAAAGTAAATCATTCTGGGAAGCAGACTTCTGTTTTCCCGGTTGGGCCCTTCTCTATTCTCTCATAACTTTCATACTTAACTGTTTTCTGCCCTGCCTAGGCTGGTCTTGTCTTATTTTCCCTTTGTCTGGTCTCAAGGGTATCATGAAGAGTGATGCCACTGTTCCCCCTCCTGCCTGCCGCTAAACTTGTCATAACAAATATACAGAAAAAGTTCGGCAAAAACAGAGTTGAAGATTTTTATAGGGATGTTTTATTTAAACGTAAAAAGAAAATGAGTAAAAACGATTGTACGAAGCTATGAAATTAAGTATACACAGAAAATGGTTTGGTGCTCCAAACTTTAATTTTACCTACTTTTGCAGTTTTAGGAACACCTGCCCTGGACTTCTTACCTTCTATCTCAGTCTTGGATATTTAGATTTGGAGTGGCCTCAGTGTTTTCTCATCATAACAACTAATAAATAGCAAATAATTATAATGTACAGGGCACTATTCTAAATAGTAAATGTATTAATATTAATTAATAGCCCTATGAAGTAGGTTCTGTTGCTGTTTCCATTTTACAGATGGAAAAATCAAGACACTATGAAGTTTGCTTAAGCATACCAGTTAGTAGTAGAACCAGGATTTCAACCCAAGTGCATTTACAGTCTAGCTTTTAACTAATTTGTTATATTGTTTCCTACAAAAATTGAGATATTTACTTCATAAAGTAGTTGTGAGCACGAGAGAGGTACTTAGGGAAATCAGTTAGCATAGTACTTGCCACTGGTAAGTGTTTGGATATTCTCTCTTCTTCCCATCTTCCAGTACCCCTTTCTGTCATTTCTTTTAGACCTCCCAGAAATCTTTCCTCCTCGAGACCCCTAGCACTTACTTGAAGTGTGAGACAAGGGGTGTGTATAGGTTTGTGTGTAGTAAGATTTTTTTTTTCTTAATCTATTTTTCTAAAGAACTATGTGGTATTGCTGGCAGGTGCCACTCTTTTTTTCATAAAAAATAGTACCACAGCAATTTTTTAAAAAAAAGAATAACTCCTTCCCTGTCTTTTCTAAGAACATGTTTATGCTTTCAGTTCTCAGCTTGTGGGTAGTGTTTTTTGTTTTTGTTTTTAAAGATTTTATTTATTTGACAAGGAGAGAGCACACAAGCAGGGGGAGCCATAGAGGGAGACAGAGAAATAGGCTCTCTGATGAGCAGGGAGCCTGATACCAGGCTCTATCCCAGGACCCTGGAATCATGACCTTTGCCGAAAGCAGATGCCCAACAGACTGAGCCACCCAGGTACCCCGTGGGTAGTGTTCTTTAAGTCCTGTTGAATACTAGGTACTTCACAAGGCACCAGAGATATAAAAATGAGTAAGAGTCACCTGCAAACTGACTTGATTTGGTTGGAATTAGTTTTCTTAGATTGTCATCAGCATTATTTACCTTAGCAGTAACAGATCAGATTTAAAACTCTGTTTTCCTCTTTTTTAAGCCTTTCTTTTCTCCTTCATTAATTTTTATGTCATGCTTTCTTAAAAAACCATTTCTCCTCTTCGTGAGTTTGTTTTCTTGGACGAACTTTGGATGAGCAGTTTGCCAGTTGTCACTAAACATCTTTGAATGATAAGGACATTTAAAAGAGAGGAGGAATACATCTGACTCTGAGGGAAAAGATTCTGAATGTGATCCTAAGAATTTTGCTCATTCACAGGATTAGTTTTTTGTTCTGCATCAATAAGAATTCTGTATTTTAAGAAAGTGAAAACTTGTCAAACCACTTACTCATTTGAAATATTTTCCCTGAAAATTGGGAAGCATTTCACAGAATCTTATGGAAAATTCTTGAAAGTTTATTGTTACATGGTTCCAAATGTCTGTAAGTTTCCCATATCAGAATTTTGCAAACATGGTGATTAAAATATTGCTCAGTTTCCTCATCTACTGCCAAATACTGTACGCATATGCACAAGTAATTCTGTGAAATGTGTAAGATTTTCCAGGGAAAATCTAGTCACTATTAGACTCTTCAGTCTAATTGTTCTATAAAAGGTAAAGAACCAGCAATAGTGAAGTCTCTGGGCTAATATTTTTGTAATTTCCTTCTCTATATATGCAAAAAGATAGAACTCTAATATTTTGCTTCTTCCTCTTTGCCTGTGTAAACCCTGTTTCAAGTCCCATTTAAGTTCCCCTGGTTGCTCGAACTCTTATTTTGTCTTCCTTGACCAAACTGTGTTTTACTCCTCAATGCTTGATTATAGATCTTCTGTTACTCTCCAGTTGTTTCCAGGGGTGCCTGCTCTGTTTAGTGTACCACCATTGCATCTTCTCCAGGTCAAGAAAGTGATCTCTAACTGGAAACAGATTAGGGATAGGATCACTGATGTCTCAGGACCTGAAACTCTTCAAGCTGTATCACTCCTCTTTTTTCATTCATCTGTTGATAGCTGCCACTTACCCAATGTTGAACTGTCTCGTTTTCTTAGTTCTATATAACATGGGCGGGCTTAAGTATTAAGAACACTGTTACACAGAGCCAAAGAAGTTCAATATCTGCTGTTTTGCAACATCTTAAAGTGCATTCTAAAGCCAAATTTGATCCTTTGGAATTTATGCTCTTATGGATATTTTACCTCATGATATATCTAATCATGTAGCTTTTTTTAGTTTTATTTTAGTCACTAAATTATTTAAAGTAGTTTAATAAATAATGTCAGTTTTAAATATTGTTTTACTAAGATATTTTGAGTAAACATTACTGATTAAACAGTATTTCATTCTCTCAAACTAGTAATATATTAATGTTACTATTTGCAATATATAAGTGTGTCAAATCAAGACTATGCATAAACCATAAACTTAGTGTTTATCAATTATATCTCAAAACTGTAAAAAATAAATTACTATATGAGTATTTTTATAAATTGTAAGTTAAAATAATCATAGAAATAATTCAGGCCTTCAAGTTAGTATTAAACTAGTAGAATACACTTTGAACAGCAGCAGTTGTTAAAACACTTAAACCAGTTTTATTTTAATAAATATCATGGGACTTCATTTTCTCTCCAAAGTAAGAAATGTTCTAAACAAATGTAGGGAACAGAAGTGCAATAACTAAGATTAAATTAAATGATATAAAGCACATGTGGTGTCTCTGACGCTTATGACTGAATGTGAAGTCCTATGGGAAATTACTATTTGTTCTCCAGCTAAGGAACAGAACTTTGTCCTGACTACATTAAATTCTAAGGAAGGTT
The DNA here is from genome assembly GCF_009829155.1 of Mustela erminea. NCBI lineage: Eukaryota > Metazoa > Chordata > Mammalia > Carnivora > Mustelidae > Mustela > Mustela erminea. The sequence continues at coordinate 2,670,088 of NC_045621.1, forward strand.
CACTAAATGTTTTTAACAGTGATTTTGTTTTTAATAGACATTTTCTGGAATATAATTTAAACAAAACTAACCATATCTACATGTGGTTTTATTTATTTTTCTTTTAGGCATTTCCATTGCTGAAGACTACTTGGAAATAGAAGAAATGGCTAATTGTCTCCCATTCTATGGAGTGATGGACTTAAAAGAAATTCTTAATGCTATATTAAACAAAAATGCAAAGGAAGTTTATGAATGTAGACCTCGCAAAGTGATAAGCTACTTAGAGGTATTTATTATTAGATTATGTAGGTTGGTTAGATTTTAACATACTTAGTGGTTTCTTAATAAAACAATAAGGTTTCAAAATAGTAAAGTTTCTGTAAGGTCTATTTTTTCTAAGAAGAAATACTACTAAAAAAAGAAATCCTTGACCTCTGCAAGAGCAAAAAGAGATAAAGTGAAAGATGTATTATTGAATAAAAGGAAATATTAGTTACCTAGGAATATCTACCACAAATAAGAAACATAACAGTGGGTTAAATAAGTTCTGATGTAATATGGGATGGAGGAAGATTATAAGGTTTTAAATGTCGTATAGGATAGTTGTTGGAAAGTAATAGTGAATGTCTCCATGTTTGAATTCTCTCCCTCAAGTTTGGTATTATCTCAAAAACAAACCTGAACATAAATGAGATTTGTTTTCTCCGTTAAAAAAAAAAAAAATGGGCCATTTTTGTTTAGAATATAATCATGATGTCCCCACTGTATTCTGAGGACCAGACTTCAGGAAAGTCCACTTTTTACCCTTTCTGAAGATTGTATTCAGTAGCATTCTATAGGTCCTTCAAGAGCTTTGACTTGTGGATGTTCCTAGCCTATTGCGTGAGCAATTTAACACTGATAGTTTCTAATGACTTCAAAGGAATCTTCTTGTGAAAAAGGTAGAATAAACTTAAATGAAGGTTGAAGGAGGTAGTATTTTGTATATTGAAAAACCATGTGGGAAGAAATATGATTTTAGAAACAAAAAAGTGGTTGGCATTAGGTATAAATATTTTTACTAATATTATACCTCATTACATTAAGTCAGTTGTGGATTGATTGTTTTGGAAGAGAGTCTAGGGAAAAAAGAGAACTATAAGATCTACAGGAATATTTAACGTTTAAAGTCCAGCTGAATAAGATGACTCAGAAATAGACAGGAGAGTGAAAGAAAAAAGAGGAGTAGATATAAAGGTCAAGGGAGGAAAGAAATTTGAAAATGAGAAAGTAGTAGCAGATTCTTTATAGGGTAATAGTTGCTTGAAGACCATTTGGTATGGTTGCTGGATGGCAATGATAATAGAAAAGTAGTCCAGATGAAAGACTCGCCAATGGCAAAAGAGTAAGGGCAGTAGTGAAAAAGTGTAGGCAGCAAGTCATATGGTGGTAAAAAGAAGAAAAGAGAGATTAGCTTGTCTTTGTTATTGGTGGAAAATACTGACATAAAAGATTGGTAAGCAGATGTTCCAAAAGAGGCAGGAAGGAAGACAAGGGTAAAGTAAAGTTTTAGAAAGGAGAAACTTCTCTCAATCAGAGCAAAAGGGAAGGAAAGTAGAAGTAAAACTATTTTCAGGTAAACTTGTGATGTCATGTATGATACATGTGATGAAGGTGTAGGAGAAGTTAGCTCCTGAGAGTGAAGAGGCTAGGAAGGCATTGGGGATTTGAGTATAGTAGAAAAGATCAAAAAATAAGAGCTGTAGGTACTATAAGAGAAGATTGATTGGAGAAGTCCAAGTAATGTCCAAATGGCATTGAGCACTGATAAGAGCTAACATTGGTATTGGATCCAGCCAAGATAGCTTGGTGATTTTCCAATAGTACATGGTACAGTTTATCCAGGTATAGGGATTAAAGGTGAATATGGTACAACAAGGGGGTGAGTGAGCACATTTGAACCCATAATGTACACAGGAAACTGTGTTAGGTCCTAGATTTTAAAGATGAATTAGGTTTTGTAGGCGAGGTAAACACAACACCAGGCAAGGTAGGCACAAGGCAAGATTTATTAAAGGCACTCTCCAGGGCGAAGTTTCAGGGCTCAGGAGAAGGGGAGCCAGGAAAGTCGCACCAGGAAGAGGTGGGCACCCTCGGGCGAAGTTCTGAGACTCTGGAAAGCGGAGTCAGGGAATTTGCATTGGGAGGGAGTCGGTGGGGGTCTTTTATCAGGCCAAGGCAGGGCCTGGATTCACATCCATATATGGTAAGATATTTGGTGATAAGAGGGTATGGGGTGGGGGCTCCTGATACTCCTGTTTCCTGCATAGGTATCGGGTTACCTATGGAGACGTGACCTGGGCACATCCTTTTGGCGGGAGAGTCAAGGGTTAAGGAAGGGGGGGACTGGAAGATGGCGGCCCTGGCGGTCATTTCTGTTGTTCCTCCTGCATTCCTGGAACTGTCGACCCAACAGGTTCTAGTAGTAGGAATCAAAAAGGAATACAGAAAGCTAGAAATAGTATCTTTAATGGCTTACTATCTGTGCCTTACGTAGGGAAAGATGACAAGAAGGGTGCTGGTACAGAGTGATAAAGAGGGACTGAGGAGATTAAAGGTCAAAGTGAAGGAAAAAATAGGTTTAGTTGGAAAGGAGTAGGATAATGGAAGAGGGTATGTGGTTAGAGAATTATATTAGGCTCAAGCTCTTTGAAGTACAATTTGTTTTTAAATAAATTTAAAAAGAAACCAGCTTTGCTAATACCATTTACTCCTAAATGCTCAGTTTTCGTATCTCAGAAAATAGCATCACCATACCAGAAATGTGGACATTACCCTTGATTCCGCATCCTTCATAACCAGTTCATCAATAGGTTTTGACTTTACCTCCTGTTCATGTGAGGACTCTTTTTAATTTATTTATTTTTATTTGTATTTTTTTAGAGAGGGGTGTGGGGAGGGGCAGATGGAGAAGGAGAGAGAAAATCCCAAGTAAGTTCCATGCCCAGTGTAGAGCCCAATATAGAGCCCAACACCAGTCTCTATCCCACAATCCTGAGATCAAGACCTGCACTGAAATCAAAAGTTGGACACCCAACTGGTTGAGCCACCCAGGCGCCCCCAAATTTTGTCTTTTTATTTGTTTCGTTTCTCCGCACTAGAATAAAATTTAACATGAGCAAGGATATTTGTCTTATTCTCTACTGTGTGTAAAACATACAATAGTGATGAACATGTAATATGTGTTTAATATGTGTGTGAATGAATAATAAGAATATAATATGTTTTCTGTCTTCTTTCTTGTCAGGAATAACGTGTTTTCTGCTTCAGGGTGTATCGTGGTATAACATGTGACTTTCTCTTCACAGGGAGAAGCAGTGCGTCTATCTAGACAGTTGCCCATGTACTTATCCAAAGAGGATGTCCAAGACATTATCTACAGAATGAAGGACCAATTTGGAAATGAAATTAAAGGGTGTGTTCATGGTCGCCCATTTTTTCATCATTTAACCCATATTCCAGAAGATACCTGATTAAATATGTTTAAGAAAATTTGTTACTATTAAAATTGTTTTGGTAATAAAATAATAGGAGTCAGTCTTTAAACGATCTTTGTACTATCATGTGTTAGTTATAAGTGACGCTTCACTGACTTTTATATTTTAAAAGATTTTGAAAACTTTAACGTCAACTATTCGATTTTTTTCTCAAGAACCAGCCTTCATAATTATTGGTTGTAAACTCCAAACTGAAAATACCTCGTATTCTTGGGTGGTTGATTTACTAGGGGCTGTGGATTGAATCGTGTCTCCAAAATTCGTATGTTGAAGTCCTAACCCCCACTGTGACAGAATTTGGAGATGGGGCCTTTTTAGAGGTAATTAGGTTTAGACGAAGTCATGAGGGGAAGGGCTCTCATGATACGGTTAGTGCCCTTCTAAGAAGAGACATCAAGAGCTTTTATTCACTCTCTCCCTTTTCTCTCACCAACTTCCATATGAGAATACAGAGAGATGGTGACCCTTTGTAATCCAGGAATAGAGCTCTCACCAGAAACCAAGCATGCTGGCATCTTGATCTTGGACTTCCAGTCTCCAGAACTGTGAGAAAATAAATGTCTGTTGTTTTTTTAAGCAAGGCAATATATGGTATTATGTTATGGCCGCCTGAGTGGACTAATACACTTAGCAGTCCTATGCCAAGAGAAGTCAAAGAGTGGGCTGGCATATCTGACAGAAGTTGTCCATGTTGTTTAAAATAGGATGGAGAGACAGAATGGGAGAAAGTGAGAAAATAACATTTAGAGGAAGAAAATTTAGCTTTCAGAATCCTGCCATATACTTCTATTTGGGGGTAACAGTTTAGAAATTGCTATCTCTTATATGGAAATTATTGGGCATTGGGGTCACCATTTGTAAGAGAAGATAGGAGGATCCAGAGATTTAATCGAAAATTTAGGGAAGGGGCGCCAGGGTGGCTCAGTGGGTTAAAGCCTCTGCCTTCAACTCAGGTCATGATCTCAGGGTCTTGGGATTGAGCCCCGCATCGGGCTCTCTGCTCAGCGGGGAGCCTGCTTCCTCCTCTCTCTCTGCCTGCCTCTCTGCCTACTTGTGATCTCTCTCTGTCAAATAAATAAATAAAATCTTTTAAAAAAAAGAAAAAAAAATTTAGGTAAGCTTATTCGTTATGTCCTTTAAAAAACTAGGTCCCATGCATACTGCACTAAAACACTTGATTTCCAAAAAGTTGAAACATTTTTAATGGATATGTTTTTTTATAAAGTAAGATGTGTTATACTGGGTACACGATCTCCATACTCAGTCCCATCTCCCGTAATTCTCCAGAAGTTTCCAATTCTGAAGGACCTTGTGTAAGAGGTACAAATTGTGATACGTGGAATTCTACCCGTAGGCAGGCCAGTATGATCCTCTTACCCGTAATACCCCAATACTGTATTTTTTCCATTATCCCCTTAGGAAGTTTGGGGCCGTTCTCTGGGAGGCATTTCTGAGAGTAATCCTTTTTAAATTACTGGGTAAACGGAGGAAAGAGGCGCCCACAGAGATACAGAAGACGAAATTTGCACCACACGTTGGAGCAGCGCTAAAAGGAAATTTAGGACTCATTATGTCGCTGATAAACTTGCACTGCTGCAGGAGCTGTCACGACGACCTGTGACACGAGTGGACTTACCCTGCAGCCCTTGATGTGCCCCGTGCGCGGGGTAATGACGGCGGGTGCTCCTGCGGGTTTGCCGGGCGCGCTCTGCCGTCTTAGCTCGTCTGACCTTGGGACCGTAGGCGCCGCGGAGCCTGCGCCCCGGGGGCTGCCCCGCTCACACCGCCGGCCCCAGAACTGGCCCCGGAGCCGCTGCGCTCAACCGCAGGGTCCGGGGAAGCGCGGCGCGCCCTGGGGGGCCGCCCGCTCGCTCCGGCGCAGTTTGGGGCGGGGCTGTCGCGAGCTCCGCGGAGGCCCCTCGCGGCTCCTCAGGAGGCCCCGGAAGTCCCGCCCCCTCGTGCCGCCCCCCCCATGCCCCCCGCAAGCCCGCGCGGCCGCCGCGGCCCCGCGGGACAAAATGGCGGCGGCGGGCGGCAGCGGCGACGGCCGAGGCCCGGCTCCGGGGACGGAGGTAACGGCCGCCGCGGTTGGGAGGGCGGCGCCGGGGTTCAGGGCAAGGGGAGCAGCTCCGCAGCGGAGGAAAAGCTCTAAACGGCCCGTTTCCTCCTGAGGCGGCGTGTGCCGGGGCGGGAGGCCTCTCGGGGCGGGTTTCCCGAAGCGCCCTGAGGCCCCGCACAGCCCCGCACGAGGGACGCCGGGCCCCGCACGGGCAGGGCTGCGGCCGGTGCTGCGCCGTCTGCCCGGGAGCGCCGGGGCGTGGCCCGGCCGGGCCTGCCGCGCCGCCATCGTGTGACCCTCGGACGAGGCCGTCCGTCCCGCGGCCCGGCGCTTGTCCTTGCTGACCGTGCGAGGCCCCGCGGTCGCACCGGTGTCGTGGCCGGGTCGTGGACCCGCAGCCCCTCTCGCGGGCGGCCTGCGGTTCGTAACCGGAAACGCAGAGAGGACGTGTGTGCTGGACGCGCGGACGCAGGAAGCGGGGCGGCCGAGCCGTCTGCGCGGGTCGCGGCCAGCCGGAGCCGGTGGGTCCAGTTCACAGAGTCTTGGAGCCGATGTAATGCAGGCGGTTTCACGGGAGACTCGTGAAACGATGCGCCGGGCCGCCGGTGGACTGCGCCCTGCTGGTTCTGCTTCCGGCGTTACTGCCGTAAACCAACCAAGGGAAGGACTGAGGAATAAATTACTGCAAGGACAGATTTTTTAAAAAAATGACTTGACTTTGTCGACTACTTTATAAGCATGAATAATAATAATTACCTTAGTCTACATCTTTTGGTTCATCTCACCTAAACTTAAGAAATTTTTATCTTCGAAACCAGGAATACTAGCAGTGAGGTCTCCCCACCGCCACCTTGAGATTCTCTGCTTATATTTTATTACACTTTTTATTCCTCCTTAAGCCACTACACATTAATATAATGATCTTTTCTTTAGTATTTAAAATCCTGTCCCGGGGTTATCAGATTTGAACCACAGCCCTACCCTATATCACAGTTCCCCCAAGAATCTCAAATCCATCTCTTTTAGCTCATTATTTTTCACTTCTGCAGTGAAGATGCTGAACTTGACCCCTAAGTGCACAATCTTTTGTAACATGCCATATTTTTGTTTCTCCCCGTTTTGTCTTGAACATTCATTAGCAGGACCTGGAATAACCTCTTTTCACTTAATTATTACTACATTACTGTTAACCATATTTAAGTGCCTCTGACCTAGGCCACTTTTTCCATAAAATCTTTTAAACTAATCAGTGGTGGAGGATTGGGGGTGTAGATGTCTTCCACCCTACTCAGATTGGGCTAGAAATCGCTAAAACAAACCCCTCCATCTCCACTTCAGTTGCATATTCATTCCTTTGTTTATTCAGTAACATTTTCGGAGTGTCACACTCAGTGCTGAACACAGACTATGAAGACATTCTTTGCCCTCTAAAGGAGAAAAACTTGCAGTATAAATGAATATTTATGGAAGCATAAAGGCGCACCCACTCCGGCTTGGAGAAACCTGTGGGAGAAACTAGTAAGCTGAAAGTTGATAAGGAATGATCTGGGAGAGGAAAGGAAAAAAAGATATTTTAGGCAGACGGAATAGCTTGTGTCAGTGCCTTGGTGAATGCAAGGAATTCTACATCATTGGATCTTGAGGAATAAAGGGAGATTGGATTAGAATAGTAGAACATTGTTCATAAAGGGCCTCAGGCCTCTAAGGATTTGGAAAAAATTTTTAAAGATTTTATTTATTTATTAGAGAGAGAGGGAAACCACAAGCAGGAAGAGGGGCGGCAGAAGAGGGAGCAGCAGACTACTTGCGGGGCAGGAGCCTGACACAGGCTCCCACAGGCCCTGAGCTGAAGGCAGACACTTAACTAACTGAGCAACCCAGGTGCCCAAAGGATTTGGAAAATTTTATCATAAGGACTGTGGGAAGCCATTCACATTTTTAAGCAGGGAAGTACACTGTAAGGTTTGGAAGACGTTAGCCAAGTTAAAAGCAGATAGAAGAAGTTAGCAGGCTACTTAACAGTTGGTTCGGACTGTGCGTGTGATCCAAAGGGATAGAGATAAAGGCTCTGGAGTAACAGAGTCTGTTGGACAGGCATTGAGGCCCCTCATAGCCTTATGGGGGAGTTTCAGTAATTTAGGTTTTCTGAGATGATGCCGTAATAGAACTCAAGTTCCCTCGTCTTTTCTGGGAAGTCAGATTGATGATGAGATCAGATTACTAGAAGAATGGAGTGTCTTTGCCTTTCCTTTCTTTACGAAGAAGTCAATGTAATTGCAGCTCATTCTTTTAAGTTTCTCACAGACTAGGAAAATCATTTGATATCTTTTTAGAAAATTATTAAATCAGATGTCTAAGTTGTAATCTAGGCTTATATCTAGGCCTTTTGGAAACCAGCCTGAAGTTTCTAGCTGTTCCTTAAATGAAACAGTTTTGTTTATAAAGGACTTCAGTATTCAAATATAATTTCCTAGCAAGACAAACTAATGGATGGCAAATTAAAAATTATCTTTAATGTTGAACTGATTTGATTTTTAAGAACTTTCTTGTAGGTATTTTATATTTTATAATTTAGATCCTAGAAATGAGTGATGAGTTAAGAAGAAACAAGCAAGAGATTGGGAATGGATTAAACATATTTTTGGAAGAAAATGGTATGTTCTCAAAAGTTAATTTTATTTGTTTAAAAAGGACATTTTTGTTTTAAATTTGCTTTCTTTTAATCTAAAGACATTGGTAAATAACAGCAAGTTAACTTGCAAGGCAGTGATGTTATCCTGCCCAAAAATATATTTTAAGTGATTCACTAATAATAGCAAAAAACATTTCCATGTGTCTTTATAAGTAGCTAAATGTACATAAGGTACTTATCTATTTTGAAGTTCTTTGTACCTTTTTGGGTCTGTCTCTTTAGCTTCCCTAGTTGTATATATATATATTGTCATAGATCAAAGAGTTTCCCACATACATAGTGATGATCCTTGATGTCCCAGATAAATATAGGATTTCCACTCCACACATGTAGTTTCTAACTTGTCAAAGATTTTTTTAGGGACAGTCAAATTTTAGCTATTTTCTCCACTTAAAACCAAAGTTAAATGTACAATACTTCTCTGCTCCAAAGTTGGAAGAAGGATACTTCATGTTTTCTAGATTTCTTCAGATGAGAAGTTTGAGGATACCCTGTGTATGCTAGTGCATGAATATGATCCAAATCAGCACTTCCCAAAACTTTAATGTGCATAGGAATCTCTTGAGCTTCTTGCTAAAATACATGTCTGATTCAGTAGTTCTGAGTAGGATCTGATATTCTGCATTTCGACATTTCTACTGGTTCAGGAACCACACTGGGTTAACAAGAATACATATGATCCTTTGCCAAATGTTAGGTTCTTGAAATAGAATACAGATACATTTTTAATATAAATGGATACTGAAAAGCAAATAATCAGGATTATGAGTCTGTTTATGGTTCTCTATTCTCAGTTTTCCTTGGGAAGTTAGATTTAGGTTTTCTTCTGGGATACCATTCTTTATTTACCTTGGACTTAAGGCTATTTGTGTGGCTCAGTCAGTTGAGCATCCAGCTCTTGATTTCTGCTCAGGTCATGATCTCAGGTCCTGAGATTGAGCCCTGAAGCCCTGCCTTGGGCTCTGCTCAACGGGGAATCTGTTTTTCTCCCTCTCCTCATGCCCCTCCCCCTGCATGCACACACACACTCTCTATAAAAAATAAATAAGTAAATCTTTAAAAAAAGAGAAAAAAGTTGTATTTCTATATTCTCAAGAATGTTATTGAGGTAGCTGGCTCCGAAATGGCCATCATCCATCCTTACATCCTTGTACCCACAAGTAATTCCTCCCCCCACTTCCTTAAATCTGGGCTAGATTAATTGCTTTAGTCATTAGGTTATAATAGAAGTGACACTATATGCCTTCCAGATAAAGTCCTAGAAGCTTTGTAGCTTTCCTGCTGGCTCTCTTGAAACAGTTTCTCTGAAGAAGTCAGTCACCTCATAAGAAGTCATTCTACCTTGAATCTGTTAAAAGAAAGCACAAGCTAGCCAAGTGGAGAAAGGTGTTTGACTCCCTATTTCCAGTTGTTCAGCCATCCTAAACTCAGGTGCCACATAATAAGGGAAGATGCCTTCTGGTGACTCTAGCCTTAGTTGCCCTGTGTGACAACTATATGAAATACTTCCAGTGAGAACTGCGCGGCTGAGCTCATCATCCCCTAGTACCATGAAAAATAAATTGTTAAACCACTAAGTCTTGATGTGGTTTATTATACAGAGATAGACAAACAGAACACTTACATTATGCCAATTTGAGAATGTTTATTACCAAAATGTCATGTTGATCTTTGAGAAAATGATCAGTATAAGAGTTGCAAATTCATCTGAAATTTTCATACAAAAATGTTATAGTTTTTTAATATAAATTTATTTATGAAATTTCTAGCATTTTCCTTTTCTCTTTTTTTCATTCTTAAAGATTTATTTATTTATTTTAGAGAGAGAGAGTTCACATGAGCAGGGAGAAGGGCAGAAGGAGAGGGAGAGAAGCAGACTGTTCCCTGAGTGAGGACCCCAATTTGGGACTCAGTCCCATGACCCTCAGATTATGACCTAAGCCGAGATGACCTGAGCTGAAATCAAGGGTCAGGCGCCTAACCAACTGAGCCACCCAGCCCACATTTTATTTTCTTCTCATGAAAATGTTCTAGCATTAAATAATTTATATTTAAGAAATAATTTATATTTAAATTATGATTATGTCCTTGAGATTGGAGATACTACTTTTGAGGATTATTTGAAGATCTGATTTTCAGCTCTTCCACTTAATCACTAGAATTTTCCATTCTTGCCGTCCATGTTGTCCCCTATCCATGGGATCAAATTATGAGTGAGAAAGGTATTAATAATTTTTACTGAATATTAACTTTTCTTTTATCTTTGGTTCATGGTATGACTTCTCTAGATATTATTCCCTATAATAGTTTCTTAAGGGCAATCTCCTCTGGGCTTTACCTCTTTCATAGAGAATTATTTCAGTGACATTTGAAAACTTATTCAGATTTATTCACTTACTCTGTTTTTACTAGACATCTATCAAAACCACCTTGGGGAATTCAAGACAGCGAGGGATTCAACATTTAATAAAATATAATCTCTGCCTCCAGGAAGATTTGATCTATTAAAAGAGAATAGTCCACAAATAACCCTGTTAGAATCATTGTTGAATGAGAGGAATAAATATGGAGGAAGGTTTAGAATAAATGCAAATCATATCAGCAAGGGTGATCAGCTTCATGAAGAATATTGCACAGCTGGCTGTGGGGGCTGGGAATTTTTCTTGTTTTGTTTTGTTTTTTCCTGAAGTTTTTTGCATGTTTTTTGTTCACTTTATTTTTTTCACACTTAACATTTTTAATGAATACTTTCACATTCTTTCATCATGATTATATAATGTTGGGTCTACTTCTAAAAATAATTTTTTATTCAATTTATTTAAACTTACAAAACATAGTGTACCCATTCGCCTCCTACCTCCATCTTCTACAACCACCTGTTTGCAATCTGTATCTTTCGGTTTGTGTTTTAGATTCCACATTTAAGAGATCAGAGAACGACTTATTTTACTCCACATCATACCCTCTAGGTCCACTCATGTTTCAAATGGCAAATGTTACAAATTATTTTATTGCTAAATAATATTCCATTGTGTGTGTGTGTATATATGTATATATATACATATATATACAAAAAATATTGTGTATATAGATATACACCACAATGTTTTTTTATCCATTCATTTATCAGTAGACAGGTTGTTTTTGTATTTTGGCTGTTGTAAATAAATGCTACAGTGAACAGGGGGTGGATATATCTTTTCAAATTAGTGTTTTCTTTTTCTTTCTTTTTTTTTTTTGATAAATATGCAGAGTAGGGATTGCTGGACCATATGGTTCTATTTTTAATTTCTTGAGGAACTTCTTACTGTTTTACATAGTGGTTTTACCAGTTTACATTCCCATGAACAGTGCACAAGGGTCCCCTTTTCTCCACACCCTTGCCTATGCTTGCTATCTCTTGTCTTTTTGACAATAGCCATTCTAACAGCTGTGGGGTGATATCTCATTGCGGTTTTTATTTGCATTTCCTTGATGATTAATGATGTTGAGCATCTTTTCATGTACATGTGAGCATATGTATATCTTCTTTGGAAAAAAAGTTTGTTCAGATATATTTTTAATTGGTTTGTTTGCTTTCTGAAGAAAAAAAATTTGAAACAGTAAAAAAAAATGTGACTTGATCACTTTTTATTTCCAAAAAGGATTTGCAGTGAATTATAATTAAAAAATAATTCAAAACCATTAACATAGAAGAAGACATTCAAATTAAATAGTAAAGGTATGTGAAGAATACAGAAAAAATAAGTTGAAAAAGCTCTGTGGGTAGAGAGCAACAGCTAGAGTCAATAGGAAGAAAGGAAGAAGCCCTAGATTTGGAGGGAAGTTGTGTTTCATCACCACACAAGTTCTTTCCTCATTTTCTTCTTCTCACTCATAGCTTATGGGACTCTTACCTCTGCCTGGCCTCCTCCTTTTTTGTTTGTTTTTTAAGATTTTATTTATTTTTTTGACAGAGAGATCACAAGTAGACAGGCAGGCAGAAAAGAGGGAAGCAGACTCCCCGCGGAGCGGAGAGCCTGATGCAGGGCTTGTTCCCCAGACCCTGGGATCATGACCTGCGCCAAAGGTCTGAGCCACCCAGGTGCCCCTCCTTCTATTTTTTTTTTTTCCCCCAAACAATGAAATAAGCCCTAAACTCTAGCACTTGTGTTTTTCATTCATTCAGTGCTTGGTATACTTAGTATTAAAGTCACTGAATATTGTAATATTTCTTATATATAGTTTTACCTCTTCTTATCTTTATCACCCAGCATGGGGCCTAACCCAAAAGGCAATCTACAATTATCTGTATATTTGAATGATAGCATTTTATTTAGCACTCTTTCCCTTTAATTCCAAATATGTAAATATTGACTAACCAGTACTCTTACTCCTCATCCGAAGGAGGGTCACAGGAAATAATATTAGACATTCTTTTAGAAACAAATTTTGAGGGGCCCTGAATGTCAGACTAAAGATTTTTTACTCTAGTAAGAGCAGCTACAAGTTTTTAACTAGAAAAGTAACATTATCAGAATGGTACATTAAGAATATTAGTTTAAAACATGTTGAAAATGAATTGGAAGGAGTAAAGAAGGTTAGTTGAAAAAATCACACTGCTAGAATTCCATTTATGGTATGCATAAGTGTCTCAGTCATCTCATTCTCATTGTGTTCATTCAACATAGAAGAAGAAGAAGTTTCTTTAGAAGAGCTTGAAGAAGAATTTGACATTCTTGAGGTATAAAAATATGTTAGTTCTAAACTTAAATTCAAAGTAAATTTTAAGACATGTTTTTATTTTCCATTTTTCTATTTTAATATTTGCCAGTAAAATGTGTTCATTAGTGACTTTGGATGATGATCAAACCATACGTAACAAGAATGTTGAGTTTATGGTGCACATGGACAAAGAGATGCTTTAAATTTATTTAGTTTTTCTTAATTTTCATAACAGCAAATATTCTGATGTTTTGCCTTGGGGGAAAATGTATATTTTGTTATCCTTCTCTATAGACTTCATGGGTTCCATGTCCTTGTTGCTGTCTCTGTACTTTCTGCTGCATTCTGTAAGGGCCGAAATATTTCTAGATACCTCTTGGTTGTTATTTCTTTCCCAACCACAGATTACACTTCCTTTTTCTTATTTTGGTTGATCTTGGCCAAGTTTTAAAAAGAATTAGATTAAAAGGGATTTATATCATTGTGAATGATATAAAGAAACATTCTGTCATAAAGGGGGGAAAACCATGATGTGAATGGCTAGGATATTTGGACTTTAAAATGAAACAGTTTCTCTGAAATTAATCTCTAAATTATTAAATTTCAGGCAATTTAGGGATATACATTTTGGGGGAAAACTGCCTACTCTTGTATATATGTTAAGATTGGTCCTAATATTACATTTTTCTTTTCCCTAAAGGAGGAAGAAACAGAAACTATAAGTGAAGATGGTAGTTCAAAAGAAGCACATGATATGTCAGTGAAATACACAAATTTTTTTAAAATTTATCACTTTTAGTCAAATATAAGACATATATATCCTATATATAAGAGTCAGCAACACAGTATGCTGTAAGACTGTGGGCGTTGGAGTTGGAAAGCTTCAGGATTAAATTCTGGCTTTATCCATTACTAGCTCTGTTATGATAGACTGTTAATGTCAGTGTGCCCCCTCTATATTATTGTATGCAGATAATACTTTGCCAATTTTTTAACGACAAAATAAGGGAAAATGTAAAGCGACTAGTATCATACCGAGGACATAGTAGACATCCAGTGAATATTTGTTCATATCCCTTATCTCTTTTCACCTATTTCTTAAGAGATACTGCAGTCAAAAAACAAAGCATTTTATTTTTTTGCCCACTTGCCCTGCCCCTACCATCTTGCTGGCTTCCTTCCTTCCTTTTTTTTTAAACAAAGTGTTTTAAAAATGCTTAGTCTGTCACTGTACATCTAACAAATGCATATCATCTTTGGTAAGTTACTCATCATTACAGCATCTTAGAGTAATTAGATGCTGACAGTAATTTGATACTATGAATTTACAGTTATTTTTCTACTAAGCTAATGAAAGAAAGTCTCTCTGTAGTTTAAGTTATATTTTCTTTGAAATTTGCTGTAGTATATGAATATTTTTGGTCTAATTCTTCAAGGAAAAGAATAAGAACATTTTGAAGATCCAATTCAAGCAATTCTGGAAATTTATTGAATTTCTTTATCCTTTTCTTCTCCGATTCTTCTCATTCATAACCATTTTAGAAACAGATTGCATCAACTCTCGATGATGTAAAGTATCTTTCTAAGGCAGATCTGAAACCACTGTCACTGTAATACCTACTGGGGTGGGTGAGTTTTATATATTTCCTGGGGCAAATCTTGACAGTTAATGAAAGCTCTTATTCCAGTTTCTCCTTTTTTTGACTAAAGAGACCATCTTTATTTCAACAAAATGCTTTAATTGGGTGACAAGGTTGAAGTTGAAAGTTATATTTATCCCAGGGAGATTTTACCAAATCTTCTTTGGAACTCAGAATTGAGTAGAAAGGTGAGAGCAGAGACTAAAGCTCTTCAACGGTTCAGGGTAATAATAAAATAGTTAAAATTCGTTTAAAACTTACTATTTACTAACTACTATTCTAAGGCCTTTATATATGTTAACTTTTTTAGAGAACTAGACATTCCCTGAATTTTAAGTATAGGTTTTAGGTGACTTGAAATGAAAATGAGAACTGCTTTTAAAAAAAAAAAATTCCCCACAAACATTTTTCCATCTGCTTCCATCTTTTCTCTCACACACACATACTTCATTTTAAATGTTGCCTTCCCCATCTTTCCTGTGTGCTGACATGCTTCTCTGTTCCCAGCTTCTTTCTGCCCTGTGCATATGCTTTTGGCACACATGCATCGGTGTACTTAAAATCGCGTTGCACACCGCACCCAGTCTTCCAAGTCAGGAATATGGGAGCCATTTTACCATCTGCTTGATCATCTCGTCAGCTCACTTCCTGAAAGCTCTTAAACCTCTTCTCACTCATCAAAATTATTGCCTTAACGCAAGCTCTAATCACTTTTGGCCTCACCCATATTGAAAGACCTTTCTTTTTCTCTAGTCCCACCCATTTCTTGTTCATATTTCCTGTTGCTACCAAAGAATCTTTCTCAAATACAAGTCTAATTAAATCACTCTTACTGGTTATAATCATGGTTACAAATCAAATCTCTTAGCATGATGACCAAGCACTTCATAGTCTGACCTCAGTATACCTTTTCAGCCTCATATCCAATCATTTTTTTCTCTTCTACCCTAAACCTTGACATGCTAAATTGCTTGCAGTTTTCTAAAATAAACCTTAGTTTTCCTGCTTTCCTATACGTTCCTCTTTCTCAAGTATCTGTCTCCCAATAACTTAATCCCTCCTGCTGTACCCCAGGCCACCCGTCAAGCTTTGCTTTATCCTGCAAGACTCAAAATTAATTCTTGAGAATGGACTCTTGATCTCTGTGAGCAAACTGAGCATTCCCTCCTTAATGGTTTTTCATAGTATCTTGTACATATTTTACCATCCTTGCCACCTTACTTATTTTCACATTATACATGACTTTATATATAGTTCCTGTCTCTGAATACATATCTTTCCTCCTTTTTTATGTGACCATACTTTCTTCCTATTGTATAAAAATACGTATATTTCTAAATATGTCAATATTTATTAGTATATAATTTTATAATGTATAAGATATAAATTAATTCTGTCTGTTATCTCCACTAGATTTTGACACCTGAAGGGCAAGGCTGTCTTGTGTTTATCTTTATAGCCTTTATAATATCCTGGTACATTGCAATCAGTAAATGAAATTTATTTATTTATTTGACAGTTATTTGTTGAGGGCATTTATAAACGGGGAGTGTATTAGATGCTGATGAAATCGCAGAGAACCAACCACACCAACAGTCTGGCCTTTATAGAGACGTTTCATTCTATGCTTAATGATTGTCCTAATGAATTGATGTAAACTTCCTAAACCCATTTCTTCAAATGCAGAAAATATCATTCATGAAGCAGAGTTTTTTCTCTTTTTTGTGAAGCTCTTTACTTATGTTACTTTACATACTAATCTGAATTCTAAATGTTAATCTGAATTAATGCTATTATATTCCATTTTTTTATAGTGTAAGAACACCTCAAAAAGTATCCCTCAGGAGTATCTCATCAATGACAGATGAAGAGGTTAGGATTAAATTAGCTAAGAAATTTGTCAACTTTTTGGGACTGAATGACAAAAAAGTAAAATTTTACTACTAATTAATTATTAATAGTTTATTGATTTTTATAATGATTAATTAATTTAATAAAATAATTTTATAAGAATCTATGCTACTCTCCTGATATTTTTTTAGAATTCCATGTGAGTTTCTTACTTTCATATGTGTTTGTGTATTTGTATTTGTAAATAGTATTACAAATACATGAGAATAGCCTTAAGCTATATGTATATACAGTAGAGAGAGGGATTATTCACCATTGCCTGGTGGCACCTCAATGAAGCTGGTAGAAATTCTCTTCAAGTTTATATTTACTTATGAACCAGATGAAACATACCAGAAAATAATAGACTCTTTTATATACACCACCTAGGTTTAATAAAGTTAGCCATATTGTCTTTAAATTCAAGGATCTAAAGTGTGGTCTGTGGCCCGGAAGCATTAACAGCACCTGTGAGTTTATTAGAAATGCAGAATCTCAGCACCACCCCCAGTCCCAATCCTGTTGAATCACAATCTGTATTTTAACAGAAAAATGGAAACTTTGATGCAAATCAATTTTAAAATGAAGATATATATCCAACAAAACTTTCCCCTCTCCCATGCTGTTCACCGCCCTCTCTCACAATAGATGACTGTTCAAAAGTTGATACATGTCCTTTTCATCCACAGTTTGAATTTTTGTTGCATAAGTTTGGATTTTTAATTACACACACATACACACACATTTTTTTTTAAAAGATTTTATTTATCTACCTGACAGAGAGAGATCACAAGTAGGCAGAGAGGCAGACAGAGAGAGAGGAGGAAGCAGGCTCCTGCCGAGCAGAGAGCCCGATGCGGGACTCGATCCCAGGACCCTGAGACCATGACCTGAGCCGAAGGCAGCGGCTTAACCCACTGAGCCACCCAGGCGCCCCAGCACACACATTTTTTAAGTTTTATATAAATGAAGGTTTTTTCTGCAACTTTTTTTTAACTTGAACAGTGTTACTGAAGTTAATCCATCTTAGTCAAGGAATTGTTACTTGCCCTGGTGTTACCAAGATTTTCTCTCACATTTTCTTTTCACAGTGTTTTCACTCTGCTTTTCATGCTTGTCAGAGGCACCACACAAGAAGGTGATTTTATTGAGGGTCTTGCAATAGTGACAGCAGTCATTAAGAACATCTCAAAAGAAGGGGACTTGGGTTTTATAAAGGCAGGTAAACAAGGAAGTTATGTCACTGGGGAAAGGTAGAAGTAGGTCATATTTGGGATGGATAGAGCTTGTTAGAACAGAGTGGTCTTTGTAGTTACTCAGTTCTGGGAACACAAAATGTGGTGGGATTTTTCAACTACCACTTGTCTCAGAGAACACAGGGTTCAGATGAAGTTCAACATTGTTACACTCAAGCACTGGTTTCATCTAGAATTTATTTTGTATATATTCAGTTTTTTAAACATATAGATTATCAGTTTTCAATTATCCTAATGACATTTATTGTTACTAAGGTACATCCTTCCTCCAAAGATTTTTGAATTCCCTATTCTGTTGCATTGGTTTCTTTGTCTCAGAGTTAATACACTGTTTTTAATTATTACAGCTTTATAAAATAAATCTCTTGTACATGTTCTTGAAGAGTATCCATTTGTTGAGTGCAGATTTACACACACACACACACATACACACACACTTTCACTAGATCAGATCAAGCTCATTAATTGTGTTGTTAACACAAACATACATGAACTGTTTTTGTTTCTCTGTTAGTTATTGAATAGTGAAAGAGGATGTTAAAATCTTTCACTGTGATTTTGGATGTTTTTACTTCTGGCTCCAGTGGAAGTTTTTTGTTTGTTTGTTTTATACTAATATAGCTTAGATTAAATTCATAAGATGTGAAATTTTTACATCTAAGAATATGATTTTTTTAAAAAAGATGCTGTACACATCACCACATTTACCCTCAGAAAGGATGGTGGTAGTTAACTCTCACATCAGCAATAATTGTCGGTGGAGATTTTCCTACACCTTTGCCAGTACCAGTTATCTTTGCTCAGGCAAGCAATATACCTTAATATTATTTTAGTATGCATTTTATTGATTACTAGTGAAGATGAAAATATTTTCATATGTTAATTGAGGATTCTGTTTCTTCTCTTGTGAATGCCCTGTTCTGTGTTTTACCAGTTTCTTTTTCTATTTAGAGTATCAGTAGTTTTAGTATTTGTAAAACTCCTATGTTGGAGAGAGAAAAACTTTGTTCTATACGTTGTAAAAAAAATTACCAGTTTATTATGTATATTTAACATGGTGGTGGTGTATTTTATCATGTAGATGTTTGGGATTTTATGTAATCAAATATATTAGAGAGCTTTTTAGTGTTTTTTTTTTCTTGCTCTCCTAATGTAAATAATCACAATTCCAAAATTATATAAATGTATGTTATTGTTTTCTTCTGGTACTTAAAAATTTTTTTTTATTTATTTGAGAGAGAGAAGGGTGAGGGGCAGAGTGAGAGGGACAAGCAGAGTCTCCACGGAGCAGGGAGCTGGATGGATGTGGGACTAGATTCTGGGACTTTGATATCATCACCTGAACCGAAATCTGACACGTAACCAACTGAGCTACCCTGGTGCCCCTTGGTCCTTTGAAATTTCTAATGAAAATCTTTAACTATGGAAATACATTTGGTCTGAGAAGTGTCATGAATATCTACGTTTCTCTTCTAAAATGTTAGCCAGTTGTCTCTTGAACTTAATAAATAATTCATGTTTACCTGAAATGCTGCCTTGCTCATATGCTAAATTATAATGCGTTCAAGTATATTAGCTCTGTGCCCTTAACCTCTGCACTTTTCTTTATCTATAAAATTAAGATAATAAATTTTTTGCAAGAACTAAATATAAGTAATTAAATCAAATGTAAATATGAATAAAACATGTATACTGTTTAACCCATTGACTTAGTATATGCTCAATAAATCAGTTATTATTATTAATTTTTTATTAACATTGTTGATTCTACTTTATGATTAGAACCAAACTTTTTATAATTATTGCTATGTAAGAAATTTTAATATCTGGTAAGGTAAGGTAAGTTTCCATCCTTATGTTTCTTTGGAGCCTAGGAGATTATATTTATCTTTATGTGTTAAAATCTTATGTTTCTTTACCACTTACTCTCCACAAATTATATATCTATCTG
Organism: Mustela erminea; assembly: GCF_009829155.1. Classification (NCBI taxonomy): domain Eukaryota; kingdom Metazoa; phylum Chordata; class Mammalia; order Carnivora; family Mustelidae; genus Mustela; species Mustela erminea. Next base: position 2,689,798 of record NC_045621.1, read on the forward strand.
AGGTTTGAAATACTGTTCTTAATTATTTCATCTGTTGTTTTTTCCTGAGAACTACTATTAGGAATATTGTTGTCTTTTAGTTATGTTTATTTCCAATGTTATTACAGTTTCTTAAGCTTATAAAATATTTTATTCATTTTCAGAGGCTTAATATGAGAAATAAGAAGTTTGGTATAATTACAAATGAAAAATTCAGAAAATCACCAGGAAATTCTTGGTAATCCCTGCTTTTCTAATTTAAAAAGTCTTTTTAAAAAAATGCTAAATCTGAAATACTTTCTATATGATAGCTGCATAGTTAGAAATTTCTCATAGAGCATTTCTTTTTTATTTTTTCCTTAAAGCTTTGGATTCAATATATCAACTGGTATGTACTGTCACTATTCAAAGTATTGCATGAGTGCTTATAAATATGCTATTAAGGTAAACATGTGTAGGACATAAACACTATCTATGAGTAATAGGTATCAGAATTACCCTTTTTTGGTCAGCCATGAAAAAACCATACTCCAGTTTTCAACTTTTGCTATCTTTTTTTCATGACCCCAAATTTTTGTTTGAATTTAGCCAATAGGGAAGACATGTTCTAGGAAGGTTATCAGTTTTCCTGCACATCTTGGCAAAAGGTATATTCTTCCCTTTTCCTTGTTCAAGTACATTAAGTAAAAATGATTCTTTGTTAATTATCTCTTAAGGAGCTGATGAGAGAAACTGAAGAGAAAGAAACTAACAAGTGGGAGATGAGGAAGGAAGGAAATAGGGTGGATTAACAGGATAGGTGTTAGTAGATACTGAAAAATAGGCTTTTTAAGGATCTCAAGTATAGGAAAAATTGGAAGTATAAATTCTAGAGGAAATATTTATAAATGGAAGATCAATGAGTAAAAGTTGAGCAACAGATACCTTGAGCAAGACAGCTATGAACCTTATATAACTATATATATTAATATATATAATACATATATAGTATAGTATATAGTATATACTATATATATCTATAGTATATACTAATATATAGTATATACTATATTATCTTTTAAGGAAAATTGTGCAACAGAAAATACAGTAATATATATTACTATATATTAATATAGTTATATATAATATATAATATATATACTATATTATATAGTATATAATATAGTATAGTATATAATTAATATACTATATACTATATATAATTAATATATATAATTAATATATGATATATACTAGATTATATACTAATTAATATACTGTATACTATAATATAGTATATAATTAATATAGTTATATATAATATATATTATATAGTATATAGTATATATAATTATAATATATATTACTGTATATTCTGTTGCACAATTTTTCTTAAAAGATATAAAAAACATTAATACTTAATATGTTACTAGGTTTAATTCTAATTATTATGGATTAAATAGGCTGATAAAATTAATCCAAAATAGTATGAACAATATGGAAAATAAAATGATTGCGTGTATTAACTTAGGTTAAACACATTTTTAAATTAATTTGCTAACCATTTGCCTTAGCTGAATTATTATTAAAATACTGTACAATAATTTATATACATAATAATTCGTAGAGCAAAGGAAGATCTCAAAGAAGTTTTATCTTTTAAGGAGGATTAAATTTTTTAATTGCAAAAAAAAATTTTTTTTAATTGCAGTTTGTATTAAGTATATCTCACTCATTATATTTTAGTTCTTTGAGAACTAATAGTTAACATTAATCAGTCATCACCTTTGGAGTCAGTAAATATTTGAATGCCTTTTACATTGTAAACATTAGATTAATTCAAATTATTTTTCTATATTGGAAAAGAGATTACACATTGCCTATAAAGATGTACTTCAGATGATAAGTATGGTTGTGTATATGATTCGTAGAAAGTAAACTTAGAAACTTACAATCATTCTTCATATGTAAAAATTTTTAATTTGTAAGTAATAGGTAGGGGTGAAAAAGTATTCAAATTTGCTTTTTTTGGTTGATGTACAATTTTTAGTAACTCTTCTATAGCTTAAAATAAGTTTAGCTATGTATTTGATTGAATAATGATTGGTATCTACATTAGGAAACACATAGCAAATCAATAATTCTGTTGTCTTACATTTATATAGGATGCCTTACAAATTTCCATCATATACACATTTATGTAATTTTCACAGAAATACTATAGGTCATTAGTGTTTTGTAGATGAAGTACAATATGCTTAAGTAACTAACCCAAGTTTGTCCCTGGCAAATCTCTTTACTCTTGGTTCATTTCTTTTTTACCATGCTGACATTCTACAGAGTTGCTTACAGAATTATACTTTTTACACAATTATACTTTTTATAAAGACAAATATTTGTTTATTTTAGTCATCCCTGACTATATTAAAGTTGTTAACACAGAATGGGAAAAGATTACCTAACTGGATTCCTTAATATGAAATGTAAAAACAATTTTCTAGTGAGTCATCTTGGCCATGTTGAGTACAGAACCTGTTTTAAAGTCACTTTTGGGAAAAGATATTTGAAAATAAGGAATGGTTTTTTAAATGATTGTGCAGTTTTAACGCCAGTGTAGTTTAGCCTTTAATCCTTAAATTTATACAACCTACCTGCAGAGAAAATGTGTCACAGAAGAGCTGATTTTGTATACTACAAAAAACATTGTTTAGAGTGAAAAGACCTGTGTTCTGATTATGGCTCTGGTACTTTTCCTAGTTCAAGTGATCTTCACAAAGTCATTTATCCTCTTTGAACCTTAGGTTCTCACATAAAAAACGGGAAAAAAAATCTGATAGGATTATTCAGGTGAAACAAGATCATATACATCAAAGCACCGTAAATTTTTTTCATTTTTCCCTACTGAAATCTATACATATGTATCTCTGTCACTTTTCTGTCCAAAAGAGAAGGATGAGATTATTAAAACTCTACCACCAGTAAGTAAAATTTAGAAATAAATACTTGAATTCAGGAATAAAGTTTCCGCCTAAAAGGAAATTTGATAAAGTGGTAAGAGTAAAGTACATTGTGTAATACAGTAATTTCATAATTTCTTTGTTCTCTAAGTCTGGAGTTTTAGTCTTTTGAAGCTAGAGACACCTGCAGTTGTATTTCCTAAAGTTAGTGGTTTAGTTGCAAGTACATGGCTCTCAGGTTTCCATTTGTATGAAGCAGCTTAAAGAAATAATATTTTGAGTTTTATTACTTTCTTTTAAAAGTGTGAAAATGAGGACATTTATGTCAGAGAATGAATAAATAAAGTATATAGCAATAATTACATAGTTGGCACAAGACTAATATTTATAATTCCCCTACCTGCCCACACATAACAAAATCTGAAACTCAGGGGAAAAAATCTGTAGCAGGTAAGGTAATTTTAGATTCCTCTAGTAAAAGGAAATTCTTATCTTTTGTCTTCAATGTCTACAGTCTACAGTTACCTTAATTCCTTGGCCACTATTAAAATTTTATATATTTATTATGTTAAAAGTGCTTCCATCCCAATCTAAGATGAGTTGATAATTATCTGTTAAATTGAGTCGGTACCGTATATGAATTGCCAGGCTCTCATCAGCTGTGGAAAATTGTACTTCAGTTACTTTTCGTTCAGCATCTGCTTGAACAAAGGTGGGTTTAAATAATTCCTCTCCAGTATTTACTTTAACTTTAGGAAGACAGTTTTTTGCAGCAAAATTTGAAAATTTCTTTCCAGTACTAAGGAGGACTTTAGGCAGACACATGCCTCAAGGAAGGAAGGTAGAAATTTGGTTTGCCTTTTATATTAATTTTAGAGTAATCTATTTTTCTTCAGTTTGAATTGGATTGCAAATAAGAGTTAACAGAATGAAAGGAAAAATGACATTTTTCACTTGTTTTAAATCAGGTCTTCATGAGAGAGTTTGCATTTTACTTGAAATATGAATTCTCAGACCATCAGATTTTCATATTTGTTTAAACATTTATCAAGCATTGAATATGTTAGGACTTATGCTGTGGAGAGAACTCAGGTATATAATCTTCAGTCATTCTTTGAGGGTAAAACTATTATCCTCATTTTCAAAGTGAGAAAATGGATATTTAAGGGAGCACTTAATGTAAAAAACATGTGATTAGTATCATATAACACATCTGAATTTATGTCTTTCAATACTATGTGTTTTTTAATTTTGGTTAATATGAAACTTTTTAAATTATAAAATTGATTCCAATTCACTATAGGAAATTTGAAGGATTCAGAATACAACAGAAAGATACTCATAATCTTACCATCCAGAAATAATATTTGTATATATTTCCTTCCAGTGTTTTTGATACATACTTTATGTAGATGAGAATATTTCTTGTATATAATCTTTTTTTTAAAATTTTTTCAATTTATTTATTTTCAGAAAAACAGTATTCATTATTTTTTCACCACACCCAGTGCTCCATGCAATCCGTGCCCTCTATAATACCCACCACCTGGTACCCCAACCTCCCACCCCCCCGCCACTTCAAACCCCTCAGATTGTTTTTCAGAGTCCATAGTCTCTCATGGTTCACCTCCCCTTCCAATTTCCCTCAACTCCCTTCTCCTCTCTAACACCCCTTGTCCTCCATGATATTTGTTATGCTCCACAAATAAGTGAAACCATATGATAATTGACTCTTTCTGCTTGACTTATTTCACTCAGCACAATCTCTTCCAGTCCCATCCATGTTGCTACAAAAGTTGGGTATTCATCCTTTCTGATGGAGGCATAATATTCCATAGTGTATATGGACCACATCTTCCTTATCCATTCGTCCGTTGAAGGGCATCTTGGTTCTTTCCATAGTTTGGCGACCATGGCCATTGCTGCTATAAACATTGGGGTACAGATGGCCCTTCTTTTCATGACATCTGTATCCTTGGGGTAAATACCCAGGAGAGCAATTGCAGGGTCATAGGGAAGCTCTATTTTTAATTTCTTGAGGAATCTCCACACTGTTCTCCAAAGAGGCTGCACTAACTTGCATTCCCACCAACAGTGTAAGAGAGTTCCCCTTTCTCCACATCCTCTCCAACACATGTTGTTTCCTGTTTTGTTAATTTTGGCCATTCTAACTGGTGTAAGGTGATATCTCAACGTGGTTTTAATTTGAATCTCCCTGAGGGCTAATGATGATGAACATTTTTTCATGTGTCTGATAGCCATTTGTATGTCTCGATTGGAGAAGTGTCTGTTCATATCTTCTGCCCATTTTTTGATATGTTTGCCTGTTTTGTGTGTGTTGAGTTTGAGGAGTTCATTATAGATCCTGGATATCAACCTTTTATCTGTTCTGTCATTTGCAAATATCTTCTCCCATTCCGTGGGTTGCCTCTTTGTTTTTTTGACTGTTTCCTTTGCTGTGCAGAAGCTTTTGATTTTGATGAAGTCCCAAAAGTTTATTTTCACTTTTGTTTCCTTTGCCTTTGGAGACATATCTTGAAAGAAGTTGCTGTGGCTGATATCGAAGAGATTACTGCCTATGTTCTCCTCTAGGAGTCTGATGGATTCCTGTCTCACATTGAGGTCTTTTATCCATTTTGAGTTTATCTTTGTGTACGGTGTAAGAGAATGGTCGAGTTTCATTCTTCTACATCTAGCTGTCCAGTTTTCCCAGCACCATTTATTGAAGAGACTGTCTTTTTTCCACTGTATATTTTTTCCTGTTCTGTCGAAGATTAATTGACCATAGAGTTGAGGGTCCATATCTGGGCTCTCTACTCTGTTCCACTGGTCTATGTGTCTGTTTTTATGCCAGTACCATGCTGTCTTGGTGATCACAGCTTTGTAATAAAGCTTGAAATCAGGTAACGTGATGGCCCCAGCTTTATTTTTGTTTTTCAACATTTCCTTAGTGATTTGGGGTCTCTTCTGATTCCATACAAATTTTTGGATTATTTGCTCCAGCTCTTTGAAGAATACCGGTGGAATTTTGATCGGAATGGCATTAAAAGTATATATTGCTCTAGGCAGTATAGACATTTTAACTATGTTTATTCTTCCTATCCAAGAGCTTGGAATGGTCTTCCATCTTTTTGTGTCTTCTTCAATTTCTTTCATGAGTGTTCTGTATTTCCTTGAGTACAGATCCTTTACCTCTTTGGTTAGGTTTATTCCCAGGTATCTTATGGTTCTTGGTGCTATTATAAATGGAATGGATTCTCTAATTTCCCTTTCTGTATTTTCATTGTTAGTGTATAAGAAAGCCACTGATTTCTGCACATTGACTTTGTATCCTGCCACGTTGCTGAATCACTCTCAATGTGAATGGCCTAAATGCACCCATAAAATGGCACAGGGTTGCAGATTGGATAAAATGACAGTTGTCTACAAGAGACCCATTTTGAACCTAAAGATACACGCAGACTGAAAGTGAAGGGATGGAGAAGCATCTTTCATGCCAATGGGCCTCAAAAGAAGGCTGGGGTAGCGATTCTCATATCAGATAAATTAGACTTCAAACTAAAGACTGTAGTCAGAGATAGAGAAAGACACTACATAATCCTTAAAGGGACTATCCACCAAGATGATCTAACAATTGTAAATATCTATGCTCCCAATATGGGAGCAGCCAATTACTTAAGAAAACTTAATCAAGATGAAGAGTCATATTGATATGAATACACTAATCGTAGGAGATCTTAACACGCCTCTCTCAGAATTAGATCATCGAAGCAGAAAATCAATAAAGAAACAAGAGCATTGAATGACACATTGGACCAGATGGACCTCATAGATATATACAGAGCATTCCACCCTAAAACAACAGAATACTCATTCTTCTCAAGTGCACATGGAACCTTCTCCAGAATAGACCACATACTGGGTCACAAATCAGGACTCAACCGATACCAAAAGACTGAGATTATTCCCTGCATATTCTCAGATCACAATGCTTTGAAACTGGAGCTCAATCACAAGGAAAAGTTCAGAAGGAACTCAAACACCTGGAAGCCAAAGACCACCTTGCTTAAGAATGCTTGGATCAACCAGGAGATCAAGGAAGAACTGAAACAATTCATGAAGACACTTCAGTCCAAAACCTATGGGATACAGCAAAGGCGGTCCTAAGGGGAAAATACATAGCTATCCAAGCCTCCCTCAAAAAAATAGAAAAAGCCAGAACACACCAGCTGTCTCTACACCTTAAAGAACTGGAGAATCAACAACAAATCAAACCAACTCCACACATAAGAATGGAAATCATCAAGATTAGAGCTGAGATCAATGAGGTAGAAACCAGAGATACAGTAGAACGTATCAATGAAACCAGAAGCTGGTTTTTTGAAAGAATCAATAAGATCGATAAACCATTGGCCACACTAATCCAAAAAAAAAGAGAGAAAGCCCAAATTCTTGTATATAGTCTTATTGTTTTTTTGTTCTTTCCATTATATAAGCATTATCTCATACGTTAAAAATAATTTTTAGGTGTTTTTTTTTAATAGCTGCACAGTGTTTCAGCATATAAAATGATTTGTTTAAACATTTTTGATGATTTCAATTGTTACAATTTTCTCAAAATTTTTATTCACAGTTTCTATATATCATTTAACACTTAAATAAATTTATAAGGATATAAGAAACCAAGAAAAATATTTGTTAGATACAGAATTATAACCATTTATGTGAATTTTTAAATTACATGAAATATTTTAACTTTACATATAAGCATAGTACTGAACTGTACACATCTTTTAATCCGAGTTACATTAATTATACAGACACTAAAATGCACAGGAAAAGACTAGAGGGAATTACACTAGAGTCTTAATAGCTGCCGTGATCTTTCACTGGGGTTATTTAACAAGCTTCCTTTAGGAGCACCCAAATACAAAAAATAATTAATAACAAATATAAAGGAACTAATTGATAATGATACAATAATAGTAGGGGATTTTAACACCCCACTTACATCAATGGAGAAATCTTCTAAACAGAAAATCAATAAGGAAAAAATGGCTTTGAATGACACACAGGGATGGATGGATTTAACAGGTATATTCAGAATATTCCATCCTGACACAGGAAAATTCACATTCCATTCAAGTGCACATGGAACATTCTTCAGAATAGATCTCATATTACCCCACAAAAAAAGCCTCAACAAATTCAAGAAGATAAAAGTCATATCACACATCTTTTCTGACCACAACACTCAAACTAGAAGTCAACCACAACCAAAATATGGAAAGAACTCAAATATATGGAGGTTAAATAATATGCTGCTAAACAATGAATGGATCAGCCAGGAAATAAAAGAAGGGGGGAAAAGTACATGGAGACTAATGAAAATGAAAACACAATGGCCCAAATTCATTGGGATGCAGCAAGAGTGGTTCTAAGAGGGAAGTTTATATCAATATAAGTGTAAAAGCAAGAAAAGTCTCAAACAACCTAACTTTCCACCTAAATAGGAGCCAGGAAAAAAACAAACAGAACCCTAAACCAGCAGAAGGAAGGAAATAAAAAAGATTAGAGGAGAAATAAATGACATAGAAACTAAGAAACAGTAGAACAGATCAATGAAACCACTGGCTGATTCTTTGAAAAATTCAGTAAAATTGATCAGCTCTAGCCAGACTTATCAAGAAAAAAAGAGAAAGGACTCACATAAAATCACAAAGGACAGAGGGGAAGTAATGCCCAAATAACAAATAAGGTTAGTTATAAGAGAATATTATGAAAAACTATATGCCAACAAATTGGACAACCTAGAAGAAATGGATAAATTTCTATAAATATAAACTGAAATAGGCAGAAGTGGAAAATTTGAACAGACTGATAACCAGCAAAGAAAATGAATCAGTACCGAAAAACTCCCAACCCATGAAAGTCCAGGATCAGATGACTTCACAGGCGAATTCTAGCAAACATTTAAGGAAGAGTTAATATTTATTCTTCTCAAGCTATTTCAAAAAATAAAAAAGGAAGGATAACTTCCAAACCCATTCTATGACACCAGCAAAACCTGATACCAAAACCAAATAAAGACACCACACACAAGAGAGAACTATAGGCCAATATTGCAGATGAATATTGATGCAAAAATCCTCAACAAAATGCTAGCAAACCAAATCCAATGATGCATTAAAAAAGTCGTTCACCAGGATCAAATGGGATTTATTCCTGGGTTGTAAGGGTGGTTCGTTATTATCAAATCAATCAATGTGAGGCGTCACATCAGTAAGAGAAAGGATAAGAACCCTATGATCATTTCTAGTAGAAGCATTTGACAAAGTACAACATCAATTCATGGTAAAGACCCTCAATAAAGTAGATTTAGAGGAAATATACCTCAATATAAGGCATATTTAAATAAATATTATATAAATTATATATAAATATTATTATAAATATAATATTTATATAAATAAAAATATAAGGCATATTTATATATTTCATATATGAAAAGCCTATAGCTAACATTATCCTTAATGTAGAATAACAGCTTTTCCCCTAATGTCAGGAACAAGACAAGTATGTCCACTCTCACCATTTATATTCAACCTACTGCTAGAAGTCCTAGCCATAGCAATCAGACAACAAAAAGAAATAAAAGGCATCCAGGCTGGTAAGAAGTAAAATTTTACCTATGCGGATGGCATAATACTATGTATAGAGAACCCCAAAACCCACCAAAACTAGAGCTGAAAAACAAACTCAATAAAATTGCAGGATACAAAATAAATGAACAGAAATATGTTGCATTTTTTAAAAACTTCTATTTATTTGAGCATGAGTCAGGGCAAGGGCAGGAGCAGAGGCGGAGGAGCAGAGGGGGAAAAAAATCTCAAGTAAACTCTGCACTGAGTGTGGAGCCCAGCATGGGCTTAGTCTCACAACCCTGAAATGGTGTTGGGAAAACTGGACAGCTACATGCAAAATAATGAAACTGGACCATTTTATTACATCACACTCAAAAATAAAATGGATTAAGGACCTAAAAAGCGAGACCTGAAACCCTAAGTGTCCTAGAAACAAGCTGTAATTTGTCTGACATCAGCTGTAACACCATCTTTCTAGACATGACTCCTGAGTCAAGAGAAACAAAAGCAAAAATAAACTATTTGAACTATAACACAGTAAAAATCATCTGCACAGCAAAGGAACAATAAACCTAAAAGAGAATCATAGTAGATTCTTCATGGCAGAAGATGTTTGCAAATGACATATCCTATAAGGAGTTAGCATCCAAAATACATAAAGAATTTACACAACCCAGGGCACCTGAGTGGCTCAGTCATTAAGTGACTGCCTTTGGATCAGGTCATGATCCCAAAATGCAGCGTCCTGGAATCGAGCCCTGCATCAGGCTCTCTGCTTGGTGGGGAGCCTGCTTCTTCCTCTCCCATCTGCCTGCTGCTACCCCTATTTGTACTCTCTCTCTGTCAAATAAATAAAATCTTAAAAAAATAAAAATAAAAAAACTTATATGACCCAACACCAAAACCCCACAAATAATCCCATAAAAAATGGGCAGAAGACATTAATAAACACTTCTCCAAAGAAGACATAGAGATGGCCAACCGAAAAATGAAAAGATAGTCATCATCACTTACCATCAGGGAAATTAAATCAAAACATCCATGAGATTTCATCTGACACCTGTTAGAATGGCTGAAATCAACATAAGAAACAAGTATTGGCAAGGAAATGGAAAAAAAGGAATATTCCCTCGTGTTGGTAGAATGCAAACTGGTATAGCCACTGTGGAAAATAGTATGGTGGTTCCTCAAAAGATTAAAAATACCAAATAACCCAGTAATTCCACTACTAGGTATTTGCCCAAAGGATACAAAATCGCTAAATCAATGGGATACATGCACCCGTGTGTTTATAGCATTGTTATTTACAATACCCAAGATAGGGGAGCAGTGTATGTGTCCATCAGTTGATGAATGGATAAAGAAATGGTGCATATATACAATGGAATATTACTCAGCCTTTAGAAAGGAATGAAATCTTTCCATTTGTGAAGACATGTTTGGAGCTAGAGAGTATAATTCTAGGCAAAATAAGTCAGAGAAAGACAAATACCGTATGATTTCACTCATGGAATATAAGAAACAAAACAAGCAAAAGGAGAAAAAAAAGATCAAGAAACAGACTCTTTAATTATGAGGAAGATACTGATGGTTACCAGAGAGCAGGGGGCCATGGGCATGGGTTTCAAGAGGAGATGAGGATTAAGGATGCACCTGTGGTGAGCACTGGGAGATATATGGAATTGCTGAATTACTGTATTGTGCTCCTGAAAGTAGTAGAACACTATATGTTAGCTAATGAATTATTTTTTTAAAAAGCTGCTTAACTGATCTCCTAATTCCAGTTTTGCTTCCTTATAAACTCTTCTCCACATAGGAGCCAGAGCAATCCTTCACAGAAATTAAGTCATTTCTCTCTATATAATTTCCAATGGCTTTGTCAGAGTAAATTCCAGACACTTACTATGCCCTACAAAGTTTAACACTATGAATATCTCTCAGCCCCAACTTCCATTTCTCTATGCTTTTAACATTCTGTATTTGATTCCATGTTTCATTCCTCTAGCCACACTGGCTCCTCTTTTTTTTTTTTTTTTTTTGTAAATCCAACTTTTTAAAATTATTTTTATTATTTTTTATAAACATATAATATATTTTTATCCCCAGGGGTACAGGTCTGTGAATCACCAGGTTTACACACTTCACAGCACTCACCAAAGCACATACCCTCCCCAATGTCCATAACCCCACCCCCTTCTCCAACCCCTTTCCCCTGAGCAACCCTCAGTTTGTTTTGTGAGATTAAGAGTCACTTATGGTTTGTCTCCCTCCCAATCCCATCTTGTTTCATTTATTCTTCTCCTACCCACTTAAGCCCCCATGTTGCATCACCACTTCCTCATATCAGGGAGATCATATGATAGTTGTCTTTCTCCGCTTGACTTATTTCCCTAAACATGATAAGCTCTAGTTCCATCCACGTCGTCGCAAATGGCAGGATTTCATTTCTTTTGATGGCTGCATAGTATTCCATTATGTATATATACCACATCTTCTTGATCCATTCATCTGTTGATGGACATCTAGGTTCTTTCCATAGTTTGGCTATTGTGGACATTGCTGCTATAAACATTCGGGTGCACGTGCCCCTTCGGATCACTACGTTTGTATCTTTAGGGTAAATACCCAGTAGTGCAATTGCTGGGTCATAGGGCAGTTCTATTTTCAACATTTTGAGGAACCTCCATGCTGTTTTCCAGAGTGGTTGCACCAGCTCGCATTCCCACCAACAGCGTTGGAGGGTTCCCCTTTCTCTGCATCCTCGCCAGCATCTGTCATTTCCTGACTTGATAATTTTAGCCATTCTGACTGGTATGAGGTGGTGTCTCATTGTGGTTTTGATTTGTATTTCCCTGATGCCGAGTGATGTGGAGCACTTTTTCATGTGTCTGTTGGCCATCTGGATGTCTTCTTTGCAGAAATGTCTGTTCTTGTCCTCTGCCACACTGGCTCCTTTTAATGTTGCTTCAAAGTGTAAGCCATGATCTTTTTCTCAGGGTCTTTCCAGTTGCCTTTTTTTTTTTTTCTGGGATTCTTTTGTTCTGGTATTCACATTGTTTATTGACTCACTTCATTGAACTTTCTGCAGCAGTATTCTTTTATCAGTAATGACTTCCCTAGTCGCTCTATAAAACACAGCCCAGGGGCGCCTGGGTGGCTCAGTGGGTTAAAGCCTCTGCCTTTGGCTCAGGTCATGATCCCAGGGTCCTGGGATTGAGCCAGGGTCCTGAGATCAAGCCCTGCATCGGGCTTGCTGCTCAGCAGAGTCTGCTTCCTCCTCTCTCTCTGCCTGCCTCTCTGCCTACTTGTGATCTCTGTCTAATAAATAAATAAATAAATAAATCTAAAAAAAAAAAATAGCCCATCCCTCCCTTTTTATTTATTACTCTGTCCTACTTATCCTAGTTTTTTTTTTCTTTTTATCACTGACCTAATCTATGTTTAATGGTTTGTTCGTCTCTACTCACTAAAATGTAAACTTTATAAAACCAAGAATTTATTTAGTCATTACTGTATCCCAGATACTAAAATAGGGCAGGATATACAGTTAGCATTGACTAATTATTTGTTTAATGAATGAATATTTTCTCTAAGTAATAGAATTTTAGGTGGGTTTAATTTTCTCCCATAGACTTTTTTTTTACCTATTTTTTTTTTTTTTTTGCTATATAGATCAAATGTTATTACTTGTAAAATCTAACAACTTTAAAAAATAACAGGTTTTTGTAAAGAACATTTTCGTATTCCAAGATCAAATACAAATGTATTTTCTATGTGTTTTTTTTCCTTTTGGGGTTTTTACATCTGTCATTCATTTACCCACCAAACCTGCCCAATCTCTAAATTGTTTCTCAGTACATTTACATACTTTATGTAATCTATCATTTTTATTTTCTTAAAGTCACCACACTGGAGGCTTCTGACCTGCTCTACTCTGAATTGGTCATTCTCTATGCCTCTTGCACGGCCATGTTCCAGGGATCTACCATGATCTGGGGATTCATTTTACATCTCTTGAGTTGAATTGAGTTTCCTGAATCCCAGTGTCTCTCTTTCCTGTTTTCTACATTATTATAGTGAGGCACATCCTCCAGTACTATCTTAAGAAATGGTACATGAGATTTAAAGTTTTTGAGACTTCTTGTGCCTGGAATCACTTATGTCTGATTGTTTATACTCAGCAAGATATAAAATTCTAGTGTGGAAGTGTTGTATCTAGAGCAGCGAGTTATGCAGATAGGCACCACATTCAGGAGGCCAAATTGAGGAGTCTTTATTTAAAAGCCAGTGGCTGTGAGGGGGCTCATGCACTCCAAAATCTCGCAGCCCCGAATGAGCTCAGGGGTAGACCTACAAAGGCATAAACCACATCCTGTTGCCAGTTTTTTAAAATTGCTAAACATAGTACAGAAGCAGAAATTCTGGGCTAAACAGATATTTAGGGTAGGGGACATTTCCTGAAATTGTTATGTCTGGAGTATTTTGCGTTTTGGTTTTTTTGTGTGTGTGTATGTGAAGTTTGCAATAACACATTTATAGTAACATGATTGTGTTACAAAATGCCCACTTTTTATAAAATGGCGTGATGTACTAAGTCCATCTTCTGGGTGTCTCAGAAAATATTTGTTATAGAACTTTAAAGGCAGTATTCTTTTTTGTCTTAGCTTCTAGCCGTGCTATCTAAAGGCATTTGATGTGGAGGGGTAGGTGGTATCTGACTTGTTTATTCTCTCTAGAAACTGGTAGGACCTTTCTACCCTAACTATTCTGGAATTTTATGAAAATGTGTCTTGGTGAGGATTTGATTTTATTACTGTGCTGAGCACCCCATGAGCCTTTTCAGTTTTAAATCTATGTTCCTTTAGTTCTGAGATATTTTCTTGTGTTTTCTAACTGGTTTCTTCCTACGCGTATTCTCTTAAAATTTTTGTATGACACTCTTCTTAGATTGATGAGTATATAGATAGATATGCACATGCCTGTATATAGATGTATATGTATATATGAATAATTATCTATCTCTTTGCCTTTATACTGTAGTTTCTAAATTTCCTCAACTTCATTTTCCAACTTTAAAAAAAAATGTGTGCTAATCTATTAATATCAACTGCTCATATTCTGTATTTTTTCAAAAAATTTATTATGAACATTTTAAACAGAAAAGCTGAGAGAATAGTCCTGTGATTACCCATATTCTCACCTTCTAGATTTACAGTTAACATTTGCTATAGCTATTTACATGTTTGTATTTTTTTCTGAACTATTTGAAAGTTTTAATCATCATGACACTTGATCTCTAAGTACTTCAGAATGTATCTCCTAAAATAATGCATTTCCTAGAAATATTCTTCTTCAAAAATAAAACTGTGTCTGCCAGGAATGGCCAGCAGTCCCTGTCCTGACAGATGAAACTTACTCCAGACTTTGCCATGAAAGAGAGAAGGCAAGGGGGTCAACGCTCAGGAACAAAGACCCTTTACCCTTCTTTGCTCCCCCTTTTATTGGTCCTTCAGGATAATCACAGATCCTTATCACTGTTTCTCAAGCACATAATTGTTGGGCTCCCCGCCGAGGGGAGGAGGCGCCCGGGCCAGCCGGAGGCCTCTCCTTGGGGCTGACTGGGATGGCGAGTGTCGCGAACCCGGAACGCACCCACAGAAGACACCGGGCTCGGGAGGTCTGTCGAAGCAGGATCTCGCTTTATTGAGCAGGGCAGCGGCTTATATGGGGTGAGGGAAGGGAAGTGAGGTCAGCAAAGTGGGGGCCAATGGGGATGTGCCCTGTCGGAGGGAGTTGGGAGAGACACGCCCTGCAGGGGGTGGAGACTCGCGGGAAAGGAAACTGATGGGAAACCCAAACCGCCACTTTGGCGCCTTTGTGGTCGGCCATGTGGGTTCCCGATCCGGAAGAGAAGGCCACCCGGCGCCATCTTAGCCTCTTAGGGCCCAACACATAATGTGTGACAAGAGGGGTTACTGGAACTAGGAGGATCTGTTTATAGTAAAGATACAATATGCTAATCTGCATATTCTATGAGATCTGCTAAACATAGCTGAGGGGACAGTGCATACATCTCTTAGATCACAGGGCAGCCCTTTGGGCTAAGAAAGCCTCAGGGAAGGCAACTCCCCACGGCATTCCTACGGCAGCGTGGTCACACAGGCCTTGGCATTCCAAAGGCCTATGACCTTCTCCAAAACCTTGCCTTGCCCCCCCACAGGCTCTGTGTTACAATTTAGCAGCCTGGTATGCATGATTTCATGCTGTACCTTATCCCCAACAAGTGTCATATGTAAGAAAGTTAATGTTAATTCCTTAAATCACCTAATCCATATTCAGATTTTCCCAGTCCAAAAATATCTTCCAGAACTGTTTTGTTTGTTTGTTTGTTTTGTTTTGTTTTAATTCAAATACGGGGGTGCCTGGGTGGCTCGTTTTGTTGAGCATCTGGTTTTCGGTTTTAGCTCAGGTCACGATCTCATGGGTCGTGGGATTAAGCCCTACATCCAGCTCCATGCTCAGCCAGAAGTTTGCTTGAAGATTCTCTCCCTCTGCCCCTACCCCTGCTCACACAAGTTCTCTCTCTCTCTCTCAAATAAATGAATATGTCTTTTAAAAATAAATAAAATTCAAATACAATCAGATTCATTCATTGCATTTGGCTATTATATCTACTGATGTTATTTCGTGTTGAGCGGGTCTCTCATTTTTTAAAAATAGCTTTGTCTTTTTAATGAGACCAAGAAAGTTGCCTTGAAGAAGGATTTGTCTGATTGTTTTCTCTTGGTTTTTTAACTTGTTCTGTGCTTTGTATTTCTAAATGCAATTTGTATTAGATTCTGGTTAAATCTTTTTGGCAAGATGACTTCATAGGTGATGACTTACTATGCTACATAATAACGGAAGGATGTAATATCAGGTTGTTCCACTATCCATGATGCTAAGTTTGATCATGTGGTGAAGGTGATGACTGTTAGGCCTCTTCATTGTAAAGGCATGCTTTCCCTTTGCAATTAGCAAGTTATCTGTGGGAACAGACCTTGGTATTGTGCAAATATTTCCTTTTTTTTAAAGAATTTATTTTTAAAGCAAGCACATGAGTAGGGAGAGGGGACAAACGGAGAGTGAGAGAGAGAATTTCTTGTAGACTTGGACTGAGTTCACAGTCCAGCCTGTGATGACGAACACAAGGTGAGCTGAGAGTGAAGCAGAGGCCGACACCCTATGGTTCCCCCAACCCTCCACTTCTGGGTGGGGCACGTGTGACATTCTTCAGGATTCCTCCAACTTTCTTAATGGTAGCGCCTTGCTAGAGGGGAAAAATAACCTTAACTTGACAATGGTCCTCTTTAGCATATAAAAGTTCTTTTAAATCCTCCCTTTTCCTTACTTCCTCCAACCACAACATATATAATCAGCCACCCCTCATAACACCCACCCCCTCCCCCGTGCAGCAGCTCTTTCTGCCCATGGGTCCTGTCCCTGTGCTTCAGTAAACCTCATTCAGTAAACCAAAGATGGCCCAAGAAATTCTTTCTTGGTTCTCAGCTCCGGACTCCACCCCACTGAACCTCCCTTATATTCTAATACTTCATCATCTGGGGTTCCATCCCATGATGTCAAGATCATGATCTGAGCCAAAATCAGGGACACTCAACCAACTGAGCCACCCAGGTGCCATGCTAATTGTGCGAGTATTCTTCTCAGTTACTACACTGGGGATTACAGAATGGCAATTTCTAATTTGATTGTTCTTTTTATATTTATTAGCTGACTTTTTTTCTGTGAAGTAGAGCTTTCTCTCATCAGCTATAGTTAAAAAAGCAGGTTGAATGTCTAATTCTTGAATATTTACCAATTTTCACCCTATAAGTGATGTGACAGTCCTCTCCTATACTGGCAAAAGATTTTTTTCCTTTCCCTTTGACTGTTAGTATGGATTCTTAAATGTTTATGAATTCAGTATCTTACAGTTAACTACAGATACTCTTTTAACGCTAAAATTGTTCCAAATCTGCCCAATAAGAGTCCCTACAAGCTGCTTTTGTGTCCTTTCAACCTACACTTTTATAGTCTTTGAGCACATCACTGGTTTTTCCCATATGTGATGGCCCAGGCTCATCTTGTACTTTCCTCAGCCCTGAAAATCAGCCATCTTTCCTGGCTCCTTTTTGTCAGAATATCATATAGAAACCAATGGCATGTATTTTAGGTGTACTCATTCATTACTGGGATGGTATTAATAATTCGGGGCTTTCCCAGGGCCTATAGCTAAGATGGATGTAGATACACACACACATATACATACCCCATGTCATTTTTTAAAAAACTGAGTTCAAATATAGATTTCTTTTTTTTAATTAATTAATTTATTTTCAGAAAAACAGTATTCATTATTTTTTCACCACACCCAGTGCTCCATGCAATCCGTGCCTCTATAATACCCACCACCTGGTACCCCAACCTCCCACCCCCCACCACTTCAAACCCCTCAGATTGTTTTTCAGAGTCCATAGTCTCTCGTGATTCACCTCCCCTTCCAATTTCCCCCAACTCCCTTCTCCTCTCTAACACCCCTTGTCCTCCATGATATTTGTTATGCTCCACAAATAAGTGAAACCATATGATAATTGACTCTTTCTTCTTGACTTATTTCACTCAGCATAATCTCTTCCAGTCCCGTCCATGTTGCTACAAAAGTTGGGTATTCGTCCTTTCTGATGGAGGCATAATACTCCATCATGTATATGGACCACATCTTGCTCTTAGTTCCCTTGCCTGAGGAGACATATCTATAAAAATGTTGCAAAGGCCTATGTCAAAGAAATTAATAATGCTTGTGTTTTCTTCTAAGAGTTTTATTTCTTCAAGTTTCACATTTAGATCTTTATTCCATTTTATTTCTCTGTGTGGTTTAAGAAAATGCTCCAGTTTCATTCTTTTGTATATGGTCCAGTTTTCCCAACACCATTTATTGAAGAGATTTTCTCCGTTGTATATTCTTGCCTCCTTTGTCATGGACTAATTGACCATATAATCATGTATTTATTTCCGGGATCTCCATTTTGTTCCATTGACCTATGTGTCTGTTTTTGTTACAGTACTATGTTTTTTTGATTACTGTAGCTTTGTAGTGTATCTTGAAATCTGAGCTTGTGATACCTTCACTTTTGTTCTTTCTCAAGATTGCTTTAAGTATTCAGGGTCTTTTGTGGTTCCATACAAATGTTAGTGTTATTTGTACTAATTCTGTGAAAAATGTTGGTATTTTGATGGGCACTGCATTGACTATAGATAGCTTTGGGTAGTGTGAACATTTTAACACTATTCTTCCAATCTATGAGGGTTGATTATTGTTCAATTTGTGTCATCTTTAATTTCTTTCATTAATGAGTTATAGTTTTTGAAGTACTGATCTTTCACCTCCTTAGTTAAGTTACTCCTAGGTATTTTATTCTTTTTGGTACAGTTGCAAATGGGATTGTTTTCTTAATTTATCTTTCCACTACTTCATTATTAGTGTATAGAAATGCAACAATATTCTGTACATTAATTTTGTATTCTGTGACTTTACTGAATTTATTTATTCTAATAGCTTTTTAATGGTCGTTAGGATTTTCTATGTATAATATCAAGTCATCGGCAAATATTGTTTGACTTATTCATTATTAATACGGAGTTTTTTCATTTCTTTTTCTTGTCTGCTGCAGTTACAACTTTCAGTACTAAGTTGAATAAAAGTGGTGAGAGTGGACATTCATATTTTGGTTTTGATCTTCGAGGAAATGCTTCTAATTTTTCCCCACTGAGTATGATGTTAGCTGTGGGGTTTTCATATACGACCTTCATTATGTTGAGGTATGTTCCCTCTACGCCCACTTTATTGAGCGTTTTATCATGAATGGATGTTGTATTTTGTCAAGTGTTTTTTCTGTCTCTATTTAGATGATCATATGGTTTTTATCCTTTCCCTTGTTAATGTGACATACCACATTGATTTGTGAATACTGAACCACGTTTGCATCCCTGGAATAAATCTAATTTGCGTATAGTGAATGATTTTTTGTTACTGCATTCTTGGATTCATTTTGCTAGTATTTTGGTGGGGGGAGGGTCACATCCATGTTCATCAGAGGTATCAGCCTATAGTGTTATTTTTTCATATTCACTTTGTCTGGTCCTGATATTAGGGTAATGCTGCCCTCATAGGGTTAATTTGGAAGTTTTCCTTCTTCTTCTATTTTTGGAGTAGTTTGGGAAGGGTAGGTATTAACTCTGGTGGAATTCATCTGTGAAGCCATCTGGTCCTGAATTTTTGTTTGTGTGGAGGTTTTGTTTTTGTTTTTACCAATTCAATTTCATTTTTTTGTATTCAATCTGTTCAAATTTCCTATTTCTTCCTGTTTTAGTTTTGGAAGATTATCTGCTTCTAGGAATTCAGCCATTTCTTCCAGGTTGTCCAATTTGTTAGCAATTAATTTCCTTTATTATTCTTTTACAATCCTTTATTTCTGTGGTGTTGGTTGTTACTAATTCATTTCTGATTTTATTTGAGTTCTCTTTCTTTTTTTCTTGATGAGTCAGGTTAAAGGTTAGCCAATTTTATCTTTTGAAAGAACCAGCTTCTGGTTTTGTTGATCTTTTCTATTTTTTTTAAGTCTTGTTTCATTTATTTCTTTTTTTTTAAAGTATTTATTTATTTATCTATCTACCTTAGAGAGAAAGTGTACATGTGCAAGTGGTGGGGGGGAGGCAAAGGGAGAGACTCTCAAGCAGACTCCCCACTTAGCATAGAACCTACCATCATAGGACTCAGTCTCACAGTCCATGAGATCATGATCTGAGCCAGAATCACAAGTTGACACTTAACCAACTGAGACACCCAGGCACCCCCAGTTTCATTTAGTTCTGTTCTAATATTATTTCCTTCCTTCTACTAGCTTTGGGCTTTGTTTGTTTGTTTGTTTGTTTGTTTGTTTTTCTAGCTCTGTTAGCTATAAGATTTGGTTATTTATTTCAGCTTTTTTTTTTCTTGAGTTAGCTTGTGCTGCATCTTGGCTTTTTTCATTTAACAATATATCTTGGAGATCAGTGCAGAGAGAGCTTCCTCGCTCTTTTTTTATGGCTGTGTAGTCTTACATGGATATGTTAGTTTATTCAGCTAGTACCCTAATATGGTTATTTGTGTTTTTATGGTCTTTGCTATTATAAGTAATGCTTCAATGAATAACTTTGTGTGTTATTTCTTACTGGTAGAGATATATATTCAGGATGGATCTTTGAAATAGGAACTGTGGGTCAAAGGGCAAATATATTAGCAAAACTCTTTTTGATAAGGATTGTACTTTTTTTTTTTGCACTTCCATTAATGATATATGACTGTGCTTCTTTCTCAATATGCAATATGAGTTCTTTTGAAGGTTTCATATCCCTTTGTTCCTTCCAAGTAACTCTTTCAAGTTTTTCACTTCAGTCTTTTATGTTAGTGGCTTTTCTCAGATATTTTCTGATCCTCGACTGCCTGTTTATACTAAGAAAAAGGGACACTAAATACCTAGTTGGGTAGGTTTGTTTATTGAAGGCTTCCTTAAATAGTTATCTGAGGACTGCTGTTTTGGAGAACCAGGCCAGATTTCATGTCTTTTCTTTGGTCTGGTCCTATTCCCAAGGGAAGAATATTTCAATTTCCTTCTTAAAGGGTAATCCTGACTACCAGTATTTTGAAAACCCCCTGAGGCTGGGAGATCTTTGTAATAAGTATGGGTGATCAGTGTTTTGGTGGGGAGAGAAGGAAGAATAATATTTTAGGAGAGAGTCTATACCACCCTAGACTTAAATTGTCAATCTCTTTTGTATAGAAGATTGAAACCAGATGGCAGCATGGCTTTTCTCTACCTCTAGTCCTTTAACAGAATTGAGGATATAGTTTTGCTCATCTCCTTGACAATATAATATTATTAGTTAATGGGTGAATTTAAACAATTGCATTTATTGGGATTACTGATCTATTTGGACATAGTGCCATCATATTACTTTGTTCTTTTTGTTTTTGCTTGTGTATGTGTGTGTTTCCCTGATTTAATGCTTTCTCTTTGAAAAAATAAAATTTATTTTCCCTTTTTTAGTCTTCCTTGGCTTGGAAGCAATAGTTTTCATTTATGTTTTTTGTTTGCTTATTGTTTTTGGTCTTTGTTGGTTTTTATTTTTAATGCTTACTCTTAAATGTTTAGAATATATTCTTTTTTAAGATACTCAGAATGTCAGTTTAATTTTAGTTTCTTTTTATTTAAATTCAATTAATTAACATATAGTATATTAATAGTTTCAGAGGTAGAGGTCAGAGATTTATCAGTCTTACATAATACTCAGTTCTAATTATATTCTAATTGTATACCCAGTGCCCTCCTTAATGTCCATCACCCAACTATCCCAACTCCCCACCTTCCTCCCCTCTAGCAACCCACAGTTTATTTCCTATGATTAAGAATCTCTCATGGTTTGTCTCCCTCTCTAATTTGATCTTATTTTATTTTTTCCTCCCTTCCCATAGGAGCCTCTGTTTTGTTTCTGAAATCCCACATATGAGTGAGATAATATGATACTGTCTTTCTCTGATTGACTTAGTGTAATACCCTCTAGTTCCATCCGTGTCTTTGCAAGTGGCAAGATTTCTTTTTTTGTTGGTTGAGCAGTGTTCCATTGTATGTAAATACCTCATCTTTTTTATTTATCTGTCAGTGGACATCTGGGCTCTTTCCACAGTGTGGCTATTGTGAACATTGCTGCTATAAATATTGGGGTTCAAGTGACCCTTCAGATCACTACATTTATATCATTGGGGTAAATCCCTAGTAGTGCAATTGCTGTGTCATAAAGTAAAGGGCTCCTCTTTCTCTGCATTCTCACTGAAATCTGTTTTTCCTAGACTTGTTAATTTTAGCCATTCTGACCAGTGTGAGGTGGTTTCTCATTGTGGTTTTGATTTGCATTTCCCTGATGCTGAGTGATGTTAAGCATTTTTTCATGTGTCTTGTTGTCATTTGTATGTTCTCTATAGAAAAATGCATGTTCATGTCTTCTCCCCATTTTTGTGATTGGATTATTTGTTCTTTGGGTGTTGAGTTTGACAAGTTCTTTATAGATTTTGGATAATAACCCTTCATCTGATAAGATATTTGCAAATATCTCCCATTCTGTAGGTTGTCTTTTGGTTTTTTCAACTGTCCTTTTTGCTGTATAAAAGCTTTTTATCTTGGTGAAGTCCCAATAGTTCATTTTTGCCTTTGTTTGCCTTTCCTTTGGAGACCGGTCTAGCAAGAAGTTGCTGTGGCCAAGGTCACAGAGATTGCTGTCTGTGTTCTCCTCTAGGATTTTGATGGATTCCTGTCTCACATTTAGGTCTTTCATCTATTTTGAATCTATTTTTGTGTATGGTGTAAGAAAATGGTCCAGTTTCATTCTTCTACATGGGCACCCAGTTTTTCCAAAACCATTTGTTGAAGAGACTGTCTTTTTTCCATTGGATATTCTTTCCTGCCTTGTTGAAGAGTTGTTGACCATAGAGTTTAAGGTCTATTTCTGGGTTCTCTATTATGTTCCATTGACCTATATGTCTGTTTTTGTGCCAGTACCATACTATTTTGATGATTACAGCTTTGTAATACAGCTTGACTTTTGGAATTGTGATGCCACCAACTTTGGTTTTCTTTTTCAACATTCCTTTGGCTACTTGGGGTCTTTTTTGTGTCCATACAAATATTTGTTCCAGCTCTATGAAAAAAGTTGATGGTATTTGGAAAGGGATTGTATTGAATGTATAGATTGTTCAAGGTAACATGGACATTTTAACAATATTTGTTCTTTCAATCCATAAGCATGGGATGTTTCTTTGTGTTTTTCTCTGTTTCTTTCATGAGTGTTCTATAGTTTTCTCAGTATAGATCCTTTGCTTCTTTGGTGAGGTTTATTCTTAGGTATCTAATGGTCTTGGATGCAATTGTAAATGGGATTGACTCTTTAATATCTCTTTAATTTCTCTTTCTTCTGTCTCATATTAGTGTATAGAAATGCAACTGATTTCTTTATGTTGATTTTATATCCTCCCACTTTGCTGAATTCCTGTATGAGTTCTGGCAATTTTAGGGTGGAGTCTTTTGGGTTTTCCACATGGAATATCATATCATCTGTGAAAAGTGAGAGTTTAACTTCTTTGCTGATTTGGATCTTTTATTTCTTTTTATTGTCTTATTGCTGAGGCTAGTACTATGTTGAAGAACAGTGTTGAAGTCAATAGTGATGGTTGACATCCCTGCCATGTTCCTGACCTTAGGGGAAAAGCTCTCAGGTTTTACCCTTGATAATCACTATGGGCATTTCACAGATGGCTTTCATGATACTGAGGTATGTTCCCTCTATCTCTACACTGTGAAGAGTTTTAATTAAAAAAGTTTGCTCTACTTTGTCAGATGTTTTTTTCTGCATCTATTGAGAGGACAGTATGGTTCTTGTCCTCTTTTTTATTAGTGTAGTGTATTTTGTACTTGATTTGCAGATGTTTAACCACCTGTGCACCCCAGGAATAAATCCCATTTGGTTGTGGTGAATAATCCTTTTAATGTACTGTTGGATCCTATTGGTTAGTGTCTTGATGATAATTTTTGCACCCATGTTCATCAGGGATATTTGTCTGTAATTTTCCTTTTTGGTGGGGTCTTGGTCTGGATTTGGGGTCAAAGTAATGCTGGCCTCATAAAAAGAGTTTGGAAGATTTCCTTCCATTTCTATTTTTCAAAAAGCTTCAGAAGAATAAGTATTAATTCTTCTTTAAATGTTCGGTAGAATTCTGCTGGGAAGCCATCCAGCTCTGGACTCTTGTTTCTGGGGAGATTATTTATTATTGTGTCAATTTCCTTTCTGGTCATGCATTTGTTCAGGTTTCCTATTTCTTCCTGTTTCAGTTTCGGTAGTTTATATGACTCTAGAAATGCATCCATTTCTTCCAGATTGCCTAATTTTTTGGTGTATAGTTGCTTATAATATGTTCTTCAATTTGTATTTTTTTGGTGTTGGTTGTGATCTCTTCTATGATTTTATTTATTTGGGTCCTTTGTTTTTTCTTTTTGATAAGTCAGACTAGGGGTTTATCAATCTTATTAATTCTTTCAAAGAACAAACTCCTAGTTTCATTGAGCTGTTCTGCTGTTCTTTTAGTTTCTAGTTTAGTGATTTCTGCTCTAATCTTTATTATTTCTCTTCTCCTACTGCATTTAGGGGTTCATTTGCTGTTTTTTCTCCAAGTCTTTTAGGTGTAAGGTGAGCTTCTGTATTTCTTGAGAAAGGCTTGTACTGCTAAGTACTTCCCTCTTAGGACTACCTTTGCTGTATCCCAAAGATTTTAAAGTGTTGTGTTTCATTTTCATTTGTTGCCATTTTTTAAAAATTTTTTTCAGTGTTCCAAAATTCACTGTTTGTGTACCACACCCAGTGCTCTATGCAATACGTGCCATTTTCATTTGTTTCCATAAATTTTTAAAATTCTTCTTTAATTTCCTGATTGACCCATTCAGTCTTTAGTAGGATGCTGTTTACCCTTCATGTATTTGAGTTCTTTGCAAATTTCTTCTTGTGATTGAGTTCATGTTTCAAAGCACTGTGGTCTGAAAATATGCAGAGAATAATCCCAGTCTCTTTGAGACCTGATTTGTGACCCAGTATGTGATCTAATCTCAAGAATGTTCCATGTGCACTCAAGAAGAATGTGTATTCTGTTGATTTAGGATGGAATGCTCTGTATATATCTGTCAAGTCCATTTAGTCCAGTGTGTCATTCAAAGCCCTTGTTTCCATTTTGATCTTTTGCTTGGGTGATCCGTCCATTGCTATGAGTGGGATGTTAATATCACCTACTATTATTGTATTATCATCAATGTGTTTCTGTAATTTTGTTATTAATTGGTTTATATAATTGGCTGCTCCCCAATTAGGAACATAAATATTTGTAATTTTTAGATCTTATTGTTGCACAGACCCTTTAGACCCTTATGTAGACCCTTAGTATGATATAGGCTTTCTCAGTCTTTTTCTTCCCTTACTATAGTCTTTGGTTTAAAATCTACTTTGTCTGATGTAAGTATTACTACCCCAGATATCTTTTGATGTCCATTAGCATGATAAATGGTTTTCCACCCCTTCATTTTATTTTATTTTAAAGATTTTATTTATTTATTTGACAGACGGAGATCACAAGTAGGCAGAGAGACAGGCAGAGAGAGGGGGGATGCAGGCTCCCCGCTCAGCAGAGAGCCCAATGCAGGGCTCGATCCCAGGACCCTGGGATCATGACCCGAGCTGAAGGCAGAGGCTTTAACCCACTGAGCCACCCAGGTGCCCCTACCCCTTCATTTTGAATCTGGAAATGTCTTTGGGCCTAAAATGAGTCTTGCAGACAGCATATTGATGGGTCTCGCTTTTTTAATCCGATATGATACCCTTTATCTTTTGATTGGGGCATTTAGCCCATTTACATTCACAGTAACTTTGAAAGATATAAATTTAGTGCTGTTCTATTACCTGTAAAGCTGTGTATTTTCTCTGTTCCTTTCTGGGCTGTGCTACTTTTGTTACTTTTTGTGTTACCTCTTCACTTAAAGGATCCCTTTTAATATTTTTTTGAAGGTCTGGTTTAGTGATCACAAATTCTTTTTAGTTTCTGTTTGTCCTTGGAGCTTTTTATTTGTTCTATTTTGAATGACACCCTTGCTGAATAAAGTATTCTTGGCTGCATATTTTCTCATTTAGCACCCTGAGTATATTATGTCATTCCTTTCTGGTCAGCCAGGTCTCTGTGGATAGGTCTGCTGCCAGTGTAATAATTCTCCCTTTATATGTTAAGGACTTGTCTCAAGCTGATTTCAGGATTTTCTCTTTGTCCCTGAGATTTGCAAATTTCACTATTATATGTTGAGGTGTTGACCTATCTTTATTGATTTTGAAGGGAATTCTCTGTGCCTCCTGGACTTGAATGCCTGTTTCCTTCCCTGGATTAGGGAAATTATCCAATATAATTTGCTTCAATATTCCTTCTGCCCCTCTCTCTCCACTTCTGGGATCCCAGTTATTCTAATATTGTTATACTTTATGGTATCACTTATCTCTCAGAATCTCCTCTGGTGATCCAGTAGTTATTTATCTCTCTTTTTCTCAGCTTCTTTTTTCTCCATTATTTTGTCTTCCTTTTTTAAAAGATTTATTTATTTATTTATTTGACAGAGGAAGAGAGAGGGAACACAAGCAGGGGAAGTGGGAGAGGGAGAAGCAGGTTTCCTGCTGAGCAGGGAGCCTGATGCAAGGCTTGATCCAGGACCTTAGGATCATGGCCTGAGCCAAAGGCTGATGCTTAATTGACTGAGCCACCCAGATGCCTGTTTTGTCTTCTATATCACTATTCCTCTCTTCTGTTTTATTATCCTAGCAGAGCCTCCATTTTTTACTGCATCTCATTACTAGCCTTTTTAATTTTGATTAGATTTTAGTTCTTTTATTTCTTCAGAATGGGATTCTCTAGTGTCCTCTATGCTTTTTTCAAGCCCAATTAGTATCTTTATAATTGGTATTTTGATCTCTATTTCTGACATCTTACTTATATTCATGTTGATTACATCCTTGACAGTACTGCCTTTTGTGCTCTTGTTTTGAGGTGGGTTTTTCCATCTTGTCTTCTGTGCAGAATAGAATAGATGAACAAGAGAACAAAATACTAAAATGGGAACAACAACCCCCAGAGAAATATACACTAAACAAGTCAGAAGAGACCCAAAACCAAAAGAGAGAGAGAGAGAGAGAGAGAATATAATCATACAAGTGAATGAGTAATACACTGGATTCTGTGTGTATTTTGGTCATTTTTCTAGAAAACTACATCCAAAAATTATAAAGAGAAAAAAACTTATATATATATATATATATATAATATATATATATATATATGTAAAATTAAATACAAGGAAAGGGTAAAATGTAACACTAAAGATGAAAATTAAAAAAGACTTAAAAAAGAGAGAATATAATCAGACAGGTAAAGAGAATAGAGCAATACACTGGATTCTGGGTAAATTTTGGTCTCTTTGTTAGAGGAAGCTACACACCAAAATTGTAGTGAATAAAAATATTTATTATTTATACAAAAA
This sequence comes from Mustela erminea, assembly GCF_009829155.1. Taxonomy (NCBI): domain Eukaryota; kingdom Metazoa; phylum Chordata; class Mammalia; order Carnivora; family Mustelidae; genus Mustela; species Mustela erminea. The sequence continues at coordinate 2,717,542 of NC_045621.1, forward strand.
TAAAATTAAATACAATGAAAGGACAGAAGGTAACTGTAAAGATGAAAATAAAGAAGACTTGGAAAAAGTTGACAAAATAAAAAATTGGTTGAAAAGGAAAGAGAAAAAAATTAAAATTGAAAGACTAAAGAACCATAAGAAAACAACTGTGAATTCTATATCCTATTTTCCCCTAGTGCTGGAGGGTTTACAGTTCTGTGTGATTGGTAAACTTTTTTTTAGTTGGATGTTCTTGTTGATCTTCTGTGGGAGGGGCCTGCTGTGCTGATTCTCAGGTGTCTTTGCCTGGGGTGGAATTACACTGCCATTGCCAGACAGCCATGCTAAGTAAGTGGCTCTGGATTGCTCTATGTAGCTTTTATTCCCTGAAGCCTTTCCATGCCTCTTTAGAGGATGAGAATGAAGATAGCGGCCTCCCGGTCTCCAGCCCCAGAGCCAAAAGCTCATGCCCCCTACTCCTCAGTGCACCCTCAGAGCAAAGCAGTCAATCACTCCTCTCTCCCTGATCTCCATCCATACTCTGTGCTCGCCTAGCCTGTGACCAAGCGTTTCTATCTCAGGCATGTGACCCTGCTTTGCATCTCCAAACCTTGCTGACTCCTGCAGAGCACAGCTGTGCCACTCCTCCCAGAGATAGGGGTGGGGTCTCCCCATGGTTTTGCCACTTGCGTGGTCCCTGCTTGGACAGCAGTTGTCCAACTCTTCGGTGGTTTGTGCTTTATAGCAGCAATGAGCTGAAAGTCCACTCCTGAGCTCAATGATTGCAGCTGACTCCCTCACTCTGATGCCTGGGAGCTCTGCCACACTTAGGCACCCCCATTATTTCTGTGACACCTCCCCCCCACCCCGGGATCCTGAGACCACACTCTCCCACCTAAGATTCCACTCTGCTTTGCCACCAGAGTGCCTTTCAGGCAGGGACGTCCCTCACTGGAGCAGACTTGTTATAGTTTTTATTTTGATTTTGCACTTCATTGCTAAATTACTTTCCAGTACCTGATTTATGAAGGCTCCCTCCCCCTGCAGTTTATTTTCCAAAATATCACCTCAGATTCACTTCTGTGCACCTCCTGCCTTGCAGAAAGTGGTTGCTTTTCTATTTGTAGAATTGCAGCAATTCTTTTCTTAGATCTCCAGTTGAGTTCACATGTATTTAGAATGAATTGATAGCTATCTAGCTGAATTCCTTGTACCAGACAAAACTAAGGTCTCCTACTCCACCAACTTGGAAAGTCCTCCTAAAATATATTCTTAACTGTAAATATTTTTTTTAGCAAAATTAGTCAGCATCTCTCTTCCCCCTGAATAAGACAAATTTAACTTTACCCATAGAGCTCCCATGGCAATTTCTTGTTAAAATTACCTAGAATTTGTTTCAATATTTTAACACAAAATGTAGAATTGTTATGTCAGTTGTTAACCAAAATCTTACCATTTTCTGTGTTACCATTGATTTTCACAACTGTCTGTTTCTTTCTGAATTCTTTTTTCTCAATTTTTTTTCTTAGAGTTTGATTATCTTGATTCAAGCTGGAATCTGAAAAAATAAATAGGCAACAATAGCAAGTATAGAAGGAGTGGTAGGGCCAAGTAATAATTATATAGTTTCAGTAAATAAGATAGTATATTAATAACATGGGATTAAGCAGATATCAGTAGAATGAAATTGATGACTCAAATTTAACCTGTGAGAATGAAAAAGCAAATGCTATAAATCACAAGCCATGTAATGGATTATTCAGAACAATATTCAGCCATTACATTATTAATTTGGACCAAAAAATCTTAGAATCCTATCTCATAATATATTTCAAAGTAAGATATATATATATATATATATATATATATATATATATATATATATATATAGTGAAACTAGAGCAAAACTAGTAGAAAATAAAAATACATATCAAACTTCTAAGAGCATTTTTTAAGTTCAATGAACACATGTGAACAGTAGAAGTTATTGGTTGAAATGGTTAGGTAATACATAATATACCTTTAAAATCAAAGGGTATATGAATGTGAAAATGTTTTGAAAAACATAAAGTCTTAGAGATTCAGATTATTTATGAATTGTAGGTTGTGTTTATAGTGGTTAGAGATAAAGCTTTGAAAGCAAATAGGACAGTTACCTGTTCTGCAAATTCAGAGTGCCATCCCCGTTAACTAACATAGAGTACAAAATTTGTTAAATAAATGTTCATGAATACATTTTGAATGCGTCTGTTTAAGGCATTTTCCTCATTGGTAAGGTGACCATGTATTGTCATTTTCCTGGAATAGTCATGATTTACAGATGTCCTCTTAGCATAATTATTAATAATGTCTTTTGCCTTAATTCTCAGAAATGTGCCAGTTTTATCAGTAAATCACTACATAGTACTTAGCACATGTAGTGGGTGTTTAGTATTGGTATCATAGGCACCTTAGGTACCATAAGGAACTGCTTAGTTTGCTTTTGTCAATATTTATGTTTTTCTATCAGCTTTTAAAATTGAACCTATTATGTGACAATATTTAATATCATTTGAAATCTGAATTATCTTTTATTCTTAGGCAAAGAAGTCAATACCGACATGGTAAGCTATAATATTTATGAATAAAAAAATTGTGTTTTGTATGTACCTCAGATGCTTTGTGGATAATTACTGATTTCAGTAGTGATAGTTTAAAAATTTTGCTTTTAGAATTATGTTAAAGGAGTTTTCTCTTTTTTCTTTCATTTTTTTTGTTGTTGTTTAGTTTTAAAAAGGTTTTATTTATTTATTTGAGAGAGTGTGAGCACAGAGGGGGAAGCAGACTTCCCACTGAGCAGAGAACCCGATGTGGGGCTTGATCCCAGGGCCCTGAGTTCATGACCTGAGCCTAAGGCAGACGCTTAGCCTACTAAGCTACCCAGGTGCCCATAAAGTTGTTTTATCAAGTATGAAAGAAGTCTGAATAACACAGGCCCAATATCTAGAATAAATATGTTTTGCTTTAGCTCTATGCTTGAATTACCCGCTATGAATATATCATTGTGAAAATGGATGTATTCTGAATTTAGCTTTATGATCCAAATTTTATTCATTTAAGAACTTATCATTTGAAATGGATAGGACATTTATCTTTGCATTATGGAATTTTGCTAAATTAATATACAAGTAAAAGATTTTTAATGACTTTAGAACAAACATCGAAAGCATAAATTACATAAAAGTCATGTTAATTTATATTTACTTTTTATATAAAAATGGGAATAAGAGACTTGCTTTTAGGAACTAATTTTAACAAGGTTAAACATAACAGTTACAGTCTTATATCAGCACTGGTTGCAGTGTATTTCTTTATTGCTTTTTGTTTTGGCTTTATCATATCACAAAAGTCTTGATTTACAGTATTGTTACACTCATCTGAATATTCTCCTGAAAATGGACCTGGGCTGGCCAATCTGAATTTAAGCCAGCACCTCCATACCAAACTACATTTTCCTAAATTGTACTATCATAAGAATTTGGAAAGTATGCAGAAATGACCAAACCAAAAAAGTTTACTCCAAGGTCTGTGTCTGTTTTCTCTCCCCATCTCTCTCAATCTCTCTCTTAATCTTTCTCCATTGACACCCAAACTAATACATTGACAATCTTCCAGTTTGTGTAAACATGTCATATATAAGATCTGAGTTTGTATTTTTAATTGATTTTTTTTAAATTTGGAAGTATACAAACCGCATAGTCATAGAACAATTTGAAAATCCCCTTTGATTTTTAACAGGTAGTAGTTTGACCTATTCTGATACTATGTACCTAATAATGAAATTCCAGATCTATAAAATTCACTTATTTACCTCTTAAAATAGTTTTCAATGCTTGACTAATATGTATTAGTAGTGCGGATTAATATGCATTAGTAGTCTATGGTTATATTTATGAGTGTCTTGTTTTATTCAGTCATAACAATTGAAGCATAATCAAATTTTCTTTACTGTTAATCAGTATTTAAGTTAATCAATAATGAAATCAATAACTAAATTGCTAATATGGTAGCAATAAAGCTATTTAAATTTTCAGCGAAAGCAAAGATACAGCTTTTGTTTTAGGAGTATAAAATGGTGATATGTAACATGTAACTAGTTAAAAAGTATTTATAAACACTCTTTAGTAACTTATTTTTTCACTAGAGATTGGAGGTAATCTGATATAAACTATGTATGCCTCAATTTCTTTCCTTTTTTTTCTAACATCTTTATTTTATTTTTTTCAGTGTTCCAAGATCATTGTTTATGCACCACACCCAGTGCTCCATGCAATACGTGCCCTCCTTAATACCCACCACCAGGCTCACCCATTCCCCTACCCCCACCCTCTGAAACCCCGAGTTTGTTTCTCAGAGTCCACAGTCTCTCATGCTTCGTCTCCCCCTCCAATTTCCAATTTCCCACCAACTCACTTTTCCTTTCCTTCTCCGAATGTCCTCCATGTTATTACTTATGCTTCACATGTAAATGAGACCATATGATAATTGACTCTCTCTGCTTATTTTCACTCAGCATAACCTCCTCTAGTCCTGTCTGTGTTGATACAAAAGTTGGGTATTGATCCTTTCTGATGGGAATCTCTTTCCTTTTTAAGCACTGTTCACATCTCAAGCTAAGGAAAGGCAGAATTTATTCCATGGATTTAAGTTAAGCTTCTAATATACCTTTTCTAAATGAAGTCTCCTATGTATTACTCTACATGTATTTACATGTTGACTCAAACTTTTATTTAAATTTTTGAAAAACAATGAATTGAAAGAATTTTACTTCATCTGAAGAAAAATTGCATTAGTAGAAGGTGGAAGGAAAGCACACTAGTTAGACTTAATAATTAATGGCTCAGAATTTACCAGATGGATAGCTACGTCATGGTTGTAGGAATTAGAATCAATACTTGAAGATTTTTAAATGAAATTTTATAGAACAAAATAAATTCTGGGTTTGCTAGTCTTAACATACCATTTTATTAAAACCCATTTGTACATAGGATTCTCATTATGTATTTGTTACTAGTTTTGGAGGAAATATATCAGTTTTTAAGATTGATCCAGGAGATACAGTAAGATTGATGCAGTAAGATTATTGAATTATGAAAGAGATTTAGAGAATTTATTGATTTCTTACCATCCTAAAATATTTCAAACCACAGCTGTAACTCATTACTTGATTGTTAGATGAAACGCCTTAGCTACTCAAGTCGGGTATAATGTAAAACCCTATGCCAGTATCTCGTGATTCTAACCATACTTATATATACTGGAAAGAGAGTCAAGAGTTTACATAGAAATTTAAATTTATACAATATAGGTTTTAAAAATTAAGTAGTTTTTAATTGTTAGAAGCACTCATCCTGTAATTCCTTTAAAGGCTGATTCTTTAAAGGCATTAAACTGTGATTCCTACTATCTTTAATGAATTGACAAGTTGTTTTGTCTCTTGGTTGCCATTTTGTCTTTTTTCCCCTGAATCAGTGGAATTAACTGCTTTAGCAAGTGTTTTACAATCTCAGTTTTCTAAAGGAGGCTCTGTTTTTCTTTCTACTCCTAGTTTTTCCTTTATATCTACCTCAACTGTTTCTTTTAAAAATACAAATTGGTTGATCCACCTTTCCTATGAACAGAAAAGAATACAAAATAATTATGTAACTACTAGAATGTATGTATATCCAGTTACAGCAAGGATTAAACAATTAAGTATAATCTTGTATGGGAAAGGAATTTAAAAATCCACTAAGGTGTGCATTGTAGTTTTGTAGCTGATACACCACAGCATGTACTTCCACACAATTCCAAGTAACAAGCCCCTTTCTTGATAATAAATATGATAAAGGTTAAGATAGCTTGGATAAATCATTGTATGTAGTAGTTAAATTTATAAAGACTGAGAGCCTTATGAAATCTATATAAACAACTCACAGATTTCATTATCATATGATTTGGGTTACTGACTATATACTTTGACTTATTTTACAAATCAGAAAATCCCATGGTTATGTTTCTGGGTAACATAATTTTACCACATTATAGGCAGAGTTAAGCTTTATTAGATTCCACAGTAAAAGTGATGTATTTATGTATTCTTTTGATGTAAAAATTTGCTTGCTGTGTTTTTTTACAAAGCTTAAGCAGCAAACTAAGAGAGTTTTCATTGATCATAACATGTTTCTGGAAGCACCAGAAAAGCTATAGTAACAAAATGACCTGGCTGAGAGCACTTTACTGTAAAGCTGAGGAGTATTTTATTTGAATTTGTAGCTGAGCTACAATAGAAAAAGGAACTATTGGAGGAATATATGAATGCTTTATGTAATCTTAAGTAATTAAAATGTTTATATTTTATATGTTTTTCCTCAGGTTAGGTATATCTCAAAATATAGACATAGTCTCAAGGACTCTTAAGTATTTTTAAATATTAGTGAATCTCTTTTTCTAAAGCTAATTTGACAAATGTCTTTATTTTAGGAAAAGAAAAGAAAGAGACTGGAACGCTTTGGACTTCTTTGATATTCTACCTTAACCTTTCCTCTCCAAGTTTTATATATTAAAGTAAATATGGTGGCCAAATTAAAATATTTCAGTGTTCTTTCTTATCACAAATAAGTATTTTCATTGACATTGATTCTGTAATTGTCTCATTATGTATTTTATAAAATTTAAAAAGTAGTTATCCAGGTTTATTAAATTACCTGAATGGCATTCTTTCACGTGGGATATTTTAAGTTAATTGTGATATATTATATTTTAAAAACAAGCAAGCAAAAAAAGCCAAAACTATATAGTTATATTTATGGAATTCACAAATTTTGGTTACTTTAAGTTGCTTTAGGTGAGTGATTATTGAGAATTTATTATAAAAATACTGAATTTCCTTATGGTGGCCTTGGACTAAATAGATACAACTACAGATTAGCTGGAATACTTGTCAAAATAAATTATAAGCTCAAGCTTCATTATCATTTGTAGTTTAAACATGACAAATCTGATACAGTGTTACTTCATAATTTTGATGCTCTTTGCAGTAAATTTGATATAGAACAGTTGCTAAAGAAACTCTGTTCAAATGTGTGACCATTTTTATGGAAAACATCTGGGGTAATTATAATTAGTTCAGGATGTGTACTGTTTAAAAATAATCCTGAATTCATGGAGAATGAAGTGTATCTTTTCTTCAATGACTAGAATAATCCAAGTTAGTATAAAAAATTCTTTAAGTTATTGGTAGCTGTGCTTAGAGTATAATTTTAGAGTATTCCAAAAGGAAATGAGGAGTAACTTTTGTGTAAAATGCCAAATTGGCACTTTACACCTGTTAGTGTGTTTCGTTTAGAACAGCTGTGTCTTTTATTATCAGTAAACAGATGCAGAAAGTAATGGAATGTTTTAAAGCAATATGTTAATCCTGTCTTCCACTACTGAACTGTCTCACAATATAGTGATTAAATATTGACTGTGCAGCTGTTACTTACAATTATAGAATTTCTTAGTTAATTTCCCCTTCCCAGGCCCAAATGAGATCTAATTTCTAATCTTAAATTGTTCATAATGTAGTTTATTACAATTTGATTTCTAAAGATAGTTTATTTGACTGTTAAAGAGATAGATTGATATGTTTATAAAACTTGTTATTTCTCTGAATTGACTGACATAAATAATTTTTAAAGTATTTTTAAAAATATATTTGCTTATGAATATGAATATGATTATTAAATGTAACAATTTTGTTTTAATTTTATGCTTGAAAAATGCCATCAATGAGCTAAAAAGGAAATTATGGTTCTTTTATCAAATATTTATGGAGCAGAGTACATAATACTTTCTTACATAATGAACACATTCGGGCAAAATCATTTAGCAAATTATTTCAGTTCCAGTGGACCTTTTGCAATTTAATTATGTTTTAATCCTTAAATTTCACCTTGTCAGAAAATATATTTTATTTTTTAATTTAATTTAATTTTTTCAGTGTTCCAGGATTCATTGTTTATGCATCACACCCAGTACTCCATGTAATACGTGCCTTCCTTAATACCCACCACCAGGTTTCCCCAACCCCCGCCTTCCAAAACCCTGTTTGTTTCTCAGAGTCCACAGTCTCTCATGGTTTGTCTACCCCTTCAGTTTCCCCCAACTCACTTCTCCGCTCCATCTCCCAATGTCCTCCGTGTTATTCCTCATGCCCCACAAGTAAGTGAAACCATATGATCATTCACTCTCTCTGCTTGACTTAGTTCACTCAGCATCATCTCCTCTACTCCTGTCCATGTTGCTACAAAAGTGGGGTATTCATCCTTCTGATGGAGGCATAATATTCCATTTTATGTATGGACCACATCTTCTTCATCCATTCGTCTTTTGAAGGGCATCTTGGCTCTTTCCACAGTTTGGCAACTGTGGCCATTGCTGCTATGAATATTGGGGTACAGATGGCCCTTCCTTTCACCATATCTGTATCTTTGGGGTAAATACCCAGTAGTGCAATTGCAGGGTCATAAGGTAGCTCTATTTTTAATTTCTTAAGGAATCTCCACACTGTCAGAAAAGATATTTTAGATGTGATGTCAATAATTATCACTTTTATACTTGAGCAACTATGTTAGGTAAGATTATTGTTATTATTAATAGCTAACATTTATTGTGCTCTTAATATCTGAAAGGATTTATGCAAAGAACTTTACATGTATTATAATATTCTTGCTCCTTTTTGTAGATGAGGAAGTCCAGCTTGAGAGATGGGATGTAAATGGACCAAGGTCTTACAGCTGGGAAGTGATGGAGACTGAATTTAAACCCAGGCATTTTCTCTCTTAAGCTACTTGTTTGTTTTTTTATTTTTTTTTTAAGATTTTATTTATTTGAGAGACAGAGCACAAGCAGGGGAAAGGGCAGAGGAGGGGAGTGAAGCAGACTCCCTGATGAGAAAGGAGTCCAGGGGCTTAATCCCAGGACTCTTAGATCATGTCCTGAATGAGCCCAAGGCAGATACTTAACTGACTGAGCCACCCAGGTACCTCAAGCCATTTGTTCTTAACAACTTTGTGTTTTGCCTTCCTTTAGCATCTAACACTAGCATTATATAGAAGGGACATTATGTGCAAAGTGAACTTTGTGTCCCTTTTTTGAAGCAGCATGATGTAATTTATACCTATGTTGTATTTTTTATGCCTTAACCTAGAAATATCAGCTATTATTGAAATTTATTAAATGACTGTTCACTGCCAGGTATCACTACTACTTCCACACTTAGAGTTTATTTTGTCATTTGCTGTAGGAATTATGCGATTTTATATACAAAGAAACTGAGTCTCAGAGGTATTAAATCTGTCAAGATCACAGCTAGCAAATGATGTTTGTATGCATTTGATTTAAAAAAAAATCTAGTAGAAGTCTAAAAGTGTCCAGATAATTATTTTGTGGAGAGCTTTAAGATTTCCATCTCTAACAGATGGTTACTTCAACACAGTTTCCCTTGACACTGATGGGAATGCTTATAAGATTAACTAGGATCAACAACGTCATGAGGTATTTCTAGAAGAAACTTAATAAAGTAGAAGCCCACTATAAGGTGGTTTTTTTAGGAGCAAAATGTTCTTGCCTGAAAGTTGTCTGAAATATCAAACATTAGAAAATTAGACATATCCTTTTGCATACAAGGGTATGAAATGTCATATTTCATGTTATCAGTTTTAAATGAATGAAGATTCTACATATTTTGCTAAATTTAATCAGCTATGCTATATTCAACATTGCTATTTTATTCAGATTATTTGTGTCTCCATCAAAATTAATTACCCAACACAGAGAATATATATATCATTTATATAATACAGAGATTTATTAGGCAGAAGTACTTTGTAGTCTGTTTTTTTCATACTTTTAAAAGACTTTTTTGAAGTGAGCATTTATTTTGAGATAACTGTAGATTTACATGCAATTTTAAGTAATACTACTACTACAGACACTGTACATTTTACCAACTTCCCTTTAATCATGGCATATTACAAAACTATATAGTTCAATATCTCATCTAGGACACGGATATTAAAACAGTCAAGATACAGGACATTTCTATCCCTACAGGGATCCCTTGTTAACCTTACAAAGCCATATCTACTTCCTTTTTCACTGCTTTCCCTTAACCCTGACAACTAATCTGTTCTCCATTTCTGTAATTTTGTCATGTTAAGAACGTTATATAAATGAACTCATACTGTATGTAACCATTTGGGAATGGCATTTTTTTTCCACTTAGCATAACTCTCTAGAGATTCATGCAGAGAGTTGTTGCATTTATCAGTGGTTTTTAATATTTTTATGGCTTACTAGTATTATTCCATAGTATGGATATGCCACTGTATATGTTTAACCATTCACCCATTGAAAGACATCTGGGTTGTTTCAAAAACAATATAAAATCTTTTTTTTCAATGGTATTAAGTTTTATAGTTTTATATTTTATACTTAAATCTTAGGTAGATTCTTTTTTGGTGGGAGTCAGGTGGAGATAATGGACACCAAATTGGTCCTTTACCATTTGTTGAAAGAGCTATCTTTGCTTCATTGAATTGTTTTTGCACTTTAGTCAAAAATCAGTTGGCCACATTTGTATAGGTGTTTTTCTTGATTCTTATTTGTGTTCCATTGATCTGTGTGTGTATCCCTCCACTAATATAAAGTCTTGATTACTACATCTATATCATGCCTTGAAAACAGGCTCTATTTCTCTCTCTCTTTTTTTTTTCAAAATTGTTTTAGCTTTTCTACTTTCTTTATCCTTAATATCAATTTTAGAATAATCTCATCTATATCTACAAAAATTCTTGCTGTGATTTTGATAGGAATTGAATGAAGTTTGAATACCAATGAGGAGACTGTTGAAATCTTAACTATATTGAGTCTTCTAATCCATGAATACGGTTATTTTTCTCCATTTATTTAGGATTTTTATCTCTTTTATCTCTATTTTGTATTTTCAGCATCCAAGTACTGGATGTCTTGTTAGATTTATAACTATGTAATTCATTTTTCGTGAATGGTTATAAAGGGTATTGTATTTTCACATTTAGTGTCTATGTGGTCATTGCTAGTATATGTTTACCTTGTATCCTGCAACCGTACTGAACTCATTAGTTCTAGGAGTTTTTTTGTGAATTCCTTGGGCCTTCCTACTTTCCTTCTTTCCTTCCTTCCTTTTTTTTTATTTAAGATTTTATTTGTCAGAGAGAGAGTGGGAGAGAACAAGCAGAGGGAATGGCAGACAGAGAGAGAAACAGGTTCCCTGCTGAGCAAGGAGCCCAATGTAGGACTTGATCCCAGGACCCTGGGACCATGACTGAAGCCAAAGGCAGATGCTTAATGGACTGAGCCACCCAGGGATCCCTCCTTGGGATTTTCCAAGTAGATAGTCATGTCATCTGCAATAGGAACAGTTTTCTTTCTTTTCCATTTCTATGCATTTCTTTTTTCTACCATTCGCCTGGCTATAACTTCCAGCATTATGTTAAATAGAAGTAGTTTAGAGAGGACACTCCTTTACATGTTCCCTATCTTAGGATTTCTCTCTTAAGTTTCTCCCTTCAGTTTTACCATTAACTATAATGTTGGCTATAGATTTTTGTAGATACTCTGTCAAGTTAAGCTCCCTCTATTCTCATTATCTGAGTTTTTTTTTAAATTCTGAAATGGGTGTTGAATTTTTTCAGATTTTTTTATGCATTGATCATTATGATCATCGATTTTTCTTTATCTTGTTAGTAATAAAGGAATATATTGACTTTCAAATATTGAACCAGCCTTGCATCCCTGGAATAAACCCCATTGATCATAGTGAAAAGAACCTTTTTGTATATTGCTGAATTCTATTTGTTGCTATTTTGTTAAGGGTGTTTGCATCTATACTTATGAGGGGTATTGGTCTGTATTTTTCTTCTATATCCTTTTTTTTTTTTTGACATCAGAGTATTATTAACTTCATAAAATGAATTGCAAAGTGTTCCCTCCTCTTCTGTTTTCTAGAAAAGACTGCAGAATTTGTGTCAGTTCTTTAAACATTTGATAGACTCCTGGTCCTAAAGACTTATTACATTGGGAGTTTTTTTAGATGATGGGTTATTCACTCTAAGGTAATTACGATTATATTGGATATTATCTGTTTCATAGTGGATGAGTTATGGTAGCTTGTACTTTTTGAGATATTGTATTATTTTATCCAAGTTGTCAGATTTATATGTGCAGGCTTCTTTGTAATATTTTCTTATTACCCTTTTGATGCCTGCAGGTCTATTATGATATCACTATTTCATTTTTTATATTGGTAATATGTGTCTTGTCTGTTCTTTGCTTTGTTACTTTTGTGAGAGGTTCATTTTATTGATCTTTCTGAAGAGCCAACTTGTAATTTCTTTGATTTTTTTCCTCAATAGGTTTTTCAGCTTTTAATATCATTGATTTTTTTTATGTTTACTATATTCTTCCTTCAACTTTCTTTGGGTTTATTTTGATCTTTTTCTGGGATCTTGAGGTAAAAACAGATTATTGATAAGGAGACTTTTCATATGAATACACTTAATGGGTATAATCTTTTGTCTGAGTCATGCATATTCTGATATGTTTTATTCTCACTTCATTCATTGCAGTATATTTTTTAAAATTTATGTTGAGGCTTTGTCTTTGACAAATTTCTGTGTGTTTGAAGATATTCCCATTATCCTTCTGATATTTGATTTCTAGTTAGACTCCGTGGTGGTCAGAGAATATACTCTATTATATTTCAATTCTTTTAAATTTTTTGAAATTTGTTTTATAGCCCAAGATATGGTCTATCTTGGTGTATGTTCTGTAGGTATTTGAATAGAGTGTGTATTCTGATGTTAGGAATGGAGTATTCTATAAATGTTTATTAGATCCTGTTTGTTGATTGTGTTGTTCAAATTTTATATCCTTCTTGATTTTCTGTCTAGTTCTATTAGTTGTTGAGAGTTTAAGTCTTCAACAGTAATTGTGGATTGTCTATTTCCCCATTTAGTTCTATCAGTTTTTACTTCAAATATTGTAGCTCTGCTCTTAGGTGTATACACATTTCAGATTGCTATATTGTCTTAATGGACTGACTTTTTATCATCATATAAAGTCACTATCTGTATTTAGTAATTTTCTGAGGTCTACTAAATATAGCCACACCTGCTTTTTCTTGATTTGTGTTTGCATGATAAATTTTTTTCTATCCCTTTATTTCCAATCTGATTATATTATTATTTTTGAAGTTGAATTTCTTATAGACAGCATATACTTAGGTCGTGTTTTTCATCCAATCTGCCAGTCTCTGTCTTTTAATTAGTGTACTAAGACCATTTACATTTAATGTAATTGCGACTATAAAGGACTTAAGTCTGCTTCTTTTTTTCTGTTTAATGTATTTTTCATTTTGTTTTATTTTTTCCACTTTTATATGGGTCAGTTGAACATTTTTTAGAATTTTGATTTATCTTTAGTGTTTTCGAATATCTCTGTAGAGCTTTTTTAGGGGTTGCTCCAGGTATTAGTGTACACACACAAACAATACATACACACACACACCCCTTATTGTCTATTCTGTTGTCATATTACCAGTTCAAGTACAGAAACTTTGCTTCCTTTGATGTTCTTTTTTTTTATCTTTTCCCATTTATAATATAATTGTCTTAAGATTGCTCTATATACATTTAGAGACATAGTAGTTAACATAATTTTTACTTCAGCCATCAAATATAATTTTGAAACCTGGAGAAGAAAAGTAAAGCATACTGTATTTACCCATATTTTTTCTCATCTTTCATTATTCCTTCTCTGTTTAGAGGATTTCCTGTACCTTTTTTTTATACTGTGTCTGTGGTGACAAGTTCTGTTAGTTTTTCTTTATCAAGAAATGTCTTTATTAATCTGTCATTCCTGATGGAATTTTAATGGATATAGGATTCTGGGTTAACAGCTCTTTTCTTTTAGCTCTTGAAAAATGTTATCCCACTTCCTTCTAGGTTCTGTGGTTTCTGATGAAAAATCTGTCTTCCAGATTGTTTGTTCCATGCTTTCAAATTTTTTTCTTGGTCATTAGTTTTGGAAGTCTGACTTAATACGTATTGGTAGAAATTTATTTGGGTTTTTGTATGGGGGGCTTACCTTCTTGAATCTGTAAGTTTATGTCTTTTTTAAATATTTTATTTATTTATTTGACAGAGAGAGATCACGAGTAGGCAGAGAGGCAGAGAGAGGGGGGGAAGCAAACTCCCTGCTGAGCAGAGAGCCAGATGTGGGGCTCAATCCCAGGACCCTGATATCATAACCTGAGCCGAAGGCAGAAGCTTAACCCACTGAGCCACCCAGGTGCCCCTTTAAGTTTATGTCTTTTCTGGATTTGGGGAATTTTTAGCCTTTATTTGTTTGAGTACTTTTTCAGCTCCACGCTCTTTCTTCTCTTCTTTTAGGACTCTTATGACATGAGTGTTATTAGACTTTTTGTTATAGGTCCACAGGTTCCTAAAGTTCTGTTCAATTTTTAAGTCTATTTTCCACTGCCATTACTATAAAATTTCTGTTTTATCTTCTGGAATACTAATTATTTGTTCTGATTCCTTTCTTCTGTCATTGATCCTATCCTTTGAGTTTTTTAGTCAGGTTATATATTTTTCATTTCTAAAATTTCCATTTAGTTCTTTATATCTCCTGTTTCTTTGCTGAGTTTTCTAATTTTTATTTGTTTAAAGTGTCTTCTAAGTTGTTCTCTGAAGCATAGATGACCACTTTAAATTCTTTGTCAGAGAATTTGAACATCTCTGTTATCTGGGCTTTGACATCTGTTGAATGTCTTTTTCATTCAGTTTAAGATCTTCCTGGTTCTTTATATGATGAGTAACTTTCAGCCAAAACCTCATTTTTATTTTGTCCAGAATTACAGTACAAGACTCCAAATATTATTTAAACCTGTTATTTTAACTGGTTTTCTCCAACACCTGTCCGGCAGGAGGAGGCTAATTACTGCCATGTGGAGATAGAAATGTTAGGTTTCCCAATTGTCCTCTGTGGGGGTATTGTGGAGAGGAGCTTCTCATGACAGCTGGGTGGGTGTGCAGTCTCCATCTCCTCGCAAGGCCTCCCCTGATATCCCAGGAGTAGGTTCTTTTATTAGCTGTGTGGGTGAAAGTCTGGTTCCCTACTGGTCTTCTTTGACTCCAGATCTGCAGAGCTAATTGTTGCCTTGTTATTACCTGGACATAGTGGAAATCTATCAGGCTTTGGGATAAGGGTATGGCCACAGCTTTTCTGTGTGATATTTTATTTGAGTAGAGCAAGTATATAATGCTCAGGACTATAATCTTAAGGAACAGAATGTTGCCTTCAGATGAGAACCCAGGCCTAGCCAACATGTGGATTGTAACCGTGCAAGAGACACACCTAACTAATGTTTGGATTCTTTGTCCTCAGAAACTGTGAGATAATAAATGTACATATTTTTAAGTTGCTTAATTTGTGGTAATTTTTTACACTGCAATAGATAACTGAAAGACCACCCAAATAGCCATAACTAAACTACTTCCTACATACAGTATAACATCACCTATCTCTTACTCTATCCCCAGTTCTGTTTGTTGGTAGGAATCTTTTTTTCCAATGTCTTCTGTGATCCCTGGCTTTTCTGTTAGAAGGTTTTTATTTTTAGCCACATTTAAAGTGTACATTAAAGAATATGCTCTCTTGTGGGATGTGCAACTTAAGAAACAATTTCTGCTGTTGCATTTTTGGGAGCCCATTATTTTCTTTAGGTTAAATAGTCACTTTTCATAAGTGCTATATGTGACTTTTCAAAAAAAAATTATCTCAAATCCTTAGCTGATTCCAGTTTGTCTCATGTATAAGTAATCATAGCCAAAAATCTCAACTGTACATAGGCGTTACAATTAAAAACTCCGGTCTTTTATTTCAGGCCTTGACGCTGCTTTGGCTTTCATTTTGTTAAGTATAAGAAAGTACTGGGAGCTATAAATGCTATGTTGTTTTTAAAAAGATCCTAAATCAATAACACTTACTTTATACTTTTAGTGGAACATAACTACTGCAAATAATGAGAATCTGCTCTAAATGGTAGAATGTACAAAACTTGATGATCCTTTAAATAGAAGTAATGGAGAGGGAAAAATCAGAAATAACTCTCAGATCTATTGTGCACAAATAAATGATGGTGCCATTTTTGAAGAGCAAGAATTAAGGAAGAGAAGTTTATGGGGAGGAAGTAGCCACAGGAGTCAAAAGTAAGAAGTTTAGTTTTTGAGTTCTAGGTTTTTGAAAGACAGTCAGCTAGATATGGTCATATGGGATGAAATTACTCAGGGACAGTGTGTATAATGTGAAAAGATTTTCTAGAACAGAATCTGGAGAAATATCAATAGTTAAGAAATGAGTAAAGGAAGAGAAGCATGCATGCAAAGGATATTGGAAGCAGGATGTAGAGAGATAAGAAAATCAGGAAAATATACATCATTAAAGTCAAGAGAAAAGAAAGTTTGAAGAAAAAAGGCATGGTCTGTATTATTATACATTATCCAGATGTTAAGAATGAAAAATTATTCATTGGATTTAGTGAAATGCACATAATTGATCTTGATGAGAATAGTGTTAGTGAAGTAATGGTGAAAACTTGATTATACTGGATTAAGGAGCATGTAGAAAAAAAGAAATCTTATTTAAAATTAGATAGCTTTTTTTACTTATTTTCCAGATTTTCCATTCAGCAACTTTTTTTGTTATTGTCATTTTTTTGTTTATTTGTCATTGACCTATGATTGATCACATAAAGTTGAGACAATTTTTTCTTGAGTATCTTCCCAAGGATGAACCCACTAAATCTTACTCTTTTCAGGCCTCTCCATTTTACTCTGTAGGAATGACTATATATGTTCCACATCCTCAGAGAGATGCTCAAAATGTTATTTGTGCTCTCCTGAATAACCTTAACTTTTAAATACCTTTGCTGCACATTGGGGAGGGTATGTGCTTTGGTGAGTGCTGTGAAGTGTGTAAACCTGGTGATTCACAGACCTGTACCCCTGGGGATAAAAATATATGTTTATAAAAAATAAAAAATTTTTTAAAAATAAATAAATAAATAAATAAATAAATACCTTTGCTGCTTTTAACATTCTATACTTAGGCCAAAATCTGAGCTTTCTTCTCTTCTCTGCTAATTATAAAAAGTTTAGAATAATTAAACATACACACTTTGGGTCAAAAGTGAATATTTTATTTTAGAGCGTTGGAAGAGTTGCTTTTTTTTTTTTAAATGAAAATCAAATTAGTTGAATACTTAAATTCCAAAAATAAGTGAAAAATACAGAGATGAATAGAAACTCAATAATTTTATATTTAAAATAAGTTCTAATGAGAATAACATTGGTTTTATGTGCTATTTTATTCTTTTCTCTTTTTAAATTTTTATTTGAAGTAATGTTAGACTTACAAAAATGTTGCAAAAATAATACAATGAATTCTATACCTTTACCCAAATACTCCAAATATTAACATTTAACCACATTTGATTTCATTCTCTCTTATGTTTTTCTGAAACTTTTTGAAGTATTTAAGCTGGACGTGTAATCGCCTTTAACCTCTGAAAACTTTTCTATATAGTTCCTAAAATTAAAGACAGCATGACAAACTCAATACAATTATAAAAATCAGTAATTAAGATTGATATAGTATCATTGTCTAATCTATATATCTGTGCTGTGCAATATGATAACAACTAGCGACATGTGGCTAATTAAATTAATTAGAAATGTCGCTCCCCAGTCACACTACTTAACATTTCAAGCATTTAGCAATTCAGTGGCTGTTATACTGGAAAGCATAGATATAGACAATTTTAATCATTGCACAAAGTTCTGTTAGACAGTAATGGTCCAGAGAGTTTAATCATGCCCATTGTTCCACTGATGCCTTTTATAGCAAAAGAAAAAGTTCCAGATTTTGCTAAATACCTATTGCTCTTACTTTGGTCCAGGATCTCTATTGCATTTATTTATCATGTCTCTGTTAGTCTCCTCCACTCTGAAGAAGTTCCTTAGTCTTTCTCTTTATTTCATGACAAATTGTGGGTTTTTTTCTAATCCTATCAAATCTACCATATTTATTAATTGGAATTCTATTTTAAGAAAGAATTTTCTCTTCTTTTTAATTTATTTCTATTGTTCAGGGACTCATGGATTCTTTCATTTGTGGATAAAATCTGTTGCTATCTTTAGTTATTTGATGTTCAAATTATCCCAGGTTTGACCAGCGGGAGGGAGCCCTTCAGGCTGATTCATATTCATCCTGAGTAAATCATGTAATGAAAATGGGATTGTTTTTGCAGTATTGATAGAAGTCATATGGATTATGGCATTCCTTATCTGCTGAATATCTTTAGCCTGTTTAAAATATCTGACTTATCATTATACTATTAAATCAAATATTATTCATCATATAGTTGCCTGAATCTCATCTCTGCATTATCCTATATCTCACGCCCATTATTGAAAGAAAGATGTTTTCACTAGGATGCTTTGTTACTGTTTAACTTGGGCAAACATTCACTAATTTATTCACTCTAGTTTCGAGAAGAGTTTTCATAAAATTAACACTTATTTCCCTTTCTTATCAATTCTTTTTTTTTTGGAGTTTTATTGAGCTGTAATTGACATACAGCACTGAGGTATGCAGCATAAGGACTTCTATATTGTGAAGTTATTGTTCCTATAAGTTTAGTTAACATCCATCATCTTGTATAGATAAAAAAAAAAAAAAGAAAAAAATATTTCTTCCTTGTGTTGAAAACTCTTAAAATCTACTGTCTTAGTACTTTCAAATATACCATGCAGCAGTATTAACAATAGTAATGTTGTATATCCCCAGTACTTATTTCTCTTAGTTTGTGCCTTTTAACCCCCACCTTCATCTAGTGCCCTTACTTCCTCTGCTTCCACCCCCTGCTAACCGCACATCTGATCTCATGAGTTCAGGATTTTTGTTTGTTTAGATTCCACAGATAAGTGAAATCATGCAGTGTTTGTCTTTCTCTGACTTACTTCACCTAACATAATGCCTTCGAGTTCCATTCGTGTTGTCTAAAATGGTAGGATTTCCCTCTTTTTTGTGGCTGAGTATTATTCTGTTTATACACACACATACATATATATCTTTATAAACATATATGTATATTTATATAGATTATGTAGATATTAATTTTATTTATAATTAATTATTAATGAATATTTAAATAAATATTAAATATATATTTATATATAATACATAAATAAATAAATTTTATATATTATACAAATAAATTTATATATTATATAAATATATATTTTCATATATTGTATATATATTTATTTTTATATATAGATATATCTTTATATATAAACATTTATATTTATATATTAAATTTTAAAATTAAATTTTAAAAATTAAAATTATATTATTAAATATTAAATAAAATTAATATTAAATTAAAATTAAATATTTAAATTAAATATTTAAAAACTAAACATTAAATGTATATATATAAACATATATATGTTTATATATGTATATATGTATATATATACATATATTTATATATGGAAAAAATATATATATTCTTTATCCATTCATCTGTTAATGGATGTTTTTCTTTAGGTTATTTCCATGTCTTGGCTATTGTAAATAATCCTGCCGAAAACATGGAGATACCCTTTAAATCATCAATTCTAAGACATGCGCTTTAACATTTGAATATTCTGGAAATCAAGAGTATCTTACAATTGAAAGTGAGTTACAATCCCTGTTTGTCAAACGTCTGTTCTGACGTATTTGTAATTGTTGAGACATACAGGAATTTAGTCAAAGTAATTCATATTGCCATCACTTTGGTTGAGTTATATGCACTGTGGGTGTGTGTGGGTGTGGTTTTTTTTTTTTTAAGATTTATTTGTCTCAGAGCTTAACAAGCAGGAGGAGGGGCAGGCAGAGGGAGAAGCAGGCTTCCCACTGAGCAAGGAACCCAGTGTGGGGCTCAATCCCAGGACCTGAGATCATGAGCTGAACTGAAGGCAGATACTTAACCAACTAAGCCACCCAGCATCCCATTATATGCATTGTTGATACTACATATGTTAAGCTCCATTGCCATTAAAGTATTGCAAAAATGTAATACTATTGTTTTCCATTGAAATGAAAAAAAAAAAATCTATTTGCAAAAAGCCCAGAGCAGCAAGGCATAAATTTGGTATTGGTGAAACTTTAAATTCTGATAGGATCAAGAAGTACCAACATCAGAACTTGCATAATGGGTGCCAATGGTTGGGGAAATTCCAGAGACAATAGTTGAACGTTAACCAGTGCAGCATTAGAAACCATCTAGGTGACACAAAGGATGATAATGTTTGGAAAAACCAGCAGCAAGAACCCGGTTATGAAAATGATATAGCTCCCATATTGTGCGGATTAATAGACAAAGAAGAAACGCCCAGAGAGCAAAGACAGGACCTTAAGAGGATAGTGGTCATGGAAATTCTCCCCATCAGCAAAATCAGGGCAGTCAGTCTAGCCAAGGAATTTAATCTTTTGTCAGAGATAGGAGTCTTTGGACTACCTGCTAAGTGGGCTTAACAAATGATACAGATCAATGACTGTTAATATTTCTAATTCTTCTTTTTCCCAAATAGGAGTTTCTTTATGGTTATCCTATTCTGACATCATCACTGGGTATTGGGTAGAGAGGGAACAGATAATTTGTCTTTTTGTTTATAGATATATATAGACCTTGAGGAGGCAATCACTAAATTTTATTCTCCCTTCCTCCATAACGATAGAATCAGAACTAAGATATGGTTGCCAGGCCTAGGACTACATTTCCCAGTATCCCCTGCAGCAAAGCCATGGTTATGTGACACAGATTTCACAAATGGAATGTGAGCAGAGGTGATGTAACTTCAGATTCTTCTGCTTAAAAGAAATGCCTTGGCCCTGGGATTCTATTATTATTATTCAATTTATTTAAATTTAAGCAAAAAAGATAGTTCACCCATTTCTCCCGTCCTCCATCCCCTGACTCTGCCAGCCACCAGTCTGTTTTCTGTACATATCGGACTCCATATTACAGGAGAGATCATATAGTATTTGTCTTTGTCTAGCTATTTCAGTTAGTGCCCTTGAGGTCCATCCACATTGTTGCAAATGGCAGGATTTCTTTTTTATGACTGAATAATATTCGTGTGTGTGTGTGTGTGTGTGTGTGTGTGTGTATACACATACACCACAATTACCTAATCCATTCATCCATCAATAGATACTTGGGTTGCTTCCTGGCTATTATAAATAATGCTTCAGTGAACATATCTTTTTAAGTTAGTGTTTTCATTTTCTTTGGATAAATACCTAGAAGTAGAATTGTTGGATCACATGGTAGTTACATTTTTAATTTTTTGAGGAGCTTCCACACAGTTTTCCATAGTGGTTCTACCAATTTTCATTCCCACCAACAGTGCAAGAGCGTTCCCTTTTCTCTACGTTCTCTCCAGTACTTGTTATTTCTTGTGGGGTTTTTGGTAATAGCCATTCTAACAAGTATGAGGTGATATCTCACTGTGGTTTTGATTTGCATTTCTCTGATAATTAATGATGTTGAGCATCTTTTCATGTCTATATGTGTGCATCTGTATGTCTTCTTTGAAAAAATATCTGTTCAGATACTCTGTCCATTTTTAAATTGGATTGTTTTTTGTCACTGACTACTTTATATATTTTGGATATTAACCCCTTAGCAGATACGTAATTTGAAAATATTTTCTTCCATTATTTTGATGATTTCTTTTGCTGTGCAGAAGCTTTTTTAGTCTGTTGTTGTCCCATTTGTTTATTTTTGCATTTCTTGGCATTTTGTTACTTTCCTGATCGTTAAATATCTTTACTAATTTCAGTACTGTGAAAAAGGGTTATCATTATATTCAGGTTGAAATTGGCAGTTTATTCAAGTATCACTCAAAATGATTCTTAGTTTTTTGGGAAGAAATAGGAAGGTGAGGTGGGAGCAACTTGTCAGAAAGTCAAAACTATACCCAGTGCCTAGCATTGTTTGGCACTTAAGTTAGTGTTCTGTAAATATTTGTTGATTGAATGAATAATGGCTGAAAGAAGGGTTCAACTTGCTGCTTTTGTTTTTTAAATTCCTTCAGATCATTTTTTAACTTAATAGGTTTTCATATATGGGCCATTTTTACTTTTAACATTTTGCTGCCTAAATATCTATACTTATCTATTAAAGGGTTCACAAATTGTTTTCTGTGGGAAAATAGGTAGGTTGAAATTTTCAAAAAGGGATGGGAATTTCATGCATAAAAATCAGGTTGATATTTTTTCCAGCACTTTGCTCGCAGATCCTTACACTATAATTGTGCACTGTGACACTCTTAGAGGAAGGAGAATACTCAGTATCTTTGAAGCTTATTTAATGATAAAACTCATTTTCTCAGTTTATTAGAGACATGGTATCATGGAATACACTAGGAAATGCTTATCTGATCTCTAAAGTTCTGCTTCACTTCCTTTACACTAATTCCTTTGTTATTATTATTATTTTTTTAGTATAAAGTTGTCATTTTTGGTCCACTTGATATGTCCCAGGTGTATTTTCTTTCTTACTAATCCACACAACCTCTTTTCTGCTAAATGACATGTTTTATGAACTCCATTGATTTTCCAAAAAGCAGAGCCCATATATTACAGATGGCTTTAGAAAGATTATTCATCTAAACTTTTATCACACACTCATCAAACAATTTAATGCCAAATTTCAAAGTCATTTATGTTCTTTGTAAACCATTCTATACACCTTGGTGAGAGATGTTTTGTATTCTAATAGAAAAAGTAACCAAAATTTTAAACATTCACGGAATGTAGTCAGTCTCTTAATGACAAAATTGCACAGAGTAAGAAAAAGTCCATAGAACTAGAACCAAGAGGAGTCTATATAAATAGTAATGTGAGGAAGAGTAAATTCCTTTTTAGCTGTAACATCACATTTTTTACATGTTGCGCAAATTGTTTAGCCGTTTCTAAACACATTTCCATTTACGTCATTTGTAAAAACTGCCTAGCCTCATATTCTGGAAAACTGACAAAGTTGTAATGAACAGATGCAGATTCCATAATTGTAATTGGCTTTTACTCTAAACTAATGTTCTGACTCATGCATCATTAATGATTTCCATTTTTCTCCATATATTACCATACAAATATGAAAGGGTATTTTTCAGAGTGAAAAACATGACATTTTAAAATCGGGGCTTGTTATTATAACCTATGTGTTCTCCAAACACCTATATTTAAACCTAGAATTTCATTTCAGCTGCCCTTTTTTATGCTTTTGCTTGTATTTCTCTTTACATAACCTTTCTCATTTTTGTATTTCTCAGAGAAGGACACAGTTTTAAATGTAACCCTTCTTATTATACATTTCTTACCACTTCTTGTTTCTAAAGTAGATATTATAGTATATAATTTACCTATTTTATGTTTTTTCACATTCAACTTTATCTGAAGACTGAGAGATAAATATGAGTGGAATGCCAAACAGAAACAAAAAGATGTACTCTTGCGTTAACTTGTTTTCTGATAAGATTTGAACAATAACATGGAAACAACTTTCACATTCCAAAGTGGGACTAATTAAAGTGAATAACTGAAGGACATGAAGAGACCAAATAATCTTGTTATAAGCATAATACCTATACATATTCAAACGAGGTGAGATAAACCCTAAAACTCCTGGCCTTTGAATAATTCCTTTGAGAGTTTCTTACTATTTCTGAATTTTATTGTATGAATGAAGAAAACAATATGTATTAATGAAGGAATGATTGTTTTATAATTACTTTTGGGGGGATTATAGGTTCTTCTCATGAAAGTACCAAAATACAGAGCAAGTGTTTTGGCATATTGTTGCTTGTTGTAAGGAAGATTTAATAGCTTGTTATGGACTATTAATATGAACAGAAGTCATTTAGAGTTCAGATGTATATTTAGAACTAACATGTGTGCAAAAAGATACAAACCGAATCAAGAAATTCTGGAAAAGATTGTTTGAAAAGGAGAAATTGTTATTTGGCTAGCACTAATGAAATAAGTATGTAAAAGAAATTTTAAGTTTTCTTTATTTTGAAGATTTTTATTGAGTCTTAAATAGTAACTTAGAATAAATAGAATTAAATCAGTGGAATTATGAAGCTCTTTATCTAAAATAGCAGTTACGTAAGTATAATTTAGTTTCAAATGTTAACTAAGAAATCCAAAAAGTTATAACTCTTTGTTATAGAGATGAATACAAACTGAACATCCAACTTTAGTAATAAAATGTCATTTGTTATTATTATAGCAAATTTAAAATAATTACATATAAATGAGTTTTCTCGGGTTTTGAAAATATCTTTATCATGCTGTTTTGCATAAAGAAGAGAAAAATCTTCATATTCCAGTACTTATTAGACAGATGTTAATAGGAGTATAAGTGAATGGTTTGTTTCTAACTTCTAATTTGTTGATTAAAAGGGATAGATAATGAAAGCACATGCCAAGTAGGTTTGCAGCATGAATTTTGCAGCATATGGTAAACTAAAACCCTGTTGACCTTTTGGTCTTGTTGATCACATGCATGAAGATGATCATCTGTTAATCTCTACTAATTACTGGTACCTCCTTGTACAGAATATGGAATGGTTTTCATTTGTGCTACATTTGCTCTTTCGGAAATTGCTTTAGCAAGGAGTTTTTTAAGATTATTTTATACTCTTAAGATTGTAAAATAATGATCATTTTATATCTAAACAGGAGTTTTTAAAATAAGACTTTTCAGCCTGCATTTATCTCCATATTTTTATGTGCTTATTTTAAATATTTATTTTAGATAATTTTCTGAAAGTCATAGATATGAGTGATTCTAGGTTTAACAATGGACACATGCATATACGCACATGCTTACACACTTTTACATATACAATATATGTTGTTTCTTGTTAGAATTGTAAGAAAAAGAAAACAGCAGGGCTTCTCAGACTTTGTATATGAATTATCTGGAAATCTTGCTAAAATCCAGTTTCTGGTTCAGTAGTCCTAGGGTATGATTGATGATTCTGCATTTCTATCAAGCTCTCAGCTCATAACCATTCAGCTAGTTTGAGGTCCTCAAACTTTTTCTTTAAGGGTCTGGGTAGCAAATATTCTAGACTTTGCACAACAAGGATATTGTGTAGGTAGCAAATATTCTAGACTTTGCACAACAAGGATATTGTGTAGGTGTTCACATAACAAAACAAAAAATGTTCAATAATCTTTTACTGGTAAAATTAAAAGTATAATGATTATTTTTGTGTTATTTCCATGTAGCAAAACACTATTCAGCAATAAAAAAGAATTATCTAACAATACATACAACAGGAATGAATTTCAAAAACATGCTGAGTGAAAGAGTCCCTCCACAAAAGTTATATTCTATGTGATTCCATTTACGTGAAGTTCTAGAAAATACAAACTAATCAATGGTAATATAGAGCCAAGTTTCTCCTTTGGAAAAGCAGAAATACACCCTTATTGTAAATTACAAGAAGGAAAAAGAGTTCCTTACTAATGAACTTTCCAGAAAACTGATGCATTTACAACAGAAGAAAGCTAAACTAGAACAGCATCTTGAACAGGAGCACGAATTCTAGGTCAACAAAGTGATAAAGAAAAATTTTTAAACTGAAGAATGATACTATTCCTCAGCAGCTTACATTAGAGCAAGTTTGTGGGGAAGATTAACCTTCCATCTTCCTCACAAGCAGATTAAAGGTTTCTCATCCTTCTAATGCGAGTTATTCATGTGCGATTTGCATAGCAAGAAATAAGTTTATATGGCAACCCAAAATATGGATTTTTTGTGGCTGTGTCTATAAATGCAACAGGTTTCATGAAGTAATGCAAAATAGTACCTCTTCTGGGGGCAGAACGGAGGTGAGGTTCCTGAGAGAGCTGTTTGGCTGAAAGAGATGTTCTATATCTTGATTATAAGTGGTTATATAGGTGTATCTTTTTCAGAACTCATTAAACTTGAGGAATCCAGCTGACATTTACTGAGGACATTCGAGTAGCCCAGTGGAGAGGTCTGTTTGCTTAGAAGAACTAAGGCCTGTTTCCAAGAGTCAAGTGGGTGAGCCATCCTAGAAGCATATCCCCAGCCCCACTCAAACCTTCAGATTACTCTATACCATGGGTGACAACCTCACTGCAACTTTGTAAGATAGTTGGAGCCAAAAGCATCCAGGCTCTCCCAAATACCCATTCACATAGACTGCTAGTAAACTACAACAGAAAAACATCAAACCAAACACTCTAAATTGATTTTTCTTTGGCTTATGGTATTTAAGTTATACTTCAATAATACAGATTTTCTTTTTAAGATTTTACTTATTTATTTGACAGAGAGAGACACAGTGAGAGAGGGAACACAAGCAAGGGGAGTGAGAGAGAGAGAAGCAGGCATCCTGCTGAGCAGGAAGCCAGATGTGGGGCTCAATCCCAGGACCCTGGGATCGTGCCCTGAGCTGAAGACAGATGCTTAATGACTGAGCCACCCAGGCACCCCAAAAATATAGATTTTTAAAAACAACCTTAGTTGAGAGTCTTTGGCTAAGATAATATGTAAAATGACATTGTAAATTGTAATATGTCAAAATATGTTACTACTGTTTTAAGTACTCTCTGAGAGTACTTTAGATTGCAGGCTGGGACACTAATAATCTGCACCCCTTTTAAAAGGAGACTGTTTATTCAGAAATTCTACCTCACCAGTATACATTTAGGATAAAAGTAGTTGTCCACCTTAGAATTCTGCTCAACTTCCTCAGTAGGAGGGTGGGGACTTCTAAAATATTTGCTTGGGGCCCAAGGATTTAAATATGCTGTAGTTACTGCTTGACACTATCCAAAATAGAAATGAAGGTGATATGGTGGTGTAATGTAGTGGGTTTTTGGATTCTATATCAGGAAATCTAGCATTCATTCCCCACTCCAGCACTAATTCACAAAACAATCATGTGATAAATTGAAGATTTAATTTCTCCAATCATGGAGAAATTGGTCAAATTTCTCTGGGTCTTAATCTCCTCCATTATGAAAATGAAGTTATTAGACTAGGTGGCCTAAAATAACTTTGAAATCTATGATTCTATGAAGTAGGAACTTTAATGGATGATGAGAATATAATATGTAGCATTAAATAGGATAAATATAGCATTAAAAAATGTGTCTATTTCTGATTTTATGTGAAACAATTATAGGTGCTGTGAACCTTCCAAGATAGTTCACTGTGATGCTTTTCTAAATTCCTACTTTTTAAAAGAAGCATTTAAAAGAGAGGATTTTGATTTAACAACCTGAAGGTGTTGACTTTGTTGGAGTATTGTATGTTGTGATCCAAAAAAGTAGAAACTAAAATGTCTATTTTAACATATTTATGTTAAACATCCTGTTTTTCTTTTAGCTTATAAAATCTTTTCAGTCCAAAATTCTGAAATAATCTGAGTTTATCTTCTATTACTAGATTTTTAGTTATGGAAAGTGGGCACATGCATTATGATCTAGAGAATTTAAAGCAAATGATTTTACACTTTTGTAAATGTTTTACATCTGAGTCTTGCATGTCATGCCAGAAAGCTAGCTTGATCTGTAGTTTAGTTACATAAATGTAGTAATCTGTGATCAACACACAAAAACATGATTTTAAAGTGTAGCTCATTGATTTACTAATTGTGCTTTCCTACATTGTCATTAGCCCATGCCTAGGGCAACTTTGGGGTCATTTAGATAGAAGCAAATAGCTTTGTCATTTATCAGTGTTATATGAATTGTTCAGACTTTCTGAGCCCCGGTTTATTTTTGTTTTTTGTTTTTTGTTTTTAATGGAGGAAGGCGGACACCTGGGTGGCTCAGCGGGTTAAGCCTCTGCCTTCGGCTCAGGTCATGGTCTCCGGGTCCTGACATCAAGCCTGCTCTGCTTAACAGGGAGCCTGCTTCCCCCTCCCTCTCTGCCTGCCTCTCTGCCTACTTGTGACCTCTCTCTGTGTCAAATAAATAAGTAAAATCTTAAAAAAAATAAAATAAAATGGAGGAATCATACCTATCTCATGAAATTGCTAACTAGTTAAGGATTAAGTGATTAAGCATAACAAAAGTACCTAGAGTGAGAAACTATTTTCTTTTGTTCCCCAAAGTTTACGGATTTAACAATGTACCAATCATTAGATCTAACAGTTTAATCTTTGTTTTGCCATATATGAGAACTAGTAATAGAAAAAAAATTAGTTTGATCCTTTAAGTTTCATCCTATCCATCTGCATATGCTTTGGCTTGATATGTGACTATTGTCTGTATTTTTTGCACTTTGTTGGCTCTGAATAGTTTTCAAGAGTGGATTATTAAGTATTCATATATTTTTATAAGTGTGTGATTTAAACTATTTTACTGGTACTTAAATCATTGCCATTTAGTCTAGTATTGCTTAGTAGCTAAATGTATAAAATATTTAATGAAGACACAATGTGGCACTTTCTAGCCAGACAGCAGTAGGTTGGAGTCCCCTTGCTGTCTATGTGAACTTGGGCAAGCTGCATAATGTCTGAGCCCAAATTTTTCAAGAAGTTACATAATGATAATGATTAAGTGCTTAGCTTGGTACATGGAAAGTATTAAGCACTCAAAAAATATAAGTTGTATAACATCATCATTATTAAATGACTATTACAGATTTAACCCTATATAGATTGTTAGCACATTGATAGTGATTTCTGATTCTAACCAGAGTTTTCAAATTTGTGTGAAGAATAAATCTTTTACCAGTATTCAAAAGTGCATATTTTGTTGATGGTGGACCAATAGTATTTTTATTGAAGTGGCATGTTACGTGGAAGATTGAAACAGTAAGTTTATGTTGCTGAGATTCTTCACTAAGAAGTTTACTGAATCATTATTTGTTGGGTCATACCAGACTGATTTGGTAGAAAGTTTGGGTTATTAAATATTTAACATATAATAAGTACTTTTGTTTACTTCCAGTGGAACTTACCACAATGTATTTACAGTGGTAAATACATTGTAGGCAGTATGTAATTATTAATTTGTTACTCTTAATTACTATGAGCTGGGAAAATTTAAAATGTTTAGCATTCTTGACTTCCCTATATACCTACAAATGAAATACTGAAAGTTAACAGAGGAAGAAATTAATTCACAACTTACAAAATATTTTTTTTTACCAATTCTGTTTTCACACATTCAGAAAATGAGATTCACATCAAAAAAAGAATTATTACTTTGTCTCTGCTTTAGCTCAGAAGACATAGGGCTTTCTGTATATCTCTCTTTTCCTTTGAAGTTTAATTTTGTACATTTAACTCTTTATTTTTTTAAAAAGATTTTATTTATTTATTTATTTATTTGTCAGAGAGAGAGAGCACACAAGCAGGCAGAGTGGCAGGCAGAGAGAGAAGCAGATTCCCTGCCAAGCAAGGAGTCCAATGCGGGACTCGATCCCAGGACCCTGGGACCATGACCTGAGCCAAAGGCAGCTGCTTAACTGACTGAGCCACCCAGGCCTCCCTGTACATTTAACTCTTAAAGTGAGTTTTTTTTTCTTACTGCTACAATAACATGTATTCCATCCCCCCACAAAAAAGAAACTTTAATGGAGAGAACAAAATAAAAAGTACATGTAGTTCTACTCCCCAGCAATACCCACTATGAATGTGAGTCTACTTTTATGGGCTCTACTTTTAAAAATTGTATTCTTATACATATTTATATATGCATATATATATGTACATATATACATATACATATACCCACACATACATATACCCACTCCAAGAAACATGCTAGGAACATGTTTTTCCAAGTTAATATATTAAATATATAATGCCATTTTAATTATTAATTGCCTTATATTGCCTTTTGATTTTTTCTATTAAGGCCTTTATCTTTTAGCATAAGTCATATAAAACATATAGCATGTCAACATATATATAACATATACAAAAGTACTGCAATAATATTAATTTGTGATATTTTTACTGTCATATGTTTTAAATTTTTATTCAGTGAAAAAGATAAAAAGTATTTCTTTTAGTATACTTTCAGAGTTAAGCTTAGAAGCATCTTTTTCACCCCAAGATTATTTAAGTATTGGTTTATATTTTTGCTAGTTCTTTTACGGTTTCATTTTTACATTTAAGTCTCTAATCCTTTGGCAAATGCTTTAAATCATCAAGGTTGGGGATCTAGGTTAGATGGAAGGCAAGAGAAAGAGAAAGGATACAGTCCAGGTCAGGTATTTCTAGAAGCAAAAGGAATATTCTCCCAAGTCCTTTTTTCCTTACCTTCTTGGTATGAGCTGCTAAGAGGTACATGTACTTAAAATTTTATTTTGCAGATTAAAATATCAGTAACATGGTTTGACCAAACTTCTGGTTTGGTGATGTATTTATGTGAGAAACCGTAGAAATATATAAACATCAAATTACATTGTAGTTGAATATTAAATAAGTATTGTTTTAACTGTTACAAATAACACATCTTTGCATCATTTTTATCATAGTGACTAATTCAGTTCAGTTGATTATTATTTTTTGCAGACATCTGTTGGCATATCTCATATTAATTGATTTGGAATATTACAGTTTTACTGACCATCACTGACTTTTCTAATACTCAAACATTATCAGCAAAAATGATCTCTGCATCCTTGATCAGAATTAGATGATGCAAGTTCTACATTTCTCTGTATATATATTATTGATGTATGCATACCAGTATTTCTGGACTCTAGAAGGTCTCTCTTTAACTTATTCAGTTTGCAAATTCTTACTGGGATGTGATTTAAGAACACAAAATTTATCAGAAACACCACTATGTGGCAAAGCAGGAAGAAAAACATAAATTTTTAAAAGATATTTTATTTGAGAGATTGAGCATGAGAGATTGAAAGAACAAGTGCGGGGTGGGCAGAGGGAGCAGCAGACTCCCAGCAGAGGAGGGAGCCCAACGCGGAACTCGGTCCTAGGTCCCTGGGATCATGACCTGAGCGGAAGGCAGACACTTAACCGACTAAGCCACCCAGGCACTGAAAAGAGAAACTTCAAAGTTCTTATTTTTCCTTTATCATCTCACTGAGGGTCTTTTCTTTTTTAAAATTTTTTATTCTATTCAGATAGCCAACATACAGTACATTAGTTTTTGATGTAGTGTCAACGATTCATTAGTTGTGTATAACACGCAGTGCTCATCACAACACGTGCCCTCCTTAATGCCCATCACCTGGTTACTGTGCCCCCACCCGCCCTTCTGTAACCCTCAGTTTGTTTCCCAGAGTCCAGTGTCTCCCGTGGTTTGTCTTCTGTAATTTCTTCCCATCCAGTTTTCTCCCTGAGGGTCTTTTAAAAACTTAATTCAATGCAAGTGTCTCAGAAAATTAACATACACCTAACTTAATACCAGATAGATATCTGAATACCAGTTAGCCATTTGCTTTGTTTTCTTGCCAAAAATTATAATTTTTGTGTTCTAAGTTTGGATATAAGTTATGTTCACAAATGACTTCTAGTGCTGATGTATTCTGCCTCTCTGTTTTAGAAATAATAGAACCCGGTCTATCTAAAGGTCTTTCCAAAAATTCTTTAAAATAATGGTACATTTTTAACTGATAATATTTCAACATTCTTGAACTTATTTTTCTTAGTATAATTTTAAGAGTTGTTAGAAGACTCAAATCTTACATACAAACATGACAAAATCTGTGTTGCACTATATAGTAAGATCATAAATTTCATATCATTATTGCTTTAATTTTTTATAATAAATATAAATTCATCTTGAAGAATATCAAACATGTTTTTTGTTATAAAGGTAATTCACGCTTATGTTATAATGTTCAGATACTATAGAAAGATTTTATGTGAAAAGTAAAAAAAATTATTCTTTTCACCCACCTAAACTCCCATTACAAATGGTATCATCTCCATTATTAATTCAGGTGTTAACAACCAATTGGTTAACAGCCAACAACCTTTACAACTAATACTCACTAGTATTTTATTGCAGTTAAGTGAAAAGTTGTAGAAAACTTTTCAGAAACCTCTGTGGGTTTTTTCTGTAGCTCCAGATTTATCAGCAAATAAACTAATTTGTTGATATATCAACTGCCACTAAACCCAGAAAAAACAATCAACTAGCCATTTGTCTGAGTCACAGTTTTTCATATGAATATCTGTTGTTTAATTTTTAAAATATATGATAGAATAGCTATGACATTTTCTCAATTTCTATAGTACAGATGTTTGGCTTCTGAAGTAAGCCTTTTTCATACAAGATAATGGCAAGAAAATGGTTTTGGGTGATCGGAGTTCTTTGGAAGGTAATCAGCTCACTTTAGGGTACAGGTTGAAAGGGTGCCTCCTCCTACTTTCCCGCCATCTTGTCTCCCCCATGAAAATGGTTTTGAACAAGGAAACGATGGTTAAATAATTCTACATTAAAATTAGGATCTGTTGATCAAAAGATGAAAAAATGAAAACAATCCATTAAGAGATGATATTTGCAACATAAAATTGACAACGGATTAATGTTTAGAATTAATAAATAACTCTTTCCTGTTCAGTTGAGAAAAAAACAAGCAATTCCAAAGGAAAATGAACAAGATACTTGAAGAAGCACTTCATCAGAGGTTATTAGTATGGCCATTAAACAATCAAAAAGTTTCTCAACCTCACTGGAATTGAAGAAATGCAAATTAAAACCACAAATAAATACTGCTATAAACTTACCAGATTGACTTAAATTTAAAACCTAAAAATATCAAGTATGGCAAGGATATAAAATAGCCAGAATACTTATTTACTGTGGTGAAATAGGAGTTGGTAAAAACCAAACTAGGGAATAATTTGACATAATAAAGTAATGTGTATATTACATATAAATTAGACATTTATAAATATGTGTATGTATATACCTCTATATGCATATATATTAGGAACTCTTGGATGTGTGGACCAAAAAGGTTGTGTAAAATCGTTTTTAGTAACACTAAATAATAGCAAAAACGGAATATGCAAAATGTCCATCAACAATAGAATGAATGGTTACTATGGTACTTTTATATGGTGTAATTATATACTGCAATAAAAATGCATGAATTACAGCTTCCTGCAATAACTTGGATGAATCTCAGGAATACAGTGTTGAACCAAATAAGTGTCAAAGAATACTTACAGTATTATTTCATTTACATAAAATTTAGAATATTCAACAGTGAGCAACAGTTGATCTAGGAGACAATCTTATGTGGTACCCCTTAAAGAGAAGCAAGACAATGAAATAGACAAAATTCAGGAAAGTGTTTATGTCTGAGGGGCAAAGGGGAGGGAAATGAGTTCAGAAAAAGGCACAAAGAACTACAATGGTAATGTTATTTTCTTAAACTGAGAGTTGGTATGTAAATATTTGTTTCTGTTATTCTTTACATGTTATATACTTTGTAAATATTTCCTATCAATATTTAATGGAAATTTTTTTAATTTTTTTAAATTTTTTTAAAAGATTTTTATTTATTTATTTGACAGACAGAGATCACAAGTAGGCAGAGAGGCAGGCAGAGAGAGAGAGGGAAGCAGGATCCCTGCTGAGCAGAGAGCCCGATGCAGGGATAGATCCTGGGATCCTGAGCTGAAAACAGAGGCTTAAACCCACTGAGCCACCCAGGCACCCCAATATTTAATGGAAATTTTGAAATAATTTTATGGAACAATTTAAATTAAAGCATTTTAAATTAATATAGAAATTTAGCTTTTTAATATTATCTAAAAACTTGAAAAAGATCCTTCTGTAAAATGATATGTATTCCCCTCTTCTGGAATACTAGTTGCATTTCATATAGAAATAATGCTCTAGATAGGCACCTGGGTGTCTCAGTCATTAAGCACCTGCCTTCAGCTGGGGTCATGATCCTAGAGTCCTGGGCCCAAGTCCCAAGTTGGGCTCCCTGCCCAGCGGGGAGCCTGCTTCTCCCTCTCCCACACGCCCTGCTTGTGTTCCCTCTCTGACTGTCTCTCTCTGTCAAATAAATAAATAAAATCTTTTTAAAAAGAACTAATGCTCTAGAAAATGAATTATGTAAGTAACCCTTTATAGTATAAGGATGTGGCTATTTTCACTGTAAGAAATATATCAAATAGAGTTTATTTAACAGGTTAACTTTTTCTTTGACAGTATTCTTTTTTTTTCCTTTGACAGTATTCTTCTCTTTATTAATTATTTTTATTAACATATAATGTATTATTTGCGCTAGGGCTACAGGTCTGTGAATCATCAGGCTTACACACTTCACAGCACTCACTACATCACATACCCTCCCCAGTGTCCATAACCCCACCACCCACTCACTACCCCCCTCCCCCCAGCAACCCTCAGTTTGTTTTGTGAGATTAAGAGTCTCTTATGGTTTGTCTCCCTCCTGATCCCATCTTGTTTCATTTTTCCTTCCTTACCCCTCAAACCCCCAACCCTGCCTCTCAAATTCCTTGTATCAGGGAGATCGTATGATAATCCTTTGACAGTATTTTTAACTGTTCTTTTATTTACTGAATTTTTTTTAAAAAATTAGAGCAATATTTTAAAATTTCTCATTAGTAGTTCCAAGCATGTCTTAAATAATTTTAAGAAAATATTTGAAAATTGTTATTCTTAAATACTGATAGTTTCCAAAGTAAATGCTATTATTGATACATTATTAGATTTTGCTGAGTAAAGCTGTTTCTACACAAAAACATCTTGGCCACCTGCAACTGTTTGTCAGTGGACTTTGAGAACACTAGTAGTAATTGTAAACTTAGGAATGTGTGACAAGCTAACAGCCAGCTGTGCATATCCTGACTTCTTCCAGGTGTTAAAATAAATATGACCATTTGGTTCACTTATAACTCAACAAAAATATTTCATGATTCATTAGCTTAAAAATCCATTTATAATTTCTTTATTGGAGGCAGTAGATAATGTTATATTCATTTGAAATGAAAAAATACATACCCAGAAATAATTGTGGTATCATTATTTATTATATTCAATGGTCTTTTCATAAAATGAGAAGAATTTTAATGTAACATTTGTGTAGATTAGTTTTCACATTCTTTTCACACGAAAACATTACTAAGCCACTTCCTCCTATAAGCATCAAAAATAATTTTTAAAAAATGCAAGTATGTTTTTTATTCAGCCAGAGCTTAACTTGCCTTGGCAGAACTCATTCCAAACTGATCTTATATTAATTTCTATCTTTGGTACATTATATATGTTTGATCATTAACCGGTAATAATTATTTATTGAACACCTCCTGTTAGGCATTATCTCAAGAGACCCAGGTGCCTAAATCTTGCTTTGGGTAAACTACCCTTCCTTGTAAGATTCCTGAGGAGGGATATACATATAAGAGACAACTGCAAGTGGAAAAATCAAAATCCATCTTATCATTAGATGATCTTGTATTTGAAACTCCAAATATAGAGCTAGAGCTAGAGCTGCCCCTCAGACATAAACACTTTCCTCAATTTTGTCTATTTCATTGTCTTGCTTCTCTTTAGGGGGTACCACATAAGGTTGCCTCCTTGATCAACTATTGTTCACTGTTGAATATTCTAAATTTTATGTAAATGAAATAATACTATAAGTATCCTTTGATACTTATTTGGTTCAACACTGTATTCCTGAGATTCATCCAAGTTATTGCAGAAAGCTTAATTCATGCATTTTTATTGTGAGATGTTACCATTAGTGGAAACTGGGTAAAAATCCATGGGATCTTGTTGGGTTATTCATTAAGATTTCACATGAATCTGGAATAATAATAAACATTTCTATGACAACAAAGGATAGTTAAGAATTTCACAGAAATTATTAAAAAAATACTGCAGATTAAGTAGTCAGATAATCCCATGGAAAATAAATAAAGGAAATCTGCAGGTAGACTGGTAAGAACAGCTAGGTATCTACCAATTCACAATTTCCCTTTCTTACTTAGTAATGGAAGTACCAGAATCATTACTTTTCAACTACTCTATATCTTCCAGTCTCCCTTATGTTTAGTGTGACTTATTGCCTTATTTCTTACCTATAAAATACTTTCAGCTAGGGACCTTAAGAAATAAACAGGCTACTTCCATTTTCTTTCCAACTTCCTGTAAACCAGAGCAAGAATATGCCTATAACCTGATTTTGACCATGGAATGGCAGGAAACTAGAAGGAAGGAAACTGGGTTCCTGAAAAATAATGTGGGGGGAACCCACTTATCAACTTGGAATAGGCAGCCTAGATTATTACCTATCATACTGAATGACTGTGTGTTTAGTTTTCCTGTTGTACAACTAGTACTTCCCTGAACTGGTAATAAACCTAGATAGATTGCAGTGTAACTGCAAAAAAGAAAAACAAAGACCAACTATTTGTTGTTGTTGTTGTTGTTTTAAGATGTTACTTATTTATTTGAGTGAGAGAGCACAAGGGGGAAGGTCAGAGGGAGAAGCAGACTCCACTGAGCAGGGAGCCCAATGCAGACTTGATCCAGGAACTCAGGATCCTGACCTCAGCCAAAGACCATCACCCAACCGACTTTGGAATGTTATCTCTAATGTTCTAAAAGAGAACAGCCATCATTCTGAATTCTATACCTGATTTAAAGGTATAGATTCTTCAAAAACAAGAGTGAAATAAGAAAACTTCGACAATAGAATAGATTATAATGAGCAGAACTTGACTGAAAGAAATTCTCCTGGATGTACTTTATTCAGAGGTGAATTGATCCCAAATGTAAGAACAAAGAAGCATTGTCTTAAAAAAAATGACATTTAATGATAAAAATGTTAAAATATTGGAAAGCAACAGAATATATATCAAAAGAAGAGCAGATGTTCCTGTGTAGTTCAAGAAGAGAATAAAAGATATTAATATAAAACTTGTATAAGTCTACATCAAATACTAGATAATACCAGGGTTATCGCCAAAACAATAGGAACAGTATACTAGTTGAGGGAGAAAAACAAACGATTAAAAAAAAATTAGTCAATTGAAAAGTAGATGAGAAAGGAAACATAAAAAATAGATGGGACAAGAGCAAAAATAAGATGGTAAACAATTTTTTTCAATAACTATGATAAACTAAATGCTATAGTTAAATATTTTTAACTAGTTAAACAACAAATGTTGACTGGATTAGACAAAATACAACTATGATCTATGTACGAAAAGCATATATAAAAAGAGTACAAAGAGGTTAAGAGTAGAAGAATGAAAAAGAAAAACTTATGAAATACAGAAACTCCTTCCAAAAACTGATTTTGATATATTAATAGACTTTAAGGCAAAAGTTTTACTAGAATTAGAAGGTTTCTTTATAATGTTTACAAGTTCACTTCACCAGTTCAGTTTCTTTTATTTACTCTAAACTTCTTTTTTTTAAAATTTATTTTATTTTATTTTCAGTGTTCCAAAATTCATTGTTTATGCACCATAGCCAGTGCTCCATGCAATACATGACCTCCATAATACCCACCACTAGGCTCACCCAATCTCTCACCCCCCTTCTCCTCCAAAACCCTCAGTTTGTTTCTCAGAGTCCACAGTCTCTCATGCTTCATCTCCACCTCCGATTTCCCCCAACTCACTTCTCTCCATCTCCCAATATCCTTTATGTTATTCCTTATGGTCCACAAGTAAGTGAAACCATATGATAATTGACTCTCTCTGCTTGACTTATTTTACTCAGCATAATCTCTTCCAGTCTCATCCTTGTTGATACAGAATCTGGGCATTTATCCTTTCTGATGGAGGTATAATACTCCATTGTATATATGGACCATATATACATTTATCCATTCATCTG
Organism: Mustela erminea; assembly: GCF_009829155.1. Lineage (NCBI taxonomy): Eukaryota > Metazoa > Chordata > Mammalia > Carnivora > Mustelidae > Mustela > Mustela erminea. Next base: position 2,755,552 of record NC_045621.1, read on the forward strand.
CAGACACATAGACCAGTGGAACAGAGTAGAGATCCCAGATATGGACCCTCAACTCTATGGTCAAATAATCTTCGACAAAGGAGGAAAAAATATACAGTGAAAAAAAAGACAGTCTCTTCAATAAATGACGCTGGGAAAATTGGACAGATATGTGTAAAAGAATGAAACTCGACCATACTCTTACACCATACACAAAGATAAACTCAAAATGGATAAAGACCTCAATGTGAGGCAGCAGTCTATCAGAACCCTAGAGGAGAACATAGGCAGTAACCTCTTCGACATCGGCCACAGCAACTTCTTTCGAGATATGTCTCCAAGGGCAACAGAAACAAAAGCGAAAATGAACTTTTGGGACTTTGTCAAGATCAAAAGCTTCTGCACAGCAAAAAAAAAACTGTCAACAAAACAAAGAGGCAACACATGGAATGGGAGAAGATATTTGCAAATGACAGTACAGACAAAGGGCTTATATCCAAGATCTATAAAGAACTCCTCAAACTCAACACCCACAAAACAGATAATCATGTCAAAAAATGGGCAGAAGCCATGAACAGACACTTCTCTAAAGAAGACATACAAATGGCTATCAGACGCATGAAAAAATGTTCCTCATTGTTAGTCATCAGGGAGATTCAAATCAAAACCAAATTGAGATACTGCCTTACACCAGTTAGAATGCCCAAAATCAACAAGACAGTAAACAAGTGTTGGAGAGGATGTGGAGAAAGGGCAACCCTCTTACACTGTTGGTGGGGATGCAAGTTGGTGCAGCCACTTTGGAAAACAGTGTGGAGATTCCTTAAATTAAACTTCATCTTTTAAGAAAAGGTTTATTATACAAATATAATGTTCTTATAGAAAAACTTAGAAATATGTGCATAGAAATTTTTTATGTTATCCAAAAACATGTAGGATCAAATAGTATAAACATATTTAAGGCTTCTGAAATATACTACATGTATGTCATATGCAAATATAAATCCAAATGTATCATAAATTATTACGAGTTTATATTTTTACTTTCTTGCCCACATCCTTTCTGCCATCATTAGAAATGACTAAACTTTTATCCATTTTGAGTTTATGGATAAAAGAATGTAAGAGAATGGTTGAGTTTCATTCTTCTACATATAGCTGTCTAGTTTTCCCAGCACCATTTATTGAAGAGACTGTCTTTTTTCTGAGCATGGAGGATAAAGGGAGATGGAGAAGAGAAGGGAGTTGAGGGAAATTGGAGGGGGGTGGTGAACCATGAGAGACTATGGACTCTGAAAAACAATCTGAGGGTTTTGAAGGGGCAGGGGGTGGTTGGTTGGGGGAACCAGGTGGTGGGTATTAGGGCACAGATTGCATGGAGCACTGGGTGTTGTGCAAAATCAATGAATACTGTTATGCTGAAAAGAAAAGAAAAAAAAAGAAATGACTAAATTTCATTGAATTAATGTTATAGACGTTTTGACTTAAGTTTTAGGTACTCATTTTTATTAGACTTACATATGTGATGAGGTTTTTTTTTTTAATTGCTAAAAAAATTAAGAACTATTTCAGAATTACAAAAAAAAGGAAAAAAAGATTCAGGAAACCTGAAGAATAACATAAGCAACACCAATGTATCTCCTACCCAGCTTAAAACATAAAACATTGCTAACAGAGTAGAAACTGTGTTTCCTGGATTATATTCTCTCCCACTTCTCCTCCAAAGATTATTACATTTGATATTTATCATTCCCATATTTTTAAAATACTTTCATTAAATACATATCTCTTAAGCAATATGGTATTGCTTTGCATGTTTTGAAACTTAATGTAAATGTTATCACTGGGTATTCTTTTGCAGATTGCCTTTTTGCTCAATGGTGTGTATATGCAGTATATTTGTACTGAAACACATAGATATTTTGTTCATTTTCACTGCTGAGTAATATTCAATTGCATTTATATACTCCCTCAATTTATTCATTTATTTTTATGTTACTGCCCATTTAGGTTCTCCAAAATGTTGCTATTTTAAACAATAATGCTATGAATATTTTTCACATATGCCCTTATGCAAGAGTTATGCTGTTATGCAGAGTTCCTTTGAATGATGTGTTTATGAGTGGAAATACTGGTCATAGGATATGCATATTTTCATAGGATATTGCCAAATTGCTCTCCAAGGCATTTGTGCCAACTTCTATTCATCAGCATATGAAAGTATATTTCTGCACATCCTTACTAATACTTAGTATTGTGAGATATTTAAAGTTATAATTATAGCAAGCATGAAATTATATCATTCTGTGACTCTAAATACATTTTCTTGATAACTCATGAGGTTGATCATCTTTTTTTTAAAGATTTATTTATTTATTTTAGAGCGAGAGCGAGCAGGGGTGGGGGAAAGGGGAAGAGGGAGAGGAAGAGAGAGAATCTTGAGCAGACCTACTGCAATACACTTAGTGCAGAGTCTGATGCAGGCTCATTCTCACGACCCCGAGATCGTGACCTAAGCCAGAATCAGCAGTCAGACGCTTAACCAACTGAGCCACCCTGGTGCCCTGAGGTTAATCATCTTTATTTATTTATTTTTTAGGTTGGTCATCTTTTTATATATTTATTTGCAATTTGGTTTTCTTCCTTCATGAATTGCAATGCATTCCACTTTATTAAGTAGTCTTCAAAAATATACTAAGTGGCTAGGTCAGATTGTTTATTTAATTCTTCTATATGTCAGTCATTGTGCTACATGCTAAATATATAATGGTGAATGAGATAGACCACTGTTCGTGCCCCAAGGTAGGGATACAAAGTTATTTTCTGCCTTTTTCAGCTTACAGTATTGATATATAATTGAATGTCTTCCTCTGGACTAACTCAGTTTGAAACCACCAACTTTCATGCAAATATCTACTCTCAGCTCAAGATATCCAGAGGGGTTTTATAGCTTAAAGGCCTCTCAGACTGATATATAATTTCAAATATAAAATGCTGCATTGAAAATGATGTTTGTCTAAAAAGATTGGGTTTGGTTATTCAGCATTCAAGTAGATAAGCATTTGGACACTCAAGCTTGGACTCAGAAGAGAAATCCAAGCTATTAACTTAATTTTTGTATTCATTTGTTTATAAATGGTATTTAAACCACTGAGACAGAATAAAGTCATTGGAATGACTGCAGGTAGAAAACAAAAGGCGTTGAAGTGGACCTTGGAGCATTCTGACATTTCAAAGTTGTGGAGGTATAGAAGAATCTCAAAAGAGATGGTGTAATACCCAGTAACTTAAGGGGGAAAAGGAGTGTGTGGGATTCTGCAAGCCTAACAAAGGCAATTTTTAAAGAGGACAGAGTGATTAAAATATCAACTACTGCTGGTATTTCAAATAGGATGACATCTGAAGATTAATAAAAGTATACTAGAAAATAAAATCATGGTTGAAGTAAGTACTACATGGGGTGGCATATAGGACTGTGTAAACATATAAGAGGAGGATTTGGGTCCCTGACTTTCCTAAAAACAGTGTAACTCCTGAAATGTAAAGGAAGGACAGTTGAATTGAGATGTGAAGGAAGAGTGACACATTTGAAGTGAGAAGAGTCTTCTCTGTGAAGGAAATAGCAGATATAAATGCTTTGCAGGGCGGAAGGAAGGAAAATAAGCCAGTGTAACTGATTTAAAGAGAAATAAAAAGGGAAATGGTATGAGACTTGAGAGCTGGGCAGGTCTAGGACCGTGCACAGCCTTTAGGCCATGTAGTGGCTTTTGTTCTTAATTTATCCTGGTAGTAATGGGAAACTATTGTTTTTGGTGAGAAGTCCAATACTATTTGTATTCCTGATCTTTTGCATGTTACTGGTTGTTTCTCTAAGGAATTTCTTAAGACTTTTTCTGTATTTCCAGTTTTCTAAAAATATGATAATGTACCTTGTTCTGAATTTCTGTCATTTTACTAGGTATTCCCTGGCTAATTTCAGGCTTGAGATTTATGTTCTTCAGTTTAGGGAAATTTTATTGTAATATTTCTTTAATACTTTCTTCCCAATTTAATTTCTCCTCTTTTTCTGAAACTTCTTTTAGATGATTGACCACCTAAAAGGATGCTTTCATTGTATATTTTTTTTCTCTCCTGTGGCCTATATGTGTTTTGCAAATATTTTCCTCCTGTCTCTAGCTTGTATTATCATTCTCTGAAGAGTGTATTAAATTTTAATACAAAAGTTTTAAATTTTGATGACTCTAATTTTTTTTTTCCTTTGGTGAATGTGTTTTTGATATCATGTCTAAGAACTCTTGGCTTAAGTCATCAAGATTTTCCTTTAAAAATTTATTGTTACACATTTTACATTTAGATCCATGATCCATACGGAGTTATTTTTTGTATAAGCAGTGAGGTTTAGTAAAAAGGTTTAATTAATTTATTTATTTTTAATGATTTTATTTATTTATTTGACAGAGAGAGAGAGAGTACAAGCAGGGGGAGCCTCAGGCAGAGGGAGAGGGAGAAGCAGACTACCCGCTGAGCAGGAAGATGCTTAGCTGACTGAGCCACCCAGGCACCCCAGTAAGGTGCTTTTAATGAGGAGGTTTAGCTTGAGTTTCTCAATCTCACTCTCTCTCTCTCTCTGTACCCCCCACCCCCGTAGAAATGGACTCATAGGCAATTGTCAGATAGTTCCAATATTATCCTTTCCCCCATTCAATTGCTTTACACCTTTCACTTGCTATTCAATTCTGGATAATAGGGGATTTTTTCTTTTAGCATTTTAAAAATGTTGAACCACTTTTTAAAAAAATTGTGTGAAAATCACATGAGATTTACCCTCTTAACAAGCATTTATGTATTAAATATAGCATTATTCACTGTTACAACAATGATGCAGAGCAGAGCTCTAGAACTTTTTTATCTTGCATAACTGACACTTTATATCTTTGAACAGGAACTCTCCATTTACTCCTCCCCTCAGCCCCTGGCAACCACCATCCTATTTTGTGCTTTGATTAACCTGACTACTTTAGAAACCTCATATAAGTAAAATCATGCAGTATTTGTCCTTCTGTGACTTGCTTACTTTACTTAGCGCAATGTCCTTAAGTTTCATCCATGCTGCAGCATATTACAGAATTTTGTTCTTTTTATGGCTGAATAATACTCCTTTGTGTGTATAGACCACATTTGCTTTGTTTATTTGTAATGTGTATTTGGGTTTTTTCCACCTCTTGGCTATTATGAACAATGCTCTAATGAGCATAGGAGTATAGATATCTCTTTGAGATTCTGATTTAAATTCATTTGGATAAATAACCCAAAAGCAGGACTGCTGGATCACAAGGTGGTTTTGTTTTGGTTTTGTTTTCAAGGAATGACCATACTCTTCTACATAGCAGCTGCACCATTTTACATTCCCAGCAACAGTATAAAAGGATTTTCAATTTCTCAACATTATCACTAATGATTGGGGTTTTGTTTTTGTTTTTGTTTTTAATAATGGCCATCTTAAAAGGTGTGAAGTGATCTCATTATGATTTTTATTTATTTCCATTTCCCTGATGATTAGTGAGGTTGAGCGTCTTTTCTCCCCTCTTTCTAATCCTTCTCCCACTCTCTAATTTGGGGGGGGCGCAAGATGCTGCTCTTTGCTCTTGTGCTTAGTACGTATAAGAATTATCAAGAGGGCCCCATCCCCTGTGTCCGGTATGGACGGAAATACCTTTCATGGTATTTACCTGCATTTGGGAGGGTATATTAAAAAGAATTCTGTTCTGCAGAGTCATCCTCTTCCTAGTCCTTTGAGTAGGGTTTTTTTGGGGCTTTGGGGGAGTTTTGTCTGTTTTGTTTTTGCCTGTGCCCATAGCATACATAGGAGACAAACAAAAAACAAAACAAAACAAAACAGCATACTCACACAGGTCATTTCTCAATAGTCCCTAGCTAGTCTGTCTTTTTCCCACCTTTCAGAGTCTTCTGATAATTGCCTTATACATTTTGTCCATGGGGTTTTCATTGTGATCAACAAGAGAAATTGGGTTGCATATGCTTACCCCATCTTGTCCAGAACTGAGGGGTTTTTTAAAAGATTTAATTGTTATTTCTTAGAGTTTTTCTGCCCTCAGCAATCTCTTAGTTTCCTCTTAATTTGATTTCTTCTTTATGCTGTATTTTCATATATCAGAGGCTGAAATTCATTATTCATATTTAATAGTGAGGAACTGAAAGTCTGGTTTACAGACCCTTATTCTTCTATGGGTCCTGAATGACTAGCATTTTTTATAATAGGGCAACTCTGGCTACCTGGTGTTTTTCATTGGTTACCACTATTCAAGTATATAACTTTCAAACATGTTAAAAAACATATCTGATACAAATAAGAACGAACAAGTATCAAAGATTTTCTTTTACTCAGTAAGATGATATGACTAATTCTAAGGGAAGTTGAGAAGCTGCATGTGCATATGCTAATATATATTTATCCTTAGCTGCAGAAGAAGTGAAAGTGGCACTCCCTGAATGGCCCTGACAGCGTATATCTGTGCTGGGAAGGAGCTGAGATGGACCAATGGATGATGGCTAGCAAGAAAAGGGGGGCCTCAGTCATATAGCCCCAAGGAACAAATTCTGCCAACAAAAAGAATGAGCTTGGGAGAGGACTCCCCCACAAGGCCTCCTGATGAGAACATAATCTAGCTAACAGCTTGATATCACCCTTGTGATACTTTTAGCAGAGAACCCCACCTTGCCTTGCCAGACTTCTGATACACAGAACAGTAAGCTAACAGGTAGGTGTTGTTTTAAGCTGCTAAGCTCCTGGTAGTTTATTATGCAGCAAAAAAAAGTATACAGTGACAAAAGGGGGCATATATAAATCGGTAAACATGTAAGTCTAAATAAACATCCACATAAAAATAACAATATCTATCTTGAGCGGTCTCCAAAAAAGACAAAAATAACAATCTGAGCAAATCATATAAATTGAAAGGGGTTAACCATAATAAAAGTATTCTAAGATATTTATATTTGGGGCAGGAATTTGTAGGTGTCGTGTCCTTTCTAAATTAAATTTAGGATCTGAATTTCCCTCCTTCCTGGGTGAATACCATTCAGTCAGTTCCCTGCAACCTATGCAACCAGGTGGCCTGTTGCATATAGGCCAATATAATGTGAGTTGGAGTCATGTGTGCACCTTTTGCCTTATTTGCTTAAAAGAAAATTGCTTGTCCTAGACTAATCTTTCCCTTTTTTGATTTTTGAAACATGGACAATATAGAGACCTAGAGTTGACCATACAAATGCAGACTGTAGGGAATAGTGGAACAATGAAAGGGAATCATCTGGGTCCCTGAATGACTAAGAGCAGAACCATACCACTAATCTGATTTTATCTTAGGACCATTACTTGAGGTAGAAATTTACATCATTTAACTGTATTTTAAGAGTTCTTGCTTAGAGTAACTTAACCTTAAGCTGACTAAATCAGTCCCTGAAAGAATGCAGCAATCACAGAAACCTTAAATATGGGGCACTTGGCTTGGCAAAATTTAGGGCTTAGCACTGAGGCAGTGGATCTTGTGTTTGGGGTATAGAAGCAGTTGGCTCTTTCCAGCTTGTGAGGCTCAAATTTCTGGTTTCTCTATTCCCTTCCTTCTCTGCTTGCAAATTGGCATATTCTTGCCTTAGCTCATCTTTTTCTTATAATACCTTGCTGAAAGCAGCAAGAGCAGCCAACACATATCCCTTATTGCTCTTACAATGAATGATAAGACATAGCATGAGATAAAACTACAACTGAAACATCTTCCCAAAGAAAGAGATGCAACCCTTTAACAAAGATCAGTTTAAGTGTGTTGTCTTCCAACCTAAACCTACTGTTGAGATAGACTCACAGTAGCTATAATTAAAATGAGAAAAAAGGGAGAGAGGGAGCCAAGAAATCATGAAGAGCCTGGCTTAGAAGATTTGTACAGAAAAAAAAAAAAGTTTGATGTGATTATAGGCATATAAACAAATAAACAGAACTGAAGGCTACTAAGTTGTTTTGATAATTATACCACCACCAAGTCTAAAAGTAAGATCTTGTGAAAGTCCGTGATTGTTCAGTCTTTCAGGCAACCTCAGGATCCCAAACATACTCTAGTTAGAAGTGGGCACACGGTGCGGTCTCCATTTCCACTCCATCTTACCTACATTCTTCCCCAAATCAAATATGGCCACAGATTTAAGAACAATGAAGAACATCTAGAAGGCAAAGACAGAGTTCATGGATGATAGGGGAATTTTTCTTAGTGATCAGAACCAGCATGAAACCAAGGAACCTTCTTGACTACTAGGCCAGGAAGTTCTTTGTAACACCTGCTCAGCATGGTTTCCTCCTGATTCCTGGACCAGTGACTACTTGTATTTCCTATTCTTCCTTTATCCAAAAGGTTTTCCATCATTACATATTAGGATTCAGGTTCATATAACTTGTCTATTAATATGTTGTTCACAGGACGAAGAGAAGCCTTGATGCACTGAATGGAGAGAATTTTGCAGCACCTAGCTTGGATTTTGTACTAGATGGGATCTTGATAAAAAGAGTAAATCTTTTCTTTGTGTGGGAAGAAAGTACACCTAAATATTTAGATGACCAAACTACTACTTGTCCCTGAAAGATCTATTCTCTCCTTGCTAGGTACATGGTCTTACCAACAGGAGACAGCATTTCCCATTCTGACTGGCAGCAAGATATTTCCATATGAATAACTTCTTGCTATTGGGCAGAAGTGCTGTGTGCAGCTTCTGGCCTCATTGCTTTAAAATAAAGAAACGCTCTGGGTTTTGTCTCTTCTTCCTATGGGTCATAGATGTGGCAGCAGTCCAGCTGTGACCATGCAGATGGGGGCAACATCCTAGCAAATGACAGTGCAGTGACTTGGAGGCAGGCTAGGGCCCTGAGTTACCTCATAGAGCAGAGCCACCATATTAACCTGGACCGCTTGCTTCAGGACTGTTATATGAAAGAGAAGTAAATTTTTTGTTAAGCCCTTATATCTTTCAGTAGCTTAGCCTTTTCCCTAGTTAATTCAGAGTACTAAGACAGTCTTAGATGCATGAAAGAATCTCAAAGGTAAGCACTAAAAGCATAGAAATAGAGTATATAACTTCTAGTTGTAAAAATCTTAATTTTCACCCCCTGCCCCCCAAAATAGACCAGGAAGAAGTAGAAACAAACAAGAAAAGCAGGAAAATAACAAAGTACAATTATAGAAACAAGTCCGGAAATATAAGTCATCTCAATAAATGTAATCAGCTGAACTCACCAATTAAAAGTCCTAAGAATATAGAAAGATTAAAAGTAAAGAACAGAAATATATATATATATATATATATATATATATATATATATTAGACAAATTATCAAAATAGCATTGAGGTGGTTATATATCTGTTAGACAAATTGTGAGACACAAAACAGCATTAGAGATAGAAAGAGTCACTCCATACAAATTTCAGTTCTGAAGGAAGATATCACAATTACTAACTTGTGTTCCCCTAATAATACAGCCATGACATACATGGGAATTATTTTAAGAGAGGTTCAACCCTATCTATCTGGAAAAGCATATCCATTATTCTGGATGTGCAAATTCTCAAGGAATCCTAAAAAAATTTTATTATACCTCTTAAATAAATTGAGCAAGATGGCTCAAATAAGTTTAATAAAAGAAGCACAAGACCTGTATACTAAAAGCCAAAACATTGCTAAGATAAATTAAAGATCTGTATCAGTAAAGAGATTTTTCATATTTATGGATTGGAAAAGTCAATATTATCAATATGGATTTCTGTCTAAATTGAATAATTGATTCAATGCAGTCCCCATAAAGCCTAGCAAACTTTATTTCTTTTTGTAGAAATGGATGAGCTGATCCTAAAATTTATATAGAAATGCAAAGGACAAAGAATAGCCAAAGCAATTTTGAAAAAGAAGACAATTTTACTTTTATAATCTGGATGCCTTTAACTTATTTATTGTTCCTTATTACACTAGGTTTCAGAACCTCCATTGTAATGTTAATAGAAATGGTGAGAGCAGATATTTTTGCCTTGTTTTGGATTTTAGGGTGAAAGTATAAGCTTTTCACCATTATATATGATATTAACTATGAATGTTTTATAAATGTCCTTTGTAAGATCTAGGATGGTTTCTTATTTCTGATATGTTGAGAATCTTTTTTAGAAATCATGAATGGACATTGGATTTTGTCAAATGTTTTGGATGCATCTATTCAAATGTTCTGATGGTTTTTGTCTTTCACTCTATTAATGTAGTGTATTACACGAATTCATCTTCATATTAAGCTAACCTTGCATTCCTGAGATAAATCCTTAATTGGTCCTGGTGTATAATCCTTCTCATATGTTGTTGGATTCCACTGGCTAATATTTCTTTTTGTCCTTTCGTGTTCGTTTATTTCAGTGAGCTTCATGTCCTCGGGCTTCAGCCATGTTGCAGAGTGTGTATTTCCTTCTTTTTGAGGCTGAATAATATCTCATGGTGTGGAGAACCCCCATCCGCCTACCCATTCATCCTTGGGTGACACTTGGTGCCTTTCACCTTTTGGCTATTATGAGTACTGCTGCTCCGAACGTGGGTCTGCCCGTCCCCCAGCTCCGCTTGCTAACATTTGTAAAGAATGTTGGTCTTGTTTATGAGCGCTATTTGTCCCTTCTTTTCTTGTGATGTTTTAGTCTGGCTTCGGAATCAGGATAATACTGTGCTCACAGAATAGTGGAAAGGTGTTTCTTCTCTTTTGTTTTCTGAAAGAGTTTATAAAGAATTAATATTATTTCTTTAATATTTGATAGATTTCACTGGTGAATGCATCTGGGCCTAAGTTTTTCTTTATAGAAATTTTTAAAATAATTAGTTCAATCTCTTTCCCCATTCTATTCAGGTTTTTCTACTTGGTTAGTTGATTTTTATCATTTGTATCTTTTTAGGAATCTTTCCATTTCATTAAAGTTATCTAATTCATTGGTATAAAGTCAGTTATGATATTCCTTTATTTAACTTCTTTAATTTCTGCAGTGTCAGAATTGATGTGCCCTCTTTTATTCCTAATTCTGATAATTTACATCTTCTCATTACTTTCTTTATCAGTGTACCTGTAAGCACTGCTTTACTTTCTTTCAATAATTCTGATATATTGTGTTTTCGTTTTCATTCAATTCATAATGTTTTCTAACTTACCCTGTGATTTTTACTTTGATTTCTGGGCTATTGTGAAATGTGCTTAACTTGCAAGTGTTTCAGGATTTCAAAGATTTCTTTCTTTGTTAATTTTAAATTGAATTCTTTTGTGGTTAGAGACCATAACTCTGGGTGAAAAGATACATTTCTATAATCTTTTACATTAGTACACTAATTTACCATCTATAGTGCTTGTCACTTCTTTCTGTGGATTTTAGTCACTTTCCTTGAGCCTGGAGGATTTTCTTTGGTACTTTTATTTTTAATAAGGCAAGTGTACTGGCAATGATTTCTCTCAGTATTTGTTTATCTGAAAATTATTTTGTTTGATCTGATTTGATCTGATTTGTTTTTTCCCTGCATCTGACTAGTTAAGTTCCTTTGGATACAGACTTGAACTCTGTGTGCTGTCCATTTGCGGACTGTGGCCTCTCACCATCCTCCTTCTGTGACTAAAACATTCTTGGTTTACTACTATTTCAGGGTCAGGCATAGATTTTGACAGAAGTCTAACTTTGTTCTTGGGCATCTGAGGTAATGTGGACTCTTCTGAGAGCCTAGGAAACCAGACCACTTGTAAGGGTTTGAGGTTGCCTGTGACAGGAATTGTCCTTAACATAAGCAATAAAAGAACATTTATGGTTATATATTTCTTTTCTCACAGAATCAAAGTAAGAGTTAAGTAGCTAGAACTCTAGAAGTACAGGAATTCATCTTTAGAGATACTAGAACTCAGATATCTTGGGGCATCTCTTTTAATATCTGTAAGATGTCAATGGTCATACCATTTGATAACTTAGTTACAACCACCCTTGGCCTTTATACCCCAAACCTAATGATAACACTTTCCGGGAAAGATTGGCTAACTTGGGTAACATGACCTCCTTTGTGCTAAGAATCCTGTGATTGGCAGTTCCACTAACCATATAAAGTAAATAATTTCCATAAATAAAAATTTTTACTATTACCAAAAGAGGGAGAAGAGGCACTGTACAGACGACCAAGCTAAACTAGCTTACCATGTCAGGCTCTTCCTCATATCACGGGTGACCTGAACAAAAATTTGTTATTTTTCCCTGCCCAGAATTATTTCCTTTTATGGATAGTACCCTATTATTCCTTAGATATTCCTCTCTATATCCATTGTGTGTGACCCCAGCCAGGACAATTCAAACTGACAAGTTTTAATTCTATTTTTCTTGGAATTATTGTGAGAAAGATACTCTTTTTCTTCTGGAGATTTACCTTCATTTATGAGGGATAGTTTTATCAAATATGGAATTATTGTCTATTTTTTCTTTTAGCACTTGGAATTTATTGTTCTACTGCCTTCTGATTTACATTGTTTTTTGGTGAAAAGTCAACTATTAATTGTGTTGATGTTGCTTTATATATAATGAGTTGTTTTCTTCATCTTGATTTCAAGATTTCTCTTAATCTTTCAACATTTTAACTATAAAATGTCTACTTATAGAATTTTTTGTATTTATCTTACTTGGAGTTTGTTGAGCTTTTGGATCTATAGTGTTTTTTTTTTTCTTTAAATTGAAGAATTTTTTAGCCATTATTTCTTCTAACATATTTCTGCCTTTTTTTTTTCTTTCCTCTTACTTTTTGGGGAGATTCCCATTACATTTGTGCTGGTACAGGTGATGTTCCACAGGTGTCTGAGGCTTTATTAATTTTTCTTCAATCCTTATTCTTTTTTTCTGCAGATTGTATAGTTTATAATTGCTCCATCATCACTTCTCTGATTCTTTCTTCTGCCATCTCAAACATGTGTAGTGATGAATTACAGTGAATTTTACTTTATTTATTATAATCTTCAACTTCACATTTTCTATTTGTTTCTTCTTTTAATAATTTCTACATCCTTATTGAAAATCTGTATCTGTTGATTCTTTGTTGTCATACTTTAATTCTTTATACATGGTTTCTTTTAGTTCTTTGAACATATTTGTCATAGCTGCTTTAAATCTTTGCTAAACAACAACATCTGTAACAACAGATGTTTCTATTGACTGCTTTTTTTCTTAAGTATGGATCTCACTTTCATATTTCTTCAAATATCCCACAATTTTTTGTTGGCAACTGGACAGTTTAGGTAACATGCTGTAGCATTTTGAATTCTTAATCTCTACCATTCCTCCCACTGCCCCACCCTCAGTCCCACAAAATGTTCTGCTGGGTTTCTGTTTGTTCATTTGTTTAGTTACTTGCCTGGGCTTAGTCTGTGAAATCTCCCTTGTGGAGTGTTACCACTGATGTCTCTATTCATTCATTTATTTAGTTAGTTATTAAATTTATTTAGTTAGTTAGTTAGTTTATTAGAAGTTTTATTTATTTTGTTTTTATTTTCAAACTTGGCTTTCTAGGAGCTGCCTTTCATCTGCATAGTTTAGTAGTCTGCCATTGATTGACAGATTGTATTTAAATACTTCGAGCCAATAAAGCTCTATGATCTACAGAAAGATCTATATATAGGCAAGGGGACACATTCAGGACATGTTCGTATCTGGCTCAGGTTTTACTTTGAATGGGGTCCTTTTGAGTCTTTTATCTTCCATATGAGTAATTTCTTAGGAGTCTGTGAATAGCTTGGGACCACTCCATAACCACTGTATATGTACACAGCCTCAGCCGGTAATATGCTTGCCCAATCTGCGCTGCAATCCTGGGGAATATTGCAGTCAAGCTGTTGGCCCTCCCCAACTGGCCAACATTTGGGAAGTCACTTCCACTAGCAGTGCCACCCGACCTGTGTCTTATCTGCCCCTCAAAATCACGTGAGCCCCTTTTGAAAGTAGCAGAGAAGCTGCCGATCCTCAGAGCTTGCTCGACCAGGTAGAACCCCCACATAGACAAGGGCAGGTGCTGTAGGAGCAGCCTTGGAGCAGAACACCACACACTCCTACTGTTCTTGCCTGGTGTTCAGCAGTATTGCAAGCATTAAAATGCTTCTCAGACTGTTTAGCGCTTTGATTTCCAGTGCTGAAATGGTTTGTGAATTTTCCCAGTGTGTAGTTACTCTTTGGAAGAATTTTTTTTTTAAGATTTTTATTTATTTAAAAAAAAAAAAAGATTTTTATTTATTTATTTGACAGAGATCACAAGTAGGCAGAGAGGCAGGCAGAGAGAGAGGAGGAAGCAGGCTCTTGCTGAGCAGAGAGCCGGATGTGGGGCTTGATCCCAGGACCCTGAGATCATGACCTGAGCCGAAGGCAGAGGCTTAACCCACTGAGCCACCCAGGCGCCCTGGAAGAATGTTTTTTGAGCACATCACTGTGTTATAGCCAGAAACTCTGCTCTCTGCTTTTATCTAGACTTTTTTCCCTCTTCATTTCTATTTTTCTTTTCCTGTTGACTTTTTATTTCCCTCTCATCAATTTCTCTTCAGTTTGGGGAACCACTGTAGGAAGCTGTCCTGGTGGCTCAGTTTTATGAATTCATGGAGGCTAGTCAGCTTCAGCCCTTATTGGGGACTGCTTGTACTTAACCACTATTGCATTGCATATCTGCCTTTCTCAGGCTGACTCAAAGCTTTCTATTGAATACCTGGTGTTTACTTTGGTTATCAGAGCCATCAGATGGTTTATTTTTCCCTCCATCTTTACTTTCACAGATGCCAGATTCTTACATGTCTTAAGGTCTCTTCTTGCCTGTTTGGTCTTTGGGTTTTCTGGGAATACTTTGTCTCCTAGGGGTTTTTTTGTTTGTTTGTTTGCTTGTTTTTTTAATGTCCATAGGATTCTGATTTTTTTTTAAATTAGTCGTTCTTTCTGTTTTTATATGAGGATTCAGAAATATTCAAACTATGCCATCAGTGCCACATTGCTGTCAATGTCCTAGAGTCTTTATGAGTCTTTAGAGTCTTTATGACCCATAAAGACTGGGTCTTTATGTTGCTTATTAAGTTTCCTAGTTCTTTTTCCCTAAAAAAATATTTAACATTTCCTGTTATTTTTTTCTTTTTTTTCTTGTTAGTTTATTCCTAGATAATTATGATTTATATTGCAATTAAAGCAGAAAAATTATTTTCTCATTACATTTTTTGATAGTAACTGTATTGACTTCTGCAAGTTATTCTTGTATCTGGATTCCTTACTGACTTTTTTTTAGTTTATAATTTTTAAAAGTTTATTTTGGATATTCTAGGAAGACTACTATCTGTTTCTGTAGATTGTGATATCTTTCCTCCACCTTTTCTAATTTAAACTTCATGAATATCCTTCCGTATCAGTGCTTATAGAGCTAATTCTTTTTTTGTTACTATTTGCATATTATTTATTTACCTCATTCTACTTTAATTTATTTAAACAGGTTTTTTTTAACATTTAGATGATTTCCAATTTTTTTCTGTTGTAAATAATAAATTCTTTGGGATACAGCAATATTTCCATAGCTTAAATTCTTTTTTTTTTTTAAATTAAATTTATTTATTTTCAGCATAACAGTATTCATTATTTTTGCACCCCACCCAGTGCTCCATGCAATCCGTGCCCTCTCTAATACCCACCACCTGGTTCCCCCAACCTCCCACCCCCACCCCTTCAAAACCCTCAGATTGTTTTTCAGAGCCATAATCTCTCATGGTTCACCTCCCCATGGGGAGTTAGAGAGGAGAAGGGAGTTGGGGGAAATTGGAAGGGGAGGTGAATCATGAGAGTCCATAGCTTAAATTCTTAAAAATAGAAATACTGGGGCAAGATATATATCTACTAGTTATATATCCTTCAGATTATTATTAGTATTATCAGTAGTAACTATAATACATTTTCTTTTTTTCTTTTCTTTTTTTAAAGATTTTATTTATTTATTTGTCAGAAAAAGAGAGAGGGCACAAGCAGGCAGAGTGGTAGGCAGAGGCAGAGAGAGAAGCAGGCTCCCCGCTGAGCAAGGAGCTTGATGTGGGACTCGATCCCAGAACTTTGGGATTGTGACCTGAGCAGAAGGCAGCGGCTTAACCGGCTGAGCCATCCAGGCGTCCCACTATAATACATTTCAATTGACTTTCTTTCATTACCCAATCTATTCCGTTACAAAAATCTTAGCTCTAACTTTACAATTTCAAAAATCTGATCACTTCTCACAGTTGTCATTGATTTAACCTGTTCCAAGATGTCATCAACTGGAGGTAAGAGTAAGGCGTGGATTATTGCAATAACATAACGAACCTCTGTGTTTCTGTTCTCGTGGAAGAATTGATGTTCAGTATATTAATACATTCAACTTAGCCAATGTGAGTATATGAAAATGTAAGTCAGATAATATCAGTATTCTGCTCAAAATCCTCCCCTGGTTTTACTTCGAGCCAATAAAGCTCTATGATCTACAGATAGATACAATGACTCATGAGGCCTTTTATGATGTGCTCCTTTTTATTTCTTACCTTATCATGTAATATTATTCCCCAGCAGATCAATTTTAAAAGTAAACCTTCCTTCCTTCTAAGTACTAATATTCTCCTTATTTTTTGTCGAGAAATATCTTTTCTTTTAAATCATATGGTTTCTTTATTTTATGTTTATTTTATGTTTATTTATCCTTTTATTTTGAGAGCAACAAACAACCATTTTTCACACCTCTTCCCTAGATAATCACCTAATTTCTGTTTATATCACAAGATTATATAATTATATGATATGATTATAATCATTTTACCATGGGTTGGAGGGCACTTGTATGCTGCAGGCCCCCTTGCAAAGGAAGGAATCGGCAAAAAGACAGCAGCAAAAGCAGCCGGTGCGCAGGGAGCACGTTAAGGAGGAAGGGGTGGGGGTAGGCAGGGAGGAGGGAATTGTATTATAAACGTCTGAATGTGTACCTTTCTGGGACGGAGAACCACCACAATTTTCACTGGATATTTTAGTGGGTTCAAGGAACAGTGCTCTGGCATCAGTTGCTTAAGGCCGTAGTTCTACAGCTGTGGGAGGAATCTCACCACCTTCCCAGCCTCTTCCCTCCATCTCTGCCACAGTCATGTTCCACTGCTGCCATGGGACTTCCCCTTATCCCAGATGCTGGCACTACAGAGTCCTGCCACAACCTTTATATTTTGCCATCACAGGGAAGACCGTTTTCCCAGTGGCATGTTTCCTGTTCGTCACACGGTTTTCCGCTTTTTCTCTCCCTAAGTTAGGAGAAAGGGCCATGGGATTTTTTGCTTTTCTTATTCACAAGAGGCAATGCTGTTTTCTTCTGGAAGTGGGTGGCAAGCTTCCTTGAGGTGTCTTCCTTTAGTTTAGAACTCTATTTAAATATTTTCAGCGTTTGTAGTGTTTAGCATACTTTCCTTAGCTTTAAACACTAACTCAGCTTTTCCTTATTTTTACATTTTTCCTGGGCCAATTTAGTTCTGATTGGGAAGAAGGGAGGCAGATAAACTTTCTAATCTGAATTTTTGTTCTTTTGCCTTCTTTCTTTATAATTCTTTCTTTATAATATTTGATATATTATACCAAAGCTCGATGTGTATGTTTCCATTACCATCTAGTGGGGGTGCAAATGAGCACTGGAAGTATCTGAAGATGGCCATTTAAACATTCCAATGTGTCTAGTGAGAAAGACATAGCCCTAAATGTGTAATATTTTATGTTCTGATCACTTAGTCATCAGGTGAATGAGTGATTGGTCTGTGAAAAGACTGTGTCAGAGGACTGGAGAATATTCAAGAATTACAGTTATAAAGTTGATGTTCCTTGACATCATTTCTGGAGCATAACTGAATAATAGACTTTCTCTAAGTCTCCCTCAGATTCACAGTCAAATATCTAACTCAGAGATCCACAACTTCCTTCTCTAAAGTGGATGATTCCGTGAGAAACTGTACATAAAAGCTAGTTGGGATTAGAATTCTAGGGAATGGTATGATATATTCTGGAGAGACACTATCTTAGATAAGTAGATCTTTTGAGTAATATCTAAGTACAAAAGTTCCAATAATTTGGTAAAGGATGTCAGATAACCAACCACAGCAGTGTACACTTTATCATGGGAGAGCAATTCACTTTATCAATAATCTTCAAATTGGACTAGGCTACTTCTTAAGGATGTGAAAAACTTTCTAGAGGATATAAGAATACTTTAAAGTAATCAATTTCCAGATTCTCCACTTCTAACTCTTCCCCAAAATCCAACTGAGTGAGAAGTCACCAAGTTCTTAACAGTTCTTCCCTCACTCTACGATATAAAAGCTTACACACACACACGGAGCTTCCAACAGAAGAGAGGACTGAACATTCACAGCGAGAATGTGTGTATTTCCTAAGAAACATGCCGGGATTCTCCTAAGACAAAGCTCAAGCCCAGCAGTTTCTGAAATAACATTCACTAAGTTTCTATACTTTCATGTCTTATTTATGTAGTTCATTGACAGATGTCCCGAAAATCTACAGATAACTTGAAATTAAAACTAAATGGCATCCACTCACACTGGCAGCCAAATCGGGGTGGGGGGGTGCAGAGGGAACAAGAAAAAAAAAAAAAAAGAGGACTTAGTAAATGATTAATCAAGTCACTATAACCCATAGGAAATTTCCCTGTCTTCTCTATTTATGTTATGGGTGAAAAATAGGTTAGGAAAGCAGCATTTTGTCCCAGCTGGGATATTCTGAACGCAGTATATATAGTAAATTGGGGTTCGTAGTGGAACTGATGATGATTTTCGTTTGAGGACTGTGCCTCTTCCATGAGGCTGGCTTTTATCATGAATATGTGTACGTAAGGGGAGCACTTGAAAAAAAAAAAAAAAAAAGAAAGAAAGAAAGAAAAGAAAAGTGAAGAAGGCGTTAATAAGATGTATTGAATGCGGGGGCACCTGGATGGCTCGGTCACTTAAGTGGCTGCCTTTGGCTGGGTCATGGTCCCAGGGTCCTGGGATCAAGCCCCGCACCGGGCTCCCTGCTGGGCAGGAAGTCTGCTTCTCCCTCTGCCTCTGACGGCTGCTCTGTCTGCTTGTGCTCTCTGTCTCTCAACCAAATAAATAAATAAAATCTTTTTAAAAAAGAAATACTGAAGGCTAATAACAGTCCTTTATGCATTGAAGCATTAATTATTTTTAGCTATACTCATCCCAAGGACATGCTATTTGCTGGAAAGAAAAGCTTCTTGGAAAAGCCAAAAAGGTAAAGTTTACTGGTGATTTTTAAAATGTAACTGAAATTTTTTTTTTGGTGCTACCAAATTTTTCAAGACATATTAGGTAAAACTTATCAATAAGACTCTCACTTTTCACTCAGATTTGATGATATTAAACAAAGTACTTAAAACCCATTTTATTAAGTATATATGATGAATCATTTATTCCAATTATAATCAATTCTCACTTAATTTCATCTTAGATATTTAAAAATAATGTTTTATCTTAGAAAATTTTTAAATTTTTTTTGTAATTTTACTTTATTTTTTTAACCTTAGAATATTTTTTAAAGAATTTTCTACTTCCTTTAAAAAATAAAGGACAACCGCTATACCAGTTACTTTACAGCAGTATATACATTTTGTTTTCATTAAATGAAGTGAAAGGTTGTTTATGATTCATCTTATTAAGGTATTCACCAGTAAAATTTTACTTGTTTAATAAACATCAATGTTTAAAATATAGTTCTATTATTTGATCAGTTGTATACTAATAATAATTCCAGTGGTAACTTAATCCAAAAGAAAATATTTAATATTTTAGGGCCTTATGATCATCAGAAATAAAAAACAAAATTTAAAATCCTAGTTCATATCCTGGGTTTTGTTGTAGATTCCTTCAACTAGTATTTACTGAGCCCCTCCTTTGGGCCAGAAACTGTATTAGTTTCTTGCATATGTCAGTGAATCAAAGAGAGCACACACACATCCCTACAACTGATCACTTGGAATTTATATTATGGGGTGTAGGTAGGCAAATCATACACTATGTTGGAAGGTGATAAGTGCTTTGGACAATGAGTAAATCAAGCAGCAAAGTTAGAGGTTAGGAAGTAGGGGTTTGTAGGAGGAGTGGTTTGAGGAAACTAACTTTAAAAAGGGAGATGGGGGATACACTGTGTTGAAAAGGTGATATTGGAAGAAAATTCAAAGAGGGTAGAAGTTTGCCACATAGATACCTGGGGTTCCAGGCAGACAATTGCTGACAAAGACCCTAAGATGGTTCGTATTTTGAGGAATAGCTAGGAGCCACTGCAGGTAGAGCAAATGGAGGAAACATAGTAAGAATAGTCAGAGAAATGTGGGGGAGGGAAGAGGCGAGATCATGCAGAGCCTCGTAGAGCCTTTTAAAAGCACTTTGTGTTTGTGCTGTCCATTGTGAGATGGAGAGCCCTGGCGGGTAGTGAGCAGAGGTATAGCTTTATCATTCTCGACTTCTGTGTTGAGAATAGGCTGCAGGAGGCAAGAACTGATACATGCTGAGTTGTTAGGAGCTCTTAGGATATGGTAGTGGCTCAGACTGGAGTGAAACAAGAGGAAATGTGGAGAAATGGTTGGATTTAGGATGTATTTTTTAAGGCTATGCAGGAAAGAGAGGAGTTAGTCCAAGGTTTTGGTTCTGAGCAACAAGAAAAATGGAGCTGCCGTCAACTGAGGTGGGAAGGACCACAGTGGAGCAGCTTCGGAGGGTCAGGAATTTAATCTATGATGACATCGAGATGTTTATGAATATCCAAAGAGAGATATCAAGTAGACCGTCTGATAATCAGGTCTGGAGTTTGGAAGAGAAGTGTAGGCTGGAGGTTTTAATTTGGAAGCTCTTGTCAAAGAGATATTTAAAGCTATAGACTGGAGGAGAGTCTTCACAAAATGAGTAGGCAGGGAAACAAACAGGTCAGGGACTGAGTCCTGAGGTAGACCACATTAAGAGGTTGGGAAGAAGAGACAGACTCAGCAAAGGGGCCTGAGAAGTAGTGACCAGTAAAGTCTTGGGACAACCAAGAGAAGAAATCAAGTGAGTAAAGTGTTTCAAGGACCAGAGAGTAACAAGTTTTGGTTGCAAAAAGGAATAAAGAATAGAGATGACAGTTGGGGGGTGGGGAGAGTCAGACCAAAGAAACACTTATTTGAAAGATAGGAGAAATAACATCATGCATATATGTTGGTAGGAGTGATCAAGTAGGGAACAAAGACAAATTGAAAATTTAGGAAAAACAAGGAAGTATTTTTGGATCTATATTCTTGAGTAAATGAGAGAGGATATGATGCAGTATACAGGTGGTGAATTTTGCTTTATATCAGACTATGAATAATCCATCTATGGAAACAGGCAGGAAAGGAGAAAATGTGGTACAGATAATAGTTGTGGAATTTCTTTCCTAATTGCTTAAATTTTCTTGCAGCAGTAGGAGGTAAGTTCATCTACTTTGAATAACAGTGAAGGGAGGTACTATGGTTTAAGAAGAGATGATAGGTGAAAACCATCAAGGAAAGCAAAAAGAGAGTGAGTTAGGAATGTATCACATGATAGAAATATTAACAGATTAGTCATGAATTTAAATTTTTCCAATATTTAGAGTCATATGGTCATAGGAAAGAAAAATAAAATCTTAAATTTCAGTTAATATGCATGTTTTTGTTGCAGATTCATTCAAATGTTTGATGATTAGTCATGAATTTGAAGTTAGTGTGATTGTCCAGAAAATATGGTGAGTGGTGTACTCGTCACCCGATTCTAGCAGTACAGCTGCGTAACAACAGCAGCAACAAAAAGGTCACAACATCTCAGTGGCATATGAAAATACGCATTTACTTTAGCTTCCAGTTCTATGATTTCTCTTTATTGATTTGAGTTTAGTGGGTCAAATTCAATGTCTACAGTCAGCACAGAGTCTGTTAGGGACTTAACTGATCTTTGCTAGACTCACATATCTGGGGCCTCAGCTTGGACAACTTTGCTGACCTTGCTGTTCTGTGTTTCTTTTGCCAGGAGGCTAGCGGGGGCATGTTCTCATAGAGAAGACAGAGAAACCAAGAGCAAAAATGAACAAGCATCCCATTTTCTGACATATCATGGGCCAATGCAAGTCATATGGCCATGTCCAGAGCTAGAGAGGAAGGAGACTGCAAAACTAGAGGCGGCAGGGCATAGACGCAGGGAGGACATCATTTAGAAACATTCATGTACTCAGTCTACCACGAGCGACAAATACGAAACTTGTACCAATGGATTTACATTCAGATAGACACTTAAATAAATAAATATTTGAGAAGGAAATAAAATGAAACATTGAGACCAACGATAAAAAGGAAATATTTAGAGAAGAGTTTGTTCATGTATTTTTAAAATGGGGGATGATGTATATCAGACCATTAGGCTATTAAGATTCCTTTGGATATGTTTGAAAGAGTAAAATTATAGTTTTATTTCTAAATATCAATATTTACAATATATGTACATTTTTATACTTATTTCAAATCCCGATGAACAGTTTTAGACATCAACCAAAAATATGTGAAGGAATATGCAGATGTATATTTTCAGAATTCTTTTGGGGAATAACCGAATATTACTTTAAATCACACCTTTGCTTGTGGACCTAAATAAATGTGGACAAAACAAAAGCAGTATGATCTTTGCTCAAGCAAATTCAGTTTCCAAGTCTGATAGTATTTTTATTTTTTTTTAAAGATTTTATTTATTTATTAGACAGAGATCACAAGTAGGCAGAGAGGCAGGCAGAGAGAGAGAGGAGGAAGCAGGCTCCTTGCTGAGCAGAGAGCCCAATGCGGGACTCGATCCCAGGACCCTGAGATCATGACCTGAGCCGAAGGCAGCGGCTTAACCCACTGAGCCACCCAGGCGCCCCGATAGTATTTTTAGATTGCTTTGAGGACAACCCATAAGTATATAAGATCACGTCACAATCACTTCTTCAAATTTTATGGGCCATTGTTATCATCTTCCGTACAGATCTCATCAAGTCATATTTTCCACATATTTTCATTGTGCAAACAATAAAAATTCTTGGCCCACTCTGCAGTGCATAAATGCATCTCACTGCTTCTTAAATTCCATTTCCTCACTTCAGGTGCATTTGTCCTTTACAGGGCTGCATTTATTTAAGAGTGTGGCTGAGGCTGGAATATCCAGTCCAGATCTTGGGTGGGGCGGGAATGTCATCACCCTCATCTTCTAGGGAACCCCTTTCCCGTGGATCGTTCATTAGCAGAACCTGGATTTTGTATAATACGGCAGGTGGATTTTAAGAGAAGGTGCTAGTCCTTTTAATACCTCAGGAACTCCTAGAACATCACTTCTGTCACATTTATTGTGACGGGGACACTTAACGTGACTTTACAAAACAAGTACAAAACTAGTGCAGATTCAAGGGGAGAAAAATAGATTCTACTTCTTGATGTGAGGGGACATGTATGTGCAGGGACAGAGGGAATTTGGAGACAGTTGAACATTTGGATTTGTTCTTCAATTAATTTTCTATTCAGATCTGGATCAGATCCATTTAAATTCTAGGTTGTCTCATTGTAGGAAATTTTAGGAGCTCTTGCTATACCACAGAAGTCAATCCATGATCTACCAATTATAATGGAAATATTTTGTATTAAGTTTTCTATTTTAATTCTAGTATTGTTAGCATAGTGTTATGTTAGTTCTCATGTATGATACAGTGACGCAGTAATTTTATACATTACGCGGTGTTCATCATGTAAGTGTCCTCTTTAATCCCCATCATCTGTTTCAAAAATCCACCCTCCCACACCCTTCTGGTAACCATTAATTTGTTTTCTACAATTAAGAGCTGTCTGTCTCTCTCTCTCTCTCTTTTCCCCCCCTTTGCTTGCTTGTTTTGTTTCTTAAATTCCACATATGAGTGAAATCGTATGGTATTTGTCCTTCTCTGACGGACTCGTTTTATTTAGCATTATGTTCTTTAGCTCCATGCATGTTGTTGCAAATGGTAAGATCTCATTCTTTTTTGTGGCTGAATAATATTCCATTGTATATTCCGCCTCTTCTTTCTTCATTCATCTTTTGATGGACACCGGGACTCCTCCCATCATTTGGCCATTGGAAATAACGCTGCAGTAAACATAATGGATCCCTTTGATTTAATGTTTTTGTATTTTGGAGGTAAATATCCCAGTAGTGTGATTACTGGATCCTAGGGTAGTTCCGTTTTTAACTTTTTGAGGGAAGTCCACAATGAAAATACTTTTTGCCTAAATGTATAGAGTCTGTTATTTCTAATCTCTTATGCCATTCATGTTGCTTGTTTTAACTTGGTCAAACATGTTTATGTGTAATTTTTAAGCTTTTAACTAACTCTTTAATGTCATACTTTTTGCTTTTAAGTATTTAATCTGGAATTAGTATTTTAAGTATTTAAAATTTAAGTATTTAACCTGGAACCTGAGTTTATATGTGATGTGAGATCAAGGTCCAGATTTATTTTTTGCAGATGATTGGCCAACTGAGTCAATATCATTTATTAGATATAGCATTTTTCCTCCACTTATTTGAGATACCACATTTGTCATTTATATGCAGATCTATTCTGTTTAACTAAAGAAGATTTTTTTTGAAAGATTTTGTTTATTTATTTGACAGACATAGATCACAAATAGGCAGAGAGGCAGGCAGAGAGAGGGTGGGGGAGAAGCAGGCTCCCTGCTGAGCAGAGAGCCTGATGCGGGGCTTGATCCAGGGCCCCAAAATCATGACCTGAGCTGAAGGCAGAGGCTTTAACCCACTGAGCCACCCAGGCTTCCCTAAACATTGTTACGCGACCATCACCACCATGATTTTGCAGAATGTTTTTATCATCCCCAACTTAAACTCTGTCCCCATTAAATGGTAACTCTCCACTCTCCCCTTCTATTTTCTGTGTCTATGAATTTGAAGACAGGGGCTTCATATTGGTGAAATCATACAGTATGTATACTTTTGTTACTGGCTGATTTCACTTTGCATAATGCCTTTGATGTTTATTAATGTTGTAGTGTGTGTCAGAATTTCCTTCCTTTTTAAGGCTGAAGAATTTTCCATTGTATGTGTGCCACATTTTATTTATCCATTCATCCGTCAGTGGACATTTGGGTCATGTCCATCTTTTGGCTCTTATGAATAATACTTCTCTGGGACAGAGTATAAATATCTGTTTGAGTCCCTGCTTTCAATTCTTTGAGATATATACCTAATAACTGAATTTCTATGCCAATACCATACTGATTTGTTAACACTTGGTAGATTTTATTTCTGTGTAAAAGATCGCTTTATCATCTATATTCTTCAATGCGTATGCTATTACAGAAAGAAAGCTATTGATTTTATATATTTATTACATTTAATCACCTTAGTAGTTTTTGTATTGTATCCAATAGAATTTTCTTATATTTTCTTGGAATTTCTAGTGTATCACTTTCTGATATCTGATACTGAGTGAAATCATTCTTTTGTCTTATTTAAGATAATACTTACTATGGTTTTTAGAAAAGAATCTTCAAGTTTAAATCATCTTGGGTTTTTATTAGTGATTGCTGGGCTTTTATTAAATGCCTCTTAGCATCTACTGATATGATCATATAGTTTTTCTCCTTTAATTGTTGATGTAGGAAGTATGTTAACAGAGTTCTTGATATAATATCATCCTTATATTCTTGGAGTTAAAACCTACTTGATGATAGAACATTATTTTTTGATACAATGCCATATTGTATTTGCTAATATTTTACTTAAAATTTATTGTGATTTTTTCCAATATATACATATATCAAATCATGTTTTGTGTCTCAAACTAATAAAATGTTATATGTCAATTACATTTAATAAAATTGAAGAAAAAAAGAGGTACTTTGATGGGAAGGCTTGAGAAATACTATAGAGATTTGTCATTCTGAAGAAAAATCCTTCTCTATTTTTATTCCAGTGTTTTCTTTTTATTTTAAAATGTCGAACTTTTAAAATGAGTTTTTTTCTTGTTATGAAGCAATCTGTGTAGTTTTAAGAGGAGTGTCTTACCGGAAACTTAAGGAAAAACAAAACCTTCTTAGATTTCTTTTGGATTACAGATGGAGCCTCAGAAGATTGTATTTGCTGTAAGTAATATATAAAAATTTACCAGGCCATATATAAATAGTTGGAAATAAAGATATATTAGTTAGGTTACAACATTTTCTAATTTGCAATTATGATTTTTACATTTACACCACCAATACTCTATTAAAGAGGAAACATAGCAATTTTTCCTTATAGTAATTTCCCCACACCTGTTAATCTATACTGTCCTTGTCTTATAAAATTCAAGATGTCCTCCAGGGGGCACTAGATACAATAGTGAATGTATTTGATCTTCTGCAAATACAAATGACCTGCGTGGGGAAGTAATGAGATGGGAGGCAGCATCCTGACTACCATGGAGCTCCTACAGGAGCTTTGGTCCCTGAGCAGCATCCTAGGAAATGTAGGTTTCGTAGGATTAGCTGGCTGATATGCACCTGGAATCTTAAAAGGTTTTTGAGTGAGAAACCACGATAAGATTTACACAACGGCATATATTCATTTATCAAAATGGCTACTTCTTTCCACTCCGTATACAAGGACACAGAAAAGTAAAGGTGTGTTTATATGCACTTTGTGCAACTACAGAGTGGGCACAACTCCTAGGCGATGCTGAATTGTAATAAGTCTATTTGGACGGCATGTCTGTAGGGAAAGCATGTTGAGATCTATCCAAACTCTTGTCATTGAAGACTAGTGCACACGTGTTACTGTTCAGTCTAGTCTAGGCTTGAGGAGCTCCAAGTGGATACTTGAATGAACTCAGGTTGATTATAAGGTCAACTATGAACTTCCAAAACAACCTAAAGTGTTCTATGGATTCTAAAATATCTCATTCTGATCCCACATACACCTAATGATCCAATCATTCATTATTTCTAACCTAGACTGCTGATGTGTCATATGTATATGTTTTCTGCCTTTTTGTAAAGGAAAATCCCTAAATATATTTATAATCACTTGAAATGACTAATGTTTAGAAGAATAACATTTATGTCTCCAAACCAAGGAATCACAAATAGCAATTATTTAAAATTCCTTTTTGTATCCCTATTTTTTGAGCTGAACATCTTAGTTTGCATTGAATATAATCACCTTCCCCCAACTCTTTCCTGTATTATCATTATTGTTATCTTTTCTTCTGTCTATACTTAGTACTTTCCAGAGTTTACAAACTCACCCCAAGTTCAGCAGTGAGATTTGTTGCCAAATGCTAATTATTAGAATCGTCTTCCCCTTTATCTGGATAATATTTTCCATTTTATAGTAGGGGATTTTGTGTCATTCTTAGTCTGAGTGCTACTGGTATATATTTTATTCTTATTTGGTTATTATTTATGTTGTTTTAATTTTGGTGTATTTTGCTTTTACTGTTCATTTTGTCATGTTTTTAAGGAAGGGGGGTTTGTGATTCGAGTTTTCACTACCATTTTCCATTTCTTTTCTCATGAAATCTCTATTCTCAGCTTACATTATCCTGTCAGTTCTCTCTCTCTCTTTCATACCTTCTTCCAATCTCCAAGTTCTCTCCTCCTTCTGCCTTGTCAAAGGAAGTGTTGAAGTTCCCTCAAATTCTGTACGAGACTCTCTGTCATGCACCCCTCCCTCGCCAGTGGCGCTGCACACGCTGGTGCCCGCCACACCTGCAGCTCCTGTCAGTCCTGCTGGACGTACATTTCTCTGCTCCTGTCGAGCGTGTAAGCCTGGCTGGTCTGTGCTCACTGCTTAGTCAACATTACAAAGACAGAATTTATCTTGCGTGTGAAACCTCAGTTCCCCTCTATCTCTAACCTTCGCATGGAGCATCAGCACGCAGCTGCCGACGGCGGGGACACAGTCCTTTCAGAGGCCTGTCTCCAGCTCAGCTCTCCGCCCAGTTCATCAGGAAGCTCTTTTAGTTTTCTCTCCCGAACAGCCACTCAGGATGGCGACTCCACACTTCATTTCCCTGCTTCTAGCCTAATCTCTTTTTCATTAATTAATTAATTACATTAATTCTACGTTAAAACATGAGTGATTCTTTTTAAAAGTAGTTGGGCTACTCGCAAATTTGAGTTCTGTCAGCCACACGTTATCTAGTACAGGATGACGTTCAAAATCTTCAGCAGAGCCCGCAGGATACTTCAGCATCTAGCCCCTGGTTACCTTCGGATCCTTATCTCCTCTTCCTACATTCCATATCATGAGCCCACAATAGATTATTATTTTTATACAGTTTTAAAACACTTATATGTAGTAAGTTACATTCACTATTTTGGGTATAGATTTCTATAAAGTTTTACAAATGTGTATAGTTACTTAACCACAACACTAATCGAGATACAGAAAAGGTTCATCACCACCATAAATGACCTCATACTGTCCCTTTGGAGTCAGTCCCTATCCCTGTCTCTATCCCTAACCCTTGGTGACCTCGGATCTGTGCTCAGTCCCTGCAGCTCTACCTTTTCCAGGATGTCATATAAATGGAGCCATACAGTATATAGCTTTTTCAGTTTGCTTTCTTTAACTTAGCCTAATATATTTAAAACTCACTCATATTATTGCATGTACCATTAGTTCTGAACCTTTTATGTTTACTCTAGGCAAGACCGTCTCTGTCTCTACCCTCTCACATCTTCGTGACGGAGCACTCTTTGTTTTTGAAATGCCTTGTTAGCCTGTTGAACATCTAGACATTTTTAAAACTTCAACTCATGCTGAACCCCTTTGTCAACATAAGATGACTGTTCTACACAGAGTTAGGTGTCATCTCTTCTCTACACTTACTATATTACATCGCAGTCAGCAGACCATGGCCTGTGATGTGTCCAACTGGCCAAATTCCACAACCCCTACTGCCTTGTTTTTGTATACCCCGACCCTAAGAATGGCTTTACAGCTTTGTTTGTTTTAGAAAAGTTTATTGCCTTTCTATATTGGCTTTACATTTTTAAAAAGTTGTTAGAAAGAAAGAAAAAGAGAGAAAGAATATGTGGCGGAGATGACATGTAGGCTACAAAACCTAAAATACCTGTCTGCCAAGTCACTCTTCCACTTGTCTTCTGCTCTGTTTGGCTGCGAGCTCTTTGCAGCCCAAGTGCATATCTGTATCGGTTAGAGTTCGGTTAGGAAAACAGAACCCAAGTTAGGTATTTCAGTGCGAAAATACAGAATGGCTAGAAGAGTGAGTGGAACATAAAGGGAGATCATATCAACCAGAGACCAGAGCCCATACTTCCCCCCTCCCAGGAAAAATGAAATGTTTTTCTCTTGCCATAGCACACACTTGCCCCCGTGTCCGTCACCCGGCCACTCCTTCCCTCCCAACCCCCTCCCGCAGCCCTCAATTTGTTTCCTGAGATTAAGAGTCTTACGGTTTGTCTCCCTCCCTGGTTTTGTCTTGTTTCATTTTTCCCTCCTTTCCCTGATGATCCTGTGTCTTGTTTCTCAAATTCCTCTATCAGAGAGATCATATTATAATTGTCTTTCTCTGACTGACTTATTTCACTCAGCATAATACCCTCTAATTCCTTTCGCATCGTTGCAAATGGCAAGATTTCATTTCTTTTGATGGCTGCATAGTATTCCATTGTGTGTATATACCACATCTTCTTGATCCATTCATCTGGGCTCTTTCCATAGTTTGGCTATTGTGGACGTTGTGCTATAAATTTTTGGGTACATGTGTCCCTTCTGATCACTGTATTTGTATCTTTAGGGTAAATAATCCCGTAGTGCAACAGCTGGGTCATAGGGTAGTTCTATTTTCAACTTTTTGAGGAACCTCCATGCTGTTTTCCAGAGACAGAGCCCATGCTCTTAATGGCCTTGTAAGATCTGGAAGGCTTTATGGCGGCCAAAAACAAGAATGGGTTTTGTCTAATTCCTGCCCTCTAACTTCATGAATGCCTCCAGAAGGCAGAATCTAACCAGAATCCTTTTGGCAATGAACTTTGGAAAATGTCATTTTCAAGCTACTAGTTTTCAAGGTCCTAGCTACTATTTCCAGTGATTCGAGGATGAACACAGGAGTGTGAATATGTAGGAACTACATGTTGATTAAAAATTTGTGGCAAATATCTGGCATGCTGTCTTGCATAAAGCATTTGTACAAAAGTTTATTGAATCACCCAGTAGTGAAACTGCTGGGTCGTAGGGGAGCTCTATTTTCCACTCTCTGAGGAGCCTCCATGCTCACTTCGCGCTTCCCGACTGGTTGCACGACTCTGCGCTCTCACCAGCAGTGCCCTAGGGCGCCTTCTCCTCCTCACCACCACTTGCTGTTTCTTGTGTTTTTTATTTTAGCCACTCTGACAGGCAAAAAGTGATGTCTCACTGTGGTTTTAATTTGCAAGTGAAATGAGTCAGTCAGAGAAGGAAAAATACTGTATGATTTCGCTCGTATGTGGAAGTTAAGGAACAAAACAAGCAAACAAACAAAGGTAAAAAAGGAAAACCAAAAACCAGACTCAAATGCAGAGAATATATTGGTGGGGGCAGGGATGTGTGGAATAGATGAAGGGGATTAAAAGTGCATTTATCTTGATGGGCACTGAGAAATGTGTAGAATTGTTGAATTATACTCTGAAATATAACACTGTATGTTAATTGTACTTGAATTTTTAAAAATGTTTATTGAATTAAATTGAAAGAACATTGTGATCATTTCGTTTTCTAGACACTTCATAAAATGCCCAGATTAATAAAAACTACCTCTTGCCTTTAAGGAGTTTTACAGCCCGCTGCTTGTAAACCAGTCTGGTGAGGGAGACTGAAGTAGAGACAAAGAACCAGCCCTGCTGTGAGATACAGTGTAAGTAACTGGTGAGTAGAGATTACAGGGAAAGTGCTAGAAGAGGGAAAGGAAAGAATAAATTCATCTTAGAGGATGGAAAGGGGACGGCTTCGTGGTGGAAACAGTATATAACCTAGGAATTAAAAAGGCTTTTGAAACTGAGAAGAGACTGGAGAAAATTCATTTGAAAGGAGAAAACAGGAGCCATGGTACCAAGATGCAGAAATAAACGGCTTGGAGGAGAGTTAGTACAGTGCAGATATAACTTAATGAATTTTTTAATATTAAAGGATTTAAGACTTGAAAAATACATTTTATCATTCCATAAAACACACTAATTTTGTTAAGTCCTTTCTTTATATATACCTCAAATATGGACTTCAGCGTAACCCAGGTCCAAATATCCATGGTTAGAATTTGAGAACAACTTATTGCATGTACTAAAATACGAGTACTTAAATTGGCCTGTGGAAAGATTATGTACCTTAGCATTAACTTTATACTCAACACCATTTGTTAAAAGAGTAATATTTCTTGCCCTCTAACCCCTGCCCTCACCCCACATGCCACACTATGTTCCAGATCCAAGCCTGGGACATGCATGCAGAATGCTCTACTCTTAATAGAGCCGGTGGGAGTCATGTGGTGGCTGTATGTCCTCGAGATCAAACTTGACTTGAGGTTTCAACCAACTAGTTTATCAGGTTTCACATACTTTATACCAGCCTCTTCTGTGCAGAGGGAGGACTACATATAAACATGGTCACTTACTAACTCTTTTGGTTTCCATTTAAGCAGGAAGAGTACATTAAAATGAAGATTTAAAACATCTTTATTTTTAAATTAAGTGATGTACATAAGTCTGCCACAATTAGCACCCAAAATTCAGTGTGACCTTCTGGGCAGCTGGTGATGCTCTAATATTTCTGAGTAGTTCATGAAAGGTGAAAGGGCATATCTCCTTTCATGTGCATATGTGACCGCATATAAGCATTCATAGGAGTACATACTTGTGGATAATCCTGGAATGCATATCTATATTTGTAACTAGGAGTAGTTATGTGAATTAGATATAAATATCTGTCATCGGTGGTATTTGATTGTCAATTTCCCCTGTACATTTTGCAAGAACTATAATCATATAGCAGCCTACTCTTAGGTTTTATAACAGGTAATAAAAATGGTTAGAATTTCTTTAAATTTCTTCTTGCATAACAATATTTGTTCAGAATCCATAAATTTAAATGTGAGTCTACTTGTTCATTTATTTTGCAAAATTATAACAAATGATCAGACCAGTCATTATAGAACTTTAACACGTAATTTTGTGTATGAAGTTCAATTCTTCACTGCCAGAAGGAATCTCAAGAGTAGAGGGTGTTTCTTCTATTATAATCTGTTGCTGTCTGCGCAAATTTCCCTTCTTCTCTGGTTGTTTTAGTTTCCCTTTCTATGCTTCGCTTTCTGGTTAGCCTCACTCCCTGACATTTGCCTCAGGTGCGTATACTTAGTGGGGAGAAGTGAAAATAAACATAAAAACGTGTATGTGTGAAGGGTTTTCTGTGGTTTTTATTTTCTCCTTTTTATTTTTCTTTATTGTTTGAGGTTTATAAGCACTAGAAAAAATGAAAAAGTGATTATTCTAGTCATAAAAAACTAGTATTAACATGCTAGGAAATTTCAGGACCTCATTAGGAGGTTTCTTGCTATACAGGCTTTAGAGGCAAGCCAAGTTCCCTGTGATTAGATGAATTTCCAAGTAAACTGATGTTGCTCTTCCTACGAGATGTTTATGAACCGATTCACTGAATATTAGGAAGTTCTTTGCATTTTACCTTTCAGACAAAATGATAACCCCTTTCTTTACTGGACTGTCATTATGAAGGCAGGACCAAACCTGTTTCTCTTGCAATAGAAAATAGCTTTTTCCCCCTCTTTCGTCATACCGGGCATCTGTTGAATTATTTAACATATGGCACTTACAAATCAGTTTAAGAAATGCTCCAATAGAAACCCTGGCAAAGTATGTGAAGTACATTATTATGTAAATAAAAAGTAACGCAGTCCATTATTTCATAAAGAAAAATACAAATGGCCAATAATCATGAAAGATGTTTTACCTCCTTATCAATCAAGCAATACAAATGGAAATGATGGATATATCTTTCTTTTCCATTGACGATTCAGAGTATTTGCTTATCCTCAGGATTGGCAAGAGGTTAGAGAAGAATGTGTACTTTCATGCCCTCTCGATAAAAGTGAAAGTTGTTTCAATTTATTCTGGAAGCCAGTTTGGAAATATGCATCAGATATAAAATGTATGGAGTTTTTGACCCATATGTTCTAGCTCTAAGAATTTATCTTTATATTTTTTAATTTTTAATTTTTAAAAGATTTTATTTATTTATTTGAGAGAGAGAGCACAAGCAGGGGGAGTAGCAGAGGGAAAGGGAGAAGCAGACTCCCCACTAAGGAGAAGCAGGGAGCCCAATGGGAGGCTCAATTCCAGGACCATGGGATCATGACCTGAGCTGAAGGCAGAGGTTTAACTAACTGAACCACCCAGGTGCCTCTCTCTCTCTCTCTTTTTTTTCTTAAGATTTTATTTATTTGAGAGAGAGAGCATGACCAGGGTGAGGGGCACAGGGAGAGGGAGAAGCAGACACCCTGCTGGCCAGGGAGCCCAATACTGGGGCTCAATCTCAGGACCCCAGGGTCATGACCTGAGCTCAAGGCAGCCGCTTAACCGACTGAGCCACCCAGGGGCCCCCTTAAGAATTTATCTTAAGGATATGATCAAGTGTAAGTCTGTGTAAGGATGTTTGTGACAACACTGATTATAATATAGAAAAATTAGAACTATAATATCCATCCTTGGAAATTTATTAAATAAACCATGCCTCCTTTATATGTTGGAATCCCATGTGTCCATTAAAATGATGATCTATATTTACAGATCTATAGAAATTTTAATGACATGCTGTTGAGTGAAAAACCAGGTTACAATATAGCATGTGTAATATGATTCTGCCTA
Organism: Mustela erminea; assembly: GCF_009829155.1. Lineage (NCBI taxonomy): Eukaryota > Metazoa > Chordata > Mammalia > Carnivora > Mustelidae > Mustela > Mustela erminea. The sequence continues at coordinate 2,789,570 of NC_045621.1, forward strand.
TCAAGGTTGGAAAACTTTTGCTATAAAAGGCCTGGGAGTAAATATTTTAAGTTTTGTGGGTCATATAGTCTCTGTCATACGATACAATTCTTCTGTTGTACAGAAGTAGCCATGGACAGGCTGTAAAGAGGTGAGCGTGGTTATGGCTCCAATAAATCTTTATTTACGGAAACAGGCAGCCACCTCGTAGCTTGCTGACCATATTGCCTACATATGTAGCAGTGTGTGTGTGTGTGTGTGTGTGTGTGTGTGTGTGTGTAGGAAGAATATACGTTTCTAGAGGAATGTTAACAGCATGGCTGTAGAGGGGGAATTTCTAGATGATTTTTATTTGCTAGTTTGTATTTTCTATATTGTTTGATTTTCGTAGGGATTTTAAAAAGTCATAAAAATTATTTATTATTTCATGAAAGGAAAGACTCTGTTTACCTTGCAGAAAAATAAGTTCATAGAATAAGATGCCTGGGAGTTCTATTTTTAAGATCCACGTTACATATGTAAATATGAAATACTGTAATATTTACATTTTCTTTGGTACAAAATCACCTCATGCCTGCATTATTGTACTTGCTTCTTTAACAATATTCTTGCCCCTGGTTTTTAATAGCGCTTCCTCTTCCTGGTACAGACACATCGCCAGATGTATCTAAGTGTATTTTTTGAAATCTAGAATTCTATGATCTACGTCTTCTAGAATATATCAGAAGTTATCCAATTTTGTAATAAAAATAAACACACACACACACATACTACTTTCTTGGCTCTCCTATTTCTGTTACTGCCGGCTTTCTGGTTTCTCTTCCTATTCTCCTAATACAGGAGTTCCCACATTTCAGACCTTCGTCTTGTCTTTTGCTACATTGTCTCCTCTGGCATTCTTATGGGTTCAGATAACGTAAACTCTAATGTGAGGGCTCATCTGACATCATGAAAGTGACAGGTCGCCAATTCTGTTTTGAGGATTTAGTCAAACCCACACCTATTTCCCACAACCAGTTGCCCAGAACCACGTTCAGCTGCTCGCGCAGGCTTCAGCTCTCCACCAAACTTCTACCAGAGATGCCCCTAATTTAGATTTTCTACCTCAGCTTTAACATCTGGCTCACCACAATATGCCAAGATTATGAACTAGATTTCTAAAATCAGCCTTGGAAGAGGCGCTTTGGTTCCTTCCGGATGTATATTCAGAGACAGAGGGGAAGACAAGCAGAGCAACCAAGCGGTCTCACCTGTAGTTGCCTCGGCGCACTGGGACGGTGGCCTTTGCTGGCTGGACGGCTGTGCGGATGAAAAGAAGTGGTGGCTTCTGGGATTTCACGAACACTAAGAGCTAGTGAAGGACTAGTTTGGAAAGGTGAAGGAGAGAGTCCACCAAAGATAACTCACTTTTCTGGCATGTACAAATAGGGAATACTGGCGTTTTTTCTCCATGACACAGAAGGCTGTCATCCTCTGCTGCGACAGAGAAGTGAGGGTCAGAAGTTTGAAGATCTTGCTGGGCAGAAGGGGCCTGGGCGTCTCAAGCAGAAGGAGCAATATTAGTGGAGGCTCGAAGGTGTGGAAATGGTGTTTTCTGGAATCTGTGCATACTTGAGTAGTTAATAGAATGAGGTATGGAGTAGGGAAGGTCAGCATAGAGAAGTAAGTCTGGGAAAGTTAGCTAACGCCTGATTGTGTGAGTTCTTAAATTCCATGCTGTGGGGCACCTGGGTGGCTCAGTCCATTAAGCCTCTGCCTTCAGCTCAGGTCATGATCCTTGGATCCTGGGATCGAGCCCCACACTGGACTCCCCGCTCAGTGGAGAGCCTGCTTCTCCCTTTCCCATTGCCTGCCTCTCTGCCTGCTTGTGCTCTCTCACTATCTCTCTGTCACAAAAATAAATAAAATATTTTTTAAAAATTCCATGCTAATTCCATGCTAAAGTCTTTTTACCTTATCCTTATAAATCAGCTATCCTTAGACATTTAGATCCACCGCCTGCTAAAATTTCATTTCTAATTTATGAGACCAGCATAGAATTGCCTGCTTTTATTTTGCACAATAAAACATTAAAGGCATAATAAAACCCATTTTTCCCTTATGTTCTATTGTTTATAGTTCTCTGGTAAGGAGATTTTGAAAACTGAACATTAGGTACTTTCTCACATTTCAGGAATAGTTCTAGAATTGACCTAACTCTAAATTACATTATAGAGGAAGCTAAAGAGCATATAAATCATGCCAAAAATACTTAGGATTGGGAGGACTGGATGCCTCGGGGAATTGGTAATTTGATCCAAAGCCTGTCACCTGTTAAAATTTATCCTGGGTCAGTAGTGACTGAAAAGCCATCACGACCTGACAGGTGTTCAGGATCGTGTGTAAGACGCAGTGGCAGACCCGGTATGGCTCCCATCTGACACGCGCATGCATTGCTGAAACCACGGCAACATTAATTGATAACTATGCCGGCAATCTTGATTGCGGTGCCAAGGACTAACTGACCTGAACTCCCTTCACCCCTACTAATGTGCCTCTTTAAACGGGCTCAAGTCTGCTCGTGTGGTAGAGAAGTGTGTTTGGGCCTGCTCTTTGACCAGATTACGTTACTCCTAAAGTTGACCATCTGTGTTTTTCCAAGTGGATTCTTTTATTATTACACCTGAGTGTGTTGGGTTTTTTGTCCTGATGAAATGTTTTGTTTATCTTTTGAGTCATTAAATAATATAAAGCATTAAGTCGCTACTACGTATCATCCACAAGGATTCTTCTAATATATTCTCTCCTTGGAATTAAATTTAGAAACATCAATATACTCTTAAATGTATAACAGTTTACATCACTAAAAGTTAAGTTTGTACCAAATATGAAAAAGATCATTTTTCAATGTAGTTAACAAGTCAATAGAATATCATTGCTTTGGGGGCACCTGGGTGGCGCAGGCGGGTAAGCGTCTGACTCTTGGTTTTGGCCCAGGTCATGATCTCAGGGTCGTGAGACCGAGCCCCTCGTCTGGCTCAGTGCCCACCACAGAATCAGCTCGAGATTCTTTCCCCTCCCTCTACCTTCCCCTGCCCCTACCCCACTCACACGTGTGCACTTTCTCTCTCTCTCAAATAAATAAGTAAATGATGATTCCTTTATATACCAGAGAGTCATAAATAAAAGAAGCCCATTCAACCCTCCCTAACTGGTAATAGATGGAGGAGAAAGAAAAGATCCTCGCCAGTATCATACAGTGAGAACAACTTCGCTTTCCTCGGTAAAGGATCATGAGGGTATGAGGGTCTCTGCATGTGAGTTTAGCCTGAAGCGCGCCAGCAACCAGATTTTAGCCAGGTGGAACAAAGAAGCAGACTTGTAACAATAATCTAATGATTTTGTTAATTGCAAGCTTGGCTCGCTAGCAGGAAGGTGATTGTGCGGCTCTTCGTGCTCTTTGGTGGATGGTTATGTGGAGTCCTCGGTTTAACTAGCAAATTATCCCTCCTACACGTCCTCCCAGATTGCTAAGAAGAGGCTAAACAGAGTGAATCTTAAATGTGTGTGTTGATTGGCAAAAATAATGAGACCTGAGATTTAAACTGCCTTTCTAGTAGAGGCGGCAAACATCACCATAGTGCCGAGTCTGGCCTCAAGGGCAACTGCATACCTTTGCAGACCAGCTGGCCCGAGTTGTGGACGTGACTTGTGACCATGGGACAACACCGGTTCGTCTATTTGTGGAATAAATTCATGAACTTATTAGCATTATGCGTTTATAAATGCACAATTCATAGACTTGACAGTAACAGATTGAGCTGATCATAGATGAATTCTTCAGCTTTGTTTTGCCATCCCTGTCAGCTGCAGGCCGTCCTCCAGTATGCTTTGTACTTCTGCCTTCGTGCCTTAGCTCGCGCTGCCCGTCCTTGGAACCCGCTGCCTTGCCTTCTCCTCCCTCCTTGCCTGTGCCCGCTCACAGCCACGCGTCTCTGCTGGCCAAGGAAACCTCTAGCTCCTCTTTCTAGGTCTGGCGTATCTGCGGATACTTTTCTGGCGCTCCCACCTCCCTCTCCGGCCGCGTCCGCCCCCCACGCAGCCGGGGCGCTCACTTTCCTTTCCACGCCGGTAGCGGTTGTGCTGTGGCCTGTTGTGTCTGCCTCCGTGGGCTCCTCCGCGGAGACGTTGTGCTGTGTTCAACGTGTCGTAGGCGCGTAGCGATGTTTAGTGAGTGAGTAGTTGAGTTATTCTTTTCACGTTTGTTGTGATTAAAGAAATGTTTTCTCTCGTACTTCGATGACTTTTAGAAGACCAGAAAAATATCCGTAGAGGCACTTTTAAGTATTTTTGCTTCGAATGAACTTAGCTTTTAAGAACCTTGACTATGGGGGCACCTGGGTGGCTCAGTGGGTGAAGCCTCTGCCTTCGGCTCAGGTCATGATCTCAGGGTCCTGGGATCGAGTCCCGCATCGGGCTCTCTGCTCAGCAGGGAGCCTGCTTCCTCCTCTCTCTCTGCCTGCCTCTCTGCCTACTTGTGATCTCTGTGTGTCAAATAAATAAATAAAATCTTTAAAAAAAAAAAAAAAGAACCTTGACTATGATTTTACTGACAATGGCTTTTGAGGTAGTTTTCCTGATTGTTAGTTTGTGTACACATGTTGAAAAACAGCTAATGGACTTTTTTCTTTGATCAGTTGCATGAAGTTCCATGAGCTTTATTCTTCAAGGAAAAGTGGGGCAAGGTGGTCAGAGGGTTGTAAGAAGCACGAACCTAGCAACCTACGGTGCAAAAATAAATTGTTGACTGTTAATTATGGAAAAGTTCACACATATTCACAAGTAGAGAGACTGGTTTAGTGCATCCCCTGTGACTCGTCGCCCAGCTTCCAACATTTCAGCCATGGCCAGTCTGGTTTCATCTCTTCCCCTACCTGCTGTCCCTGCCCCAGATTTTCTTAAAGGCGGACTTGCTGATATAACATATGATGTCCCAGTTTTAAGTGTAAAGTTTGGGTAGCTGGGGTAAACATACATGCGTGTGCGTGCCCAAGGTACAGATGGTTTCTATTACAGAATCTTTACCCTCATGCCGCTTGGTCTTCTTCCCATCCCCACCTTCAGGCAACTACTGATTCGTTTCTGTCACTACAGTTTTGTCTTTGTCTGGAATGTCCATAGAAATAGATTCAAACAGGGGCACCTGGGTGGCTCACTGCGTTGGGCCTCCGCCTTTGGCTCAGGTCACGATTCCAGGGTGCTAGGATGGAGCCCCACAACAGGTTCTCTGCTCAGCAGGGAGCCCCCCCCCACCCTCTGCCTGCGTCTCTGCCTTGTGATCTCTCTCTGTGTCAAATAAATAAATAAAATCTTAAAAAAAAAAAAAAAGAAAGAAAGAAAGAAATAGATTCAAACAATATGGAGGCTTTTGTGTCCGGCCTCTTCCGTTAGATCGAAAGCTTCTGAGATTCCCCTTGCTGTTGCACGTATCAGTAATTGTTCTATTTTCCTCTAGTTTATGGATGTACCACAGTTTGTTTATTCAACAGATGGTGGACTTTAGATTGGTTCCTGTTTTAAGTTATTATGAGGGAAACCACTTTAAATATTTGCATACAGTCTTTCCTGTAGATACATGTATTTCTTTCTCTTGGGTAAATACGTAGGTGTGGGATTGCTAGGTCAAAGAGTGGGCATGTTTATTTTTATAAGAAATGGCCAAACTGTTTTCCAAAGTGGCCTCACTGTTTCAGTGAAAAATTCAGTGAACATCAGTGTGAAATTTCAAACTAAGAAAGCTCTAAATTTTGGAGTTTTAAATTTCTGTCCTAATAAATCTTTGATCTCAAGTGCTTGGTTATTTTTATTACTCAAAGAAATAAGATGCACTGAGGCAACTATCAAGACATCTTGCTGCTTACTGCTGGCAAGATCCTGGCGAGAGTTCTCTTGGACAGACCACGGGACAGCCCTGCCAACCATGTGCTCCCAAATCACAGTGTGGCAGTGGGCCATGGCGCAGTGCGGCTGACTTGATCCTTGCAGAGTGTTTGGATTTAGCAAAGTCGGGGCTTAAGTCAGGCTGTATCTTACAAGACTACAGATTCCAGAACATTCATTTTTTCTGATCAAATGAAGCCGCCACTGAAGAAACACATCTTATACGTAGGGTTAAAATAGGTTCTTTTTAAAATGGAAAAGTATCATTGTCATTAAGTATTTTGGAGAGGAAGTATAGCAATGGCATCCTAGAACATTATCTTTTGACTTGGCGAAATACTTTAAGTTAGGAGTTCCAGATTCTCAAGGGCCCTTTTATTTGGTCATCAGAGTTTTGAAAAATCCTGATTTGAGACTATGGCATATTTTCAGTTTCACTAGAAAATTAAAGGTAGTTTATTTATTCTTGCTTTGATAGGGTGTAGAATAGATTCAGATAAGTTATTATAAACATCTCATTTTTGACTACGTTTAACTGAGTGCCACAGACTATGAGGGCCTGTGCTAGATCTCTATCTAGTGCATTCTTTAAGCATAACAGATGAAAACTGCTGGAACAGTTTCCTAGAAGACCACGTACACGGACAACTTTAGCAAGGTGCAAGCTTTATCCACTATGTGATGTAAGTGCACAGGAATTACTCTCGGCTATTAAACAAATTTTGACAATTAAAAAAAATTATATAACTATCTTTGAAATTTATAGCACAACACAGCAGTTAAACTGTCAACCAAGAACGTATAAGGTCTCATTTTATTCTCAGAGGAAGCCAACTAGCTGCTTGAGGAGGACGTTATTGATGATTGCTTGAACTGGGCAAGTTCCAGTGAGACCTGAAATGACTCAACCCCCCGGGGGCAGGCAGCCCTGAAGTCTGCCCCCAGAGGAAGCGGACTTGGTTTCATCGGATTGCTAAACCTTGATGGGGTTCTTTGCCGCAGCTGCCCATACTGGGAGCTGGACACCGTCTCACAGTCATATTTATTTGCACCGAATGCTGGAGTCGTCCAGAGCCTGAGGTGCCGCAGCTCAGCCCGCACCGGGACGTGATGGTGAATCTTAGATCCGAGGTCGCAGGCGGCCTGAGCTGAGCGCCAGAAACTAGGAAGAAAAAAGAAAAAAGAAACAAGAAATGCCGTGCCAGTTGGGAAGAGCGTGTTCCTTTGCTTGGACTCTGAATTTTCAAAGTATGGAGACTTCTCGGAGGGGGAGGCCCTGGATACGGGGTGTTAGAGGGCGGGTCGGAGCCGGACGGAGGGGACGCCCGCGGCTGTGCGGGCGACGGACGTTCCAGAGCCGGACCGGGAGCCGCGGGGGAGCCGCGGGCGCCGCCGACCGACGCTGACCCCGCGGCCGACCCCAGGCTGCGGCCGACCCCAGGCTGCGGCTGAGCCCGCGGAGGCGCCCTCCCGCTGGGCGCCCTGGGCTGCCCCGCGTCCGCGAGGCCGAGACCGCGTGTCACCGACTCGGAAGGGTCTGACGTCATGTCCGTCCACCTTCTCTCGCCTCCTTCTCGTGATGGCCAGTGACGGGGTTTCCTCGTCACACCGATCTGTCCGCAGGTAAAACGGTTTCTGTCTAGACCAGCGCTGCGTGACGGCACTCACCCGACGTCTCTACGGGGTGATGGACTCAGGAGGGCCTGGGCGGCGCCGTCCGTCCGTCCGGCCGGCCGGCGTCCGACTCTGGGTCTCTGTCGGGGCTCGATCTCAGGGTCTTCCGTGTAGGCCCCATGCGGGTCTCCCCGCTGGGCATGGAGCCTACTTACGATTTTTTAAAAATAAAATAAAGTTGTCCAACTCGGGAACACGAAGCAGAACAGTGTCGGCCCGGAGCTGCCGCGGGTGCTGGCGGGGGCGCGGGGGCAGCCGCGCGTGTGCACGGTCCGGGTCTATGCAGTGTCCACGGCTCCGGTCCGCGCAGTGACCACGGCTCCGGTCCGCGCAGTGACCACGGTCCCGGTCCGCACAGCGTCCACGGCTCCGGTCCGCGCAGTGACCACGGCTCCGGTCCGCGCAGTGTCCACGGCTCCGGTCCGCGCAGTGACCACGGCTCCGGTCCGCGCAGTGACCACGGCTCCGGTCGGTGCAGGGTCCACGGCTCCGGTCCGCGCAGTGTCCACGGCTCCGGTCGGTGCAGTGACCACAGCTCCGGTCCGCGCAGTGACCACGGCTCCGGTCCGCACAGTGACCACAGCTCCGGTCCGCGCAGTGACCACGGCTCCGGTCCGCGCAGTGTCCACGGCTCCGGTCCGCGCAGTGACCACGGCTCCGGTCCGCGCAGTGACCACGGCTCCGGTCGGTGCAGGGTCCACGGCTCCGGTCCGCGCAGTGTCCACGGCTCCGGTCGGTGCAGTGACCACGGCTCCGGTCCGCGCAGTGACCACGGCTCCGGTCCGCACAGTGACCACGGCTCCGGTCCGCGCAGTGTCCACGGCTCCGGTCCGCGCAGTGTCCATGGCTCCGGTCCGCGCAGTGACCACGGCTCCGGTCCGCGCAGTGACCACGGTCCCGGTCCGCGCAGTGTCCAAGGCTCCGGTCCGCGCAGTGACCACGGCTCCGGTCCGTGCAGTGTCCACGGCTCCGGTCCGCGCAGTGACCACGGCTCCGGTCGGTGCAGTGACCACAGCTCCGGTCCGCGCAGTGACCACGGCTCCGGTTGGTGCAGTGACCACGGCTCCGGTCCGCGCAGTGACCACGGCTCCGGTCGGTGCAGTGACCACAGCTCCGGTCCGCGCAGTGACCACGGCTCCGGTCGGTGCAGTGACCACGGCTCCGGTCCGCGCAGTGACCACGGCTCCGGTTGGTGCAGTGACCACGGCTCCGGTCCGCACAGAGACCACGGCTCCGGTCCGCGCAGTGTCCACGGCTCCGGTCCGCGCAGTGACCACGGCTCCGGTCCGCGCAGTGTCCATGGCTCCGGTCCGCGCAGTGACCACGGCTCCGGTCGGTGCAGTGACCACGGCTCCGGTCGGTGCAGTGACAGAGTCGTCGGGAGGCGCTGCGCGGGCGGGTGCGGCCGACCTTACTAAAATGCACAGTTAAGGATGGTGGATAGTGAAGTTTATGTCATGATTTTTTAACCACAATTTAAAAAAACTTAAATGAATTAGACATGGCCTGGAAGAATCAGGTCTGGGTCTGTCCCTCACACTTCGGTCGCGTTCCTCGCACCCGAATGTTTCTCTCCAACCCCCACTGCGCTCTCGGAATGAGTCCGGAGCCGGACAGCTCCCCGGGCTTCCTGGCGCTGCGCGAGGCCTTTCTGCCCGAGTGTCTGGTTCGTCGGTCTAAGGGCGTCATCAGTTCCTCTGCTGCCGCCGCCGGAATCCGGCCGGGCTCCTGGTGACGGAGCATCCGCTGTCCGGCAGCCCCAGACGTCGCTGATGTCGCCTCATTTCGGAGCGTTGCGCCGACACGTGCTGCCGACGAGCGCACCGTCGCCTCCGGTGACCGGTCCCGGGCGTTGTCATCCCGTCCGCACCCCGCAGCCCTTCAACGTGCTGTCGCCCCTTGGAGACCTTTGGCTCTTAGACGCTTTCTCGGGAACTGGAGAGTCCAGGATCCCCGGTGATGCCCGGAGCCGTAGCGGCCTTCCCGGTCACCGCGGCTCAGCCGCTCCAGCAGCGCGTTAGGTCAGGCGCATCTCCAAGCCCGGGGCGCCGCGTAAAGGTTCCTCACTGGTTTGCTACCCAGGAACCAGGACACCAGCCCTACGATTCTCTGATTCTCCTACATTTGTCTGTATTTTTCTCCCCTACGGACTTCTCTCAGCCAAATTTTGACCCCAAAAGGGACCAAGGATACCCGGGTGTATCACTCTCTTACTTGCTGTCTCCGCCATCTGCCCAAGGAAAAAAAAAAGTATTAAATCTCAATTTCCTAGTTGGTGTTTTCTCTACTTTCCCAGGGGCAATGAGCCTCGCGGGTGACCCTCGGGGACCAAAAGTCTCCTGGGAGAGGATGGGGGCAGAATTACCGAGAAGGAAACAATGGTTGGCAACACTTGGACGGTGCCTGCGCTTTCACTGGCTTCTCGGTAGATCCTCTCTTCGCGCTTCCGCGGGGCTCGTTCACTCTGCTTCTCACCCGCTTCCAGGACACTCTTCACCACGATTGTGACTGCCCGGTCGTGGGTAAGAGGAAAGCTCCGAGTCACACTACCTCGGCTCGAAATGCGGCTCTGCTAACTCACCGGCTCTGGGAACTGAATGACGCCCCTTCGCTCTCTGCGCCTCAGTTTCTTTACTTGGGAAATGTCTGCTCTGCAGATGAGGTCGTCATGAACAGTATTTTGAACAGTGCCTTCAGCATAGTAATTGCTCAATTAATATCAGCTCTTAATATTCAGACCATCCTTGCTTCTCCTCTAGGCCAGTAAAATAGACTTCTAATGGAATTTATTATCCCTATTTCTACCTCGGGACTTCTTCATTTATACTGTTATATAGAATTCGGGGAATGTGAGAATTGGGTGGGAAAAATTACATCTTTATTTTAGCTGCTATTTAACTGAAATTTGGCATTTTTCCCCATTCTGCATGTAGGCTTGAAAACACAAAAGTACCCATAATGTCTGTGACCATGTCACCAACAGAAATCACACATATTTCATGTGAAATCTCATGAATGCACATATCTCATTTATGCTCATCACTACTTTTAAACTAGTGGTTATTTAAATCACGACTAGATATTGTTATTTTATTAAGTTTTTATACTATCAGGTTTTATTATATCACATTTAAAATATGTTTTTAATTTAAACTATTATTTTGAGAAGGGATATACAGGCTTCATCAGATATCACAGGGACCTTGGCACAAAAAAAGGTTAAAATACCTTTTTTGAAGTGGGTTTTTAAAATTTACATCTAACCTTTTTGCTTCCTGATTAAAGTGTTTTGCTAGGTCTTATCATGGACCATATCAAAGCACAAACTACTTAAGAAGATAGACAAGGAATGTACTGGCTCTCAGTCTACCCTTAGAGCCTCAGTGCTTGTCACTGGCTGAGGCCCTACCCCTCCAGCCATTCTGGAATTACCCCCCCCCCCCCATGACCTGAAAGGCATCGAGCTCTTTTATGACTGCATTTATGTGCCTTTGTGTATGGGGGGCGGGATTGTTCTGGAATGCCCTTCTTCCTTCTTCTTCCTCAGTTATTCCTGTTCCTTACTCGTCTACCAACTTTTATTCATTATTAAAGACATTGCTAACATCTCCTCCTGCTTTGAGTCGTCAGCGAACTCCCAGTATGGCTGAGGTGACTCTCCTGTCCTCTCCCACAGCATCTGGTGTAAACCGTTTGTCACATTTTATTAAATTTGACTGTTTGCTTTTCTGCGTCACTAGACTGTGAGTTCCTTGAGTGAGAGGCAGGATTTATGCTTCTCTCCTCTCTCAGCTCCTGCAGTAGGATCTAGGACTCAACGAATAGGTAAAATCTGATAGGATATCATACAAATAGGAACAGAATTGATGTTATCTCGGAGACAAAGTACCAGGGACATTCTGAATTATTTTCATTCCTTCCTTTTCTCATAATAGTTGGGGGAAAACGTTGCTCCTTTGGGAAGCTGAATGATATATTGGGTTGTGTAACTGAGGAGAAGCTTTGTGACTTTGGGGGAGAAAAAACGTGTAATTTTTTTTTCCTCTGGAGGCCTGGGAGAAAGAGACCTTGGCTTGGCATCGGTGGAAGTAAGAGACACCGCCCTGGAAGGACTTGGTTGTTGTGGGCTAACTATCCCCCACCTAACATAAAGTAGGAAGTATTATACAATTATCGATAGAATAAATGGAATGTGAGAAGGGCTGTGGCTGGTCATTTTCCGGATTGGACAGAAACACTGTTACCAACTAGTGACGGTAACTTTCATCTGTGCTGGTTGTGGTTAGATTTCAAGAGGTTTCCTGATTTGACCTTTAGGCTTCCTGTGTTATTGCTCAGTTTTATGAAAAGCACTTTTGGGATCTAAGGATCCATGTGGTCAGGATAAGTGTCCATTACGCATCCGTCCACATTTCCAGTCACAATCATGGGAAAGACAGGATGATAAATGGGGATAAATGGATAATCATCGGAAGAAAAATAAATTGGACACTATGACCGAGTGGACTTGGGATTAAAGATTTTCAAAGTCAGGACGCCTGAGAGTCTCAGTCAGCTGAGCATCTGTCTTCAGCTCAGGTCATGATCCCGGCGTCCTGGGACTGAGTCCCACATCGGGTTCCCTGCTTAGTGGGAAGTCTGCTTCTCCCTCAGCCTGCTGCCCCCCACTGCTTGTGCTGGCATCTCTCTGACAAATAAATAAATCAATAAATCTTTTTTTTTAAATAGAGATTTTTTAAAGTAAATAAGCCATAAAAATATTAGAAGAAAATATAAGATACATTCTAAAGTATAGAGGCATAGTAGAAAACGTCTTCCTATGACACAAAGATGGAAGCCATAAAAAAAGACTAAAATATGTGACATCATATAAATATTTTAAATTCTGTATTAAAACACACAAGAAATCATAAAGTTAAAAGACAAGTGAAAATCTGAAATAGTTGTACCTAATTTCTTAATACGTAGATTTTTTTAAAAATACCAACCTAATAAAAAATGAGCAAAGGACAAAAGCAAACAGTTAACAGGGAAGGAAGCACAGATGATACTTAAACATGAAAAGATTAATATGCTCACTCAAAATAAGAAAAATGCAACTAACATCATGATCAGATACCATTTTTCACCCACCAGACGAGAAGTAGGAATGAGGAAGGCGCGGGAAAGTAGGGACTCTCATACATTGTTAAGAGAACGACGAATTGGTACAACCTCTAGAGAGCACAAATGGGCACTATCTATTAAAATTAATGATAATCTTATCCTCTGACTCTGCAAAAAGATATTTTCATACACACACACACACACACACACACACACACACACCAGGAGATGTGGCTCCCTTCCTTCAGTTGACCTGGACATTGTCATGCAAACGCAGCCCTAAAGGGCAACAGCCTGAGGGACCCGCAGACTCTGAGGGCGACAGAGTGATCCAAGTCCTCACTGACATTTTTGAGCTGCTGATCTCACAGTACCTAGGGCTGCCTTACACCCGCCCTTAGAGTTACATAAGAGACTACATTTTCTACTACTTCAGCCATTTTTGAATTGGGGTTTTTTGTTATTTGCAGCTGAAAGCATTTTAAATAAATAAATGTGTGTGTATATACATATATCATGTGTACATCTATACATATAGTCTTTAAATTTGAGTATGCTATTACAAAAGCTGTCATAATCAATGTAACCATATCCTGTTGTTCCAATTTTTTAAAAATAATAAGATTGTGATTTTACATAAATGTTTTTACCTTGATTTTCTATGGCTAAAATTTTAGAAATAAAATCAATGCACAGAAACTTCAAGGGTTTTTTTTAAATATTGAAAGGCAACTGGTCAGGAAATGTGTGTAGCGTTCCCTTCTGATCACCCTTACTAATAACGCTAGATAGTATTATAAAAATGTACTGCATTTATAAATGAAAGGGTAGTAAGTAATTCTAACTTAAATTTTAATTATTAGTGAGAATGAGCACTGTGATTTATTAAAAGGTAACATTTTCCAGAGGATACTTTTCAGATTAGAATCAGAAAAAAGAAAAAAAAGATAGCAAGTATTTAGTATTAGTATTTTAAATTCAAGAGTCTAGAGGTCAGGTGTGAAGTAGAAAGCATAAATAGAAAGACTGAGTCAGCCAGAACCTATTACTTTATCTTCTCACATAAAGATCTCATGAGCTGGTGACAGGAGTGAATTTGACGAGAAGAGAGAGCTTTAGTCATTAGTCTTTTTAGTCTAATTCACTTCAGAACTAATGATTAAAAAATTATACACCATATTTACATTTGTATTTCTTCCATCACGTACACACTTGTCTTAGTCACGAGCTTCTATGAACCCAAATTCTTTACTTTAAAAATGGACATAATAATGTCTATACAATATCCTTTCTTCTTGAAAATAAATGCTCCTGTTTCTTGTCCAAGATCCCATTTCTTGGTTGGTTGATTTATTTCCACATTGAATAGAATATATAACCAGGTAATATACCTGGTCAACAAATACATGCATTGTGTCAACAAAGTGTAGGTTGTATCAACAGATATAAAGCCAAAATCAAGGCTCTAACATACATTCTGCCCTGAAATGGCACACTGTCTTTGGCCAGTACCAGGAATCTTTGGTCAAACATCTGGTCAACATAAGTCTCACTATTGATAGTCTATCCACATTTATCAGCAAGCAAGAGAGGTCTGTTCACACTACAGTCACAGGGCTATTTCTCCCAGGAGAGTCCCACTTTCAATATTTCAGTCATATTTTCGGAATGCATCTTTTTTTTAAAGATTTTATTCATTTCTTTGACAGAGTGAGAGATCACAAGCTGGCTAAGAGGCAGGCACCGAGAGAGGGAGAAGCAGGGTCCCCACTGAGCAGAGAGCCCGATGTGGGGCTTGATCCCGGGACCCTGAGACCATGACCCCAGCCGAAGGCAGAGGCCCAACCCACTGAGCCACCCAGGTGCCCCCGGAATGAATCTTGACCTATGAGTAGATGGGACTCTAGATAGATTTTCACCAGTCCTATACAACATCCTCAGAATCCTGTCTGACTCTGGAGCTGTAAGTTTGCTTTAAGACAGGTCATGGTAGATTCTAGTCTTTGGGACTAAGACTTTGCTGGTGACCAAGGCACATCTACAAGTAGGGAGGACTACCCTCACCTACTCTTTTTTGCTATAATCTATCCCATGGTGACTGGGCTGGTTCAGAGCCCAAGATGACCTGAGTCTCCTTAATAGAATTCTTCACTTGGGGTACCAGCAGCCATATAACTCATGCCATTACTTGAGTTGCTGAGAAGTATGAAGCTTTTCAGGAAGATATTCTTGGAGCTTGAAGCCAAGTAGTTGCCTCAATGACTGCCTGATTGTTTCCATTTAACAATTTGGATTTTCTCCCACAGTCACTTCAGTGTGCTCAGTAAATTGGTGTTTTATGCCTGATTTTTACTTTCAGAATTCTGTCTCAGTATTATGAGGATCTGATGTCATGATGTAGGCAAACGTCCTTGTATTGACATGTTTTGTTTTTGGCTGGTGGAGGATGCCAAAATTCTGAGTTCCATGGGAATAGAGCCAAGAGACGTTTGGCTTCTTAGTTGGAGTTAGTGTCCGTGGGAGCGGATCTGGGAAAGTCTTGTGGAGGATCCATGGCCAAAACCGCATAATCAAATTTTGTTCTGAATAGGGTCCTTCATAAGACGTTAGGGGGAAAAAAAAAAGGCATAACACTTATTGGGAAAAGGTTTTCTTAATAGAATAATCTTGAATGGTTAATAATATAAATTAAAGATGTTATTTAGTAGCTTAATCTATTTATAATTTTTGGTTTAAAGTTACTTTTATGATTAATTGAATCAAGTTTATCTGTTGTTCCTTCTCAGGAGAACTTTTCAACAGATCTTCTTAATATCAGAATCTAGGAGAATATGTCTTAGATTTCTATAATTTAAATCCAGTGAATAGATTTTTTTGCCTAGAGTGCATATGTAGAAATAATAAAATAAAATTTGGTTGAAGTCAATTTTTTAAGAAAGTACATATATATATGTGTGTATTTAAGTAAAAATTACCTTAATTATGGAGCTGACATAATAGCATTACATTGTTAAAAACTTTTCTATCTTATAATAATCCAAATCTGGAATCAATGAAAACTAAGCATGTACATCTTTGCTTCATTACCAAGCTATGTATTTCTGTATCAGGAATATTTAGTGTAATGTTAAACCATAGCTGAAGTGAACTATTTAAATTTTATAGCAGATTATTAAGGAGTTATTTGTCATTATTCATATACATGTTATGCCTGTCAGATAAAATAGGCAACTTCATATATAAAATCATATTCCAAAAGAATCCTGTATTCTTGATAGAATATAATATTTATTATTTTGATAGGTAATCTAGTAAAATATATGTAAATGTTCCCTCCATTTAGTATTTTAAGTGACAACAAAGATAATTTGCTGTAAACCATGCATGCTATCTAATTAAAATGTATTCATTTCCCAAAGACATTCTCTGTGAAATTCCATCTGGACATGAATGAACTAAATTTAGTACCATTTTGCATTGCTTGAGATCTTACATAGGAATGACCAAAATGAGTATAGTTTACTCTGATCTGTTTCACAGTGTATAAACTAGAACTGAATGATCATGGGAATGAAAATTTCAACACTATTCCTTACATGCCAGGCAAGTAATGATTGCATATCACATTTTAGACTATGGTTTAATTTCTTAAATATATTATAGGGCAGTATTCATGTGTCTTATTTTAAAAAGTGAGCATCTGATATTTAAATGAATTTTTATCATGCTACCTTTTTATTAAGTAATATTGGAATAAATGATCAAAAAAGTGTAAGGGATCTGGATTTCTATTTCCTATATAATTAATATTAAATATAAATGCTGTTTCCTTGGGCAGTTTAATTTGTTTAGCCTCAATTCCTTTTTTGAAATGAATATGACCATAATAATACTGAACTTTCAACTTTATGAAGTTAAAATTACATCATTAATGTGAAAGCACTTTGAAAATTTAATTATTAATACATTATTACTTTTAACTTTTTTCTACTATATGCAATAAACTAATGGTTTTAGGTGCATCTGACCATAGATTTCCCCTTAGGGTCTATCTGTCCAAGAAAATCTCCAAGTTGATAAAAGATTTGTTTCAATAGATGTAGATCATGATAATCATATGAACATTTATTTAATGTCTTATGTTGGATTTTCCCAGCTAACAGACCATGACTCGGAGCTTTTTTGTTTTTGTTTTTAACTTTCCTGCATTTTGTCCTTTGAAATCATTCTTCTCAATCTTAGCCACCATGCACTCTTGTCTAGCATTTTAGAGCTTTTATCTCAGTTCCTGAACCAATCCTCTTTATAATTTTGGGCAACCGTCTCCCTAGACCTCAATTCAATTTTATGTAAATTAGATGATCTCTAAGACCTGTTCCAGGTCTCCTATCCTATGACGCTGACCCATTGCCACCTCCGTATGCACATTCTTCTTCTTCGGTCGTCATCCTCTCTTCCTGCTCCTTCTTGTTAAAACCAACGTCACCTTCTCTTACTATAATGCGGCCACACAACCTTTGGCAGAAACCAATGCAGAATCCAGTAAGGATACATTCCAAAATATAAGCATTAACAAATATGGTTTCATTCTTCCATTAGGGCTTGGTGAAGAATTAGAACCAGAGTAATGAATCGTTGTGTCAAACTGCGCTTAGTTCACACCCAGGCTGCTCACTGAGATCCGTCCCATTGTCACGGTTTCTCAAAGTTCTCATGTGCGAACTGGGAACAACAATGTCTTGCATGCGGAGCATGTCACAAAAGGGTCTGGCACACTTCTGGTGCTCAGTAAATATTATCGTCTCATACCCTCTTAATTCAGACACCCCCACATCAGTAACCTTGATGATAGCCTGGTTTCGTTTTGACACATAAATATGATGTCATACTTTGAAGTCTTTTTATTTAGTTGTCTAGTTTAATCTATCACAGAGTTGTCAGTTGGTGTTTGGATGATCTTTAAGAACAAAATGTTTTGGTATATAGTAAGGGGTTTTAGCCATGTTAAGACATCCACATTGATTTGAAATTTATTTTCCTTTAGCAACACCCAAATTGTTTAATGAATAAAGCTCATTAATTGGGAAGCAGTCATTATAAATATATTGTATTATTTCAGGAAAAATAATTTTTGTCTTCAGAAGAAAAATACAAGAGTTTGTAAACCAGGTTCTATGAACACATTCTATGAAGGCCCTAAATTCCCTGAAACTGTATGCAAAGCTGTGAGTTTTATTTCTTCTCCTGAGACTGTCTTTAGTTTTCAACAGATTCCAAAGGGATCATTGACATCCTAAAATGTGTCTGTCATGGTTTAAAGTGAAATGAATTTGTTCTCATTTGGGGGATAGAATAATTTAGTTCTCATTTAATTACTGTCAATATCAAATTACTGCCTTTTTTTTTTTTTTTTAAAGAAAACAGGTTCTATACAAAAGTGCAAAAACCAAACTGAATACAAAAAGAGTAGAGTAGGGATGCCTGGGTGGCTCAGTGGGTTCAGTGCCTGCCTTTGGCTCAGGTCATGATTCCAGGGTCCTGGGATTGAGTTTGGCATTGGACTCCCTGCCCAGTGGGGAGCCTGCTTCCCCCTGTGCCTGCTGCTTCCCCTGCTCATGCTCTCTCTCTCTCACCCCACCCCAACAAGTAAGTAAATTAATCCAAATCTTTTAAAAAATGTGTAGAGTTCGGGAGGTTTTGCTGTTATATTTATATATGTATTTTTAACTAGTATAGGTTAGTGGGAAGTAAGAGAAATATTACAAAATAGTCAGAATGTTAAAACTGATGCACCACATCGAACTTCACATGGTGTTTTCTGAAAATCCCAGAGATTAGTATGATGTAAGTGAATATTCTTGGGATACTTCAATGAAAGTGATGAGTACACTTGCCATTTCTGGGACATAGGCAAAATAGAAAAGGAAATGCCTTTTGTGACAGGTCCTGTCACAAAAGACATTGGTCCTGATGTTTTCTTTCATGGTCATATGGCTGCACGGGAAGGCTGAGTGTAAAGATCAGGGAGTTCTGTAACGGGGTCTAGAAAATGAAGGTGCTCCTTCCTCACACCGCAGAGTCAAAGTCCGCAGTTATTTGTCCTCCAGAGCCCAAGGTATGTTCATGGGCCTACTGACGCAGACTTCTGGATCAGGTGTATTCATGACCCTAGAAGTAGCTTCTAGTTTGTGTAATTCGAAGCGGCCCCCCTCGTCCCCATCGTTGGTCCCATTCACAGAGACAGCTCCAGACGCCTCGATGTTAAATGTCTCAGTGTTAAAACTAGAAAAAGTACTACACTTAGTTTGTATGAGTGTAAATTGCTGTAATATCATTGATGGTTAAAAATCACATTTATATTAATTATAAATTACTTATACTAGGTAGAATTTTAATAACCTCTTCCATTAGATTTAGTGACTGCTTTATAGCTAAGTTACTAAACTGAGAAGTAGTGAAGAGAGTCCACTTCAAAGACATTATATACAATGTTACACTTAAGAATTTCTAGATACTTTATAATTGTTTATCAATTTAGTTTGAAAACTATGCCCTCAAAGCTCAGATAAATGTGCCAGTATCATTAAGTGCTAAGAAAAAAATGCAGCTTCCCCGTGTCCCTGTGATTTGTAACTTGTAACTCTAGGACTATATACCCTTGCCAACTGCAATGCATTTGGAAATTGAACCTATGAAAACATATAAATAGTTTTCAGGTCAAGATAAAGAGAAATGAAGCAAGTATAACTAGTCCTTGCTTTCATACATTTAAAGCAACTTAACTAGAACCAGTTTAACAAGAATTTCACTCATGAGAACTCTAGTAGCAGACCTGAAATTCCCAAACCAAACTTTTATGCTAAAAGTGAAGTCAGAAATCCAGAATTAGTCATTATAACATAAAACTGTTGTATCTTTCAAAAAAGGTGAAAACACTTTAATATAATTTATATTGTTTCTACACATTAAGTGTAAGAAATAATTTCACTTAGTCATAAGTACAGTGAATTTGATTAACAAAATCCTGATTTACAAAATAGAAGTAAATATATGCAGAAATATATTCATTATCAAATTATAAAATAAGATTAACAATTCTTGTTAAGGTATCATCAGTTTATTATTTTGCATTTGAGATAATAGAGTTAAACCATTTGGGGATGTTTAATAATATGAGTATTATAATAATGGAACGTTGAGATTTGAATACAATGACAGTAAACCATTGAAATTTCACATTCACATGATACAGCCATCATGAATCTGTAAGTGAATGTTAATAATGTAAAAAAATATAAAATGATTGTAATATAACCATCTAACCATTAGCATATGGAGTTTTAAGACCACTATTTAATCTGCTAATTTGCTCTGAAATATAAGCAGTTGCTTTTCTGTGATACATGACATATCTTTGTGCCTTAATACTTAATTTGAAATGTGCTTACCATAAAAATATACCAAAGTAAATAAAAAAGGAGACACTTATTTACAAAACAATTTTGTATACATATTACATAAATGCAATTGTTTCAAAGTCTTTTTATACAATATTGATAGAATCAGCCATTTCCATTATTTTATCATAAAAACTGCAGTGTTGCAAAGGCAGTCTGTAATTCTAAAATCCTGATTAAAAATGAATACTTTTTGGCTGCCTTTTAAGATAACACAGTTTCTTCAAGTATGCTACAGAATTGAATGCTGACCTCTAGAAAAATGATTTTTCTTTCATTAAAGAAAATCCATTCCCCATTTGGAGGTGTGTGAAAGTGCACCTTAAGAAAGGAGAAACTTATTATTTTACTGAATGTTTTTTATTTGATAAACCTGATAATATCAGCCATTCGGCATATCGTATTAGCACCACTGGCATGGATTGTTAATGTACTGTACCGATCACAATAGGGATGGGGACTTACAAATGGGGGACCATCCCTAGTTTTGTGGAATTTCATCTTACCAACTATGCTATCATACAATATAAATTCAAGTGTTTAAGGATGATTCAAATGATGGTATATAACAATCCTGCATTTTACCAATACTATAGGTTTTTCTGTAGATATTAAATGATACTGTAAAGAAATAGGCATCCTCCCTTAATTCACCAGAACACAAGGAGAATTGCTTCATTTACCTGGATGTGCTGTAATATATACGAACATAAACATAATTTGATCTCCTCGTTCAAAAACCCTGGAAATCATTAAGGCTTGTTATCGTGTGATTTATTCTGATGGTTAAATGGCAACCATTGCATATATTCTCTCTCTTTTAGTCCATTTACTGAGCTTGTGCGTAAGTGACTGTAGCATACTCTCGGCTTATAGCCCGTGTACATAATTTCACAGTTTCGAAATTGTTGAGGGGAAGGCCTTCCATGGTTTCGGAAGTTACGAACCAAGCATAAATCTCATGAGCACCCACAGCGATCTACCACCATGGCTGGAATCTTCCCGTATATTATTTGTTCTTTGCCATTAAAATATAGCATATTAATGGGCGACATCTTTGTGGGGGTACAGCAGGGGCCTGCCGAGCCTCTGGGGTTTGCCTGGTGTACAAGGTGAGTATGGGGATATTTCTGTAAAAACACAAATTCACACTCTCCAGAGCAGTAATTGGCCTTGTATCTTTTGGGCGCAATAATCCAATCCCATCCAAAAGCTTCAAAGTCCACGGTCAGGGGGTAGCGACAGCACCGAGACTCTGTGGAGTGCTCGTCACAGTCCAGCCCAAAATCTCTCCTGGACCTTTTCGGTGTGTCTGTCACCTTGACTTCTAAAAAGGGGTTCTGGGTGAGAAGGAAAAGAACAATCAGTAAGAGTGAGAGGTCCCGAAACACTGCCTCCCTCCAGGAGTCATTATTGAAGAAACTAATCGTTTTGCTTATATGACATTTATTTTTCAAAGACAGAGCCTTAAGGAATTTTAATTTACACTAGGCTCGATTCCTCCCTTATGGCTCCCAAGAATATAACAGCGATTCGAACTCCCGGCGGTCGGATCTATGTCTTTTTAATGTCTGTTTTCCCCCAGCTTCCTGGCACATGACCGATGTTCTGACAGTATTTATGGGAATAAAGGGACAAAGGGAGGAAAGGGAAGAAGAGGGAAGACACAACAGAGGAAGCAAGAGGTTCGTTCTCTCTCTTCTGATTAAATGTGTTGGCCCAAACCGTCTGAGGACTCCTGGAGGAATAGCTGTACTCATCCTTCCTCTGCTCCCTAGATCTTTCCTCGGGGAAACTTGGCTGTGAACACCTCCCGGTACTACCTGGGTTGTAGCAGGAAGAGGAAAGGTAGGGTAGTAAGAGGAGTGGTATGCATATTGGGTCGGAAAGAAAAACTCTTAAGAGAGCAAGGCACAGATTCAGAAAATACACATTATTTCACTTTATTCTTTCACTGAAGAATGTTTCTGTTCATAAATTTAAACAATAATTTGCTGGCTCCTCCCTTACCCCCATCTTTTAATGCATTTGAGACTTTTCCTTTTATATAGAAAAATCTGAGGAATGTGTCATTAATAATTATATTTAATTTGTTTAATAAACAATCTGTTTAATAATGCTTAAAGCTTCTGTCACATTAGCAATGTTAATCATTAAAACGCTACCTGTAAAAAAGAATACTTTCTTAAATAATAAGTTTTTATCCTATATCAAAATCAAAATAGACCTGGTAATTACTGTTATTTAACATTATTTTTTTTTAAAGATTTTATTTATTTATTTGACAGAGAGAGTTCACAGTAGACAGAGAGGCAGGCAGAGAGAGAGGAAGGGAAACAGGCTCCCTGCTGAGCAGAGATCCCGATGCGGGACTCGATCCCAGGACCCTGAGATCATGACCTGAGCCGAAGGCAGCGGCTTAACCCACTGAGCCACCCAGGCGCCCTAACATTATTTTTAAAATAGCATCATTTTGTGAGTCAATCACATTTTAGGTAGCATATTCAAAGACAAATCTTTTGGAAAACTATATAAACTTTAAAGAATATGTTTCTACTCAAAGTAGATTAACTATCTAATAATGTACTTTTAATAACCAAAACATTAAAAAACTTAGAAAGATAGCATTTATTGTTTGTAAGTATAATCTTCTGTTCCACATTATGTCAATAGATGGAAATAAAAAGATGGTCACATTAAATAAGTTCAGGAAAGCACAGGTAAGCCAGAAGAGTGAGTAACTCTAAATTTATACTAGGGTTTAAAATAGTTTTTGTAAATGTTTATAATATGTGAAGTATTGTCATCCTGATATTATTAAATTAGTTAATTTACTAGGCATTACTTAAGTAAACTCAAGCACAAAAATGGTAAGGCCGCTTAGAAATAAGCTAGGTAATAAAGGTTAACTAGCCTGGAAATTTAAATTTTATTAGTGGTAATTCACAAAGTTATCTACATATACATCAGTGCATGGACAGTCTGCAATACCATAAACATATTTATCATAAAGGACCTTAAGTATACTATATTTAATAAGATGTAAGCCTAAACCTATCATACTTAGTTAACTGCTATATATAAAAGCGTTTAATTTTCACTGTAATTTTTCAAGTTTGTTTTTTCTGCTTATTTAAACCAAAAAATTTCAACACATTTGGCATTCTTCAGAGGAAAGAAAAGTTTTGATTTGTTGGATCTGTAGCAGAATCCACTATGAAGATTTCACATTTTTATTCATGTAACCATGTAACATATCAATGAAAAGCAATTTATATTTCAACTCCAATTCAAAAGAACTCCCTCAGAAGTTAAGGACCATGGCATAACTGTTTTTTTAATCTTCGTGCAAAATAAAAGCATCAAGAGGGTGTTTCATAGAATATGAAATTAGACACCCTACTTTTATGAGGTACAGGGCTACCGTTGGGGTAAGATAACCTTTGTCTCGCTTATAAGCATAGGAAATGGGTGGTGATTTTTTCACTATTATTCGTTCACATGATTTGTAAAAATGTAACAATGTTTGTTGTTCGATGGTATTTTCAGTTATCACTTACCAGCCCATCTTCTCCTGGTCCTGGGAAGGTTACAGCAAGATCATGACCATTCTCATCTAAAGCTTTGATTTCAATGCCTAAGTTGGATTCAGGCTGTTTGAGCCAATTTTGCAACACTGTCTTCACATCAATGCTCTGCCAAATACCAGTGCCTGGGTTCATGTCAAGTTTCAGAGATCGGATTCCAGTATACCTTGTACCGTCTTTCATGGGTTTGATGAGTCTCAGGATTTGCACAAACACTGTTGTAGGAGTGCTGACGGGTCTTAGATAGATCCACAGTTGGGCTTTTACTACTTTATTATACTGTATTTTAGAGCTAAACTTAAAGAAGCAACATTTGGGTTTTCCTTCCACTTGCATGAGAAGATCAGCTATAAATGAATAAGAAAAGAAAAATAGTTATGGAAATTATTTCTCATAAAAAATGAGCAAGTCCCTTTATATAAATTGGTAAACATTTTTTCCCACTGGAACAGTAAATGCATATTTTAAAGGGAAAAACCACGCAGAATTTCATTCATAAGTCAGAAAAATATCAAAGAAAATAATTACTTTTCAGTGGCTTTTCAGAAATCTTTACATACATATTTTTTTTTGGCTGATTATGAGGAATCTACTCCCTCTCCAGAGAAGTGTGGACTAAGAGAATTCTATAAAAGAATGAAGAGTGGATGAAATTTTAAAATGATGATGATTAGAGAGAACAAGAGACACCGTGCAGGAACATCCACTTAGAATTCTTTGGGAATCTGAGTAGTTACCCTGACTGAGCAGCTGCACCAATCAGTCTGGAAGGAGGAACCCTTCCCCCAGGCCTGAATCACCTGGGGACAAGACACACTGAGCAACTAGCTGAGCCTGGGCAATTAGCAGAAAATATAGCACATCTGCTACATTTTGGCTCTGGAAGAAGCCTAAAGGAACAAAACGAATCAGGTAATTAGCCCCAAACTGTGAATGTTACATTCAGGCTGTCTCAGAAGTTAGAAAACACCGTCTTCAGAGCCAGGCTGTCACTATAAGCAGAAGCACGAGCTGTCTCTGTCCTTCTGTTTTTCTAAGATTGTTTACAAATCAGGGGAATGTCTTGCAGGACTGTCTGATAGCAGGGTCTTAAAGGAAAATTATTTGCTGCATTATAACGTGGCTACCTAATAAGGAAAACAATATTTTGAAACTGTTTCCAGTTCAGTTTAAAGTGTAAAAAGCACTGTTTCAAGCAAGACCACAGGCACATGGCATAAAAGCTTGCTTGTCTTGCCTTCTCCGTTGAGGTGCCCGTCTGCCTTGCCTTGAGCAGAGTTCAAAGCCCTGTGGCTGCAAAAGGAATGGGGTGAAATACACCGTCTTTCAGAAGCAAGGTACGTTCGGCAGGTAAGAGCTTCCTCCCTCTCCTGAAGACTAAAACAATATTCTAGAGGCTTAGGAAGCAGTGTGCCTGCCCGGAGCTGCGCACACCAGGGTCTCCCAGGAACAGCGCCGCAGTCAAGGTGTAAGTGGGACTGGGTAAGCCGTAACCTACCTAAGGAGAGTGTGCACGTCCCAGGCATTTTCTGACACTCGGCTCATGATGACCATTACGCTGCGTTCACTTCGTCACTGGTCTTCCTCAGACATTAAATTTTTTAAAACTTTTTTTTTTTTACTCTCCAGTGTCATAGCTTTCAAGATTAAATATTTTAATTTGTGAAGAACATAACACTGTGAGAAATGGTTTTGAATAACAGAAGTTCTAGGCACTTAGCAAATGCTCAAAGGAAGCCCTTTCTCTATTATTAGAGGGAAATCCTCATTATTTCTAACACATATTTCAGGCAACGGAATGCGATGAAATTTCACGTAAGGTCTGAACATTGCTTGTAGTATCTCCCAAGCATTGCCTTGGTAGCCCTAAGCTGTGGAAGCGCAAGCACGTTATGCTTGTTATATTAAACTAAACACGAGTGCCATGCAAGCGTTTAATTTTTATTTCCTCTTGGCTTTCTAGCTCTCCAGCGAAACAAATAATGCCCCAGACTTCAGTCTCATTAGTGTATTTTGCATGAAATCTTGAAAAAGATTTCCTTTTCTTCCTTCCTACTTACATACAAGCCAACAGCTTGTTAAAAGAGCCTGAAAATAGATCTGTTTCTCATAAACACTAGAGCCGCAGTCAGCAGAACTGTCGGTGTACCAAGAGGGCTACTCACACTCGGTGGGCATGGTGATGACGGTTTCCGTCGTGGCGTGGTAATCGTCGTCTTCCAAAGAGCCGTCGCTGCTGTCATCCCTCTGCACATCGTACTGATCAATCAGTTCCCGGAGCGGAGGAGCTTTGGGCAAAAGTTGTCTTATAGCATCTTTGCTGATGTTAGGAGCTGTTTCCAGGCGAAGTTTACTGAGGATTTGAATTTTTATGGCTTCTATCCTTGAAGATTTCGTGTTTTGTCTCCAAGTACATGCGTTACACAGCCTCTCTTTTTCCACATTTTCTTTCTGCTCACTGTTCTCACTTAGATCCACCGGACCAGCAACAATCAGCATGAACAGGTAAATAGAAACATAAATTTGCAG
Source organism: Mustela erminea (assembly GCF_009829155.1). Classification (NCBI taxonomy): domain Eukaryota; kingdom Metazoa; phylum Chordata; class Mammalia; order Carnivora; family Mustelidae; genus Mustela; species Mustela erminea. Next base: position 2,815,821 of record NC_045621.1, read on the forward strand.
TTTCTGCATGATTTTAAATCAATGCAATCTTTTTCCTTGTTCTTATTTCTTCCTTCTACTTTTGTTTTGCTTTTGAGTAATGCCAAGCAAAATTTTAATGCCGGTACAGTCTGAGGGACAACTTGCCACACCAGTGAATCTTTTATACTGTATTCCAAGTGGCTTTTTATATTCCAACTTTGATGAGACAAGTGTCGTCAGGATCTATGATTGGCTCTTGCTCCACAATGAATCTCGCTGTCAGAGGTTAAAACCCTGTCTGTCACAAGTCACCAAACAGTATTTTGTTACAGTCAAGGGTGAGCTGATTCATTCGACTACTTCATAAAAGAAATAAATCTACAAATAATGAAAGATATATGTGACATTGGAAGAATTAAAGTCTATGCTAACAATAATAGAAAGTACATTTAAATCTGATTAATCTTTATATGTGAAATTCAAGCTGTAATTTAAATAGGTAAATCTTAGTTTTACATTTCATACTTAAAAAGTTGAAATGTTTCCTCAAAAGTTAAAATGATTATCTATTATTTATACAAGGATTTGAAGTAAAAAGAATTTTACTTATTGTATTAAATTATGTTTTGTGCTGTGTAATTAGGGAAATATGAATTTAAATACGGAAGACTTGAATGAAAAGAAAAGGTAAGATTGTGGTACAAGTAAAAGATTTTCAGCTGTCATTGGAGAAACGTGATTAAGTGCTTAGGTGTTTTAAAAATCAACTTATCATAAAGTTATACATGGAATTATTTTGTAATAATTTAATGTTTTTTATTAATATAAAGATTGTGCTCACTTTTTGGCCAATTACTTTCAGCTATTTCCTATTCTAAAGTTGCAGATTAATATTAATTAGAAGATCTGTTTTTTCATTGTTTATTACCAAGAGGATAATGTTAACTAGTAGAAAAATCTCTGCACTTAGAATAAGAAGATAATGGGGTTCATGACGGGCAGTGCAGCACTTACCACAGTTTGCCTCAGATTTCCACTGATAAAAGTAAAAAGCATAGTATCTGTTCTCCATAAATTATGTCAGAATGCTGTGGCACATGCAAGCAAAAGAGCACCATAGTAAGGGGGCGCCCATTTTTTGGTCCCCCAACACTGTAATTGGTTTGCACGCCTTTGCCAGTATCTCATTTTGACCAGAGAGCAGACACCTGGCAGGGATTTGGGGTAAGGTCTGGGAGCAGAGAATGGAGCTTTTTTCCTCCAAATTTAAGTGGCCTGTGTAGGGATCAAACTCTCAAACTTAGCTTTGGGAGCCACGAGAGCTAACCACAGGAGCTGGTAAAGAGCTAAGCAAACAGCCAGGGAGAAACAAGCCGTTTCTGAGCCACAGGAGATTTCTTCTTCCTGCTCCTTTTAGGAAGCTCAGGACTCCGGGGAGACTTAGTCCATTATTCTTCCTGCCCCGCCCCAAGAGAATGCAGTGGCTCATATCAAATATTTATTTTTTAGGTCACTACCACTTTTTCACATTGTACACTCATTTACTGCCTCAGTGCACTAAAATGCAACTCAGTAGCCTGAAAAGTTAATGCATTTTCATCAAATTCTTAAGAGGTATCTACATCTCTTGAGAAAAAATGGCCTTACATAATGCATTAGATTTGCCCATCATTAAAGATTAAGGAAACCCAGACACAAACCAGATGCCCTGAAGGATTTCAGACACTTTTGCTTGTGGAACAATATCAGATCAGGCTTATAAAGTTTTATTTGGTAAATCTGTTTTTCTATATATAAATCCTGGTAAGGTTATAATCATTGTAACATAATGCTTCTATACACTTCTGAGTTAAGTTGAACTTTAAAAAAAAAGAAAGAAAAAACACTTGATTAGATTTGCCCAGCAGTTGGGAATTCGGGCTCTGGAATCAGGGGGAACTGAGTTCAAGTCTCAGTGTTGCCACTTCTAACTACGTAATAATGGGTAAGGCCCTTAACTTCTCTAACCTATGAGTTTCCTCCGAGAACTTCGGGGGATGTAATTTCATAGTGCATGTAAATTGCTGAATACAGGGCCTGTCATGTAGTCAGTGACAAGTGCCCCTGGAGTCCCAGTCTTCGTTTCCTGCAGAGAGCTTTGAGGTCGTGCTTAAATACATCCTCCCCACGAGCCGCAACTGCTTTAGATTGTAGCTGCCAGTTACCAATTCTCAGAGACCAAAATTTCTTAAGGTAGCCCTATTACTGGCATATTTCAGCTTCTTATTTATTTTTTTTAAGATTGCATTTATTTGTTTGACAGACAGAGATCACAAGTAGGCAGAGAGGCAGGCAGAGAGAGGAGGAAGCAGGCTCCCTGCTGAGCAGAGAGCCCGATGTGGGGCTCGATCCCAGGACCCTAGGATCATGACCTGAACCGAAGGCAGAGGCTTTAACCCACTGAGCCACCCAGGCACCCCCAGCTCTTTATTTTAACTACCTAGAAAAAAGCAAACAAAGGTTGCCTTTTCCACATACAGCCAATGCTCATCACTCATGGATTCCATATTTACAAATTTGTGTACTTGCTAGAATTTATTTTTAACCTCCAAAATCAGTACACAGGATGATTTTGTGGTCACTCATGCACATGCGCAGAATGGTAAAAATTTGAATCTTCCAACACACAGGTTCCCAACAAAGGTCAGACAAGGTGATGCTCTGCCTTGTTTCAGCTCTCATACTGTAAACAATGCCCTTTTCACAATCTACTTACTACCATGTTTTTCACATTTTTGGCGGGTGGGCTTTTCTTGGGCAATTCTGTTTAACATGGTCCTCAGTGCATAGTGCTGAAGGGCTGAAGGAGACTCTCTCCCTCTCCCTCGGCCCCTCCCCTGCGCTCTCTCTCTCTAAAGTGAATAAATTAATCTTTAAAAAGAAAAGAAAAGAAAAACTTTGAAATACAATTTCTCCTTTCCTTTGCAATAAACTCCAGTTTATTTATCATTGGTGTGAAATACAGAGAATCAAAAATAGTCATAATGGGGCGTCTGGGTGGCTCAGTGGGTTAAGCCGCTGCCTTTGGCTCAGGTCGTGATCTCAGGGTCCTGGGATCGAGTCCCGCATCGGGCTCTCTGCTCAGCAGGGAGCCTGCTTCCCCTCTCTCTCTCTGCCTGCCTCTCTGCCTGCTTGTGATCTCTCTCTGTCAAATAAATAAAATCTTTAAAAATAGTCATAATGTAGCTTCCTCATTTTTCCATTAAAAAAAAAAAAAAGATGCTTGACTCAAAGACTTCGTGCTGGCATTGTATAGGTTGTACCTGCCTCTATTATTACAATTCTCAATCGTTTGCTTTTCCCCTCACTTGTCATTCTGCCTCTACTCCTCCATCCCCCAGACAGACTATGAGCTCTTAAAGGAAGGGAATTCTTTCGTTCATTTTTGTGTCTTTAGCTCTTGGTCCAACACCTAGCACATAATTACATTGGAAAAAGGGTATTGCCTGAATAATTAGAGTAATAAGTGGTTGAATGTCTCCTTAAATACAAAAAACATTAACTTCCTAATTTTTCAAAAGATATAATTAGTTCCATATAGCCTTTCTAAGTGGCTCTGGTTGTGCTTTTAGTTTGCTCTGACTATGGTTTGTAACTTTTCTCCTGGGGTCCCTCTTACACAAACTGGTAGGGGAGACTGGTGTTACAGGTCTTGTGTCTTTGCCAGCTCTAGTAGTTCTTTGGTAGAGCAAGGAGCTTTTGCATTTGGTGATCATGACCACCCACAGACTCCCAAGGAGGACCTTGCTGGGAGGACCATGCCGGCTCCAACACCACTCTTGAAGACCCTAGGAACAGGGGCTCCTGGGTGGCTCAGTTGGTTAAGAGTCTGAGTCCTGATCTCAGCTCAGGAGTTGACCTCAGGGTTGTGAGTTCAAGTTCCATGTTGGGTGGGCATGGAGCCTACTGGGAGAAAAAGGAAGAAGAAGCAGACCTTAAGACCAGGACCCTTACCCAACACAGGTCACATTTAGATCAATTTGATTTTCAGGAGCAGCAAAGGAAGTCAGAGAAAAGAAAAAAATTTTCAAAAGAGCAGTGTGTGTGTGTGTGTGTGTGTGTGTGTGTGTGTTTAAGCAAGGCAAATGCAGAACAGTCTTTTTTGCGTTGACCTAGTGGGGAGAGCTGTGAACTGATCATATGTGCCCTCGTCTTTCACCGTCTCCTTTGCATCCTTTTCCATGAAGGACTAAGTGTCCCGTGATCCTTCTGTACCTCCTTTCTCTTCATCTGAGCAGGAGGGAGCCTTCCCCGAAACTCGGACAGCTTCATCCCCGGTTTAACTGTAAGGCAGAACTGAGTAGACAGCCAAGGTGGGCGAGAAATCAACCTCTTTCCCAGAATGTTCTCTTAAATTAAGTTCTTTAGCCCCCAGGGGCATCTGTGAATTCCATAAATAATCTCACAAAACTCAGCTGTCTATGGTATTCTTGCTCATCTAGGTAACTACCTTGTATCGGAGTCCTACTTCAACATCTCCGTTTTCCACAGTCTGCAAATACAGTATTTACAGTTGGGGAGGGTTTTTGGTTTGGTTTGGTTTTTGTCTGTTTGTTTACTATAATCAAGTTGGCTTCAAGTGCATCTAATATGATAAGGGTTAACTTTTATTTGTGGGAGTTCTCAAAAATTGTTTTTTCTTTACGTTATTCAGGCTTGAGAACCTGGCTCAAATAACTTCCTTATTTTATCAACAGCAAATAAGCTTAGCTACTTAAGTTCTTTGCCTGAAGACAGGGGCTTAGTTTGGAAAAAGTCTGTGAGTCACAACTTGATCCCTTTTTACTGGAGGTGAATTTGGTTTTGTTGTTTATGTTGAGTGCACGAGCTGAGACACAGCCTGCAGGAACCAGGAACGTTCCAGACCAGGAATGTTCCAGACCGCCCGCGGGCAGTGACACGGGCCTTCCGCGGGACTCTGGTTTGCTGCAGCACACACTCGCCTTCAGCCTGCCCTTCCACACGTCACCCACCTCCCTGGATTAAGAAGACACAAACTTCTGCCTGCAAAATTTAATGAAGTCACATTTTTAAAATTTACAAATGAGAACTATAATAAATTAATTTTCATTATTTTTGATAACTGCTTTCTTTCACGATGTTTTGATTCACTTTAGAACAAACTCATGGTTTCCAGAGTAGGTGACAATATAGATTAAACTGGCAAAGACATGTCTTTAGTTTTAAAATCTTTACCCTTATTGTTGAGTTAAGCTTTCCAGGAAACAACCACTTCCTGAGAGAAAATCTTGCAATATTTAGAGCTTTGCTTTGGGGGACCTTTGAAAACCACAATAAATTCGATAAAGACTATGTTTCTGGAAATAAAAAAATAATTTCTTTAAATTTTTTTTGTTGAGGTTTTAAGATATAAAGTCTTAAAACACTTTAAATATCTTTTAGCTCCTTTTTACTCAGTTAGTGTCTTGGGAGTAGTGATAACCTTAGAAAAATTCTGTTCCTTCCAAGAGTATTCAGAAAATATTTTTGTATTTTTTTGGAATAGCCTAAAGCATTGTTTTTCACAATTCATAGATTATTGGCTTTCAAAAGCATTCTATTTCCAAATTCCTTTGTAAATTCCTAGAAAGAACTCTTCAAAAAGATGTATTCATTTGGTCATTTTGTCATTTATTTGTTGATTAAGCACTTACTAGCACCTGATTTATGATAGATACTATGCCAGCATTGAAAACAAGAAAAAAAAAAAAAAGGAGGCTTTTTACCCAAGGATAAAACTCTGAATTTTAGAAGCATATAGATTTTAAGATTATTACATCTAATCTATTTATGCGCAGATGGAGAAACTGAGACCCAGAGAAAGGTTACACAACTTATGACTTAAATTAGAATTAAATTTTAAAAAGCTGATTTGATTTACAAAGGTAAATTGCATTGAAATACTTTTGAAGCACCAAGTACTTCTTTTATATTGAGTTAAGATTTTTTTTTTAATGTTCTATAATTAACAAATAAGGTCAGTGCTCAATTTCCTGGGTCAATGCCACAGTGGTGCCCTTTGTTCTTGGAATCAGTCCATGGTCTGGCTTGGCAGCTGAAAGACCCAATGACCTGCATTTGGCAATTAGTAAAGGAGTTTTAGTGTCTACTAACTAAACATACTTTGAATGCTCATTTGCTCAGATCCTGGGGATCAAACTTTTATTATAGGATGTCACTATTTCTGTTAAACTCACTTTCAGTATTTTGAATTATATACTTCCATTCTTGAAATTTGAGACTAGTAAGTCAGTAGTTTTTGATAATTTTAACCCTAGAGAGTTCTAGGTGATTTTTTCTTACTGGCTTAAAAGTTAGATACCACCTTTAATTATAGGAAAAAATTTTCATTTAATTAGATTTAACATGAACATTCTGGCCCCTGCTGGGAACTCTAAGAACTACATCACTTGTACTACCAATTTTCCCAAGGTCTAAGAACTTAAATCTTGAACTCAGTTTTATATATTTTTCTCTCTTTTTTGAACATACAGAAATGTATTAAATAGAATCTATAAGTAAGGCAAATGTTTTACTATTGTTGAGACTCAACCTGTGCTAAATATTGGGCATTTTCACATGACACATTGAATTTAAATTCACTGTAACTCAAATTTTCTACCTTAGTTTTAAATATGAAGAAATCTAATATCTTTCATCTACAATAAAACTCAGAGTAGAAATATGATGAGAGAACAGGTGAAATTTAAGTATTTGAAAAAGTGTTGTAAAGACTCTACTTATAATTTCATTTCATCAAATGTTCATGGAACACCCAGTGTTCGGTGTGGGTAGGTGCTGAGTGTATTTATACAAAACATTGCCCAATCCCACTAGGTAACAGTTATAAAACAGCACCTCAGCAAGTGCGAATTCGTTGAATGGACTATAGACTGTGGGACAAACCAGGTTTCTTGGGTGTAGCTGAAATGATTTATGCACATGGGAAACAGGGTTGGAGGTGGTGGTCAAACGGGAGACTAGAAACAAGATTATAAAACACCCCCTCTCCAAACAAACCTCCAAACTCTTGCCCAGTCTCTACAAGCTCTTTGACTTTGGCCAAATTAGGGAAATTTCCTTTCCTTACTGCAAAATGGGAATATTGGTAACATTGTAAGGACAAAATGAGGTAATGTTAAGTGCCAAGAACAGTGCCTGATGACAAATAAGTACTTAATAAACATTAATTATTAAACTTACCATCAACATGTAATGAACAGGAGTACCTAATAATGTGTGCATATATATATACACACATATGTATGTATGTGTATATATATGTCATTAAGTTAATTTGTATTAGAAACCTTTGCAAAATTGAAAGTTTACAAATTGAAATTTTGTAAAGTGAGAGATGGTTATACAGTTGACTCTTGAACAACACAGGGGTTAGAGGAACTTCCTCCTGTGTAGTCAAAAATCTGCATTTAACTTTTGACTCCCCCAAAACTTAACTCTCTATAGCTACTGTTGACCAGAAGCCTTGTCAATAACGTATATATAATTAGTATATATTATGTATGTTATTACATACAAATAATATATTATGTATTGTATTCCTTTAATAAAAGAAGCTAGAGAAAAGAAAATGTTGAGAAAACCTTAAAAGAAAATTCATTTACAGGATCACTGTTTTTATTTTTTTTTAAAAATCTGTATCAACGGACCTGCACAGTTCCATCCTGGTTGTTCAAAGGTCAGCTGTATATGATGTACACAAGAGGAAGACCTGAAGCAAAACTACTAGAAAACTAGAAAGAAAAGAGTAGGGGAAAACATGCCAGGTGAATGCTAACAAAAAGAAAGCTGGGGTCATGATACTAATCACAGACAGACTAAATTCAAGGCAGAAATTTTATGATGGTAAAGGATTTAAAGAAAGAATGTTCCTTTCATAAATCTTAAAGCACTGAATAATAACAGAAGTACATAAAGAAGAACTGCAGAGATACAAGGAAAAATGATCAGACCCGAAATAGTAGTAGCCGACTTTAATTCATTTCATGGCTCAAGCTGAGGGTACACCTGAACAACGAAGCCAGTGCGTTTGCCAAAATAAATGTGGTGGATGGAACCCATTTCCTGTGAACTGAAAATTAATCTTATTTTTAAAAAACCCAAGAGCAATTTAACAACTGACTAAAAATATCGGCACCCACCCAAAAAATCTCTCAGTAAATTACAGAAATTAAAAATAATCCAGACTACATTCTCTGATAATAATGTAATTAACCAAAAATGAATAAAATGGATAACCACAATATAAATCAACATCTCCATTACTTGGAAATACAAAAATTATTTAGAAGAAACTTTGGTACAAATTGAAGTAAAACCGATATGGCAGAATCTGTACAAAATAATAATTAAAACATTATATACCAAGACCTGTAGGATGCAACTACAGTGTGTTCTGCAGATATTTATAGCTTTAAACAGTATTATGAAACTAGAAAACATGGAAATATCAAACTATTTTACTCAAAATACCAGCAAATGAACTACAAAATAGATTACAAATTAAATTTTAAAAAGCAGAAGAAAAATAAAACGGTAAAATGAGAAACTGAGTCAGAAATAGCAAAGCAGTAGAATGAACCCTATGGCCTGTTTCCTTAAGGAGAAAAAAAAATAATACACTAGCTAAGCTAATCAATATAAATAAGGCATGGATATTTCAAATTTAAAAAAGAATTTACAGACACAGTGAGAGAATTAAAGTATTAAAAGAGCATATTGCAAGAGTATTACGCAAATAAATGTAAAGACCTGTGCGAAATTGAGATAATAAAGATTTTTCTAGAGAAAACATAACAAAGGAAGAAAATGGAATAATTACCAAAGAATTAGTCTCTGAAAAGTGCCATTTTATAGAAGATTCTTCCAAATCTTCAAAGAACAGATAATATTTTTCAAAATAGTGTTTTGAGGTAAACATTTTTTTACTGAAATATAGTAATATAAGGTATATTCTCATAGTAGAGAGCAAACATTATTCGTGAAATTCTTGGTTCAATGGACATATTTATACCAGGTCTCTTCTGAAAGCTCCATTTCTTACTGTGAGTCACCATCGAAACACTCCAGAAGCCACTCTTCTAGAATTTAAACAAACTAAAGAATAGAAATAAGTGAATACAGGAAGCTTAGAAAAATTTTTAAGCTACCATCATACTGAAGCCAGCAACTGGCAAGGAAAGCAAGAAAAGAACATTGACACAAAATTTCAAGTCAGATATTAGCAAGAAAATTCTGCAGCGCTTCGAAAGAACAATATCCTGGGGCGCCTGGGTGGCTCAGTGGGTTAAGCCGCTGCCTTCGGCTCGGGTCATGATCTCGGGGTCCTGGGATCGAGTCCCGCATCGGGCTCTCTGCTCAGCAAAGGGCCTGCTTCCCTCTCTCTCTCTCTCTGCCTGCCTCTCTGTCTACTTGTGGTCTCCCTCTGTCAAATAAATAAAAATAAAATCTTTAAAAAAAAAAAAAAGAAAGAAAAAAAAAGAAAGAACAATATCCTGAAGCCAAGCCTAGTCATTCCAGCAGCGCAAACGTGGCCCAATGTCTGAAATCTCTTAATATCTGTCAACATATTCATAGGCAAAAGGAGGGGGAAAACATGACTGTCTTAACAGATTCCTATAAAGCACTGACAGAATTTAAATAGAAGTCCTTTAATTAAGACCATTCTTTATTATAAAAACCTTCGCTAAAATGAGTAGTTGGATATTTTGTTGAAGTGATAAACCAGCATTATGTTTAATGATAAAACACTATACATATTCTCATTAAAATAGGAAATACTTTAAAGATACCCTCAATTGTAACTATTTCTTGTTATTTTTAGGGAATTATTAGCCAAGACAAGAAGACAAGATTGTAGAATAAGAGGCATAAATATAGGGAAGAAAAAAAGGACCATAAATACAGGACAATAAAAGGCAAATTGTCATTTTTGCAGGTGGTATAATTTAATGCCTGTAAAAAAAAAAATCTAAAGAAGCGGGCCACCTGGGTGACTCAGTTGGTGAAGCCTCCACCTCTTGATTTCAGCTCAGGTCAAGAGATTGAGCCCTACACTGGGTCCCACACTGGGTGTGGAACCCCATGAAGATTCTCTCTCCTCTCCTTCTGCCCCTTACTCCACTCGTGCTCTCTCTCTCTCTCGCTCTCTCTAAAAAACAAAACAAAACAAAAACTAAAGAATCAACTGAAAAAAGTATACGAATCGAATTTAGTAAGCTGACATGTTACAAAACAAATATACTCAGAAATCACAGATTTTCTCTATGACATAAGTAATCAACTTGTAAATATAATGAACAAGAAAAAATGTGACTCAAAATCACAGGCAAAACTAAACTAAACCAAATACCACCAGCAAAGGAGAACTTAGCTGGAGATATGTGGGCTCTGTCATAGCAGTTCTTAGCCCTGACTGGGGCGAAGTTCTTAACAAATGCACACGGCTTCTGCTCCACACCAGACCAATTAAACGTTTGTTGGTAAGGCATAGACAGTGGTATTTTTTTTTCCATCCAAGTGATTATAAAATACAGGATAAAGAACTGCTGCTCCAAATGAAGAAAATATTAAAACTCTTAATAAATGGAAAACCACATCCTATTCACGAATGAGAAGACTCAATGTTGCATAAATGCCCTTCTCTTTAGTCCATAATTGCAATATAATTTCCCCTGCAAATAGCAACCAATTTTTAAGTGTAAGAAATGTTTCAGAACAGCAGGTAAATTTTGATAAGCTAGAGAAATGAGAGGGACTGACACTCAGGGATATGAAAACACTTTAAGGACTGCTAATTTAAAATATCATGTTATTGACAGAAAACAAAAAAGTAGAGAAGTAACACAGAAAAAAAAAAAAGAGTAAAAAATAGACCCCAGCATGTAAGAAAACCATGTAAGTGATACAAGTGTCTTTTTTAAGTTAGGCCATTAAAAAGATGCAATATGTATTAGTACTGAGACAGACCAGAAGTCACGTGGACTCCCGGCCACTAGTCCGTAAACTCCGTGAAAGCAGGGACAATTATTTCATATACATCAAAAATTTAAATCTCAAAAACGAAATCAGAAAAGCATGAGAAGAAAATGCAAGTAGTTTTTTAATACCATCATGTGAATTTTAGAGTGGGTGTCATATGGTCTAGGCATGTATATCTGTATGAATTTGTTTAAGGTTTTCTTTGCCATGATGAAAATTTAAAATTAACTGGTCACATTTATCAATCTTTTCAATGTAGGGCTTGGTAAATGTGCCTCGGTAAAAGTTCTCAATTTCGGCATGGCAAAGAAAACCCCCCCAAAATTCATGCACAATACAAAATATTTTCTAATTTTTCTTCTGATTATTTCTGTGACCAATCTGTTATTTATAAGTGTGTTGTTTAGTTTCCAAATATTTAGAGATTTCACTAGATATATTTTTGTTACTAACTTCTAGTTTCATTCTGTTCTGATAAGAAAACATACTCTGTATGATTTCAATTGTTTTGCATGCGTTAAAGTTGGTATTGTGACCCAGCAAATGGTCTATCTTGGTGAATGTTTCATGAGCACTTGAAAAGAACGTGTATCTTTTTGTTGTTGCCCGTAGAATTCAATAAACGTCTATTGGATCTGGTAGTTTTCTATAACCTTACTTATTTCTATATACTTGTTCTATCAGTAACTAGAGAGGAGTATAATGACTATCTCTCCTTTCATTTCTGCCAGTTTTTGCTTCATGTATTGTGAAACTGTGTAATTGGATACATACATATTTAAAATGTAATACTTTCCTGATGAATTAAACAGACGCCATAATCGTGACGCAAAGCTCGTCTTTATCTCTAGTAATATTCCTTCTCTCAGAATCTGCTCTGATACTAATGTGACCACTCCATCTTTCTTAGGGTTAGTGTGTGCACTGTACATCTTTTTCTGTCCATTTACTTGTAACGTCTATCTCTATTTTTACTTTTTTATTTTTTTAAAGTAAAAAAATAAAAAATAAAAAATAAATATTTTTTAAAGTAAAAAAATAAAAAAAAAATATTTGACAGACAGAGATCACAACTAGGCAGAGAGGCAGGCTCCCCACTGAGCAGACAGCCCGATGTGGGGCTCGATCCCAGGACCGCGAAATCATGACCTAAGCTGAAGGCAGAGGCTTAACCCACTGAGCCACCCAGGCACCCTCTATTTTTATTTTTATTTGTCTTAAAAATGTTTAATTCTGGTGAACAGACAGCGTTATATTAATTTCAGGTGTGCAATCTAGTGGTTCAGCGGTTCTATGCAGGACTCGGTGCGTGTGGTAAGTGTACCCTAACCCTTTCCCCTACTTCACCCACTTTCCACCTACCCCCTTTCTGGTAACCATCCACTCTCTACAGTGAAGAGTTTGGGTTTTGGGGGTTTGTCTCTTCTTTTTTTGTCCATTTGTTTTGTTTCTTAAATTCCACTTATGAGTGGACTCATATGCTATTTGTCTTAATGGCTTTAAAATCCATGTCTGCAGATTTCATTACCTATGTCTTTTTTTTTTAATATTTTATTCATTTATTTGTCAGAGAGAGGGAGAGAGAGCACAAGCAGGGGGAGCAGGGAGCAGAGACAGAAGCAGCTCCCCCTGAGCAAGGAGCCGGCTAGGGGACTCCACCCCAGGACCCTGGGATCATGACCTGAGCTGAAGGCAGTGGCTTAACTGAATGAGCCATTTGTGTGCCCTACCTATGTCATTTTGGGGTGTATGTCCGTTGACTGACTGGTTTTTCTCCTAGTTATGAGTCACATTTTTTTTTATCTCATTTGTATATCTGGTAATTTTTTATTGTGGGTAGGGAATTGTAAATGTTCTGTTGCAAAATTTTTGAATTTTGTTTTCTTCTTTCATAGCGTTGATGTTGGCTCAGATGAGCTGTTAAGGTACTTGGGGGTCAGCCTGACGCTTTCGAGGCCGACTTTGACGCTTTGCCGGCTGGTCTGCAGCAGCCTCCAGGCCTAGTCTGGTCCAGTGACTAAGGGACGACTTAGACCTTGTAAGGCCCTGAGTGTGCGACCAGTCTTCCCCGTCCGGCTGGTCAGACTCGGAGCCCTCTGCACCCCGAAGAGGGCTCAGCCCGCAGCCCCACAGGCTCGTGTGGAGCTCCACTTGGCCAAGCTCCACACGAGCTCCTGCACGTGTCCCTATGGACTTGGGACCTATTTTAGACTCAAGGGCGCGCGGGCGGACGTCGGGTTTGCAGCGCGGGCTCCTCCGCGCGCTCCGCCCCGCGGCGTCCAGCGCGCGCCTCCCCGCTGTCGTCGGCCCCCCCAGGCCTCCTGTGCGTCCCCTCCGCTGTGGGACCCGCAGGGCGGCTCACTGCGGCAGGTGCGGTCCCAGAGAGACTCGGAGGCCGCCCGCGGTCGTCCCTCAGAGGACAAATACAACGAAGGGAAATCGAAACGGTGATGACATTGTTTGAAGAAGAGGCTAAATTTCTTGTTAGCTTCAGTCCAGAACTCTTAAGCATAAGAAAAAATTTAACAACCCAGTCGAAAAATGACCAAAATATAACAGTTTCTAATAAACCTATAAAAAGATGTGCAACCTCACGTATAAGTAAAAATATAATTAAAATGTCAGAGAAATACCATTTCTCACTCAAGTATTAGAATGAACACAGGAAAACAGCTCCCTCCGCCCCTCTCAGTGAGAGTGTAAATTTTAATTTTTTTTACTCACTCTGCAGGACAGTTTGACACTGTCTTTCAATATTTTAAGTACACTATCCGCTTTTGACCCCGCAATTCTATTTTCTAGGATTTGCCCTCAGATAAACTTGCACAAAGTCAAAAATATTTATAAAGCTTATAGTGTTGAAAAGTTGGAAATAATGTAGATGTCAGATTAAATATCAACAAATAATACTATCGCTAAGCGGAGCTGTGCATACACACTGACATAGAAAGATAACTGTAACGTACGAAGTAGAAAAAGCAAACTTTAGAACGGAATAGATTTTGTAACTATGAAATAAAGTTATATTCATTATATTATGCTTTCTCCATAGATATTTCATCCAACCGCATGACCTTTAATAGCAAATATTTGCTGATGTTTGCTCCAGACTCATACCCAACAGTCTACTTCACATCCCCGTTCGAGAGTTACTGGGCATTTCCAATGCAACGTGGCCGAAGCAGGGTCCTGATTTACCAGTTCTCTCCTCCTCGCGGTCTTCCCCGTTTCAGTGAGTGGCACCAACATTCCACCACTTGTTGTCGGACACCTGCGAGTCAAACAGTTCTTCTCACTGAGCTCCCCACGCCACACCATTCAGTAGGAATAAGGGAGTCAGAAAGCTGGAAGTTCAATAGTATGTCGTGGTTGTGGGACAATAAAATAGCTTCCACTTTTTTTTTTTTTTTTAAAGATTTTATTTATTTTTCAGAGACAGAGGGAGAGAGCGCGAGCGAGCACAGGCAGACAGAGAGGCAGGCAGAGGCAGAGGGAGAAGCAGGCTCCCTGCCGAGCAAGGAGCCCGATGTGGGACTCGATCCCAGGACCCTGGGATCATGACCCGAGCCGAAGGCAGCCGCTTAACCAACTGAGCCACCCAGGCGTCCCTAGCTTCCACTTTTTAAAAGTAGCAGTAAATTAATCACTATGACAGCAACCTCACATACATATCATCTCATTTAACTCTCACAAAACTCTGTAAGGCCAGGCTTACTTCAACATTTATTACAGTTTAAAATTTCAGGTGATAATGCTTTAGTGAAAAATGAGCTTGCTTGGACCTGGGGTGTGTGTGTGTGTGTGCGTGTGTGTGTGTAAGTCCTCTTGTGATTCTCTTTCTTGGTTGCAGCACATAGGTCATGCCAGAAGAGTGTTGCCAGGTGATACTGATTTCCTAAGAACACCAGTGTGGCCCCAAAGCAGGTACCGATGGAAACCCAGCAGGTGCGTCCTGTGAAGTGCTGGTTGTCACAGCGGGTGTGCACAGATGGAGTCTTCTGTCCCTGCTTCTTCATGAGTTCAAATTCTACAGAATCCATTTTTCCTCAGTTATATAAAAGTCTTGCTTCTTTCTCGGTTGTATAAAAATATTAGCTGTCTTTATGTTTAGAAGGATGTACGTTTTTTGTTTTTTGTTTTTTGTTTTTTAAATAAATGTATCTGTACAACTTCTTAGCAGAATCACAAGAAGGTTTTGAAAATTCATTTTATCAGGTGCTATGCTAAGTACCAGCAAGGAAGAAATTGATAAAAACAGAATGCCCCTGGCGACCTTACACTCCGGCGGGGGAGGCTGGCCTGTAAGCAGATATGTTAGAGGAGAAGGTGGTAAGTACTCTTCTGAGGGCTGGGCAAAGAGCTGTCGGCGCAGAGGCACATCAGACCCTGCCTGAGGGAGTCAAGCAGGTTTACAGAATAGATGACATTTGAGCCGGATCTTGAAGGATGGGCAAGAGTGTGCCAGGTGAATGAGACGGTCTCTATATAAAGTGCCAGGTATAGGGCCAGGCACTGAGTAAGACCCAATAAATGTTAACATCTATTTCCAGTCGGGGAAGTGCCCAGGCAGAGGACAAAGGTCAGTTCAATTCAAGGAACACTTATTGGGGACCTTGTACACGTCGGGCCGTGTTCCAGGTTCTTCGGCCCTATGTGCCAGGCACATCCTGTGAAGACAGATAATTACACAAGGGTCCGGTGTGGGCCATGTTCAGATCTACTATTTATAGGTTTTGCTCCCAGGACAGAGCAGGGATGTCTGTCTTAACACCTGCTGACCCATTTCCCTCTCGTCCGCGCACCCCGACTGCCACAGCGCCGGCAGCACTCAGCTGTGAGCGGTGATGACTGGTCCAGGCTGAGCTCATGAGGGCTGTGGTGACAGGCTGACCTGGCTTCCCCCTGTGTTTTGGGGTCACTTTGATTTTCACTTGGATGAGGGCCAAGCAACAGCTCATCCCCATAGCAAGAACGTAAGGATCCAGATGCCGGCATTTCTCTTCCAGCACAATGACCAGGAGGTTCAACTTGCCCTCTCTTCAATAAGTCCCTTTATCATAACTAACCACCAAACTTTGATGTTTACTACAGAACCTATACACTTTTGTGTCTAAAAAAGAACATCTTTTTTTTTTTTTTAGATTTTTATTTATTTATTTGACACAGAGAGAGATCACAAGTAGGCAGAGAGGCAGGCAGAGAGAGAGGGGGAAGCAGGCTCCCTGCTGAGCAGAGAGCCCGATGTGGGGCTCCATCCCAGGACCCTGGGATCATGACCTGGGCGGAAGGCAGAGGCTTAACCCACTGAGCCACCCAGGCGCCCTTAAAACACAACATTTCTAAATGTAAGGAACACTCTATGATTGCTTTCTTTTTAAAAATTTTTATTTATTTGACAGAGAGAGCGCACAGATAGGCCAAGCAGTAGACAGAGCTGGAGAGAGAAGCAGGCTCCCCGCCGAGCAGAGAGCCCGATGCGGGGCTCCATCCCAGGACGCTGAGACCATGACCTGAGCCAATGGCAGATGCTTAACCAAATGAGCCACCCAAGCACCTCTGTGATTATTATCTTCCTTCCTTCCTTCCTTCCAGTCTTTTACGATTTTATTTATTTATTTGACAGAGAGAGATACAACGAGAGAGGGAACACAGCAAAGGGAGTAGAACAGGGAGAAGCAGGATTCCCGCCAAGCAGGGAGACCAATGTAGGGCTTGATCTCAGGACCCTGGGATCCTGACATGAGCTGAAGGCAGAGGCTTAATGACTGAGCCACCCAGGCGCCCCTATGATTGTTTTCAATAGCAGTTTTACTAGCATAGCCCAGTTACAAGTAATAGAAGGAATGTATTAATTTATCCACAATTTATTTAATTCTTACAGCAACTCTATACCATAGAAATTATTTTAACTATTGTACAAATTAGGAAACTAAGGTATAGACCATTAAACGTACCTAAAAATGGCAGCACTAGAATTTAAAATCAGGTCCATCAAACTCCCACCCCACTTTCTTTCCTCTATAGCAACGTCCAAGCTGAATCCTACCATTTACTGTGTCTCCTCCGTATGCCGTACACAATGTGAGATGCTCAAATACATTTTCTCTAATCCTCGTGAATTTTCTTTCATGCAACATTTAAAGCAATTGAGTACCTTGCCAACAGTCACCGCAAGCCAATTACAGATCTTGACTTCAGGTCTGGGTCTGAGACTGAGATGTCTGCTTTATTTCTATTATACTACACAGTGTTCTCCTCCCTAGAGTACCTTGCAATCAAATGGGGAAATTTGGGGGAAAAAAAAAAGTCCTACCCCTGAGAGTCTAATTTAGTTGGTCTGAGTAGAGCCCAGGTGATTTAAATCTTCTAGGTGCTTAGAGCGTGTTGTCTGGTTTCAGACCACAGCTCTCAAGAGTTAAAGTGAGTCGGAAGCCTGGCTCAAGGCACAGTTTCACGTAGCATGGTAAATTGGTGGAAGATGCCACTTAGAGGTTATTTTTAAAGTGATTGTATTTTTGTAGAAAGTTCTGAAGAACAGAGAAGAAGCAACGTAGGCTTTCGATTAAGAATGACGTGACTTTGAACCTCAACTTCGACCCTCTCTTACTGAGTGACCTTTGGCGAGTTACTCAGCCTCCCGCAAACCACTGACTGTGAAAGAAGGAGAAGCTGCCCTTGCGAAGAGGACTCTTGTCCGGAGTAAATGAAATGAGCGCGGCTCTGCGCGCCTCCTCCCGAGGCGTATTATACGCAAAGTGCTGAAAAGGCCTTGGGAAAACTCGATAGTTTTTCTGGTCAACCTGACTCTTTTGATTTTTTGAAGGCCACTGAATTCATTGATTCTTAATATTTTACAAAAACAGAGACTGTTCTGCTGACATAAGGAGCCACATTGCAATAGAACAGACCAGGTAAACGTGGAGGTGAGGGCAAGGGCCAAGAGCCCCCTCAGATAAGCAGAGAGTCGTTACATAAACAGGCAGGGGA
Source organism: Mustela erminea (assembly GCF_009829155.1). Taxonomy (NCBI): domain Eukaryota; kingdom Metazoa; phylum Chordata; class Mammalia; order Carnivora; family Mustelidae; genus Mustela; species Mustela erminea. Next base: position 2,833,809 of record NC_045621.1, read on the forward strand.
GAGAGAACCGGACGCTTGGAAGAGTCAGAATTTCCAACAAACTAAAACGGTGCGGGGGAGGGACAGCACTCCCAGAAGCCGGGCAGCCTGCATCGGAGGTGAGTGACAGAAGCCATCTCTGCTTGCGCAGGAGGAGTCCCGGCTGGGCCTCGGACTCTGGAGTCTCAATGTCTGGGCTAGGAATGGGGGGTGGGGCACGGGGCGTCCCTAAAAGCATCACGAGAAGTGGCATCGCTCTTGAGGGCATCCAAAGCAGTCCGGGACTGCTTAGCGTTGGAACCACAGGTGTCCTTCAGCCGGTCCCAGAAAGCCCATCTTCTGTCTCCCCACACCGAGCATGACCCCAAACCACCAGGACTCTCTTACAGACACTCGGGAGGGATTCCTCTACTGCCAGACCATGGCCTCACGGGGAGGTGACCGGGAGAGGATGATCCCACTTTAGCCAGTGCCAGGATGGGTGAGGGGGAAAGTGGAAGGATATCTACTTTTTAAATTAATTAGTCTATTTTTAAGTTTCAGTATAATTAATATACAGTGTCGTATTTAGTTTCGAATGTACAATACAGTGACCCAACAATTCTACACATCATTCAGGGCTCATCACCCGCCACCTGTTTTCCCAAAGCCATTTGTTGAAGAGAACTTTTCCCATTGTATCTCCTTTGTCAGAGATTAATTGAACATGTAAATGTGGGTTTATTTCTAGGCTCTCTATTCTGTTCCTTTGATCTAAGTGTCTGCTTTTGGACAAGTACCATACTGTTTTGATTACTACAGCTCTGTGCTATATCTTTAAATCTGGGATTGTGATACCTCCAGTTTTGTTCTAATTTTTCAAGATTGTTTTGGCAACTGGGGTCTTTGTGGTTTCATTCAAATATTAGGATTATTTTGGTTCTGTAAAGAATGCTATTAGATTTTTTGATGGGGATTGCATTGACTATAGATTGCTTTAGGATGATGGACATTTTAACAGTATTTGTTCTCTCAATCCATTAGCATGGAATATCTTTCCACTTGTTTGTGTCGTCTTTAATTTCTTTCATCAGTGTTTTATGGTTTTCAGAGTACAGGTCTTTAACCTCCTTGGTTAAGTTTATTCCTAGTTATTTTCTTATTTTTGGTACAAACGTAAATGGGGTTGTTTTAATAAATCTCTCTTTTTTTTTGCTACTTCATTATTAGTGTATAGAAATGCAACAGATTTATGTGCATTGATTTTTTTTATCCTGCAACTTTACTGAATTCATTTATCAGTTCTAATAGTTTTTTGATGCAGTCTTTAGGGTTTTCTATATATCATGGCATAGGCAAATAGTGAAGGTTTTACTTTTTCTGTGCCAATTTAGATGCCTTTTTTCCTTTTTCCTGTCTGATAGTTGTGGCTAGGTCTTCCAGTAATATGTTGAATAAAAGTGGTGAGACTGACCATCCTTACATTGTTCCTGGTCTTAGGGGAAAACCTCTCAACTTCTCACCATTGAATATAATGTTAGCTGTGGGGTTTTTATATGTGGCCTTTATTATGTTGAGGTATGTTCCCTTTAAACATAAGGAGAAAGATATTTTTAATGTCTCAGACTAGACTTGAAATATATTTCATAATAGAAATGATGACTGGATGATTATTGGGTTCCTTGGTTATTTAAGTAAAGCCTACTCATAATACGGAAACGTACTGTATTTTATGTTCAGGTAGGACGGTATTGCAGTAAACTTTCATGTCAAAGAGGCTTTGAGGAATTAGTATGGAAGCAAAACCATCCTTATATCATTGTTTCTATGAGAACTATGGGATCACTGCTTGGGACTTTAAGAACTATCTTCTCAAAAAAAAGAAGGAAAGAAATATCTTCTCCCCTCTCTGACTCAGCCCACTGCTCACCTAATGAAAAGAGATGAGGCAGCTCACAGAATGTTGTGTGCTCTCTGGAGTTTAGCACAGCTCTTTGAGTTACTGATCTTACATCTTTGAGTTACTGATCTTAAATTCACAACATACTTGAGGTTGAGGACTAATTCTTTCCTTCATTTGTTTCTCTCTTCTCAAGCACCCTATCATATAGTATGAACATATAGTAGACATTAACATGTTCATAGATAAGATTTGAAATCAGTAATGACCTCACTTTTAGTGGAAATACAGGACATTGGGGGTCCACACCCTGCAGTGACAAAATGTTCCTCAAATCATTACTTATTGTTGCCTGGAATCAGGCACCTTTCAATGACGAGAGTTTAGAAAATGAAGTAACAATTAAAGTAAGATATCATGATGGAAATTATGAGTTTAAGGGCCTGGGGGTGGTTCTGATTGCACTGGAAAGCTTACATAAAGAAAATGACAAGCTCAGGGATTTATATTATTAGCTCAAGGTACTGTCAGAGAATCAGAAAGCTTCCTTGACTACCTTTAAAAAAAAAAAAGGTCTTATTTCTTGTATCAGTGGATCTGAGGTACCAAAAATCAAACCTACATTTGACTTTTTTGGTTTTATGCATTACAATGCAGACTTTGTAAGCACCGGTTGGAAGCATGAGATCGCCCACATAAAAATATTCTTGTATGTCCTGATGGTGCTTACTGGTAGTTCTAATTCGGCTACCTTGAGTCCTCAACTCCCATCGAGTCTTAACTGTTAGGAGCAGTCTCTCTTGCTCCGTCTGGCAATCTCTCTGTCTGCCTGATAACCTGTTACATTACCTCAGGCAGTCAGTTTGCCAGGAGGTGATGAAACTCCTTCGGGTCAACCCCCGCTTCTTATGGCATCCAGATGTATCCAGATGTTCCCAGATTCAAATCTGGCCATACCTCAGGGAGGAAGAAGAAAAGAGAAAAACTAAACAATGCACACGACTACAGCCCTCATTTCTATATAGTTGATTCACTTTATAATTAGGACTGGTTGCCCCTGTCCATACAGTACTTGCAGCTCTGTCTTTTTGCTTTCCTTACACTGTTCCCACTGTCAGCTGACACTTTAGCTAGTTGTGTTATGTATCAGTCCCAGGGACCCAAACTTTCATTCCTGAAAGGTCTGAACCACTAATGGTTCTTGCTTGGCTTGAGTTGCTCTAATCTTCTAGTAACTTTTACCATGGACATGGGAGTATTAAGAGTTCCCAGAGACTCCCTGGACTTCCAGACATAGTCTTCCCTCTCTGCTGTACAGAACCAACCCTCTTTCTACTTTATAGTTAGAACCAGTTGCCCCATCCAATACAGTAATCCCCTTCTTTGCTTGTTTCAGTGACATGAAGAGCCTGAAGAGGTTAATGTGGCCATCTCCTATCCCACTCAATGGAGGCCTTCTGGTATTTTTTAGGGAAAATAATCTTCCCTTAGAAAGTAAAAACACAAAATTGTGGAGATAGAAACAAAAGTTACATGAGTTAGGTCATTTGGAATTACAGTGAAGGAGCTACCACTACTTCTACATTTTGGTCCTTAGAGCTGAGTATGATGGCCAAGGAAGAAAGAACGTTATATTCTGGTTGCTGGCTCAGGAAATACAGTATAACTGGTGTGACTTCTCTCCAGTCCCACATATGGCAATGTAGTGAGTTGTCAATAGAGCATTCCACCATTTTATCAAACCAGCTTCTTCATAAGGACATGACCTATGTCTTCAATTCTAATTCTTTTTTCTTATGATTTATTTATTTTATACAGAGAGAGTGCATGAGCTAGGGAAGAGGCAGAGAGAGAGGGAGAAAAATCCTCAACCGGAAAGTCCATGCTGAGTATGGAGCCTGACACAGGGCTCAATCCCAGGACCCCAAGATCATGACCTTAGCCAGTATCAAGTCAGACTCTTAACTAAGCCACCGAGGTACCCCCAACCCTAATTATTTAAATGGAGTTTCTTAGTCAAAAGCAATATTTTATGGGATGCCAGGACATTGAACAAGGCAGTCCATAAGTCCATGGACAGTGGTGCTAGCAGAACCATTATAGGCAAAGAAGTTAAATCCATATCCAAGTTGAGTGTTTTGTCCTCTCTGATGATAGAAGTTCAGTGTAAGCCACCTGCCACGGGGCCAGCAGGTCATGGGATTAGTGCCATTTTAGGTACTTAGACTCTGATAAAGGTGAGGTAGGCACTCATCAGTGACAGTAGCCAGATCAGCCTTGGTGAAGGAAAGCCTACATTCTTAAGCCCATATTGTTGTCATTATATCATATATGCACCAGGGTGGCAGGGAAGACTGCTAACATCTATAAGACTTGTCATATTGTTTACCTGATTACTGAAAATCTTTTTCAGTGGATGTCTTTGATTGAGTATTTATGTGGGACACAATTATCCTCACTCTACTTACTCTGAGAGGCCCATCCATATAACTCCTTCTCAGATCTCCTTTTAATCAGTCTGCAAGCCTATTTTTTCAAGCCCCTGACTTGTTTTTTCAAGCCCTTGTATTTTTAAGCCTCATTGTCCAAATAGCCACTTGCCCATGGATCAGCATAGATCTCTACTTCTGTCTCTCTGCCAAGCAAAGTGGACAATCCGGTTTTAACACATCTATCATGATGTCTTCCACCCTGAGGCCTGCCATCTTCCTACAGAGTAGGGCTCTACAGTGTCCCCATTGGTCACGAAACTAATAAACCTCTATAATCTTTATAACCATATTGGGACAAACTTGTATCTTGTTTTATCTTCAAACTTCTTCTCTTCTATCTTGTTCTCTTTCCTTGAAGCCCTCCTCTTCTTTCCTTCTCTAGGACTCCTAACATAATCTTTCCTATAAAAGATAAGAAGAATTTTTTAAACCTCAGATAGCTTAAGATTTCCCTAAGCAACAAACTTCCAGAAGCGGGGGACCTGAGTGGCTCAGTAAGTGAAGCATCTGGCTCTTGGTTTCAGCTCAGGTCTTGATCTCAGGGTTGTGAGACTGAGCTCTGTGCTGTGCTCTGTGCTCAGCACCGAATCTGGCTGAGATTCTCTGCCTCTCCGTCTCGCCCTGCCCCTCCCCCGACTCGCACACACTCCAGCTCGTGCATGCGTACCTGCATACAGACATACATACAATTCCAGAAGCACAGAAATAGAGTGATCTGGCTACCTGCTTACAGAGTTGGAGAGGAAAAAAAATTATAAAGAAATCATAAAAATGATATCTTAAAAACTATCCTGCACATAATTCTTTGTTTTTCAAAGCTCTTTTGAATATTTTATTTGCTTCTCACTGAAATACTATGAAGTGAGTATGGCTAATACTCGTGTCCACACTTTAAATATGACACAACTGAAATGTAGAATGAGTAAAGTGGCTTTGTCAAAAGTTCTGTAACTGTCTAAGAATATAACCAGGGGACCAGGATTTTGCCTTCTAGTACAGTGACAAAAGAAAGAAAGCACAAACCCCACGGTCGTGATATTCTGGGGGAACTCCGGGGAATTCTGGAGTAGAGAAGGAGAGATGTTGGTTGAGGGAAGAAAGATAAAGCAGCGAAGGGCATTCAGGAATGGGTGACCCCAGGGCCCCGAGGGTAGAAACCAGTCAGACTCTCCAGAAAATCCTGGTAGAATAACCATTGTCATTGTTTTATTTTTGTTTTGTCTTTTTTCTAAGTACATTATCCAGAGTTTCTAGAGGTGAAGAATAGGGAAGGACATAAGAAGCATACTCAAACGCGAAGAAATATTTCATGAAGATCAAAATTGCAGAGATGGGGACACAGGTAACCTAGCAAAGGCAGACAACTTAACATTCCAAAAATAAATTTGTGTCTGACATGAAGTTATATAAACTTAAAAAAAAAAAGTCTAGAGAGGAAGGGGAAAAATTGTCTTGTTGGCATCAATTAGACATTTTTTCCTTTCAGCAACATTGAGTCTTCGCTGAACAAATCAAATGAAGAGTTTATTTTAAAATCAGTGTAAGTTCCTGAGGTTTTGCTTGCCCTCCTCATTTTGTGGGTTATAGACTTTTTTATTTATTGTGACATAAAATGCCATCTGTGTAAACAGGCCCAAGAACTGGGCATGCTTTATTTCCTGGTAATCCCAGTTCTGTGACCTAAAGTGAGTCATTTAACCTCTCTGGACCAAAGGCTGTTTCATCAATTACGAGCTAAAGAGGTAATGCTGCATATTCCTAAGTCTCTCTTAGCTTTTAAATACAAGTATTCTATAAAAACTCTTTATCCTTACACAGCCCTGATTTGGCTTTTTGAGTTAAAAAAAAAAAAAAAGGCTCCAGCAGGGGTCACTATCGTCACATTGTGTCCTAAATCCAAGTCTTACTTTGTAGTTCAAGGTTCGTTATATCCACCCTTTGTCCTGATTTTGTGTTGGAGAATGCGTAGAGCCTCTCAGTACCCAGGTGTTATCTGGATTGATTTCCAAATGTACGTAGAAAACCCACTGCAAATGTTCTTTTGTTCTGTTTCTTTGTTTTCCCTGTGCTTGGAGATCATTTATCTCCATTGATTCTGGGGTCCTTTAGGGGAATTTATTTTATCTAATTAACTACCTTAGATTTTTTTCACCTCCAAGAATTGTGATGAATATAAAATATTATATTTCTTCTTTAAATATATGATATGAAAACAAAAACACAAATTTCAAACCTATCCCGAAGGATTATCTTTTTGTTTTGGGGGTTTTTTTGGGGGGGAAATCTATGAATACCTCAAAAAATGTGTTTAGCTTCTTTAGAACACCTCTGTCCCTGAGAAGTCTAAAGTTCTATGAATTACTTCTACTCCTCCATAGCTATGTTGCTGTGTATATGAAACCATGAAAAGACCAGTTTATATATCCAAGAGAAAGGTAAGATTTCAGTGACAGTCTTTTTTTTTATTTTTTTTTTTATTTATTTATTTTGGCAGAGAGAGAGAGCACAAGTAGGCAGAGTGGCCGGCAGAGGGAGAGGGAGAAGGGAGAAGCAGGCTCCCTGCTGAGCGGGGAGCCCGACGTGGGGCTCGATTCTCAGGACGCTGGGATCATGACCTGAGCCGAAGGCAGCCGCTTAACTCACTGAGCCACCCAGGCGCCCCTCGATGACAGTTCTAATTTTAAAGTTCTATTGTCAGATTATAACCTGGTAACTGTACATGTAACACGAAGAGTGGAGGATCCCTGTGTCCGTGATGCTGGAAGGCAGCTATCCAAAAAAGTCAGAATTACTCCCAGAAAGTCATAGGATTCCCCAGAATCCTAAATATTAGGTTTAAGTCCTTAGTCTTAAACTCTAAATCTTAACACTTTTTAGAACTCTTGTTCTATTTAGGACTACTCCAGAGGGATTCATTCTGCCTTAAACTTTACCCCAAACTCCATATGTTTAAACAAGACGTAACAGTGTATCAGACACCAAAGAAAGTTAACTTTTTATACCATGGAGAGCAGTGTCTCTGGTCCTTTGGTCCGATGCATGTGGCATCCCTATGATGACACTACTTAGCCCGGAGTAGTTCTTAACAGGTATATGGTGGCCCATTAGTCTCATTCTCCCCTTTTCCTGCTTACACATACGCACCTGTCCCTTTGAGAAAGGTTGGCAGCTCTAGCTGCTGCTGCCATGTCCAATGTGCCTCTTAAAGTCCCAAGTCCAGGCGGGTAATCGGCCTTGCAGCGTCTCCTTCCACAGCTAATCAGGATGGTGACACGTACAGGGAAACCAGTAGCCTGTGGCTCCAGAGACGAGGTCATGAAAAGCCTGACAGCGGCCTTGGCCTCTTAGATTGCTTGCTGGTGGGGGAGTCGGCTGTCTGTCATTCCTCCACAAATCCTGTGGACAGGAACGGAGGCCTCCTAACTGTAGCCAGCACCTGCCTGCCAGCCACAAGGGCAGGCACCGGCAGGAGGATTCTGCCCAAGTGGATGGAGCACCCCCCGCCACTCCTGTGCGGGGGCCTTCTCTACCCCACTTGGATAGAGCCTCCACCAACCACCTCACTTCTGATTTTATACGACCAGCTTACGCAGCTGCCATACCTAAGTGGTTGAATTTCTCTTGAGATGCATTCCAGCCTGGGACAGGTATGTACCTCTTGGCCCTGGGCTGCCTCCTCTGTGGTTGGAGATGGAGATACGTTGTACAAACAGGGCTGTGATACAAGGATAGAAGGCAGCCTTCACGGAAAGACGTAAGAGCTGAGTAGGTCCTGCAAGTGGCTTCTCCCAGGGCCCCATGTTACCTCTCCCGCGCGGGTGCACTTCTCTTGGAAGAGTACTTAGGGAGCTATAATCTAACGTCCTGTTTACTCTGTTCTGTCGGCTCCTTGAGGGCGGGAACTCTGGCCTGTTGGAGATGGGTCTTCAGCCTAGCACAATAGCTGCCACTTAGTAGGTAGGCAAGAAAAAAAGCTGGAAGTATATCCTTTATGAAAAAACTTTGGTATTTTTCCTGCTTAGTTGCTCCCACATTAATAGATGAACCACCCACACAAATTGAGAAATGAATTTTGCCTAGTAGTCCCAAGAATGGAAAATACGTATGAAAGTTCAACAACACGTTGTATTTAAAAAGAAATTTTAGATGCTATGTCAATCAGACAGTCTATCTGTGGTACCTGTTTGCATTTGGGGATAGAAAAAGAAATTCATCTTAAGTTTAACTCTGAAAGACCAAAGAAAATATTACCAGTATTTCCAGTTTGACATCTTATATATGAATTTACTTCAGAAAGTCTTCCTACCATGATATTTTGGAAGTAATTTAAAGGAATTTTAACCTGTACTGAAATACGATATAAGTGACCTGCTTTTAAAGGTTAAAAAAAACAAAAAACAAAAAACAAAACAAAAAGCCTGTTTCCTTTGTTTCTTAAAGTAAAAGATAATTTATTTTTATCAAACTAGTAGAATTTATCCTCTTTTATTTAAAAAAAAATCACAAGTAGCCCAAGTGCAACCATTTTAAGGACTAAAGAGGTCGTAACTCACATGAGTGATTTAAAAGGACTATTCAGTGATGTAAGATGTGTTTCTTAACCTCTTAGAGGCCAAACTTTGGATCTAGAGTTTGTACCACAGTATCTCTGTGATTCCTTTCAAATATGAAATTTTATAATTCAAATAATAAGTACAAATACAAATATAAATAAGTTTCATAAATTTGTTTTTACAATTTTTCATAAGATTTGAAATAAATTTCATAAATACAAATATAAATATGCTTAAAATTCTGGGTTTCTAGGATAGTTTTTAATACCTGACAGAATCTGAATACAAACTAATGCATATTCATCATAGAAAATTTATAAAATACAGAAAGCACAGAGTTAAAAACAAAAACCCACTCATCATCTCTTCATTTAGGAATAATTACTATTAACATTTTGCCTTATATACTCAGTAAGTAAACAAATTAACTGACTACAATGTCAGTTAATTTCAAGTCCAAATCACTAGATATTTTTATACACTATTGTTCAATGATTATATAGTATTATGTCATATTAATATTTAACAATTTAGTTCATATTGTAGGACATTTAGATTCTTTCAAATTTTCTGTCATAATAATATTTCAAAATATATCCTCAGTGGAAAATCCTTTTCTAAATACATATATATGTCTTTTTAAAAGAGACATCTTTAATAAATACATCTTTAAGAATTTGAATCATTTTTCCAATTTGTCCTTCAGAAAGATGTATTGATTTGGATGTGTAGCAGGGGTATTCAAAAGTGTCTTTTTCCCCCAAACCCTTGCCAACCCAGAGAAACAGCCTCTCACGAACATTGTACATTTGCTCTGGGCATAGTTTTGTACTTCCTTAGAGATGAGGACTGGCTATTAAAACCAGAGTTCTGTCTAATTCTAACTTCTGTGAGTAACATTTCACTTATATTGGGTTTATTGCTAGAAGCAAAAGAAAAGTACTGGAAATGCTATGTTGTCAGTTCTTCGTTTTCAGGGCTATAATAATTCATCATGTTCATAAAGACGGTGTCCGCACGGCGCATCTCCGGAAACTTCAGCCGCAGGTGGAAGTGTTCACGTGGTGCAGGTGTGCTCCTCTGAGCCGCAGATGAGTGTTTATTGGTCTTTTTTTAAAAAAAAAATCGTTACTGAGCTAAAATAATAATAATGCACATGGCAAGACCCGGAAGATAAATCTTGGGTGGTCTACAGTGTAAGTCGGCGACAAGAGCATTCTGTTTAAGGTTCTAGAATAAAAATCTGTCCTCTTGGCCCCAGAATTTTTAAACTACTGACTGTAATAATAGGATAATGTTTTATTGGCGTGTTTTCCTTTCTTCATCCATAATTTCGTTTCATTCTGGGACATTTTCATTTGCGTGCTCCCTTCGTGTTTGTTCGGTCTTTGGGGGATTGGTTTCCTCTCCTTCGAAGGTCAAGTTTGGCCCAGTGTGCGGTGGTTAAAATGCTGTTACGCAGACCCCGGGCAGCGGTCAGCGCGCTCTCTCCCTGGGAGGTCCCGGGCGGGCGCGGGGCCGGGGAGCCCGCAGGGAAGGTGGGGGAGCCTCCGCGGCCGTCGGGGGAAAGCCACGGCCGCCCGCCCCCTCCACCGGGCCAGGGGGGCCTGGCCTCTCTCTGCCCTCGCCTGTCGGGACCGGCGCTTGCGGCGGCTCCTGCAGCAGCCGGGGTCGCGGAGGGTCCAGGGCGGGCTCCTCTGACGCCCCCCTCCAGGGACCTGTCCGGAGCGCCCGGCCGGCTGCGGAGGGGCTGAGCTCCAGCCTCGGCCGGGCTCGGCTCTGCGGGTCGCGCTGCGGCGGGTGCGGCTCTCGCGGCTGGGGAGGGCGCGCGGGGGCTCAAGCGAGCGCCGCGCCTTCGCGCATCCCTGTGCGGGGCTCCTCCAGGGCCTCCGCTCCGAGATGCGCTTCCAAAGGCGCCCACGGAGGGACGCGCGCAGCGAGAGGGGCGCCCGCCAGCGCCTTCCGCGGCCACAAGCTTCACGCGTGATCGCTCCTCTGGTCGCAGTCCCGTGGGGCTGCTACTGTTCCTGCCCTCGGTAGATAAGAACACTGACCTTCCGAAAAGTTCCATTGCTGGCTCAAAGCCACGGAGCTGCGGAACGCCAGGACCATGACCGACCCTGGGGCCTGACGCAAACCCCCCACGACCTCGTGCAGCTTGAGCTGGTCTGTTTTGTTGTGCTTTTTAAGGGGTCAGAGGCATGGAATTCTAAGTTTGCAAGTATTTGTTCTTATGTTTCTGACTGTATTTGCAGGATTACTTCATTTTTTTCCCCTTTTCATAATTTTTTTTATTTTTTTTAAATTTTTTATAAACATATAATATATTTTTATCCCCAGGGGTACAGGTCTGTGAATCACCAGGTTTACACACTTCACAGCACTCACCAAAGCACATACCCTCCCCAATGTCCATAATCCCACCCCCTTCTCCCAACCCCCCTCCCCCCAGCAACCCTCAGTTTGTTTTGTGAGATTAAGAGTCACTTATGGTTTGTCTCCCTCCCAATCCCATCTTGTTTCATTGATTCTTCTCCTACCCCCTTAAGCCCCCATGTTGCATCTCCACTTCCTCATATCAGGGAGATCATATGATACTTGTCTTTCTCCGCTTGACTTATTTCGTCAAGCATGATACGCTCTAGTTCCATCCACGTCATCGCAAATGGCAAGATTTCTTTTGATGGCTGCATAGTATTCCATTGTGTATATATCACATCTTCTTTATCCATTCATCTGTGGATGGACATCTAGGTTCTTTCCATAGTCTGGCTATTGTGGACGTTGCTGCTATAAACATTCAGGTGCACGTGCCCCTTCGGATCACTACGTTTGTATCTTTAGGGTAAATACCCAGTAGTGCTATTGCTGGGTCATAGGGCAGTTCTATTTTCAACATTTTGAGGAACCTCCAAGTTGTTTTCCAGAGTGGCTGCACCAGCTTGCATTCCCACCAACAGTGTAGGAGGGTTCCCCTTTCTCCGCATCCTCACCAACATCTGTCATTTCCTGACTTGTTAATTTTAGCCATTCTGACTGGTGTGAGGTGATATCTCATTGTGGTTTTGATTTGTATTTCCCTGATGCTGAGTGATGAGGAGCACTTTTTCATGTGTCTGTTGGCCATCTGGATGTCTTCTTTGCAGAAATGTCTGTTCATGTCCTCTGCCCATTTCTTGATTGGATTATTTGTTCTTTGGGTGTTGAGTTTGCTAAGTTCTTTATAGATTTTGGAAACTGGCCCTTTATCTGATATGTGGTTTGCAAATATCTTCTCCCATTCTGTCAGTTGTCTTCTGGTTTTGTTAACTGTTTCCTTTGCTGTGCAAAAGCTTTTGATCTTGATGAAATCCCAATAGTTCATTTTTGCCCTTGCTTCCCTTGCCTTTGGCGATGTTCCTAGGAAGATGTTGCTGCGGCTGAGGTCAAAGAGGTTGCTGCCTGTGTTATCCTCAAGGATTTTGATGGATTCCTTTCTCACAATGAGGTCCTTCAACCATTTTGAGTCTATTTTCGTGTGTGGTTTAAGGAAATGGTCTAATTTCATTTTTCTACATGTGGCTGTCAAATTTTCCCAACACCATTTATTGAAGAGGCTGTCTTTTTTCCATAGGACATTCTTTCCTGCTTTGTCAAAGATTAGTTGACCATAGAGTTGAGGGTCTATTTCTGGGCTCTCTATTCTGTTCCACTGATCTATGTGTCTGTTTTTGTGCCAGTACCATGCTGTCTTGATGATGACAGCTTTGTAATAGAGCTTGAAGTCCGGAATTGTGATGCCACCAACTTTGGCTTTCTTTTTCAATATTCCTTTGGATATTTGAGGTATTTTCTGGTTCCATATAAATTTTAGGATTATTTGTTCCATTTCTTTGAAGAAGATGGATGGTACTTTGATAGGAATTGCATTAAATGTGTAGATTGCTTTAGGTAGCATAGACATTTTCACAATATTTATTCTTCCAATCCAGGAGCATGGAACATTTTTCCATTTCTTTGTGTCTTCCTCAATTTCTTTCATGAGTACTTTATAGTTTTCTGAGTATAGATTCTGTGCCTCTTTGGTTAGGTTTATTCCTAGGTATCTTATGGTTTGGGGTGCAATTGTAAATGGGATAGACTCCTTAATTTCTCTTTCTTCTGTCTTGTTGTTGGTGTAGAGAAATGCAACTGATTTCTGTGCATTGATTTTATATCCTGAAACTTTACTGAATTCTTGTACAAGTTCTAGCAGTTTTGGAGTGGAATCTTTTGGGTTTTCACATATAGTATTATATCATCTGTGAAGAGTGATAGTTTGACTTCTTCTTTGCCAATTTGGATGCCTTTAATTTCCTTTTGTTGTCTGATTGCTGAGGCTAGGACCTCTAGTACTATGTTGAATAGCAGTGGTGATAATGGACATCCCTGCCATGTTCCTGACCTTAGCGGAAAAGCTTTCAGTTTTTCTCCATTGAGAATGATATTTGCGGTGGGTTTTTCATAGATGGCTTTGATGATATTGAGGTATGTGCCCTCTATCCCTACACTTTGAAGAGTTCTGATCAGGAAGGGATTCTATACTTTGTCAAATGCTTTTTCAGCATCTATTGAGAGTATCATATGGTTCTTGTTCTTTCTTTTATTGATGTGTTGTATCACATTGATTGAGTTGTGGATGTTGAACCAACCTTGCAGATCTGGAATAAATCCCACTTGGTCGTGGTGAATAATCCTTTTAATGTACTGTTGAATCCTATTGGCTAGTATTTTGGTTAGAATTTTCGCATCTGTGTTCATCAAGGATATTGGTCTATAGCTCTCTTTTTTGATGGGATCCTTGTCTGGTTTTGGGATCAAGGTGATGCTGGCCTCATAAAATGAGTTGGGAAGTTTTCCTTCATTTCTATTTTTTGGAACAGTTTCAGGAGAATAGGAATTAGTTCTTCTTTAAATGTTTGGTAGAATTCCCCCCGGAAGCCATCTGGCCCTGGGCTTTTGTTTGTTTGGAGATTTTTAATGACTGTTTCAATCTCCTTACTGGTTATGGGTCTGTTCAGGCTTTCTATTTCTTCCTGGTTCAGTTGTGGTGGTTTATATGTTTCTAGGAATGCATCCATTTCTTCCAGATTGTCAAATTTGTTGGCGTAGAGTTGCCCATAGTATGTTCTTATAATAGTTTGTATTTCTTTGGTGTTAGTTTTGATCTCTACTCTTTCATTCATGATTTTATTTATTTGGGTCCTTTCTCTTTTCTTCTTGATAAGTCTGGCCAGGGGTTTATCAATTTTATTAATTCTTTCAAAGAACCAGCTCCTAGTTTCGTTGATTTGTTCTATTGTTTTTTTGGTTTCTATTTCATTGATTTCTGCTCTGATCTTTATGATTTCTCTTCTCCTGCTGGGTTTAAGGTTTCTTTCTTATTCTTTCTCCAGCTCCTTTAGGTGTAGGGTTAGGTTGTGTACCTGAGACCTTTCTTGTTTCTTGAGAAAGGCTTGTACCACTATATATTTTCCTCTCAGGACTGCCTTTGTTGTGTTCCACAGATTTTGAACTGTTGTATTTTCATTATCCTTTGTTTCCATGATTTTTTCAATTCTTCTTTAATTTCCCTGTTGACCCATTCATTCTTTAGAAGGATGCTGTTTAGTCTCCATGTATTTGGGTTCTTTCCAAACTTCCTCTTGTGGTTGAGTTCTAGCTTCAGAGCATTGTGGTCTGAAAATATGCAGGGAATGATCCCAATCTTTTGATACCGGTTGAGTCATGATTTAGGACCGAGGATGTGATCTATTCTGGAGAATGTTCCATGTGCACTAGAGAAGAATGTGTATTCTGTTGCTTTGGGATGAAATGTTCTGAATATATCTGTGATGTCCATCTGGTCCAGTGTGTCATTTAGGGCCTTTATTTCTTTTTTGATCTTTTGCTTGGATTATCTGTCCATTTCAGTGAGGGGAGTGTTAAAGTCCCCTACTATTATTGTATTATTGTTGATGTGTTTCTTTGATTTTGTTATTAATTGGTTTATATAGTTGGCTGTTCCCACGTTGGAGGCATAGATATTTAAAATTGTTAGATCTTCTTGTTGGACAGACCCTTTGAGTATGATATAGTGTCCTTCCTCATCTCTTATTATAGTCTTTGGCTTAAAATCTAATTGATCTGATATAAGGATTGCCACTCCTGCTTTCTTCTGATGTCCATTAGCATGGTAAATTGTTTTCCACCCCCTCACTTTAAATCTGGAGGTGTCTTCAGGCTTAAAATGAGTTTCTTGGAGGCAACATATAGATGGGTTTTGTTTTTTTATCTATTCTGATACCCTGTGTCTTTTGATTGGGGCATTTAGCCCATTAACATTCAGGGTAACTATTGAGAGATATGAATTTAGTGCCATTGTATTGCCTGTAAGGTGACTGTTACTGTATATTGTCTCTGTTCCTTTCTGATACACCACTTGTAGGCTCTCTCTTTGCTTAGAGGACACCTTTCAATATTTCTTGTAGAGCTGGTTTGGTGTTTGCAAATTCTTTTAGTTTTTGTTTGTTCTGGAAGCTTTTAATCTCTCCTTCTATTTTCAATGATAGCCTAGCTGGATATAGTATTCTTGGCTGCATGTTTTTCTTGTTTAGTGCTCTGAAAATATCATGCCAGCTCTTTCTGGCCTGCCAGGTCTCTGTGGATAAGTCAGCTGCCAGTCTAATATTTTTACCATTGTATGTTACAGACTTCTTTTCCCGGGCTGCTTTCAGGATTTTCTCTTTGTCACTAAGACTTGTAAATTTTACTATTAGGTGATGGGGTGTGGGCCTATTCTTATTGATTTTGAGTGGCGTTCTCTGAACCTCCTGAATTTTGATGCTCGTTCCCTTTGCCATATTGGGGAAATTCTCCCCAATAATTCTCTCCAATATACCTTCTGCTCCCCTCTCTCTTTCTTCTTCTTCTGGAATCCCAATTATTCTAATGTTGTTTCATCTTATGGTGTCACTTATCTCTCGAATTCTCCCCTCGTGGTCCAGTAGCTGTTTGTCCCTCTTTTGCTCAGCTTCTTTATTCTCTGTCATTTGGTCTTCTATATCGCTAATTCTTTCTTCTGCCTCATTTATCCTAGCAGTGAGAGCCTCCATTTTTTATTGCACCTCATTAATAGCTTTTTTTTATTTCAACTTGGTTAGATTTTAGTTCTTTTATTTCTCCAGAAAGGGCTTTTATATCTCCTGAGAGGGTTTCTCTAATATCTTCCATGCCTTTTTCGAGCCCGGCTAGAACCTTGAGAATTGTCATTCTGAACTCTAGATCTGACATATTACCAATGTCTGTATTGATTAGGTCCCTAGCCTTTGGTACTGCCTCTTGTTCTTTTTTTTGTGGTGAATTTTTCCGCCTTGTCATTTTGTCCAGATAAGAGTATATGAAGGAGCAAGTAAAATACTAAAAGGGTGGCAATAACCCCAGGAAAATATGCTTTAACCAAATCAGAAGAGATCCCAAATCGTGAGGGGGGAGAAAGGGGATAAAAAGAGGTTCAAAAAGAAAGAAAGAAAAAATAAAGAATTAAAAAAAAGAAAATGAATAAAGAAGAGTATAAAAAAGAAAAAATATATATTAGATAAACTAGTTAAAAAAGAAAAGGGTAAAAGTTAAAAAAAATTTAGCAGAAGAAGAGAAAAGAAAAATGAAAAAGAAAAAAATTAAATTAACTGCAAGACCAAAAAAATCACAGGGAGAAAGCCATGAATTCCGTGCTTTGCTTTCTCCTCCTCTGGAATTCTGCTGCTCTGCACAGAATGAAACCGCACTCCTTGGTAGGTGAACTTGGTCATGGCTGGATTTCTTGTTGATCTTCTGGGGGAGGGGCCTGTTGTAGTGATTCTCAAGTGTCTTTGCCCCAGGCAGAATTGCACTGCCCTTACCAGGGTCCGGGCTGAGTAGTCCGCTCGGGTTTGCTTTCAGGAGCTTTTGTTCCCTGAACGCTTTCCGTAGAGTTCCGGAGGAGGGGAATGAAAATGGCGGCCTCCTGGTCTCCGGCCCAGAGGAGCCAAGAGCCCGGGGCCCCACTCCTCAGTGCGCCCTCAGAGAACAGTGCCCAGTCACTCCCGTCTGCCTGACCTCCGGCCGCGCTCCGAGCTCAAGGAGCCTGCGACCGGTTCAAGGTAACACGGAGCTGTGAGCTTACTGTCGGCTCTGTCTCTGTAGCCGGCTTTCCCGTTCCAATACCCGCAAGCTCTGCGACACTCAGACACCCCCGATCCTTCTGTGACCCTGCGGGACCTGAGGCCACGCTGACCCCGCCTGGGCTTCGCCCCGGTTTAGCCTCTGGAGCGATGTCCCTCAGCGGAACAGACTTCTGAAAGTCCTGATTTTGTGCTCCATTGCTCCGCTGCTTGCCGCGCCCTCCCCGCCCCCCATCTTCCCATCGCTTTGGATTCACTTCTCCGCCAGTCCTACCTTTCAGAAAGTGGTTGTTTTACTGTTTCTAGAATTGCTGTTCTTCTTCTCTTTGATCTGCTGATGGATTTGTAGGTGTTTGCAATCTTTAGATAAGCTATCTAGCTGATCTCCGGCTAGCTGAAGTAGTCTCAGCCTGCTACTTCTCCGCCATCTTGACTCCTCCCTACTTCATTTTTAAATTTTGAACGGTGTTTTCCAGAAATCAAAGGATTGATTACAGGATGTTTTCTTGCCAGCCAAGTCTGTTGAACTGAATCAAAAGCATTGCCTTGCCTTCTGTCACTATTCATAATTTATTCATGGATCCCTGACTGGTTCTTTATGAGCAATATATCTGAGTTATGCATTTTAAATGATCCTTTCAAGGCTTTGGGGAGGGTGTTGAAGGAATGGTAGGGAGAGACGTTTATAGATAGCTTTAAGGAGGAAACAAATGATTACTTTATCTGAATATGAATCATTTACAGTCTGTTCATCCAAGAAAAATAATAGTCAAGGAAAGTAAGGGACAAGTCAAAGGAGTAAATGACCAGAATAATAATCCATGAGAGGCTCTAAATGTAATTTCTATAAATCACAGAAATTGGAATGAATTTTTGGCAACCTCCAAACAAATATGGAAACTCAAAGGTTCAGAGGAGCAGGGTGTATATAAACACATACATTATCTTATATCATATTCAAAGGGATTTATTACAGGGATTTGACCCTATGGAATTTGGGAACTAGTTAAGTAGTTTCTTTAAGGCCACTGTCTTCATGTCTGATGTTGGAGCTTGAAGTCCACAAGGAAAGCGTTTGGGAAGAAAAGATGGATATGATGTAGGAAGAAGCAAGAACCAGCTAGTGGAGCCCACCGGGTGGTTTGAAACCTTTGTCTGCTCTTGTTGCTTCTGACCTTGGTGGCATGGGTGGCCTGAAGAAGCCACATCTTTCTTCACAGAGTTAAACACCCACCTCAGGCTTCAGAGAGGCTGAAGGAGGGTTTAGGGGAAGGTGGCCCAGTTTCAGCGTGACGCTACCTTACCAATGAAGAGAGCCAGAATACGGTTGAGCTACAGCATCGCTGCCCCTTCATTCTGGCCCTCTGTGTTGCCCACCAGAATGGCTCTCGCAGCCCACCCTAGCCTATAGGAAAGGAAAACTCCAAGAAGTTTCGTTCAGTCTAGACAGGTTGACAGAACTACCACACTAAACAAAAATAATGTTAGGATATGGCAATGGAGAAAAGAGGGCAACTCTCTATTGGCCAAAATAAAATGAGCTCTTGATGAGAGTCCATTAAGATGCCTTCAGACTAACACAGCGCACAGCCCTCGGTCTTGCTGACCCCTGCCCTTTTACCAGGTAAGGCGCACAGACCATGTGACTCCCTTTCAGGAGTTTGCTACCTGCCTATGTTGGTCCCCAGAGCAGAGGCTGTTTTCTCTGCTGTTAACAGATGTCTGTGTTATCATTGCTTCAGCTCTGCTACTGTTCACCCTGTCCTTTTCCCAGATAATTTCCCTTCTTCTGTTTCCAGTTCTCAGGGTGCCTGGGTGGCTCAGTTGGTTAGATGCTGACTCTTGGTCTTGGCTTAGGTCTCAATCTCCCCATCAGGAGTTCAGGCCCTCTGTTGGGCTCTGTGTTGGCTGTAGAACTGACCTACTTAAAGAAAAACTCCAATTCTCAAAACTTTTTCTTTGGTTTTGTATTAGTTTCCTATTGCTGCTCTAACATATCACTATAAACTTAGTGGCTGAAAGTAATTCAAATTTATTTTACAGTTCTTGAGGTCAGAAGTCTGAAAAGGGTCTCACTAGGCTAAAATCAGGGTATTAGTGGGGCTGTACTCCCCCTGAGGACTCTATAGGAGAATGCATCTATTTGCCTTTTAAAGATTTCCAAAGATGACCCACCTTTCCTGGTGCCAGGCCCTCTTCTCTCTTCAAAGCCAGCAATGTCCAGTCAGGTCTTTTTGTGTTGCATAACTCTTGACACTGACTCTTCTGCCTCCTTCTTCCACATTTAAAGACCCTGTGATTACATTTAAATCTCCTGATTTCCATCTGTAGTCTTAATTCCTCCTTGCTGGAAAACCTAACATATTCACGGTTGCAGAAGTTAGGACATGGACATCGCTGGGGGGATGTGGTTCTACCCAGCCCAACTTTCCCTTCTTTTCGTGGCCTAGGCTATTAGGAGACAAGAATTTAGGAGTAGTGTTTCAGGCCCTTGCCTTTCCATTTTGCCACAATACTCACCCTGAGGCAATGAGCAAAAACTAGCTATTTACGAGGGTGAACACAAAAGATAAGAAAAAAATACCAAGAAGAATATCAATTAATATTCAAAACTAATTTCCTATCACAAAAACAGCAGCATGTGTTTATGTGAATGAGCTCTATGGCCATTCCATCTCCCTGTAAGACTTTATTGGGCAACAGTCTGGTTTCCATGATGTCTGGTGGAACGTCTGGATTCCTACTGCCCAAGTGATAGATTTCTTTATTCTTCCCAAATGAATTTTCCTGGATGCTTGCTTCTACAGCCAGGGCAAAACGCTGCTCTTTTTTTAAAAAAGTCTGGATTCACCATCCAACTGTCTTCCTTTTTGTTGCTCTCATCTACCAACTTGCAATGGCCCGTCCCCTTTACTCAAGGCTGTAGCAACTCATTCAGCTTTCCTTCCTACTCGGGCAGTCATCAAGGATGACTTTCCATAATCTATTTGTGATCACCTTCTCCCCCATCCATTTCACCTGCTGTGTAGAGACGTTAGTTGCACACTGGTTATCCGTGTACTCCTTCAAATTTCCCAGCCTCTTCACAAATGATGAAACCATATGACTACTTCTGGACAAAGGATTGTGAACTGAAGTTACATGTTTTGCTTCCAGATCAAGACATTTAAGAACTTGATGCAGTTTTATCCCCTGCCATAGAGACCTAGAAGCTATTTGTTGAAACGGCAGCATTTCACAAAAACAGTGTGAGTGATAAATAAAGCTATGTTTTATTTTATATTCTTATCTGAGATTGGTGTTACTCCTTTATTTTTTAAATTATTTTTATTAACATATAATGTATTATTTGCCCCAGGGGTACAGGTCTGTGAATCATCAGGCTTACACATTTCATAGCACTCACCATAGCACATACCCTCCCCCATGTCCATAATCCAACCACTCTCTCTCTACTCCCCCATTCCCCAGCAACCCTCAGTTTGTTTTGTGAGATTAAGAGTCTCATAGTTTGTCTCCCTCCCGATCCCATCTTCTTTGATTTTTTCCTGCCCTACGCCCCACAAGCCCATATCCTACCTCGCAAATTCCTCATATCAGAGAGAACATATGATAATTGATAATCTGATTGAGTTACTTCATTCAGCATAATACCCTCTAGTTCCATCCACGTTATTGCAAATGGCAAGAGTTCATGTCTTTGGATGGCTGCATAGTATTCCTGTGTGTGTGTGTGTGTGTGTGTGTGTGTGTGTGTGTGTGTACACATACATACATACCAAATTTTCTTTATCAATTCATCTGTTGATGGACATCTAAGTTCTTTCCATAGTTTGGCTATTGTGGACATTGCTGCTATAAACATTCAGGTGCACGTGCCCCTTTGGATCACTACATTTGAATCTTTAGGGTAAATATACAGTAGTGTCATTGCTGGATCATAGGGTAGCTCTATTTTCAACTTTTTGAGGAACCTCCATGCTGTTTTCCAGAGTGGCTGTACCAGGTGCATTCCCACCAACAGTGTAGGAGGGTTCCCCTTTTCTGCATGCTCGCCAGCATCTGTCATTTACTGACCGGTCAATTTTAGCCATTCTGACTGGTGTGAGGTGGTATCTCATTGTGGTTTTGATTTGTATTTCCTCGATGCCGAGTGATGTGGAGCATTTTTTCATGTGTCTGTTGGCCATCTGGATGTCTTCTTTGCAGAAATGTCTATTCATGTCCTCTGCCCATTTCTTGATTGGATTATTTGTTCTTTAGGTGTTGAGTTTCATAAGTTCTTTATAGATTTTGGATAGTAACCCTTTATCTCATATGTCATTTGCAGATATATTCTCCCATTCTGTCAGTTATGGTTTGGTTTTGTTGACTGTTTCCTTTGCTGTGCAAAAGCTTTGATCTTGATGAAGTCCCAATAGTTCGTTTTTGCCCTTGCTTCCCTTGACTTTGGTGATGTTTCTAGGAAAAAGTTGCTGGGGCTGAGGCTGAAGAGGTTTCTGCCTGTGTTCTGCTAAAGGATTCTGATGGATTCCTATCTCACATTGAGGTCTTTCATCTATTTTGACTCTATTTTTGTGTGTGGTATAAGGAAATGGTCCAATTTCATTTTTCTGCATGTGGCTGTCCAATTTTCCCAACACCATTTGTTGAAGAGACTGTCTTTTTTCATTGGACGTTCTTTTCTGCTTTGTCAAAGGTTAGTTGACCGTAGAGTTGAGAGTCTATTTCTGGGATCTCTATTCTGTTCCATTGATCTATGTGTCTGTTTTTGTGCCAGTACCATACTGTCTTGATGATGACAGTCATTTTGGTTGACTCACTTGGATCTATCACTACTTCCTTTGCAACTTGCAGACCACTGATTATTTGTTTTAGTCCATTTGGGGTGCTATAACACAGTACCACACACTGGGTAGTTATGAACAATGGAAAATTGTTTCTCACAGTTCTGGAAGCTACAAGTCTGAGTTCAGGGTGCCAACATAGTTGTATGAGAGCAGTCTTCTGGGTTCATAGCTGGTACCTTCTCTCTGTGTCCTCACATGGCAGAAGGGCCCTAAGGATCTTTCTGAAACCTGTTTTATAAGGGCAATAGCTCCATTCAAAGGGATTCCATCCTCATGGCAAGAGCACCTCCTGTAGCCCTAGTTCCTAATACTGTCATCTTTGGGAGTTAGGATTTTAACTTGTGAATTTGGGAGTAATGAAAATATTCAGATCACAGCACTATTCTGCTATCTTCTTCTCATCTTCTCCTTCCTGCATTTAGCGTGCTCCATTGTCCAGACTAGATAATCCATCATTTTAGCCACTTTACTATCAATATTTTTGCTTACCTTGATTCATTATCCTTTTGTAGTGCCTCTCTGACAAATCTCCAAGCCTGGCAAAGCTCAAACTGGTTGAATCCAGCTACCCACCTCTATGTTTGTACTCAGGCTGAAGAGCACTAGTAGAGAAAAATCATATGAAATGGCAGACTTCTGAGCTGGCAACATTGCCTGGAAATCCTATTGTGCCTTGATGGTCCATTCTATCTTAAACTCTGACTCCTCAAGCCTCTCTCCTTCTTCTTACCCTATTACATTGAGCAGATGAACTCATCTTCTACTTTACAGAGGAAAAAAACACAGAGAAGAACAACCACAGACTTTCAAAAATCAACTTTACAAATCTATCTGCCTCTGCATCCCTATCCTTTCCCTCCCACTACAATGTTATCCGTTCGCCTCTGCTCTTAATCCTCATCCTCTCCCAACCTTCCAGGAATTTCATGTTGGCAAATGTCCTTCCTCTTTATAATAACTTCAATCTTTCTCTTTGGTGTCCTTCCTATCAGCAAATAAATATTCTCTAGTCTGTCTCTTCTTAAGGGGAAAAAATTCATTCTTCGTGTAACACTTCCCTCTAGCTGTTCTTTTCTTGGCTTCTCCTTACCTCTACCCAACCATCAAGTGAGGGAATCCCTCAAGGTAGATCACAAACCCTCTTTTTCTTCTACTCTACCTTCTTTATTCAGAAAATCTCATCTACTCCAAACAGTTCTGTTTTCCTTTTACTTCCAGCTCAGACTTATGCTCTGAGTCCCAACCCAGATAGTCTGAGTCTTACTTGATATCTCCACTGGCCTGTCTGCTGCCTTAAACTCAACATACCCAAAATGGAACTTGGAATATTTCTCATCAAGTTTGTCCTTCTTGTATTATTTCGTTACATGGCATTAACAACCACTCAGACACTCAAGCCAAGCACCTAAGAGTAATCTTTTTTTTTTTTTTTTTAAGATAGAGAGATAAAACAAGTGTGAGTGGTGGTGGTGGAGAGGCAGAAGAAGCGGGAGAGAGAGAATCCTAAGCAGGTTCCACACCTAGTGCAAAGCCTGACACAAGGCTCAATCTTACAACCCTGAGATCAAGATGAGCCAAAATCAAGACCCAGACACTTAACTGATTGAGCCACCCAGGCACCCTGACCTAGGAGTAATCTGTGACTCATTCCTATCCCTTCCGCAGTTAAGTCTAGACACAAGTATTAACTAAATTCATTACCTGGATATTTCTTAAGTCCATTCATTTTTACCTAACCACCCTGTCTAGTTCAAGTCACCATCATCACCTGCTCAATTACTATACACCCCCCCCCCACATCTACTCTTTTTGGGATTCAACCTATTCTCCACTCTGTGTTTTTTTTTTTTTAAGATTTTGTTTATTTATTTGACAGACAGAGATCACAAGTAGGCAGAGAGAAAGGCAGAGAGAGCAAGGAGGGAGCAGGCTCCCCATGGAGCAGAGGCGCCGATGAGGGGCTCAATCCCAGGACACTGACACCATGACCTGAGTCGAAGGCAGAGGCTTTAAACCACTGAGCCACCCAGGTGCCCCTCCACTCTGTGTTTTTAAAATGCAAACTTATCTTTAAAATTTTTAGTAGCTGCCCATTTGATCTTAGGGAAAAAAATGTAAATTCTTAACATGATTTTCACACTCCATCTCATTCTTCAGCCTTATCTCGTGCTTCTCCATGTTTATCTTCTATCCTTCAGTGCTATAATACTTAGAACTCCATAAATTTTTTTAAAGATTTTTTATTTATTTGACAGAGATCATAAGCAGGCAGAGAGGCAGCAGAGAGAGAGGAGGAAGCAGGCTCCCTGCTGAGCAGAGAGCCCGATGCGGGGCCCAATCCCAGGACCCCGAGATCATGACCTGAGCCAAAGGCAGCGGCTTAACCCACTGAGCCACCCAGGTGCCCCCATAAATATTTTTATTTAATGATAAAATATTAAGGTACTCCGTAAATATTTTTTGAATGAATAAATATGTTTTTAAAATAGTTTCCTAAATTTATCATATTATAACATGAGCTAATACAAAAGAATTCTTCATTCCTTTGCTCTAAATGGAAAAAAAAATACAGCTTAAAACTTTTTTATATGTCTGGGCTCAAAACCAAGAAAGATTGTCCCCAAGTATCATAATTAAAGAGGGAACTCCAAGTCAGGGTGCTAAACAGAATCTTATGCCTCACATAGCTCATAGAATTGTTACAAGCTGATACGAGATTTAAAGCATGGAATTGGTTCTAACAACCACCCTGGAAAGTTCCAGATCCTGGGACCGAAGAGGAAAGTTTGAGCTATTTAGATAAACCTGGGAGTAACAAAAGGTTGTACTGACTTTGAAATGAAGACTAAGGAAAACTCTGGTCATCAGCCCAAATAAACAACAAGAAGGTTTATAGTATTCCAGGATCACAGAGAAGACATCACCTGCAAGAAATCAAACCCCCAGGTCTGTGCCATGCACAGATGGAAAATCTGAAATCACATGGCCTGAGTGGAGGAACTTGAAGCTGAGAAATGAAGCTTAAAAGGGATCTGATTCTTTTGCTCAAGTTGAAACAAAACAAAAGTAACTTGTAAATGACTTCCTCACAGAGAACTCTCTTCTAATGACTAGTTCATGGTAAAAAAAAAAAAATTTTTTTAAGATTTTATTTCCTCATTTGACAGAGAGAGCACACACATGCATGAGAGAGAGAGAGAGAGAGAGAGAGAGCATGTGCACAAGCAGGGGGAGAAGCAGGCAGAGGGAGAAGGAGAAGCAGACCCCCACTGAGCAGGGAGACCAATGTGAGACTTGATCCCAGGACCCAGGGATCATGACCTGAGCCAAAGGCAGACACTTAACAACTGAACCACCCAGACGCCCCTGGTCAAAACTTCTAATCTGCACTATGACAAATAACTGTGCATGAAGGTCAGCAGATGAAAGAAATAGGCAGAGTTTGAAAGAGTAGAACAACCTTAATGAAAGGTTTACAGAATATGTTTTAAAATGTTCAAAGGGATGAAGGAAGGGATATAAACCATAAGGGAAAAAAGCAAAGAGAGAAAAGACTGCAAGAATTTATATATATAATTAGAATTTTGAAATCAATGTGATATTCTTTCCCATCCTAAGGTCTTAGTAACGTTCTTCCTCTGCCTGGACACTCACAGTCACTTCTTCCCCTTCACACGTTAGCTCATCTTTGCAGTCTTACCTTGGATGTCCTCTCCAGAAGGCACCCTTTGCCAGCCTCTGAGAGGACATCATTGTCCCTCTTATAAACCCTGTGGCTCTTTCACCTCTCTTTTTGGCAACACTCAACACAGTTATAGATTTTTGTTTAGTGTTTGTCATTCCTGTAGGATGTAAACTCCACGAAGACAGTCCCATTTCTGCCTTGTTTTCCACTGCATCCCTAGTGCCTAGCACCACGTTGAGCATGTGGGTCATTGACAGGGTAGCTGTGCCTCCTAGGGTCATCCCAGCATGTACCTGCTGCCTGGAATGTTTATCAATAATCTCTTTGGCTCCCTTTCACCCAGTTTGAGGAACAAGTTTCATGCATACCCTAATTATTGGCTGATTGGTTTAGTGAACCAAAATGCCTAATTCACAGCCTTATAAAAAATATTGAGTTTTGGGGAACATGGGTGGCTTATCATTTAAGCACCTGTCTTCAGCTCAGGTCATGATCTCAAGGTCCTGGGATTGAGCCCCTTGCCAGGATCCCTGATCAGAGGGGAGCCTGTTTCTCCCTTTTTCGAGCTCTCTTACTCTCTCAAATAAATAAAATCTCGTGTGTGTGTGTATGTGTGTGTGTGTGCTCAGTTTTACTGAGTTCCTGTAGTTACTCTAGAAAAAGCTCTTTCCTACATTTCCAACCATCTGTGTCATTATCTGGAAACATTCACCCTAACCCTAATACTGATTATCTGACCTCTGTTTACCCTCTCTGACCTCTGCTCACTTCTCTGTTCTTAATTGTTGTCCAGCCCGTGAACATTGGTATGTTTAAAGGTTTCTGGCCTCTCTCCTTATCACCTATTTTCTATAGCATCCCCAAATGATTCTGAATTTGGCAGCCATAAAGTCTTTATCTCTTGGATCTAGATTAATTCTTGTTTGAGCAAATCATGTTTATAGTACAACTGAGGTACCTTATAGCAATAGTATCATCATCCTAAATGTCCAAGAAATGCAACCTGTTCAACAAAATGGTTTTAAGTAACCATGTTCTTTGTCTCTGTCTCAAAAAAAAAAAAAAAAATC
Organism: Mustela erminea; assembly: GCF_009829155.1. Classification (NCBI taxonomy): domain Eukaryota; kingdom Metazoa; phylum Chordata; class Mammalia; order Carnivora; family Mustelidae; genus Mustela; species Mustela erminea. The sequence continues at coordinate 2,860,476 of NC_045621.1, forward strand.
AGGGACTAAAACAACTTTTTTTTTCCCCATTAGAATTTAGGGTAAACAATTGTCTAGCAACTCAAGAGGTATGTTTTTTGTTGTGGTAATGTTAAGTGGTGACCATCACTGAGGAACAGCTTAAATTCACCCAACTGAGGATATTCTATTCCTAGATCCTACTATTCTGCCAGCAAGAAACATAAGCTGGAGAGGGAAGGCTTGAAATTAGAGACTGCTAAGTAATCTTTGGCAACTGTGTGGGCCACATCTAGGTGTACTGAAGAGAAGGGCCATATTTATATGAAATAACGTTCTTTTTACTCAAATGTCCAAGCTATTATGCTTCTGTATTCTGATATCAGATGTTTATTAGTCAATATCTAAAATGTGAGAAGGAGGGTGATCTAGTGGAAAGAGCATCCAAACTGACGTGGGTCCTAATTGAGTCTCTCATTTACTAGTTGTGTGATCTTTGACAAGTCACCAAATTTCTCTGAGACCATGTCTTCATCTGTAAAATGGGAACAATAATACTTACTTCGCTGAGCTGTTAAGATAATAAAAAAGATATTTCAAGTATATGAGAGAACATCTGTGATAAAATAAGCAATTATTTAAAACAAGTTTTCATTAAAGTTGTTGTTTTCTGGTTTTGTCTTATTCATCCACATGTGCTTGGTCCCAGGACTTCAAGCTGGAGAAGGAGATGAAATGGGTTTTTATTTTAGTTTGAGAACTATGGAGTTGGGCTGGTTTGCCAATAGAAGTCGGCTCTTTAGATGAGTCTATTTGATTTCAGGATGATGTCCAGCCTCATCCTTCACCAGCTGAGGACTGCTTGTTCCAGAAGTGTGTTGCTGAAAGAGTGGAGTCATGCAAAGTCAGGCATGGGTGTCTCAAGAAAGCAATGCCAGGACACAGTTTTGGAAACATGGACTAAGAGTCATTCGGTAATGTTTATTCTTTGCAAATAATCTCAACTAGACAATGTGAGGTGATGCAAAAGAACAGATCAAATTGGATTTTATGGCATCAACAATATTTATGTCTGGACTACACTTTAAAGACTTCTAAATATTATTTAAGATCAGAGTCCAATTCCTTCATTTCATGGATGAAGAAGTAGGGGCCTGGAGAAGTTAAATAACTTGCCCAAGTTAACAAAGCCAGATGTCTTTATTGATGATCCAATACGTTTGCCACCAAAATCTTCTGGTGATACAATCTGTGCTCCATATAAAAATTTAGGGACATGTGCAAATTATACATAAGGACAACTCAAAAAGACATATTAACCAATGTAATTGCTCCAGTTATATAAAGAAAACTAAATTTGTTATAATAACGAATGCTCTGTGAAGACATTTGGAAAGACCTCAATCCATTCCCCATGATTTAGCTTGCAATATTCTTGGTACCTCCATATCCAGAACTCCACTCTAGAATATGGATATTCCCTGAAAGAAAGCTGAAATGGTTGAAATGACTGGTTTTGGGAGATTGAATCAGGTAAAGTCTCAAATAAGATGTTCCTCTTGGCTGCTGGATACGAAAGTCATAAGAAATATCTAGGAGTGGTCTACTGGAATCAAAAGGGAATGGGAGATTAAGAAGTTTGAATAAAAAGCTAGTGATAGAACACATATTAGAAGCCATGCAGTAAGTACAACTACAGTTCGTTTGTTTTGTTCTGTTTCTGAACTCTTTGGGATTCTTAATAAAATTCCATAAAGGCCTCATTTCAAGATTTAAAAAAAGAAGTTATTCTTTTTGAAAACTTGAACATAAAATTATAACTCTCAAAGAAAATTCAAGGAGACCAAAAGGGTTAATGGGAACTCTAACTAAAATTTGCCTCTCTTTCTCAAATTCTTACCAGAGAAGGGTAAGTCCTGGCTTTCCCTTTCAAAATTCTTCTATGGGATTTCTGCTTTTTTCAGTTTCTTATTGCTTCATAGGTGCTGGTTTATAGTATTATAGGAGAAATAGTGGAAGAATCAGTATTAATAAGATGTGTTTCTCAAATATCCCTGACTTAACTGTGAGCTTGTATTTCCTGACTTTCAAATCTCATTGATTTTTATATATTATAATGCCATGGTCAAGGGAAAAGGTAGGTATAGTGTGAAGTATAGGAAAACCAAGCAGTTGATTAGAATTATAGGTCACCAAAGCAAGGGTGAAGGAACTTGTGATAACTAGACAGGCCAGCATGTTTGAAAGTCATGTCTAGGTTTCCCCAGCCCGTGGGCATAACATTCATCTGTATTGCCAACATGACAATGCCTGCAGCACCTGCCTTAGAGCTCTATTTTCCCAGGTTTGTTCTGACAGTGTCCCAAGAACTGTCATACAGGCTCCTTCATCATTGGGCCTCTATGCCACCACCTCTGCTGACTTTGGTCTCCCCTCTGCATGGGGAGTTCATTTCCAGAACTCCAGGAGATCCTCCACTGGGATGTTCTTCCAACATAACCCAGCTTCTGGGAGAGACCCTCTTCTCCAATTGGGCACTCTGTTCTAAGAGGAATAGACTTTTCCTCTACTTTCTAGTATCTGTAATCACGAGGCCTGGAGAAGAGAAAATAATCCCCACTTACCCACAAGCTAAGGTATCTTCCTCTGTCCCCTTTGCTTCTCCCAGAATCGCCTCTTTCAATAGTTCTTGGTGTAGAACTGTCTATTTTCCTCTGAAGAAATTCTAACTTCAAGGTTAGAATGAGCCTTGAGCTCTATGAGCCCCAGGGAATATTACAACAAAATCCAATATCCCAGCATCAGAAAATTGGGTTCATTTAAACATCTAAGGTGCTACCATGAATGCTGTATGTTGAGGGTATAAATGATCTAGGACCAAGGCTTCAAACTAGCATGCATCAGGATCACCCAGAGTTTCCATCACAACAGAGATTGCTGTGTCCCTGGCCCCAGAGTTTCTCATCTAGGAATTCTGCTGCAAGGCCTGAGAGTTTGCAGTTTTACAAGTTCTCTTATGATACCAATGCTGCTGGCCCAAGGAACCACACTTTGAAAACCACAGACCTACATATGACAAGATATATAGAAAATCACAACCAAATAAAGTAGCCCAAAATCAGAATGTAGAAAATATGCTATTTCCATAAGTATCACATAGTGAGGGTATATTTAACCAAAGAACATTAAGCTATTTTTAGTAAGATGCAAATTACATTTATCTTGAAAATTGACAATGTTTGGACAAAATACCACATTGTGAACTGACAGATCACCTAGAAAACTGCCAGCCATCTCCATGATGCCACTGTCTAAATTCTCACGGACTGTAAAGAGCACTGATTTCCAGACCCACATGAAACCTTGCCCTGTACATTCTGCTGTAACACTATTGCTTCTTGAACATCAGGGAATAAATTAAGTGATTTTAAGGCCCTTCAATTTCCTTAAATCCAAAGTTATCCCAGACCCTGCCAGATGTAGATTGAAATCAAAGTTACAACAGGAATTACTAATGACATCACACAAGGTGTAGTGGATAGATAATGTAGTAGAAGATAAAGAATAATTTGAAAATCACAACTTTTTTCTCTTACGTAGGAATACTATATAACTTAAATAACATCACTATTTATTATCATAGATAATGATAATAAAATGATCTACAACTTCTAATCAGTGGTGTTTAGGAACACAAAGTTGAGGAATGAAATACTTCCGACCATGTCTTGTAACACTGATGGATGCTGAGACATCTGCTGCTTTTACCATCTCTGAGAGCTGTCCTTACCCTTTTACATATGTAGCAGTCTAAGAAGTCTGGTACACAAACCCTAAGGACAGATGAAGAATATGGGCCACAGAGATTGGGGCAGAGGGCTTCCACTCTGCCCCACGGGCTCCCAGAGCACTTAGAAGCTCAAAGATAGGGCAAAATCAGAACAATTTCTTTATGATTCCTAATCTTTCTAAAGATCATTGTCAAATAATGGAAAGCAATGATTCTAATTCTGTGTCGGGGTAAGTGATTTAGGCCTCTAGGAGAGCAGAGAACCCCTCAGAACATAGGGAACAGTCTCATTTGTGCTGTGCATGAGCACAGGAAGGAGACTGGTAGCAGCAAGGAGATTAGAAATTGAATGATGAATGGGAGCTGCCAGGTGACCCAGATACCTCATCAAAATGTCTACTTTGAAAACAAAACAAAACACAGCCTGAGTTGGAATCTGTCTGTTGCTTGCTTCTTTCCCCCTCAGGAGTGAAATCAGATTCCTTCTCATGGCTGAGTCCCATTACTGGTAATCGAATTCCTGAGTAGCACACCATCTCAAATAGAAGACTGAGCCTCAGAGTGCCCAGTGTCCATTAGCCATCAGTGATATCGCATTAATAAACCCAAGTAGAGGGATGATATTACACTGTAAATGCATTTGGAAGATTTTTATTATCATTCTAACTTACTGAGTATGCCAGCACCATCTCCTCTAACCCTGGGTAAACTAAGCTAAGTATTTAGAGAGATTAAGTCCTTCAGGACCAGCCTAGGTTACACTTACGGCACTTGTGAAAGCAATAATAAGCCTCCCTAGGTCTTTAATGTTTGTCCTTAAAATAGACTATATGATATATGTGAAAACACATCATGATCAAGAAATAGAATTCATATCAGGAATTTGTCTATGTATGCACCCACTCATATACCTTAAAATATATAGAATAGTTGTTTGTTTATAAATTTTACATCATTATATAAATTTACAACTCTATTTTTTACCCCTATTATGTTTTCAGATTCCATGTGCTTATAATTAGAGAGATTTATTTCCTTCCCACTTCTACATGTGTCATTCCAATCATAATCATGGTATATCCCTCCATTATTTACAACTTTAATAGAATTTTATAACCTTATTTGTTACCTTTAAAGAATTTTAAAGAATAAATTTCTCTTATGCATTCATTCATTATTGTATGTAGAGGAACTTATTAATCTTTTTGTTACTATTGTGATATCTTATTTTCTAATTGTTGGGAAGAGTAACACTGCAAATTTTTGTGTGTTAATCTCATATTCTGTTTATTTCTCTTTTATTTACTTAATTTATTTAGTTTGGGGCTTGTCTTTTATTACCCAGGACCTACCGTGTTCTGTGTCAATAGTGAGGATCTTTATCTTATTCCTAAATGTAAAAGGAATGCTTCTAAAGTTTTTCAATTAATAGGATTCTTGCTATGAATTTCCCTAAGGGAATTTCCTTCCATTCCTAGATTTCTTAAGAGCTTTTTAATGATATATAGTTGTTGGATTTTATAAAGTTCTTTTTTTATATTTATTTTTACATTTATATGCTTTCCCTCCTTTAGACTTTGCCTTTCTAGTATAAACCTTACCTGATCATGATATTCTGTTATTTCTGTTATTATTGTTATCTGTAGCATATTGGACTTAATTACTTTTTTATTTAGTATGTTTGCAGCTGTTTTTATATATGAAATTGGCCCATAATTTCCTTTTCTTGTCTATCATTTTGTTTTATTATGAAGACTGTGCTAGCATTATAAAATTAGTTGGTAGCTTTCCCACTAATTTGAGAGTATAGGTTTCTTGTGGACCTTATCTGTAAAACAGTCTAGACTTAGCCAATTTTAAATGTTTTTAAAAAGCATTCAATCAGATTTCCTTAGTACCTATTGGTTTATCTGAGTTTTCTTTCATTTTGGGAAATCTCAAAATCTTCAAGTTTTCATCATTACTAATTTGTATTTATGGTGTGCTTTTGTTAAATTTTTAAAAAATCTGTTATTCCTTTAGCTATTTTCACCTTTTTGTTCAGTATATTTAATTATATCTTCCTCCTTTTTTTGTTTCTTAATAAGCCTTTTCATTCAGTTCTAAATATTTTGAAATTTTCCTCATGATGTTTTCCTTGATTTGTTCAGAAACAACCCAATAGAATGGGTAAGAATCTCACAAGAAACACTCAACATATATACATGTGCATATATATATATATGCATATACCATACACACATGTTATATATGTACATAGATATATGCATGTAAATATCTAAACATGCATGGATGTGTACATTACATACATATGTGTACTTTTGTATCTGTATACACATATTTATTCAAAGGTATTATGTTTTATGCAGCCGATTTTATTTATAATTTATTTAATTTATCCACATATTTCTTTTGTTTTTCACTTTTTACTCTCTTCTTTTACACTGTTTTCTCTATTTTCTAAACTTTCTTCTCTTTGTCCTTCAGTTTGGATATTTTCTTATGATCTGTTTTCTGGTTCATTAATTCTCTCTTGAGCTGTGTCTAATCTTCCTTGAAAACAATTGATTGCATTATTAATTTCGGTTATTGTACTTTTCAGTTCTGGATTTTTTTTTTCAGCTTTTATGTACAGTTTTTAGTTCCCAGCCAAAATTCTGAATCTTGCTTATAGTTCCTTGAAAATATTAAGTGTTATATTAAGTATCCAATCTAATAATGTCTATCCTTGTATGTCTCTTTCTATTATCTACTATTTCTCTTAATATTTTGGGATGTTTACTAGTATAGGTTTTCTTTAACTTGATATAAGAATTGAATATGAAAAATTGTAGAGGGATGCCTGGGTGTTTTGGTCAGTTAAATATCTGCCTTTGGCTCAGGTCATGATCCCAGGGTTCTGGGATCCAGCCCCACATCAGGTTCCTTGCTCAGTGAGGAGCTTGCTTCTCCCTCTGCCCGCCACTCCTCCTGCTAGTGCTCTCTTTCCCTCTCTCTGACAAATAAGTAAATAAAAATAAAAATCATAGAGAGATTTGAGGACCAGAATGGTGCTATTTTTCCTCCAAAAATGTTTTACTCTTGTCTAGGTGTCTAGGTGCATTAGTGATCCCAATTATTTTAGTTTAATCCAGTTACTGAGATGATTTAAAGCCAGCTGTTCTATTTTAGTTCACACTTACTCCTAAAGTGTAGCATTTGGGGATGCCCCCTCAAGCTGGGAGTGTTACAAGTACCACATTACCACTTAATTGGTCCTGCCCTCCAGTTTTCATCCTGCCAACTGTATGAGTCTGTGAAATGCTCAGTTCAGATTTTAGCCTTATCAGCTGGTTCTTCAGGAATCAATAGATGGCCCAAGTAGCAGGCTTCCCATCTGTGTTTTATTCCTTTTTCTGAAACTTAGCTCTGTAATTCTTCTTAGGCTCTCCAATACTAGCTTTTCTAGTTGTTCTCAGCAGTTGCATTATTTGGAATTACCAGTTTTACCATTACAGAAAATGTTACTTTTTTAAACCTTACAGGACATAACTGTTATTATTTTATATCACCCATTGCTTATATAGGTTACCTACATATTTCACTTAACATAATACACACTGGTTCCATCCATATTGTTGCAAATGGCAAGATTTCATATATATATATATATACACACACACATATATACTACATCTTCTTTATCAGTTCATCAGTTGATGGACTTTTGGGCTCTTTCCATAATTTGGCCACTGGTGATAGTGCTGCTATAAACACTGAGGTTTATACACATGTGCCCCCTCAAATCAACATTTTTGATTCCTTTAGATAAATACCTACTGGTGCAATTTTAGTTATCATCTTGTAAAGTACTGGTCTCTCTCTTCTTTCTTTCTGAGACTCCAATTAGTTATGTTAACCCTTCTTATTCTATCCTTTAAACATATAACCCTCTTTCCTATATTCTATTTTATTACTTCTCAATGCTGCATTCTAGATATCTTCTCTTTAGTTATTTTCCAGTATACTAATTCTTTCTTTAGCTATATGTAATCTACTGTTTAAACTATCCACAAAATTCTTAATTTGGAACTTTATTTTTCAGTTCTAGAGGTTTTTTTCCTTTTAAATATGATCTACCAGTCTTTATAAGTTCTTCTTCCCCACAAACTTTTTCCTCCAAATTTGTCTTTATTTATTTAAACATAGTTTGGTTTTATAGTCTTTGGCTAGTAATTCCAGTATCTAAAGGTTCATACATCTGTTTCTTTTGTCTATTGCTTTTCCCAGTTCTCATTTGTAGTGTTTTGTTTTGTTTATTAACTTGGCTATTTTTGTCTGCCTTGTTATTTTTCCCAGTTCTCATTTATAGTATAGTGTTTTGTTTATTAACTTGGTTATTTTTGGCTGCCTTGTGGCCATTGTACTTTGAAAAATATTACAAGAATATTCTGAGATCCTGGATGAAGTTACCTTTTTCCAGAGAAGTTTTGAATTGGTTTCTGCCAGATACCTAAAGACATGGATTATATTACCCTATCAAGGCCTCCTTAATCCATGTTCAAGACTTAAGGTCCCTGGGTCTACCTCAATGATGGAAATGTATACTATAATACCCCACAAGTGCTAGTTCATTTCTAGTTAATCCTTAGTCTCAGAATGTAACTTTTTGAGAGTCCAGCTTAATGTGGGAAGTGTCTGGTGTTAGATTCCTCACCTCATATGACCCTGGGTTTTTATTTCTCATCTCCTCACTCAAATAAAGTTAGCAAAATGGAAGTTCAAATATACTGGGATTGGCAAATATTTTCACGTGAAAAGAGGACTCTGTATTGGCTTACCCCTTTAAATTTCACTGTTCCCTTCAGGCTTTACCTGGTAAGTCCTTACAATCTTGTTGGCTCTTTGTTAACTTTAAGACAGTTTTTTAAAGAAGATTTTTTTTAAATTACTTATCCAGTGTATTCAGTTGATTTCAACAAGACTCATTCAGATAACCAAATTTACTAAAATCAGAAGGAGAAGCAGGGGAAGGAGGAGGAGGAAGAAGAAATAAAAGGGAGAAGTTCCCCCTAAGAACTTTATTTCTCAGTTCTAATTTTATTTTATTGAAGTCCGATAACATAGATTATGTGTCAAGTCTTTGAAGGAGCAGAATATTAATATTTGTGTATGCATCCTTTGAAGTTCAAATGACAGAGTATTACGTTTCTTAAACCTAATGAGTTGAACCTCTCTATGATGATCATCATTACAATCATTGCTGCCATCTTTTGGCTTTTCTTTTTACTTCAGCCTTTGTTGAAACCACCACCTACGTAGAGGTATAACCTGACAACATATTGTCTCAGCTGCATTGTGAATCTCTTGCTTTCTACTCCAAGGTTTCTTTACCACCACTGCCTGGGACACCTGCAAGAACCTCCCACCATTGTGACACATGGATGAACCAAGAAGTGCAGACAAATTAACAACCATGGGCAAACCTTGATCAATGATGCAGAGGAGCTAAAGGATAATTATCCTTCTCTTCTAGCCTTTGAATAGATGATTCTAAGGGGCAGTCTTAAAAAAAAAAGATTTTATTTATTTATTTGACACAGAGAGAGCAGTAGAGGGAAAGGAAGAAGCAGACTCCCCACTGAGTAGGGAGCCCAATGTGGGACCTGATCCCAGGACCCTGGGATCATGACCTTAATGAAAGGCAGACACTTAACCAACTGAGCCACCTAAGTGCCCCTCTAAGGTGCATTCCACATGGTTCCTCAGAAGACCCTAGTGGGTTGAGCTCCAGTTGCCCACCATTCTGATTGACTTGATAATGTAGTCTTAAGCTGATTCCATGAAGTTGGCTTTCCCTCCTACTCAGCGTCACTCCTGCCAGTCCGCTACTCCTATTCTTTGGGATTCTTTCCCAAGTAACTACCTAAATACAAAACCTTGAGGCAAGCTAGGAAAAGAAACCATACTTTCTTCCTGAGTTTTTTTTTCTTTTTCTCCTTTCCTTTCATTTATTGGATTCTACTTTTATTCTGGTAGTTACTTCTAAATTACTAAAACAGGGAAACTATCTAAAATTTATCAGTATCTCAGTCTTTTTTTTTTTCCAAATAATCCTAACTGGTTCTTAAAACACTTTGACTTTTATCTATATACCCCAAACTCCTATTTGTATGACTTAGAATTTTATTCCAGATTCATATAGGTCAAGTGGGTTTTGTGATAATTGCTCATTTAAACAATTAAAGCACAAAAGTCTTTACTCTTTCACATGTATCTCACTGCTTGCTCTTGAACTTCTTCCTTTTTTTTCCTGAGTTTGACCTATAATAGTTATTTCAAAGAGGATGTATGGTAAACTTTCTGTAATATTTACTTCTCCTTACATTTAAACTATAGTTTAGCTGGAAATAAGATTCTAGGTTTAAATGTATTTTCCTTCTGAACTTTGAAGATATTACTCCAATGTCTTCTAACTAACATTGCTGATGAAAAGTCTAATCCTTCTCTGATTCTTGATTTTGGAGGGGATTGTTTCTGTTTCCTTTTTTTTTCATTTTAATTTTTTCTTTTTGTCTCTGAAAGCCTTTAGAATTTTCTGTCTTTAAAATTGTTAAATTTTGTTGTAATTTGAGTTTTTTATCTTTATTTCCAAATGCTCACATTCCTTAAAGATCAAATTAATTTTTCTTTTTAAGCTCATGTTTATTTTTTGGCACAATGGATTTCCTTGCTTAGTGACATTTACCTTAAGCAAAATCCTAAATCTTGGTTTACATTTCTCATAGAGTATGTGTGTGTGTGTGTGTGTGTGAACATGCATGTGTGCATGAGACAGAGAGAGAGAAGAGAAAAAAGTGAGTGAAGAGTGGATGAGAAGACAGGGAGGAGAGAAGAAATGCATGTATACCTTAATCTGGGGTTCCGTTATTCCTATTTTCCTTTTCAGTGTTCCACTCCTGCCTTGGGTATTCTCAATCCCTCCACTGGAGGCACTATTCGTGTCTCAGAGCAAATGGCTTTATTTTTTATTTCCTTTCCTGGTCAGGGAGTGAGGAATATAAGAAATGCACAATAAGACACTACCTCCTCTGCCTTTCCACTCCAGCCACCCAGGCTCTTTTTCCATTTTCATGTGGCTGCTCCCAGCTAATACTCTTGCCTTCTATCTCCATGAGATCAGTGTAACGGGCAATGTTCCAGGTCTGGGAGGTTCATGCTCACGCAACATGTGTGCATATGTGTGCATTAATGTGTGTTAATGTACAGCAAATGTCGCATTGCAGAGTTCTGATTCCTATACAAACCTGCAAGCGTTCAATGTTGGTCAAACTTTCAACTTTAAAAAGAAGTATATTCTAGCTCTGGCCCCAGTTTGGCTGACTGACCATGACTGCCACCCCCATTTTAGGTTCCCATAGGAGAGTGAGAGCAGAAATGAAATTTGCCATCAGCACTATCTGCCTCAGTCTGTATCTCAGTTGTGGCCCTCTGGCCCTCCCCTCTACCCTTATCATCATTTCACTCTATGTTGGGCTATGCTGCTTTCTGATTCCTAAGGAGCACTCACAATGTTGGTTTCCATTGCTGAGCATGGCTCTTGGTTTCATAAGTTTCTTCCTCCTTCTTCTAGCCTCTTCTGGTCCTTTATGGCCCAGAGGTGGAGGTGAGGTGGGAGCCAGCAGCCCAGACTTAGTTTCCCATCTGGCAGAATTAGGTTTGCTTTAGCCTTAAGTTCTCATGTGGCTATTTAACTCTGTATGGGTGTGTGTAGGTGTACTAATTTTTTTTCCTCCAAGACACCTGACATAATCTATTATAAACAAATTCCAAAAGTAGTTTATAATGGAAATAATGCCTCAAGCTGTAGAGAGGCAGTATAGACTAGTGATTAAGGGTCTGGGATGTGGGGTCAGATGACTGGGCTCAAATCCCAGCTCTTGAGGCACACTAATGGTATGACTGAATAACTTACTACAGCTCTGTATAATTCTGTGTCTCCATTTCCTAACCTGTAAGATGCAAATGGCTAATGCAGATATGTTCTCCCATTATTTTTCTTTACCAGGTAAGTAAGCTCTACTATGGACCTCTCATTTCTTGTAGGTGGCAGTTACATGACAAGGGATAGTGGAGCTGAAATATAGTGGCCCTTTTAAAGAAAAACACCAAATTATAAATAAAAACTTAGATATAGGGCCTTAGAAGAGGCCTATGCAAGTGAAGAGGGCCCCTGAGATCCACTACCTTTACTGCAGGTTTCCTCTGTCACAGTGGGAATGGTATAGAAACTACTTCCGTGTTATTCTATACTGTTATTGGGGCATATTTTTACTTAATATAGCCCCTGGCAGATAGAAAGCATGAAATCAGGGTTAGCTCTTATTATTCTTGGAGGAAAAAACAGGATCCTCTGTTGAAATAAGTGTGAAAATACTACATAGTCTTTCCCTTTTGGAAACTGGTTAATTACATGTTAACATAGTACAATCATACTATGAGAATCCAGGCGTGCCCATAACTTGAGTCTTCTTCACTTTGCAGCTGACTGGGTCTTCAACCCATGCTCACCACCTTTTGCTTAGAAAAACAAAAATAAAAAAGAAAGTCCAGTCTGAAGTTCCATCCAATATTTTAAACACAGGTGGCTCTTGAACAACACAAATTTGAACTGCGTGGGTCCACTTATGCATAGGTTGGTATTTTGTTTTGCTTTGTTTTTTATAATACAGTAATGTAAGTGTATTTTCTCTTCCTTATGATTTTCTTAATAATATTTTATTTTATCTAGCTTACTTTATTGTAAGAATACAGTATATAATACATATAACCTACAAAATGCATGTTCATTGGCTATGTTCTTAGTAAGGCTTCTGGTCAATAACAGGCTATTAGTAGTTAAGTTGGGGGTGACAAAAGTTATACATGGAATTTCAACTGTGTAAGGGGTTGGTGCCCCTAAGCCTTGTGTTACTCAAGAGTCACCTGTAGTTCTTTTGGAAAGTGTATGGGTTCTCTTGAATAAAAGTGTTTGGGTTCTCTTGCATAAAATACCGTCTTTTATCTATCCTCTTCCCTCCTCCAAGAAGGTCAGGTGTCTGAAAGGAGATATATCATTATTGTATTGAGAGGTATGTGGCTCATAAGACCTGAAGGAATGGGGGCAAGATAGGCTCCTGGCATTCCTAGGGCTCTACCTTCACTGCCTCCTTTGCATGCTGGGCAACCTATCTGCCTAGCGGCTGTAGTAAGATGCTCTTCCTTTTAGGCTTAGGCAAAGACACTTGCAGGACTCACTGATGGACTCAGCTTCACTTTCAGCCCTTGATGTTGCTATGGACCAGAGCCTCTCCAGCTGTAACATGAATAAAAACCACCAGGACAACTTGTTAAAACACAAATTCCTGGACATCACCCCACCACCACCACCACCACCCATCCCAGAGATTCGTGTTGAATAGGGTTAGGTAGGAGACTTTAAATTTCTGAAAACTCCTAGGTGGCAATGGTGCTAACACAGCCCATCCTGGGGACACGTACTGAGTTGGAAATGCTCCCTTCTGAACTCTGTGGCTGCATCAGAGCTCTGCCTGTGCAGTCTGCCCTGAACCACCTTCTGGCTATGGCCACCTTGTCTGCATGGCTGCCATTTGAAAAGATTCTCAGGCAGGAGATTGAACCTCTCAGTATCCCTCTGTCTGATCACGCTATGTCAACCTGTTGCAATGGCTCCATGTGGGGGCGGGTGGGGGGTAGCCTGAGAGAGCGCGGCTCCTTTACCTTTGGCATTTCCCTGATGTACTGAACACTCATCCCCATCTCCCCAAGTCAGGAGAGCGGAACAGTTTTCATGCTTTTCTCGCTGTCTGCCTCTCTTCCCTGAATCTCCTTCTCATTAATTACTGGGTCTGAGAAAAGAGAAGGTTGTTTATATATTTCTCTCACACCATAATCCTCTCCTCAAAACCCTTCAGCAGTCTCCCATCTCACTCAGAATAAAAGCCCAAATCCTGATGCAGACCTCTGAGATCCCACATGGCCTGGCCGCTTGGTTCCTCTCTGATCCCACGACTCTAGCTCTTCTCCTGCCCATTCTTCTGTTCACTCTGGCTTCCTCAATGCCCCGTGAGCCCCAGGAGCACAGCTCTATGGTCGTTGCCACACCTATTAACAATATCTTGAGAACACAGTTTGGGAGACTCAGACTAGGAAGTAGTTAAATATTCCTAAAAGTATAATGAGATACTGTCACTTTGTTAAACTGAAAAGTAAAAGACATGCCATTAAGCAGAACTCAAGTACTTGTAAGAATAAAGGCACAGTCATCGAAGCAATTTGAAATTGTTAAGACCTCAACCCCAAGGAGATAGCACCTCACTGTCAAAACGGTTGAAATAAAAATCACAAGAAACAGCAAGTGTTGGTGAGGATGTAGAGGAAAATGAACCCTTGTGCACTGTTGGTGGGAATGAAAACTGGTGGAAACACGGAGAAACAGTGTGGAGGTTCCTCAAAAAGTTAAGAAAAAATGAAATAAATACCTTACAATCCAGTACTTCCACTTCTGGGATTTAAGGATACAAAAGGATCTGAAAACACTAATTCAAAAAGATACATGTGCACCCCTGTGTTTATGGCTGCATTATTGACAATAGCCAAGATATGGAAGCAACCTGGGTGTGTACTGAGAGATGAGTGAACGCGGATGTGGTACATACAAACAATGGAGTATTATTAAGCAGCAAAAAAGAAAGAACTCTTGTCATTTGCAACAAAATGGATGGATCTGGAGGGTATTATGATGAGTGAAACAAGTCAGTCTGAGAAAGATAAACACATATGATTTCACCTATATGTAGGATCTCAAAAAACAAAACAGATCAACAAACAGATACTTAAAAACAGAGAACCAAGTGGTGATGGCCAGAACGGAGAAGGGTGGAGGGGATGGGTGAAACAAGCGAAGGGGACTAAGAGTTGAAAAATATTAAGACCTGAGTCTTAGAGCTAGAAAAAATTAGGGCTGAAACTTCGTTTGGCCCCTTACCTGCTGTGTGACACTGGGAAAATTACTTAACCTTTCTAGTCCTTCTTATACTTGAAAGGAGTGTAGGCAGTCCTCACTTTGCACAGTTCCAACATGTACACATTTCATCCAGCCTCATTTAGTTAAATAACACCAGTTTCCCAACAATGCAGTTCAAATTTCAGCTACCACACATAGTAGCCGCGACAAATTTCATAAAATACAAACTTTGTTACTAGCATTTCTGTTTCAAATGTCTGTGTAAATAACAGAAGCACATCTTGGTCAATAACCAATCACATCACCGTTTTCAGAGTCTGTCCATAATAGGCACTGTGCACCTGCCATCAGTTCACGCACACACCACAAGGCCTGTGGTTGTGCTGTCTCGTTGGCTCCCAGTGATAAAACACATGTGACATTTTATAAAAATCACTGACCAAAAGAAGATTCTGGCCAAAAAGATGAAATGCAACAAAGAAATGAAAAGCAGTGATGCTGGAAATGAAATTAAAACCAAACATAAATGGAGTGACCATGGGACTGTAGCCATTGCTGCCCCTGGAGAGACCCTAGACCTGCAAGCAGAGACACTTAGAGAGGCTGCCTTAGCAACAAATGAGCAAAGTAATCACGAAGAGAAAGTGCAAGATGTCCCAGAGGAAGAGATGCTGGCAAGAATCTCCCACCACAGGAAGTCTCTAAGATACTGCATGATGTTGGTAGAGGATAAAATAGGAGAAGCTGGATCCCGCTGAGAAAGGCGCATGCCCATTTGCCAAAGAACAGAGAGGATGCTGGCTCTGATGAGGGAGCAGGAGGCTGGCTGAGGACAAAGCAAAAGCTGGCACCTTGCACCCCCTCTCCACCCACTCCCTTCAGTAATATGTGTGACATTCCTCAGGCACCCCTGACTGCCCTAAAAGAAAAACAAATAGTTAACTTGCAGAGATCACAATCCTGCAAGACAGGATTCTCCCTTGGTTTACCAATGTCCTAGAGATTTACAACAAAGAAGCTATCTTAACAATAGCACAATTTCCAGAGGCAAATAACTCAGTTCCTCAAGCCCTAAATAAAGTTAAATTTCTTCTAAACCCAAATCTCACTAACAAGGACACTTGATAGGAGAAATGTGAAACTTTATCTCTAGATCTCCAAGATACTGTCGAGAATCATTCCCAAGCATATGACCCACTGATATACATCTAAAGGGTTCTCTACAAGAAGACTTTTACTACTAGTAATACATAACCTTTCTCCCAACAATAGCTAGCCCCTCAAGTTCCTGGAGACCTTGCTTCCAAAATTCCTTGGAGACTAACATCCTCCCCTTTGGTCTCACCTACCCAACTCCTGTGTATATAATCAGCCACTCCTCAGGATAACGGGCAGCATCTCCATCTGCCCACGGGTCTTGTCCCCGTGCTCTAATAAACCACCTTTTTGCACCAAAGATGTCTTAAGAATTCTTTCTTAGCCATCGGCTCCGAACCTCACCCCACTGAACCTCATCTAGGTTCAAGAACTTCATCAGCTCCACTGTAAGATACACGACAGGAGGATGCAGGCTGGAGCTGATCACACTTTTCTCGATGAGCGTTTACTGCTTTCTGTTTATAACTTGGTCTCAGTAAGAAACAAAACACATAAGTTCTGTGTGTTTCTACTGTTTTAAATTGCAGGATGCTAATTTACTGATTTTATGAATTGTTTGATTTCCCTGTATATTTAGAATCTAACAATAGGAGAATTTTTAAGTTCTGACAAAACATTTTTTTAAAGACTTTATTTATTTATTTGACAGAGATCACAAGTTGGCAGAGAGTCAGGCAGAGGGAGAGGAAGAAGTAGGCCCCCTGCTAAGCAGAGAGCCTGATGTGGGGCTCGATCCCAGGACCCTGAGATCATGACCTGAGCCGAAGGCAGAGGCTTTAACCCACTGAGCCACCCAGGTGCCCCCTGACAAAACATTTTTAGAGTTATGGATCATTGCCATTTTTCCCATTGATTATTAGAATCTCTGGACAGTTACAGCCTACACGGTCTTGTTTATAGTCTTGTATTACCTCCCATGCAAAAGGAAAACCACCTGGATAATAAAATAATTTACCTTTCAGGGCTTAGGTCCAGATTACGTGAAACCCTGCATGGCAAGCATTGACTATGTGGTCTGGTCTGCATTAGGCTGTAAAGGAATGTTGTTTATTTTATGGGATGATTCTTTATTCTAGGAATTTTGAGGACTTATAGTTACATATGACTTATTTTTAAATTATACTTGGATGCTTTATTATTGTTGGAGATGTTTTTAAAAATATATTCCAAACTAAATACCTAAGCATGTTCTGTGGAAGAATTTGTGATAGCCATTCTCCCCTCCAAAACAACCACAAAATTTAGGAGTTGTTCATGGAAGGGAAACATGGCATTTATGAGCACTTCCATTAGGAAACGTTTCAAAAGGATTCAAATCCATTATAAATAAGACATTATTGTTTCATTTCCTTATTTTATTTTTGCCTCTCCCTGAGTTTTCCTTTAGAAAATAAGAAGTGTCAAGTTCCTATAAAAGATGCTGTTAGAGATTAAAGAATAAACATTCTCTGAAGCTCATTTGGGGAATTACTCATGAAAGTGCCTAGAACGATTACAGAAAGGGGGACTTCTCAAAGGAATCAGCACAAGGCTGATGGGGGTCTTAGATGGGGTCATGGGACCCAAGAAAAGCCCTGGAAACAGGAAGTAATTATGTGCCTGTTATTTACTGTTGGTCACATATTAAAGATAGAGGCTGAAAATACCCAGGGGATGATTTTTGTTGGTTACATGATCACGCATCCTGAAGTAGAGGAAAGCTCCTAAGAGGCAGCTGGCTGAGTGAGCTTTTTCAGAGGGGCAACTCCCGAGAGTTTTTTTGGGTGGGCGAGCAACATGGGAGTTTTGATGTTCTTGAAAGACAAGATACTTGCTAGAGCATCCAGGTGGGCTGCTGAACTGATTGATAAACTGATAAAGTGTGGCTTGCATCACCTCCTGTCCTCTTGCACAAGGGAGAAGTAATACCTGTTCAACCATTAAAATGATTCACTGCTTGGGAACAGGTGTTCTTTTTTTTTTTTTTTTAATTTTTAAAATTTATTTTCAGGGTAACAGTGTTCATTGTTTTTGCACCACATCCAGGGCTCCATGCAATCCGTGCCCTCTCCAATACCCTCCACCTGGTTCCCCCAACCTCCCACCCGCCCCCCACCGCCCCTTCAAACCCCTCAGATTGTTTTTCAGAGTCCATATTATCTCATGGTTCACCTCCCCTTCCAATTTCCCTCAACTCCCTTCTCCTCTCCATCTCCCCATGTCCTCCATGCTATTTGTTATGCTCCACAAATAAGTGAAACCATATGATAATTGACTCTCTCTGCTTGACTTATTTCACTCAGTATAATTTCTTCCAGTCCCGTCCATGTTGCTACAAAAGTTGGGTATTCATCCTTTCTGATGGAGGCATAATACTCCATAGTGGATATGAACCACATTTTCCTTACCCATTTGACCATCGAAGGGCATCTTGGTTCTTTCCACAGTTTGGTGACCATGGCCATTGCTGCTATAAACATTAGGGTACAGATGGCCCTTCTTTTCACTATATCTGTATCTTTGGGGCAAATACCCAGTAGTGCAATTGCGGCATCATAGGGAAGCTCTATTTTTAATTTCTTGAGGAATCTCCACATTGTTCTCCAAAGTGGCTGCACCAACTTGCATTCCCACCAACAGTGTAAGAGGGTTCCCCTTTCTCCACATCCCCTCCAACACATGTTTTTTCCTCTCTTGCTAATTTTGGCCATTCTAAGTTGTGTAAGGTGGTATCTCAATGTGGTTTTAATTTGAATCTCCCTGATGGCTAGTGATGATGAACATTTTTTCATATGTCTGATAGCCGTTTGTGTGTCTTCATTGGAGAAGTCTCTGTTCATATCTTCTGCCCATTTTTTATATGATTGTCTGTTTTGTGTGTGTTGAGTTTGAGGAGTTCTTTATAGATCCTGGATATCAACTTTTTGTCTGTACTGTCATTTGCAAATTTCTCCCATTCTGTGGGTTGCCTCTTTGTTTTGTTGACTGTTTCCTTTGCTGTGCAGAAGCTTTTGATCAGTGGCTTTCTTATACAGTAACAATGAAAATACAGAAAGGGAAATTAGAGAATCAATTCCATTTACTATAGCACCAAGAACCATAAGATACCTGGGAATAAACCTAAACAAAGAGGTAAAGGGTCTGTACTCGAGGAACTACAGAACACTCATGAAAGAAATTGAAGAAGACACAAAAAGATGGAAGACCATTCCATGCTCTTGGATTGGAAGAATAAACATTGTTAAAATGTCTATACTGCCTAGAGAAATCTATACTTTTAATACCATTCCGATCAAAATTCCACCGGTATTTTTCAAAGAGCTGGAGCAAATAATCCAAAAATTTGTATGGAATCAGAAGAGACCCCGAATCTCTAAGGAAATGTTGAAAAACAAAAATAAAACGGGGGGCATCACATTACCTGATTTCAAGCTTTACTACAAAGCTGTGATCACCAAGACAGCATGGTACTGGCATAAAAACAGACACACAGACCAGTGGAACAGAGTAGAGAGCCCAGATATGAACCCTCAACTCTATAGTCAAATAATCTTCGACAAAACAGGAAAAAATACACAATGGAAAAAAGACAGTCTCTTCAATAAATGTTGCTGGGAAAACTGGACAGCTATATGTAGAAGAATAAAACTCAACCATTCTCTTACACCGTGCACAAAGATAAACTCAAAATGGATAAAAGACCTCAGCGTGAGACAGGAATCCATCAGAATCCTAGAGGAGAATATAGGCAGTAATCTCTTCGATATCAGCCACAGCAAGTTCTTTCAAGATATGTCTCCAAAGGCAAAGGAAACCAAAGAGAAAATGAACTTTTGGGAACAGGTGTTCTTAAAGCAGCAGCAGTCGAGCTAAGACTGCAACCTAGTGGTGAGATTGTGTTGGGGGAAAGTGGCTGAGTTCATCTGGACTGTTGAGAAAGCGGCATCAGAATTCAAAGTGACAGTGACCTCAAAGGAGAAGTGTGCTTGTGCCCCGTCCCGTCCGGGAAGACTGAGCTCCAAATCCTGTCATACCTGGGCTGGAATTGGAGGAAGGATGACTAGAACCGGCCCTCTGATGCTGTTCACCGTATGTAGCATTTTCTATGTTCTCTGAAGTTTCTGCTCGCTTCTCTGTTTCTTTAAAGATGATGTAGAACCTTGCCAAGCCCGCTTTCACTTATCTGCTCACACTCGTCATTTCTTCTATTTACTTGTGTAATCCATTTCGTCTTAACGTAGACTTTTAGTTGCTTTTGTTTTTGGGATTGAACCAATTCAAATCCTACTGTTTCTTACTCCAAGTAAGTTTTTCATGTAAAGTGATTCTAAGTATCATTCTCATTCTTTGACTCACCAATCGTGTTCAGTTTTTTCCAGTTTGATGTAGCTTTTATTTCTTGGACATGCTTATTCCTAGTTGTACTGACCTGCAATTTCTTAGGCTATGGTATTGACGTGGAGAATGGACTGACAGAGCCACGTGCAGGCTGTGATCTTATTGAGATCATTACTTCTCTTACACAAAACATTGACTATCCAAGAAATGTCTCTCAATGAGAATTTGAGTTTTTTAAATTACTGCGTATCTTCATTTCATTTTTAAAGTCTACTTGTATCTTAAGTTTCCTCATTCATCGTTTTTAAGCATACGCTTAAAATGTATTTTTTTATCTTCATCATTAAATCATCCCTGTTCCCTAGTATTCTAATTTTTATTTGGTTTGTATTACCTTTCTTTCTACAGAGTTTTATTTTACCAGTAAAATTTCACCTATCATTTTTTTTCTTTGTTTGCTCCTCCCAAATCTCTTTTCTCTAGCAAAGCTTGGTATTTGGGTACAAAGTCTGGTTATTCTGTAGATAATAAAATCAGTCTAGTGCTTTCATGAAGGTTATGAAAATATAATTTTCATTTTCAAATATAAATTTATCCACCTCAGATCTTCCACATTTGATTCCAAAGCGTTTTTCAGAAGCTTTCTTTTTTTTTTTTTTAAATTTTATTTATTTATTTGACAGAGATTACAAGTAGACAGAGAGGCAGGCAGAGAGAGAGGAGGAAGCAGGCTCCCTGATGAGCAGAGAGCCCGATGCGGGACTCGATCCCGGGACCACGAGATCATGACCTGAGCTGAAGGCAGCGGCTTAACCCACTGAGCCACCCTGGTGCCCCTCAGAAGCTGTCTTAATTCTTCAAGTTTACGTGCTCCTGAGTGTTGGGGGTACGTGAATCCATAGCATTGTTAATGCAGACAACCCATGACTGCAAGACTCACTGCAGTGAGTTGACTGTGGGAAGCCCATCCCTGTCTGTGAGATAATGGCTTCTACATAATTCAGAGGATTTTGTTGTCTCCGGTGTCACCATAATGAAACAGTTTTGGATGTTCCTGTGCTCTTTAAAACAACGTTCCTACAAAGTACAAATTTGGACTCGATTTACATGCAATGAGCCAACAAATCAGCCACCGTGTCATCGATTCAGAAATCAATACTGTAACCGTGAATTATCGTAGAGCTTCCCCTTTCCCTCGCACTCATGTGGGCTATAGCTTATGTCACCAATTAGTGACATAAGCTCATGGTGGTTGACATGGCACTCTGAAGGCAATTTCTACTAAAGTCAAGTTTGTGGGGCAAAATTCTTTTCTGGAAATCACTGAGCAGAGTACTGAGGGAAACAAAACAAACCCCTCCTCCCCCATAAAGTTGTTATGTTTTGAAAGAAGGAGGCAGATTAATGACACAACACGGCACCTCTTGGAGCTATAGATTTTCTTTTCTTTTTTTTTTTTAAGATTTTATTTATTTATTTATTTGACAGAGATCACAAGTAGGCAGAGAGGCAGGCGGGGGTGGGGGGAAAGCAGACTCCCTGCTGAGCAGAGATCCTGATGCGGGGCTCAATCCCAGGACCCTGAGACCATGACCTGAGCCAAAAGCAGAGGTTTAACGCACTGAGCCACCTAGGCACCTCTGGAGCTATAGATTTTCAACAAATTTCTTCTACAAAGCTATGAAAATAAGGAGATATAAGGAGACATTTTTGAAAACCTTCAAAAACCTTTTTAAAAACAAGATTGTTATTAATAATTCAGATTTATTTATTACTACCGAAGTAATGTATTGAAATGAGAGTAGATTGTATAATGGAAAGTATCATTATATAGTTAAATGTTATTAACAGGAAATCATGTTGTGTAAATACGTATAAAAATACTAGAGTAAACTGAAAGCATCTTTGCAGTTTCCTTTAAGAAAAAGCTTAATCCTTGAATAATTCCTTGATTCTCAAATAGGAGGGAAACCCACAGGGTTTATTCTTCAGGTCTCAAAGAGCTATTTTATTTGGCAATCTAAATACATCTAAAAGAAATGTAAGGAATACTGTTTTATTTTCTGCTTCTTTAACAACAACAAAAAAATCTTTAGTTGGTGATTAATATTCTTTAGAGTCCATAATAAAAGCTCCTGGATACAGACTTGCTTAAGGGCACAGCACAATAGAGTAAGTTTTAGAACTAAGACTTTAGGTGAGGGAAGACAAAGCAAAGAAAATTTGGCCCACAAATTCACAGATTTGGAGAGGGCAGGAGTGGTAGGAAAAAGGAGGGTGGAGGAGGTGGTTTTAACTTAAATGATAGATGGAAATAAATGACATCAAAAGAACTGCCATGCTCTTTTAAAACACACACACACACTTTATAGGCTTAAATAGAGGATGGATGGCTAGCAAGGGAATATACCCACTCCCGGTCCTGAGGTTTTCAATGTATTGGCATATTTGGCCAGGAGCACGCAGGCTTAGGGGAAGCCAGCGGCCACAGAGCTCAGCACATCTCAGTGCAGCTTCCCTTGGCCACCAGAGCCCCCAGAAGAGAAAGAAACAACCGTTAACACTAGCTGCAGACGGTACACCTTTTAGGTCTGGGAAGCTTTATTTTGTCCTGTATTCTTTATTTATTTTATTTTTTAATTTTTTAAAGATTTTATTTATTCATTTGACAGACAGAGATCACAAGTAGGCAGAGAGGCAGGCAGAGAGAGAGAGGAAGCAGGCTCCCTGCCGAGCAGAGAGCCCAATTCGGGGCTCGATCCCAGGACCCTGAGACCATGACCTGAGCCAAAGGCAGAGGATTTAACCCACTGAGCCACCCAGGTGCCCCGTCCTGTATTTTTTTTAATACCAGGGACATACATTACTATTTAGGAAGAACTTGGGCAATATTTGCTTTTATTGGAAAAAGCAATTAAGACATCTAGGACTCTCTGGTTCTCTAGCCTCACTCAGCAACAAGCTCACTGAGAAGAAAAAGCAGAATGAATGCCCAGATATCCATGAGTGGTGTCCTGACTCCAGCTTTCTGGGATTTCGGAAAGTCTGTCCCCCACCACCCCAAATACTCTTTCCTCCTTCAATCTCATATCCCCAGATCACTACTCAGAGCAATAAACTGATGGGATGTAGAGATGTGAATCATGAATTTATGGATGAGAAATCTTGGACAAGCCACATACTTGCACACATTTGAGGAGGGTGGTAAAGCTTGGAGCCGTCTAAACATAGCTCTTATACTACTACAGAATAAAAATTCACACGGAAAAAAAGCACCATGAAGTTTATTTGCCCCTCATGATCTGTAAGGAAGTGATTCAAAATGGGGAACATGTTTTCCTAGCAAATTCTGTCACATTTTCTCCTACCTCACCTGTTCAGTGTTTGGGATAACCCTAGGTGGAGAGATCAGAAATGAGTTCCAGTCACGGTTGGCATTTCTGGTAGAACTTGCTATTCAAAGTGTGGTATGTTGACCAGTAACATGGTATCGTGTGGGGACTTGTTAAAAATGTAGACACTTAGTCTTCATCCAACACCTACAAAATTAGAATCTGCATTTAAAAAGCCTCTGGGGGGGCGCCTGGGTGGCTCAGTGGGTTAAGCCGCTGCCTCCGGCTCAGGTCATGGTCTCAGGGTCCTGGGATCGAGTCCCACATCGGGCTCTCTGCTCAGCAGGGAGCCTGCTTCCTCCTCTCTCTCTCTCTGCCTGCCTCTCTGCCTACTTGTGATCTCTGTCTGTCAAATAAACAAATAAAATCTTTAAAAAGCCTCTGGGGCGAGGCGACTGGGTGGCTCAGAGGGTTAAGCCTCTGCCTTCGGCTCAGGTCATGATCTCAGGGTCCTGGGATCGAGTCCCACATCGGGCTCTCTGCTCAGCAGGGAGCCTGCTTCCTCCTCTCTCTCTCTCTGCCTGCCTCTCTGCCTGCTTGTGATCTCTCTCTGTCAAATAAATAAATAAAATCTTTAAATAAATAAATAAATAAATAAAAAGCCTCTGGGGGATGGGGCACCTGGGTGGCTCAGTGGGTTAAAGCCTCTGCCTTCAGCTTAGGTCATGATTCCAGGGTCCTCGGATCGAGCCCCAAATCAGGCTCTCTGCTCAGCGGGGAGCCTGCATCCCCCACCCCGCCTGTCTCTCTACCTGTCTCTGCCTGCTTGTGATCTCTGTCAAATAAATAAAATCTTTAAAAAAAATAAATTAAAAAATAAAAGACCTCTGGGTAATTCGCAGCATATGACATTTGGAGAACCACCGCTTTATGTAACTTTGGACGGGTCGCTGAATCTTTCCCCTCCTTGGTTTCTCTTCAGTCAAATGTGTAGGAAATTTAAAACTGGAAGAAACCTAGTATAAGGATTAGTGGTTTAGAGCATGGACTCTGGAACTAGTGTGTCTGAGTTTGAGTCCCAACTCTGCAGCTTACTGTGTGACCTTGAGCACGTTATGTAGCTCCCCTGGGCCCCAGTTTCCTCATTTATAAAGAAAGGATTATAGTTATATCTATAAGACTATATGATATAGTCACACCTACTTCATGAAGTTGTTGTGAAAAATTGAATTTAACAAATGGAAATACTTAGGTTAGTGCTTAGTACAATGTAAGCATGATACAAGTATCAATTCTTATTATAACTTCAGATTCTTGATAACTTCCATTTTAGAACATATGGAGATGCCAACTGACAACTTTGAAAGATACTTGTGAGAGCTTTCTATTAGTGTAAGTTTGAAGAAGTGAGGAAAGCTCTATGGAGGAAGTGGGAATTTAGAATAATTTTAGGTAATGACTAAATTCAGGCATGATTAGAGACAAAAAGCAGTAGGATATTCTGGGTGAAACAGGCTTAGAGGTAGGAGTAAATATTTAGAGCAGAATAGAAGAAAGCAAGGAATCATAAAGCCTACTGGGTGCCAGGAATTTTGAAGAAGGCGTGAGGTGACTAGAGCAGAAGGCTTGTTAGGCAGTTGAGGGGCTAAGATCGCATCTTCTCAATTCCAGACTAAACACCGAGAGAAAGTGAGAGAGAGAAAGAGGGAATGGCAAAGAGACTAAAGTGATGCAGGAAAACATTAATAGACAGGAGGTCTCATGGGGAGAGAGAACAAAAGAGATAAAAAGCAAGACTGGTTACTAGACATGGAAAAAATATCGTAGAGGCGGCAGTTATAGCTCCAGGATTTTAAGTCTAAAAGACCAGGAATGGGAAGGCACCTTTAATAAAAATTAGAATAATTTAACAAAAATGAAAAAAAGCATGCTGCTTTGAGGAAAAGTTATATTTGTTCTTGGAAGTGTTGAGTATTCATGATGGGACTTCATCCAATTAATGATTGGACAGATGTACTAGAAAAAGTTGCATTTGGGAAAAGGGCCAATCATACTTCCTTTTATTTTTGTATTACTGAGCACATTACTACCATGAATATAAAAGTAAAACCTCAGAATTCTAGAACAACATCTTTGTTTTCTTTATACATTTCAAATTCTCAGAATCTGCCTACTAAATATTTTTTAAGTAAGTTTAAGTGAAATGAATTGCAGTATTGGTGTTTTGTAGATCAATAAGAAAACTTGGAAGACAAGTCAGATCCATTATCCGGTGTGCTGATCCCTGACAACATTTACACTGGCCTCAGAGGAATTAAGAACAAATGAACAGGCAGCCTTAAACTATTCTAAAGACTCCTAGACCTAGAAGGCAAAGATCTTCATCTTTTTGTTCAGGAAAGACACTGGCGCAGTTCCTGTCCACGAGACGACCCACCAGCCTCAGTGATGTTGGCCACGGTCTCTTGCCTTTAATAACAGGAGCAGCACGACTGACAGAGCCGTGGGTTGTGTGTCATCACAGCGCTGATCCCTGGGTGGAAAGTGCATTTGTGAGCAAATCGGGTACCGCCTAGCAACTGTCCCTAGGAGGAGGGGCCTGGGAGTCAGCCGTGGATGCCTTCGGAAGCCACCCGCTTGTTTCTACACGCTTCATAGGATACTTGTTTTGGATCATTTGGATTCCAGTTTTAAGGTACAGTTTTGCTTAGCAAACTCTTCATACCAAATATTTTGCTTTTTAGTGACTGACACACTAAACCTGATAGGACCAGTTTCCGTGGCTCGCCAAGTCTAGCGAGCAGAGGTTCAAGCCTAATGGAGTGTCTCAAGTCAGGAGCTTCTGCATTTTAGAAGCGGCTGATGTCCGCTCCTGCTGGGCCTGCCGCGTCTGTGAGCGGCCTGAGACGACACCCAGATTGACACCCACTTCTGAGAGTGTAAGATGTGGTACTGAACATACCCCAGGATCTTTGAACTTCCAGCTCTCCTCCGGGGAAGCCTCCCCGCCCACTCCGCCCCTCACGACTCGCGGGCTCTGCCCGGCCTTCGCAGCAGGAGCAACTCAGCCAACCGCGGTGAAGCCGGAGTTTCCAGAGGAACCCGGTTAGGCCAGAACTCGATGGGGGGCGAGGGGCAGACCCTCGAGTACGAGTCTCTCCAGGGACAAAAGCACTGGAAGCCCCAGGGAGTGCGGTGAGGGCCGCAGCCTCGTCCTGCCTGCGAGCCTCGAGACCCTCGGGCGGTTCTGCTCCCGTCGCCGCCGCTGGTTCAGAGCCGCGGGTCGTTCCCAAGCAGCCGCGTGCTGTCGGTCAAACGCGCGCGCTCTCTCGTCCCCGTGGCTGCGGGGACGCCGCGCCCCCTTTCCTTGCTCGTTTTCCCGCTCTGGGCTCTTCCCTCCATCCCGCGGGACCCTGAGAGCAGTTCCCTTCGAAAACCCGTTTCCCTCGACCCACTTACAGGATATCCCACCGCATCCGTGTTCTGTGACGTGAGGGGGAGACCCAGGGCCGTTCCCAGGGCCCCCACGGAGGCTGCTCCCCGCCGGCCACCAGGCCGCCGTCAGCCAGGACGGGCTGTGCTGCTCTCCGGGGCCGCGGCCGCCTTCTGGTCGTTCCCGCGAGGAGCCGCTCACACTCGGGAGGAAACGCCGCCTTCCAGGACGTGGGGCTGACGCGGACTGTGCTGGGGACGCTGGAAGGACGACCGGCCTTTCTGCCCCTCCGCTTCCACGTCTGGGGAAAGAGCATCGGAATCTCGCTCTGGAGGTTTACGGAGCTTCATGTCCTCACAAACCTTCACTGACCGCCGTCCGCCGAGCAGCCTTCGGAGTCTGAGAAGAACGATTCCGGCCTCGTGGAGCTCGTCGCGTCGTGAGGCAGCGAGTCCTGAAACAAGTAAATGCGCGTCAGTCACGGAGTCCCGTGTGGAAGGAAGCGGAGGCGGTGACGACGCGCCTCTTCGGAGGAACGACCCGGCGGGGACAGCGGGACGAGCGGGCGTCAGGCGGTGCGGCAGGGACGGTGCGGACACGGCGAGAAGCAGCTCGACGCCCCCCGGACATGGACGAGGACTGTGGGGGGAGCACCGTGAGGGGAGCGCGTCGCGGCGCGCGGCGGGAGGTGTGGCGGGACGGACTTGTGGGCCGGAGCCGGACGGCCGGGGAAGGGGTTTAGTATCACCTTGACCGCAGAGGAGCAGTGGTTTCCCGAAGCCTGTCAGGGGACGCGCGCCCTTAGCAGACCTCCCTGAGGAGGGCAACGGTTGGGGGATGGGCGAAGCGGGTGAGAGGTCGTGGGGGAGACACCCGCGGACGGACGAGTCACAGGAGCAGAAGGCGCAGCGCAGGGAACACGGTCGGTGGTAGACGGAGTGGCGGACCGGACGACGGCCACAGCCCGGACGGCGCCGGCTGGGAGCCGCGCTCGGGGTGAGCACAGCGGCGCACAGACCGGTCCGGTCGCGAGGTCGTGCCCGAGAGCAGCGCGACACGGTGCTTCCGCGAACACTCGAGAGCTCCCTGACGACGGCGCCGGAAGTCCGGGAGTTCTGTGGTGAAAGGAATCATATTCACGGGGCCTCGCTTCCCAGTGTGTATGAATTCACTGGACCAGGGCCTGGCTTGTCCCTCGGCCCCAAACTCCGGCTGCCCCGTCCCCCTGATGAGCGCAGCCACCGCCACTCTTTGGAGCGCCCGCCTGCACAACTCCCAGGCGCCTCTGCGGCGGCTCGAGGGCAGGGACCGCCCGGCGGGTGAGACCAGACGCGCCGGAAGCTCCTCCGACCACGACTTCGTAACTTCCTCGTTCCGGCCCCACCGACGCGGGTCCAGGTCCCCGCAGGGCTAGGAGATGAGAAAGGAAAAGCCCTTCAGGCTAGGGCCAAGTTGTGCAGGGATGCTTTGAGCCTCAGGAATTTGAAATTTATCCTGTGAGAAAAGAAAAGCCACACTGAACATTTACAGTCTCCTAAACATGCACAATATTCATTGAATGTATCAAAATTAAAAGATTACATCGAAATCTCATTCTTACCCTCGCCTGTCCACCTTTTCCCTCCAGCTGCTGGATTATTATCTCTATCAGCTTGTGCGTGGTCCAGTGTTTCCCTGCGCATGTACGCGAGCGTGAGTGCACGGTGGCCGCAGTCGTTTACATAGAAGAACCGAAAATACACACTGTTTTGTTCTTTACCTTTTCGAACACGAAAATTCATCCTGGAGATGTTTCCAAGTCAGTAGTTGGTAAGGATGTTCCTTATTCTCTCTTGCAGATGCACAGTTTCCTATTGTCCACATATCCCATGACTTACCCAACCAGCCCCTACTGCTGCGTGCTTCTGTTCCAATCTTCTGATCTTACAAAAATCCTGCAAGGGATATCCTTGCACAACTGTTGTTTCATATTAGTACAAATAATGTATGCATGTATACATGTTATTTGTGATATCTATATCAATCTATATCTATACTGGAATTCCTGGAAATGAGATTTTTGGGTCAAGAGTAAGTGTATCTGAAATTCTAGTAGATGTTTCCAGAAAATCCTTCCTGGTGGTTATTCCATTTCCTCCTTCTACAAGCGCTGTTTGAAAGTGTCTGCTTCCCCAGAGCCTCTCCTGCAGTGTGCTAGAGAACTTTTGGATTCTGCTAATCTGATAGTTGAGGAATTGTTATCTTGGTGGAATATTAATTTGTATTTTTGCCAGTGAAGTTTGGCAATTTCTCATATGTTTAGTGAAAATTTCTTTCCCGTGACCTATCCATTCATATCCTTTGCCCACATTCATATAAAGTTGATCTTTTCCTTTATTTCTATAAATTTACATATATGTGAATATATATACATATATAGAGAGAGAGAATGTAAGTATTTATTCTGTACTGTGAGTCACAAATGTCTTTCTTACTTTGTCATTTGTACTTTGATTTTGCTGTTGGTATATTTCTAACCTGCAAAAGTACTTGTTTTTGTGTTTACTTTTAACTGTCAGCCTTTCTGGATTCTGAATCATCATTAGAAAGGTCTTCCCAAGGATAAAATAAAACTCACCTACTGTTTTCTAATGTGTTTATTATTTCATGTTTTTACATTTAAATCTGTGATCCATGTGGATCTCTCTGCTTATCCTGATACATAGCAAGAGTATGGAATATGCTTTACTTTTTTCCAACTTGATTCCCAGTTTTTCCAACACTATGTATTGAAAAGACTATCTTTATGTTTGATTTGGCATGCAGTCTTCATTTCACACTAAATTCCCTTATGCATTCAAGTTTATTTCTGGACTTTCTATTCCATTCCATTAGTTTATCTTTTCATAAGCCAATCCTGCACTTTTATTTTTTTATATAATGTTTATTTTAGTTTAAGTCTGCTATACTTAACATCCAGTGTTAACGTTAGTTTCAGGAGTACAATATAGTGATTCAACAATCCCATACGTTACTCAGTGCTCATCATGATGAGTGTGTCCTCTTGAATTCCCGCCACCTTGTCCACCCACCCACCTCCCCTCTGATGGTTTGGCAACCCTCAGTTTATTCTCGGTAGTTAAGGGTCTGTTTTGGTTTGTCTCTCTTCCTTCATTGTTCAGTTGTTTTCTTTCTTACATTCCACATAGGAGTGAAATCACATGGTATTAGTCTTTCTGTAGCTTACTTTGCTTAGCATTATTCTCTCTAGTTCCATCCATGTCATTGTAAATGGCAAAATTTCATTTTTTTAATGGATGGGTAATAGTTCCTTTTACACACACACACACACGCACACACACACACACACGCAATGTCTCCGTTATTCACCTACCAATGGACATATGAGTTGCTTTCATATTTCAGCTATTATAAATAATGGTGCTCTAAACATCAGCGTGTGTATATCTTTTCAAATTAGTGTTTTCATTTTCTTTGGGTAAACACCTAGTAGTGTGATTACTGAATCATATGGAAGTTCTATTTTTAACATTTGAGGAACCTCCATACTCTTTTCCACAGTGGCTGCATCAGCTTGCATTCCTTCTGAAAAGGGTTCCTTTTTTTCTACAACCTCACCAACACTTGTTTCTCTTATTTTTGATCTGAGCCATTGTGACAGGTGTGAAGTGATAGGTCATTGAGGTTTTTATTTGCATTTCCCAGATGAATAGTGATGTTGAGCATCATGTATCGGCTATCTGTGTATCTTCTTTGGAGAAACGTCTGTTCATGTCTTCTGCCCATTTTTAATAGGATTATTCATGTGCATGCGTGCATGTGTGTGTGTGTGTGTGTGTGTGTGTGCGCGTGCGCGTGTGTTGAGTTGTATAACTTCTTCATATATTTTGGATACTAACCCTTTATCAGATATGTGATTTGCAAATACTTTCTCCCATTCACTACATTGTCTTTCAGTTTTTTTTTCTTTACGAGTTTGTTTATTTGACTGAGGAGAGAGAGAGTGAGGGAGAGAGAGCATGAGCCCCTGGGAGAGGGAGAAGAGACACCTTGCTAAGCAGGGAGCCCTATGCAGGGGTCAAATCAGGAACCCTGTGAACATAACCTGAGCTGAAGGTGCCGCTTAATCGGCTAAGCAACCCAGGTGCCCCAAATGTCTTTTAGCTTTGGTGATGGTTTCTTTTGCTGTGCAGAAGCTGTTTATTTTGATGTAGTCCTAATAGTTTAGGTTTGCTTCTGTTTCCCTTGCCCCAGGAGACATGCCTAGAAAAAATGTTGCTATTGCCAATGTCAGAGAAATTACTGCCTGTTCTCTTCTATTATTTTTAGGTTTTGATTCTCACATTGAGGTCCTTAATCTGTTTTGAGTTAACTTTTGTGTGTGCTGTAATAAAGTGGTCCAATTTCACTCTTTTGCATGCAGCTGTCCAGTTTTTCCAGCGCCATTTATTGAAGAGCTGTCTTTAACCCATTGTATGTTCTTGCCTCCTTTATTAAAGATTAATTGACCATCTAATTGCAGGTTTATTTCTGAGCTCTCTATTCTGTTCTATTGATCAATGTGTCTTTTTGTTTTGGTACCATGCTGTTTTGATTGCTACAGCTTTGTAATATGACTCGAAATCTGGGATTTTGATACCTCCAGTTTTGTTTTGGTTTGGTTTGGTTTCATTTGGTTTGGTTTCAAGATCTCTGTGGCTATTTGGGGTCTTTTGTGGTTCCATATAAATTTTAATTGTTCTAGTTCTGTGAAAAATGCTATTGGCATTATGATAGGAATTACATTAAATCCGTAGTTTGTTTTGGGTAGTATGGACATCTTAATAATATTTGTTCTGCCATAGGGTACCTGGCTGACTCAGTCAGTAGAACATGCAACTTCCTTGATCTCAGGGTTCAAGCCACACATTAGGTGTAGAGATCACTTAAAAAACTTAAAAAAAAAAAAACAACCAATACTTGTTCTTCTAACCCATGAGCATGAATGTCCTTCCATCTCCAAATCCTTTATAGATGTTTTATAGTTTTCAGAGTACAAGTCTTTCACCTGTTTGGTTAAGTTTATTCCTGGATACTTTATTACTTTTGGTGCAATTGCAACAGGATTGTTTTCTTAATTTCTGTTGCTACTGCTTCATTATTAGTTTATAGAAATGCCATGGATTTCTGAACATTACTTTTATATCCTGCAAACTGATTGAATTCATTTATCAGTTCTAATAGTTTTTCAGTGGAGTTTTTAGGGTTTTCCATATACAGTAACATGTCATCTACAAATAATGAAAGTTTTACTTCTTCCTTACCAATTTGGATGATTTTCATTCCTTTCTCTTGTCTGATTGCTGTGGCTGATATTTCTAATATTAAGTTGAATAAAAGTGGTGAGAGTGGACATCCTTGTCTTATTCCTGATCTCTGGGGGAAAGTTCTCAGTTTTTCACCATTAAGTATAATATTAACTGTGGGTTTTTCATATATGGCTTTTATTATGTTGAGTTATGTTCCCCCTAAACATACTTTGTTGAGGGTTTTTATCATGAATGGGTGTTGTCCTTTGTCAAACGGTTTTTGTGCTTCTATTGAAATGATCATATGGTTTTTATCCTTTCTCCTGTTAATGTGATGTATCATGTTGATTGATTTGTGAATATTGAACCACCTTTGCATCGTGGGAATAAATCCCACTTGATCATGGCGAATGACTTTTTTAAGGTATTGTGAGATTCAGTTTGCTAGTATTGAAGATTTTTGCAACTATGTTCATCAGAGATATTGGCCCATACTTCCCTTTTTTGTAGTGTCTTTATCTGACTTTGGTGTCAGGGTAATGCTGACCTCATAGAATGAATTTGGAAACTTTCTTTCCTCTTCCATTTTTTGGAATAGTTTAAGAAGAAAATTTAAAAAAAAATACATGTACTCCATGCCCACCATGGAGCTTGGACTCACAACCTTGAAATTACACTCTACTAACCGAGCCATCCAGGCACCCCTAACCCTTCTTTAAACATTTGATAGTATTCGCCCGTGATGCTGTCTGGTCCTGGACTTTTGTCAAGAGTTTTTTGATGGATGATTCAATTTTATTGCTGGCAATTGGTCTGTTCAAACTTTCTACTTCTCCCTGATTCAGTTTGAAATGATACATGTTTCTAGGAATTTATCCGTTTCTTCTAGGTTGTCCAATTTGTTGGTGTATAATTTTTATAGTATTCTCTTATAATCCTTTGTATTTCTGTGGTGTCACTTATTATTTCTCTTTCATCTCTAATTTTGTTTATTTCAGCTCTCTTTCTCACAGTCTCTCTTTTTTATGAACCTGGCTAAGGGTTTATCAATTTTGTTATCTTTACAAACCAACTCCTGATTTCATTGACATCTTGTTGTTGTTTAGTTTCTATCTCATTTATTTCTACTTTAACCTACATTATTTCCTTCCTTCTACTGGTTTGGGGTTTTGTTCATTCTTCTTTTTTTTGTTCCTTTAGGTGTAAGGTTAAATTGTCCATTCAATGTTTTTCTTGCTTCTTCACATAGGCCTGTATTGCTATAAACTTCCCTTTTAGAACAGATTTTGCTGCGTCCCAAAGCATTTGGACTGTTGTGTTTTCATTTTCTTTTGTGTGCCGGTATGTTATTTCCTCTCTGATTCCTCAGTTGACCATTCATTGCTTGGTAGCATATTGTTTCACCTCTTTGTATTTGTGCTCTTTACAGATTTTTTATTATGGCTGATTTCTGATTTCATAGCATTATGGGCAGAAAAGATGCACAGTATGACTTTGAACTTCTTTAATTTGTTGAGACTTATTTTGTGGCCCAATATGTGATCTAAACTAGAGGCTATTGCATGTGTTCTTGAAAACAATGTGCATTCTGCTGTTTGGGATGGAGTGTCCTGAATATATCTGCTAGATCCATTTGGTCCAGTGTGTCATTCAAAGCCACTATGTCCTTGTTGGTTTTCTTTTAGGACAATCGCTCCATTGATATAAGTCGGGTATTAAAGTCCCCTACTATAGTTGTGTTCCCATTGATTACTTTATCTTTGTTATTAACTGTATTATGCATTTGAGTGCTCCCAGGTTAGGTGCATAAACACAATTGTTATATCTTCTTGTTGGATTGCTCCCTTTATGATTATATAGTGTCCTTCTTTGTCTCCTGTTAGTCTTTGTTTTAAAGTCTATGTAGTGTCCTTTTTCTCTCGGTACAGTCTTTTTTTTAACTCTATTTTGTCCAACAAAAGTACTGCTACCCCAGCTTTCTTTTCACATCCACTTGTATGAAAAATACTTCTCTATCCCTTTACTTTCAAACTTCAGGTGAGGTGTCTTTAGGTCTGAAATGAGTCTTTCATAGGCAGCACAGAGATGGGTTGGTTTCTTATCCATCAGTCACCCTATGTCTTTTGATTGGACCATTTGGTCCATTTACATTCAAGGTAATTATTGATAACTATGTACATACTGCCATTTTATTACTTGTTTTGTGACTGTGTTTATAGTTCTTCTGTGTTCCTTTCTCCTCTTGCTCTCTTGTGTCACAGTCGGCTTTCCATAGTGATATACTTGGATTCCTTTATCTTTTGCATTTCTATGACTGGTTTTTGACTCGTGGTTACCATTTGGTTTGTATATAACATCTTCTGCACATAGCAGTCTATATTAAGTTCGTGGTCACTTAAATTTGACTCCATTCCTTACTTTTCTGTTCTCCATGTTTTAGGTATATGGTGTCATACTCTACAATCTTTTATTTTGTGATTCCCTTGACTGATTTTTATAGATATAAAAATATGAAAGCTCCTTTAGTGCTTCCTAGGTTTTTTTTCCCTACTTAAGGTCTTTCTATATTCAACCATGTAACTTGCTTTGGCCAGTGGAACCTAAGAAAAATGTCTCCTATCCTGGTACTTTAGGGGTATCTTGTACTGGGACTTTAGGGTATCTCCTCTGTGAGCTGCATGTGTGCTAGCAGTGGGGGTGATATGCATTTGCCCTTGGCACAGTCATCTGCAGTGGCTCTCTTTGCCTGTTGTGGGCAGGGTTTGGTCCTATTAGTGAGCCAATCTGGGGCCATGCTGGGCTTCAGTTGAGTCAGAACAGGCATTTCCCAGAGATGCAGTAGCATCAAACTACAGGAATTCCCTGTTCCCTGTGTTGTCCCCTAAGGTGCTTTCACTGGTGGGTGGGGATTGTGGTCAGATTGGCCATCGGGCCCCAACCCACTGCTGGGCCCCAATCGGATGGCTGTATGTGGTCATCTTTTCCTCTCTCCAGGACAGGAGTGACTTCGGAGTCGTGCTAGCCCCTTTCAGGGCTGCTTGCACATTACTAGGCTTGTGACACTGTTTTGGAAGGGCTGTGGCCAAGAGCATGTTGGAAGGGTGGATTCACAGAAGTTCAAGGGTGTGGGACACGGGATATTAGCAAGGTTCACAAGGGTCTGCTGGGGGGTGGGCGGAACCTATGGTTGAAGCCTGGCTGGAGCTGGCATCTCTGCAGGGAACTCTGGGGCAGGGTATACTGATAGCGGGATAGGTAGCAAGCGTCTACTGTGCTGGTGTTTATGCTGGTGTGCACGGGAGGGAAATAGTATCTGCCAGCTCCTCTGCTCCTGAAGAAATCTCCCAAAGATTCTTGTCCCTCCAGCACATTTTCTGAGATTGGTAAACACATCTCCCTCCTGTATACCCTAGGTTTTGTCAAAATGCTGCTTCTAGGTTTTATCTCTTGTGGGGCTGTTTGTTGTACTGTCTCTTTAAGGGAGGGGACTGAGTTTTCTCTTTCCTTCCTGGCTCGTCCACAGTCAAGCCATTAAGTTTTAAAGTTCCAGGTTTTGTCCTGCTGATTGTAAGAAATCACAAGAAATTTGGCCCCTCCAACGTTCAAAGCCAAATGTTGTGGGGATTCCTGTAAGAATCTGTTTCTCTCCTGCCCATGGCTCCCTCCCTCCTGCAGATGCTCCCTTAAGTCTGTTCAGCTCTGGACCACATCTGTGCCCTTTATGCCCTCTTCAGTGCTGTCTCTTCCCTCTATTTCGCTATGGAGTTTGTCCTGCCAGCCTTCAGGGTGTCTTCTGGGATATTTACTCTTATGTGAACATTACCTAGTTGTGTCCATAGGACAAGAACGGGTTAGAACGAAGACAAGGTTCCGGATAGCCGTCCTTGGAGGCAGGGCCTGCGTTGCTCCGGTGTCTGGAATGTGCGTGTGACAGCTTCCCCCAGCCATTCTCATCTGGTCCTTCTTTAGTGGTTATTTATTCTACAGAGCCATGAACTTCTTGTCCCTTACAAGGAGGATATATGCTCTTTACAAAGCGTGTGTAAAGTGGGGTGGGGATGCAGGTCCCGGCAAGAACAGAAGCAGGAAAAAGGAGCAAAAAGTAGATTTTTATGGAGTCCTATATGTTTCCTGTCACACTGAGACCTTGCTGAGTTGTTTCTGTCATCATTTTAACTTGCTATCTCTTGGATTTTCCAGATGTACAATCATACCATCTACAAATATAGAGGTGGTTTTTATTTTTTTTCAATAGTTATACCTTTAATTATCTGTGGTATTGAAGGTTATTAGGGAATCAATTAGATAATAAAAAGTATTAGTGATAATTTGGGGGATCTTTGTCTATTTTCTGACTTTAGGAGGAACATCTCCTGTGTTTCTCTGTTAGGAAAAATTCCAGCCTTAGGGTCAATATAAAATATGTATGCATATTTTATGTATAAGCATATAAAGGAAGTTTTCATCAACTCT
Organism: Mustela erminea; assembly: GCF_009829155.1. Taxonomy (NCBI): domain Eukaryota; kingdom Metazoa; phylum Chordata; class Mammalia; order Carnivora; family Mustelidae; genus Mustela; species Mustela erminea. The sequence continues at coordinate 2,897,230 of NC_045621.1, forward strand.
TGGAGTACTTTTAAAAAAAATCTAGAGTTGATTTGATTTTTATCAAATTACTTTCCAACAACCATGTACATGAACACAAGCTTTTTTCCATGGATTTATTAATATGCTAAAATACTTTAATATATTTTGTACTATTGAACCATTCTTGGGCAAGTGGTAGGGGAGGAACCCATTTGATTATGATTCATTATTCTCTTAAGGTAGTTTGTTAATATTTTATTGCCTTTCTTAGTTGATATTCAATAGTAAAATTGACCATTTTTTATAATTTATTAGGTTTTAGTATCAATGTTATAATTTATAAAAATAATCTGGAAGTTTTCATTTTTCTAAGATATGAGAAAGTTTAAATAGCATTAGAATTATTTGTTCTCTAAAGATTCCTTTGGGCAAGGCTGTACACTTGAGTGGATAAATACCATGAATTACATCTATAAAATGAGATATTATTTAGCAATTAAGAGAAATGAAGAGCTCATAAATGTTAAATCATCACTAAACCTTGAAAATACTATGTTAAATGCAAGTACCAGTCAAAAAGTACCATGAATTATATGACTCCGTTTATATGCAATATCTAAAATAGACAAATTTATAGAGACAGAAAGTAGATTAGTGGCTGCTTAGGGCTAGAGAAGGAGTACTGGGTGAAAGAGAGGAGTGACCGTTAACAGACCACACAATGGTACTTTTGAGGAGTGGAATACGTATTTGCAACATATATAAGCAAAAACTAGTTTATAACCATTCCTTTAGGATTTTCCTCAATTCTAACACACCATTTTAATATTATCTCAAAGTATTAAACCTTAGTATTCTCAGCTATACTTATGCTACTACAACCTAATTTATTTATTTCCATGGAAATTGAGTTCTGTAGAATTTTCAGATCTGCTGGGTTGAGTTTTGGTTGATTAGGCTTTCCTGGAAAATTATCCATTTCATCCAGGTTTATTTATTTTCAGAGAGTTGTGCAAAGTAACTTCTTGATTTCCTTTGTTTCTGTGATTATTTCTGTCTTCCTATATCTTATTTTTTTGAACTTTTGATCTGTTTTGGATTAGAAAGTACATTAAAGTGTCCTATTTTTAGTGTGTTTCTGTTTCTCATTGTATATTCTAGCATTTTTACCTCATAGAGTTATTGCTAAGTTATTTGGTACGTAAGTATTCATATCTTATCTTCCTTGTGAATTTTTACCTTTAGCACTGAAGCTTTTTAAATTGCTTTTTGGTTTGAATTCTATCTTCACTAATATAAAACCAGGGCCCGTGCTTTCTTTGTATTCATATTTGCTCATCCCTTCATGTTTATCTTTACTGAATGGCATTGCCTGAGGAGTATCTCTTATTTACAACATAGGGCTGAGTTTTGCTTTGCAATAACAGTATGACTTCTCTAATGCACACAAGGGGGGGGGGTAGGGAGTCTACCTCTTTTATACCTTTTTTTTTTTTTAATCCTTCTCCACTCTCAGGGAGAAGGTATAAAATACTATGGCCATTTGGACAGGGACTAGGTCCACTCCAGACAATGATGTGGACTGTCTGTGAGGGAGCTGACAGAGAGTGGAGAAGAGCTATACACCTGCAGGCAGATCCCTCACCTGAGACCCTTTTCCAAGGCTTACTTAAGAATCTGTGCATACAAGTACTAGAAGACAAAGCCAGCATTTTAACATGCACTCCCCATAGTACATCAGTGGCTGCTCAGTAGTAGCCCCAGAAGCAGGGACAGCCAACACAGAGGACTGCAATTTTCCACAATCAAAGGAAGAAACATTTTTCTCTCTCCTTTCCCCTGCTATTTTTGCCCCAAACACAGAAGGGCTAGAAAGAGGATGAGGAGGTCTGTGGGAGCCAGACCCTTGTCTGTCCTCACTCTAAGCTGACAGAGCCATGTTTTAGCCCAAGTTAAGGGAGGATAGGAGAAGAACTGTCCGTCAGAATTTTTGTATTTCTGATCATTGGAAATGGCTGAATGGCTGTAGAATTAGGTCAAGAGCATTAAAGGAGCCCCTTCACAACAGAAAAGAGGAATTTAACAGCACAGAGAGGATACAGAGGAAAACAAGAAGTAGACATGGAAGATGCAGGAGAGAAGGCGGCAAATCAACGGAGCCAGGTCCTCAAGGAAGCTAAACGAGTTGGAGGCAATGGAGTCTGGGCTTGAACAGGAGAAGACAAATTTCATCCTCCAACAATGGAGGAAAAGCTTTTAAGAAATGGTATGAACACAGGTGATCATGAACACAAGAGTCTGGAAAGCTGATAACCTCAATTTTCTTAATGAAGTAGGAAGTGAGGATGTCTGGTGAGAATGAGGACAGCTTGAATAATGAAGAAGATTTAGAATGTTCTTTGGAATACTAATGTCAAAATTGATCTAAGTTGGATAAAGAAAAATAAATTACTTTTTTTCTCTACTAGCAACAAGTTTTAAAAGGGGGGGAAAAAAACCCCAGAGGATCATCTTTAAAAAATAAATAAATAAATAAAATGTTATGTAAAGACCTCAATGTTTTTAGATAGATATACTACTAAAAAACATGAATTCTCCCAAAATTAAGCAAATGTAATACAATCCTAATTTAAATTTCACTAATATTTGGGAGGAATTGGATAAAGTGATCTTAAAGTTTATATGAGATAATAAATGTAAATAAGACTAGTGAGGAATGACTTGCCTTACAAAATTAAAGCATATCACAACCTGCTTATAATGGCTTTGATTTTGGCTTAGAAAGAGGCAAGTCAGAGGATAGAATACAGAGAGATCAGAAATAGATCCCAGTACATGTGGCTATTTGATATATAACAAAAATGGTATTTTAGTTAAAAGTGGAAAGATGGGTTATTTTTTAAATGGTGCTGACCTAACAGCCTGTTCATCTGGAAAAGAGTACTTCAAAGTAAATTCCAGATTGATTAAAGAAAAGGAGGAAGAAATAATAGGCTTCATATGCACAGAAATATCCCTCAAGTTGTTGATTACCTGAGATAGGGCTGAGAAACTATAAAAAAAAGATACACATAATTTATAATTTTAATCCATCTGCAGAGGATCAAATGTCAACCTAAAAGAAATGAATATTGCACTTCAATAAAAATTTAACTTTGAAAGAGGAAATAATAACTTAGGGGAAATGATCTGAAATAGATGATATAGATATATCTAAACTATATAAAAAGTGCTTACAAATGGATAAAAACCTAAATAGCCAAAAAGAAAAAAATGGACAAATGAGATTTGGACAAAGCAAATTCAGGAGGCCAATAAGCATGAACTTGTGCTCAGCCTTGCTGGGTGTTCGGGAAACGCACATAAAACCAGCATGATACATCACCACATAGCCATTCTATCAGCCATTAGATTAGCCATTAAATCAGCCCAAATAAAAAGTGGGAATAGTTCTCACTGGAGAGATTTGGGGAGAAGGATATTCTCGTGCATGTGGAAAGGCCAACTGTTTCAGCCTTTTTGAGAAGAAATATGGATTAAAATCCACCACGGATGTTGAACCAACCTTGCAGCCCTGGAATAAATCCCACTTGGTTGTGGTGAATAATCCTTTTAATGTACTGTTGAATCCTATTGGCTAGTATTTTGGTGAGAATTTTTGCATCTGTTTTCATCAAGGATATTGGTCTATAGTTCTCTTTTTTGATGGGATCCTTGTCTGGTTGTGGGATCAAGATCATGCTGACCTCATAAAATGAGTTTGGAAGTTTTCCTTCCATTTCTATTTTTTTGGAACAGTTTCAGGAGAATAGGAATTAGTTCTTTAAATGTTTGGTAGAATTCCCCCGGGAAGCCGTCTGGCCCTGGGCTTTTGTTTGTTTGGAGATTTTTGATGACTGTTTCAATCTCCTTACTGGTTATGGGTCTGTTCAGGTTTTCTGTTCTTCCTGGTTCAGTTGTGGTAGTTTATATGTCTCTAGGAATGCATCCATTTCTTCCAGATTGTCAAATTTGTTGGCGTAGAGTTGCGCATAGTATGTTCTTATAATTTATTTCTTTGGTGTTAGTTGTGATCTTTCCTCTTTCATTCATGATTTATTTATTTGGGTCCTTTCTCTTTTCTTTTTGCTAAGTCTGGCCAGGGATTTATCAATATTATTAATTCTTTCAAAGAACCAGCTCCTGGTTTCTATTTCATTGATTTATGCTCTGATCTTTATGATTTCTCTTCTCCTGCTGGGTTTAGGATTTCTTTCTTGTTCTTTCTCCAGCTCCTTTAGGTGTAGCGTTAGGTTGTGTACTTGAGACCTTTCTTGTTTCTTGAGAAAGGCTTGTACTGCTATATATTTTCCTCTCAGGACTGCCTTTGTTGTGTCCCACAGATTTTGAACCGTTGTGTTTTTATTATCATTTGTTTCCATGAATTTTTTCAATTCTTCTTTAATTTCCTGGTTGACCCATTCATTCTTTAGAAGGATGTTGTTTAGTCTCCATGTATTTGGGTTCTTTTCAAATTTCCTCTTGTGGTTGAGTTCTAGCTTCAGAGCATTGTGGTCTGAAAATATGCAGGGAATGATCCCAATATTTTGATACCGGTTGACACCTGATTTAGGACCAAGGGTGTGATCTATTCTGGAGAATGTTCCATGTGCACCCGAGAAGAATGTGTATTCTGTTGCTTTGGGATAAAATGTTCTGAATATATCTGTGATATATTCAGATATATCAGATATATCAGATATATCAGATATATCTGGTCCACTGTGTCGTTTAAGGCCTTTATTTCCTTGTTGATCTTTTGCTTGGATGACCTGTCCATTTCAGTGAGGGGAGTGTTAAAGGGATAAAATGTTCTGAATATATCTGTGATATCCATCTGGTCCACTGTGTCGTTTAAGGCCTTTATTTCCTTGTTGATCTTTTGCTTGGATGATCTGTCCATTTCAGTGAGGGGAGTGTTAAAGTCCCCTACTATTATTGTATTATTATTGATGTGTTTCTTTGATTTTGTTATTAATTGGTTTATATAGTTGGCTGCTTCCACGTTAGGGGCATAGATATTTAAAATTGTTAGATCTTCTTGTTGGACAGATCCTTTGAGTATGATATAGTGTCCTTCCTCATCTTTTATTATAGTCTTTGGCTTAAAATCTATTTGATCTGTTAGAAGGATTACCACCCCTCCTTTCTTCTGATGTCCATTAGCATGGTAAATTGTTTTCCACCCCCTCACTTTAAATCTGGAGGTGTCTTTGGGTCTAAAATGAGTTTCTTGTAGGCAACATATAGATGGGTTTTGTTTTTTTATCCATTCTGATACCCTGTGTCTTTTGATTGGGGCATTTAGCCCATTAACATTCAGGGTAACTATTGAGAGATATGAATTTAGTGCCATTGTATTGCCTGTAAGGTGACTGTTACTGTATATTGTCTCTGTTCCTTTCTGATATACTACTTTTAGGCTTTCTCTTTGCTTAAAGGACCCCTTTCAATATTTCCTGTAGAGCTGGTTTGGTGTTTGCAAATTCTTTTAGTTTTTGTTTGTCCTGGAAGCTTTTTATCTCTCCTATTTTCAATGATAGCCTAGCTGGATATAGTATTCTTGGCTGCATGTTTTTCTTGTTTAGTGCTCTGAATATATCATGCCAGCTCTTTCTGGCCTGCCAGATCTCTGTGGATACATCTGCTGCCAAACTGATATTTTTACCATTGTATGTTACAGACTTCTTTTCCCGGGCTGCTTTCAGGATTTTCTCTTTGTCACTAAGACTTGTAAATTTTACTATTAGGTGATGGGGTGTAGACCTATTCTTGTTTATTTTGAGGGGGGTTCTCTGCACCTTCTAGATTTTGATGCTTGTTCCCTTAGCCATATTAGGGAAATTCTCTCCAATAATTCTCTCCAATATACCTTCTGCTCCCCTCTCTCTTTCTTCTTCTCTGGAATCCCAATTATTCTAATGTTGTTTCGTCTTATGGTGTCACTTATCTCTCGAATTCTCCCCTCATGGTCCAGTAGCTGTTTGTCCCTCTTTTGCTCAGCTTCTTTATTCTCTGTCATTTGGTCTTCTCTATCGCTAATTCTTACTTCTGCCTCATTTATCCTAGCAGTCAGAGCCTCCATTTTTTATTGCACCTCATTAATAGCTTTTTTTATTTCAACTTGGTTAGATTTTAGTTCTTTTATTTCTCCAGAAAGGGGTTTTATATCTCCCGAGAGGGTTTCTCTAATATCTTCCATGCCTTTTTCGAGCCCAGCTAGAACCTTGAGAATCATCATTCTGAACTCTAGATCTGACATATTACCAATGTCTGTATTGATTAGGTCCCTAGCCTTCGGTACTGCCTCTTGTTCCTTTTTTTGTGGTGAATTTTTCCGTCTTGTCATTTTGTCCAGACAAGAGTATATGAAGGAGCAAGTAAAATACTAAAAGGGTGGCAATAACCCCAGGAAAATATGCTTTATCCAAATCAGAAGAGATCCTAAATCATGGGGGGAGAAAGGGGATAAAAAGAGGTTCAGAAAAAAAAAGAAAGAAAAAAGAGAAACAATTTAAAAAAGAAAATTAATAAAGAAAAAATATAAAAAAGAAAAATATATATATATTAGATAAACTAGTTTAAAAAGTTGAAAAAGAAAAGGGTAAAAGTTAAAAAAAAATTTAGCAGAAGAAGAAAAAAATTGAAAAAGAAGAAAAAGAAAAATTAACTGCAAGACTAAAGAATCATGGGGATAAAGCCATGAGTTCAGTGCTTTGCTTTCTCCTCCTCTAGAAGTCCGCCGCTCTCCTTGGTATTGAACCTGCACTCCTTGGTAGGTGAACTTGGTCCTGGCTGGATTTCTTGTTGATCTTCCCGGGAAGGGGCCTGTTGTAGTGATTCTCAAGTGTCTTTGCCCCAGGTGGAATTGCACTGCGCTTACCAGGGGCCTGGCTGAGTAATCTGCTTGGGTTTGCTTTCAGGAGCTTTTGTTCCCTGAGCGCTTTCCGTAGAGTTCCGGAGGACGGAAATGAAAATGGTGGCCTCCCAGTCTCTGGCCCGGAGGAGCAAGAGCTCAGGGCCCCACTCCTCAGTGCGCCCTTAGAGAATAGCGCCCAATTACTCCCTTCTCCCTGGCCTCTGCCCTGGCTCCGAGCTCACCCAGGCTGCGACTGGTTCAAGGTAACACCGAGCTGAGAGCTCACTCCTCGGCTCTGTCTCTGTAGCTGGCTTCCCCATTCTAATACCTGCGATCTCTGCGACACTCAGACACCCCCGATCCTTCTGTGACCCTGCGGGACCTGAGGCCACACTGACCCCATCACCCTGGTTTAGCTTCTGGAGTGATGTCCCTCAGCAGAACAGACTTTTAAAAGTCCTGATTTTGTGTTCCCTTGCTCGGCCTGCCGGGAGGCGGCCCCTACCCCCACAGTCTATCTTCCCGTGGCTTTGGATTCACTTCCCTGCCACTCCTACCTTTCAGAAAATGGTTAATTTTCTGTTTCTAGAATTGCTGTTCTTCTTCTCTTCAATCTCCTGTTGTATTTGTAGGTGTTTGCAATCTTTAGATAAGCTATCTAGCTGATCTCCTGCTACCTGAAGTAGTCTCAGCCTGCTACTTCTCCATCATATTGACTCCTCCCCAAGAAAAATCTTTAAAAAAAAAAAAAAACACACCCCATGAGCAAGGCACTCGTTTGATCCTATGAAGTAGGTGATGGCAATTTTACAGTGAAGAAAATGAAAACGCAATTTTTTAAGTTACCTGAGGCCTTACACAACTATATTCAAAATTACTGTATTTTTTTTCCTTTTGCTCATTGATTTAGAGAGATTTTCAGAGTACTCTTTAGTGTGAAAATATTAATATAGAGAAGTATCTATAATAAGATCTCATTATTATAAAAAGAAATAACCACCTAAATTTTGTACACACACATGCACATCATGGCATGCTCTATATGTAGAATGTTTGTATACCAGAAAAGTGTGGAGGGATACACATGAAGCTGTTAACATCATTCCTTATAGAAGAGGCAAATTTACTATTCATAGTTAAAAATATATGTAAGATAGAATCCTATACAACTATTTATGATAGAATGACTTTCTGAGAGAAAGAGTGGATGCTACAGGATTTATGTTTACCTTGTTTTTTATGTTTAATTGTATTTTTTAAAATGAGCATGCATGATTGAGGGAAGAGAAAGCTATATCCATTGGGGGGATCTAGTTAATGGAGATATAAAACAATAAATCTATAAATCCACCTCGAGATTATTTCTCCACATCTCTAGAATTTAAAAAGTTAATGCTAACAGGAGAAAGCATAGTGATAATATACAAGACTGGGGATCTAAGTATCAAGTCGTGAAAGCAGAACTTTGTAGCGGAAGTTAAATTTAATCTACATTTTAGAATGTGTGCAAACCCTTCAAACATTTACGTATGTCATCACATTTAAAAATTTTTTACTCTAAAATTTTTACACATCTTTTACACAAATTAATTTGAAGCAAATTAAACTGTGTTTCACGTTTTGAGCAGGAAACCAGTAAGAATTTTTTAAATAATCTATATAAATATTTATATATTTTAGATGGGTTTTATTACACACAAACTGTAATCATATTGGTTTTTTTTTAATATTTTATTTTTTTGACACAGAGAGATCACAAGTAGGCCGAGAGGCAGGCAGAGAGAGAGGGGGATGTAGATTCCCCACCGAGCAGAGACCCGATGCGGGGCTCGATCCCAGGACCCTGAGATCATGCAATATCTAGGACTGAGAGGTCACTTTCAGAAAAAGAGCTGAATTCAGAGACTCCCAAACCGAGACTCCTGGCAAACGTGAAATGTCAAGGAAACCAGCCGCCTTCACACAGAGCCCCGTTGTCCCCCTGTCCATTCCTATCCTCCTCCTCCCAGTTGCCTTGATGGCCTGGTTCTAGAAGATGGTTTTTTGCAAGCTATGGTCATAGCCGTATCTGTCATGTTACTAACGGAGGATCCTTCACCTCAAAGTGCCAAGCTCAAAATACTAGTTTCTTGGTCTTCTACTTAAAATTCCTTTGAAAATCGCATAGCTTACCCTATCCTGTGCTGAAAGAGAGTACTCGGAAATTTGTTTTCTCCAGTGGTGTTTACAAAATATGATTACAGAAATCTTGTGTGTTGCCTTACGGATTGCGAAGCAGACTAGAATTTTAGGACCTAACCTCTTTCTCATCTGATGCAAGTATGACTAGACTTTCGTGTTTGACCTACACTGACTGGGCCAAGTGACGTTAAGGCCAATGTTTTATGTAATGAGCTCCTTCTTCGTTTGGGATTTTTAAAAAGAGGAATAGGCTTTGACAAAGCAAAGGTATTAAATAATAACCAGGAAAGGACTTTAGCATGAGGAATGAGATCGTCTGATTCCAAGACAGATAAAGTGAATAAATTTCATGGATAAATAACTTTTAATTCTTTAATATAACAGTGAAATTTTCTAATGATGCCACATGTCCATTTGCAGTCACAAAGAAGTGTAGTCAGACTTGCCTCCAATCAGAAATGTATTATAGCCCAGACTGTCTCCCTAAATGAAACTTCATCCAGTTAAATTCTGTAAATTTGTAGTTAAGAATTATAGAAAAAGTCAATACTATTTAATGTTACCTGAAATCAAAATTCTATGCTAGAATAGTATATGGATAAGAACTGTTATATAAAGTACAAGTGGATAGATATTTACTGTAGAATATATAAAAGACTGAGAGGAAATATATAAAAAAACATTAAGAAGTTTAACTTTGAAAGACATACTGATTTTTTTTTATTCTGTTTAATCTTCTTTTCTATCTTTTTTTTTTCAAGTAAGCTCTACATCCAATGTCAGGCTTGAACTCACCACCCTGAGGTCAGGTCGCCTGTTCTGCAGACTGGGCCAGCCAGGCACCTCTATTCTGTTTAATCTTAAAAGAACTAACAATTAATTTAGCTTCTGCTCAATCACTTCTAGTCTTCAATGGAACCTAATAAAATACTGACATATGAAGAAGGCTAAAATGTAACTTTATAGTTGGTTTTGATTTATAGATTAGCAAATAGTTCCTCAGAGGCTTGAAAATTGTTAAAACTTCCCAATTATTTAGGGACAAAACCAGGGCTTTAGTTCAGTTCCTTGATTTTTAGATTTATAATTCAATTGCTTTTTTTTTTTTTCCAAACTATACCTGTTGTAAAGTGAAGGCAAATTTAATCCATCGTCAGTGGTTTTCTGAGTTCCCAGACCCTCTTCTGTTTTTATGAGGGTGATTTTCTCATGCTCTTTTTTACATTTGGGCATAATTCCGAGATCGCCTGCGCAGCCGGCTTTCCGCATTCTTGCTTAAGTCGCGGAGGGAACAACTCCGCAGCCAGAGTTCTTAGTCAATATGGTCAGCTGTGCCGGAGCCAGCCAGCCCTAGAGAAGAAACTGAATTTTAGCCGTTCTTTGAGAAGGAGCTCCCACTAATTTCAGCACCACTGCCAGGGCGTGAAGGAAGACTCCGCAGGTAGAAACCCTCGCCTCCAGACAGGATCAGGAATGCCTCGCACTGCCCTGTCCGGGCGCTTGCCTTTAGCAGCCCCGCAGGGATGGCCCAGTACAGGTGAACCCAGAATGCCGCTTGTGCCAGGCTCTAGAGGGCATTTCTTGATGTTCGCCAAGAGGCACTCCTAGTAACGTAACGGACATTCCCTCTAACATTATGCTCAATTTACTTTGCAGAAACAGTGCATCTGGGCTTCCTGGGCCTCAAGGCTAATCTGATCTGATCTAAACAATTTAATCTAAACAAATAGCAAGTGGATAAGAGCAGCCGTAGTCAGTCCATGGTTTTTACTCTCGTCCTGTCCTTTTCGTAGATCTGTTAGACTCACTATAAAATAGAATGTTAGTTTCTATTTTTTTGACCTTTCATCAGCCTTTGACTCCTGGAGCAAGAATCCGTTAAGAGAGAAAATGTGGCAGTTCAGCAGTGAGAATCCGTGCGCCCCTTCGCAGATGCCGGCAGAGAAGCAGGACTGAGAGGGGAAGTCTTCTCTCTTCTCTTTTCTCCACTCGTTGCAGAAGGAGATATTCGCCAGTGCACTGAAATAGCGATGGGTTCTGGATTTCCTCTTGGATAAATAGGTTGTGTTATTGTTGTTGTTGTTGTTTTGTACTCAGCCACCAAGAAGAAAAGATCTAAAATCAGATGATAGGAGTTTATTATTCAGAACCAGGAGTGACTTTAGAAAACTATTAATTCTAGGGGCACCTGAATAGCTCAGCCAGTTAAACATCCAACTCTTGATTTCATCTCAGGTCATGATCTCAAGATTCTCGAGATCAAGCCCCAAATGGGGCTCAACACGGTGTCTGCTTGTCTCTCTCCCTCCCCTCTGCCCCTCCTTCTCTACTCCCCCATACGTTCACTCTCTTTCTCAAATAAATATTTTTTTTAAAAAGACTATTAGTTCTACTCTAATCACAGCCAGAAAAAAAGAAGATGGTTTCTGTTCAACTATTCCAAAACCAAGGGCTTTATTTTTGGTAGACGTTTTACCTGGTTTATAATTGATAGCCCTATTAGTCAAGTTTCCACAAACTCACTGCTGCCTAGGATGCTCTCTTCTGGTGCAGAAGACACAAGATTTAAATCCAGAGAATATCCCTGGATCAAGATGGCCTAACTGAGCGCACATGTTTAGTTCCCCCAAACCCCGCCCTCACGGCCGCCCACTGGTCACCTCCTGGGGTAGAGATGAACAAGGATAGGTCATAGGAAATAAAGATGTTATTTTCCTTGAGAATCTGAGTAGTAATATGAGTAAAGTCTTTATTCTAAGATAATAACTTTTTAAAAATTGGTTATACGTGTGTTGGTTTTATGATAACTTTGTTTAAGCAAAAATTATTCTCCTCAACCACTCTAGGCAATGAAGTAGTTGGGAAAAAATGGAATGAAAAGTCTTTGGAAGGATATAAGCCCTAAATGTGGAACATACATGAAAGAGAAACTTGTTATTAAAACTCTATGAAAAGAAGCTTTGGAGAAAAACATAGAATTGCTAATAGAGCCAGAAAGGCAACATCGGAGAGAAAGAAACTCTACTACAACCTCTACTACTACATTTATGACTACTGAGGTAAGGCAGCAAGGCTTCATAGCTTTTGTTTTCTCCATCACTATAACTGGAAGGCTAATATCCCCATGTTCACTTAACAAAATGTCAGGAAAATAACCAAGCTGACTATTGAAGAACCTTGATTAAGATTTATCAATAATAAATAAACTTAAGTTCTGATAGACATATCAGAGGATCCCTTTGGAGTTTTAAAATGTTGTGCATGTGGGAGCATTTTTAGGAGATATTTTAATGAAGATGTTTCTGGCCATGGATACTGCCCATCAGAGTTGATGGATTAGGAGTTGGATAAGAGGAATGCTGCCTGGAACGCAGCCAGACTTCATAGGCTATTGTGGGTGTGGACAATCAAGACTTTAGACTCAGGCCTGGGTTCAAATTCAAGTTCCAGCACATATTAGATGTTGCCTTATTTTTTCCATTTCTTCATATTTCAAACAAATTACACATACCTCAAGGTGCTAGTGTAAGAATTAAATGAGATAGCATGGAGAAGGCTATTATGGTTCCCAGCACATAGTAGGTGCTCAGTAAATAGTAATTGCCATTATTAGCTCTAAGTTTCAGTAGCTCCCCACTCCATCAGACAAGGTTATCCCTTAAGTGAAACTTCACAAGCCCTAAAATATCCCCATGTGGATAGACTGTTGCTTATGTCCAATTAGCTAGAATTCTTCCATGAGTACCAATTTATACAACATTTGGTAGTACATTTGCTCTTTAAGGAAAATCTTTACAAGATGATAAACTGCTTCCTTAGCCAACAACTATACCAGAGCTGTCTCTGTCCTTGTAGAGGGCACACACAGTAGGATATCAAGTTAATGCCTTAGTGCTGGGTGCATTCCAAAGGCCAGCTCACATGTCTTCAATTTGCAAAACAACTCCTAAATTATAGAATCCTGGCTTTGGAGGACTTATCTTACAGGATATGGAATTTTGCTATTCTTTTTAAAAATCTTCATTACAGCATCCCAGATAGGTTATCTAATTTCTGGTTTAAGAGGAAGCCCACAAATCATTCCGTCTTGTTGTAAACTCTAACCAATAGAAATCCTTTTTTAATTAAAGCCAGATCTGCCTCCTGTGATTTCTTCTTGGTGGTTCCAGAACTTCCCACCAGAACAATCTAAATTAAGTCCCTTGTCCATGCGAATACCCCTCAAGTATCTATTCTAATACCCTTAACTTCTTAAATAAGCATTTGAAGGTTTAATAGCTTTTATATTAAAGCTAAGAATTTGCTAAATATACCTTAAAATGGGAATAATAAAAATTAGAAACTAATAGATATGTGAAAATACAGAATTCCAAGATGGAAGCTGAGCTATTTTGATGAAACTGGGACAGATTATTTTTAACAAACAGGCTATTCAGAAAATGGATCAATCATGTTGGAAGACACATATGCCCTAAGCAAAAAACATACAATACAATATGATGTTTTAAATAGTAAATTTTTGCTCAATGATTGCAGTATTTATCTGGTTTTAAATGTCTTATACCCACATTGTATGCAAAAGAAGTTTGCCCCATCTCAATGCCAGAAATGATTGTCCAAATAAACATAGGTTGACCACTTAAAGAAGCTCAGACTCATGGATCTAAGTTAATATAGTTTTTCTTTGTTTCAAATGGGACAAAAACATAGTAAGCACCACAGCAGAGTGAGGATGTTCAATTCAGCAAACACTGACTGCTTTCCATATGCCAGGCACTAGAAATAAGCAAATAGAATACATAAAGAACGTGGTTCCTGTCCTCACGATGCGGAGAATATAGGGGAGAGAAGAAATATACGTAACCATTAAAGACGGCAACAGTAATTAAAAAAAAAAAAAAAGATGCTTATTTATTTCCAGACATTTCTACCGTTGTGGAGTAGGGGGAGTGCTAAATCTACTTATACAAGAGAAACAGAGTGCTGATAGGGATTTAGAGACTCCAAAATATATTTTATTAGTGTAAAGAGCTTCAGACCGATCCTCCACAGGTACAAGGAGCCTCATTTACTGACAAATATACATCAGCAAATTTATTTACTTATTTATTTTACATTAGCAAATTTAAAGACTGTTAACCTTAAAAATAAAACTGCCGGTTTTTAACTAGCAAAAATGTGTTTATTCAAGAAGAGCTAGACAATTACAACCTGGCACAAGCCAGCTACAGCAAAGCCACAGACAAGCCCAGAGAACAAAGGAGAACCTTACAGAAGAAAGAGGCTAGTTGGGAAGGCTGGTATAGAAAAAAAGCCCATTCGAGTAAACTGCAAGTCCCAAGTACAGTGGCTGTTCATTGGCTGAGTAGCAAAGTCTCTCATTGGCTGGGCCGTTGCCAGGGGAGAAGAAAGGCCTGTCTTCCTCCTGCTGCGGTCGGCGGTGTTCCCCAGCGAGGCCCCGCTCTTCCTATTGGCTCCGCGAGGGACAATGGCGGGAAGTTTCGATTCTTCTTCTTTCTTCTTTCTTCTTCTTCTTCTTCCTCCCCCTCCCCCTCCCCCTCCCCTCCCCCTCCTCCTCCCCCTCCCCCTCCTTCTCCTTCTCCTTCTCCTTCTCCTTCTTTTTTCCCCCACAGTACCAAAACTGAGAATGTAGAACTTAAAGGAAAAATGAGACAATTGAGAATAGGTCGATGGCACAGGTGACAGTCCATCTAGCTGTTAATGAACAGAACTGGACTATAGAATACACGGTTGGGAAATACTGTTCCATAATACTCTATCTAATGCTCTGCACTAGTTAAACTCTTATTTGGAACTTTCCCTTGTTTGCATTGACAGACATTTAATTACAGCTGGAGAACAACAGTGGGTCTAGAGAAGCCTGAGAAATGTGAGTAAAAGAAATCCTGTGAGAAAAAGTGAAACATTTTTCTTCAGGCAAAGAGGAGGTCTGAGAGGTGACTGGATTCTTGTCTTTCATATGAGGAAGATAATATAAATCATTTCTCATTCCTGTGACATAATGAATAAGACTTGAATAGCCTAAAATGCAGCTTTGAAAATTTATTTTGGGTATAAGAACTTTTAAACATATTCTGATACATATTAAAATGTCAAAAAAAAAGAGACTCTCCTAGGAGGTTTAATTTACATTTTCACCTATTTTCCTGGTCAGGTAATCTTATAATTTGTTCTTTGGTTCTGAGAAAATCCTAAACAAGCATAGGTCATTCACAACAGTGTGATTAAGGTTTGTAATGAGATTCCGAAGCCTGCTGTGGCACGGGAACCACCAGGAGGATTACAAGGGCACAGAAAAAGTTTTAGGACCACAAGATGACACCACTTTCATATCTACAGCTAGCTAGTGCTTCATCAAGAAATGTACTGATGGGTCTTGGGCTACAAAAAGTTAAAGAATCAATATGTCATTTCTGCTGCTGATTTTTTCCTTTTTTTTTTTTTTTAATAGATCTGCATCCTAAAACCCTAGTCTAGGGTCTGACATGAATATGTGTCTGTCGCCTACTAGTTATCTGGTCTCTCAGCCAAATCTAAAATATCTTAGCATGTACAACATAAGTTTTAGAGACACCATTTTACCCTAAACATAAAAAAGAGTTCACAAAACCTGAATCACTGAAAATATATGTGGGAAATAGCCACGTAGCCAGCAACCACTAAGAAGGTTTTTTTCCCCCTAGACTAGTGGACTATTGATGAGAAATGAGGAGGTAGAATTATTATTTTTATAAACATTTTAAAAAGCATTATTATTTTTATCTTAACATAGCATTATTATTATGAAAATCAAAACATCAAAATGAGTTTTCTCATAGGTCCTATCTGGGTGCTATTCTCTCAGTATATATCCCATAATGCTATATAATAAGGTAATTTTTTTCTGTCTCCTTAGTCATTTTTTACCCTTTCTATATGGCTTCTGTGACTTTCATAACTCTTCAATGGACAAGCACACTCTAGCCTCTATATGAACATTCACCTACTGTTCCATTTTTGTGTCCTGTCCTCATCACTTCATTGTAAGTAAACAAGGGAAGACATTTGAGTCTCTGGTAGGCTAGTAAGAGCCCCAGTGGCAGGTGAATCCTGGCGACCAGATCCCTCCTGACAGGGGCCATCTCACCAGTCAGAGCTCTTTTAGGTTTCTTCTGCCTCAGTAGTTCGCCCTCTCTTGCTTCTCCCAGAGACCTACGCTCTGACTGTCCACCTGCAGCAGAAATGGAAGTCAGAGGCGTTCCAGAGTGTAAGTGGAGAAACCAGTGGAGGGAGTCAGCTGCCTACCTCTCTCCGACCTGTCTGTCCAGAGTGGAAGTGGAAGTTTACAGGGACTGGGGTTGGAAATGGGATTTCTTTACCAGGGTAAAGGGGGGGAGGGGTGCCTTGATTCAATTCTGTTAATTTCAAGTTTACTCTCTGGCCTCAGTCCAGCTCAGTAGCTCTTTGCTGTCAACCGAGTGGGTTCTGGGCTCAGATTGCGTGTGTTCAGATTCTAGTATTCCATCATTACTGTTTTTATCTTACTTTCCATGCCCTTCTGGCAAAAAGAAAACCCACTAAACACTTGCACCCAGGTGCCCTCAGCCTACCCCTACCTCACCCTACCACATTCAAGTCAGGCTGTGTTTGGGTCCTTCCTCTTCTCTCTCACTTTGTTCTCCGACACTTTCAAAATCCTACAGTCTGGTCTGTCAGCAGCCTGAAGAGCCTGGGCTCCCGCCTGCCCATCTTGTTGGAGCCAGGAGGAAATGCTGGAGTGGGGGTGGGGGGGCCGACAGGGTCCCCCGAGCCATCTTGCCTCTGGCTCTTACAATGGCAGGGTCTTGACCAAAGCATGGCCTGCGGTCCTGAGGAGAGGCAAGGCCTCACTGATCTTTTGACATTCTAAGGCTGGAGGCAGGTTCTTTCCCAAAAGCATTTGGAGAAGCAGTTGCTCCTGCAACCTTGGACATCTTGGCTGGGAGTAGGCCCGGTCCTGCTGGCAGAGCGGGGCAGCTGCCCAGGAGCCCCAGGGAAGCCCCACTGCCCGCCGCCCCGCCTGCCAGCTGTCTCAGACTTGGGGTTCTGGGCGGGGGGGGGGGCGTCTGGGGAGGTCGCGCGGAGAAGCAGCAGAGCCCTGCTTCGGGGTTTTTCTGCGTCTGGGCTAGCCTCACGACGAGGGAGGGGAGCCTGCCTGGCTCTGAGGGAGCCACAGCCAGCGTGACAGCTGCCACCCACCTGGGGCCCGGAGGCCTAGCACAGCCGCTCCCGCGTGGGCTCATTCATTCTTGAAGCCAAAGGGGCAGGGGACAGCTGACCCTTGGCAAGGACGATCCCGTGAGTCTCCGAACCAAGTGAAAGAAAGGACGCCTGGGTGCGTCATTCTCTTCCAGTGGGATCCAGGGCCCTTTCCATGCCCGCCTCTTCCCTGTAACTGGGAAGGAAAACACTGGGAAGAAAGAAATTTCTGAATTTCTCTTTTCTCGCCTGGAGCACATCAAGGGCTGACACTGCTCTCCGGGCAGGGACCCCAGAGGCCTCATGGATCATTCCAGCACGAGGCTGGGAACGGCTTAGTGCTGGGAAAGCAGGAGAGCAAGCGACGAGATGCCGTCGTGAGAAGCCCGCCTAAAGGGGGCTCCTTGCTTTTGACCCTAATTAGTCAGCATGATACGCCCGGAATATGTAGAACTAAGGATTTGCTGGTATTCGTGCCATCAGTTTCCTTATATTAAAATGGGACGCTTGCCCGCCGGATCCGTGTGGGTGTATTCCCACCCGCTCTAGTTCCACTAGTCACGTTCTCACGACGGAAAGTCACATTCGGGGGCTCCCGTATTGTACAGCGCCGTCACCGTAGTTAATTAAGCAATAAATAAGGCGCGGCTCGTCTGAAATCCGGCAGGTGCTGCGTACACCTTGTCCGATCTTTGCCGTCAAGGGCTCCGGGGTCTGGGGGCGCAGGGATGCTCGTGCGCGTCCCGAGAGCTGGCGGTCGGCTGGTGTCCGGATCGTGGGGCGGTTCGGCTCGTTCTCGCCGTCGTGCAGCCGCGGGGTCCGAGAGGCCCCCAGGGTGTCCCCGGGAGCAGACCCCGCCGAGCAGCGCGCCGTGCAACGCACGGGAGCCGCGGTCCCTGCTACCGCCGCTCGGAGCCGGCCGGCCCGCGGGCCAGTGCGGGAGGACACCGCCGGCCCTGGCCCGTCGCGGGGGACATCCGCGGTCGGAGGAGCGGGAGACGGGTTTGCGCCGAGGTGCTGTGTTCTGAGGAGCGAACCCGAACCCGGTTCTGAGTGTCTCCGCAGCGGAGCGCGAGCAGCCGCGGGCTCTTGAACCAGGCTCCGCACCGTCCCGGGCGAGCAGGGGCAGCGCCGAGTCCCGGCGCCCCTGCGAGCAGTGAGGGCTCGGGGCCCCGCGGGTTGGGGCCGTCACCGGGAAGGACGCGGGGAGCGCACAGCTCCCGGCGCCCGCACCGTCCCCGCAGCCAGCTCGGCCCGGCCCGCGCCCAGGCCTCAGGGCAGCCCCCCGGGTCACCCGGGCCGAGCCCCGCGCAGCCCGCAGCTCCGCGGGCTCAGACGCGGGCCGGGGTTGGGGGCTGCTCGCTCCCGCGTTCCGGGAACTTTGGGGTCTGGTTTCCCGCGGGGCAGGAAGCCGCACGCGGGGGTGGGAGCGCGGGCGCGGGTGGCCCCGCCCCCGCCCGGAGCCCCCGCCGGGAGCCCCCGCCCGGAGCCCGCCCACCTGACCGCAGCCCGCGGAGGACGCGCCCGGGAGCCGAGCGCCGGTCGTCCGCCACCCGCGGGCCCGGCGGCTGGTGCGGGGCGCGAACCCGCGAGGAGCGCGCGGCGGGCGCGGCGGCGGCGGCGGGAGGAGGGGCCCGGGGCGCGGAGCTGGGCCGAAGGACACCCCGTCCTCCGAGCGCCGCTGCTCCAGGGAGCCGCGCGCGGGCGGGGAGGCGGCGCCGGAGCTTCGGGGACCGCGCGGGCCGCAGCCCGCCCCGCGCCGATGGCTCCCCGGGCCCGCGGCTGCCCCGGCCGTGCGCCGCGCGGGTGACGGGAGGGGTCGGCCGGCGCGGGGGCCGTCGGTGTGGGCGCGGCCGTGCGCTTCGCCGTTCCGGGCGGCCTCGGGGACCGGCGCCGCGGACAGAGCGTCCGGCCGCCCTCCCGGAGGAGCGCAGCCCCGGCCGGCAGCCCCGAGCCCGGGGAACGGCAGCCCCCGGGGCCGCGGGTTCGTCCTCGCCGCGCGCTGAGGCCGGACGGAGGCTTCGGTACCGGACCCGCCGCTGGCCGGGGCGCCCGCTGTCCCTTCGCCCGGCGACCACGGTGAGCGCGGGCTCGCGCCGGGCCCTGAGGAGGGGGGAGCCGGGGGGCGCCTGCGGCGACTCGCGGGGCACGTGGGGACCCGAGCGGACCTGGAGGCGCCCCGGCCGCCCGCTGAGGGTCGGAGCAGCGGGGCGGTGGGGCTTGGTGCTGCGGTCCTGTCGCTCCCCGGGCCGTGCGCGACCACACTGCACACGGGGACGAGCCGGGGAGGCGCCCGTCCCGGACTCCAGCTCGCGGGTCCGGCGCGTGGCGTCTGCTGCTGTGACCCAGGACGCGCCGGGACGGAGAACGAATGTAAGTCGCGCCCCGATCCACGGTTGAATATGACCCTTTTCCTCCGGGGTAGGTCGCGGTCACGTCCCTGATCCGGCTGCCAGGCGTAGACGGAGAACGACACTGTTTAAGTGTCCCGTCTACATGTCAGCAAAATGGGCTGGAAAACCAGTATCTGCAGGTTTTAACTTCTTGTGTTGCCACCGAACAGAAATCGCCGAATTACCTATCGGGCCCACCGTCTTGTAGCGAAAGATGGAGGTGAAAACCAGACCAGCCTCCAGCCCATTTCAATGATGCCCGACAGGCCGCGTTTTCATCGCGCCCGCAGTGACGGGGAGCTCACCACCTCTGCGGTACCCCCTTCTTTCTGTGACCGTCAGGAAGGCTTTGTTTGCGCTGAAACGACAGCGGCTTTCTTACCCTGTTACTCATTAGCCAGTAGTCTTCCAGCTTGTGGAATTATATGGAACATTTTTCAGCAGAAAGATCTCTAAAACTTCCGTCCATGTGAAGAGTCTATGACCAAGAAATAGCTAAGAAATGAAAAGTCTAAAGTAGTACAGAGTATAGCCTTTCAGAGCCCTGAGCTTCAGCTTCCTTGTCTATAAAATGGGAATGATTGGAGGCTCTAGCTACCCGTGGAATTATTGTGAGAATTGAAAGAGATAATATACACATACTACTTAGCAGAGTACCTAGAAGCCAGTAAGTATTAGTTATCACTAATCATTGCTTTTATATTTCCTTCCTTCCTTAAGACCCTTCTCTGTGCTGAAAATTCTTAGCCCCAAATTGAATTCCATACTCTAATCTAACCTGAACAGTGCAGAGTGCAATGACTTTCCATCTTCAAACTAAACCATCTAACGCTTAATTGTCTTCTTTTTTTAAAAAAGATTTTATTTATTTATTTATTTGTCAGAGAGGAGCGAGAGCAAGCACAGTCAGAGAGGCAGGCAGAGGCAGAGGGAGAAGCAGGCTCCCTGCCAAGCAAGGAGCCCGATGTGGGACTCAATCCCAGGAGGCTAGGATCATGACCTGAGCTGAAGGCAGCTCTTAACCCACTGAGCCACCCAGGCGTCCCATAACGCTTGATGTCTTATGGAGTAAATACCCCATGGTTGACTAAAATTCTCACCAACCACCAGCCTCTCCCCCCACCCCCGGCCCACACACATTGCTATCAAGGTAGGCTTTACTAACTTTTTAACTATATCCTTAAAAATTTCGTGAACATTTTTTTCTCTTCTGTTACTTTAAGCCTTTCTCCAATTTCCAGCTTGCTAGATATGTTTCAGTCCTGACAGCGGCATTCATCATATTAATTGTTCCTTCCAGTTGTATGTCACCCGCACATTTGGTGGGTTTGTTCTCCAGACATTCAAGTTATTAATAATACATGAAACAGTTCCTTTTGCCATGGAGACTCCGGTGGAAGCCTGTGTGGCACAGTGGAAAATGGTCCTGAACCTCTGGAGGCAGGTTTTAGAGCTTGGCCTGGGATACTTAACTAGTTTTGTGACCTTGAGAAACTTATTTTCCATATCAATGGAATCAGGCTAGTAACATTTGCTTTTCAGGGTGCTTGTTAGAATTGAAAGTAATGTACTGAAAGTACCAGGTGCAGTCCTGGTTGGGGACATAGTTGGCCTTTGGGAGATATTGCTGAGACCAGACAGTGGTCAGCTGAACTCCATTAGCACATCCTCCCTAGTAATCAAACTCTTCTAACCTGTAGGTCGGTTTCTTCATAAGATGACATGAGGAAAATTTTAATCAAATGTTTTGCTAAAAATAAACATCTTGAGTATCCTGAATCTATCACAGAAGTAAATGGTGTTAGTTTAAAAATGACTAATTCTTACTGAACTTCTAGTTTCTAGAAATCCCTGGTCTTTTCCATCTAAATAGTCCCTGTTTACTGATTAAACCTTGAATTTTGCCAGAAATCAGTATTAAACTAACTGGTCTGTAATACCTAGGGATTCTAA
This sequence comes from Mustela erminea, assembly GCF_009829155.1. Taxonomy (NCBI): domain Eukaryota; kingdom Metazoa; phylum Chordata; class Mammalia; order Carnivora; family Mustelidae; genus Mustela; species Mustela erminea. The sequence continues at coordinate 2,918,854 of NC_045621.1, forward strand.
TTTCCTTCTGTTTTAGATTTTGGAAAAAAAACTGGGGAAAAAAAGTGTTTGAGTCTCTAGTTTTGTGAGATGTCTCTTCTTCATCTTTTCCAAAGGTTATCAAAATATTTCTGTGTTTCCATCTGCAGGCTCTCCATGGAATATAAGTCACTAGAATTTGAAGACATAAATTCTTATAAAGTGACCTTTTCTGCTTGTACCTTGGTTCTCTCTTAATGAGGTTTCTCTGTCCTTTGCTGCATAAAATCATTTGCTTTTAAGAAAGCGAAACAGTTGCTGAGAAGTTCTGTTGCTGTTGTTGTTTTCTAATTAATATACCATCTGCCCTTGGATTCGGGAATTTTCTTTTAACTGGATCCTGTTTTGCATAGTACATGTATTTAGGAGCGGCAGGTAGCAGTTCATGGTGGGAAACATAAGCAGTCATTCCGAAATTACGATGTTGATAGTTGGGGGAGTCAGACACTCGAGTCAGTGTCTGAGATAGGAGGAGCCTGTTCTTTGCGACTTAATTTATTGCTTATAAATGAAAAGTTGTGAATTAAGGATGTGCTAGGAAATTTTTTTTCTCTGACCTTATAGGTTCTTTGGCTGATAAATTGATATAGAACAGATTAACAGGGAAAAAACAAGCTTCATTTGACCCATAGAGGAGCCCTATAAGAGTATGAGACCCAGTCATCAGTTGGGCAGTTGAGGCTTCTGTGCCATCCCGAGCCAGGGAACGAGATAGTGACCTGAGGTCAAAGGAGAGGAGGGTAACTGACAGGATGATCAGAAGAGCAGATATTTGCCGATTAGATGTTTATCTGCCATATAGATAGGTCATTCACATAACATTTATTTCTGGTGACAGCCTCTTTCTAAACCAGCCTCCCTATCTCAATTCTTTTGAGTAGTTAAAGGAGAGTTCAGAGTTTTTCTTGAATCTGCTAGGTCTTAATTGCCTTCAGCTCAAAATAATCTACCTGCAAAGTGGCTAATTTGGGTCATGGGTTCTCTCCCCTTCAGATGTTTCACAAGGGCTTACGGTGACATGCATTAGGAAAGCTGGCTAGGTGCTAGACACAAGGGAGTGACAGAGCCTTGTGAACCGGGGAGCGAATACTGGCTTAGAACTACTCTCATTCAGAACAGTTTAAACACTGTGCTGGCCAAGCAAGACTCCAGCCCAACACTACCTTGAGTTTGTGAACTTTGCTTTTAAGTGTCCTGAAAGAAATAGAACTCTTATAGTTCACAGTTTTATTCCCAACATCTAATACACATTGACGCACATGGCTATTTAAAAAATAGCCAAGATTTAATTGGCATTTATTAAGGGCCTTGATATAAGAACTATTCTGTGCCAATTAACAAAAGGAGAAATGACTACTGCCTTTGAGGAATATTTAATTTCATTTGAGGAGACAGCACTTAAAAATTAAACCAATAAAGTGGACATCAGTTAGAAAAGAGAATTCTGAGTAAGGGTTGGAGGAGTTCCAGAAGTCTGCACAAAGGAGATGGGACTTCTCTAGACGTGGAGATAGTAGAGATTTAATTTAAGCAGGGAAGAGGGAAGGAATGCTGGGTGCAGATAAGGGAGAAGTGGTGTGTTTCAACGCAAGGGAAGCCAGGGGAAGAAAATGAGCATGGGTGTGTGCATGAAAGAATAACTTAATGGAGAGGAAATTTCCTGGGGTTAGTGAGAAATGAAATCCATTAGGAAAAAGAGGGCTCTAAAAATGTTTAAATTAGATGCAGCTCTATCCCTACCTCATCTGCAACCCCCCAACCACACCCTGAAATAGTGCACCATCCGCTACAGAAAACAGGAACTCTATAAATGACTCCTTAGGAATGTGGTATATGAATCCAGAAAGAATGATAAAACTTTAAGGAGCAAAACTTTCTGAATTCGTGATCTTTTGACCTAGAGTCTGAATGGATTAAACACTGTGTTTTCCCATGTCTCCACATAAGAATAAGTGTTCTTTTCAGTATTCAGAAGTACGTATACTACTGTCTGGAATTTAATTCAGTGCATAGCACTTAATAGACAATTTATTATTTATGCCTCCTAGTTGCTCTAAGTATTTGGTTTCACTATGTAACAGAAAGACTAATCTTGAATCTGTAGGGGATGCGAAAAGCTCTTCCTCTACCCTTTTGGCTGGGTCTGCAAATCAAAATGATGATAGATTAACAGGCAGAAAAAAAATGACAACAATGGCCCATGTATCCATGGGCATCACAGAGAAGTGTGCTTCAGGGGAACAGAATGGGAGACTTATCTATCATCTTAAGAAAGGGTGATAAATTGTGGGAAAGAGGCTAGAGAAAGGAAAAAGGGGTTTGGGACTCCTGGGTTGGAGGTAAGTTATGGAAAGTGACCGTATATATGGAAATATATCATAAATAAGGACTGTTTCATAAGGTTTGTTAAGCAAATGAAAGATCTCAGGTGATAAGAATTGTATCTGGAGTGGTTCTTCTCCCAGTAAAGGAGGTAGAGACAGCTTTACAAAGGGAACTGTTTTTTCACAAAAAGGGGGTACAAAGAGCTAATTGCCTTTGGCTTAAAACAGCCCTTATTATCGTTGTGGCATATTTTGACATCTCTAACTCAAACTCTGACTTTCAAATTCCATAATGGCATTTGAGGTAAAAAAAAAAAAAAATAATGATTCAGAAAAATGTCAGTTAAGATAATTTGATTCATTAAAATGACCAAGATTTAGGTGTGTGAGATCAACTTCGATTAGAAACCACTTATTAAAGTTCAGGCTTGAGTAAGGCAGAGTCTCTACATCCATGAACTCATGGGCATGTGAGAGAGAGAGAGAGACAAGTGTACCATCCGTCCCAGTGGGAAGAGATGCATTCATATTGTAACAGAATTACACGAGGATTTACATTTTCAGGATTGTTTTGCAGAATATGGCTTCAACTTTTGTGCAAGATTTTGAGGTTGGGGGAATCTCCTGTGTTTCTTGTGGGTGAGACTTTTATGAATGGGATTGGGGAAGCCGTTCAGAACATGGGAGCATGGGTTATCTAAGACACTCAGCTGAAATGCCAGCTTCTCCTTCCTTTTCAATTTTGTCTTCCTTCTTCTTACCTAATTATCAATTCAGTAATGATCTTACAGTAATAACAGCAGAACAGCTGCTGCATTTCTGTAATGTTTTGTTTTTCCTTACCAGTGGTTATGTGTTACTCAGAGCTCATCATGATCTATGTGCTCCTAACACCCTTACCTATTTCACCCATCCCTCCTACCTCACCTCTCATAACCAGTAATTCTCTATGATTTAAAAGTCTGACTTTTCGTCTCTTTTTTTCTTTGTTTTGTTTCTTAAATACTATATATATGTGAAATCATCTGTTATTTGCCACTCTCTAAATGCTTTATCTCAGCATTAGACTTTCTACATCCATCTATGTTGGATGGTAACACCCACATGGTGAGATTCCATTCCTTTTATGGAGGGATAACACTCCATTGTCCATATATACACACATCTCCTTTGTCCATCATCCACTGATGGACACTTAGGTTGATTCCACAATTTAGCTAATTATAAATAATGCTGCAATGGACATGGGAATGCATATATCTTTATAAATTAGTGTTTTCATATTCTTTGGGTTAATGCCAGTAGTGAGATTACTGGATCATATGATAGTTCTGTTTTTAATTTTTTGAGGAAACTGCACACTGAGGAGCCTCCACAGTGGCTAAACTGTTTGCATTCCCACCAGCAGTGCCCAGGGCGTCCTTTTACCCCACGTCCTAGCCAACACTTGTTGTTTCTTGTGTTTTTAATTTTAACCATTCTGACAGGAGTAAAGTAGTGGCTCATTGTAGTTTTGATTTGTACTTACCTGATGATTAGTGATGTTGTTATGGCCAATGTCAGACAAGTTACAAATTACTGCCTGTGCTCTTTTCTAAGATTTTTATGGTTTCAGGTCTCATATTTAGGTCCTTAATCTGTTTTGAGTTTATTTTTGTGTGTGGTATAAGAAAGTGGTCCAATTTCATTTTTTCGCATGTACTTGTCCAGTGTTCCCAGTACCCATCTTTGAGGAGACTGTCTTTTTCTCTTTGGATATTCTTGCCTCCTTTGTCAAAGGTTAATTGACCTTACTTCTGGGTTTATTTCTGGGTTTTCTATTCTGTTCTGTGATCTGTGTGTCTGTTTTTGTGCCCAAACAGTCCTGTTTGGATTACTACAGCTTTGGTAGTATACCTTGAAATCTGGGATTGTGATACCTCCAGTTTTGTTCTTCATTTTCAATATTGCTGTTCTTATTTGGAGCCTTTTGAGATTCCATAGAAATTTTAGGATTATTCTGGTTCTGTGAAAAATGCTGTTGGTATTTTGATGAGAATTACATCAAATCTGTAGATTGTTGTGTGGGTAGTATAGACATTTTTACATTATTTGTTCTTCTAGTCCATGAGCATGAAATGTCTTTCCCTTTGTATCATCTTCAATTTCTTTCACTAGTGTTTTATAGTTTTCAGAGTACAGGTCTTTACCTCTTTGGTTAAGTTTATTCCTCGGTATTTTATTATTTTTGATGGAATGTTAAATGGGATTGTTTTCTTAATTTCTCTTACTGCTACTACTTCATTATTAGTGTATAGAAATGCAGTGGATTTCTCTGTATGTTGATTCTGTATCCTGCAACCCCACTGAATTCATTTTTCAGTTCTAACAGTTTTTTGGTGGAGACTTTAGAGTTTTTTTTTTCTTAATTTTATTTATTTAGTTATTTATTTGAGAGAGAGAGAGAGAGAGTACACAAGCTGTGGGAGGACCAGAGGAAGAGGGAGAAGCAGACTCCCTGCTGATCAGGGATCCTGATATGGGGTTCGACCCTAGGACCCTGAGATTATGACCTGATCTGGAGGCAGATGCTTAACCAACTGAGACACACAGGTGCCCATTTTAGGGTTTTTTTGTTTGTTTTTTTGTTTGTTTGTTTGTTTTGTACACTATCATGTCAACTGCAAATAAAGTTTACTTCATCCTTACCAATTTAGATACCTTTTAATTCTTTCTCTTCTCTGATTGCTGTGGCTAGGAAGTGGTGAGTGGACATCCTTGTCTTGTTCCTGACCTTAGAGTAAAAGTTCTCAGTTTTTCACCATTGAGTATAATGGTAGCTGTGGGTTTTCATATATGTTCTTTAATATGTTGAGCTTTGTTGTCTCTAAACTTACTAAGTTTTTATCATGAATGGATGTTGTCCTTTGTCAAATGCTTTTTCTGTATCTATTGAAATAATCATATGGTTTTACTCTTTCTCTTATTGATGTTGATTGACTTGTGACTATTCAACCACCCCTGCAATTCCTCTTTCATTTCTGACTTTGTTTGAGTCCTCTCTCATTCTCTATTTTGTGAGTTTGCTGAAGGTTTATCAATTCTATTGTTCCTTTTGAAGAAACAGCTCTGGGTTTCATTGATCTGTTCTATTGGGGTTTTTTTGTTTTGTTTTGTTTTGTTTTGGTTTTTAGTTTCTATTTCATTTATTTCTGTTCTAATCTTTATGATTTCCTTCCTTCTACTGGTTTTGGGTTTTGTTTGGTTTTTTTCCTAGCTCCTTAAGGTGTAAAGGCCCATTGCTCATTTCTCTTACTTCTTGGGGTAAGCCAGTTTTGCTATAAACTTACCTCTTAGAACAGCTTGTTCTGTATCTCAAAGATTTTGGACTGTTGTATTTTCATTCTCGCTTGTCTCCATGTATTTTTTTAATTTTCTCTTTGATTTCTTGGCTGACCTTTTTTTTTTTTTTTAAGATTTTACTTATTTATTTGACAGGCAGAGATCACAAGTAGGCAGAGAAACAAGCAGAGAGAGAGGAGGAAGTAGGCTCCCTGCTGAGCAGAGAGCCCGATGTGGGGCTCTATCCCAGGACCCTGGGATCATGACCTGAGTCGAAGGCAGAGGCTTTAACCCACTGAGCCACCCAGGCGCCCCTTGGTTGACTTATTAATTGTTCAGTAGCATGTTATCTAACTTCCATTTACTTGTGCTCTTTCCAGATTTTTTCTTGTGGTTGATTTCTAATTTCATAGCATTGTGGTCAGAAAAGATGCATGGGTATGACTTTGATCCTTTTGAATTTGTTAAGATATGTTTTATGGCCTAATGTATCACTTATTTTGGAGAATGTTCCACGTACATTTGATAAGAATATGTATTCTGTTTTAGGATGGAATGTTCTGAATCTGTCAGATTCATCTGGTCCAATGTGTCATTCAAAGTCACTGTTTCTCTGTTGATTTTCTGCTTGGATGACCGATCCATTGATTTAAGTGGGATGTTAAAATCCCCTATGATTATTCTGTTACTATTCTGTTATTGATTACTTTATGTTTGGTAATAGCTGCTTTATATATTTGGGTGCTCCAGTGTTGGATGCATAGATACTTACAGTTGTTACATCTTCATGTTGGATTATTCTCTTTATGATTAGATCGTGTCCTCCTTGGTCTCTAATTATAGTCTTGGTTTTAAAGTCTGTTTGGACTTATATAAGTATTGCTATCCAGGCTTTCTTTAATATCCATTTTCATGATAAATTCTTTCCCAGAGAAGGGAGTTGAGGGAAATTGGAAGGGGAGGTGAACCATGAGAGACTATGGACTCTGAAAAACAAACTGAGGGTTTTGAAGTGGCAGGGGGTGGGAGGTTGGAGGAGCCAGGTGGTGGGTATTAAGGAGGGCACGGATTGCATGGAGCACTGGGTGTGGTGCAAAAACAATGAATTACTGTTACGTTGAAAAGATATTTTAAAAATAAATTAATAAAAAAAAATTCCTTCCCAGACCTTCACTTTCAATCTGCATGTGTCTTTAGATCTGAAATGAGTCTCCAGTAAGCAGCATATGGATGGGTCTCGGTTTTTTACCATCTGTCACCCTATGTCTTTTGATTAGAACAGTTAGTCTATTTATATTCAAAGTAATTATTGATAAGTATGTACTTATTGCCATTTTGTTACTTGTTTTATGGTTGTATTTGTAGTTCTTTTGTTCTCTTCTATCATGATTAATTGGCGTTCTTTAGTGATACACAGATTCCTTTCTCTTTATGTTTTGTATATTTATGATTGGTTTTTGATTTGTGCTTATGTATAACATCTTATGCTTACAGCAATCTATACTAAGTTGGTGGTTGCTTAAGTTTGAACCCATTCTTTAGTTCTTCCCCCACCTACAACATTTTAGCTAAATGGCGTCATACTTTACAACCTTTTGTGATTACCTTAACTAATTTTTTATAGATATACTTAATTTTATTGCTTTTGTTCTTCCTACCTTAGTCCTACTTATGGCCTTTCCTTTCCACTCAGAATCACCATTAACATTTCTTGTAGGGCTGGTTTGTGGTCATGAATTCCTTTAACTTGTTTGTCTGGGAAACTCCTTCTATTCTGAATGATAGCTTTGTTGAATAGAGTACTCTTGGCTGCTGGGTTTTTTTGTTTTGTTTTCTTTCTCTTAGCACTTTGAATATATCATGTTCTCTCCCTTCCGGCAGATAGAGTTTCTGCTGAAAGATCAACAGATAGCCTTATGGGGTTGCCTTTATATGTAACTGTTTTCTTTTCTCTTGTTGCTTTTAAAATTCTCTATTACTACTTTTTGCCATTTTAATTACTATGTGTCTTGGTGTAGAGCCCCTTGGGTTGATTTTGTTGGAGGCTCTCTGTGCCTCCTGGATCTGGATTTCTGTATCCTTCCCCTGATTCAGGAAGTCTTCAGCTATTATTTCTTCAAATAAATTTTCTGCCCCCTTTTCTCTCTTCTCCTTCTGGAATCCCTGTGATGCAAACGTTGTTGCACTTGATGATGTTGCTAAATTCCTTTAATCTATTCTTACTTTTTGTCTTCTTTCTCTCTCCTGTTCAGCTTGATTGCTTTCCATTACTCCATCCTCCAGGTCACTGATCCATTCTTCTGATTCCTCTAGTCTACTACTTATTCCTACTAGCATATTTTTGATTTCTGTTAATGAGTTCTTCATCTCTGATTCATTCTTTTTAATGCTTTCTGTTGTAGATCTCACTGAAATCTTCCTCTCTTTTCTCAAGTCCAGTGAGTATCTTTATGACCATTACTTTAATAGATAGAGAATGTCAGGCATATTGCTTATTTCCATTTCACTTAGCTGTCTTGGTGTGATTTTGTCTTCTTTCATCTGAGACATATTCCTCTGTTTCCTCATTTTTTCTAACTCTCTGTGTCTGTTTCTGTGTGTTAGGAAAGTGAGCTATGTCTCCTGATCATCAAAGTAGTGGCATTATGGGGAAGAGGTCCTATAGTGTCTTGCAGGGCAGTGTTCCCTGTTCGCCTGAACCTGGGGTGTCTCCTGTGTGTGTTGCATGCACCCGACTATTGTGGCTGAGCCACATTCGCCTCCACTTCAGTGCAGTCACCTACAAGCTCTCCTTGCCTGTTGTGGGCAGGGCTTGGTCCCTCTGTTATCAGTGGCTCAGTATGGGGCCACCTTGAACTTGAATTGGGTCAAATCAGGCATTTGTCAGGGCTGCTACTGCAGCCAAACTGCAGGCTTTTGTTGGTAGGTGGGGCCTGTAGTCAGACCAGCTAACTTCCCCAGCCCTGCTGGTGTCCCACTTGGACTGATGTGTGTGGTTATCTTCTCTTCTTGCCAGGACAGAAGTCTCTTTGCAGTGGCACAGGCTCCTGTTGGGGCTGCTTGCACAGTGCCATGCTTGGACTTTGCTTTAGATGGACTCCTGCTCAGAGCAGGTTGAGTGGGGCAGGTCCATATGTGTATGCAGGAGTGGGGCAGGTGGTGTTAGCAAGGTTTACACTGGTCTGTTGTGGGACGAGACCTGAGCCCTTTGCAGAACTCCTGTGGAAGATGGGCTGAAGAGAATGGGACTTCAGAAGAAAGCAAGATTGGAGCATGCTATTAGCAATCCAGGTTAGAGAATGCTTATGTTGATTCCCACAGGTGGCTGTGTATCAGGGATAAGGGAGGAAAATTGTGCCTGCCAGCTCTCTGTTCCTAGAGAAGTCTCTTAAAGATCCCTGCCCCTCCAGTATGTGTTCTGAGATTAGTAAATAAATCTCCTTCCTATATACCTGAGGCATTTTTCAAACTGCTGCTTCTGTGCTGTATGTCAAGGCTGTTACTTGTGCTGTCTCTTTAAGGTTAAGGACTCAGTGTCCTATATCCTTCTGGGTTTCCCAGACCCAAGCCAGCTGATTTTGAAAGTTACAGGTATTAAGCCTCACTGATTGTAAGCCCCTCTGGTTTTCAAAGCCAAATATTGTGAGGATTTTTCTCTCCAGGGTGGGTCCCCATGCCTCAGGTGCCTGGGGTGGGGGTCTTTCCTCTTCCCTCTCCATGCCTGGAGTGGTGTCCCTTTCTCCTATGGACAATTTTGTGGGTCAGTTTGGTTCCTGACCCCATCTCCATCATTTCGACCATTTTTGATGTAGCCTCTTCTCTATGTGTAGCTGTGAGGAGTCTGTTCTGCCAGTCTTTGGGTCATTTTTTGAGTTACTCTTACTGAGGTATGGGTTATTTAGGTGTATCCATAGGATGAGATGAGCTTAGGATCCTCCTACTCTGTCATCTTCCCTGAGAGCATCAAGGTGTCTTTTTTTTTTTAAAGAAACTTGGTCAGGATCTTGGATGAACTAACAGTCTGCACTAACGAAATGAGAAATAGTTTCACACACACAAAAAATAATTTTACCAAACCCTCAAATCTCATACAACTTTTCCCTTCCTCCTGTACGTAAAGTGTTAGGATTAATAAAAGGCAAAGTATACACTCCACATAGAACAGTGCAGACCCCAAAGTTTATATAGGTAGGGTAGAATGTAAGATTCGGGAATATTTAGGTAAACCACAGATGATAAATACTGAATTTATGGGAAATACAGGAGTTGTTCAGCTTTTTAGTATTCCATTTTGTAAATATTGATATTTTGGAACCACTGCCATGGGAGGCATCTACCATATCTCCTCACAAACTTGTGCTTGGTTCTGACCAATTCTGCATTAGTTTAACGCTCTCATTTGACTTAGTTTGATGGCTTTTTTTTTTTACTTAGATGTATTATAGTCCTTTTGAGTATTTTTACTAGCTAATCCAAGTACTAGCACTTGGATTGGTGGGTTAGTGCTGTTCTTTCTTCACAAAGTAGTGAATCTCATATTAGCATTAAATCTGGGTTTGAAGCAACTAAAACATATTTCATCAAATTAGAAGTTTGGTTTTTTTAAAAAAGACTTATTTCTGATAAAAAATAATGTGTATTTGAAAAAATTTGGGAGAGAAAAGCATAAAGAGGAAATGTAAATTATGTATAATCCCACCATCCAAAGATCAACTCTGTTTATGTTTTCCTGTATTTAGCTCTATTCTGTTAAAATCATATAAATTTTAAAAACTAGAATCACACATGTATGTTTTTCTGCTTTTAAAAATTATCAGTTCTGAAGATTTGGATAAATCTTCTAATCTTTGTAAACTTTTCTATCATATTTTAGGAGGCAGATTGTAATATTTTCCATGTTTGGTATCTTTTCTTAGCTAATAATTATACTTAAAAATTATATGATATTACAAGATAGGCTTTATAACAGTTTTGAAAATATTTTCAGTGAATAGTAATGTTGTAGGAAATTACTAGTTCAAATAACAAATATGTGAGTATAAAGCACATGTTTTTAAACAGTATTTTTGTTATTGAAAGTCTGTTTTTTGTTTTGCCATAAATAACCCATTTGACTAGTAGTTTAAAAGCTTAAAATATGAGTATATTTTCATGTTACTAAGTATTCTTTTATTTTTTTTTCTTTTAAACTTCTGTTTACTATTTGGCTTTTTTTCCTGAATTTTATTTTATTTTTTTTTCAGTGTTCCAAAATTCATTGTTTATGCACCACACCCAGTGCTCCATGCAATGCATCCCCTCTAAATACCCACCACCAGGCTCACCCCACCCCCAGGCCCCCCCCTCCAAACCCTCAGTTTGTTTCTCAGAGTCCACAGTTTCTCATGGTTTGTCTCCCCCTCCAATTTCCCCCAACTCACTTTTCCTCTCCATCTCCCCATGTCCTCCATGTTATTCCTTATCCTCCACAAGTAAGCAAAACCATATGATAATTGAGTCTCTCTGCTTGACTTATTTCACTCAGCATAATCTCCTCCAGTCCAGACCATGTTGCTACAAAAGTTGGGTATTCGTCCTTCCTGATGGAGGCATAATACTCCATAGTGTATATGGACCACATCTTCCTTATCCATTCGTCCGTTCAAGGGCATCCTAAGTATTCTTTTAAAAAGTATTTATTTATCTGAGGCAGGGTGGGTTAGGGGGGAACGAGAGAGAGAATCTTAAGCAGGTTCCACACCCAGTGCAGAGCCCAACGTGGTGCTTAGTCTCACAACCCTGAGATCATGACTTGAGCGGAAATCGAGAGTCAGACACTTCACTGACTAAACTATCCAGGGGCCCCAGAAGTTATCATCTATTTGTTATGAACTACCCTAAAACTAGGTGGCTGAATATTACGAACATTAATTTCACAGTCTCTGTGGATCTGCAATTTGGGTGCAGCTTAACCAAGTGCCCCTCCTTCAGGGCCTCTCACAGGTGTCAGCTGGGGCTGTGATCTTACCTGACGGCTTATCTGGGGAACAATCCAGTTTTACACGCACTGCCATACAGAGGATTCCCTCATTTCCTTGCCTCATGGGCCTCTTCGTAGGGCTTCTCACAACACAGAAGCTGACTTCTATCAGAGTAAGGGAAGGAGTGAAAGACAGAAGCCAGGTCTCTTTGAAATTTAATCTTGGAAATGACATGTCATCACTTTTGCTATGCTCTATGGTTAGAAGTGACTCATTAGCTCTAAGAGATAGAGAATTACACAAGGCATGGGAGGGAATTTCAGGAGACAGAGATTACTGGGGGCCATTTAGAGGCTATCTACCACTATTACTTAATAGCTCCCTAATATTCCAGGACATAGACCTATAACAAATTTCATATCATTGTACATGTAGGTTATTTTCAATTTTTCTAATTATAAAAAGACTACCATAAAAATTTGATATGTAAATTTTGGTTGGCAATTTTAATCATTTCTTTTAGATTTCTAAAAGTGGCATATTTGGGTTAGAGCTCCCAACATGAATTGTTAGGCCGCTCTTGAACCAGATTACGTAATCTCTGTGTTTGGGAGTGTTCTTTGCACCCTCTCCCCTTTAAGACAAGTCTTTTGAAGAATGGGTTTATACAGTAAAGTGTTGCATAAATACACGGTTCATCTGATGTAGCACAGACCATGAAATCTGAAAGGCAGTGTGATGCAGCAGTGAGACCCCTGAAGCCACCACAGTCAAAATGTGAGTTCCAGAACGGCAGTGCAGTCCGTCCTGCATTGTCATCAAGGCCACGTGCTTCCCCAGGCAGGATATTTAACTTGCTTACATTCAGTTCTACAGCAGTGCACTTTGTAAAATGTGGAAAAGCAATTCCTTTCTGTTGCGTAAAATCACAGTAAGATCCCAGGAAAGAGTAAAGGGGACCGGAAGTGTGGCAGGCTCCAGACACAGAGATGAAAGGCGAGCTTGGCGGCTCAGTCAGTTGAGCATCCGGATCTTGATTTTGGCTCAGGGGTGATCCCAAAGTCTTGGGATAGGGCCCTGCATGAGGGTCTCTGCTCAGCAGGGAGTCTGCTTCTTTGTACCTCCTTCCCCCACCCTTTGCACCTCTCCTATGCTCGAAACCAAAATAATCTAAAAAAAAAAAAAAAAAAAAAAAAAAAAAGAAGGAAGAAAGAAACCCCAAACGAAACAGAGATAGGTGGGTAATTTACTCCGGAAAGCTCAGATGCTTGACTATTGTTTGTAACTCACAGTCGCATGTACTCTGTTGCTCTTTCTATAAGCACACAGGCGTGCCTTGTTTGATGGTGCTTCCCTTTACTGCACTTTGTAGACGCTGCATTGTTTACGAATTGCAGGCTTGAGCAACCCTGTGTTGAGCTAGTCTATCCGCGCCGTTTTCCCAACAGCATTTGTTCACATCATGTTTCTTTCACATTTGGTAATTCTCACAATATTTCGAACTTGTCATTATTTTTGGTTATGGTGATCTGTGCTCAGTGATTACGATTCGCTGAAAGCTCAGATGGTAGTTAGCAGTTTTTAACAAAGTATTTTTTTATTTAAGTTATGTACATTGGGGTTTTTTTAGGCAGAAAGCAGTTGCATACTTAGTAAACTACAGTATACTATCAACATAACTCACATGTACAGGGAAACCAAAACATTCTTTGCACTTGCTTTATTGTGATATTTGTTTTAATAGTGGTCTGGAGTTGAACCTGCAGTATCTCTGAGGTATGCCTCTAAAGAAATTTCTTTCAAACATGTAGAGTTAAATTATTTAAATCAATTAACATTCACGGAAGCCCTTCATTATGCTATGCACGTAGAAGTGGGATGCAAAGATGAGTAACAATGGCTTATTACCCGTCTCCTTTTAGAAAGCACAGAAGTGCTGGGGCCATGTCCCGCCTTTCACATTTGTTTCTTTCACATTTGGTAATTCTCACAATATTTCGAACTTGTCATTATTTTTGGTTATGGTGATCTGTGCTCAGTGATTACGATTCGCTGAAAGCTCAGATGGTAGTTAGCAGTTTTTAACAAAGTATTTTTTTATTTAAGTTATGTACATTGGGGTTTTTTTAGGCAGAAAGCAGTTGCATACTTAGTAAACTACAGTATACTATCAACATAACTCACATGTTATGGCCTGGGCACAGACTTGGAAATAAGGCAGAATGGGAAAGTGCAGCGATGGAGGTAACTATAGCCTGGAAGTCCAAGAGCCTGGTAGAGTAACATCAGGTGGTGAAATGGCCTTTATACAACAAGTGTACTTGAGGCGGACACTCAGGAAAGGGTTAGTTTTTAAAAGGAAAAAATCTGTATGTAGTAATACCAGGGAGAAGGGAGGAAACGAGAAGACCCTTTTAAAAAAGAAAACATTCTATAAGTCACTGTGAGGTCGAGTCTGTGGGATAACTGACTTAGCATACAAGGAGGATGGGATCATGATTTCCTGATCGCAGTGAGTTTAGGACTGAACATTTAGTTTGGGTTTCATGTTGTGATTCAAGCTCAGATTCCTAGTTTCAGCTACAGGATCTACAGACTAGTCCAGCTGTAACAAACCAAAGACCATACTTTGCCATTGCTACCTGGTTCTTCATACCCCCACCCCACCTTTATTTAACAACAGTGGCTTAAGGAACTGGCTTCAGAATTTTGCAGACTTTAGCTTAATTCATGCATCACGAGTGCAGCTGTGTCATTTAGGGAAGGCATGACATAACTAAGAAATGAGTTTAGTATATCAAGTTTAAAAGTTTTACATTCTTAGTGGTGATCTAGATCACTTCTCCACCGAGTTTTCTTTCAGCCAATCGGTCAGAAGCTACTCTCCATTTTCCTGCAAGGGCTCATACTTCCAGTACTGGAAGAATTACTGCAAAGCGAAGTTCAGTGCTCCCAGTCATAAATAGGGTTGGTTAGGTGAAGCCACACATACACCCAGAGTCAGGCTCAGAAGGGCCGGGAGAAACGCCCATTCTCTTCTCCACCTGCAGGACGAGGTAACTGCGATGAAGCACTGATATGTGCCTTCGGTCTGCCACATGACTGTAGTGATTCAAAACTACAGTCATTATCAGCATTCTTAGATTATATTCTCTTTCCTTTAATCTTAAAGTAGTGACTAAAGCTCTGAAAGTAATGTGATACTATTAGTTCTAGGGGACAATCTAAGAAGGAAAGGAAGTGACACTTACTGAACATCTTGCATGCTCCCTGGCAACTCTAGATGTTGTCTATAGAGAAGCTCACCTTGTGTGATGACGTCTGACCCAGGTCGCTGCTCACAGACGAAGTCCTACCACACGGCTCTCCTCAGGTTCATGAGAATCTCAGACATCAGCCTTTCACTTAACAGCTTCGTTCTCCCTGCTCTCCACTGAGAACATTGGACCCTAAGTGTGACCTCGTGAAGAGCCATCCTGACACTGCCCTGCAGGCGAGGGGCCGCACACTGCGTGCGGTCTGTGTGCCCGAGGATGGACCAAAGACCATACCGTAGCGCTCTTCACGTAACCTTCACACCGGCCAAAATCATATTTACTGTATTTCCAGCTTTTACTTCTTTGTGTGAGTAGTAGAGTTTATTCTGTTTGCCACTTGAACTGGTATCATATGATCCTGTTATCAGTTTAAAGTCTAAGTCACTGATTCTCAATATTACCAGGAAAAAGACCTCTGTTCAAAGTCCGATTTTCATGGACTCCTTGTAAGAAAGAGGTCTTTCTTATAAGGACAAATAATGAAAAATATTATTAGGAACTCCATTATTTTTTAATGAATTCTTATGTTTTTTAATGAATTATTTATTAATTGCATCTGCATTAAAATTTGAAAAATAGTGTATATATATGCATAAGGCTTCTTAAAGAGTATCATTTTTTAATGATACAGAGATTTGCATTAATTCAGGGCTAGGGTTCATTTTAAATCATAACTTGAGATATAAAACACCTTAGAAATCTGCTTAGAGGCTTAGAATATGATACAAAGCAGGACAACAGTAACAACCACTTCTGTTCATCTAGTATTTAAGATAGGCTTTCAGGGACTTATACGCTTACTCCTTTCCAGAGCATATTTTAGAAGCTTTGTCTTTGGACCTAACTCATATTCAAGTTATGGCTTTTTTGACACCTTCCCTGGCACATTCCCAAAAAGTTCACTCACCAGGCTCAATTTTATGACATTGCATTCAGGATGGACACCATAGTGCTGAAGCAAGCAACACAGAGTGATGGGCTGCAGTAACTTAAATCTTTTGTTTGAAGGATCCAACAGAAGACCCAGTAGTGGCCAGACCTAGTCCTAAGGAAAGTGCCAGAATTGTGGCCTAACACACACCCTATACTTAGTGCTTTGGGGCTCCTAAGTAACATTGAGGGAACCAAGTAAAAAGAGCTTTCTTTTATTTATGTATGCCTGTGGTGGGTATGTGTTTGTGTGTTTTGGGATTTGGGGGGTAAAGTGGAGGGTGTGATGGGGGGGAAGTCATCCTCACATTTTATTTAGCTGCCAGAGGCATGAACAAAAAAAGGTCGTATCACCTATTAAGGCAAGGATAAACAAATTAAGGACCTTCTCTGGAAATCTATACCACTTATAGCCTGAGAATGTTATCATCTTGTTCTTACTCTATTTTGTTCAGTAAGTTTGGAAGCACTTACAGACATTGGTCCTGAACACATAATAGACACTCATTAAATACTGGCTAGGTGATTAAGGAATGTTCTCACAGTTTTGTTTTTTTTTTTTTAAGATTTTTTTTAAGTTGCTCAGCATCTTTTTATTTTATATTAACACATAATGTATTATTTACTTCAGGGGTACAGGTCTGTGAATCATCAGTCTTACACAATTCACAGCACTCACCATAGCATATACCCTTCCTAATGTCCATAACCCAGCTGCCCTATCCTTCCTCCAAACCCCTCAGGACCCTCACTTTGTTTCCTGAGATTAAGAGTCTCTATGGTTTGTCTCCCTCCCTGGTTCCATCTTCTTTCATTTTTCCCTCCCTACCCACCACGAACCCTTGCCCTGCTGCTCAAACTCCTCATATCAGAGATATAGGATATCATCTTTCTCTGACTGACTTGTTTCACTTAGTATAATACCCTCTAGTTCCATCTACATCATTGCAAACAGCAGGATTTCAGGGTGTTTGATGGCTGCATAGTATTCCATTGTGTATATATACCACATCTTTATCCATTCATCTGTTGATGGGCATTTAGGTTCTTTCCATAGTTTGGCTATTATGGACATTGCTGCTATAAACATTCGGGTGCACGTGCCCCTTCGGATCACTACATCTGTATCTTTAGGGTAAATATCCAGTAATGTGATTGCTGGATCATAAGGTAGCTCTATTTTCAACTTTTTGAGGAACCTCCATACTGTTTTCCAGAGTTGCCACACCAGCTTGCATTCCCACCAAGAGCGTAGGAGGCATCCCCTTTCTCTGTGTCATTGCCAGCATCTGTCGTTTCCTGACTTGTTAATTTTAGCCATTCTGACCTGTGTGAGGTTATATCTCACTGTGGTTTTGATTTGTATTTCCCTGATGCCAAGTAATGTGGAGCAATTTTTCATATGTCTGTTGGTCATCTGGATGTCTTCTTTGCAGAAATGTCTGTTCATGTCCTCTGCCCATTTCTTGATTGGATTATTTGTTCTTTGGGTGTCGAGTTTCATAAGTTCTTTATAGATTTTGGATACTAGCCCTTTATCTGATACATTGTTTGCAAATATCCTCTTCTATTTTGTCAGTTGTCTTTTGGTTTTGTTGAATGTATCCTTTGCTGTGCAAAAGTTTTTGATCTTGATAAAGTCCCAATAGTTTTTGTCCTTGCTTCCTTTGCCTTTGGTGATGTTTCTAGGAAGAAGTTGCTGGGGCTGAGGTCAAAGAGGTTGCTGACTGTGTTCTCCTCAAGGATTTTGAGGGATTCCTCTCTCACATTGAGGTCTTTCATCCATTTTGACTCTATTTTTGTGTGTGGTATAAGGAAATGGTCCAGTTTAATTTTTCTGCATGTGGCTGTCCAATTTTCCCAACACCATTTGTTGAAGAGACTGTCTTTTTCCCATTGGACATTGTTTCCTGCTTTGACAAAGATTAGTTGACCATAGAATTGAGGGTCTAATTCTGGGCTCTCTATTCTGTTCCATTAATTGTTGTGTCTGTTTTTCTGCCAGTACCATCCTGTCTTGATGATGACAGCTTTGTAATACAGCTTGAAGTCTAAAATTGTGACGCAACCCACTTTGGTTTTCTTTTTCAACATTCCTCTGGCTATTCGAAGTCTTTTCTGGTTCCATATAAATTTTAGGATTACTTGTTCCATTTCTTTGAAAAAAAGCTGAAGGTGTTTTGATAGGGATTGCGTTATATGTATAGATTGCTTTAAGTAGCATAGACATTTTCACAATATTTGTTCTTCCAATCCATGAGCATGGAATGTTTTTCCAATTCTTTATGTCTTCCTCAGTTTCTTTGGTGAGTATGTTAACATTTTCTGAGTACAGATTGTTTGCCTCTTTGAGGTTTATTCCTAGGTATCTTACGGTTTTGGGTGCATTTGTAAATGGGATTGACTCCTTAATTTCTCTTTCTTCTGTCTTGCTGTTGGTGTATAAAGATGCAACTGATTTCTGTGCATAGATTTTATATCCTGACACTTTACTGAATTCCTGTGTAAGTTCTAGCAGTTTTGGAGTGGAGTCTTTTGGGTTTTCCACATGAAGTATCATACCATCTGCAGAGAGTGAGATTTTGACTTCTTTGCCAATTCAGATGCCTTTTATTTCCATTTGGTGTCTGATTGCTGAGGCTAGGGCTTCTAGTAGGATGTTGAATAGCAGTGGTGATAGTGGACAGCCCTGCTGTGCTCCTGACCTTAGGGGAAAAGCTCTCAGTTTTTCCCCATTGAGAATTATATTTGCTGTGGGTTTCTCATAGATGGCTTTAATGATATTGAGGTATGTATCTTTAATGATATGGAGGTATGTACCTCTATCCCTACACTGTGAAGAGTTTTGATCAGGAAAGGATGCTGTACTTTGTCAAATGCTTTTTCAGCATCTATTGAGAGTATCATGTGGTTATCTTTTATATTAATGTATTGTATCACATTGATTGATTTGCAGATGTTGAGCCAATCTTGCAGCCCAGGAATAGATCCCACTTTGTCATGGAGAATAATCCTTTTAATGTACTGTTAGATACTATTGGCGAGTATTTTGGTGAGAATTTTTGCACCCATGTTCATCAAGGATATTGACCTATAATTGTTTTTTTTTTTTTAAGATTTTATTTATTTATTTGACAGATAGATCACAAGTAGGCAGAGAGGCAGGCAGAGAGAGGAAGGGAAGCAGGCTCCCTGCTGAGCAGAAAGCCCCGATGTGGGGCTTGATCCCAGGACCCCAGGACCACGACCTGAGCCAAAAGCAGAGGCTTTAACCCACTGAGCCACCCAGGTGCCCCAACCTATAATTCTTTTTGATTGGGTCTTGTCTGGTTTTGGGATCAAGGTAATGCTGGCCTCATAAAATGAGTTTGGAAGTGTTCCTTCCATTATTATTTTTTTTTTTGGAACATTTTCAGAACAGGTATTAATTCTTCTTTAAATGTTTGGTAAAATTCCCCTGGGAAGCCGTCTGGCCCTGGGTATTTTTTGTTGCCAGATATTTGACGACCACTTCAATCTCCTTAATGGTTATGGGTCTGTTCAGGTTTTCTATTTCTTCCAGGTTCACTTGTGGTAGTTTATATATCTCTAGGAATATCTCTAGATTGTCAAATTTGCTGGTGTATAGTTGTTCATAATATATTCTTATAATTGTTTGTATTTCTTTGGTGTTGGTTTTGATCTCTCTTCTTTCACTCATGGTTTTATTAATTTTGGTCATTTCTCTTTTCTTTTCGATAAGTCTGGCTAGGGGTTTATCAATCTTATTAATTCTTTCAGAGAACCAGCTCCTAGTTTTATTGATTGTTCTATTGTTCTTTTGGTTTCTATTTCATTGATTTCTGCTCTGATCTTTATTATTTCTCTTTTCCTGTTGTGTCTAGGCTTTCTTTGCTGTTCTTTCTCCAGCTCCTATAGATTGTGTACTTCAGACTTACTTGTTTCTTGAGAAAGGCTTGTATTGTTATATGCTTTCCTCTCAGGACTGCCTTTGCTATATCCCAAAGATTTTGAACAGTTGTGTTTTCATCTTCATTTGTTTCCATGAATTTTTTAAATTCTTCTTTAATTTCCTCATTGACACATTCATTCACTAGTAGGATGCTCTTTAGCCTACATGTATTTGAGTTCTTTCCAAATTTCCTCTTGTGGTTGAGTTCTAATTTCAAAGCATTGTGGTCTGAAAATGTGCAGGGAATGATCCCAATATTTTGGTACCAGTTGAGACCTCATTTCTCCTTATGGCTGAATAGTATTCCATTGTGTCTGTGTGTGTACACATATGTCACATCATCTTTTTTTCATTCATCTACTGATGGACTTGGGTTGCTTCCATATCTTGGTTGTTGTAAATAATGCTGCAGTAACATAGGGGTGCATATATCTTTCAAAATTAGTGTTTCTGTATCCTTTGGCTAAATTACTGGATTATGTGATATTTCTATTTTTAACTTTTTTAGAAACCATCATGTTGTTTTCCACAGTGGTTGCACCACTTTGCACTCCCAACAGCACACAGGGGTTCCTCTTTCTCCACATCCTCACCAACATTTAGTATTTATTTTTTGATATTAGCCATTCTGAGAGGTATATGGTGATATCTCATGGTTTCAATATGCATTTCTCTGATGATTAACGATGTTGAGCATCATTTCATGTGTTTGTTGGCCATGTGTAGGTCTTCTTTGAAAAAAAAAGTCTCTTCAGGTCATTTGCCCATTTTTTTAATCAGATTGTTTGTGTTGGTTCATAGAAGTTCTTTATTTTGGATGTTAGCCCCTTTTCAGATATATTATTTGCAAAATCTTCACCCGTTCAGTAGGTTGCCTTTGTATTTTGCTGTGCAAAAGCGTTTTATTCTGATATAGTCCCAATAGTTTAGTTTTGCTTTTGTTTCCCTTGTCTGAGGAGACCTACCTAAAAAATGTTTCTACAGCTGATGTCAAAGAGATTACTGCGAGGACACCTGGGTGGTGCAGGGGTTAAGTGTCCAGTCAACCCTTGTGTTGGGCTTTGTGCTCAGCAGAGTCTGCTTAAGACTCTCCCTCCCTTTGCCCCTCCCCTTCACTCTCTCTCTCTCCCTCTCTAAAAACAAATCTTAAAAAAAAAAAAGATTACTGCCTATGTTTTCTTCTAGGAGTTTTAGGTTTTTAGGTCTCACATTTAAATCTTTAATCTATTTTGGGTTTATTTCTGTATAGGGTGTGAGAAAGTGGTACACTTTCATTCTTTTGCATGTAGCTGTCCAGTTTCCCCATTGCATATTCTTGCCTCCTTTGTCATAGATTAACTGACCAAATAGTATGGGTTTACTTCTTGGCTCAGTTTTGAAAATTGTATTTTTAAGACATTTTATATTTCAGCAGCCATCCAGTTAAAATGGTAAGAGCTAAAATTCTTTGTTTAGTATCCAGCATTTATTGTATTATGCCTTCAGCTGATAGTCATAGTAACTTCCCAACCAGACAGATGAATGACATAGTCTTAAAATTAACTTAGGACAGCTGATCCCACATGCTATCCTAAGAAAGCTAATTGTATGATCTGCTAAACTACTGACTTGTATTAATAACACTGTTGAAATTTTCTGTTGTGACCCAACTAACTTATTAAAAGAGGGAGATGAAAATTATACAAAACTTATTCTTTAATTATAATTGTGTTTTAAGATGTCCATCAAGTATTTGAATAGCTACTATAAACGTTAGTAGCAAAAATTTTTTGGTTTTGGTTCTGACTTTCCTTTAAGGATCATACTTCCTTACATACGATGAACCTCAAGAGACTTCTGTGGGATAGAAACGGCAGAACTAAAATCCGATTAAGCAAAATGTGGGGCAGTTTACCAAAGCCATTCTATTCGGGCAGCTGCATCTTCTCTGAGGATGCGATGAGCAATTTGATTAGTTACTGATCAGCTGATTACCCAATGACATGAATATATCAATGCCATTTTACCCAGGACCTGAAAGCCAGAGTTGACAGCTAGTCCTAGGGTGGTGGTCTGTTTGGAAAACTGGAAGCTCTGGACCATAATGTCCCTGCTCATGGAGACCAGGCCAAGGACTGGGGCAATGAGCAAAGCAATAAGATCCTGGAAAGGAAGCAGGTTGGTCTTTTATTGGCAAGAATCCACTTCAAAACTAGTTCTGTAATTCAAGTTTTGAATATAATTCAATGAAGTTCTATAAATTCAAGAGGACATTTAATACTTAAAAACATAAGCTATGACTGGATCAGGTATTGTTGGAGCAACTGTTCCTCCAAGAGGAGTCTGAATTAGGGATGGAAGTTCCATGATTAGTTGCCATGTGACCTCTCTGAGTCAGTTGCCTCTGCAAGGGGATATAATGCCTGTTTTCCATTTCATCTATGAGTTGGGAAGAAGGAGATGGTAAACATAATCAGTGAATTGCAGTGAAGAGCAACTACAGAACAGCAGTCTTCTATTATTCATAGAAGCCCTACGGCTAAACTAGCTGAAGGTTATGACATAAATATCTTACCAAGTACTTTGAGGTCCTACAGACCATTGAGAGATGTGCTCAAACTAGTAATATTCTATCCCTTACTACACTCTTTAATCTAGTTCTTTTGGTAAAGCTATATATCCCTCTCCCCACTCCACCCCTTTAGCTACTACTTCAGGAACAATACTGTTAAGGAAAAAGGGCTCCACATTTCCAAACTGATTTCTCTTTTATTGACATTATTCCAACCCAAAGCACTCCCCAAGTTCCCAAAGGAAGTCAGAAATGGATAAAGCCCTTGAACTGGCAATGGTGGGTAGAAGGTGGCTTCTTGCTCTTCTGTAGGTGATAAATATGACCACTCAGTTTAGGCTGATTCAGGCTAGGGTGAGAACAAAGGAAACCACATGCCTATCACAGGAATCATACATGGGCTAGTCTGTGCTTTGGATGCTGCCCCACCACTTTAAAAGCTAGAGTTTTAGGCTGCTTCAAGCTGGCAGCCCTTTTCAGGGCTCCCAGGATATTTAGGTCTCCCAGGATATTCTCAAAAACTGTTACATATATTTTATTGAAGTAAAGATTGGAGTAAAATAACAGAGTACAATTTAACAAATTCTGACAAGTGTAATTATCCATGTAATCAACACTCTAATCAAGATGTACATTTCCATTATGCAGAAAATTCTTTCATGCTCCCTTCCAAGCAGCCCTTACCCAAAAAAAATCACTTATGGTGTCCATTCATGGAATTAATATTCCATTCTTAAACTTCATAGAAATATGATCAGCCTTTTGTATCTGGCTCAACATATTTCTGAGACTCACCCATGTTGTTGTGTTCTTTTTTATTGTCAACTAGTATTCCATTTCATGGAGATCCCAAATTTGCTTAACCATTAAGCCCACAGATGGACATTTCAGTTGTTTTCAGCTTTGACTGCTGTGAATAAAGCTTCAGTGGACATTATTATGCAAGTGCTTTTTTTGTGTGTGACATGTTTCAATTTGTCTTAAATGAATACCTAGAAATATATATACATCATTTTGGGGAGAAGTACACCTTAACAATATTGTCTTTGATATCATAAATATTTCTATTTAGATTTTCTCAGTAACAATTTGAATTATTCATACAAATACACAATATACAATGTAGTTCTTTCATATATTTTGTTACATTTATCCCTGTTTATACTTTTCACCCAATTGTAAGTGGCATTAATTTCATCTTCCAATTATTCACTAAGTATAAATGGTTGATTTTTGTATATCAGTTTTAGATCTTAAGACTTTGCTAAAATATCCTAATTTTTTGTACATATACATAATCCTTACGATTTTCTACATACATAATCATGACATCACAAATAAAGGCAATTTCCTTTCTCTTTCTGACAGTCTTTGGATTTCTTCCCTCCCCCTAATGCAACATTAACAGCAATCATGAGAATGAACATTGCTGATTTATTCTGATCATAGAAAAATTATTGGTCTTTTACCATTAAGGTTAACATTAGTTTGAAGAAATTCCTATTGCTAGTTTGCTGAGAATTTTTATCATGAATGGTGCTAATGGTATTACCAGATGTTTTTTCTGCATTTATTGTTGGGATTATCTAGCTATGGTAATCTTTTTTATGTTAATATGTATTTCTTGACTTTTGAATGGTACATTCTTTCTTGCATTCCTGGTATAAATCCCCCTTGGTCATGATGTAGTAACCATTTTATATAGGAATTCAGTTTGCCATTTAAATAAAAAATGATCTGTCTGTGTTCCTGAGAGTTACTGGCTTGTAGAGTTGTTTTGTTTTGCTTTTTTTCCCCCCCCACTTCAAGTGTCTTAGCTTCTGGTAACAGTGTAATCCTGACAAGACACAGAATAAATTTAGGTGTTTTCTCTGTTTTCTGAAGAGCTTAAGACTGGTATTCTTTCCTGGAGTGTTTGAAAGAATTTAGAGCTCTAGCTAGCAACTTGGGCCTGGAGGTTTCTTTTTCAGAAAGATTTAAATTACAAATCCAATTTCTTTAATTGATAAAGGGCTAATTGATAAAGACTATTTTCTCTTGTGCTAGTTTTGGTCATTTGGTATTGATATAAAGTTCATAATATTCCCATGTTGGTCTTGTACATAGCATCTGTACTAATGTCTCTTTTCTTACATACATCTTGGAAATGTGTGTCCTATCATTTCTCTTGATCAGACTAGAGACTTACCTATTTTATTAAATCTTTTTAAAAACCAGCACTGGTTCCATTGCTTTTCTCCACGTTTGCCCTTTTTACTTTCATTGACTTCTGTTCTTATCCATTTTATTTCCTTCTACTTACTTTCGGTTTATTTTTCTTTTTCTAGCTTCTTATGGTTAAAAGCTTAGATCATGGATTTAAACTAAACCTTTTTTGCTACGAGCATTTGAAATCCCATTAATTTCCCTCTAAGTTTTTGTGGTGCATTTCAAAAATTCTGGTATGTTATGGTTTCTATTTAGTTGAAAACATTTTAATGTCCTTATAATTTCTTCTGGGTCCCATGGTTTATTCAGAAATGTGATAGTTTCCAAGTACTGGGGGGCTTTTTTTTATTGCCACTTATTTCTAATTTAACTCTAATGGTTTGAAAATAAAACTTTCAAGGTTCTGAAATTTTTTGAGACCACCATGTAGTTTTTCTTAAGAGTATATATCCTACTGTTGTTGGGTATAGCCTTTTATAAATGTCAGCTCAAGTTGAATTCTAGTGTTCAGAACTTGAATTCCTTGTTTTTTCCTTTGGATAGTCTATCAGTTACTGAGAGCAATGTTCATTTCTCACTTGAGTTCTCTACTTTCAAACTCTGTTAATTGTTACATATACATTTATGACTGTCATGTCTTCCTCATTGACACATACAATATGCCTCTGTATATCTGGTAATCCCCCTGGTCTTGAAGTCTACTTTGTCTGAATGTCAGTAGTATTTTTTATGCTTCCCTATTTGCCAGGTGTATCCTTTCTAACCCTCTTGCTTGCAACCTTTATAAAGGACCTTAGAGGTAACATATATAGTCGGATTTTTAAAAGACCTTATTTTTTAGAGCAGTTTTAGGGTCACAGCAAAATTGAGCAGGTAGTAGAGAGCCCCTGCATCCCCACCCTCAACACATATGGCCTTACCTACTATCAATATCATACTCCAGAATGGTACATTTGTTATATTAACATACCATCACTCCAAGTCCATAGTTACATTAAGGTTCACTCTTTGTTGTAGTTTCAATGGATTTTGACAAATGTATAATGGTATGTATCCACCACTGTAGTATCATACGGAGTAGTCCACTGCCCTACAAATGCTCTGCGTTTCACCATTCAACCTTCCCTCCTCTCTAACCCCTGGCAACAACCAGTGGACTTTTTATTATTGCTTTGTTTTACCCTTTCCAAAATATCAGAGAGTTGGAAAGATTGGCTTAACTTAGTAATAAGCATTTAAGCTTCCTCCTTTCCTTTCCATGGCTTGTTAACTCACTTCTTTTTAGCACCTAATAATATTCCATTGTCTGGATATACCCCTGTTTATCCATTCACCTGAAGGACATTTTGGATGCTTCCAACTTTTGGCAATTAAGAACAACATATGTTGACTTTGGTGTGGACACAATTTTTCAATTCATTTGAGTAAATACCAAGGAGTATGACTACTGGTTCATATGGTAAGATTAGATTTTGGTAAGAAACTCCACCCTTACTTCCAAAGTGGCTGTACTATTTTGCATTCTCACCAATGAATGAGTTCCTGTTGTTCCCCATCCTTGTCAGTATTTGATGTCACCATTTTCATAAGTTATAATGGTATCTCAGTGTTGTTTTAATTTGTTTCCTAAGGTAGAATGTTGAATATCTTTTCATATGTTTGACATCTGCATGTCTTCTTTGGTGAGGCATCTGTTTAAATCTGTTGCCCATTTTTAAATCAGGTTGTTTACTTGAGTTTTAAGAATTCTTTGTACATTGTAGGTAATTTGCAAATATCTTCTCTCAGTCTGTGGCTTTTCATTGTCTTGACAGTGTCTTCCATGAAGCCGAAGTTTTTAACATGATGAAGACGAAGTTTTTAACTGTCTTCTGTGAAGCCAAAGTTTTTAAACAAATTCTCAATTATTTCTTTCATGGATCATGCCTTTTGGTATTGTATCTCAAAGGTGATTACCAAATCTAAGGTCCTCTAGATTATCTAGATTTAACTCCTAAATGCTATCTTCTAGGAGTCTTATAGTTTCATGTTTTACACTTAGGTCTGATCCATTTCGAGTTAATTTTTGTGAAGGGTATAGGTCTGTGTCTAGGTTTTTTTAACATGTGACTACACAGCTGTTTCAGCACATGTTGAAAGACTCTTTGCTCCACTGTATCACCTTTACTCCTTTGTCAAAGATCTGTTGACTATGTTTGTATGGCTTGAATTTTACTTTTTAAGTAGCCTGCCTTTAAGCTGAAATTTTTAGTCCATTTCCTTCTAAATTTTTGATATGTAAAGATTTAAGTCAGTCACTTTACTGTTTTCTAATTGTCCTATTTTCTTCTTCTTATATTCTTCATTTCCTGTTCTCTGGGTCCAATGTGTCTAAATCCTTACTGTTCTTAAGACATACTTTATCTTTTCCCATTTTTCAGATTAGACAGATCTATAGATGTCTGTTCATTAATCCTTTCTTAAGTATTCAATAGCTCATACAAATGAGTTTTTCATTTTAGTTCTTGAGTTTACTTTTTTCTTTACACTTCCCATTGATGAGATTCTCTACTTGTTCAGTCTTTATGATCATTTTTCCTTTATGTCCTTGAACATAAGCAGCTCTACAGTTCTATTTAGCTGTGTTAACTACCAAATTATGGGTCATTTGGGGGGTCTATTTCTAATAACTTTTTTCTTGGACATGGGACATTTTCCTGCTTTTTTGCATACCAAGTAGTTTTTTTATTCTATGATGGACATTATGGATAGGAGTCTGGATTATGTCATCTTCCTTTAAATGGTATTGTTTTATTCTTTGTTTGAACTTAGTCTAATATGGCCTATGGCTAGCTAGACTGTTTTTGTGAGGTGTTATTGGAACACAGGCACTGCCTACTTTACATATTGTCTAGGTTTTTTGCTTTTTTTGAAAGTGAGTGTGTATGCGCAAATCAGGAGAAAGGCAGAAGAAGAAAGAATCTCTTAAGCAGGCTCTATGCCATGCAGAGCCCAACCAAGGGCTTGACCTCACAACCCTGAGATCGTGATCTTAGCTGAAATCAAGAGTCAGGCGCTTAACTGACTGAACCACCCAGGCACCCCTCTATAGCTACTTCTGCACTACAACAGCAGAACTGCATAGTTGTGACATAGACCATATGGCTTACAAACCTAAATACTATGCTACTTAGCCCTTTAAGAAAGCTTGTCAACCCCTGCTCTAGGATTCACACCTGCCTCCTAAGGCTTCTGTGAGGTTTCTCCACTAAGGTTGGTCTTGGAACTCCAAGGATTCTACAGCACTGACTTATGATAAGTCTTGCAAATCCTCTTCCTGTATGTGCACGTCTTAAGTCCTCAGACAGGTGATCTTGAAGAGACCCCATCAAATGAAAGACCCCATTTCTGCCTCTCCCCACAGCTCCCTTGTCTCTCGAAATTTCACCTACCTTCGGGATTCCAACCTCTTCAACTCAGCAGGACTGCCACTCTGCTTGGGCCCAACCTCCCTGAGATAATAATGCTGCTCAAAGATGTTTCCAGGCAGGATGCTGAACTGTGGAGTTTAACATTCTGTGTTTCCCTTCTCTTGAGGATCACAGTTGTCTGCTGTTGTTCAGATATATTTTGTTTATAGTCATTTTGGTGAGGTTTAAAGTCATTTTGGTGAGGGTAAATCTGGTACTACTTTGAAAGCTGCTTTTGCAAAACCAAAGATCCTAGAAAACAGAATATCGTGATGACTCTACTCATTGTTTAAAAAAAGGATTTTGAGAGAGAGAAAAAAAAGTGGGGGTTGGGGCAGAGGGAGAAGCAGCCTCCCCACAAAGCAGGTAGCCCTATGTGGGATTTGATCCTAGGCCTCTGGGATCATGACCTGAGCCAAAAGGAGACTTTAAATGACTGAGCCAACCAGCTGGCTTACTCATTGCCTTTTATTAGACATTTATGGTATAATCATTTTCAGGTTAACTATGTACAATTCTCTTAACCATTCCTCATAGTACAAAACAGATACTGTGTTAAGCCATTATACCTTGGTGATGTAAAACCAGGACAGTTCCTGTCTTTAAGGAGTTGTCTAGTAAGCCAAGCACTATACACATCTCTCGCTCCATTTTTGAAATACATCTTTGGCAAGGTATATGGAACTAAGGGTAATTAAAAGCAGAGGACTAGATTTCAGCCACTTCCCAACCATATGTCCTTATAAGGGGTAGTAGTATGGGAGAACTTGGGTAGATTTTATAGGAATCTAAATATTGTCAAATAGCAAAAGTCACCTTTTCTGGACTTATTATAAACTACTTAAAAACTACCGTGCATTTAAATTTTTTTTCCAAATTTAGGATCTATATTAAAGTAACAATTTTCCCATCATTAGTAATACAGTCAAGAGATTCAAGAAATACTCAAAAGGAAAAAAATCTCTCTCTGCCCCAAGATCTGTTGACCTTTGTGCTACCTTTTATATATTTATTTCTATACCTTATTACGTATATATTTACTAAAAGCAGACATTGTTTAATAAAAATATGTCCTTTACATCAATAGTTTTGTTTCAGAAGTCAACTGAGTTTGACTTTATCAGCTTTTCCAGAGCTCCGTCGTTTCAGTCCATAGTGCAGCAGAGACTTCGCCTGTGCTTTCTCATGGCTAGACTCCCTCCAGCGAAGTTGCTTTGTACTTAGCTACCCTGAGGTCCTATCTTAAGAGATGTTCATTCAGTGACAGCACCCAGTTGCGAAGCACATCACGAGCCCTGCAGCCTACTTTCTGGCCAGACATCAAACAAGAGTGAGACATTTTAGGGAGGAAACTTTTAACCTATTTTAATCTGAACTTTTCCTATAGTTTCATAGGGAACATCTAGAGAGAGGTGGCTTTGCCACATCTAACTTGTGTTGCCTCAAGGCTGTTATTCTGTCTCTTTAGTTGTAAACATCGAACCAGGGGACAAAGCCTAACTCTGATAACAGCCCAAGAACGTGTAGGCTCATGGGGTTTGAGGCAGGAACAAATGTTTTATATGCTTGTTTCCTTCAACAGGACAGATCAGGGGCTGGCAAACATTTTCTATAAAGGGCCACATAGTGATTATTTCAGGACACATGGTCTCCATCAAAACCACTCATCTCTGCACCGCAGCATGAAATTAGCCAGAGCCAACATACTAACAGCACAGCTATGTTCTAATAAACTCAGTTTACAAAAACAGGCAGCTAGTATTTGAGCCAAAGGCTAGTTTGCTGAACCCTGGTATACATAAATAAATCTAGGCTAGCAAAAGTTAAACTGTTTTTAGATTTATAAAATTTTCCAGACCTTGAAAAATATTTTCCTATTTAGTAAATTGCCAATTTTACTGAGTTGTTTTCTTTCTATTGATAAGATAAAGCTATTCTTCCCTCACAAGTGACCAAAGTGGTAAAGGGTCGGTCTCTACACGCTACCTAATTACACAGTATTTTGCATTTGGTAGCTTCAAAATGAAACTTTTCTTTTCACAGATAAACACTACAGGTGAAGACTGGCAAGAAGAAACACTGATTTCTGAAGTGCCTGGAAAGGAAAAGCTCTGGTCAGTTTCACGTGGACAAGCCCAGTGTTTTCCAGAGATGCTGCGGAAGTAGTCTTCGCTACTGCTTTTCTTCACTCAGCGCTCTACATAACATGGGCTGCATGAAATCAAAGCAAACGTTCCCATTTCCGACCACATTTGAGAGTGAGAAGCGACATGCAAGTGAAGAAAGCTTTATGCCCGAAGAGAGATTTCTACCGAGGATGCCTGCTCCAGTTAATGCCGACGAGGAACTGAAGGAACCACGAGGGCCTGAAACTGTGGTCTTTGAGTTTGCACACCGCCTGTCACAGGAAATCCTCAGTGACGCCCTGCGGCAGTGGGCGGGCAACAACATGAAGTACGACGACATCCCGTACATTGAGAGTGAGGGGCCCTGACGCCGTAGGACGCTGAGGATAACTTTCTAGAATTGTGGAGGAAGTTGGTGCTAGTTTAAACACATGAAATAATAGCAAAAACTGGTGTGAATAAATACAAATCACTCCACTGGGATGGAGGAAAAAAAAGTCCATGATAGTATCAAGAGTATACAGGAGTACCTAACATGACATACGATAAGTACTTTTATGTTAACAGCAAATTCTTGCTGCTTGGTCTTGGGTTGGAGTCATTTTAAAGGGCTAAGCACAGGGCCCGACCACAGTAGTCAGCTGTGTGCCATACCACTTCCTTCCTGAGCACTAGTAGTAGCACCAAAGAAATCAAATGGTTATTTTAAAGACGCTCCTTTTAAAATAACTATTTGTTAATTTACACACACAAACAAGTTATGAAAAGGATTTTTCAGATGTCTTGGCAAAGAACTTGCACTTAAGCCATGGTAAATACTAGCGGGTCATTTGTCAAAGCCATTTGTGTCAAGGATCCCTACTTAATACATACGATCAAGCAGTAGAAAGCACCCCTTGTAGAAGAAGTGCACCTTGAAACCTGTCCTTAACCACCTTCAACCTCAGGTCCCTAACTAACCATAGCGGTTATTATAGAACTCAAGACTTCACACAATCTGAACAGGATACAATTTACAGAAGCCATGACAATGTTTATGGCATTGACTTAAGCAGTCCAGTGATCGAACGAAACAAGAACCTTTGCAAACACCAAAATATTAAAATAACAGAAGTCCTGTTCAAGGTAGAAAGCAGAGCCTCTTCTCAGTTCTGTAGGTATGTGAAGTTTTAATGTCTCAAAGATGTAGAGAGTTGGTGTAATGGGCATTCCTTCCCATCTTTATTATGGACTAATGGGGCAATTCCCATTCCGATTACTGTGGGGCCAGTCTATGCATGAGACTATACAGTTGCATTACAAAACAGAAGATCAAACACTCCTTGGAAGAAAGTACTCATGTATTTTTTTTTTATGGTAATGATGCCCATAAGGCATTTCCAGCCATATACTATTTTCTAAATTTCGCTAACTTTTGGGGGAATTATTTTCTTCCCAAGAATTCAGTACTGTTTAAAATCAATGGAACAGAAAATCTGGGAGTGGAAGAAGATACTAAGAAAACATAGCCTGCAGAAAAACTGGGACTCAGTCTCTAGAATGGTCTTTTCATCCAGATTTGTTACACACTGAGTTTAGTTGGAAAGGGAATTACTTAAGTCTGTGTGCATTAAATTCTTTTACTAAGATTCAACAGACCCTTGTCACTGACGGCTAAAGGAAGGCAGAAAAAGACTGTGACCTTTTTAATGAGATAAATATGTATTTGGCCTTGTAAGAAAGCAGAAATGCTACCTCTAATTTTAGCTATCCTTTGAAACCCACAAAGAGTGAATTCTCCCTGTTCTGTGGACAAAGAGAGTACTTTGAAGTGAGTTGTGTACCATCTTTCAGTTACCAAAGGACACCGGGTCCTTCAACTTTCATTTCACCTAGTCCCAGGATTTGAACTGTCCTGTTGTACTTGCAATCTAGAAACTTACACAGAAAAACCACGACCCTGTTAATATAAAGATCTGAAGTCCAAAAGCTAAGGAACCAAATTTTTCTGAAAATGCAAAATATCTTTCAAGCTCATGAAGAAAAATTTAGGTTTTTGAGTATACTAATGACTCAGACAAAAGCCTAGATGTTGCCATTTTTCATTCATTTTATATCTCACAACAGACCACTTTTGCTGCAAAGCATTTACTATTTAAAAGATATAGTATTAGGGTGAGAACACAAAGCCATAGCCACACAAATTTTTTCAGCACACGTACGATGTAGACTGTTGAGTTTTCTTATAAATATTTTAACCTCAGGTTCCTCCTGTGCCTGGGCCCCTATGTCCCAGGCGTGTAGCAGGGATGCCTGCCAGGTCCACATCTAGCAAGAATTCTCTGTTGCCACTCTGACACAATAGCAGTACTGTTTTGTTACCAAGCACCAACACCTCACTACTGACTTTTTTTTTTTTTTAAGATTTTATTTATGTATTTGACAGAGATCACAAGTAGGCAGAGAGGCAGGCAGAGAGAGAGGGGGAAGCAGGCTCCCCACCGAGCAGAAAGCCCGATGCGGGGCTCGATCCCAGGACCCTAGGATCATGACCTGAGCTGAAGGCAGAGGCTTTAACCCACTGAGCCACCCAGGCGCTCCGTCTACTGACTCATTTTAACAGAGTTAGGTCTTGCAACATAGAATTATCTTGGAAATATATGCTCTGTTATGTCAAACTATGGATGGACAAGGAATTACGAGGCCTGCATCATCAGTGAGTTAGTCAACACACCAAACTGGGGGCAGGCAGGGAAAAGAACCGGGTAAACAGATGAGTGCTGCATCCGATAATCATCAAGACACAGTTTGGTCTTGATGACAAAAACAGATGAGAACCTCTTTGATAGAATAACTTCTTTCATACCTTCGGATCTAAATATTGGATCTACTTCATTTTGAACTTTCATGAACGGTAAAAGAATGGAGGATCTGTGTGATAAGGAAGGAACATGTAGAACAGAAGACAGAGAGAATTATTAGCTGCTGGAAAGGGAGACATTTGTTCCGACTTAGAAATCACACACACACATGAAAGACAGTGGCCAAACTGTAAGGGAAAGGAAACCGGGAAAACGAGGGCTCACGAAACAGCATCACATCAGGCTCTGTCAGAAGACACACGGCAAAAACAAGTCTCCAGTGTTCTCGCTGAGGGAAGGGACACAGTAGCAAGTTCCTTTCTTTACCACACTGGCACGTGCCCAACCACTGAGTCTTTTCCCTTCAGAACATCCAGGATAGGGGCAGACGAGCCCGGTGTAACCAGCTACCTTGGATGGCAACTGCAAGGGCAGCAAGTGACCAGGGGAAGTGTGCTGGTCCCTCACCGAGCCCCGCAACAGTGCTTCACTGTCCCCCTGCCCAGGTGACGGGCTCTTGTGTTGTTCCCTTTCAGCTGCCAGCATCTGATCCCAGAGGTCTCAATTTTCAGTTCGCTTATCTGTTCTTTGCAAACTATCTGAGGTCACTAGCACTCAAAGCACAATTTAAGGGGATAAAACTTGATCTTAGTTCCATAGGAATAATTTGTGTCAAAATGCCTTATTCGTATTAAAAACAGACGCACTGAATGAAGGAGCTAGCCTGACACTCCTATCCCACTTAA
This sequence comes from Mustela erminea, assembly GCF_009829155.1. Lineage (NCBI taxonomy): Eukaryota > Metazoa > Chordata > Mammalia > Carnivora > Mustelidae > Mustela > Mustela erminea. The sequence continues at coordinate 2,952,596 of NC_045621.1, forward strand.
TATCACCGGCATTTTATGAGAAGAGGGAACTGTACTTTTGTATTCTATGGCTTTAGAAATCAAAGTTAGAGACACATGATCAATACTGTCAAGGAATAGTGAGTTAAAAACAAAGTTTCAACAAATATATATTGTTTGCTTCATCGTAATGCCCTCATCCTGTTATTTGTGCGGCCCCACTGGACATGCCTTCCTTGGAGCAGTGGGCACAAGCTCAGACGTACTCCCTATATATTACTTTGCAAAACTCAAGTTTTGTTAATTCTCCTCCCTGTAAGACTTAGCTATGAAATGGTATTTTTCCAAATATTTTTGTGAAAGCATTTTTTTCTAACCATACAATAAAAGTCTAGTTGCCACGAACTAGCTAAGTTCTGATTAAAAGCAAACGCCTTTCAATACTGTGTACTGTCAAATTTTTCGATATAAAGAGCTTAACATTTTCTGCATTTCTAATGAAGGCAAAGTGAATAAAACTCCACTGACAGAAATTATTTCTTGGATCATTCAGGTCCAATTTAAGAGCTGTAAGAATATGAATGTAAACATGTCCACTACCATGCCATCTGTACTCGAAATCTGTTCATGACTTTTGGCGCGGGGCGGGGGGGATGCTTCATGTTAAATATTTAGAAAATTCAAAGCAACTCCCAGATTGCAGTTCCCTCACCTATAAGAAGGGTGCAGGATGTGACCTCTGATGTCTTTTTCAGTTTTGCCACTTTCTGTTCTTAAAAACCAGAAGTTCTCTTCGTTTCTGAGTGGTTTGGGATGAAGGGAAAATTCTGTCACAAAAAAACGATAAACTGAGCTTTAAAGATTATTCTTGCCCTGACTTTAATGTCCCAAGTCTGGAACACCCTGCAGGTTCTTGTGTACCTTAAGAAAAACTTATTTTGTCAACAGTTTTGGAATGTATTTCTATTCTAACAAAAAGTCCTTCCCCCCCCCCCTCCTGATTTATACTATGTAACAGCAAATAACTTATCACACCCAAGTTTAATGTAAATTGTAAAAAGCAATGCTCTCTATTTTAGAGATTGGCGTTTCCTAATTCCTCATTTTTTCAGACTCACAAATCCTACAAAACAACCATCACTTTCACCACAGGGAAGGATTCTGGTTAATTTGAGGGAAGATAAAAGCTGAGTCAGTAATACCAGAGACAACCGCAGAAAAACCTTTTCACTTTGCCAGAGATTTCTAATATTATAAAAGGAACACTTCTATAGTAACATAATTACTTTAAAACAGGTTTATATATCCAGAAAATTCTCTGAAGCATTAACAAAATAGCCAAAAAATTCCAGGTTTTTTTTTTTTTAATAATCTATACATATGTTTATTTAATCAACATAAAAACTACTACCCAAAACCAAAACATAAGGTTCTCATTTCAATTAGATATTTAAGACCTCCTAATTTTCCCATTTTTATAAAACGGGCTGGCAAACATTTTCTCAAAAGGATGATAGTATTTTAGGCTTTGCAGGCCTTAAGGTATCTGTTGCACTACTCAAAGCAGCCGCAGACAACAGGTAAATAGCCAAGTGTAGTGACACACCAGTCAATATTCACTTATGAGCGCAGATATGAAATTGCATGTAACCTTCACGTGTCATGACATATTAGTAGTTGATTCTTTTTTCCCTCAACCATTTAAAAATGCAGAAAACATTCTTAGCTTGTGGAAAACTCAGCAACAGGCAGCAGGCCAGATCTGGCCCATGTACTATAGTTTGCCAACATGTGCTCCAAAATAATACCTTAAAAATCTAGTCACCTTAGAATTTCAAATCGTTACTTCCCAGAGACTTAAAGTAATTATTCAAATCTTCATCAGTAACTTCTTTTAGATCAGCTGGTTTCCACTTTGGACTCTGGTCTTTATCTATTAAAACTGTCAAGTGAAGACATAAGAAATGTTAGTATGTTTCCTTCCAGTATTACCAGATTTTAATTATTAAATTGACAGAAACTACCTTACACAAGACATATTTTGTCTAGCACATTTTTTCCTGCAAAGTTAAAATTTTTGCATGTATTCCATTTTTCTTTTAAATTAAAGCTCCATAGGATTTGGATGGACAGGAACGTACTGATGATGACTCATGTGGTCACTTCCCGCTGCACCAAGTCCGATGCCTGCACCTGGAACACAGCCTATGAACTAATGTGGCTCAAGCCTTAGTCTTCTTCAGACAAAACTGTAAATGAAATCTTGCTGTTATAAAGCAGCTAAAACCCGAGTTGGTGTGGTTTAAAGGGAAGGCAAGGGAGGGTGGAGGGCCCAGATCTGCCTTCTAAACTCCTCCACATTGAATTGAAAGGAAAATTACTTGAAGTAGAGGGACGGGGGTGACTTTATGCACAGTTCAATGTGGATACTGCTGTTCTGCTGAATCCTCTAGTTCACACAGCTCTGAATTAAATAGCAGACTGTCTTCAGGTTATCCCAAGAAACTACTTCTCCTATTACGGTGCAGTCATCATTTACTGTGGCCACGCAGCATCCCCGTCGGATCATAAGGATGAGGCAACTGGCAAACCTGTCGTTTAAACAGGAAAGGGGCTGTCCGTTTCCTGGTTGGAGAGTATATGACTATATTCTAGCCATTACTGCTTGGGAAAACTTGGTGACAGGTATACAGGATCCTTCTGTATTATTTCGTACAAAAAAAATAGTGGGGGGACTACACTTAGTATGGTTAACCATGCTTAAAATGTGCATAATTTGGGGGGATACTGGAGGTTTTTTTGTTGTTTGTTTTTAAGATTTATTTATTTTAGAAAGTGAGCGAACAAGGGGGGGCGGGGACCACGGGAGAGGAAGATGGACTCTCGAGCAGAGCCCGCTGAGGGCAGCGGCTGATGCAGGGCTCCGTCTCACGAGCCTGAGATCTGACCTGACGCAGACCAACACTTGGATGCTTCTACTGCCAGCACCACTCCGGTGCCCCACACTGGAGGTCTTTAAGTCTGGGCTGCCTAGTTCCAGGTTTCTAGCTGGTATCAGGATCAGTGGTAACACTGATGTTATGATCCCTGCCAATCTGACAGTTTTAGATTCCCCAAACAGCATAAGTAAAAGCAATTCTGGAACATTCCTTTCTTCAAGAATCTCTTCCCTTAAAGCCCTCTGGCTAAAGCTATCATGGTATTTACCTCTCCGACAGTCTGCTGAAGGGCAAAAGGAAAGAATATTAATAAAAGCTGTATGTTCTCACAGACAGAATTTTTTTTACTTAGCACAGATATAACAAGTTCCTGCCATGTAGACAGCTCAGGTTCTTTCAAGTCTCATGAGGCACCCACTCAAATTCCTTTTGGTAACTCTCTAGTTCTGCTGAAATCTGTATTTATTTTCTTCTATAACCAGGAAGCAGCTTATTTTAGCTGTTAAGGGAATTTTTGACAACCATTCCCCTAAATTTGCTAGTTTATTTTATCTAATTTGCTAACATATTTTATAATTAGCAAACTGTAGCAAACATTTGGTTATTATGCAAGCACAGCAAACAGTCTGACCCAGATAGATGCTGCTTGCAAAACAGGGAGGTTGTGCTGAGAGATGAGGCAGTATACTCTCTCTTCATTAAAAGTGGCTTGATAAGCTCCTGCGTTATGAATCCTAACGCATTAAAACCCAAGGGGCACACAGGTCCTCCTAATATCAAAGGTCCAGCCTCTGATCCACACGCAGCAAGAATTTGCAGGGAATTAGTGGGAAAATGCACATTTTACTTGTTTTTATAAAAACATACAGCCATTTCCTCTGACTCAATTCCGAGTCCTCTAAAAGGATTTGAATCCTTGCTTATTTCTGATGTTGTGCTGTAAGTTAAGAGAATTCTACTACAGTGACCAGTCTTTATCAAAGTTTACATATGGCTCAGAGAATCTAATCTTTTATTCAGATAAAGTATATACAGAGTCTCTACTATATTAAAGCAATCCATAAAAACATTAAAAACTTAGATAGCAAAACACATGCAAAAGGAAGAACTCACTCATGCAACATAAATGATGGCTACTACTTATGGGGATACAGATTTGCTACGAGCAAAAAATGAACCATTTCACTTCCTCTAAGTATGCTACCTTTGGAGATGATAAAAACAAATTACTAAGAAGATTAGCAGATGTTACTAATTATGTCATTTTTTTTTCAATGTCAGTGTTTAACTGCTCAGGTACAGGTGAAGAGGTAACAGTAGGGAGCCGCCAGGCCAGTACTAGAGAGGGGGGGAGGGGCCCGAGGCTTCTTACAAGGGAATAAAAGCAGTTTTCCAAGGCTCCAGCAGTAGAGTGAGTTTTCAGACCCAGCTGTCCTTAGCAGAGGCAGTCCATGCGACTGGAGAAGCAGGATTACCTCTTACATACAAATTAGGGAGTAGTGACACAGGTTATGTGAATTTTCCAAAGAATACTGATTTCAAGGACTGATATTCCCTTATGTACCAGCTGGTAATAAGAAAGGAACGACTTTGCAATCTTTACGAAAGTGGAATTTTCACTAATAAAACAACTATTATCTTTGATTCACAGTATATGCTCACAAATCCTATTTCCATAATAGGAAGAAAACAATCATCACTTACCTGCTCTAACACCTTCATAAAAGTCATGGCCTCCCTGAAAGAAAATTGAGATTAAATGGTGAATCTCCAGGCATCCTTATTCCCAGTGCTGCTCTGTCTTCTCCACTCCCAGGGCCACAGCCTGAAATCAACAGAGGCTGGACCGCGTGTACAACCCACTCTCTTATCACCACCTCCGATCCGGGTCTGCTCAAGCCCGACGACTTTTCACCACTTTACTGTGGTCACTTTCCCCTGAAAATGCCCTCATCTCCTTCAAGGCTTTCTCTCCCCTTGAGTCTGTCCTGACAAGATCCCAGCACCACCTGCCCCTACCATCTGCCTCTGCCTGCTTTCAAGGGGCTAAATCTTGGTGCAGGAAAATCTGTGATTGGCTTCATTTAAGATTCATGCCCACAAATCTCAAACAGGCATGGAAAACTGCCCAATGGTCCATGTTCTCCTCACTTCCCAAGATGATTTCAACTGTCTTCTGCCTTCTCAACCTGGCAAATTTTTCTCTCACTGTATTCTCATGACTCAACTTCCTACTTCATTACAAAAAGAGAAGCGCTAAGCCACGAACATTTGCAGCTTCTCACCCCTCAACTACCTGCAGCCCAACTACAACCCTCCGTACCATGCCTTCCCTTTCCTAACTACACAGAAAGCTCTTTCAAAGGCCTGTTCTCCTCCCCTCCCCCACCATTGCTACTCATCTCTCTCTTCTCAAGGACTGTGCTTGAGAAGGTCATCTGTCTCTATTTTTAGCCCTGGCATCATCAGTGTAGGCAGCAAAACTCAGTGATTGACTGCAGTTCAAATATCTGGGCTCAGACGAATGGATAAAGACGATGTGGTAGGTATAAACAATGGAATACTACTCAGCCATCAAAAAAGAAATTTTCCCATTTGCAATGACGTGGATGGAACTAGAGGGAATTATGCTAAGCAAAATCAGCCAGTCAGAGAAAGACAATTATCAAACGATCTCACTACTATGTGGAATTCAAGAAACAGAAGAGGGATCATAGCGGAAGAGAGGGAAGAAAAAAGCCAGATGAAACCAGAGACGGAGACGAATCCCAAGAGACTCCTAACTGCAGGAAACGAACTGAGGGGTGGTGGAGGGGTGAGGGGTGGGGTGTGGGGGCCTGGGGGGATGGGGTAACTGGGTGACGGACATTAAGAGGGCACGTGATGGAACAAGCGCTGGGTATTATTTAAGACTGATGAATCAGAGGTTCAGACCTGAACCTCTGAAACCAATGATATATGTTGATTTTAAAAAAACAGCAACAAGTGTCTGGGCACACCCACTGCCTCTACTAAACAGAACGACGTGACCTGGGCTAGTTACCTTCTCCAATGCCAGGTTTCCTTATATGGGATGACAATGCCGCACCATCCACGGGAGGGTTATCTTGCTGCGCAGGCCAGCACAGTGCCCGACACAGTGAGCGCTCGGGAGTGCTAACTCCCATCGCTGTCAACATCAGCTTTTGTCTCTACTGGGTCATTCCCCATCGCTCATAAACGTGTTCCAGCATCTTCCACCTTGCACAGTAACAAGGAACCTCACTTGATTCCAGTCCCGGCTCCACCGCACTCGCTTCGAGAAGAGAGAGGAAGGCGCAGGGCCTCCGCCGGTCCGGGTCCCACTCACTCACTCGCTCGAGCTTCCGCCCAGCACTGCTCCGACGCGGCGCGCCCACATCCCGCGAGCCCGCTGTCGCCGCCTTGTCCCCCACCGGACACCTCGGGATGCTCCCTCCCTGGCACGCGGACTTCCTGCTTTCCCGACCGCGCGCTGATTGTCCCGCCGCTGTCCTGTACTCTTCCGCTGCCTTCTCTAATCCGCCGCAGGTGCCGCGCTTCGGCTCGGGCGGGCGCCTACCACTGTCCGTCGGCGACCTCGGGTCCACTGTCCGTCGGCGACCTCGGGTCCACTGTCCGTCGGCGACCTCGGGTCCCTTCCGTCCGGCGACCTCGGGTCCACTGTCCGTCGGCGACCTCGGGTCCACTGTCCGTCGGCGACCTCGGGTCCACTGTCCGTCGGCGACCTCGGGTCCCCTGTCCGTCGGCGACCTCGGGTCCCCTGTCCGTCGGCGACCTCGGGTCCCCTGTCCGTCGGCGACCTCGGGTCCACTGTCCGTCGGCGACCTCGGGTCCACTGTCCGTCGGCGACCTCGGGTCCACTGTCCGTCGGCGACCTCGGGTACCCTGTCCGTCGGCGACCTCGGGTCCACTGTCCGTCGGCGACCTCGGGTCCCCTGTCCGTCGGCGACCTCGGGTCCACTGTCCGTCGGCGACCTCGGGTCCACTGTCCGTCGGCGACCTCGGGTCCATTGTCCGTCGGCGACCTCGGGTCCCTTCCGTCCGGCGCGGCGGCATCGGACCCGCCGGTTCTGCCACACAGAGGAGGTCGCTTCTCTACTCGGAAGCACCGGCGGCTTCCCGTCTCCTCGGCTCCGGCCCCTTGCGCTCCGCGGCCCTTCCCGACCCTGTGGGCGCCGCCCTCGTCGCTCTCCCTCATGGACCCCGCCCCGCGCCGGCCAGCGCCCTGCGGCCGCACACAGCGGGGCGCAGCCCTGCCTCAGCGCCCCGGCTGGCCCTGCCTGCTGCCTCCCCCGGACCGCGCGGCCCGTTCCCTCACTTGCTTCAGGTCTTCACTCAAACGCCATCTCCTCCGCCAGGTCGCCAGTGAGCCCCGTCCGTAAGCTCGACCGCTCGCCAGCCCCACCGCGCCCCCCGCTTTATGTCATACCCTCGCGCTTCACTGTCGCTCCGGGGACCTACGGCCAGAGACTGTCCTTCACAGCTTCCGGCTTCTGACCCGCCTCCCCCACTAGCCAGCTCCAGGACGGCAGAGACTGTGTCCATCTGGCTCACCCACGCATTCTGGGTACCTCTTCCAGTGCCTGGGACATGGTAAGCTTTTCTATTGACTAAGTAAATGAATCTCCAAAGTTCTTTTTAAGATTGTCTTTATTCAGAGAGAGCGCGCGCATGGACTGGAGAATCTCAAGCCGACTCCCCCCTGAGCACGGAGCCTGACGCAGAGACTCGGGGCTGATCTCATGACCCATGGTGACCTGAGCTGAAATCAAGAGTCACATGCTTAGCCGAATGAGCCACCCAGACGCCCCCTCCAAAGTTTCTTTTTTAAAAAAGTGTTCTAATGTCTTTCAGACTTAAATCTCTCACCCACACCTCCTCCAAACTCCAACTGCCACAGGCACTCTTTCCTTCCCCCACACTCATCAGGACCTATCAGTTCTGTCTCTTTCACTGGTCCTCCAAACCATTCACTCCTGTCCAGGGCTACCACGTTCCTCTAAGCCACTACTACTCCGCAACTGGACTACTGAACTATCTGGTCTCTCCATTCACTCTGGAACCCGTCCAAACCCATCTCCGTCCAGCAGCAGCAACTACCTTCTTAGAGCAGATGCAACCAAATCATCCACTGCTGTAACCCAAGAACTTCTCAACACACTCGTTACTCGCTAGGTCACAGATGAGCGACAACTCCAAGATGTCCTCCCTTTGTCTCTCCGACTCCCTCCTGCCCCTGCACCATTCTCTTCTATCATCAACTCGTATGTTCCCTTTGGAGCAATAACCACAATTTGTAATTATTTTACTTACTTTGCTTACTTGTTCTTCATAGTCTCAGTAGACTATAAATTCCACAAGAACAAGGACTAGTCATTCTTTCCACAACGTAACACCTAGCACTGTGCCCAGCAACACAGCTAGCATACTTGCTGAAGGAAAGAACTGATCAATCCAGGCAGGGCAGTAAATGTATGGTGGAAAACATGGACTGTGGGGTTCACTGGGCAGTGGTCAGGAGAGCAGGCCCCAGAGTGAGCCCACCCGCTTTCACATACATGTGTCTGCCACTTAATAGCCAAACCACTTAGGCACGTTACCTCTCTGTGCCAGTTTCCTCATCTGTAAAGTGGAGACAAGAACAGCTCCTATCATTCTAGAAATAGTGTCAAATGTAATGGAGAGGATGCCTGTGAAGCGCCTGTCACAGTACTTCTCTTAACAGCAGACTTCAGCTGCTACTTACATCTTACTAGAAGTGTGACTTCAAGATTAAAGTGACTAATAGAGTTTTATTTATAGTTAGATGAACTACTTTGAATACCTTAATAACTATTTCAAGATATGAAAATCCATTAGGGAGACCTACTTTCTAGTTACTAAGCAAAGTATTTCCTTTAGGCCATAAATTAATCTAAGAGCCCTCTACATATAGCCCAAAATCAATGATTCTGCTTTCAAAGAGTTTATCATCTAGAAGAAGTCTCCATGACTCTGAAATGTCTCATTAAATTAATAATCTATGTCACTGGTCTATTTCAAGTGTATTTACAATGTTATTCTCAATGTTAATCTATTAATTAAGACACGGAACAAACTAGTAACACCCATTCCTACATTTTACAGACATACACTCCTCATTTTACCAGTGAGGGGATTCAGATTTACCGAGTTCATGCTTCTTGCCCAAAGGTCAGAGAGCAGGCCTGAAAAATGGTTTATTTCTATTTTGAACCCCACCTGAGACCAGAGGCTTTCTTATACTTAACACACAAATGTAATCATTGTTTCCTAAGAGCTCAACTCAAGAACAGTGCCAGCGTGACAGTCCCATGCCCCTTAAGCTAGCTGGTCTGTTGTGCTTCCACAGAGCAGATTAACACGCAGTTTTAAGGGTTTTGTTTATAGTTTTCTGTATTTTACATGCTCCACAATGAATATCTATTACTTTCATAAATAGAAAATATATATATATATTTTTAAATTCTTACCATACAAGCTTGACTCAGCCGATATTCCATAGTAAATACTTCTTGCAAGGTCTTTGAAGAGCCCTCTATGAGCTGCCTTAGTGTTATCTTTAGGGATGTTGGGGACATTTTATTAATTATCTGTGGGAGAAAAAAATTTTTTTTACTAGTTTTAGCCCAAGTGTTCCTTTATTGTCTATAACAAATTAGCTGAATTTTGATGTAAATCTTATTAAAATTTGCTCCTTTTATACAGTACCTTCACCTAGCAGTTTCATAAAAGTGAGATTATGCCATAACCTCATCCTGTCAAAGCACCAATGGTTTTCTAATCTCCTGTAATAACGAAACAAATCATTCCACCAGTGGAATAAATGCTATACCCATAAATTAACAAAAGAAATCCATATTTTTGTAGCTGCCTGCCATAAATTATGATCCCAACTAGGTAAGCAAACAGTGATTATGCTGAAGTAAAATTAATATACATCTTACAAACAACTAAGATATCAGAGAACATTATACTTTATAATATAAAATATAATATAAAAAAGGTACAGTATAGCTCTTTCCTTCCCATTTTGCGACTATAGAGAAGTGTTTGAACTGAACTACACTCTTTATCTAAAAATAAATCTGCTTACCCTTAAAATTAAGAAGAGAAAACAAGACACCATGAGGTGGTCTTCTATAGTATTTAAATACTTAATAAAGGAACAGTAACAGGCCGGACTCCTTGGCCACAGTGCCATGCGCCCCTTCCTTCTGAATTTAAAGATGGTGTTACTAGTGTTCTGACGCACTTGTGTGACTGTGACCAGCGGCTGCTGCACATGCTACGTAAAATGCTACGTAAATCTGCTGTGTATATCTATCATGGGCTAGGTAAATCTGATGCTTGCCCTGGTCTTCATAACTGCAATACAGCTTTCAAGCCTGTTGTTGAGTGATTGTCTCAAAGGCAGAAATTTCAGTTCCTGAGTTCAAAGAACTCCCCCATCAAGATTCCAGGTTCTCTGCAGTGTCCTCAAGTGTGGCATGCAGATTCAGAGAACACGCCAAACGGACAGGGCAGGATCTGACCTAACAGCTGCTGGAACTTACATAGATGACTACTGTACAGGAAAAGTTCAGGGAAGTCAGTGTCCTACCTACAGTCACAATGCTGAAGAAAAGGTGAGAAAGAGAGAAAAGAAACTAAGCCTTTTCATGCATCTGATTCATCTTCATCGGAACTCACCCTTCTGCCCTCAGTGCTGCATGCACATGATCTCTCTTAATGCCCCCGAAGCACTCCCACTCCACGGTCTCCCCTTTCTGGTTACAGACCATGAGGATGATGGCACCTGCACAGCAGTCTGCGTACTATGCTAGGAGGCCCCTCCTTTTCACAGGCAAGTAGACAAGGGGTCCATTTTGCTGACAAAACCACTGGTTTTCTCTAGCAAGAGCAATGACACAGGTGAACCACATGACCCAGGTGACCATCTGGAAGAGCTTCACTCACGGTGTTGAAAGCTGTACTTGAGGAGTGACATAACCACGTTCTATCTTTTCTAGTCTACAAAGTCAATGAAGCTATAGTTCCCTTTCCAAAAGGCTGTAGTATAAAAGCCCACAATCACGTACCTCAGCACTACCATTATGACTAACTGCCTGTGTTAGGCTAACTGCACTTTATATACAATCTAGAATTCTCAAAACACAAACTCTCTTTGCCATACTTCCTCAGTTGGCTACCAATTACTCTTATTAAAAAGGCCACTTAACAGGAAAACCATCCCATCTACAACTGCACCAAAGATAATAAAATACTTAGGAATAAACTTAACCAAGGCGGTGAAAGACCTGTATGCTGAAAGCTATAAAACACTGATGAAAGAAACTGAAGATGATACAAACAACAGAAAGATATTCCATACTCATGGATTAGAAAAACCAGTATTGTTAAAATGTTCATACTACACAAAGCAAGCTACAGATTTAATGCAATCCCTATCAAAATACCAGCAGCATCTTCCAAAGAACTAGAATAATGTTAAAATCCATATGGACCCAAAAAAGACCCCAAACAGCCAAAGCAATTTTGAGAAAAAAGAAGAAAGCTGCAGGTATTAAAATCCCAGATTTCAAGATAATACTACAAAGCTGTAGTAATACTATAAAACATGGAATGGAATGGAAAGAGACCTCAGAAATAAACCCACACTTACATGGACGACTAATCTGTAAGAAATGAGGCAGGATATATATACGATGGGGGAAAGAGAGGCTCATTAACAGATGGTGGGGGAAACTGGACAGCTTCACACAAAAGAAAGAAACTGGACCACTTTCATACAGCATATTAAAAATAAGTTCAAAATGGATCAAAGATCTCAATGTGATACCTGAAACCACAAAACCCCTAAAAGAAAACACAGGTAGTAATTCTGACACTGCCAGTAGAAACATTTTCCTATATGTGTCTCCTAAGGCAAGGGAAACATAGCAAAAATAAATTAGAGGGACTACACCAAAATAAAAAGCTTTTACACAGTGATGGAGACCATCAACAAAATGACAAGGCAACCTACTGAATGGGGGAAGATATCTGCAAATGATACATTCAATAAGGGATTAATATCTAAAATATATAAAGAACTTCTACAACTCAACACAAACAATCCAATTAAAAAACAGGCAAAAAACATGAACAGACATTCTTCCAAAGAGGACATAAACATGGCCAACAAACACATGAAAAGATATTCAACATCACTGATCAGCAGTGAAATACAATCAAAACCACCATGAGATACAGTATACCCTTGTCAAATGGCCAGTATCAAAAAGATAAGGAACAAGCGTTGGTGAGGATATGGAGAAAAAGGAACCCTCATGCACTGTTGGTAGGAATATAAACTGGTGCAGCCACCGTGGAAAACATTATGGAGGTACCTCGAAAAAATTATAAATAGAATTACCATATGATCCATTAATCCCACTACTAGGTACTTACCCAAAGAAAACAAAAATACTATATATGAAAAGATCCACACACCCCTATGTTTATTGCAACATTATTTACAGTAGCCAGGATACAGAAGGAACCCAAGTGTGAATGTATAAAGAAGACGTGGCACGTATATACAATGGTGTATTACCCAGTCATAATAAAGAATGAAATCTTGATTTTTGCAATAACATGGATGGACCTCATGCAGATAATGCTAGTGAAATAAGCCTGAGAAAAAGAAATACCATATGATTTCATTAATGTGGTATTTAAGAAACAAAACAAATAAACAAAGAAAAAAAAACCAGACTTAAATACAGAGAACTGGTGGTTATCGGGGGGCAGGGGTGGGTGGAAGAATGGATGAGACAGACAGGAAAACATGGCCACATAGTAAGGGCTCCAGGTGTTTGTGCTTGTGTCATGCACACATAAATACACTAGAAAAAAAAAGGGAAGAAAATTTCAATTGAAAAGCTCCACTGGTTAAGACATTTAATGAATCAGTAATTAAAGAGATTTCCTGTTAAGAGACACCACGTTAGAAAATAGGTTGTGCACTGACAACCCAAGGAAAACTAGTTTCCAACGATTCTTAGTATACCGGCAATCAGGCACAGAGACTCAGGGTTTGAACTCTACAGTCCACAACTCAGTGGTAGAATTCCGGCCCCACCACCTTCTACATGATTGATCTTAGTTTCTTCATTTCTCAGATGGAGACTGTAATACTATCTACCCCAAAAATGGATAGTGCAAGGAGCCAGAAACCAAGCCAAACAGGGAAGGGAAGGGAAGGAGTAGGTACTGAGCACACTTCCCTTCGCTCACATGTGTGTACGCTGTACAAACGCGGAAACCAGCCTGGTAAGAATTTATCCAAGGTCACTCAGAGAGGAGTCCAAACGCCAGCCTGACAATCCCAAAGTCTACTTCACTCTACACACAAGGTTATAGAGGTAATCAATGCCAAAGGCTGATGAAAAGTCAAGAAGAAAAGACGGAGAAGACATCATGTCAGGTGACAGGAGTTAATAAAAACTTACTTGTATAGTTTTGGTGGCAAGGGGGGAAGACAAAGTCAGGATGGCAGCTTGAGGAAAAACTGTTAAGAGAAGGCTTTTTCTTTCTCTTTTTCTTTTTTTTTTTTTTTAAAGATTTTATTTATTTGACACAGAGAGAGATATTACAAGTAGGCAGAGAGGCAGTCAGAGAGAGAGCGGGAAGCAGGCTCCCTGCTGAGCAGATGTGGGGCTCGATCCCAGAACCCTGGAATCATGACCCGAGCCGAAGGCAGAGACTTAATCCATTAAGCCACCCAGGCGCCCCAAGAGAAGGCTTTTTCTAAGAGCAGGAAAGTTTTTGAAAATAAGGGCAGAAGGAAATGTGCAGTCACCCAAGAAGGTAAAATTTTACAGCTAACTGAAAGATGGAGAAGACTGATGGCCAAGTAGCTCCTCAATGAGGCAGGAAAGGATGGAATGAAAGTACATTTGGGGATGTTTCCCTCAGCAAAAAGGGAGACACGGGTCAGAGGAATCAAAAGGATGATGCAAGAGAGTTAAAGGAGCTCATGTAATAGAGCCTCATTCATTACAAAGGGAACACGGAGACTCTTCCAGAACACTGGACAAATGATGAGGACTCGGATCTTCAGCTATGTCAGAAATGTGTATGGATACGGTCATGCAACCACACAACCTGGTGAACATATTTCTCCTTCTTGGTAAAACACTGGTTAGTGCCGTAACTAAATTATCCGGCCCTTTAAAAATAAGCTGTCTCATGTGTGCCAAAGAGCCAACTTCTTTTTTCCTATATTTTTATCACATAATTCACATTCTCGTCTCCATTCAGTATTAGTGAGCGTCTACTATGCATCAGACACTTCCGAGGAGACAACAGTGACCGAGACATGGCTGCACTCAGAGCGTTATCAGCATTACAGTCACTGCTTTTTTGGTAAGAGTCCTAGGAACTCTTCTTAAGTTTTACCAAATCTTAGGGATTTCCAACAAAAGAAAAACTCAGGATACGCCCTCTACCTCTCCCTTCAGCATCTACCAGAACACTCAATAACATACTGTTTGATATGCATTATCCAACAAGCCTATACTAATACAATTAAAAGAACAATATTTTCAACAACCCTTTAATGATACAATTAGAAAAATTCTACCAAGTTGGCCTCAGGCTTCTTTGAAGGGACAATACAGACATATAAGCTCCAAATCCTTCTCTGATTTAGAGATGATCTTAGAAAAGAAGCTACAGAGGTTTTTCTTTATAAAAAAAGGATGTCACTTATGACATTCTCTACAAGTCTAGGCTGTCAGATTTAACTCCAAAAGGAACCCCAACAATTAGGAATTTGTGTATATTTGGATCATTTGTATTTTCTATACTATGAACAGTGAATACTTTTCTAAATAATCTTACATATTTTGTACTTATACCTATAAATCTTTTCCAAGTTTCAGATTGACAATAAACCAACAGAAATACAAAATACCTGCACTAAAGCAAATCAGTCTAATTCATAGCATACTGCAGTTTCACAGAAACATTTTTATTTTTAAATATATTCTTTATCATTCTGAAGGGTCCTATTATATAAAGACCAAATACTACTTTAAAGAAATGGGAATTGGTACTTCTTTTATCTACAGCAAAGGCTTAGAGCCAGTCCAACAAGAGTGCTTTCTGCAATCGTATCTTAAGACTTTTCCAGTAATTTCTTAAAAGCCTTAGCAATTTAAATAAAAGGGCAAAGATAATGTCGAAAGAATCAAGTACCACTCTTTCATGATCTCCCAAATGCTCACGATAGTGTTTTAGGGTCATTGATAACCACCAGTGGATCCATCACCGGAAAGCTGTTTCCTGCTTACACATATTGATGTATTTTCCCCTTTACGGTTTACTGTCCTCCTCCTCCAAAGACACAATGTACCCAGCAACACTACCATTAAATTACTCTTACTCATAGCAATAAACAGCACAGTGTAATGGGTACCTTCAGCAAATCAAATACCTACTTCTATATGTCAAACTGTTTTTTAAATATAATTAGGTATGTTTTGATTTTTTTAAATAATTAGCTTTACTCACATGTAACTTAAGATATAAAATTCACTCATTTTAAGTGAAGAGTTCTGTAACGCTTGATAAATGTATACAGTTGTGCAACCACTCCTACAATCAAGATTTGGAACATTTTTTTTCTTTAAGATTTTATTTATTTGACAGAGAGAAAGATCACAAGTAGGCAAAGAGTCAGGCAGAGAGAGGAGGAAGCAGGCTCCTTGCCAAGCAGAGAGACTGATGCGGGGCTCGATCCCAGGACCCCGAGATCATGACCTGAGCCAAAGGCAGAGGCTTTAACCCACTGAGCCACCCAGGCGCCCCAGGATTTGGAACATTTTCATCACCACGAAGTTCGCCTTCCCTCAACTCTACCCGCACATAACTGATGTATTTTCTATCCCTGTAATTTTGTATTCTCTAGAATTTCATAAAAATAAAATCCAAAGTAAGCAGTTCTGTGTGTCGTGTCTGCTTGCTTCCACCCGGCACACTGCTTCCGCGACGCATCCACGCTGTGTCACGCAGCGCTAACTCGTCCCTTCCCACAGTCAAGCGGAGTTCCAGTTTGGGGCCATTATAATGAAGTTACTATGAACGTGTGAGGAAAAGCATCTGCGTAGCCATATGTTTACATTTTTCTTGGGTAAATCCCTCGGGGCGGGACTGTTGGGTCTTGCAGTAAATGTACATCTAACTTACGAGGCTGCCAAACGGCTTTTCTGCCAGCAGTGTGAGTTGTCGATGTTCCCTTCCCTTACCAACACTAGGGTGTTGGTACAGTCCACCTTTTACATGCTAGCCACTCTAGCAGATGCACAGTGACATCTCACTGTGGTTTTAATCTGCATTTTCCTAATGATTAAAGATCTTAAGCATTTTTATGCGTGCTTCCTGGCCATTCATACATGTTCTTTGGTGAAATGTCTAGATTCCCATTTTCTAGGTGCACTGTTTGTATTCTCATTAACTTACAAGTGTTCTTTATATACAATAAAGCCCTGTTATCAAATATGAGTTTTGCAAATATATGTCTTCCCAGATGTGGTCTATTTTCTTCATAGTGCCTTTCAAAGAAGAAAAGTATTTAATTATAATAAAGATCAACTTATTAATTTTCTTCTGTGTAGCTCTTGCTTTTTGCATTAAAAAGTCTTGGCTAACACAAAGTCACAAAGATTTTCTGTTTTCTTTTAGAAGTGGTACAGTTTTAGCTCCTGTATTTAGGTGCATAATCCACTTTGACTTGCATACGGTGGAGTTCAGAGCACGTTACTTCAAGACAGGACACTTAGGCATATTGGTTATTTTGAGTTAAAGGCACTTGAGAAACAGTATGACCCTCCCTTTGTTCCAGGAAATAAAACTCCTATGTGAAAGATGCCCTGTGTGTAGCAGAAGGAAGACAGTCTTTCACCAGATAGGGAACATGCAGCCCAGACGTTTATACAAATAACCCTTGTTAAACCAACCCTTACCTTCCCAGTTCCTTCTTCACCATTTACTACCACTAGACCAACCTCCTTTCTCTTGTTAATTCTTCACAAATTGTCTAAAAGGCATAAAATCTTCCTGCTCTGGTTATTTGCTCATATCTTCATTCTCTTGTGCAGGCTCCCATGTACATGTAAAAATTCAATATCTTTTGTACCTTTTATCCTATCAACCTATCCGGCTTATGTCAGTTTAATGCTTAGGCTGGGCTGGAGACCCTCAGAAGACAGAGGAGAATTCTCTCCTTCCCTACATGGATAAGGGAAGAATCAAGCACTTCTTCCTCTCACATACGGGTATCCAGTTGTTCCAGGACCATTTACCGATCTCTTTCCCTACTGAATTATCTTGGGAGCCTGGACAGCCTTTACTTTAGTATTAATCTACCCCCACCACCAACTAAAGTGTAAACCTTCTGGCTGATGGTAATATGAAGTCTCCAGACCTTTGTGAATCCTGTTAACTGTCCAAACTACTGTTTTCTTCTGGTTCTTTCCTGGTCTTATAGAGTTTTACCTAAAACGCCTATAGATCAATATTCTGAAAACTCCTGCAGGAAGGAAACCAAACCAATCTTAGGACTTTTCTGTTTGCTTCCTTGCTCTCGGGAATCAGTCCTGTGCTATCTGCATTGTCCAATATTAACAAACACTTATTTCATATATTTTGTCCAGTTTTCTAGTTGTTTACAACAGAAGGACAATTTCTGTAGCATTTAGTTCTTCATGAACACCGGTCACTTAATTTTTAAAAATAATACAGTACATGGCTAATTCTCAAAGCTTACAGAAAGATTAGTAAACTTTAAAATTTAATTTCTCTAATATTTTGCTGTTCTTCTTTCTTAAAATCTATACCTATTTATCCTTAGTTTTCCTTTTTCCCAAATTTTTCATGTGTATGATTTCTTTACAGTAGCTTTTCATATTCTAAAATACTAACTTCAAGTATAAACCTGAGATTTATTCTTCACAAAATGAACATTCAAAAGTAAACAAATACATAAATCCCACACTGGTAATTAGAAGAAATTCCAAAGAATTTTAAAAGTTATCTAATATTTTAAAGAGGAACTTATATGCCCTTTAAGCCTTTAACACAATAGGCTACTCTCTCCTCTCCTCTCTCATATCGATCACTAAGAATAAACACCTAAAACACAAGACAAAAACAGCATGGGTTTCCCTGGCCATTTGCTCAGGAACGCCTTCCTGGACACTAACTGGACATCTTGCTCCTTGTTCTTATTTTTCTCTCTGGCCATGGACTTCCTACTCTAGCACTAAGGATTAGTGATCCTACTGAAATACCTTTCCTTGGCGTAGTGTCCTTGCTGACACAGTTGGGCTCTGGGAGGGTAGGGTCTCAATCTCTTCTACTCATCTTTCTTTGATTACGGATATCACTTGCAATTGTGGAAAGGAACCCTTACACATAGAGAAGGTGGCTGCAATCTGGACCATAAGCAGATTACTAGATCCTTAGGATCTACAGAAGGAGACAGGAGTCCCTGAAGGGCTCACAGGGGTTAGGAGCAATCCTAGAAGCTTAATGACACAAGTATTAGAATCTTTTAAAAAAAAATTGTTCAAACATTTGATCTGCAAACCTTTCACTGAGGCAACAAAAGCTATTTTCTCCTTCAGGGCTACTTTTTGGTGTATGTTTCTGGCCGAGATAATTAAAACAAACCTTGTATGTAAGCTCTATCAGAGAAGCCTCAGTGGGGATTTTGGATCTTCACATCACGATGTTTCCAGCAGATACTAACATTCTGGAGCCACATCTGAACTACAGATCTGAACAAAAACCAAAACCTGTCCTTCTGATAAGAGTGCTTACCGTGACCCTAGCCTAGGGTGATCATCGCTGTGATGGGTGGCTTGCCAGGTACCCTCCTCTGGATGCGGACTAATCATATTGCCAAAGGAATAGAAAGAATATTGAAAGAATATTGAGTTCTATCCCTCGGTTCTGGGGTAGTAGGCCAGTGGTTTTAAAATAATATGTCATCTTGCACATCTGTACTGCTTTAAAATGACATCATACAGGCATGAGGTAACGTGCTGCATGACTATGTTCAAACCAAAGTACTAAGTGCCTAATTAACAGCTTAGGGAGAAAAACAGGAATGCTAGTTTCTATATTGCTCTGGAAACAAGAGAACCAGCTTCACTTCAGAATCCCTGAAATATAAAATGATTGTCTAGATTTATGCGAGCATTCCTAAAAGCTGTTAAAATTCACATTAATTTACTATGGTGAGTTAAGATAGCATATGACTGGGCAATCTACTCTAATTTATGCCTGGCCTTGAATGTTAATAGAATTCTAATTACTAAATAAGACCCTACGAGACTAATTTGGGATTTCCACGTTAGGAATATAGTTAACAATGGGAGGAGTGCCGGGTAGTTCAGTCGGTTAAGTGTCTGCCTTCCGCTCAGGTCAAGGGGTTCTAGGATGGAGCCCCCCGATCTGCTTGGGCTGTCAGGCTCCATGCTTTGTGGGGAGTCTGCTTATCCCTCTCCTTCTGCCCCTTACCGACCCTGATGTGTGAGAGCAGCTCTCAAATAAAATCTTTTAAAAAGAGAGAGAGAGACAATATAGTAACAATGGGGAAGTGTTTTTATCTTCACAGGTGAAACTTCAAGTATTTTGTCAGTAAGTTTTCTGACAATTGAAACATGACAATTATACCTACAAACTGAAAAATACTATCAAATAAGGGCAAGCTATTAACAGCTTTTCTATAAAGCGGAAGGAAACACACTTCTTTCTCTTTGTGTAGATGTCTGAAATGTTTTGAGTCGCACACTCACAGCTCCAGGCATGGCAGTACACATGCACTCCTTTTCACAAAAATGGCTTTTGTTTTGCTGTTACCAGTCGAGTCACATTGTAGAAAAATCGAAGTGTGCCTAACACTGAAGAAACACTGCTTAAAACTCAGCTCTGAGTAGAGAAGGGCCTCTTACTAGTTTAAAAAGAATCGTTTGGGTTTGTTTTGTTTTTTAATTAAACCTACTGCTTAGACTATATACTGATCTGTTGCATACTCAACTGAATTTATAGATTCATGGCAGAATTACAATACATTATAAAAAAGACTATACTCCAGTAACCCAACACTTTTAATAAAAATGTCCTTAAATGCTTCTCCCCAGGACAAGGAGGGCTCCCTGAAGAAGAGGCATGCCTGCTGACATCTCTCTCTGCTACAGTCACGGGACCTAAAAACAGCTCAACTTTGCTATCAACTTCCGGCAGGGAGACAAGGCAATTGGTTTAGATACAGGTTTTGTGAAAATGCTTTCTGAGACTCAACTGAGTTCAGGGGAAAAAAAAAGACAATGCCCTCCCCCCGCCAAAACCTGTGCAGTGGTTCATGTCCCCGCCATGGAGCTCAGACACAAGAGGCTCTGGAGAGGCTTCCTTACCACAAGGATTCACCACACTCAGGACAGAAAAGATCCATATATTACCTTCAACTGTTCTAGGGCAAAAGATGAACCATCTTGCTGTAAATTCTCAATTATCTGTTCCACAGTATTGGCCGAGAACCAACTACAAAAAAGGAAACACATGATTTCACCAAATCTGCAAGCAATTTCTTCTTTCCAAAATAGAAATGAATCTAAACACAGGCTTTCCCCAAACTCCATTTCAATAATGAAAAAATTTTCCAAGCTATTTTACAGGATGATGAAATAAAACTTTGCTTCCCTGGGTAGGCGTCTGCAGTCTACTCTTATTAGTGCTTCCCTGGGTAGGCGTTTGCAGTCTACTCTTATTAGTGCAAAATAAAGCCGAAATTTTCTCTTATGCTCCTTGCATCTATTACATATAAATAAATACCTTGACTGTGAAAAACTGATGCTTCTAAAATGTAGACAGTTGTGTTATTTTCCAATAGTTTCTATCCTCCCCTTTGTTCCTTAAGCCAGTCTATCAATGTCTCAAATCACTGCACAAAAAATCTTTTGCTGATCAGCTTTGTAAGACCATAAAAAATGACTTTACGAAGATAAAAGAGAATTCAATTGTTATTTTCCAGCCTCCGTTCCCATAAAAAAAAATGTTTTGCACTAAAATGAATCAGCGAGATAAATTATTTCAGTATAATGGATTTATATTCCTCCCAAAAGAGTAGGAAAGAAGCTACTTTAAACAAAATAAATACAAGTACCATGCCATCTGATCTCAGAATGCAGTGCATTATTGAACACAATGTAATTACAGTGTTACCAAATTCAATTTAATACAGTCCTTCCAAAAGAACAGACATACTGAGACCTCCCTCTGAGTACCTGTTTATGTTGTCCATGTGTTCCTCAAGTATAAAAGACTTGTCTTGATCAATCTTGGACTGTTTAAAAAAGAAAAATCTTGTAATTTACTTGAAGCAACCCAAATCTTCTAAAAACCCTTTAAAATGTTATCCTATTTAATGATACACTTTGTGACAGATTATCACTTTCAGTCAAATTATATCCAACAGTCTCAGAAATAGTAACCACATGTTCAAAACTCAGATGGGTTATTCCAGACTGGTTCTCAAAAGTGCTGACAGCAAAACATGTTCTTTTATTTTTACTGCTGTATTATTCTATTTGCTACACTATCACTAAAGTATGGCAACGATTAAGGATGTGGGGCACCGGAGAAGTGACCGTGCCCAAATTTCCATTTGCTACAGAAAACACCCACCAACATCCCTGACATCTCTGCAGCACGACCTCAGGGAGAGAAAACACGAGTGTGAGAAGGAGCTCGCGATGCCTAAATAACCGTAGTCAGGATTTTTTTTTTTAAATTTGGGGCCAAGTCCATCCTCTCACGTTTGCGGTTCTGGTGACTCCCTCTTCCACGTCTTTTCTCAGACCGCAGCCTGCTGGCCCCTCACAGTCAGGTCCGGCTTCCACGGAGCTCCAGTTTACCAAGTGTGGAGCCGACACGGTCGCTACAGGTACGACTGGATCCCAGCAGAGTGCGCCCGGCTCCATGTCTCTTTGTGTGTTTGGATACAATGTTTTTACTGACAGGACTAAGTCTTGAGTTACTTTGGGGAAAGTTCTATCGTTGTCGTCGTCTTTTTTTTTTTTTTTTTCTTTTTAAAACCGGTGCTGTTATAGGCTACATTTCTCCCATGTTGTACTTTTATGAATTTGGTACTTTGGACTGAAATCCAAAATTTTCATTTATCTCTCTTGTGATCCGTGATTTAAAATAAGAAATACAAGGAAACCTGGCTGGCTCAGTGGGTACAGCATGTGGCTCCTGACCATGGGGCTGTAGGTTTGAGCCCCACATTGGGTATAGAGAGATTACTTAGAAATAAAATCTTAAAAAATGAAATAATAAATATATATTCAGTCTTTGCCTATATATTTGTTCTTTATTCCTGGCTCACAGCTCCCCAAAACCTTGAAATTTCTTTAAGAAGAACATCTTTTGTTGTATTTGGTCATTTGTCCCTAAATTAAGGTGAAATGGGCCCTTTGTTATTCATAACAAGCCTCATTCCATCACAGGTACATTAACGAGGTGACTTTCAGAAAGCTCCTAAGAATGGGGCTGGTCTCCAGGGGAAACAACCTGTGATGAGAAAAGAACTTTCAGTCTCACCTTCTAATCAAGCTCCAACTCTTCCACTAGCTCCTGCCTCCCTCCACTTCCAGTGAGGGAAAAGGGGTTCGAGATGGGAGTTCCATCACCCATGGCTCGTAACTTCAGCCACAGTGACTATGTAATAAACCTGCCACAGAAGCCCCAAAGGATGGTGTTTGGAGAGCTCCGGGTTAATGAACACATCCACAAGAGCGGAGAGGGGCGCCTGGGTGGCTCAGTGGGTTCAGCCTCTGCCTTTGGCTCAGGTCATGATCTCAGTGTCCTGGGATCGAGCCCCGCATCGGGCTCTCTGCTCAGCAGGGAACATGCTTCCCTCTCTCTCTGCTGCCTCTCTACCTACTTGTGATCTCTGTCAAATAAATAAGTAAAATCTTTAAAAAAAAAAAAAAAGTGGGGAGAGTAGCACATCCCACCCTCACTGGGACAGAAGCTCCTGGACTTGAGACCCTTCCGCACCTTGCCCTGTGTACCCTTCAGCAGACTATCCATTCATATCCTTTATTGTATCCTTTGTATTAAACCAACAAACACTAAATGTTTCCAAGTTCTGTGAGAAATTCTAGCAAATTATCAAACCTAAGAAAGGGGTCATGAGAACACTGATTTATGGCCAATGAGAAGTACAGGTGACAAGACAGGCCTTGTGACTGGCATCTGAAGTGGGGTCAGTATTGTGGGAATAAGCTCCTAGGGTGCGGGATTGCTAACCTCAGGAAGAAAGTGTCACTCCGGAAATGAAGGAACTACAGGACACCCAGGTGGTGCTGCGCTGAACTGCTCCGTGTGTAGAAAAGCCACACACCCAGGGTCAGAAGAGCTGTGAATGCGGTAGTGGTGTGAGAATAACAGAAAACGCAGGGAGTGTTTCCCCATGCATTTATTACCTTTCACACTGATACTATTAAACAGGTCACTCTAAACTTGAAGGGTTTTTTTAAAATCCATAATCCTTTACCTAATTTTTTTCTTAATTTCAAATCAATTTGATCAAAATGTTATCAACGTTGTCATCCAAATTACTGAGAAAGAAACAAAAAGGCCAAGATGACTTCATCCACAGACGAATGCCCACACATTTAGCAGAACTCTCTTCGACCCACGCTACACAGACAACATGAGAGACTGTCAACTGCTCTGACAAAAGCTGAGGAAACCCCCGGACTCCGTGTTTGCCGCTCGCCGCACGGAGGCCTCAGGGGCTCCGCCAACCCACACTCCTGTTCTTCGGTTCTGAACGAATCTGTAGACTATCTTTCTAAGTATGTCCTCCCCTTTTTCTTCTCTATCATGAATCCCTAATCATGAGATATAAACGTGTTGGAATAACACCGCTCGTGTTCCTCTCTCCGTTTTCCACCTCATTATCCTTTTTGTCCTCCTAGAGTTTTCCTCAAGCTTCAACTATAATCCAGTCTGTTTGTGGGGTTTTTTCCTTTCATTATCACATTTTAAAAAAAATTCTTTGACTGCTGTATTCCATCTGTTCTTATTTCACAGATGAAATATTTTCCTCTTATCTGAACAATTATAGTTTTCACAACTATAGTTTTTCTTTCTTTTTTTAAGTGTCCTTTTCCCGGCACTGCTTGCTTAAAGCGCCTTTTTTTGCTTTGACCAATTTGTTTTTACACTTGGCATAAAAAAATTTCAGCATGAAGTACTAAAATTAAGGAGCTTCCTGTGTGAAGTCAATCGCAGTTACAGGACTGTCAATTGTCTGATGCATCACAAAAGACTGGGCAAAGAGCTGGATGTTTCATTGTGGAGGGGGTCCTCAAATGTCAACCTCTACAGGTTTTTTCCTTTTTCTTCGAATGTATTGCTTAGGAGTGGGATGGAGCTACTGACCTAATGTTTGTGTCACCCCAAAATTCATGTTGAACCTCTAATCCCCAAAGTGATGGTACTTGGAAGGGGGCCCTGAGGTGATCAGGTCAAGAGGGTGGAGCCCTCACGAAGGGATTAGTGCCCTTGTAAGAAGGACCTGAAAGAGCTCACTCTGTGGTGTGAGGACACAAAGAAGGTGTCTGTCCATCTGCAAACCAGGAGCAGGTCCTCACCAAGAATCGAATTATCTGACACCTGATCATGGAGTTCCCAGCCTCCACTACTGTGAGAAATAAGTTTCCGTTGTTTAAGCCACCCAGCCTGTGGTGTTTTTGTTATAGTCGCCCAGACCAAGACAGAGGGTATCTAATAGTCTGGAAGCCAACTAGGAAAAGAGGCTGGAGGTCTTCCTGTTGGTTATGTTCTGCCTCTTTTTAGTAGAGCACTTTCACTTCATCCTCCCCCAGTCAGGTGGGTCTGTCTGATCGGACCTAAGTAGTAAATTTCTACTCTTCAGCAAGCGATGAAAGGGTAGTTGGTGCTACAGCAGGGAGAATTCTGGAGAATTCTGGAGGCCCAACTGCTCCTCTCGTTTCTCTGCCCGTCTCCACGTCCCAGTCTTCTGGGGACTCTGGGACCTTAGAGAGGGCAGAGGGCAAGAACTGCTTGCTTCTTACTGGCTTCCCCCACTGAAGTAGAAGATACTGCAGTATTCTCAAATCTAGGGTAGCTTTCCTCACCCTTCTGTTTTCGAGCTTCCAAAATATTGACCTCTCATACCTACCTGCTCCTTTTCTGTTTTGTTTGTCTTTGGGGATTTGTGCCTCTTCTATTCTTTTTTATAATTTTAGTGAGGTTTTAGAAGAGAGCATGTATTCTACCCATCATGTTTTACTAGATGTCATGTAACAGTTTTAAAGATTTTTGGCTCTTAAAAGAAAACTTAAGTTACAGAACATAAGTCAGGAACTGAAAGTGAACACTGCATTAGACCTTGTCATTATATTTAGATATGCACCACAGTTTCACGTTAGCAGCTCAACAGCACCAGCACTGAGCCATCCATTACAAAAATGTCACAGTGCACTGCAGGAAGTCCTTGCGCGGACCAGTCACAAGGCTACATGCTGAAATTCACCAGCAGTCAGAATAAAGGTTGTGTTGTGCTGCAAAGAAGTCATCCTCTTGGATGTGAAGCTCTGATCCTTCCCTCAAGCTTTCACGTTAATAAATCCCAGCACCTTTGTATCCACAAACTATCATATTCACCAACTGCTAATTTTTCAATCATTTCCCCTGCCCATGAATTAAAATCTGAAGCTAGAATACTGACAAGATTACCTTGGCATGGTAAGCATCCAAGACATCTGCAATATTTTCTTTTGAAGGAGATTTTAGGGCTAACAAATCTTCTTCTAACATGCCCAACTAAAAGGGGGGGAAAAAAGGAAGACAGATTTGAATCCCAGTACAAAACAGAGACTTTTTTTTTAAAAACCTTGTACTCTTTTTAAAAATACTTGTCTTAAAATTATGATGTGTTCTCTTCAGCTGAATCAGGAAGGCAATTTTCTCTGAAGTTAAATGCACACACATTCCCACAGCAAATGTTGCCTTGCAAAGAACTAGACAAAGATGGAAGAAACTAAAGAGGAGAGAGACATTCGTCTTGGTTTCTCTCTATGAAACACTTGAAACGCAGTACTGCAACCAGAGATGTGCATGATAGACTTTAATTAATCTGAACTAAAACTGCCACAGGGGGTAACGGTACTACAGTCAATGCACAGCTCTGTAAAACGGCCACACTTAGCTCTCCAGCCACATCCCTGCTCAGCCAAGCGAGCAGCAGAAACAGTAGAAAGTTTCCAAAACACAGCTCGGTTTTCCTGCCCGCACACTTGCACAGTATGTTTACTCTTCCTAGAACGCCTTTCCTGCCATCCTCATCTTAAAGCCCAGCTGAACTGCAACCTCTATGAGGAAACTTCCAGTTTTCCTCCTTCCAATCCGCTGAGTATTTTCTCTACATTCTTTGTCTCATATTCTTTGTCAGATGAGACAGATGGTTATTTACCTTTTATCTTTTGGACCCACCTCCAGTTTCATCCCTAACATTCACGACCCATTTCTGTTCCCCCGGGCAGGCCCTGCGAGTGGCAGTCTACACACCGCAGAAATTACCAGCGGGCAGACCGACAAAGAAGGGAGTAAGTGTGGATCAGTGCCCTCTCCCATCCTTACTAAACTCCACTGTAATAAGGGTATCCCTCCAGAGTAGACAATGGACTCCCACGTTTGCTGCCTGTTACAGCTAAAGGGAAGGATGGGACAGCCACCTACTCAAGGTGACTACGGACATGGAGAGAGATCTGAAACTTGAAACAATGTGATAGAAGGTTCTCATATTTTGTCGTGACATTCTTTCTCCTACCCCAGAACATCCCTCTCTCAGAATCGGACATCCATTTGGAGATCGATGTGCTTCCTCCTGGAAAACTAAGTTCACCCCACAGTTCCAGAAACAGCACACACTAGCAAGGTGGGCTAGCTGATGTAGGTTAACTGGCTCGTGGGTTGAAGGGTAATAGAAGCCTGTTCGAGGACAGGGAGCTCCCAGCTGAAGCAAAATAAACCCCAAATTTCTTGATGGAAATTCTGAGGCAAAACCACCTAAGACCGGATTTTCTGCTACACTAACCACAAAGAGATTCAACTACTATGGGAGGAACTACCATCCCCACTTAGAGACGGGCAAACTAGGGGACAAGAGGCTCAATTCAAGCTAGGATTTAACTCTAAGGTGTTTGTACATTCTTTGCCACTGTGCTATTCTGTGCTAAGAAAATTGGGCACACTGTTAAAAAAAAAAAAGAACAAAGCTAAGTAGTATGTGTCCCTTGCAACAGCCTTTAGAAAAGTTTTTAAAACCATATTTTACAAATTTAACTCTTAAATGCACTAGCAGGGAAACTCACAACCAAGAGGACCTTTCAAAAATGTTTTTATAAAATAAAAGTTTATCTTTTCATATATAATTTTAGATTCTTCTATATTAGAATTCCTTAAAGTAGGTTTTTTTTTTTTTTACCCTAAGTGTAATTATTCATGAAAAAATATTCACTGAAGGTACCAAGCAAAACAGTCCTGAATCCAGACATATTTATCTCCATTTTACACATGAGAAAACATGATTGGAGAGCTTAATTACCTTCCCAAAGGTCACAGAGCTTTAAACATTAGATCCTGGATTCAGACCCACATCTAACCAAAGCCTGGGATCTCAACCACTTAGACTTCCGGTGCAATACAAGTTATTCCAACAACACAACATACAATCCAAGTAATTACCTTTTCAGAATCTACAAAATGTGTAGCAATTCCTGCTGCATACACATCTCTTCCTTTCAGCCTGAATCCTGTTAATGCAAGGAAGTAGCCAAGTTTTCCTCGAAGTCGTGGCAAGAAATAACCTCCACCCACATCAGGGAACAGTCCTGTTATTAAATAATGAAAAGAGATCATACTGATTCAAATTAAAAAGACGAATAGAACTCTTTGAGATCAAATGGCCATTTCTCTCTGGTATTTGAATCTATACTAAAAATATTACTAAGTACTTTCCAATGCAATAAATATCACAGAAGACAACTATTATATTGTTCTAACTTGGGTATTTTTCAAATTTTTCATGTTTCATTTCTACAGAAGTCAATAAAGTATTTGATGGCATAATGTTCTGTATATAAGTAGTACTCATGAAACGTTACCTAAAATTTCCTTATTACTATTTTTAATAATTTCTGAAACAGTAATAAATGAAAATAAGTCACTGAACACTATATCAAAAACTAATGATGCAATATATGTTGGCTCTTTGAATTTAAATAAAAAAATGTTTTCTTTCCAAATGATAAGCAAAGAAAAATATGCATAATCTAAAGCTATGTGAATATTCATTAAAACCATTCAAATCATAGTTTATTGTTAATTATCTAGCATTCAAGATACTTTATTTATTACTTATTTATTTATTTTTATTGACATATAATGCATTATTAGCCCCAGGGGTAAAGGTCTGTGAATCACCAGGTTTACACACTTCACAGCAATCACTATAGCACATACCTTCCCCAATGTCCATAACCCCACTACCTTCTTCCTAACCCCCTCCCCCCTGCAACCCTCAGTTTGTTGTGAGATTAAGAGTCTCTTACAGTTTGTCTAGCTCCTGATCCCATCTTGTTTCATTTATTCATTTACTACCCCCCAAGCCCTCCATCTTGCATCTCTACTTCCTCATATCAGGGAGATCATATGATAATCGTCTTTCTCTGACTGACTTATTTCACTCAGCATAATACTCTCTAGTTCCATCCATGTCATTGCAAATGGCAAGACTTCATTTCTTTTGATGGCTGCATAGTATTCCATTGTATATGCATATATATATATACACACACCACATCTTCTTTATCCATTCATCTGTTGATGGACATCTAGGTTCTTTCCATAGTTTGGCTACTGTGGACATTGCTGCTATGAATATTCGGGTACCTGTGCCCCTTTGGATCACTACATTTTCATCTTTAGGATAAATATACAGTAGTGCCATTGCTGGGTCATAAGGTAGCTCTATTTTCAACTTTTTGAGGAACCTCCATGCTGTTTACCAGAATGGCTGCACCAGCTTGCATTCCCACCAACAGTGTAAGAGGGTTCCCCTTTCTCCGCATCCTCACCAGCATCTGTCATTTACTGACTGGTTAATTTTAGCCATTCTGACTGGTATGAGGTGGTATCTCATTGATTTGTATTTCCCTGATGCCGAGTGATGTGGAGCACTTTTTCATGTGTCTGTTGGCCATCTAGATCTCTTCTTTGCAGAAATGTCTGTTCATGTCCTTGGCTGGATTATTTGTTCTTTGGGTGTTGCATTTGAGAAGCTCTTTATAGATTTTGGATACTAGCCCTTTATCTGATATGTCATTTGCAAATATTTCCTCCCATTTTATCAGTTGTCTTTTGGTTTTGTTAACTGTTTCCTTTGCTGTGCAAAAGCTTTTGATCTTCATAAAGTCCCAACAGT
Organism: Mustela erminea; assembly: GCF_009829155.1. Taxonomy (NCBI): domain Eukaryota; kingdom Metazoa; phylum Chordata; class Mammalia; order Carnivora; family Mustelidae; genus Mustela; species Mustela erminea. The sequence continues at coordinate 2,982,107 of NC_045621.1, forward strand.
TCATTTTTGCCCTTGCTTCCCTTGACTTTGGTGATATTTCTAGGAAGAAGTTGCTGGGGCTGTGGTCAAAGAGGTTGCTGCCTGCTTTCTCCTCAAGGATTTTGAGGGATTCCACTCTCACATTGAGGTCTTTCATCCATTTTGACTCTATTTTTGTGTGTGGTATAAGGAAATGGTCCAGTTTAACTTTTCCGCATGTGGCTGTCCTATTTTCCCAACACCATTTGTTGAAGAGACTATCTTTTTTCCATTGGACATTGTTTCCTGCTTTGTCAAAAATTAGTTGACTATAGAGTTGAGGGTCCATTTCTGGGCTCTCTATTCCATTCCATTGATCTATGAGTCTGTTTTTGTGCTAGTACCATACTGTGTTGATGATGACAACTTTGTAATAGAGCTTGAGGTCTGGAATTGTGAAGCCACCAACTCTGGCTTTCCTTTTCAACATTCTTCTGGCTACTTGAAGTCTTTTCTGGTTCCATATAAATTTTAGGATTACTTGTTCCATTGCTTTGAAAGAAAAAATTGATGGTATTTTGATAGGGATTCCATTAAACATGTAGATTGTTTTAGGTAGCACAGACATTTCACAATTAAAATGACTTTTAATCATTTCACAAAATGATTAAAAGACATTTTCTTTTAATCCATGAGCATGGAACTTTTTCCCATTTCTTTGTGTCTTCCTCAATTTCTTTCATGAGTACATTATAGTTTTCTGAGTACAGATTCTTTGCCTCTTCAGTTAGGTTTATTCCTAGGTATCTTACGCTTTTGGGTGCAATTGTAAATGGGATTGACTACTTAATTTCTCCTTCTGTCTTGCTGTTGGTGTATAGAAATGCAACTGATTTCTGTGCATTGATTTTATATCCTGACACTTTACTGAATTCCTGTATAAGTTCTAGCAATTTTGGAGTGGAGTCTTTTGGGTTATCCACATAAAGTATCATATCATCTGCAAAGAATGAGAGTTTGACTCTTCTTTGCCAATTCGGATGCCTTTTATTTCTTTTTGTTGTCTGATTGCTGAGGCTAGGACTCTAGTACTATGTTGAATAGCAGCGGTGAGAGTGGACATCCCTGCCATGTTCCTGACCTTAGTGGAAAAGCTCTCAGTTTTTCCCCACTGAGAATAGTATTTGCTGTGGGTTTTTCATAGATGGCTTTGATGGTATTGAGGTATGTGCCCTCTATCCCCGCACTTTGAAGAATTTTGATCAGGAAGGGATGCTGTACTTTGTCAAATGCTTTTTCAGCATCTATTGAGAATATCATATGATTCTTGTTCCTTCTTTTATTAATGTATTCTATCACATTGATTGATTTGCAGATGTTGAACCAACCTTGCAGCCCGGGAATAAATCCCACTTGGTCGTGGTGAATAATCCTTTTAATGTACTGTTGGATCCTATTGGCTAGTATTTTGGTGAGAATTTTTGCATCTATGTTCATCAAGGATATTGGTCTGTAATTCTCTTTTTTGATGGGATCTTGTCTGGTTTGGAGATCATGGTAATGCTGGCCTCATAAAATGAGTTTGGAAGTTTTCCTTCCACTTCTATTTTTTGGAAGAGTTTCAGAAGAGTAAGAATTAATTCTTCTTTAAATGTTTAAATTATCCTGGGAAGCCGTCTGGCCCTGGGCTCTTGTTTGTTTGGAGATTTTTGATGACTGCTTCAATCTCCTTACTGGTTATGGGTCTGTTCAGGTTTTCTATTTCTTCCTGGTTCAGTTGTGGTAGTTTATATGTCTCTAGGAATGCATCCATTTCTTTGAGATTGTCCAATTTTCTGGTGTATACTTGCTCATAATATGTTCTTATAATTGTTTGTATTTCTTTGGTGTTGGTTGTGATCTCTCCTCCTTCGTTCACGACTTTATTTATTTGGGGCCATTCTCTTTTCTTTTTGATAAGGCTGGCCAGGGGTTTATCAATCTTATTAATTCTTTCAAAGAACCAGTTTCTAGTTTTGTTGATTTGTTCTTCTGTTCTTTTGGTTTCTATTTCATTGATTTCTGCCCTGATCTTTATTATTTTTCTTCTCCTGCTGGGTTTAGGCTTTCTTTGCTGTTCTTTCTCCAGCTCCTATATACTTAGGGTTAGGTTGTGTATTTGAGACCTTTCTTGTTACTTGAGAAAGCTTTGTATCGCAATATATTTTCCTCTCAGGACTACCTGTGCAATGATTTTGAACTGCTATGTTTTCAGTATCATTTGTTTCCATGAATTTTTTCAATTCTTCTTTAATTTCTTGGTTGAACCATTCATTCTTTAGAAGGATGCTCTTTTGCCTCCATGTATTTGGGTTCTTTCCAAATTTCCTCTTGTGATTAGATTCTAGCTTCAGAGCACTATGGTCTGAAAATATGCAGGGAATGATCCCAATCTTCTGGTACCAGTTGATTTGTGACCCAGGATGTGATCTATTCTGGAGAATGTTCCATGTGCACTAGAGAAGAATGCATATTCTGTTGCTTTGGGATGGAATTTCTGAATGTATCTGTGATCTCCATATGGTCCAGTGTGTCATTTAAGGCCTTTACTTCCTTGCTGATCTTTTGCTTGGATGATTTGTCCATTTCAGTGAGGGGGGTGTTAAAGTCCCCTACTATAATTGTATTATTGTTATGTTTCTTTGATTTTGTTATTAATTGGTTTATGTAAATGGCTGCTCCCATGTTAGAGGCATAGACATTTAAAATTGTATCTTCTTGTTGGACAGACCCTTTGTGTATGATATAGTGTCCTTCCTCATCTCTTATTATAGTCTTTGGCTTAAAATCTAATTGATCTGATAAAAGGATTGCCACCCCAGCTTTCTTCTGATGTCTATTAGCATGGTAAATTGTTTTACACCCCCTCGCTTTAAATCTGGAGGTGTCTCTGGGTCTAAAATAAGTTTCTTGTAGACAGCATATTGTTGGTTTTTTGTTTTGTTTTGTTTTTTAATCCATTCTCATACCCTGTGTCTTTTGATTGGGGCATTCAGCCCATTTACATTCAGCATAACTACTGAGAGATATGAATTTAACTGTCATTGTAGTGCCTGTAAGGTGACTGTTACTGTATATTGTCTCCATTCTTTACTGGTCTACGACTTTGAGGCCGTCTCTTTGCTTAGCAGACCCCTTTCAATATTTCCTGTAGAGCTGGTTTGGTGTTTACAAATTCTTTCAGTTTTTGTCCTGGAAGCTTTTTATATCTCTGACTTTCAGTAATATCCTAGCTGGATATAGTATTCTTGGCTGCATGTTTTTCTCATTTAGTGCTCTGAATATATCATGCCAGTTCTTTCTGGCCTGCCAGGCCTCTGTGAGTAAGTCTGCTGCCAATCTAATATTGTTACCATGTATGTTACAGACTCCCTGTCCAGGGCTGCTTTCAGGATTTTCTCTTTGTCACTAAGACTTGTAAGTTTTACTATTAGATGACGGGGTGTGGACCTGTTCTTATTGATTTTGAGGGGGGTTCTCTGTGCCTCCTGGATTTTGATGCTTGTTCCCTTTGCCATATTGGGGAAATTCTCTACAATAATTTGCTCCAATATACCTTTTGCTCTCCCCTCTCTCTATTCTTCTGGAATCCCAATTATTCTAATGTTTCATCTTATGGTATCGCTTATCTCTCAAATTTTCCTCCTGTGGTCCAGTAGTTGTCTGTCTCTCTTGTGGTCAGCTTCTTTATTCCCCATGTTTTAGTCTTCTGTATCACTAATTCTCTGTTCTGCCTCATTTATCCTAGCAGTAAGAGCCTGCTTTTGATTTTTTTTTTTAAATTTTTGACTGCACCTCACTAATAGCTTTTTTGATTTCAGCTTGGTTAGATTTTAGTTCTTTTATTTCTTCAGAAAGGACTTTTATTTCTCCAAACAGGCTTTCTCTAATATCTTCCATGCCTTTTTCAAGCCGAGCTTCCACCTTTAGAATCATCATTCTGAACTCTAGATGTGACACATGTTACTAATGTCTATATTGATTAGGTCCCTAGCCTTTGGTACTGCCTCTTGTTCTTTTTTTTGTGGTGAGTTTTTCCACCTTGTCATTTTATCCAGATTAATATATGAAGGAGAGAATAAAATACTAAAAGGGTGGCAAAGACCCCACAGAAATGTGTGTTAACCAAATCAGAAGAGACCCCAAATCATGGGGGGAAGAAAGGGGGTAAAAAGTTAAAAAAAATTTTTTTTAAAAGAAGAAGAAAATATAGATATTAGACTGGTGAATAGTACAGAGCCACCCATCTAATTTTGGGAGTACTTTGGTCTCTTAGAAGAAACTACTTCCCAAAATTTTAAAGCAAGAAAAATATTACACACACACACACACAAAGGTAAATATGATGAAGGGATGGAATATGACTGTAAAGATGAAAATTTTTTTAAAAATTCTAAAAAAGGAGTTGATAAGATAAGTTGGTTGGGAAAAGAAAGAAAAAGAAAGTGGAGAGAATTTGCTCAGGCTGAAGACTAGAACAAAGTCCTGTGCCAGATTTAGGGTATATTTTGATCTATTAGAAGAAGTTGTATCCCAAAATTTTTTAGAAGGAAAAATCTCTATGTGTATACAAAAAGTAAAGTTAGATACATGAAGGATAAACTATGACTATAATAATGAAGGTTCAAAAAGATTTTTATTTTTTATGAAAGCTACTGTTAAGATAAACTAGTTTAAAAACATTAAAAGTGGAAATAGTAAAAGTTTAAAAAAATTAGAATAAGAAAAAAATAAAATTTTAAAAAATTAATTAACTTTGCAAGACTAAAGAATAATGGGGAGAAAGCCATGAATTCCATGCTTTGCTTTCTCCTCCTCTGGAATTCCACTGTTTTCCTTGATAAGCGAGCTTGGTCTTGGCTGGATTTCTTGCTGATCTTCTGGGGGAGAGGACTGTTGTAGTGATTCTCAAGTATCTTTGCCCGAGAGGCAGAATTGCACCACCTTGTCAGGGGCCAGGCTAAGTAATCTGCTCAGGTTCGCTCTCGGCAGCTTTTGTTCCCTGAACGCTTTCCGCTTTCTGTAGAATTCTAGGTGATGGGAATGAAAAGGTGGCCTCCCACTCTCCAGCCCAGAGGAGCCAAAAGCTCAGGGCCCCACTCCGCAGAGAAAAGCTCTCAATCACTCCTGTCTCCCTGGTCTCCAGCTGTGCGCTGAGCTCACCCAGCCTGTGAGCAAACGTCTCTTGTCTCTGGCACACAGCCCCGCCTGAAGTCTCCAAACCCAGCAGATCACTGCTGCTCGTCCTGGAAGGTCTCCCCGTATCTGCACTTGTGGGAGCCCTGCTCAAGGAGCAGAGGCCTCATTGTGCCATGGATCACAGTTTAAGGTAACCCCGAGCTGAGAGCTCACTCCTGGGCTCCATATCTGTAGCCGGCTTCCCTGCTCTAATACCTGTGAGCTCTGCAGCACTCAGACACCCCCAATCCTCTGGTGACCCCGTGGGACCTAAGACCACACTGTTCCCACTAGGGCTCCACTCCCGCTAAGCCTCTGGAATGATGTCCCTCTGTGGAGCAGACTTTTAAAAAGTCCTGATTTTGTGCTCCGTTGGTCCGCCACTTGCCGGGAGCCAGCCCCCCGCCCCCACCCCGTGGTCTATCTTCCCATTGCTTTGGATTCACATTCTCCACAAGTCCTACCTTTCAGAAAGTGGTCGATTTTCTATTTCTAGAATTGCTGCTCTTCTTCTCTTCGACCCCCTGTTGGATTTGTAGGTGTTCGAAATGCTCTGATAAACTATCTAGCTGATCTCCTGCTACCTGATGTCGTCTCAGTCTGCTACTCCTCCGCCATATCGACTCCTCCCTAGCATTCAAGATATTTAAAGTGATGCAATAATCTTTAGTCCTACACCAAGAATGTTTATACTTAATAAAATCACTTGCATTTACTCTTTTCTTAGCCACCTTTTCTTTTTTTTAAATTCCCTTATTCCTTCTACTGGTAACAACCAAAATAGCATATATGCAAATACATGCCAGTATACGACTTCTTTGTACTTAAGAGGTCCTTAAACAACTGTGATCCTCTAGTTTTATAATCCAGATATCTATTCTAAGATTGCTTCATTTAATGAAATTGAGATAAAAATACAAGCACCCAAATTCTTTCCAGTTCTACTTGCCAAAACATTCCTAGACTTGAAAAAATTAGCAGCATTCTACTGTACATATCTCGTAGCACCTCAAATAAGATAGTTCTAAATCTGAATTCATTACTTCCTATCATCTCTCTTCTAGTATCACTTACCTCAAAAAGTGCACAACCATCCAGTTTTGACACCTTCTCATACCACCCTTTTAACACGCCCCAGTGATTATGATCTACTGATTCCTTCTCCTGAAATTTCTCCATACACTAGCCAGAGTGATCTTTTTAATAACACAGATCTTCGTAAGAGTTTTGCCTTCTACTGCTTAAAACTCTTCCATAACTATTTTTCTTAGATTAAAACCAATACTTTATCAGAGTCTTCAAGGCCCCCAACCACTTTCTCAAGTATATCTCTTACTACTCATTTACCACATTCCAGCCACTCTGTTCTTCTTTCAGTTCCCCAACGTTGTACACTCTACATGCATTCTACACTATATACTACCTGCCCTACAGCCTCAGTAGCCCTCTGCCCAAGTGAAAACACATTCTGTCCTGAAATACGTTCCTCTGTTCTGGGAACTACATTCTCTCTTTTTGCCCCTGTCTCAATGGCTGCTTCTTTCCATTCCCCCTTGCTGGGTCTACTTCCTTTGCCTGACCTCTACATGCTACTATGCCTAGCCTTGATCTTAGACCATTCCTACAAACACAGTTCCTTAGCATTATGGCTTGCTGATCTATATGCTGAAAAATCCCTTTTATGGACTGAGGTATGTCCCCCACAAAAGTTTTCACTTTACGAAAAACATTATGCTAATAAATTGGACAAATTTCTTAAAAGATGAACCTTACCTAAGTTTGTACAAGAAATAGATAATTTGAATAGCCCTACATATATTAAAAACTTTGAATTTATGGTTGAAAACCTTCTGCCAAAGAAAATTTCAGATCTAGATGGCTTCACTGATGAATTCTACCAAACACAGAAAAAATTATACCAATTCTAGATATTCCTCCAGAAAATGATGCTAGCATTACCCCCATACCAGAAGGAAGCAAGGACATTATAAGAAAACCATAAACCAATGTCTTTCATGAACACAGATGCAAAAATTCCAAATAAAATTTGAGTATCTCAAACCTAACAACATATAAAAAATATAACACCTCATACCTGAGTGAGATTTATCCCTGGAATGCAAGGCTAGTTTAATGTTGAAAAATCAGTCAAAGCAATTCACCATTAACTAAAAAAGAAAATCAACTGATGCAGAAAAAGTTTTGGCTTTTTAGATTCAAAATCCATTCCTAATAAAAACCCTCAGCAATTTCGGAATAGAAGAAAACATCTTTATCCTGATAAAGTGTACCTACGATAAACTTACACTTTACTTCCCACGTATCTGAAGGACTGAATGTTTTCCCTAAGATCAAGAAGAAGACAAGAATGCCCACAGTCACCTCTGTTCAACATTGTAATGGGAGTTCTACCCAGGGTATTAAGGCAAGGAAAATAAAGAGTATCCAGATTGGAAAGGAAAATGTAAACATGACTTTATTTGCAAATGATGTAATCATTTATATAAAAAATATAATACAATCTACAAAAAAAACTACCAGAGCTAATAAATGAGTTAGGAAGTTTGTAGGCCACAAAGTCAATACACAATCAACTGTACTTCAGGTGGCAGTCCAAGATGGGAGCTTAGGAAGATCCTGAATTCACCTTCTTCCACAGACACAGTAAATCTACATCTACATGTAGAGCAATTCCTGTTGAAAATGAACTAACTGAACAGCTTCTGCACAAAAAAATTTATGGGGGAACCACATATACAACAGCAGGAGAGACGGAGATACAGACAGTAACCACAGGAAACCATACCCAATGTAATGCCTTATGGTAAGGAGGGACATCAGTGAGGGGCCCCTGCACAAGCTCACCCACAGTGGAAGAAAAAAAAAAATGAAACAAACACAGCTGTTTAAAGAGCAATTAGAATGTAAGTGATGAAAATCTACTTACTAACCCTACAAATGGGCAGGGACTCTCAGGCTGGAACTCTCTGGGGTCAGAGGTGTCAACAAGCACCATATTTTACATTCCACCCTCCCTCTCCCCCCCCACCAATCCACCTTCACAGTGCAGACAGGATTAGGGTCTGGGCACTCTCGCCAACCTACTAGGACTGCCCTAGCAAGTCTCAGATCCCTAGCCCACACACATTCTAGCTGTCTGCTAAAGGTACCCACCCCAGCCACAGGTGTCCTGTCAAGGTAACCCCAGAGCAGCATACTCTTAGCCCAGCCCTACTCCAGCTCCAACTAGCCAATGCTGCCAGGTTTACCAGTCTACACAGAGGATGCTCCTGCTCAAGGTCACGCCTTCAAGACTGAGAGAGGTAGGTAGCTATTCTGATGCACAGAAACAAACACAGAAAGTCAAACAAAATGAGGAGACCGAGGAAGATGTTCCAAACAAAGAAGAAAAAACCCTGGAGGGGGGGAAACCTTAAGGAAACAGAGGTAAGTAATTTATCAGGTAAAGCACCTGATAAAGATTTCCAAGTATTAGTCGTAAAGATGCTCACTGCACTTAAGAAGGAAGGAAATTCAACAAAGAGAAAATACAAGAACCAGAGGTGAAAAATAACTGAAATGATACAGAAGGACAAATCCGCATTTGGCAGACAGAATAGTAGAAATTACCTAATCAGAACAACAAAAAGAAAAAATAATTTTAAAAAATTGAGAGGAGCTTTAGAGATGAAAACATCAAGTGTACGTATTTTTTACATTATAGGGGCCCTAGGAGAAGAAAAAGGGGCAGAAAACTTATTTGAGGAAATAATGGCCAAAAACTTGCCTAACCCAGGAAAGGAAACAGACATCCAGGTCCTAGAATCAAAGAAAGTCCCGAACAAGATGAACCCAAAGAGACCCACACCAAGACATAATAATTAAAAGTAACAAACCTTAAAAATAAAGAACCTTAAAAGCAGCAAGAGAAAGACAAAGTCACATAAGAGGGAAACTCCGTAAGATAATTGTATCATATAATTCAACATCCATATAATTCAACAAGTTGTATCATGCTCCTTGATTTCAAACTGTACTACAAAACTATACAAATTAAAACAGTATGGTACTCACACAACAACAGACACATAGATCAATGCAATAGAATAGAGAGCTCAGAAATAAAACCACACATAAATGGTCAATTTATCTACAAGAATGAAGGAAAAAATACAATGGGGAAAAGACAGTCTCTTTAATAAGTGGCATTAGGAAAACTGGACGACAACACACAAAAGAGCAAAACAGGACCACTTTCTTACACCACACACAAAATGGATTAAGGACCTAAATGTGAGACCTGAAACCATAAAAATCCTACAAGAGAGCATAGGCAGTAATTTCTCTGACATCAGCCATAACAACATTGTTCTAGATATATCTCCTGAGGCAGGGGAAATAAAAGCAAAAATTAAACTATTGGAACTACATCAAAATAAAAAGCTTCTGCACAGTGAAGGAAACAACAAAACTGAAAGAAACCTCCTAAGTGGGAGAAGACATTTAAATAATCAACAAAACTAATAGGCAACCTACTGAATGAGAAAGGATATTTGCAAATGACATATATGATGAGGGATTAGTACCCAAAATATATGAAGAACTTATACAACTCAACACCCCAAAAAAACAAATAATCCAATTAAAAATGGGAAGACATGAACAGACATTTCTCCAAAGACATCCAGGTGGCCAACAGACACATGAAAAGATGCTCGACATCACTCATCATCAGGGAAATACAAATCAAAACTACAATGAGATACCACCCCACAGAATGGTTAAAATCAAAAATACAAGAAACAAGCGTTGTCAAGGATGTGGAGAAAATGGAACCCTCTTGCACTGTTGGTAGGAGTGCAAACTGGTACAGCCACTGTGGAAAACAGTATGGGGGGTTCCTCAAAAAGTTAAAAATAGAATTATCCTATAATCCAGTATTTGTACTACTGGGTATTTACCCCCCAAAATACAAAAACACTAATTTGATGGGCTATATGTACCCCTATGTTTATAGCAGCATTATTTACAACAGTCAAATAGTGGAAGCAGCCCAAATGTCCATTGATAGATGAATGACTGGATAGAGAGATCACTCACACACTCACACACACACACACACACACACACACACACACAGAGGAATATTCAGCCATAAAAAAGAATGAAACCTTGCCATTTGTAATGACATGGATGGAGCTAGAGAGTATAATGCTAAGCAAAATAAGTGAGTCACAGAAAGACAAGCACCATATGTTCTCTCTCATATGTAGAGTTTAAAAAACAAATGGGCAAAGGAAAAAGAGAGAGAGAGAGAGAGAGAGAGAGAAACCAAGAAACAGACTCAACTACAGAGAATAAACTGGTGGTTACCAGAGAGGAGGTGGATGGGGGATGGATAAAATAATTGGTGGGTTTTGGGGATGGACTCAGGAGACTACTTTTGCTGAGTACCGAAATACTGGGTGATGTATGGAAGTATTAAATCAATATATGATACACCTGAAACTAAGATAACATTGTACGTTAACTTTATTAGAATTAAAATAAAAACTTAATTTAAAAAGTGAAATAAAATTTTATAGGAAAACCACAACGAGATACCACCTCACACCTGTCAGATCGGCTACCCTCAAAAAAGCCAAAAACGACTGTTGGTGAGGATGTGGACAAAAGGGAACCCTCATGCACCGCTGGTGGGAATAGAAATTGGTGCAGCCACTGTGGAAAGTATTGGGGTTCCTCAAAAAATTAAAAACAGAACTACCCCATAATCCAGCTATTCCGCTTCTGGGTATATATCAGAAAAAATATAAAAATACCAATGCAGGGAAATACATTTGCCGCTATGTTCACTGTAGCATTAGCCCAGACATGGAAGCAACCGAAGTGTCCATCAACAGAAGAAGGGATAAAAAAGATGTGGTACACATGCACATACAATGGAATATTACTTTGCCACAAAAAAGGAATGAACTCTTGCCATTTGTAACAGTATGGATAGAGCTAGAGGTATTATGCTAAGTGAAATAAATCAGAGAAGGACAAATACCATGTGATTTCATTTATGTGTAGAATCTAAAAAACAAAACAAAACAGAAATACAGGAAACAAACTTTCGGTTAACACAATGGGGATTGATTGAGGGCAAGCAAAACAGATGAAGGAGATTAAGCAGTACAAACTTTCACTTACAAAATAAGTAAGTCATGGAGATAAAATCTACAGTGTAGGAAATATAGTCAACAATATAATAACTTTGTATGGTGACAGTTGGCTCTACACTTCTTGTGGGAATCATTCTGTGATGTATAAAAGTATAGAATCACTATGATGTACACCTTAAACTAAGATACTGTATGTCAATTATGCTTCATTAAAAAAATAAGTGGTATTTCTCTATACTCGTAACTAAAAGTCAGAAATGAATTTTTAAAATAGTAACAAACAATATGAAATAGATAAGGAAAAATCTGACAAAGGGTATGTAAGACCTATACACTACAAAACTTGGCTTAGAGATATTAAAGAAGACCTAAATAAATGGGAGATATACCTTGCTCTCAGGTCGAAGATTCTATATTGTTGTCAATTCTCCTTAAATTTTAGACAATCCTAATCGAATCCTAGCAGACTTTTTAAGTTGAAATTGACAAACTGACTCAGAAATTCATATTGAAATACAAAGGATCTTTATAGCTAATATAACTTGTGGGAAACAACAAAATGGGAGAATTATCACTACCTGATTTCTACTATTAAGCAACAGTAATCAAGACTGTTGTGTTGGCACCAATATAATGCATACCAAGGTACAAAAGCCAACAGCTTTTTCAAAATGTAGTGTGTGAATGCCTGTATCTCTATGTGCAGAATCATAAAAATTGATTTATATCTTTGATCCATATTTTACAGCATGAACAAAAATTTCAAAATGGGGGCACCTGGGTGGCTCAGTTGGTTAAGTGTCCAACTACTGATTTTGCTCAGGTCATGGTCTCAGGGATGAGAGATCGAGCTGAGCGTGGAGCCTGCTTGGGATTCTCTCTCCCTCTGTCCCACCACCTCCGCACCTCTGACACACTCTCTCTCTCAAAAAAAATAAATAAATAAATCAAAATGGATTGTAGATCTGAAAACAAGACCATTTTCTCCTAACAACCAGTGCGTTAGTGTTGCCAGTGAAATATTCTTTTCTTTTGTTTTTTGGATATGACTACTAAGTTAATATAACTTTCAGGTATCTTCCTAATTTCTTTTTAAGGATTCTTTCATTGCTATATCTCAGTAAGATTCCATCAATTCCTTTAGCAACAGTGTAATCTGAAATGCATCCAAAGATAATTCTAAAAGTAATTATGAAAAATTGGGGGGTTTACCTATTGCTGTTTCTGGCATCGCAAAAAGAGACTTTTCAGTAGCCACTCGGAATTGCCCATGAACTGAGAGACCAACTCCCTAGGAAAATAAGGCAAAAAGTTGTTTAAAGATACTGTAAAAAGGATATGCAAACTCATACACACACAAACATTTTAAACCACGTAAACTATCTGTATATTCTACAAGAATTTCTTTTAGGAGATACACTGGAGAAAAACCCTAAAGTACATAACTTAGGAGCGCTGGACAAAAAATATATGGGTGTTGCCGGTATCTGGAATACTGTTTTAGCTAAGATGTCTTCAATCAGCATTTCATGTTTTGCTTAGTATCCTCTTCCCGCTTCCCTCTACTTCAAATCCAGTACAGCATGACAGAACGGTGACTGTTCCCAGAACCGCTGACTCTTGTCACCGGTGGAACCTGTCATCAAAAGAGCACAACCAAGCTATTCTAGCTAATTTCAGTGGTCTCGACTAGCATATTAACACACATATTCACATGTTTCATCATTTATTACGTAGTTCCCAACATTAGTAACATCATTTTTCTCAGATACAACATTTACCAGGGTCAAATGTCCAACCTCTTAAAAACTGATTATGAAACTCAAGTTTTAGAAGATAAGATTTGGCTGGAAGTCTATCTCTACTTTGTTAAATGTCACTGAAAAGGGAAAACTTAACAGCAAGCTTTGAATAAACATATCTGAAAAAAACACAGTTGAGTAAAATGAGTAAGAGTATACCCGTGAGGACCAAGTACCCAGTTAACACCAGTGCTCACACTACGAAAGCTGTCCCTGTATTACGTTCTTTTCTCCTTACTCAGAACTTCTGTTAGACTACTGTAGTTCTCATTCTTGTTCCTGTTTAACCAGTACAGTCTTCGTCCGCAGAGCATTAAATGAGTTAAAACATATAAAGTGCTTAGAGCGGTATCAGGCACTTCAGAGGTCTCTAAGCATTAAACAGACGGGCCTCATTTCTATCTTGTTCTTTTAATCTTTCATCACAATTTCATCAACTCTTTCAAGTGTCTTCATACTGAGTTCAGCCATTTAAAAGTTCTTGAAACTTTTCCCACGTGGGGTGTAGAGATTACTTAAGGGTTCTTGAAACTTTAAAACCTTCTTATGTCACAAAAACACATACAAAGTTCTTATAAATTTTATAAACTTATTAAAATTACTTATAAAAATCTAGAGATCACTTAAAAATAAAATCTTTAAGAATAATAAAAATATAAACCTTCTTGAAACTTTAAAACCTTTTAAGAAACACTAACACACACACACATTTCTTATAAATTTTACATGTTATATGCACTAAGCTTAAATTTTAGAAGACCATGTAAATAAACAAGAAAGTGAATAAAATTCTTCAGCCACTACCTACATCTCTTAGTGTTAACACTTATAAGTTAAATCCACAATGTTTGATAGTCTTCGTACAGGCAAATATCATGTCATAGGAGTTCTATGATGACACAGCCAACTGACAATGCTGAGCCCAATTCAACTGTATATACTTCAAGATTAGGAAATCTTACGAATTTTAATGAAGAAAGCACTACTAGTTTTAGGATTGCTTTATGATTTTGGAAGTCCTTGGTTCATATTCTCTCCACTTTTAGTTTATCACATTGTAGCTGCAAGTTATTAATGCTCAGGAATATCCTACTAAGAACTTAAGAGCTGGAATGGATCCCCAGTTCTCCAACTTTCTTCTTTGGAATCCTAGAGCTCAGAACTGCCTCCCTGGGGCTGCACAGCTTCAGGCCTCATGAACTGACCCTGCTTCAAACCTCCTCTGGTCATTGCCACCCACCTATTTAATTAACTCTGAATTCCACAAACAACGATGGCTATATCCCCCATTACCAAATATTTACATACAAAGGTAAAATCTGACCACAACCCTAATCCTAGCCTCCTCTCTCTTTCCAGAGAAACAGTTATTACTAATTTGTTACGTAACCCTTCAGATTTTTCCCTATGAATCTCTAATAGATATCCGAACAAACGTGGACACACACAAACACACCCGAAACTGCGCATGGCCTGGAAGGCTCTACGCAGTATGGCCAGCCTACCTCGGACTTCACCTCCCATATGTGTGCTTATTCCACTAACCACAGGGCCTTCCTGCCCTTCCTCCAAAAGTTCAAGCCTTTATAGTTTCAATTAATCATATAATTTTAAAGTGAGGAAGACGTACGAGAGAAGGCCACTGTCTGCCTTATCATTGCCCTATATATACCCAAAGACTTCGCCCTTCCCTGAGCAGTGGCTGAGCCAGGGATGGGCACCCAAGGGCAGCCGATCGAGGCTAACGGAGGCAAACCGGAACTGTAAGGCACAGGGAACAAAAGGAGAGGACGAGAAGTGCACTAGGCAAGGTTCTCACTCTAAGGTATTTAAACCAAAACACGGTGGGCTGCTGTGAGTTGACGACAGCCAATGCTTAGAACTCATTTGAAATCTGAACTGAAAAAGACGTGACCGCCAAGCTAGAGCAGCAGTTACACGTGGTGACGGTGAATGAACCGAGAAGGCTGCATCCAGTGCACATGACACTGAGGACAAAGCAAACCTATAGAAAGCAGCAGACACAGCTCTTAGTTCAGTTTTCCGACATCTAGCGATGCCACTGATTTTGGTCTGGGGATTCCCATGTCACCTCTGCACCTGACAACTGCTCCGTTCTCTTTCCTGGGTCTGTTTAAGTTCATGCTCTTTTCAGTTATTAAAGTCTCTTGCTACGTTTTCAGTTAGAACCCAATCTACATCCTGTCATGCTCCAGCATCACACAAGATACTAGCTGCCCGTATGCCTTCTCCTGCTAACACTGCTCATCCAGACCAGTCCCTCCATCACATCTTCTGAAAGATTCCTTGTCTGGCAAGAGAACCATTTAACAGCCCAGCTTTATCTACCTCCTGAAATCAAAAGACAAAGAAACTTACGAGCCCCGTATTTTTTGATGTAGAAACTACAGATTCAGTTATCTTGTATTACATAATACACTTTGTTTCACCCATAACTGATAAAATGAGCGAAATCAAAGACTCCAAGATTTTAGGAAGGACTTATTAATGAGCTTTCAGAATAAGAGATACTTGACACAAGTACCATTAAGAGCCAATTTTAAAGACCTTTTAATTACGAAGAAGGCTGGAAAAAATGCTAGCCACTGAACTTGGAGGTACTAAGAATATAAACGCTGATCAGCACTGAAAAGGATGTAGGAACTCTGTGGCAGATTCAGAGCTAATTTTTGCATCTTATATAAAAGAACCCACTATAGATTGTTTACAATAAGTCCCCCTTGGAACTTTCAAAATTTACTGTTACACACTTTTTAACCATTAATCTGAGCTGGTACCCTTTGCTAGATGAAAAAGCCTTCAAAGTCTTCAATTTTATTCTATTAATGGTCACGCTGTGCAGACTCGTTCCCCAAATGTAAGATGTCATTCTAATTCCTAACTCTCCTCAAACACTCTCCCCCTGCATCCCGCCGAACCCACTACTCGAATCTCCGCTCATCGAACTAGGCATCTCACAGCATGCGGCGAAGCTGCCTTGTCCCCACTTCAGGAAACACGTGACTTTGAGACACCTACTCGCCTGGTCTTCCTTCGTCGCAGGAGTTGCTCTTTCTCTTCTCCCTGACACACAGATGCGACCTGCCCCCACCAGTGATCAGGGTCATCCCTCTACTGCATTCACCTGCACTCGGGTCACTCCGGATTCTCTTCCCGCGTGATGCCTTCCAAGAGCCCAGGAACTCAAGCACCATAACATTAAAGATTTAAATCATTTCGCCATCCTGATTTCTCTAGAATTTTACATCTAGCTGCCTACTTAATGTCTCCACTTAAACATCTAGTACTTTTCTCAATGTTCAGACATCAGAAGTAAATCTCTTGATACCTCCTTAAATGTGCTACTCCCTCAGTAAATACCACCACCATTCACCCAGCTTCTCAGGCAAAAAACCTCAGCATCATCTTCTTTCTAATTTCTTAATCTAACCTATGAACTGGTCTTTATAGCTTTGACCCCAAAATATACTTTGGATCGGTCCACGGTTCCCATCTCCACTGTCACGACCCTAGCTGAAGTCACTAGGATCTTCTGCCTGGGCCTGGCGCTCTTGCTTCCACTCTTGCCACAGTCTATTCTCTACACAGCAGCCAAGTAAGATTATTAAGTGTATATTGGTTAAGGTTTTCTCCTGCCCAAAATTCTCCAGTAACTTCCCATTACAATATTACCAAAATTCCTCTTCTTGGCTGATAAGGCCATGGCCTGGGCCCTTTCTAGCTCCCTGATCTTGGAATTTACAATTCTCTACTTTCCTCACTTGCACTCAGGTCAGCCATACTCATTTTTCTTTTTTAATTAAATTAATTTATTTATTTTCAGAAAAACAGTATTCATTATTTTTTCACCACACCCAGTGCTCCATGCAATCCGTGCCCTCTATAATACCCACCACCTGGTACCCCGACCTCCCACCCCACCGCCCCTTCAAAACCCTCAGATTGTTTTTCAGAGTCCATAGTCTCTCATGATTCACCTCCCCTTCCAATTTACCCCAACTCCCTTCTCCTAACTCCCCATGTCCTCCATGATATTTGTTATGCTCCACAAATAAGTGAAACCATATGATAGTTGACTCTCTCTGCTTTTAAAAGCAAAATTTCTTAATTGACATATAATACACATTCAAAAATACACAAATAGTAACAAATGGTAAGTATACAGGTCCAATGAATTACCACAAAGTTAACACACCCATGTAGCCAGAATGTAGAGAAAAATGATCAGAAATTATTTCATGTACCCTGTCAGTCATTACTCCCTCCATCCTTCAGGCAACCACTACCCTGGCTTCCAACAAAATAAGATTTATGCTTTCTGATTTTATCTCGATATAATTAGAATCACGGAGCATATAGTATTTGTCTTTCAGTCATCTCTGTGTGAGATTCATTCATGTGTGCAGCCATTACTTTTCACTGCACAGCATTCCTTTGGACGAATAAACAGCTTATTGATCTATTCTACTATAAGTAGCAAGTTAGGTTTTCTGGCTTTGAGCTGCTGCAAATAATGATTCAGTGACCATTCTCATGCATGTCTTTTGGTGTGTAAGTGCACATATTTTGTTTGGGTACATACCAGGGAGTAAAACTACTGGGTCAAAGGAACAAATTCAATTAACTTTTAAAAATAACAATTTTCCACAAGATGGGATCAGGAGGGAGACAAACCATAAGAGATTCTTAATCTCACAAAACAAACTGAGGGTTGCCAGGGGAAGGAGGCTAGGGAGAGGGTGGTGGGGTTATGGACACTGGGGAGGGTGTGTGCTACGATGAGTGCTGTGAAGTCTGTAAGCCTGATGATTCACAGACCTGTACCCCTGAAGCAAATAATACATTATATGTTAAGAAAAATAATAAAAAATATTTTTAAAAATACATAAATAGATTTTTTTAAATGGCACTCTTCCAAAGCAGTAGTACCAATTTTCTACTCCACCAGCATTATATGAGTCTGTTATTCCCCATCCTCAAAAATACTTGAACTTGTCTTTCATAATTTTAGCCATTTAAATGAGTATATGTTAGTATTTCATTGTGATTTTAATTTCCACTTCCTTGACTAATGCAGTTGAATGTTTGTTGTATTTGTTATCTGGGTATCCCTATGCTATGTCTACTCTGATCTACTGTTCATTTTTGCACTGGATTTTTGTATGGACTATAGAAGTTCTTTTTACATTCTAAACAGGATTCCTTTGTCAGATACTGACATTCCAAGACTTATTTTTCAGTCTGTGGTTTGCCTTTTCACTCTTAGTGATGTCTTAGAATGCAAAGAAGTTCTTAATTTTGAAGTCTAATTTGTTATTTTTGTTTATGGTGCATTTACATACTATTTGAAGTAATCCTGGGGCACAGTGGGTTAAAGCCTCTGCCCTCAGCTCAGGTCATGATCCCGGGGTCCTGAGATCGAGCCCCGTATAGGGCTCTCTGCTCAGCACGGAGCCTGCTTCCCCCTCTCTCTTTGCCTGTTTCTCTGACCACTCATAATCTCTCTCTGTCAAATAAATAAAAATCTTAAAAAAAAAAAAAAAAAGGCAAAATTTAGGCAATCTAAAACTTTTTTTTTTTTTTTTTAAGATTTTGTTTATTTATTTGACAGAGCAAGAAAGCACAAGCAGGGGGAGCAGTAGACAGAGAGAGAGAAGAGAAGCAGGGCTCAATCCCAGGACCCTGGGATCATGACCTGAGCCGAAGGCAGATGCTTTACCATCTGAGCCACGCAGGCACCCCTAAGACTGCTTTTTAATTAACAGACATAGATGAATTTTTAGACTGTTCAGTAAAGGGAAAAGGCTGGCACAGCTCTATTTAAGGCTTTAAAAAAGACCTTATTATAATTAAAAGCACAGTTAAATCCTTCAAAATTATGTTAATTAGCCGTTAGAAATAAGCATCATTTCTGTATTTCCAGATAATATACTATTTGAAACAAAAAGCAACATTTTTAAAAAATGGATAAAGATTTTTTAAAAGCTTTACTTGTTTATTTTAGAGACAGAGAGAGAGAGTGTTCACGCACATGCTGCTATGCACAAGAGCTCGGGCAGGTAGGGGTGGCAGGCAGAGGGAGAGGGAGAGAATCTTAAGCAGACTCCCCACTAAGCACGTGGACAAGCTTGATGCCATGACCCTGAGATCATGACCTCACCCAAAATCAAGAGTCAGATGCTTAAGCAACTGAGCCACACAGGTGCTCTGATAATTACAAGGATATGTAAAGTTAACTTAAGATAAAGTCAACAACTCCATAATTTATATTAATGGCAAGATTAACCCCCCAGTAAACAAACAAGGACATATGTAGAACAATTAAACTAGGTGCTTGAAAAAGAAATGTTCCAGAGAACAGTACTGGGTCACTGTTAAATTTCTTGATTTTGGTGTCCTTATTCTTAGACAATACCTACTGAACAATTTAACAACAGTTATCACGTCTTCAACTTTCTCTCAAATGGTAAAAATGAAATTTTAACCTCTATGAAGACACAGAGGTAGGAGAGAAGAAAGAATGATAAAACAAATGTAGAAGTCACAGGGAATACGGAGACTACGTAGAAGTTCTCTGTACTATTAGTGCATATTTTCTGTAAAATTTGAAGCTGCTTCACAAAAAGTTTTTAATTAAAAAAAAATTAAAAATAAATGTTACAAAGTAAACAAAGCCAACACCCACCGTTATGAAAGCAACTCACTCAGAAAGTCACACAATGGGGTGATGTGACTAAGGCTCACACAAAGGGTCACGGGTTTAAATTCTCGTCAGGAACAATGAGGAAGCTCCTACGCAGAACGAACACTGCCTCACAGTATCAGAGTATGGGAGAGCCGTCTCTCATCATCACTCAGGATTATAAACAGAGCTTTGAAATAGGTGCACATTTTTGTTAGAGATTTAAATAGGTTTCCATCATAATTTCATTACAATATGAAAGTTAGGATCATGACTATAAGATGACTTTCATAATGTATCTCTGGGTCCACATGCCTTAGATCTGCAGTCTGATCAGCAGGCTCCACAGTAAAAACAAAGACTTTATTGTGCTTCTTCCATTAACAGTAATAGGCTAGTACTGCATATTAATGATACTAATATACTGATTATATAATGTTAATGTATTTTAATAGACTGCAGAGATCAGCATGAAATGAAATTTCCCTCCTGCTTTTGATGCATATTTCATATTATATTTGGATGAAAAGGATATTCAGCAGAAACAAATAACTGAAGTATAAATATTTACATGTTAATGGTCTACCATTCTTCAGGTATAGTTTTTAATAAAAAAACCAGGAGGACACTTGGAAGTTGTTAAAAGAGTAAATCTTAAAAGCTCTCATCACAAGGAAAAAAAGATGATTGTTAACCCTGTGTGGTGATGGATGTTAACTTACTGTGGTAATCATCTTGCAGTTTATACACATACCAAATAATTATGTTACATACTTAAAACTAATACAATATTATAGGTCAATTATGTTTCAATTTTTTTAAATCCAGGAAATAGAAAAATTCTAGTATGTCATACTTAAAGCATACATTTGAAATAACCTGAAAATACACACCTCCTAGATTGACACTCAAGGTTTTTTACCTCAATGAGCACATCCCCCAATATATGCATATTTATAATTATACCCATACATGTGTCCAATATAACACATACATATCACATATAAATATATATATATATATATATGATCAGAAATTGTGCAGCTAAAAGCCAGCCTAACTCTCCCCTAATAAGGCAGAAGGAAATCATAGAGTACCAAAGGAGAGAAGGAGACTCTACTCCTCTCTAGCAAGAAAAAGAATATAATCATCTACACTTGGAGAAAGTCAACAGTGAATACAGATAAAAATGAATAAATATAAGCACATACTCTACACACTTAGTAATATCCAAGGGAAATTTCCTAATTCTTCCTTGCACAGCCCCTGCAGTCTTACTACTATTTCATATTCTCTTTTCTAATTATTCTTCCACTTTTAGTATAATTTTATTGCTTTCTCTGTAGAGAAGTTCACCTGTCAATATAGTTCTTTTTATTTTTACTTCCCAGGGCAAATGCACTGCAGTACCTTTCTTTAGTCCTGATGGTAACCCTTTACCTTTGCGTATCAACTTCAAGTCTACTTTCATCACACTTGCAACTGGCAGCTTCTACCCTAAAACTGCAAAGGACAAATGAGAATCACAGAGACAACTAGGTACTTACCCAAAGAATATAAACATAGTGGTTCTAAGGGGCACATGCACCCCAGTATTTATAGAAACAATGCCCACAATAGCCAAATTGTGGAAAGAGTCCAACTATCCATTGACAGATGATGGATGAAGAAGATATGGGATACACACACACACACACACACACACACACAGTGCACTATTACTCAGCCATCAAAAAGAATGATACCTCACCATTTGCATTTATGTGGATGAAACTAGAGGGTCTTATGCTAAGTAAAATAAGAGCCGGAGAAAGATAAATGCCATATGATTTCACTCATACATGGAATTTAAGAAACAAAACAGATGAACAGAGTGGAAAGGAAGAAAAAAAAAAAGATAAAAACAGAGAAGGAGGCAAAACACAAGAGACTCTTAACCACAGGAAACAAGCGAGGGTTGCTGAGGGCAGGTGGGTAGTGAGGTGGGGTAACTGGGGGATGGGCATTAAGGAGGCACTTGATGTAATGAGCACTGGGTGTTCTATGCAACTGATGAGTCACCAAATTCTACCCCTGAAACTAGTACTATACATGTTAACTAAACTGAATTTAAAAAAAAAAAAAAAATCACAGAGCCCAATCTGTATGTGAGTTATATTGATGTATCTGAAATGAGGTCACCCTGACATACACAAGCTGACCTAGCAATATGAGTATCTATCACTAGACAAGAATGCTACAAGAAACAAAAATTACAGGCCAATACTCTTGGTGAACAGTGCAAAAATCCTCAACAAAATACTAGCAAACTCAAATCAACATTACATTAGAAGAATCACATACCATGATCCAGTGGGGTTTATTCCTGAGATGCGAGGCTGGTTCAAAACATGCAAATCAATCAATATGACATACCACATTAACAAAATGAAGGATAAAAGTCACATGATCATCTCCATAGATAAAAATCATACGATCATTTCAATAGATACAGAAAAGTCACATATGACAAATCCAACATTGTTTCATGATAAAAACCGTCAACAATTTAGGTATAGATGGAATGTACCTCAACATAATAAAGGCCATACGTGACAAACCCAAAGCTAACGTTATACTCCACAGTGAAAAGCTAAAAGCTTTTCCTCTAAGATGGAGAACAAGACAAGGATATCTGCTCTTGCCACTTTTTACTTAATATAGTCCTAAAAGTCCTAACCCAAGCAATTAGGCAAGAAAAATAAATAAAAGGCATCCAAACTGGAAAGGAAGCAATAAAACTGTGTTTAGGGATGACATGACACTACTTTTAGAAAACTTTAAAGACTTCCCCCTCAAACAAACTTTTAGAATAGAATAATTTTATAAAGTTTCAGGAAACAAAATTAATACATGAAAACCAGCTGTATTTTTTCTACATGCTAACACCAAACTTTCAGAAAGAGAAGAAAACAATCCCATTAACAATTACGTCAAAAAGAAGAAAATACCCCGAAACAAATTTAACTGAGGAGCTGAAAGATACACTGAAAACTGTTAAGACATGGGTGAAAGGAATTGAAGAAGGAACAAACAAATGGAAAAACATTCTGTGCTCATGGATTGGAAGAATACTGTTAAAATGTCTGTACTATCCCTAGTTTGGAGTCTGTTCTTTGGTACTTTTTTTTTTTTTTTTTGGTATTTCTTATGTATATTCAATGTGTAAAATAAACTTTTAGTCATTTAGAAAAAAAGAAAAGAAAATGTCCATACCATCCAAAGAAACCTACAGATACATTGCAATCAATCCCTAATAAAATTCCAATGGCATTTTTCACAGAAATAGAACAAAGTTTGTACAGAACCACAAAAGACCCCAAAAAGCCAAAAACAAACTTGAGAAAGGACAATGATGGAGACATCACCTTTCCTGATTTCAAACTATATTACAAGCTGTAGTGATCAAAACATAACAGCACTGGCATAAAAAAAAAAAAAAAAAAGCCACACAGATCAAATGGAAAATAGAGAACCCAGAAATAAAGCCACATATATATGGTCCATTAATTTTCAACACAGGAGCCAAGAATATACAATAGAGAAAGGACAGTTACTTCAATAAAGGGTGCTGGGAAAACTGGATAGCCACATAGGAAAAAATGAAACTGGACCCCATCTTACAGCATACACAAAAAATCAACTCAAAATGGATTAAAGAATGTAAGACCTGAAACCATAAAACACCTAGAAGAAAACATGGGCAAACTCCTTGATATTGGCGTTGGCAAAGATTTTTTAGACGTGACACCAAAAGCAAAGCGAACAAGTGGATTACTCAAACTAAAAGCCTCTTCTAATCAAAGGAAACCATGAGCAAAATGAAAAAACCTATGGACTAGGAGAAAATATTTGCAAAGCATATATCCAAAAAGGGCTTCATACCCAAAATACACAAGGAACGCCTACAACTCAATAGCAAAAAAAACCCAACAATTTGATTAAAAAATAAACGGAAGAGACATTTTCCCAAAGAAGACACAAAAAATGGCCAAAAAGTACAAAAATGGTGTTCAACATCAATAAAATGAGGGAAATGCAAATCAATACCACACTGGAATATCACCTCACACCTGCTAGAATGTCTATTATCAAAAAGACAAAGGGGTACATGAGTGCCTCCTTTGGTTAAGCGTTTGCTTTCGCTCAGGTCATGACCCCAGGCTCCTGGGATCAAGGCCTGCATCAGACTCCCCGCTCAGCGGTGAACTTCCCTCTCCCCCCGCTCCTGCACATGTGTTCTCTCTTACTGTCTCTCAAAAAAATAAATAAAATCTTAAAAAAAAAAAAAAGGGATAATAAATACTAGCAAGGGTGTGAAGAGAAGGGAAACCTAGTACACTATGGGTGGGAATGCAAACTGGTACAGCCACTGTGAAAAAGAGTATGGAGGGATTCCCTGAGAAATTAAAATAGAACCACCATGTGATCCAGCAATTCCACTTCCGGACAATACCGGAAAAAACCAAAATCACTATCTCCAAGAGTTATCTATACTCCCATGCTCACTGCAGCATCACCCACAACAGTCAGTTATGAAAACATCTACCCACAGATGACTGGATAAAGAAAATGTATGTGTGTGTGTGTGTGTGTGTGTGAATATGTATATGTATATATGTGTGTATGCATATACACATATACATACACACACACACACACACACACACACTATATGTAGTCCTGGGACCCCATGATCCTGGGGTACCTGGGTGGCTCAGTCAGTTACGCATCTGCCTTCAGCTCAGATCATGATCCCAGGGTCCTGAGCTCAAACCCCACATTGGGCTCCCTGCTCAGCAGAGTCTGCTTCTCTCTCTCTCCCTGTGTGTGCGTACTCACACGTGTGTGCGCTCTCTTTCTCTAGCTCTCACTCTCTCTCTCAAATAAAAATCTTAAAAAATTAATTAAATTAATAAAAATGGCAAGGCCTAAGGGCACCCAGATGGCTCAGCTGGTTAAGCAGGCGACTCTGGATTCTGGTTCAGGTCACGATCTCAGGGTCATGAGACTAAGCCCCATGTCGGGCTCTGAGCTGGGCATGGAGCCCACTTAAGGTTCTCTCTCTCTCTCTGCCCCTCCCCTCCCTATGCTTGTTCTCTCATAAAAAAAAATAAAATAAATTTAAGAAATGGCATGGCCCACGCATGTCTCCGTGTTTTCATTACACAATGGTAAACACATTAAAGAGTACTATATTAAATGATGGTGGCGGTGGTGGGGCGAAGTATACCAAAGTAAGCTGAACTCGAAGTTTCTTCAAAAATCTTCTTTAGTTAATAAAATCATTGCATCTCTTTTTTTGTAAGGGCTCAGGTTCTTAAGTAACTAAAGAGTATTACAAAAAAACAGCATTTTATAATTAAAATCATTTCTTAAAATGTCTATTCAAATATCACTAAATATCAAAAATATCAAATATCACTAAACAGAATACTTTTTAAAACTGAAGATGCAACTATTTCCTCAGAGACCTTTGTAGGACCTTAATATAATTTAATCTCTGAGGACTATCAATTCTTCTCATTAAAAAAGGACATCTCAATGACATTTAGGAGTGATTAAACTTAATCTGACTCAGTAACTGAGCGCTAGTCAATTTTCCACGTGGTTAGCTTGTGTCCCACAAAGTCACGGGGGTATTGCCTACACTCACTATTCCCACTCCAATGCCCACTTTTCTACTACTTTGAATATACCCCTTTCTAAAGTATGCCTTAAAGCTTTAAATTTTCCAGGGTGCCTGGGTGGCTCAGTTGACTCAGGTAATGATCTCGGAGTCCTGGGATCAAGCCCCGCATCAAGCCCCACATCGGGCTCCCTGCTCAGCGGGACGCTTGCTTCTCCTTCTCCCTCTCCTCCAGCTTGTATGCCCTCTCACTGTGTCTCTATCAAATAAATAAAATCTTTACCCCCAAAAAACACAACTTTAAATTTTCCATTATTTTGATCACAAAGCCCTTTGCCAGCAGCATCTTACCACTTTGAGAGAGACAATACCATACTGCACCCATGTTTTGAGCTGGCTTGGGGGAGTTAACCTGATTATTGTAAAATGCATCGTGGTGAGAGAGGAGAAACGAAGGAATGGAGAAAAGGAGAAAGGAAGAAACTGAAAGTGCTTTAAATCGAGTTCAGTTCAGAGGGAAATATGGGTGGTACTAAGCATATGGAGTAAAAATTTAAACACTGTTCTGTTCTATATCTACCTAAAAGTAATACTGGTTTTTAATCATTTGTCTACATATACTAACTTGAGAAAATATGAATTCAGATATTTAAAAATAAAGGGGAAAGGAATTAAAAATCTTTCTACAAAACAGAATGAACTATTCCTTTGCATTTTTATTCAAAAATATCGTTCATCTCTTGCAGAAACACTGGAATGACATAACCTTAAATAATTGTGATCAACCAAGGGAAGCAGCACACAAGCTGGGATGGGGAGGAAGACAAACCGTAAGACTCTTAATCTCACAAAACAAACTGAGGGTTGCTGGGGGTTAGGGGGGGTAGGGAGAGGGTAGCTGGGATATGGAAAAAAATAAAAATTAATAAAAATAAGAAAATTTTAAAAAGAAACATTTTTTTACTTTACCAAAGACCAAAATATTGAGTAAATGTTCAAATCTGAAACATAATGGAATCTAGCCATCTCATCTACTATGCACTGTGCTATTTACTCTTCATGATAGATAACAAAAGATGGTAAAAACTATTATTGTCCTTGATAGAAAAAACTTTTTCTAGAGTAAAAAGAGAAGGAAAAAAAAAAAGCTCTATGGTGCCATCTTTTGGACTGTTCAAGTTTCCTTAACAAAATTCTTTCTTACGTTATGAGAAACAATTTATTGATCAGTATCAAGATAAGAATAAACAATTACCATTTGTACACCTTAAGCCATATTTGCTCTTATTCTATACTTCTGTATTAAGATTTAAAGATATATTTATATGAAACATTTTATATAACACTAAAATTCTAACAATTCTGAAAATAAAGGATTTTTAATAACACACTACATGTTCTCAGCACCTGTGGTAGTGATTCCCAAAGTGACTCACCCACACTATCAGGAGCATCATCATCTGGGACCGTTTTAGAAATGCAAATTCTTGGACCACACTTCAAAGGGACAAAACTGGAATGAAGGTGGGAGGAGTCTGCATTTCAATAAGCCCTCCAAGTGATTCTGATACAGCTAACCTGTGAAAAACAATGTCCCAGGGGATTCTGAAGGTCCACAGATAATCCTGACCCACACACTGGTTAAGAATCACTAGTAGATCAGCAGTTCATAACCTCAGCTACACACTGGGATCACCAAAGAGTTCTCAAAACACCAGGGTCCCATTCCAGTACTTGATTTAATAATTCTGTGAAGTGAGTAAAGCCTGGGCACTAGAACTTTTAAGTCTTCCAAGGGATTCTAAAATACAGCCAAGATTGAAAGCCAATATTTAAAGCACCGTATTTTCTTTTCTTTCTTTTTCTTTTCTTTTTTTTTTTTTTTTTTACCTTTATTTATTTGACAGAGAGAGAGATCACAAATAGGCAGAGAGGCAGGCAAAGGGTGACGCAGGCTCCCTGCCGAGTAGAGAGCCCAATGCGGGGCTCAATCCCAGGACCCTGAAATCATGACCTGAGCTGAACGCAGAGAGGCTTAACCACTGACCCATCCAGAAGGCCCTAAAGTATTATATTTTCAAAAGGAAGAGTTCAATGAGAGTCTTAGATTAAGCACAGTTTGAATTGAGACATGAAAAGTTAGCCTTTAAAACCACGATACACTCAAAATACCACTACAAAGAAAGAAGAAAAGAAAGAACTGGTTCACTTCAAGTCTGTAAACGTCATATTTTCAAAGGATACATAATATGTCCATTACTTAAAGTGGAAAGATAATAAATAAATAAATAAATAAATACTGTGCATTCCTGGTTGTTGAGATGGTTTAAAAAAAAAAAAAAGAGGACAATGACAGCCTTTGCCCTTAAAAGACCTTCTAACATATTTGGGCATATTTCATAATAACAAAGTATAAATGCCAAATTTGAAGTACAGATTGAATCCAGAAGTCAATGGAGGAAGAAATCACATCTAATCATAGTAGTATTTAGGATGGTCACAAACGGGTTAGAATTTCACTCTAAGAATGAATTACGTATGGAGTATTTGCAAAGCTGCTGCTGGGCGGAGCTGATGGGATCTAGATATACGGGTTGTTGGGTTTTTTGGGGGGTGGAAGGGGCTGATAATATGTAATATAAAAGAACCGTGTTCATTAAGGGATTTCTCATGACTTGGCTATTTTGTCAATTTTCCCAAGGATGGTACGTAACTGGTACCATTCTAGAGACACAGGACAAATATGAGAGAAGTTAATTCATGACATACAATGGATGCCTTGTGCCATGGTTTTCACACTTAGCATGACCCAGAATCACTTGGAGGGCTTGTTAAGACAGACCACTGGGCCACAGCCTTAGAGTCTGACTTTGGGGTAGGGCCCCAGAATGTGTATTTCTAACCAACTCTTTAAATGTTGCTGCTACTGCTACTGCAAAAATAACACCTTGAAAACCACTGCTTTAGGGCACTAAAACTTAATTCTCTGGTGGTATTCTCATTAAGGCTAACATGAAGTATATATTTTTTTCATTTTTATTTTGGAGGTCATTCATACTCATTAACTAGAGAAACAGACCACTAGAAAGAAGCAGCATCACCTTTACTCCCTCTATTCAAGACATTATCTTGATCTGTTTTACTACAGTCTTCTCTTTAGAAATAACTGGAGTATTCTTGACTGTAACATAAATAGGAATGTGTGCAACCACTGTACCAACTGAAAGATACCATGGAGGCTAAAAAGCACAGCCAATTCACTCAGATGCACTACGACAGAGCCATAACTCTTCTCAGGCTCCTATGAAAAATGGAATTTCTGCTCATTGATAGTACAAAGGACAGTTCATCCATCCTTTCATATCAACATTAGTCTTGTGCTATTAAACTTGAGTTATCTTTTGGTCAACTAGACCAAGTAGTGATTGAAATATTTTCAACAGTGGTATGTAGGCAACATATTTTCTAAGCCCTTTCCTTTCTGAAAATATTCTTTTACAATTATACCAAATGACAACTTGGTTGGGTAGGAAACTCTTGAGTCTTAACGACTTTATTTCACAGCTTTCTCAATCTATTAACTTCTGGCACTTGGTGTAACAAACTCTGAAACCAGAATTGACTTACATTCCTTGGTATATAACTTGTATTCACTAACTACTCCTTCACCTCTACTCCCTGGCCTAGACACTTACAGGTTTTTTCCA
This sequence comes from Mustela erminea, assembly GCF_009829155.1. Classification (NCBI taxonomy): domain Eukaryota; kingdom Metazoa; phylum Chordata; class Mammalia; order Carnivora; family Mustelidae; genus Mustela; species Mustela erminea. The sequence goes on from NC_045621.1 coordinate 3,011,329, forward strand.
TTAAAGCTTGTAATTTAGAAAAACTTACCTCAGCTTTTCTCTAAATGTGGATCTCTTTTCAGCCCGCTGAAAGAGTGTGTTTCCCTTAATTATATACATTATATATATTAAATATAGTGCAGGTTTGAGAGTTGTTTTTGTTTTGAAATTAAAGAAAGTCATCTTTATATGAGGTCATTATTTTTATTCCAAGTGCTTAATTTACTTCCCATGAAATATTCTTTTGTTGGGTTCCTAATATCCTTCTTCTGTATTCATTACCTCAAAATGTTTCTTCTTACCATTTTCATCCTTGTCCTTTTACAGTTAGTGCTTTTCAAGTTTGTCCTCCACAGATACAGCTTCTTGACCTAGAATATTAAATTCACCTTCTAATCTACTGGCCTGAGGGGAATGTCAGTTTTGCTACTCCCCTCACCCGTCCTTGCGTTCCCTTCTGCCTCTCCTCTGAGCTCACTGTCTCCTCATGGGCAGTCTTTCCCATTTCATGCAAGCTGTATCTTTTCACCGTTATTCAGTATGCCCAATGTTGTTTTTATTTTCATTTTCTCCAGGTTCCTTGCACATTCACAAGGCAGCTGTTCCTTCAAATTTCAATTCTTTTCCTTCCTCTTATTCTGCAATATTTTTTCAGGGATTTTTTTCTTCAGTCTTTTCCTCACGGTAACATGTCCTTGACAAAAAAAGCACAATCCACTCACGTTCTGTATATGTTAACAAGCCAAGAGGTACACGTTGCCCCCTGATCCTGCTTTCTCACCACACCTGCTAGTTGAGTCCTTTCCCATAATGACATGCAAGATCTATGCAACTCCCAGTGCCCAAGAGCTTTATCTAGTTTGGTTCTATCAGAAAAAGAAGGAGACTTCTTATATTCCCAATGACTAATCTCTGAAACTTTGAACATGGAATCTTTGAAATTCTTCCCTTCAGCCTCCTATTACCTATCTAAATCCTACCTTTTCCTGCCACGAAGACCCATTCTGACTTCTCACTTCCTTAAAGGCTTGTCTTTGGTATAGCTAGTATCATACAATTTTCCCCTTTCCAGTCATTATTTCATGTTTTTCCAACTCTACATCAAGTTATTCAAGGCCAGAAACATTTAAGACTTCTTTGTAATTATACAGACATAAAAGAAATACTCTGTCAATTGATAAGAAAGATAGTTTTTTCAGAGAACTTCAGAAAGTATCCAGACACTTTCACTAAGGCGAGATTTTGTGCAATAGACATAAGTTAGGCAAACACATCCCCAAGATTCAGACTAAAAATCCCTTAACATTCCAGTTTCTTCTCTGAAGCTGTTGCAAGCTTATACGTAAACCATCAGTTTACTTATAAGTAGAAAAAGGACTCTTTGTAACAACGTAACAGAAAATTCAACCCATTCTGTTGGTTAAAAAAGCTTGCTAATTCAAGACGCTAAAGTAGTATATAACTTAATTAAGAACATATTCTTTTGGTGACGATCATCTAAAAGTGTTAAAAGCAAATATTATATCCTAAACCTGAAAAGATCCAAAGTCCAAACAGGATTTTTTTTTCAGTGGGTTCTATGGTATTATATTCATGGCCTCACTTCTGATCAGTAATGATTAATTTATTTTTAGTAAACTCACATATCAATGAGGAGAGTAAGACAGTGTACTTACCCCACCCATTGTAATTCCATGAATAAGAGCAACATATGGTTTCCGGCAAGAACCTTAAAAAAAAAAAAAAAAAAAAACCCAGAGCTATAATTAATTATGATGTTTAAAATACATTCATTTTTCCAAAAATCTCGTGTTACATGAACTCTGAATATTGTCTTTAGGAAATTTTTGAAAGAAACATCAAAGAGGCTAAATACACAGCTTCAGAAATATGTTCTTTTTAAAATGTCAATCCTGACACAATCTTGACTGTCTATTATCATTTAACAACTCAACACTTCAACCTAAAACAAATGAAAGCCTTTTAGAGCTCAGCAATTGAAAAATATAATTAAGATTTACCTTCTAAGCCATGGATATTTATATACACAGTTGTATTTTAAGGAACATAATTTATTTTCAATACAAAGGGAAGTGCCACACACAGTAAAAAGCAAGGACTGGGAGTTAGAGGACACAGATTCCAGTCTCATCATTGTCATTAACTGGCAAATCCACTATATTCAATATGTATACTGGCATGAGATACACACACACACACACACACACGTACTGGCCATTCAATAAATATACTAGCTTTAGGTGTATACACGTTCATATACACAGAAGTTAATGTTTATGTGCATATCATATATATGTATATGACTTATAAGTAAGTTTCCTCATCTATTAAATAATGAGATTTAATATATGGCCTCAGAAGTTCCTTTCAGCTCAAAAATTCTGTAAAGTTTTACTGTGTTCTTTCCCTTTTTTTTTTTCTCCCTCTGAGAGGGGAAGTTGCTTATAACATAACAAAAATGTAAATCACTGAACTTCTGTTACTGCTTGTTGCCAATATTACTTACTTACTGAAGACCAATATAAAAATTCAATTTTTCTGGCTTCAGTTTTAGACTTTTTTTTTAAATTGAAGTATAGTAGACACAGAATGTTAGTTATAGGTGTACAACAGACTAATTCCACAAGTTTATATATATTATGTTAAGCTCCCCGCAAGTGCAGCTACCATCTGTCACCATGCAACGCCATTATAATCGTACTATGTCCCCTGTGCAGTGCCTTTTGTTCCTGTGACTTATTCATGCCGTAACACGAAGACTGCATGCTCACTCCCCTCTTCACCCACTTCACTTCCCCTCCACTCCCCTCCCCTCCAGCAATCATCAGTTTGTTCTCTGTATTTACAGGTCTGGTTCTGCTGTTTATTCATTTTTAGATTCCACATGTAAGTGAAATCATATGGTATTTGTCTTTCTCTGACTCATTTCACTTAGCATAACATCCTCTAGATCCATCCGTGTTGTCACAAATGGCAAGATCTCATTCTTTTTTATGTCTGAGTAATATTCCCAAGCAATGTGGAAGGATAAAACTGCAATTTCAATCCATCTAGCAGTTCGGTAAATATTTCTAGTTTGCCAAACCATCAAGTCCTAATTCTGGAATGAGTTTCATCCTAATTTCGTATTTGCAAGTTCACAACTTCTATAGCCTTCAATCATGAATTATAATTCCCTTCAATCTTGAACTATAATTCCTTAGGAAACTGAAATTCCCTAAAAACTACAGAAAGAAATTTCTCTATTGATTGGGATAGATATATACACACACCCCATTTCAGCTATTTATATATTTCAGATATAAAATATGAGAAGCTAACTGATGCAGGGAATAAAGCCAGAATTTGTCACATTCCTTATTAAACAAAATATATCATTATAAGGTATAGAAATTAATCCTTGAAGGCTTTCCCTCTGTATTTTAATATTTAATCAAACTCCTTAAACTTCTTCAAAGTTTTCTGCCATCTCCTTTTATTTAGTATGTAACTGTACTAATATTGTAGCTACTAGCCAAATAAAATTATTGAAATTAAAATGACAATTAAGTAAAATTTAAAATTCAGTTTCTTGGTCACACTAGTCCCATTCAAGTTCTCATTAGCCACATGAAGAAGCCACTCTAAGTAAACCTGATATGTAGAATTTCAGACTTAAAGAAGTGAGAGAAGTTCATTCAAACTGGCTCACTGAGCTAAACCAAGAAATAGCCTATTTTCCCCACTCCTACTTCAAATACACAGTAATTCCATGAAAAAAAAAAATTGTGATGTACATCCAAGTTCAAAGCCAAACAAAGGAAATCCACCAGTGCCAGACATCGACATCAGCCACAGCAACTTCTTCCAATACACATCTCCAAAGGAAAGGAAGCAAAAGCGAAAAAGAACTTTTCATATTTCACCAAGATAAAAAGCTTCTGCACAGCAAAGGAAACAGTCAAGAAAACAAAGAGGCAACCCATGGAAAATGAGAGAAGGATATTCGCAAATGACACTACAGACAAAGGGCTGATATCCAAGATCTATAAAGAACTCCTCAAACTCAACACCAAAAAAACAGATAATCATATCCAAAAATGGGCAGAAGACATGAACAGACACTTCTCCAGTGAAGACATACAGATGGCTAACAGACACATGAAAAAATGTTCATCACCACTGGCCATCAGGGAAATTCAAATCAAAACCACAATGAGATACCACTTTAGACCAGTTAGAATGGCAAAGGTTAACAAGGCAGGAACATCAAATATTGAAGATGTGGAGAAAAGGGGAACCCTCTTACACTGTTGGTGGGAATGCAAACTGATGCAGCCACTTTGGAAAACAGTGTGGAGATTCCTCAGAAAATTAAAAATAGGGCTACCCTATGGCCCAGCAAGTGTACTACTGGGTATTTACCCCAAAAGATACAGATGTAGTGAAAAGAAGGGTCCTATGCACCCCAATATTCATAGCAGTAATGTCCACAATCACTAAACTGTGGAAAGAGCCAAGATGCCCTTCAACAGACGAATGGATAAAGAAGATGTGGTCCGTACATACAATGGAATATTACTTAGCCATCAGAAAGGATGAATACCCAACTTTTATACCAAAATTGATGGGACTGGAGGAGATTATGCTGAGTGAATTAAGTCAAGCAGAGAGAGTCAATTATCATACAGTTTCACTTACTTGTGGAACATAAGGAATAACATGGAGGACATTAGGAGAAGGAGAGGAAAATTGAATTGGAGCAAATCGGAGGGGGAGATGAACCATGAGAGACCGGACTCTGAGGAAACAATCTGGGGGTTTGGGAGGGGAGGGGTAGGAGGATGGGTGAGCCTGGTGGTAGGTATTAAGGAGGGCACGAATTACTGGGAGTACTGGGTGCTGTACATAAATGATGACTCTTGGAACACTGCATCAAAAACTAATGATGTATTTTATGGTGACTAACATAACACAATAATTAAAAAAAACAAAAAACAAAAACACCAGTGCCAGAATAAACTCAAAATCAATAGCTGAGTGAAGCTACAGCCAGTGATTGTGAGCAAATGTGATGTTCTGAGTCAGAAATAAATTCTGGCCCACATAACTTATGAAATGGACTACTTGCATAAAAGCTCATCCTAAAGAGCTTTTAGATTAAACAAAACATAACTAGAAAAACTATCTGCTAAGCGAGGAAGTCAATAAATTCCTTCCAAGAAAGGGAGAGAAAAAGTCAATGAAAGTGGATGTTCAAACAGATAATAAGCACCACCACTACCACTGAATATAAAAAACGAAACACCCTTAACAAATTAGTAATAGAGGTAATATCTGTAACTTGGTAAAAAAAAAAAAAAAAAAGGTATCTACAAAATCTCTACAAAAAGATTATACTAAAAATTGAAAGTTTAAAACTTTTCTATGGACTCAGAAATAAGACAACACACAATCATTCAACATTACAATAGAGGTCCCAGCCAAAATATAAGAAAAGTCATAATATAAAGAATGGAAAGACAGAAGTGAAAAAAATACGTACAGATGGAATAACTGCCTGTGTAGCAAAGCCAAGAGCATCTACAGAAATATCATCAGAATAAATTTCAGCAGGGTTGCAGGATGTAAGAACGAACTTTAAAATCCAAAGCACTTCAATATGCCAAAAACAGTAAATTACAAAATGTGACAGTAAAATTACCATTACATATACTAATAAAAAAAGTAAGCTACCTAAGAATAAAACTTAAAAAAAAAAAAAAAACAGGCAGCAACTTATTTATGGATAAAGTTACAAAACATTATTAAAGGACATAAAAACTCAAATCTGGTTAAAAGTTCCAAAATTGTTTAGGGTGATAGTCACACAAGTTTACTAAAAGTTACTGAATTATTTGAGATGGGGGAATTTTCCGGTATGTAAATTATGATTCTGTAAGTTTCTAAGTCTGCATAAATAAAGAGATATGCTGCATGTATAGATGAGAAGACTCAATGTGAAAGATGTCAAATCACCCTAAATTAATTTATAACTGTCATCACAATCAAAACTGCAACGGAATCTTCTCTGGAGCCAGAAAAAATAATTCCAAAACTCATTCAGAAGATCAAAACCCCAAGAGCAGCCAAGACAATTCTAAAGGAAACAAGGGCAACTTAAACTACCAAACAGAAACATATCAAAGTTGTAATAATTTTGACATTGTAGTTTCATCGTAAGAACAGACCAGTGAACAAAGCAGCCCAGAAACAGACTAGGTCACATCTTAAGAACTTGATGTACGACAGAGGTATCACTAAAATCAGTAAAAAAGGCATGAACTTTATAATAAAAGGCATTACAACCTCTGGCTTTCTGGTTGAAAAATAAAAGTTAAATGATGTCACATGCAAAAAATAATTTCAAGTACGTTAAAGACTTAAAGTAACAAAATACCGAAGCTATTAAAAGAAATATGGAAACGTCTTAAAAACCTGTGTTAATAGATTTTTTTAAATGCAAAAAAGCAGAAATCATTCAGGAAAACAATGGATACATTTCAACTCATCAAATAAAAACCTGTATATACCAAAAGATAACTTAAAGTAGCAGAGAGAAGTGTTCTACATACAATCTACATAAGTGAGGAATCCAGAATATATAAAGACATACACCATCGTAAGAAAAAGACAATCCAACATTAAGATGAACAAAGGATGAGAAGAAAATCTAAATATTACTTAACACAAACACCTTCTATCTTACCAATATTCAATGAAATGCAAATTAAAGTCATAATATCAGACATACAAAGTTTAACAGAAAAAATGATGGAAAGACATGCAGAAGATAAAATCTTTTACTTTAGAGAATAATCTGGAAAAAACTGAAGACATATCAACTATGATCCATTCATTCTACTTCTATTATTTCTAGAGAAACTTTTGTACATAGACACTAACAGGACATACATAACAATCTGTACTAGTAAAAACTTGAAAAAACGTAAATATCAATTAATATAGATATAGATAAGCCCAGAGGGGTATAGTCATAATACAGAAAACTATGGAACAGTTACATTCCATGTTATTAAAAACAACTTTGAGGGGCACCTAGTGGCTCGATTGGTTAAGCATCTGCCCTCAGCTCAGGTCATGATCCCAGGGTCCCGGGATCAAGCCCCAGAGCCCCACATTGGGCTCCCTGCTCAGTGGGGAGCCTGCTTCCCCCTCTCCCTCTGCCTGCTGCTCCCCCTGCTTGTGCTCTCTCTGTCAAATAAATAAGTCTTAAAAAAAAAAAAAAGAAAGAAAGAAAGAAAGAAAGAAAACAACTTTGAGTAGTATATACAGTAAAACGTTACTTACATAAATTTCAAAAACAGAGTAATGGCATTTTTCATAAATATGTCACAAAAATATTAACTATGGTCTAGTAGGATACACTAAAAATTAATGACAATGATTACTTCTTGGGGAGAAATAATGGTTGCTTCTGGGGAAAGAGAAAAAAAAAAGTGGTACTGAGGAAAGCACCAAAGTGGACTGAAGCTTAAAACCTGTAGAATTATATTTCTTTCAAATAAATCTTAAAACATCAAGCAAAAATAAAATATTAATGTCTATTAATTCTGGCTGATGGGTACATAACTATTACGTTATTCTCTACAATTTAACATTTGAAATACACATTTGATAAAAGTACTTCTTCAATTCCAGTGAACTCTGGAACATCAACTATGAAAACCCTTTCATTAAGAAATGATATTTCAGGGACGCCTGGGTGGCTCAGTTGGTTGGACGACTGCCTTCGGCTCAGGTCATGATCCTGGAGTCCCGGGATCGAGTCCCGCATCGGACTCCCAGCTCCACGGGGAGTCTGCTTCTCCCTCTGACCTTCTCCTCGCTCATGCTCTCTCTCACTGTCTCTCTCTCAAGTAAATAAATGAAATCTTTAAAAAAAAAAAAAAAAAGAAATGATATTTCATTTTACATAGAAAACAGAGACCCAAGTTTTTGTTTTCCAAGAAAGTTAGTCATACGATCAGAATCCATGTGTTCATATTGGTTGTAGGACAAACAGTAATTCAATATAGCTTACTAATATTGAAGTGTGAATTGTCCTGGAATGAGCCAAATTATCAGCTTTATTTATGCCTGACAAAGTATATAAAAAAGCAAACAAGAGTGTCTATTGACACATTTTAACAATTCATACTGCGCGGCTTATTTCTTGATTCCATTTTCAAAGCTCTCAGTGGAGCACACATACCAATGGCATTGTTCAGTGTATATTCTTCTCTGAAGAAATCTTGAGCTATCTTCTGGTTTGCCTTTCCAGCTTCGGAGATTACTATAAGAAAAAAAAAAAATGAAGGCAAGGAAAAAAAAGGGATTACAAATTTGTTTAAAAGTGCTTTCTAGTGGGGTGCCTGGCTGGCTCAGTTGGTAGAGCATCCCGACTCTTGATCTCAGGGTTGTGAGTTCAAGCTCCATGGCAGGTATAGAGATTACTTAAAAATAAAATCTTTAAAAAAAAAAAGTGCTTTCTAGTTAATACAGTCAAAGAGAATAAATTTAAAATATTGTGATATTAAGTACTGGGGAAACTCTAGAATGGTTTGTTAAAAGTTTTGGTGTCCATTCCACAGACACAGTTAGCCCTAGCGCCATCGCCTAATGTCAAAACTTCAAGGCAAAAGTTCCTAAGGACTTCTTACAAATTGTTATACCTAATTTAGAACTTACACATTGCTACAAAATTCATTTTGACTCTTTTCTGTAGCACCTGAATAAACATTTACCGGATATACATTTCCAATGGTAATATGGCTTAAGACAAAATACATTATACATACAGAAAAATGTAAGTATTTGTGTGCATGTGTGTACATACACTCATAATTCTATAACATATTCATCTAGTTAAGTATTTCTGCCACATTCATTTCACCATGAAACATTTATTAAGCATCTACCGCATTCCTGTTCCAGTCAATGGTAAGACTACTCTCAAACCATTCTCTTCCATACCCTGTAAGCTCCTATGTCTTCCTGTCTTTAAATCTTTTAAGAATTATTGATTACAATACAAATTAAAATAAAAACACATTTCTTCTTCTATGGGCTAGAGTTACATAAAAATCGTTGACTATAGGTTTTTAGACTAATTTTAGAAGTCTGATATATCTTTCTTCAAAATGTTCCAAATGTTCACTTCTTTTCCTGGTTTTTAAAAGAAAGATCTAGTGTCTATTTTTGTCCTTCTGGGGCTTTCACTGATACATGCACACCCCCAAACCCTCATCTCTTGTTTCATATTCAGCAATTCTAAAAGGACAAGAGTGCAAATTATATTGCTAATGGAATGAAGCTCTTTTACCTCAAAAATCTTTGATTTCCTTTTTTATTCTAATCAATTAATTCCACAGAAGTTAAAATTAAATGACATTCATAATCACATTAAAAAAATTTTTTCTGAGTGCCCATTTATCATCTTGGACTGTGATCTTAAAAGCAACTGAATTTCCTGGAACTGAAGATCACTGCTTTATACACTTCAACTAAAATGAATCTGTACTTTGTAACTATACTTCCAAACATCAATATAAAGTTAGGCCTATATGGAAAATAGCTCAGTTAGAAGAAGCTAAAAACAATACATAAGACTCTGCCCATCTGTAAACTAACAAGATCACAGACCCAACTCCAGAAGAAAAGTTAGCTCCATGCTGGAAAACAGTATTTTAAAAATATTCATGTAGTGGGCAAAACAAACTCAAACACAATTCAGTTAACAAATCTAAGCAATTGAAAAATTAAAAATAGAATAAAAATTGATGGAATTAAAAATTAAAATTCAATTACCATAAATTTAATAGGTATCTGAAATTATGTCCGAAATCAAGCTTGTTTCTTCCCATCCCAAATTTAACAGTTGGGACACCTGGGTGGCTGAGTCAGTTAAGCCTCTGCCTTCAGCTCAGGTTATGATCCCAGGGTCCTGGGATCCAGCCCGGCATCAGGCTCCCTGCTTGGAGGGAGCCTGCTTCTCCCTCTCCCTATTCCCTGCTTGTGTTCTCTCTCTCTCTCTCTCTCTCTCTGTCAAATAAATAAATAAGTGAATCTTAAAAAAATAACCCACAAATATCATGATTTATGTAAACTTGTAAATTTGGTATCTAGATCAATCTAACCATACTGCCATTAACACAATATTAAAAAAAAACTATATTTATATATACATGTGTATATACATGTAGATATAGATATACAGATATACACACACATACACACAAACAGACATAAAACCCGAAGAAAAAACCATTGCTGGACTCTACCAGTTCCCTAACAAACAAAATACTAAATGTTTTCAGTACATACAAAATACTGATAACCAGTGGTGAGAAGTACATGACTTTGACCCTGAGACCAAACATCTCTTCTCTCTTTTGTCTTTAATAGTTAAATGTATACAGACTGACCTAAAGAACTAGAAAGGAAAATTCATCTTTTTATCTCATCTCAGCATGTTTACTTAAACAGCTGTAAAAATGTACTAGCAACAGGATGAATTCTATAATTAAGTACATCCTTGCTTTGGGATCAGGCACTAGGGGTAAGCACGGGCACGGTTAAGGAAACATGTGAAGGAACGTCATATCTGGAGAATGACAAGCCACAACACGGCCAGACTGTCAGGTTATATGACAAACCGAATTGCTGAATACCAGCTAACCTAAAATAAAAAGTGGACTCCCACTGCATAATTGGGCATTTTGTTTAGGATGATTCAGGGAGAAACTGGATATATGAAGGATATATGTAATTTTTTTTTAAATGTTATTTTCATTTTTCTAATATTAACTACAATGGCTAAGTAATTATAATAAAAAAAATTCTAAGATGTAAAGCAAATTACGAAGTATTACAAAAAGGTCCTGTTAGTTTTGTCAATCTATTGTGGGGAAAAAAAAACAATGAGATTGGGCGGGAGGAGTTTTTACCTCTGATATCTCCCCCAGCACAGAAAGCCTTTCCACCCGTTCCTTTTATAATGATCAGGAAAGTTTCAGGATCTTGTTCCCAGTTCTAGCCAAATATAAAAGAAGATGATAAAAGCATATTATAAATACAAACTATAAAAAAAATCTATTTGCATATATATGCATACATATATACATCTATATAGATAGATATATATCAGTACCTACAAAGTACAAGCTTTATAAAGTACATCCAAAAGAATGGATCCCAACTTCATTTTCTTTTCTGACATAAATTAGAGACTATTTCAATAAGTTACTAGATGAATACATTTTGTGATCCAAATTACATGATGGCATCTGAAATCTTTACCATGACAACTTTGAGATGAAAATAAAAAAAAATATGAGCTTAAAAATATGTTACAGAAGCTTATAAATCTGGTGAAAAAATAGAATAAGAACCTTTCTATTGTGGTGACATAAGGCTCTGTCCCACTGACAAATTTATAGGCAATCGAGTGAGTGACAGCACGGCTATGATCAAGTCTTGAAGTGATCTGAGGTCGGTGAGGACAGCTAACAAGTAAGCAGGACGAAAGAGTCAAGAGCCAATGGAAATTGAAAACACAAACAAAAGACTAAAAAACCGGTTAGCCAGAGAGAGAAAAATTAACAGGAACTCTATAAATACTACTCTTGAGAACAGAAATAGAAACACATTTGGAAGAGATGTAGCTGAACAGATGTGGCTGTGTGAAAGGCTAATAAAATACTGGACTACGTTAACAGGAATATGGCATTCTAACATGAAGTTTCTACTTGCCTCCACACTGGTCTAGTTCCAATCTGAAAGTCCTGGCCCATTTCTCTTTATTACCTTTAAAGACATATTATACAGTGTCCCAAACAGACACATAGTTAGGAAGAGAGACTCATCAAATGAAAAATCAAGGAACCGGTAAGCAGGGGAGAACCACTCTTTGTGGCTGACCATGTGAGGCACGCTATTTCACTACATCGCCCCAACAATCGTGTGAGATGAATCATCCCCCTTTCACAGCTGAGGAAAATGAAGGACAGAGAGATTAACATGCCAAGATACACAGTTAATAAAAAGAAATCCAAGTATTAAACAAAGTAGTTGGGCTGTGAGTCATGCTTTTCCACTACACCACGCAGTTCACTTAGAAGAGTAAGGCTTATGGCCTTCTCTAAGACAGGCTGCCCAAGTAGTTCAAAAACAGCTGTCAAAAAGCTGTCACATGGGGACATGACAGGGTGGCTCAGTCAGTTAAGTGCCTGCCTTTGGCTCAGGTCATGATCTCAGGGTCCCAGGACGGTGCCCCACATCGGGCTCCCTGCTCAGCAGAGAGTCGGCTTCTCCTTCTCCCTCTCTCTCTCACTCTCCCTGTCTCATTTATTTAAAAAAAAAAAAACATCACATGTAAGGAAATTGATTTCTCTACTTATGTCCCAAGAAAACCAGTATCACTGGTGAAAAGGTCAGAAAGTTGGAGCTATGTGAAAGTGGAAGGGGCTATCTCAGGAGGCCTCCCTGTCACTAGGGAGGCTCCAAGATAATCACACAGGGAAAGCCCGGAAGACAAGAAATCAACAGGGCTTGGGTGCTGATCTCAGACATTCTATGGAAGAGAATTCCAGGAATATTCTATTGAAATACACTTTTAAAAGGATCCATATAATTTCTTTAGGGCAATTACAAACCTTGAGCTGTGGATAAATGTGCCGGATCATACTAAGATTCAGTGCATTTAGGAACTTTGGTCTGTTTAGTGTTATCATTCCTGCACAACCTTTTCTTTCCAACAGTACTTCTGCGGCATCCGTGTGCTTAGACATCCTCTGTGGAAGAAAAAGTATAACCTTAGGATAAAATTCATTCGGGTTTTGTCACAAGCCAACATCAAACCATGTACAGGTACACCTCAGATACTCTGGGTTCGGTTCCAGACCATCACAATAAAGGAAATATTGCAATGATGTCAGATGAGCTTTGTTTTCCAAATGCATGTACTGTTATTTCTATGCAATACTGTAGCCTATTAAGTATGGAGTAACACTAGGTCTGAAAAAGCAATGTACAGATCGGAATTCAGAAGGGACTTATTGAGAGGAAGATGGTGGAGGAGGAGGATCCCCAGGCTCATCTTGTCCCACAAACACAACCGGGTAACTACCAAGTCATTCCAAACACCCCAGAAACCCACCTGAAGACTGACAGAACAAAGTCCACAACTAAAGGCGGAGAAGAGACCACACCGAAGCAGCCCAGTTAAATACGTGGTAAAACAGCATCAACTCCGAAGTCTAAACCTGCCTGCTGACTGTGCTGACCTTGCTTTACGACTGAATAACGCTGACCCTGGGAAAAGAAAAAAAAAGTACTTCATTGCTACTAAATGCTAACCGGCACCTGCACCCCCAGTGAGTGAGTCAGACTCCTTTCGCTGCAGAGTCTTGCCTCAGTGTGGATGGCTGCTGACTGCTGAGGGCGGAAGGTGCTGAAGGTTGGGCGGGGGCTGTGGTAATTTCTTAAAATGAGACAACAGTCAAGTTTGCTGCATTGACTGACACTTGCTTTCATAATTTCTCCGGAGCACGCAATGCATCTGTTAACATCGTGCGCACAGCAGAGCTTCCAAATTAGAGTCAATCCTCTCAAACCCTGCTGTTGTTTTATCTACCAGGTTTAAGTAACGAGTCTAAAACCTTTGCTGTCATTCCAACAATCTCCACAGCACCCTCACAAGCAGATTCCTCTCAAGAAACACCTTTCCTTGTTCATTCATAAGAAACAATTTCTCATTCATTAAAGTTTTACCACGAAATTGCCAGCAACTCAGTCCCATCTTTAGGTTCTACTGCTGACTCCAGTCAGCGCATCTGCAGTTGCTTCCCCCACTAAAGTCTTGAACCCCTCAGGGTTGGATCAACTTCTTCCAAACTCCTGTGAATGTTGATACTTTTACCTCTTCCCATGAATCATGAATGTTTTTAATGGCATCTGGAATGATGAACCCTTTCCAGAAGGTTTTCAACTTACTTTGCCTAGATCCATCAAAGAAATCACTCTCTATAGCAGCAAAAGCCTTATGAAATATATTTCTTAAATACTGAGGCTTGAAAACCAGAATTGCTCCTTGACCCAGGGCTGCAGAACAGGTGCTGTGTAGGCAACTCCGTGAGAGCTCATGGCTGACCAGGTGCATTGACAATGAGCAGTATTTTGAAAGGCATCTTCTTTTCTGAGCAGGAGGTTACATCAATAAACTTAAAATTGTCAGTAAACCACGCTGTAAACAGATATGCTGTCACTCGGGCTTTGCTGTTCCATTTATAAAGCACAGCAGATTTAGCATAATCCTTAAGGGCCCTAGGAGTTCCAAACCGTCAATGAGCACCGGCTTTAACTTAAAGTCAAGAGCTGCGTTAACCCCGTCAAGAAGGTCCGCCTGCCCTCTGAAGCTCTGAAGTCAGCCACTGACGTATCCTCTCTAGCTGCGCAAGTCCTAGACAGCCTCGTCCTCCAACAGAAGCCTGTTTCATCTATACTGAAGATCTTGTTTAGTGCAGTCACCTTCATTATCTTAGCTAGACCTTCTGGATAACTAGCTGCATCTTCCCAATCAGCATTTGCTGCTACACCTTGCATTTTAATACTACGGAGATAGCTCCTTTCCTTAAACCTCATGTTACTAACCTCTGCTAACTTCAAACTTTTCTTCTCCAGGTTCCTCACTTCTCTCAGCCTTCACAGAATGGAAGAAAGTTAGGGCCTTATTCTGGATTAGGCTTAGATTAAGAAAATGTTGTAGCTGGTCTGATCTATCCCAATTAAAACTTTCTCCTATCAGCAAAAGAAGATTTCACTTTCTTACTAATGTGTTCACTGGAGCAGCACTTCTAACTTCCTTCAAGAACTTCTCCTTTGTATTCACAACTTGACTAACTGGTGCAAGAGACCTAGCTTTTGACCTACTCAGGCTTTTGCCATGCCTTCCTCACTAAGCTTCATCATTTCTAGCTTTTGATTTAACGTGTGAGGCATATGACTCTTCCTGTCACTTGGAAGACCACGGTGGGATTATTAATTGACCTAATTTCAATGCTGTTGTATTTCAGGGAACAGGGAGGCGTACAGAGAGGGAGATGAGAGAACAGGAGATCGATGCAACAGTCAGAACAGACACCACATTGATCAATTAAGGTCATCATCTTATTTGGGCACAGTTCATGGTGCCTTCAAAACAATTACAACAGTAACATCAAAGATCATTGATCACTGTTCACCAAACAATAGTGAAAAAATTGGAAATATTGTGTGAGAATTACCAAAATGTGACATCGAGACACACCGCGAGCAATGCTGTTGGAAAAACAGCACCAGGAGATTTCCTCTACGGGTTGTCACAAACTTTCAATTTGTGTAAAACAAACAAACAAACAAAAAACCCAAAACAAAAAAACAGTATTTGCAAACACAGTAATATGAGGTATGCCTGTACATCAATGCAAATCTTTCACACAATGGTACTTGCCAGATGGATTACTAGGTACATCCAACAAAGATTTCTGAAATTATTTAGATTCTGTAGATAAGCAAAATATGCATACCAAAAGTATATACACAGTATATACAAAGTATACACATAATAATTAACTTTTAACTTTTGAATGAATGGAGCCAACTGATTTAGAATAGAACCTAGTCCTAAAATTACTTGGACTACAAAAAATGAAGACAGTGTGTGTGCAATGCTACCCACCCACTCTGTTCATGGGCACGTACATATCTACATGTAGAATGTATCTCTAGATAGATACACAAGATACTGCTAAAATGGTTGCCTCCAGGAATGAAAATTAGACAATGCGTGTGGGGTGGGAAGACTTTTTGTTGTTTGGACCCTTTGAACTTGTTTAATTTTTTACCATATATATTTACTACCTATTCAAACCAATATTTTAAATATTTTTAAAAACATAAGAGTAATAAATTAGACTTCAAAGGTTCTAAGCCATCTTCAGAAGGGAACTTCATTAATACGCTTTATTTCAGAAAACTTCCTTGTTTGACTATGGGGTCCCCTGACCCCCAGTAACGATCCCCATGTGTGGGAAGTTGAGAAGACAGGATAACATGCATACATGTGTGCACTGACAGCAGCCCCGATTTCCTGCTAAACCATACACTGGCTTCAGGGAGCACTCCGGAAGGTTTTAAGGAAGGGTTTTCATGAAGGAAGGCCCAGAGAGCCATGAGCATCCTTCTCCCATTGGAAATTCAACTGTATATAAGGAAGAGCAAATGTTCACTCATTTAAAGAGAGCTATTTTTCATAGTTTCCAGGACTTAAATTTGTTTTGGTACATGTTATTGTAAAATAGTGTTTTTACTTACGTTCTTACAAATCTGTTGTTGTGTTGATTCATCCTCTAAGTTCTGACCTTCAGAAATAACAATAAGTCTATTTTTTAATCTGTTAAAAAAATACTATGCCACATGACTTGTTTCCTTACCTTATTGGTACTAAAAAAAAAAAAAAAAAAAAAAGGTGGTAAAAGAAATCTATGCACAAAGATCAGAAAAGAAACCAGACCAAAAGGGATGCGAAGTCCATGAGCAGACACAGCCTTCCCCAGACTTCCCCTCTCCTTCGCAGTCTGACCCTAGCAGCTGTTAAGTGTCTGACTTCCCAGGTTTTCTTTGAAGTTCCTACTGACCCAATAGTGTTTGTAGGTGTGTAGGAAGATGGTGAGCAACTTTTCGGACCCTTAATTCCTCCTCTAGACTCTTTCATAGCCTCTGCCAGTATTGTGGAAGATCTTATTCCCATAGTCTTTTATTCCATAAAACTGTAGGGGAGGAAAAATAAGTTTCCCTCTATCTTTCCAGGTTCTTAACTAAGATCCCCCCAGAAATAAAGACAGATTAACAGCAGAAAATGTTCATTTCTTAAGGGAGCCCCACAAAGATGTGAGATCCAAAGGCAGCCAGGCAACTGAGGCTCATAAACCCTCCTGAGCTAAAGGAAAGAAACAGGGTCTGATGCTTCAAAGGGGAGGAAAGCAATTCACTAGGAAGCAAAAAGAGCAAATGTTTGTAAACAAATATTTGCCCTTCCATGCAGATAAGTCTCAAATATAAAAAAGTTATACTATATGTATCCCTGATCTCTTCCTGGTACAATCCTTCTTTCTCATTTCTTTCAGGCAGTTGAGAGGGAAGGAAAAAACATTTCCTGAGTCTGCTGGATCTTGATTGCCTTCAACTCAAAATAATTCACATGCCAAAGTGAAAGATTTTTAGGGTGGTATATTCTGCTCCCCTTTGAGACTTTTCTTGCTTCTTGAGGTAGGCCTGTGTTGCTATATACTTTTCTCTCATGATCGCTTCTGCTGCATCCCTAAGATTTTTGGACCACCATGTTTTCATTCTCATTTGTTTCCATGTATTTTCTTATTTCTTCTTTAATTTCCTGGTTAACCATTCATTATTTAGTAGGATGCTCTTTAAACTTCATGTACTTGTGGTCCTTCCAAATTTCTTCTTGTGGCTGACTTCAAGTTTCATAGTGTTGTGATTGGAAAATATGCATGGTATGATCTCAAAAAGAGTGAGGCCTGATTTGTGACCAGTATGTGATCTACTCTAGAGAATGTTCCATGTGCATTCAAAAAGAATATGTATTCTGCTGTTTCAGGATGAAATGTTCTGAATGTATCTGTAAGATCCAACTGGTCCAGTGTATCATTCAAGGCCCATGTTTTGTTGTTGATTTTCTTAGATAATCTATCCATTGTTGTAAGTAGGGTGTTATTGCATTATTATCAACAAGCTTCCTTATATTTCATTGGAAAATCAATTCATTGATTTATATATTTGGCTGCTCCCAGGTTGGGCACATAAATATTAACAACTATTAGATCTTCTTGTTGGATAGAACCCTTTATTATGATACAGTGCCCTTCTTCATCTCTTGTTAGAGTCTTTGGTTTAAAATCTAGTTTGTCTGATATAAGCATGGCTATTCTGGCTTTCTTTTGATGCCCATTAGCAGGATAGATGGTTTTCTAGCCCCTATCCTGTCACTTGCAATCTGCAGGTGACTTTAGGTCTAAAATGAGTCTCTTATAGGCAGCATATAGATGGGTCTTATTTTTAATCCATTCTGATACCCTATGTCTGATTGGAGCATTTAGTTCAGTTATATTCAGAGTGATCACTGATAGTGAATTTAGTGCCATCGTATTACCTGTGAAGTTGGTGTTTCTGGAGCTTTTCTCTGCGTTGCTTTTGATCTTCCTTTCCCACTCAAAGAGTCCCCTTTAATATTTCCTGCAGGGCTGGTTCAGTGGTCAAAAATACCTTTAGTTTTGGGTGTTTTGTTTTTGTTTTTGTTTTGGTGGGGGGAACTCATTATCTCTCCTATTTTGAATAACAGCCTTGCTGGATTAAGTACCCTTGGCTCCGTATTTTTCATTTAGCACATTGAATATCCCATGCCACTGCCCTCTGACCTGACAAATTTCTGTGGAGAGATGTGCTGCTTACTTTATTTATCTTCCCCTGTCGGTTAAGGATTTCTTTCCCTTGCTGCTTTCCGGATTCTTTCCTTATCTCTGTATTTTGCAAAATTTACTATGATGTATCTTGGTGCTCGTGTTTTGGTTGATTTTGATAGGAGTTCTCTGTACCTCCTGGATTTGGATGCTTCCTTTCCCAGATTAGAATCGTTTTCAGCTATAATTTGCCCAAATAATCCTTCTGCCTCTTTTCCTCTCTCTTCTTCTTCTTCTGAGACTCCTATGATACAAATGTAATTAAGCTTTATGGAGTCACTGAGTCCCCTAAGTCTACATTCGTGATCCAATATTTTTCTTTCCCTCTTCTTTTCAGCCTTTTTTTTTTTTTAATATTTGAGAGAGAGAACACATGCACACACGTGTGCACATGAGCAGGAGGAGGAGCAGAGGGAGAGGGAGAAGCAGACTCTCCACGGAGCAGGGAGCCTGACACAGGGCCCTATCCCAGGATCCTAGATCATGACCTGAGGCGAAGGTAGTCACTTAACAAAATGAGCCACCCAGGTGCCCCTCAGCTTCATTATTTTCCATAATTTATCTTCTATATCACTTAATCATTCCTCTGCTTCTTCCATCCTTGTGGTGATTACATCCAGTCAGTTTTGCATCTTGGTAATAGCATTTTTTATATTGGCCTGACTAGTTTTCAGGTCTTCTATCTGTTCAGTAAGGGACTCCCTGGAGTCTTCTACGCTTTTCTCAAACCCAGCTAGTGTCCTTATGATTGTTGTTTTAAATTCTGGTTCAGGTATATTACTTGTATCTGTTTTCATTAGCTCCCTGGCCCTGACCTCTCTTGTTCTTTCTTTTGGGATGAATTCCTGCCTCCCGGCACTTTGTCTGGGTATGTGTGTGTCAGGAAAGCCTGCTGTTTCCTGCTCCCGAGAGTAACGGCTACATTAGGAAGAAGTCACACTCTGCCCTGGGCCTGACACTTCAGAAAGGGTTTCCGGTGTCCGCTGTGCGCATTCTGCACTTGTTTTCCTGCTCCTTCCTTCCGGTCAGCCCCTGCAGAGCTCCTTCTCGCTTGCAGTGGGGGATATTTGGGCCTTGTCCACCGTGTGGCAAGTGTTAACTTGATGTGTTCTGGTCTGCTCCTTAAAAGCAGCTAGATCCTATTTCCCCTAGAGCTGAAGCTCTGCACTTTATGGTCAACACTGGTGGGTGAGAGGCTGGGGGCGGGGGGGGGTCACTGCTGCTCTCTCAGGCACACTGGCCCTAGTGAAAGAAGCACTGCACAGGGAGCAAGGCCTGGTGTATGTGCCCGAAGCCTCCACTGTGGGCACTGTGCTGCTCACCGAAGCCTGTCTGTGCTGACGGGTGGGGATAAAAATGACATCGGCCAGCTCTCCTGTCCCCAGAGGGAGTCTGTGCCCGCCACTGCTGAGCAAACACTCACAAAAGAGCAAACAATCTCCGCTCGTCTGTCCCAGGCGTCCCTCAGATCCCTGCCTTCACGCTGTCTTCGTCCCGGCTGTGTGCCCACCCGCTGGCCCAGTACTCCTCTGTTCTACCTCAAGCATGCTGGCTGGGTTTCAAAACTCCACGCTTTAGGGACACAGCACGGTGCTAACATCTGCTGATCCTCTGGGGAGTGTCTCACGGGGCTGTGGCTGGTGCTGTTTTGTCCCAGAAGGGCAGATACACTGAACGCACGGGGGCTCGGAGCTTATGGTTAAACACAGCAAAAAGCCAGCATCCAGGTTAGAGGCCCTCAGAAGCTGTTTCTTATGCTAATGAACAGAGCAACTCAATGGTGTCCACTGGCTCATCTGTCCCTGGAGGCAGTGCCATGTCTCCAAAATACGCTGCAAGAAGGGAGACTGTCTCCCAGCGCAACCCAGGGGATCTTCAAACCACGCTGTCCACAACCGGGCCTCTGCCCTCCTCCTCCACAGAGCACCTCTATACCTGCCAGGCTCCACCCCAGTAATGGCATGGACTCCTCCAACTTCAGACTTTGAGCTCTGATGCTTGTAAAAACTTGCCATTATCAGTCTCTCTTGTTTGGGAGACGTGTTCTTCTTGTGCAACGCCCTGCACCCTGTGTGTGCCCTTGCACTCACACTCAGTCTCTTTCTCTCCTCTCTCCCTGATCAGGGTTCCCTCCCCTACAAAGCATCCATGATTCTTTTGTCCCCAAATCAGGTCTCCACACCTCCTCTCTTCTGCTACGTGGTCTCGGGTCTCCCTCTAGTTGTGCAGTTCATTCTCTCAGTCTTCAGACCAACTCCCTGGGTGTTTGGAATGATTTGATATCTCGCTGTGTTCAAAGGACAAGGCACCTTCTCCCCTTCAATACCCACAGTGGTTCTATTTCTTAGATCAACCCTTACTCACAGAAAAAGACAGACAAAACACTATAAAAGCTGCAGTTTTAGATATCCACATCATTTTCAATCTTAAAATACAGAAAAAAGTTTTCATATCATATAAACATGTTAAATACAAGTATTAATAAACTTTCTCTCCATACTAATTAAATTTCTGTTTGAACCAAGTGCAATTTACCAGGCCCCTGTCAAAAAAAAGTTTCATGATCGTTTTCACTGAACAGTTTATATTAATTATCACCCAATACCAGAGACAATCCTTTAAAGCTTTATTCTTTGGTTTCAGAGATGCTAAGAGCTGAAACGATAGCTCAGAGATATTGAAAGATGCTCATCGTGACCTTGTAACAAGAAAAAAGGCGGAGCAGACTGCAAAGTAATGGTTTCCGGTAAGCTCAGTCAGAGAACTGAGGTGACAGGGCAAATGGTTGCAGTAAAATCTGGAGAGTGGCAGGTGCCTTCAGGGAGACACAGGACCAGAATATTTGCTAGCTGCAGGCAAAAGCTTTCAGGAAGATTAATTAGAATTTTTGATGACTTGCTAGAGACCAAGTGTGGGCAAATGTGATAGTATGAAGCTCCTGCGGGTTACAGTCATGCAGGAATTTCGATCTGGGCTGGCTTTTCCTCCTGGACCCCAACCAGGCTCTCCCCGGAAAAACTGAAGAAAGCTCCTCTGTGTGGTGTTGGCTGGGGTAGAGAAGCAGCAGGTGCAGCTAAATCCTTTCCCCTTATCTTCCGTAAAAAGCAAAAAGGCTAAATTTGCAGGGGAGCGAGGAAGGACTTCAAAGCCTGTAGCCCAGGGTTCTAGTGGAGCCTCTATGCAGTGGGGGGATAGAAATGGAGGCCTGTGAAATAAAAGCCTTAATCTCCAGGGAGAAGCACCATAAAACCATTGCCAAGGACAGTGTTTACCAACCACAACTGCGGGGTGGGGGTGGGGGGCAAAGAAAAAAAGCACCCTATCCCTGAGGGAGGGACAGAAACCAGAAACACTTGTAAAAGCCACATCCCTGAAACTCTGGTTCAGAATGTCTTTCAAACATTAAGGCTTAACAGAATACAACACCAAAAGCATGATCCATAAAAGAAAAACACTGATAAACTGAATTTCATCAACATTAAAAACTTCCATTCTGCAAAAGATACTACTAAGAAAATGAAAGACAAGCCAGAAATTGGAAGAAAACACTTGCCTTTCACATATCTGGTAAAGAACTTGCATCCAAAATATATAAACAACTCTTTAAACTCAGTAAGAAAGGGGCACTTGAGTGACTCAGTCAGTTAGGCATTCAACTCTTGATTTAGGCTCAGGTCATGATCTCAGGGTCAGGAGACTGAGCCCTGCGTTGGGACCCATGCTGGGCATGGAGCCTGCTTAAGATTCTCTCATTCTCCCTCAGTCCCTCCCCACCAACCATTCACTCTTTCTCTAAAAAACAAAAAGGGGGGGGGGATAAAAAAACACCTCAATAAGAAAAACAACCCAATATTAAATGGGCAAAAAAAAAAAAATCTGAAGATCTTCACCAAACATAGAAGGATGACAAACATAGGAAATGCTCAAAAATCATCAGGAGATCATTAGCAAAATGCAAATTAAAACCACAATGAGATAACACTACACACATTAGAATCCAAAAACAGACAACAACATGCTGCCAAAGATACAGAACAAAAGACATGCTCGATCTTTGTTGATGAAAATGTGACCACTTTGGGAGACAATCTGGCAAATTTTTATAAAGTTACACATAGATTTACCATACAACCCAGCTGTTCCACCACATGCATTTACCCAAGTAATTAAAAAGTTATGTTCACACAAAAACCTGTACAAAAAAAGTTTGGTAACATAATTGATAAAAACTGGAAGTAATTAAAATGCTCTTCAACACAGAAATGGACAATTTATCCCAAAATGGTATACCATTCAGTAATAAAAATGATCAATTTTATCAATTCACATAACATTTTGACAAATTTTGACAAAATGCATTTTGTCAAGTGAAAGGATCCCAAACCCCAAAGCCCATATATTGTATGATTCTATTCCTAAGACATTCTACAAAGGACAAAACTTTAGAGGGACAACACAGATCACTGGTTGGGGGCAGGTGAAGCCAGGGGCAGTTTTAGGGTCAAAGAACCACTTATATCGTCTTGAGGTGGTAGATGCAGGATTTAGGCATCTGTCAAAACCCATAGACACAGATGTCACAAAAAGTAAACCTTTTTCTTTGGTCTGGTCTGCATACATTGAAGATGGCTAAGATGCCATGGGATTCCAACACGGAATGCAGACTAGGACAAATCTAACTGAATTACACACGTATGACATAACCTCACTGAGTAATCGTGGTGGTAGCTGCAGGGGAGCAGCAGTACAGAACTCTGGAAAACAGTCATCTGAATACAAAAGGAACTAACTGTACATCAATACTGTGCTCTGGTTGGTAAATTCGTTTTTCCTGGGGGTGGTTCACAATTCTGAAACTGCTTTGCAGGTACACTAGGTGAAACGAGCAACAGAGAAAAGTTACGAAAAGCAAGAAGGGAAGCTATATGAGCCCTGCCCTGTGGCCCTGGGGATGTCAACAGTACGAACTCGAGCGAAGCTGAGACAGACACACGGAACAGGCAGACGACCACAGATAGGTACAGACGCTCGAGTTAGTATGCCGTGTTCATATACTCTACTCTACACACACACGTCACCCTTGCCCTGTCCCCCGGAAAAAGCCATCATCCCCCAGTATCAAAGAGCACTCCCAAGGTGCAGATCTTGATTCCAATAAAGACAACCAGGGCTCCCTGAAGAAATGTCTGACTCCTGATAAGGAAAACATGAGAGCCCAGAGCACACCTTCTAGTACCAAAAAGTAAGGAGGTGTTAAAAATACATAGCTATTAGAAGGGCAGGATCATATCAAAAGGACACAAGAACCGAAATGAAGGAATTCCTAATGGCCAAAGCGAGAAGAATCTCAGTAACAACACAACACAATGTGAAACTGGAGTATAACCCAAAGAATAAAATAAAAATCACTGAGTCCACTCTGATACAAATAACTGAATAAATCAATGGAGAACGATCTTCCCTACAGAAGATTTCCAGATAATATATGTAAAAATCCCCCTCCCAGTAGGCAGAGCTTACTCCCCTCACCCTCTGAGTGTGGGCTGAACTTGCTTCCAAAGAACAGAAGGTGAAAAGGGGAAAATAACTTTAGAGAGGAGAAACCCAACAAACACAACTTCAACCGAGTAATAAAGGTCAGCATCACCCGCTGTGTTACGTGACTGTCACTAACCCCAGACGCATCCATCAAAACCCAGATCACAATGTGATGAGAAGGGCTTTTCCTTTCTGATCTTCTCTTCAAAAAAAAAAAAAAAAAGCCTTCAACTGCAGTCTGATGATAAACAACAAACAAGAACACACACAGCCCAGATTAGAGGATATTCTACAGGCTAACACTCCCCCCACAAACATTGAAGGTCATAAAAATTAAGACTCAGAAACTGTCACAGACTACAGAAAACTAAGGAGACATGACAAAGAAATGCAATATGGTATTCTGGCTTGGATCCTGAAACAGAATGTTATGGGAAAAAATGGTGAAATCCAAATAAAGTTTCAGGTTAACAGTAATATACCAACGTTCTTAATTCTGACAAACATGGCATGGGGGCTGTATTCATTTGCTAGGGCTGTTGTAACGAAGAACCACAAACTGAATGGCTTCAACAGAGAGCTACTGTCTCACGGCCTGGAGGCGACGAGCCCGAGACCACACTCCTCTCCAGACGGCCGGGCCACATCTGTTCCAGGCTGCGGTCCCGGCTTCTGACAGACCCTCGCCTTGCAGCAGCCTAATTCCACTCTTCACATGGCCTCCTCCCGGTACACCGACCTCCGAATCTTCCCTGGATGTAAGGACAACATTCATGCTGGACGAGCCCACTAATCCCTACTCCAGTCTGGCCGCCTTCTACCACGTACGTCTGCAATGACTCATTTCTGACTTGGCTGTCAGAATACGCTGCCTGCCATGGGCCCTGGGGTCTCCTTGTACTCCAGTGCCATGTACGTCATGAACCGTCTCCTTGTACTCTAGTGCCATGTACGTCATGAACCCAAGGGCCTGACCGTGCTCTTTGCCTCGGTCATTTTCAGGGCTGTATTTGCTGCAAGTAAGTTTAAATTAAAAAAAAAAAAAAAAGGTGATGTCTCCCTCTGGGACAGGAGAGCAGGTTCTGCTACAAACCAGCAGATTGCCCATATTCAGCAGTGCTGACCTATAACGCGATCCACTGCATATGTACGCATTCATCTGAGCCTTCCGTGTCACCCCAGTAGAACTTGGGGAGCAAGAGAAACCCAACACAAACATGACATTCGATGCTGCTGCACATGCCACGGAGAATCCTTGGGCTCTAACTCAAGAGCTTCACATCTTCTGCCAACATCCATAGGACAGTAGAAGGCTAACTCTTAGTTTGTAAGCGGTGTAAAAAATTAAATCCCAAACCGAGTGCTGTCCAGCCGGCCCCAAAAGCCCTTGGCCCTCTACCCTACCCACCCCAATCCCAGGCCTCTCCCTTTCTCTGAAAATATAACTGTCCTAGTTTTTACAGTAACACTAAGTGTACATGCAAAAACACATCGTTTTTTTAAAAAATAGACATATTTTTAAGCCTTTTTTTTCTTGAGTGAGAGAGACGGGAGGAGGGGTGAGGGAGGGAAAGGATCTCAAGCAGCGTCACTCCCGGCACGGAGCCAAACGCGGGGCTTGAGCTCAACAACCCTGAGACCAAAGTCAAGAGTCAGACACTTAACCGCCGGAGCCACCCAGGCGCTCCTGTTTTTCGAGTCTTTTAATCTACAAGCTTTCCCTTCATTCCTCTCTTTTTCTTGCAATCTGTTGAAAACAGGCCATCTAACCTACAGAATTTCTCAGGACTTTGCTGAATGCACAAGCGCGCTACCTATTCTGAACAGCTGTGCATCCTCACACACCAACTGAGTCAGGACCCTACTGATAAACACCGAGTGATCTTCAACTTCTGCTATGATAGGGACGCACGAGTATTTTTCAGCATGGATCTCCAAGAACTATAGCCAAGTGTTTTTGTAGGACTTTTACAGAGAGTCAGACTTTGGGGAAAGAATATTCCAGAATACCCTATTAATGCTACTAGAATGACGGAAATGAATAGATGAATAAAAGGATTTTTTTTCCTATCTGGAAAGATTGATGGCCTTCTCAAAACCTAAAAATAAATATTAGCGCACTAAACAAAATTACTCAAGCAAAAGGGTAGAAGAAAAAAAGATGAACTTTCCAGTATTAGCATAATTTATGTTAATTCTGTAGGAAAAAATAAATCCCTTTTCCAAAAGTATCGCAATTTTTTAACTAAAACCTAGAAAAGGTTTCTCCGAAGAAAAATTTATCATATTAGGAAATATTACAGACTAGAGTCAGAATTGAAATTCTCGTACAACTCCAAGTTGGGGGGCGGGGAGAAGGGAGCGACAGAAGTCTACAGGAGAACACAGAAGGGAAAGAAGAAACGCTTCTAGCCAGAGCTATTTTAAAGAAGGCAAAGTAATTTAAGGTGGGAGTTAGAACTTTCTTAAATCTGTATTGTTCATCCAGGAAAGACAACAGGTTCACATTTACTTTTTTTTTTTTTTAAGATTTTATTTATTTATTTGACAGATAGAGAGAGATCACAAGTAGGCAGAGAGGCAGGCAGAGAGAGAGAGGGAAGCAGGCTCCCTGCTGAGCAGAGAGCCCAATGCGGGGCTCGATCCCAGGACCCTGAGATCATGACCTAAGCCGAAGGCAGATGCTTAACGCTCTGAGCCACCCAGGCACCCCCATATTTACTTTTATTTTTTTTTTTAAAGATTTTATTTATTTATTTGACAGAGATCACAAGTAGGCAGAGAGGCAGGCAGAGAGAGAGGAGGAAGCAGACTCACTGCGGAGCAGAGAGCCCGATGTGGGGCTTGATCCCAGGACCCTAGGATCATGACCCGAGCCGAAGGCAGAGGCTTTAACCCACTGAGCCACCCAGGGGCCCCCCCATATTTACTTTTATTTACAAATATTTTCTTAGGCAATCAGCAAAATCTGTTGATTTTTAATTTGCTTTTTATTTTTTATTTTTTAAAGATTTTATCTATTTATTTGACAGAGAGAGATCACAAGTAGGCAGAGAGAGAGCAGAGAGAGAGGAGGAAGCAGGCTCCCTGCTGAGCAGAGAGCCCGATGTGGGACTCGATCCCAGGACCCTGAGATCATGACCTGAGCTGAAGGCAGACGCTGAACCCACTGAGCCACCCAGGCGCCCCTTAATTTGCTTTTTAAAAGTTTTCTATGAACACAATGCTAACCCCTTGACTAAACACTTCACATAATCCTCAAAATCCCCCCTAATGAATTATATACCAGGAACCCCTTTCCACAGATAAGGAGACTAAGGCCCAGAGAAGTTAGATCACTTACCTGGAATCACACAGGTCTGGGGCAGGACCAGGTTT
This sequence comes from Mustela erminea, assembly GCF_009829155.1. Lineage (NCBI taxonomy): Eukaryota > Metazoa > Chordata > Mammalia > Carnivora > Mustelidae > Mustela > Mustela erminea. Next base: position 3,038,778 of record NC_045621.1, read on the forward strand.
CTCTCATTCTAGAACAGATGCTCTAACCATTACAGCTCCTAATCTGACTGTCCCAATTACCTTCTTCAAATGATATCATCTCACCCACTTCATCCCCTCACCCAGAACTTTCTCCACTCCTGTGAAGACGGAGTGACCCATTATTTACATCTATTCAAGAGAGAAATGAAGGAAACTCGCTAAAATATATGAACACCATCAACACACAGCTGTGCTGAACTGAATGCATGAAGTCTGCCAAAATAAAATCCCCAAAACACACCCAACTTTGGAATACCTACTCTGGCAAAATCCATAGTAGCAACATTCCCCCAAGTGTACAAAAGGATGAGGAGGATAAAATGGCCCACGGTCAAATCAGTGTGGGGGAAACTTAAACCAATGTAAAGTAAGTTTCACTGCTACATTTTTTGTATTTAATACGCAAATATTAAATGTAAACATTTAAAATACAATGAGCAGTTTTCTTACATGATTAAACTTTTTTTTTCATGGAATATTTACCTCTTGGAACTTGTATTTTGCAGACTACATTTTTTTTTAAATTTTGTGTGTGGGGGGGTTAGAGATTTTATTTATTTGACAGAGAGAGAATCACAAGCAGGCAGAGAAGCAGGCAGAGAGAGAGGGGGAAGCAGGCTCCCCGCCAAGCAGGAAGCCCGGTGTGGGGCTCGATCCCAGGACCCCGAAGTCATGACCTGAGCCGAAGGCAGAGGCTTAACCCATTGAGCCACCCAGGTGCTCCTTGCAGGCTACATTTTGGAAAACACTTCAGAGCCTTCATAAACATTGTGAGAAATGAAAACTTTCCTCTGAGGAAAAACCAGTACCTGGTACATAGGAGGCATCCCAAAAATGTTTAATAAGCTGAATGAGCAATTCATCATTCTAGTGATGCAGTCCTGCTGTGACATACGCCTAGAGCAAGCTGCACTGTCGATACCCAAATCCCAATCTTAGATCTTTCATTATATGTAACATCCGCTGCCATCAAACCAGGTTGCAACCAAAGAGACACCCAAGAAAATATCCTACCTGAAGCAGAACATGACTTTTTTTGGCATCTGACCTTCCTCTTTATCCCCATCACATAGCCTTCCCACTCCTAAGATTTTCGTCAATTTCCAGCTAATGTTGAATGCCACTGAATTTAAATTACTGTAACCCAAATAAGACACCAAGCACAATATAAGCAAGATTCTTAGCACCAAACAGCATTTCATAAATGCGGACTACTCAAGCTTCACTCAATCCTTCCTGACTTCAAACTGGGTTGGTCAATTCTTCCACGTGGCAATACTCTATTCTCTGGCCTTTTGTGATACCTTCTCCTTTACATCTTCAATTATTTTCTCTAAGCGCCTGGCTCAAACCTTCATCTGTATCTTTACTTCTCCAGAAGCCCACGCCCCTATTTCCAATTGCCTACTAGGATAACAGGAGCAACAACGTGTGCCCCATGATCAATTTGGTAAAAACCAAATTTACCAACATATTTCTCCCCAACAAATCTCTCTCCTCCTCTGTTCCCTACAACAGGTTAAGGCATCACCATTTTCTCAGTCAACGAAGCTCACGATGTCGGTGCTATCCCTGATTCCTACTTGTCCTCCTCCCCTCTCTGCCAACAACCTGAGGCAGTTACCAAGTACCAGAGAATCCATTTCCAAAATGACTCTCTTATCTATTCACACTGTTCGATTCCCATATTGTAGCCACGCAGGATCACTACAATCTTCCTTCCTGGCAGATCTCCAGAACCTCTGCCTGACAGTCCATCCTTCACACTGCCATCAGAGCAATTTTGCTAAAACACAATTTCAATCTTGTCCCTGTCATTCAGAAATGGTCTATGACTCCTTATCAACTTCAAAAACATCCACAGAGTCTGTGCACATCCGATCCTGGGTAAACTCTCCACGCCCATCACTGCTTGGCGCTCCGTATAACAGACACTCAGAAAGCCCTGAATGTAACCTCCATTCTCCTATGTCACCATTCTTGCCACCTAGAACAAGCATACTGTGCAACAGAAAACAGACTCTTGGAGCCTACAGACTCAAACATTAGGGCCACAGAAGGACTGCGTGGGAAACGGCCTACTTCTGAAGGGCATCTAAAAGCCAGCACTGGGACCAAGACAATTCAGCCCTCAGGCCCTGAAGAAAGTTCGGTTTACCTCCCTTCCTTGGGTGCAGTTTGTGCCTTAGGTAACCACAGTCCAGGTGAACTGGATTCCGTCTTACCGTTCTCCTCTACCTGGGGGCTGACGTGTACATGTGAATCAGCAGCATGTTTTATGTCCTCTTTCCAGGAAACTCCTCAGTTCCTAAAATATCAAGGGTAGGAAGGGGGCCTCCAGTCTTTAGTTGCTCGTCTCCACTCAGGCCTGAGACGCATTCTGCGATCGGTACCCAACCCCCACTCTACGTCAGCTGCAAGGGAGGGCAGCAGGGAAGTCTACGGAGCCAGACTTGACTCAAATCCCACTCCATTTACCAGCTGAATGACACGGAGGTGTATTACCCAGCCTCTCGCCCCTCCACTTCTAACCCATTAAATAGGGGTAAGGCCATAATCCCTTACCCAAAAACCCTTGGGTCCAGATGTGTTTTGAAATCCAGAAAATTTTCTAGATTTTGGAAAGGTAACACAATATGTATTAAAGAAAATAAAAAAATCCCAAGTGGAACCTGGTCAGCACACTGCGATAAAACGCTTTAACACTTCTGCATCAACTATGAACATCTGCACTTGTTAGAATAAGAAAAAAGAGCTTCAAGGACGTTCAAGTCAGATTTTTGTCACAAAATGCACTTATCACAAACTAACCACAAACCTTTGATTCTGAGGTTTCAGAATTGCAGATAAAAGATCTGTAGTGCCGACTCTACAGGACCACAAAGAGAACCAACTGAGCAGTACTCACCAAGTGCTTGGAAGAGGACGTGGCCTACAGTAAGTGCTTATTTTCATGTGCAAGGCGCTTGTCAGACTATACGAGAGTATCTTAGTCCGTCTGCATTGCTTTAAGAAAAATATCACAGACTGGGGGGCTCAGCACAACACGTCTCACAATTCTAAAGGCTGGGAAGTCCAAAAGCAAGGGACCTGCTAATTCAGTGCCTCATGAAGTCCCTCTTTCTGGTTCACAGAAGGCTGTCTTCTCACTGCGTCCTCCCTCATCAGGCGAAACAGGTGAGGAAGCTCTCCGGGGTGTCTCTTATAGAGTCACTGACCCCATTCATGAGAACAGCACCCTCCTGACCTAATCATCTCCTAAAGGCCCCACCGCCGAATACCATCGCATTGGGTATTAGATTTCAACATATGAATTCTGGGATGGTACAAAGACTCAGTCCATAGCACAGAGAAACAAAAGTGAATAAAAATTATTTCTTCCTCCTAAAATGGTAAACTTAAAGTATCTCTGAAAGGGTACCCAAGGCATCTAAGCTCCAGAAGACTATTTTAAGTACAACTGTAGCTAGCAGGTATGAAATGATTACATGCCAAGCACTAGATTTTTAAATGAAGTATTTATTATTCATAAGCACTCTAAGATAGATATTATTATATCCACCTTATAATGTCTAAAAAGAAGTTGAGAGAGATGAGGTAACCTACCAAAGATTAAGCAGTAGACCCATTACGTAAACCCAAGCATTCTGACTTGAAGGTCCATGCTCTTACGCATAACCTTATGCCATCTCCTAGTTATGTGTCAAGCCTTGACACTATAAAACTGGGAACCATGGCGCATGAAGGACAACAAAATCTGCCAATATTCCTCTACTTCCCTAACGATGACATTTTACATTACACAGCATAATCTAACAATGCCAACAAAACAAAATGCAAACTTACCAAATGCTGCAGTATGACATTAGTCCTGTTCAATGAATTAAACCTGAAACAAATGTAGAATACAACATCTCAGTGCATAAACACCACATTTCCTTTTGTTTTAGCCTCTTCTAAAAAGTATTAGGAAAAAAATGAATTTGAAACAAAAATGGGTAGAGATTCTTTCCCCCTTCATTCTGCTCAAGGTATGTCCCCCCAAGACAAACTGGAAACCATGATATAAAGGAGAAAGGACTTTAAAAAAAAAGGCAGCTGAACACGAGGTGGGGGAGGTGGGAAGACTGCGGTTGCTCCCAGGGCCTGGAGAAAACTGTAGAAGGTCAGATCCACTAGAGTTCCATCAGTCATTTCTACGTCTTCCTCCTCCCCCTCCTCCAACTCATCATCACCTTCACCCACTTCATCCTTTGTCAAGAACCACGCAGCACCGTAACAGATTCGGCCCAACACCATCTCTGACGACCTTCCCTGAACTCACCTGCTCCTCCATCAGATCCGCAAGGGGCGCCTGGGTGGCTCAGTTGGTTACAGGACTGCCTTCACCTAGGGGCATGACCCTGGAGTCCCCGGACCGAGTCCCACAACGGACTCCCTGCTCACCGAGGAGCCTGCTTCTCCCTCTGACCTTTCCCCTCTCATGCTCTCTCTCAAATAAATAAAAATAAAATCTAAAAAAAAAAAAAAAATCAGTAAACCAGAGTAAACTCATGCTCTCTTCCTGCTGACTTTACTCTGCATCTAACTTTACCATTCTGTCAAATCCTTTCTAGAATTCCATTTGATTCCAGTGGACTTTGAAGACGGATCACCACTCTGATTTGGATGAAATTCTTGGGAAAGAACTTTACTTTCAAAGTAAGGTTTTCTACCAAAATAAAGATCTATTCTGTAACCTGATTTAATATCTTAGAATTCTGTCACTTCAACTCCTGTCAAATAGTGCACTGCAGACACTGGTGGATAAGTGACAAATGTTAACCCAAAAATGTAGGATCTAGGAAATCAATTCCAACGTCTTCTTGAAAAAAAAAAAAAAGGCAGTCAGCAGACTTATACGTCTGTTCTGCATTCAAAATCTCATTGGCTTGTTCAAGTCTACTGCATTCTGTACGTCATTAATATATTCAACTGCTCCTTGCTGTTCTTTTTCTGCGGTGATGGGCTCCACTGAGGTTAAAGGTGAGTTCCTTTTTACTGACCTTGGGGTTGGCGGTGGGGAGGCAAAGGCCGCAGGCAGCAACTTGGTCCAGTCACCTCTAGTGACATTTTATAAACGGCCGTCTACACAAAACCATTACAAACCCAACAAAAATGTTTATTTAAACATATTTAAATAATACTTACGGAAAATAGTCATGATAGAAATTACAAAAAGAAAGCAAACTATAAAATAAACGTAACACCTCTAAGTTTGTTTCAAAAGTGTTTGCCTAGGCATACAAAGCTTAGGACACAGCCTGGCAAAAGTGATTAGTAAGAACAGAAGTCAAAATGGTAGAAGGTGGGGGGAGCTGGGAAGGGGCAGAAGGAAATCTGGAGAGGTAAAAATTACCTCTACCCAGATGATGCTTACAGGACTGTATACATATGTGCAAAAGCTAACTGAGCTACAGACTTCAGAAGAGCACTTTTCAGTACTTCGTGAACACTACAATTAAATAAGTAAAAGCAGTGACTAGAAGGAACATGAGGAAGGCCTCTGAGATGCTCGTACTATCTTTTTTCTTTTTTCGAAGATTTTTATTTATTTGACAGACAGAGATCACAAGTAGACAGAGAGGCAGGCAGAGAGAGAGGAGGAAGCAGGCTCAGGTTTTAACCCACTGAGCCACCCAGGGGCCCCATTGTACTATCTTCTTTTCTTGATCCAGGTGCCAGCAAAATGGATAGGTTTGGTTTGTGAAAATTCATCAACTTGTGTTTTTATGCTTTAAGCTTTTTTAAGATTTTATTTATTCGACAGAAAGAGTGCATGAGAGCACAAGCAGGGGCAGCAGGAGAGGGAGAAACAAGCTCGCCACTGAGCAGGAAGCATGATGCTTTGGGCTCCATCCCAGGTGGGATCAAGAAGTGAAATTTAAGATTTTTGAAATAAGGTCAAAAGTGGAAATCTGTAGCAGCAGCTTGATTAAGGACTGTGCATGGGGTTTGATACATATACTACCTGAGGGAAATTATAAATCACCAAGGCATTAATTTTTCAAGGATACTTTGAGATTTGAGGGGCAACTGTTTAGCTGAGGCACTAAAAAAAAAACAATATAGGGTGCCTGGGTGGCTCAATGAGTTAAAGCCTCTGCCTTCGGCTCAGGTCATGATCTCAGGGTCCTGGGATCGATCCCTGCATTGGGCTCTCTGCTCAGTGGGGAGCCTGCTTCCTCCTCTCTCTCTGCCTGCCTCTCTGCCTGCTTGTGATCTCTCTCTTGGTCAAATAAATAAATAAAATCTTTAAATAAAAACAAAACAAAAAACGTAATATGCCCATTGTCACCATTGTAACCACATTTTAGGTGACTGAATTTATGAAAATATTTGTAATACATCTCTCCAGAATTTTTTTTACCTTCTTATGTTACCTTTAAATTGAATACTACTATCCCCCCAAAAAGGAAAAACACTAACTTGTTTAAATCTGTCACTTCACATTTCTAGACTAGCATATTTTGAACTTGTCTTACCACAAGTAAAATACTTATTCTAGCCCAGTAATTCCACAACTTGTCTGCACATTAGAATCAACTGGAAACTCTGGTAAAACATTCCAAAGCCCAGTTCATACCCAAGACCAATTAAATCAAACTCTGGGGGTGGGGCACAGGCATAAATAAGCATTTGTTGGAAACTTCCCCAAATGATTCAAAAAAGTTGCCATCAAAATCAGTATTTTAGGGGTGGCTCAGTCCGTTGGGCCTCTGCCTTTGGCTCGGGTCATGATCCCAGGGTCCTGGGATTGAGCCCCACATCAGGCTCCCTGCTCAGCCAGGAGCCTGCTTCCCCCCTCTCTCTGCCTGCCTCTACTTGTGATCTCTGTCAAATAAATAAAATAATTTTTAAAAAATTTTTTTAAAAATCAGTTTTTTATGAAAAAATTAAACTGAAGTGACAAATACTAGCTTATTTAGGGGTATTCTCTAAATAGGGATTTCATATAGGCTTTTAAAATGTGAACAATATTTGCCCTCAAGCACCATCTTTTTTTTTAAAGATTTTTTTTTTTATTTATTTGACAGAGATCACAAGTAGGCAGAGAGGCAGGTGGGGAGTGGAATGGGGAGGGGAAACAGGCTCCCTGCTGAGCAGAGAACCCAATGTGGGGCTCGATCCCAGGACCCTGAGATCATGACCTGAGCTGAAGGCAGAGGTTTAACTCACTGAGCTACCCAAGCTCCCCCTGAAGTACCATTTTTTTTTAAAATATTTTATTTATTTATTTGTCAGAGAGAGAGGGAGAGCGAGCACAGGCGGACAGAATGATAGGCAGAGGCAGAGGGAGAAGCAGGCTCCCCGCAGACAAGGAGCCCGATGCGGGACTCGATCCCAGGACGCTGGGATCATGACCTGAGCCGAAGGCAGCTGCTCAACCAACTGAGCCACCCAGGCGTCCCCTGAAGTACCATTTTTAAAATTTTTTTGAACTTAAAAACTTCCAAAAAGATAAAACTGAATTAAGAAAGAAAAATGTAAGCACTAATTTCTTTAGATCCAGAATAACTCTGAACTCCTTAATGAGACCAGTACCCAAATGCCAGTTCAATGTCTTATCAGCAGTTTAAGCACCACCTGTGGCACAGAGAACCCAAACCTAGCTTCAAGTTCTAGTTTCACTCATGAGACAGAATTGCAGCTCATTCAAAGAAAGTTAATGTACACCTACAAAGTGCAAGTGCACAGCACCGTGAACAGAATTTTAAAGATCCCAAAAGCTCTGGACCAATTGCTACAAAACAGAAAAACCTAAGTATAAACATGTCCCTTACCAGACTCCATATAATCACATTAATTTTACTTGTTCCAATTTCTATTCAACCGTTACCTAAAATCTGGTATTAACATCTCAAAAAGGTATTTGACTATTCAGTCCCAAATAATTCTGAATTGAAGGTCTTGTCTTTCCCTCCTGGTGGCTCCACACTGCCATCTGGTGGACATGAGGAGGACACGCACCTTCCAGCTACTACTAATTTACTAAATCACTTCATCAGACTTCTTCCTCCAGGTGGTGCTCAAACTTGCCTGCTGGGAGCAGCTGTTCTCAAAGTGTGGCACCTGGACCAGCACCATCAGCATCCCAGGGGCACAAGTCAGAAATGCAAATTGTCAGCCCCAACCCAGACCTACTGAATTCAAGACTGCAGGGTGAGCCCAAAAATCTATGCTTAACAAACCCTCCAGGTGATTCTGATACATGCTGAAGTTAGAAACAACTGTCTTAGAAGGATGAGAACACTAGGATTTAGGAGATTTCCACAAATTACTCAATAAATCACACATGAGTTTACAAAATTAAACTCTTCATGGAACTGTTTAAGATGAAATAATGAAAATAGTGCTTGGGGTGCCTGGGTGGGTCAGTGGCTTAAGCCTCTGCCTTCGGCTCAGGTCATGATCTCAGGGTCCTGGGATTGAGCCCTGCTCTCTGTTCAGCATGGAGCCCGCTTCCTTCTCTCTCTGCCTACCTCTCTGCCTACTTGTGATCTCTGTCAAATAAATAAAAATCTTTTTTTAAAAAATAGTGCTTAATGAAGATTATAGCTGAAGTAGGCAAGGTAGAAGGTGAATAGAACAGAAAATCAAGCCCAAGACCAAGAAATTCAGGCATGAACTGATGAACAGCAGCTGTAGAAACACAGGAATGATTTCTTAGGAGACATTATGAAGTTCAAACTCAACGGAAAGGAAAAAAAAACTCGCTAAAAACAATTATAAGAGGTCAAGCTTGGATAGCTAAGTGACTACAGGTACTGAAAAGGCTGGCCAGGAAACGAGCTGGTCTGTAGAATGAAATATGAAGTCCATTTTCAGTTTCTTGAGACTGTGTTGACATAAACGGAAACATTCAACAGCAAGTGGAGAGACCGGAGTTTGACAGAGAAGTCAGGACCGAAGCTAGGTCACAAAGTCAGGCACAAAGATAACCGCTGAGGTGTAAGAACGTCTCACCCGCCCTTGAGGAATGAGACAGCTGTAGCTGAAAACCAGTGGCCTGAATGCTGCCCGGGTCTACTAATGTGTTTTGTCTGGTCAGCAGTGTTTTAAAACTAGACATTTAAAATCAAGAGATTCACCAAAAAATTGTTTCCCATAAAAAAACAGTTACAGAAAGCTTGGGTCTCCATTCTACAATGGCAACATGGCCTGCCCGGGATGAGAAGCCAGCCTCCTGCGACAGACACTTTCTCTAACTCACAGGTTCCCTACTAGGCCCGACCCTGCTGATGTGTAGCCAGCATTACTCAATGCTTCCTTCCCAGCCTCTGCCTTCGGGTCCGTGACTCCTAACCCAGAACAAAATGTGAGAGAATCTAATACTGAGCCCGGGGAAACAACAATGTAGAAGAGGAGACAGCTCCAGGAGCAAGCGCCGAAACAATGCCGTTGCGCAGAGCACAGGGCCGATGCCGAAAGCCGGGAGTACCGTGGGCCACTGGAAAGATCAAGCTCTTGGAAGAGCCTCCCCCGCTTTCACTTCCAAATCTCTCTCATCCTTGTATCTTCCCTTCAGGACACTTATCGCGAGTCTGCAACTAAGTATTACCTTTGTTTAAATACTGGTTTCTCGTCTGCTTTCTTTTGGGACTTCAAAAGTCTTTATGAGAAACAGTAGCAAGTAGCCCAGGTTGGCTGCAGGGTCAGGGAAGTGTCTAGAACTCCCAGAAGCTAGAATATAACCCTAAGCGGTACAGAATCCATGAAGCAAAGTCGGGTCAAATCTTTGAAGCAGGACTAGGGAATTCTTATTAATTCCGTAAGTAGGCGGACACCTCTAAGAACTTCTTAGCAAAAGGACTTCAGCAAGACCACCGGCAGGCACAGGCAGAAGCTAGAAGTCCACGAGTCAAGTTTCTGCAAGAGGAACAGCTGGGAAATCGGAACCAGCAGGAAGGGTCCCAGGCGGAGGCTGCGAGCGCGGCAGAAGTCGGAGAACTTCAAACACCTAGAACAACTCCGAGACGCCGCAAGCCCCGACGGGTGCGGGTCACACTCGGGTGCGCCGCAAGCCCCGACGGGTGCGGGTCACACTGGGTGCGCCGCAAGCCCCGACGGGTGCGGGTCACACTGGGTGCGCCGCAAGCCCCGACGGGTGCGGGTCACACTGGGTGCGCCGCAAGCCCCGACGGGTGCGGGTCACACCGGTGCAAACCGGCAGCGGAGCGGCGGACGACCCGTGCAGGCGGCGGGGACTCGCGCCCGGGACAGACGCGCCCAGAGAACCCGAGAGCTGTCTTGACCTGGGACGGCTCCCCAGGACGCCGGGAGCTGCCGGGGCGCCGCGACACGTACGAACGAGCGGAGCCACACGCGGCAGGGCCAGAGCGCGCAGGGACACAGGGTCCGCAGGAGTCCGAGGCGGCTCAGCAGTGTCCCCGCAGCGCAGACGCCCGACCTCCGCGCACACCACCCCGGGGCCCCCGCCGGAGAAGCCGGCCAGAACCGGCCGCGCACGCCCCGCACGCCGCAGCCCCGCACGCCGCAGCCCCGCAGCCCCGCAGCCCCGCACGCCGAAGCACCGCCCCGCACCGCCCCGCACCGCGCCGCGAAGGAAGAGGCGGGGCGGGCGAGGCCGAGGGAGCGCGGGGCGGGGCGCGGCGGGGCGTGCGCCCGGGTCCGAGTCGTGCCCCCGACGGCCGCCGGGGACGTCGAGGCCGGGCCGCCCCCGCGGCGCGCGACCCTCTGTCCCTCGGCGACAGCCGGGAGCCCGCGCTAGGCCGCTCGCTCGCTCGCTCACCCGGACACGAGCCTCCACGTCGGCGACCCCATGGCTCAGGAACCCGCGCGCGGAAGGTGGCAGGGGGCGTTGCCCCGCGGGATCTCGCGATCTCGCGTGGTCTCCCATCAGACCCGCCCACCGCCGCCCGGCTCCGCCCTGCGCCGCGGGACACAGAGGACGGGTCCTCCAGGCGGCCAGAGGGGCCCGCGACGGGCTTTCCGCCCCGCCCCCTCACTGGCGGCGCGACGCAGAGGGGCGGGGCGAGAACAGCTGCGGGCGGAAATGGGGGGAGGGCGGGGGAAGAGGATGGAGGTGGGGCTTGGTTAGGGGGCGGGGCTTTGGCGAAGGCGGGGACAGGGTGGGGCCGGGCGGAAGGAGCGGCCTGGACCCGAGCCTGGAGGACTGGGAGGGAAGAGGTCGCTCTCGGCTGCTGCCCCGGGCGGCTCGGTGTGTTACACATGGGACTCTGCTCGGCTTTGGCTGCGATCCGGATCTCGGGATCAGGGTTCCAGCCCCATGTTGGGCTCACCTCTCAGTGGGGGGGTGCTCTGGAGACCCTCCCTCTGCCCCTCACCCCTCTATCAAATAAATCTTTAAAAAAGGAAAAATATATATTTTTTGTTCCCTAGAGGCTCTGTTGGGCTAGACCCGACCAGCAGGCATTGGCATGAAAGACTTTGCTCGAATTTTAAGATTTTTTTTAACGAAAAATAAACATTTAGTATTCTCTTCTTTGAGAATCAGATGAAATACACACTTGATAATAGGATCCTGGTGTAGTTTATGAAATCCCAGCCTTACCAAGCAGAAGCTTTAACATTAGGACTGGCACATGTCAAGTTTTTTGGCGAAGCTATAGATCCCCAGTCTTCCTCAACGGCAGACAAAAATTTGTCTTATTAAGAGGTGATAGACACATCTTGACCAACAAAACTGAAAGTTACTGTTATCAGCGAAAGCATAATTATATTCAGAAAGTAGCTTACTCTTAAATGAAATCAAAGTTTACCTTATCCATTAGGATTCACTGTTAAGTCGATTCAGAAGAACGTTTCTCTGTATCCAGATACACCCAGATGTCCAGCCCCAAACATTTCATCACCACGTAAGTATTGACACGTTAGTCAGAAAAAAGGAATTCAGTGAAGAATTTCAGAGGGAGGAAAGTTAAAGGAATTCGTCTTAGCTAGTTAACATTTAAGAAGATACTATCAAGACTTTATGAAAAATTATTTTTCTCACTTAGGTCAAATATAATTACCAAATGCCCACTGAGCAGAAGACACACGGGCTTCACGGAAGGAACTCCTGACCTGTAATTCCTTTTTTAACCTGCTCTGGAACATCAATATCTGATATCAGCATCTGACATGGCCATCATGTCTCATTCAATGTGCCCCCAAAATGAACAGATCATTCAACCCAGTACGGTTTATTGGAAAGCATGAGCTTTCCTGTTAACCCAAGATTCAAACCTTTCCTGTTCCTGAAGCTTCATGTTCATGTGACCTGCACCTCACAAAGCCCCATGCTTAGAAAGGCCCTGTCTTAGTTTAATGTCCTACTTTTAACAGTTTTTTAACAAGATGTCTCACATTTTCTTTTCGCCATAGGTGGGCCTACAGATTATGTAGTCAGTCACATCCTGTCCCTAGCATGCTAATAGTTTTGTGACCTTAGGCAAATTACGTAATCCAAGATGTTTTTCAAAAGTGTTCATATCATTTTGGACTAAGAATTCTAGTTGCAGACAGCCCACAGAATAGGAAAAAAAATTCCAAATGATACATTTAATACAGATTTTGTAGCTAGAATATATAAAGAACTGTTACAACTTAATAATAATTTAAAAAATCATTCCAAAGTGAGCAATGAATCTGAATAGGCAGTTCTCCAAAGAAGATCTACCAGTGATCAATAATCATATGAAAAGATTCTCAATATGATTAGCCAACAAGGAAGTATAAATCAAAACCATAATGAGATAATGACTTCATACCCACTAAGATGGTTATAATCAAAAAGACAGAAAATAACAAGTGTTGGGGGAGATGTAGAAAAATGAGAGTCTTCATACATGATCAGTGGGAATATAAAATTTTATGGCCATTTTGGAAAAAATCTGGCAATCCCTCAATTGGTTAAATATAGAGTGACCTTTGGCCTAGTAATCTCACTCCTATGAATATACCCAAAGGAAACGAAAGTGTGCCACACAAGTGTTTACAGCTACTCATAATAACCAAAGAGTGGAAATAATTCAAATGTGTATCAACTGCTGGATTTTTAAAAAGTAATACATCTGGGGCACCTGGGTGGCTCCATCGGTTAACATTTGCCTTCAGCTCAGGTCATGATGTGCTACAACATAGATGAACCCTGAAAACGCTGTGCTAAGTGAAAGGAACCAAGGACAAATGATCACAAGTTCATTAATATGAGTGTCCGGAATAAGCAGATGCATAGAGACAGAAAGTAGACTAGGGTTTAGAAGGGGTCGTAGAACAGCTGGAGGATGCCAGCTAGGAGGTACTGGGTTTCCTTCTGGAGTAATACAAATATTTTTAAATGTATTCTGGTGATGGTTGCTCTATACTAAAACCATTGAATTGTGTACTTTAAATGGGTGAACTGTATGGTATGTGAACCATATCACAGTTTTAAAATCAAAGAATTCTGGTTGCTCCACATCCTCATCAACTTTTTGTGCTGTCTTTAATCTTAGCCTTCTGATGTATGTGTTAGCTCACTGTGGTTTTAATTTGCATTTCCCTGGTGTCTAATAATATTGAGCATCTTTTTTTGTGTTCATTATCTGCTTTGGTAAAGTGGCTATTCAGTTCTTTTGCCTATTTTAAATGAGGTTATCTTTTTATTGTTGTTTGACGTAGTCATCATCTAATGCTGTTACAAATTGCCTCAAGATTCAGCAACTTAAAATAACAAACATTCATTATCTCTTTCAGACTCGGAAACATGGGAACCAGAGAGAGGCTGAGAAGTGGTTGTGGCTGAGTCTCTCCTGAGGTTGCAGTCCTGGTGGGACTGCAGTCATCTGAATGCTCAACCGGACAGGAGGACCCCTTTCCAGACTCACTCATGAGCTCGTTGGCAAGCTTCAGCTCCTCTCCACGTGGTCCTCTCCACGGAGCTGTCACAGAGTAGTGGCTCTGTGTCTACAGAGTGTGTGATCCAAGAGAGAGAACCACTCAAGAGAAGCCATAGTATCTTTCATAACCCAATCTTGGAAGTCACCTACCATCACTACCTCCTCGTTCTGCTGGTCACACATACCACACCTGGTGCAGTGGGGGAGGGGACTGCAGCAGGGTGAGAATACCAGGCGGCTGGGCTCATTGAGACCTGTTTGGAAGCTGGTTACTGCTCTTGAATTTGTATTTTCTTTTCTCATTCCCAGCCAGTCATCAGCTATTTCTTAGAAGTATCTCTCAGATTTGCCCTATCCTCTTAATGCCCCAGTGCCACGATTCTGGTACCCATGTAAAACATTCAGATCTAACTTCTCTCTTCTCCCACAAGCATCACATCCTTCGATTCACTGTGCATTTCACTGACAACAAATCCTCCCTGTACCATGTTTCAGCTGCTAAGTCATCTCACAATTGTCTCTAGCTGTGTAGTCTAATACTGGACACATGTGGCTACTGAACACTTGAACTGTGGTCCATGCTACTGAGGAACTCAATTTTTCCTTGATTTAAATTTAGTAACTGGAGGGGTAAAAAACATTTTTAATATTGGTTACATGTCAAAATGGTAATATTCCAGACATATTGGATTAGGGAAAATATATTATTAAAATGACCTTCACCTGTTTCTACTTTTTTAGTGTGGCATAAAAAGTTTTCAATTACATGTGTGGCATTATTAGTGAACAGTGATGGTCTATAACATTGAGTTCAAACTGACTGACTTTTGAGGCAACAGAAACAAGAATCCACCTTAACTATCCAAATTCATTTCCTGTGTAACCTGCCCTCTTCAGTCCTGTCATAATCTCTTCTGGATGTCCCCAAGGCCATAGTGTTGATTTGCTGCCTCTGTGCCTGGGCTCATGTGATTCCACAGGCCATGAAAGCTGTTATTTTATCCTCTTCTAAAAGTTTTCCATCCTTAAGACCTGTCTTAAGTCTTATTTCCTGCAATAGTCTCTTATTCTAACCTGAACTGGGCTTTTTTTTTTTTTTCCCTGAATTTGAGTTATACTTTTAATCAGCATCATAGATGATCACTCATTTCTTGCTTACTTATTTGTTGAATGCTAATTTTTTCTCTCAAATTATACATTCCTTCAGGATAGAAACTGTATCTTCTAGGTTGTCTGAATTCTTCAAAAAACCTGTTGGGAGGGGCGCCTGTGTGGCTCAGTGGGTTAAGCCGCTGCCTTCGGCTCAGGTCATGATCTCGGGGTCCTGGGATCGAGTCCCGCGTCGGGCTCTCTGCTCAGCAGGGAGCCTGCTTCTCTCTCTCTCTCTCTCTCTGCCTGCCTCTCTGCCTACTTGTGATCTCTCTCTGTCAAATAAATAGATAAAATCTTTAAATTAAAAAAAAAAAAACCTGTTGGGAACATGATAAACGGCCATACAAATCTGATACACTAATTAACTAATTAGGAAAGAGATTTTGGAAACAAATAACTCTGTGTGTATTTTGATCAGTGTAAACCTGGCACTGTTATGGGAAAATAAGGTTGTAAAATTTATTTATCAAAACACAGATGCTCCTCGCAGATGAATTAAGTACTCACAACATGTGAAAGATTATCCAGAAGCCAACACCAGGACCGAACGGCAGGGACATGACCCCTCCTACTTTTTCCTGTTAGAAATCAATGATTGGTCATCTAGGAAAGGTTCTAAAAAGCTTGCCAAAAGGTCACCACTGCAGGGTTGAGGTCCCTCAGACGGCCAAACCCCACCCCTCACCCCTGAATTCCCCCACTAGAAAAGATCTCTTCCAATGCCAGAAATGAGCTGCTTATTCGGACTGTCCCAATAGCCCACTTCTACAATGGCCTCTGCAGCTGTGCCTTTTCCGAACTCTAACCAGGCTGAGGCAGTGCTGTTGGGTCAGATGTACCCTTCTTCGTTGCCAGTGAGCTAGGTAGGAAGGTTTTAAGGCTCAACCTCTATGCCTATCAGACCTTGTGGAAAAATACTAACACCCACTCATTTCACCTTTTCATTGCTGAACTTCCCAAAGTTTTGAAAAGTGGCCTTTTGTGGGAAGAGTGTTTTGAGCCAATGCTATTTTTGTTTCGTTTTTGTTTTTTGCCAAGCCCCTGACCTAGAACCATATCACTGATCCCAACCCAAAGCTGTGTAAGTGTGGTTGTCTCAGGACAGTGTACCCCTTTGGCCAGCACAGACCGCAGGATGCCTAAAGCATAGATCACCTGCACAGAGTCTCAGGTGTCTTCCCAAACAAAAGGAATTGAATCACACAATTGGAGGCCAAGAAGCAAAGCATTGCCCAGCTATTACTAACAAGCAGTGCAGAAAACAGATCTTGATCCAATAATAATGTTGATCTCAATTTATTGATGCCCAAAGGGTATCAGCATGCTCTCTGACATGTAACAAAGTGAAAAGTATGAGATACAGTAGAGCCTGTGACCCAAGAACAGTTCTCGTAAGGTAGTTACCATTTTCTCCCTTGAACTATAGGCAGGATGAGTGGCCTCATAGACCCCAGAGTTTTGGAGACACCCAAGGTGTAAGTAAGTAAGGAGTAAGGCAATCTGGATGCCTTCCCTTTCCTCTTGCTCACGGCCCAGTGCAAGTTAAATAAGCCCTCTGCAAGGCTAATATTCAGTAAATAAATATCAGTATAGCCATGTGATTGTTAGGACATTGAAATACTTCTAAACCAATCATAAATACCCACGGCCCATGTCAGCGAATCTGGGCAATCTGGCCCCAAGAACCCCGGATGGGCACCATTGAGAAAAGCAACCTGACACCTGCCAGCCAGCAGGCCACAGCTGTCCACACTAGACCACACTGCCACGTGTTCATAGTGAACCAAGTCCTTTCAGGGAAGATAATAATGCTTGTGTCCCAGAAGGCAAATGCCTGATGCCCATCAGGCTGCACGAACCTTGTTGAGACCACCTGCGCAGGCTAACCCCAGGGCTGCCCTCACAGCACTGCAGTGCGCCGGAGCTGCTCAGGATTTTGAATTTTACCCTTGGCCTTTTGTATGTTTGTGATACTCATTGCGTCCCCCCAACGAAGAGGACTGGCCTATACGCATTGCAATGCAGTTACTGCAAGGACCACATACGCCAAAGCTGGATCAGAAAAATCTCAGAAATGGGACTGCATCTGGGGGCCCTTTTTTCTCTATCTCCCTTTTCTTGGCCACATGCAATCTCATGCAGACTTCTCCAGTCATTGAGGGCCTGTTACGATCCAGGTACAATGGTAGGTGCTGGGCCCTGCAGCCTTGGAGGCTACACGGTGCTGTGGAAGCCCACAGTAAGGCCACCTGTGATCATCTAGAAGCCAGAGGCTTCTCAGGAGAAGCAGCTGCTTCAGACAGGGGAACACGCTGCATGGATGGAACAGAGCCTGTGACTCCGGCATCCTGATAGCGGCACCAGAGAGGCAGGGTGGGGTCAGGTCACGAAGGGCTCATAAATCCACCTTTAAAGTGTATTTAAGCAGAAATACGACATAATCCATCGAATTTTAGTTCGTCAGAATCACCTTGAAGTACAGCCGGTGGAGAAAACATGTCTGGTTCTCCACGCCCGCTCTCTGTCTTTTCTGCACCTTCATACTTGCCAGACTTGCACAAAGGTTCGATGTGCCCAGGCTTGTCTGGTCCCAACTGCATTTCATGACATCATCTCACAATATGGCTTTTAATAGCGATTTATTTATGTATTCCTTTTGCTTTCATCGTATTTGCCGAGTAGCCAATCTGTTTCTCGTTTTCTGAACTAAGCAGAGCAATCTGATTAGCCAAGCCTTAACTTTTCTGACCCACGAATGTGCCACCTTAGATCAAGGAGCTATGGGGTTTAACCATCTGTTTGAGTACTGGGGATGTTCACGGCTTTCAAGATCATGTGGGTTTGGCCGGGAAGGACGGCTTATTTCTCAGACCATCAACCGATCTCCCTGCCCAGAGTAATGATTCAAAGAGCAGCTGATAAAGATAGGACCATTAATAAAATAGAAACATTTAAAAATAAAAATGGTTCTTGTAAGAAAAAAAAAAATGTCACAGAAACATTCTACAAGAATATCTGCCCCAACTGTTAACAGCGGTTTTCCTTAAGTGGTGAAAATATGTGTGACTCAGTACTTTTCTGTAATTATTTATATTTTCTGTTGTTTCTCATGAGAACGGTTGTCTTATTTTTAAAAAATGGTTTTAAGGAAATAACAAATACTGCATAAAACTTACCATATTTTTCTTCATAAGTCATTCTCAAAATATTTTTCAGACAAGTTTTCTCTTTACCACACGCACTGAATTTCTAGGGAGTTGCCCCCAGGTGGTGAATGTACCACATCAAAAAAGACTGAAAGGCTAAAAAACAAAACAAAACAAAACGACCAAAAGCTTTATGTTTTTCCATAAAATGGTCTCTCCAAATAAAATTCTTGGAAAAGCATTAATATGGCTGGTCCAAAGCTAGTGAGTTATCTCGGTTGACGGTTTATAGCCAAATTACAAAGTGAACTCCGTATTCTACTCTTTCCTCCCTTTTCACTACTGCATTTGACAAAAAAAAGAGAGAATTTTTAAAAAAAGCTTTAATACTTTTCTTGATTATGATATACTGCATGTCAAATTGTATCTCTCATTAAAAATACATACATAATGGGGCACCTGGGCGGCTCAGTTCACTAAGCGGCTGCCTCTGACTCGGGTCATGGTCCCAGAGTCCTGGGATCGAGTTCCACAACGGGCTCCCCACTCGGCAGGAGGCCTCCCTCTCCCAATCCCTCTGCCTGTGTTCCCTCTCTCGTTGTGTCTCTCTCTGTCAAATAAATAAATGAAATCTTTAAAAAAATGCATACATAACACATACACATTGATGTAACACTAACATTGTAAAGACTGTAAAAAACAGGAGACTTGATACACAGTAATAGTACAATGTCTATTTGTATATTTGTAATACCTGGCATATTCCTCATACGCAATGTCAAATTATCTTTATTATTCAAAAATATGTACATTACATAGGTGTGGTCTTGAGAACTTCAGTTTAGCAGTATATATTTAAAATTACCTCCTCAAATGAGTAAATGAGTAAAGTGATCTGTCCTACCAAGTTTGGTAAGCTGGGTTACAAATTCTGTGATGTTAGCAAGTCCCACAGAGAACTGTGTAATCAGGAAGATCTTTTGTAACAATAAAGGCCTTTAAACTCCTCTGGGTTTCCCTAAAACAGTTTGTATGTATGTATATGTAGCAATAATAGTTACAAAAATGTAAGTTAGTTAAAATTTGTTTGAAAGTATGCATAGACTTTCTTTTGATGAACATGGTTCCCTAATATCTGGTAACTCTTTTGGGGAGAAGAAATGAAATCAAATGAATGTCAAAATAATATGTTTTTCCACTCATACAGGAAAGCCTTGAGTCCTTCTCAGAGTCACTTTTATACTGTTCTTATGCTCAATTGGTGAGACTGTCTATGTTCTTAATACTATATTCACTTTCCCTAAAAGCTAAGGAAAGAAAGCTGTAATTATCAGTATTTCTTCCACACAGCTACAATGTTCAAAAACCCTCCTTGAGGCCTCTTTCCTCCAAATCCTAAATCAAAAAAATCCTAAATCAAAAAAACAAGAATAACTCATCCCATGATATGGTGGTGAAATCAATGGAAATTTGTGAAATTTCTGCCTATATTTAGGAGCAAAAGAGTTGCTTAGAGTAAATGGATGGTAGAAGTCAAGGCAGCAATGTTTGGTATGTGTTTTTAAGATTCAGAGTGGATGAAGTAGGAAATAATTAGCGGCTGATCCAAGACTGATGGTAAATGGTAACATCAAAGATTTCTCTCTCTCTCTCTCCTTTTTTTTTTTTTTTAAGTTTTAACTTGTGACTTCAGGACAACTTAGAGACAGCTGCTGCTGTACGCTGACCTGCTCCCAGACTCCGGATTATGTTGAGGACAGTACGTCCACACTCGCGGGAAGGGCTGGGGAACAGGCACCAGAGATGGCGTGGAGAAGTGCCTGTGGCTGGGAGTTCACTTCCTTTTCATCTTGTGTCAAGAAATTGTCTCTACGTTTCACTTAACTCGTTGGTCCTTACGGAGGCTCCTGCTGAACTGCATTAACCATTATTTCCAAGATAAATTTGACTGTTTTTGCCAGGTAATATATTTAACTTTTCTTGTGGAAAAAGGGGGGGGGGATCTGCATGAAAAAAGAAACTGTGAAATATATTTACCAAAAAAAAAAAAAAAGAAGAAGAAGAAGAAGAAGAAAAAAAGGAGACAAGAGTATGTTCTTTCTAATTTTCCAAGGTTTTATTTCATTTATAGCATTTCTTTTGTGGACACTCGAGATTAGTCACAATAAGCAAATTTTTCAGTGTCGGTACATTCTATACAAACAGTTGTGAAAATCATTTAGGGTCAGATTTAATATTTGGGAAGGCATTTTAAAAGCTAGGATTATTTTTCAGTTGTAAGGTATTAAGAGTCCTAGCACAGTCCCATCTGCCCAAACATAGGTCTCCAAATATTACCTAAATAATGAGGCATTTAAATATCAGAGAAAGAAATTACTAAACAAATTAAAAACCCAGTCCAAATCAGCATATGAGAAATCCATTTCTTGTCTCCTCTTGTCTTTCCCGTCTTCTTTTGGCTCAACTTTTTACCAGAATGATTTGGTAATATGATGGACGGAGGAGATAATATGGGTGCGGCTTAGGAAAAGAACTTGATTCTGGGTGTGACATTTTAAAGGAGACTTTTAAAGTTCTGTTATGGAATGCCTAAGACATTAAAAGATCCTTCCCTGTTCCCTATGAAATTCTGTCCTATTCCCTGGGAAATGAATGTCATAATTATCCTTGTCACATAATGTTCAAAATATAGATTATGAAATTGTTAACACTTCTAAAAATAAAGCTAGGCAAACTTATTCCAAAGCAAAGTTCACAAAAGGAATAAGCAATCTGGATGCAAATATTCTGAGATACCAAACTATGCAATAAAATGATCATACAAACTCAAAAGTATCACGGAGGATCCACCAATAAGTTGATTTTAGATTTTCTCTGAATAGCTAAGAAAACAAGAAAATATCCAGGAAAGTTGAAGAATTGGAGGAAATGACTCATTGAGGTTGTGCGTGCTCTAGCAGGTAACCTTTGTCCTGAAAGCAGAACACCCTGCACCTAATCAGGAGGGCTGGGCTGGGCAGTTTACTAAGGAATGTTCAAATGAAGCCCAGGGGAAGGCCCTCCAGTGTCCCTTCCCTGAACTTTTGGCTCTCAGAATCCAGCATTTAATTTAATTTTTAATCCAGTGTTAACTGAGATAGAGGAGAGCTGAGACCCTAAGGATCCATATACTTCAAGGCTATGGCAATTACTCTATTCTACATCTAGCAACATGTCTGTGGGAAGTAAGTGGGAATGCATATAATTTCCATTTTATGAACATATAGACACTGTGTGTGTGTGTGTGTGTGTGTGTGTAGTGATAGAATAAAGAGGAATACTTAAGCCCCCAAAATTCTGTTAGGCAGAAGCCTACACGCCCAGCATTGGAAACCTCCTGTAAATATACCTGCGTGATTGTTCTAAAAATTTATCCTTTGCTTCTGATACCTCAGCCACTTGTAGCCCTCAATACCATATCCAATTCCCCTTAGTTTATGTACTTCAGCAAATCCGCACTGTAACTGAAGGAAAACGCAAAAAGTTGTAACATTCTATCACAAATGTTAGGGATTTCTACCTCAAATCTAAAAAAAAGAGAACATAGATATGCTTTGTTTTCACAAGGGTCATTCGGTCTTTTCTAAGACAAGCATAAACGATTCATACAAGTTAATGATTTAAAAGGAACACAGAAATCAGATTGCACAATATGGTGCTAGGAATTTTTTGCAACTAAATCAATTCAAATCTATTCCTTGTGCGGGTAACCTCCATTTTCCGTATTTGTTATGCACACGATAGCCTAGAGTTAAGTGACTTACCTTTACACGCGCCTGACAGAGGCTACACGGATGGCAAACGCTGCGTGAGTCACTAAAATCCAGTGATCGACAGTCAAAGCCAAGTGCAGCAGCTGATTGCTGGTTGAGAGTCGTGGCGGTGGCAGGCCTGCGATGTTGATGTGTGCGAGAGTAGCTGGTGACTTTCCGTGCTAGTCTGATATACCTGAGTAAGGATCTGACTGGGTCTAGAAAGGCTGTGACAGCTGCCTGTGGCCACTGCTACTGTTAACCGTTATTCGAGAGACCTTGGTTAATGCGCCATTAAAAATCATATTTCAGGGGCGTGTGGGTGGCTCAGCCAGTTAAGCGTCTGCCTTCAGCTCAGATCATGATCTCAGGGTCCTGGGATCGAGCCCTGCATCAGGCTCTCTGCTCAGCAGGGAGCCTGCTTCTTCCTCTCCCTCTGCCCTTCCCTTGCTTGTGCTCCCTCTCTCTCTCAAATAAATAAAAAAATTTAAAAAATAATATTTCAAAAATATATAAAGCATATTAATGATACAGTGAAATGCTCATATATGATGACTAAACAATAGTTCACAAAACAATATGTTTGGTAATATTCGTAAAAATAAATATGCACGCAGAGAGAAGATGAAACCTACTCTAAAATGCTGATGTTATAGTATTGGGGGTGGGTTTTGTTTCCTTTCCATTTTTTCATATTTTTTGAGTTTCCACAAACATTTCTTCATAATGCATTCATTTTATAACCAGAAAAAAGTCAATAATTTCATTTGAAAGTATTTATTTAGAATATTTAGAATATTTTGAAAAGGTGAATTTTGGCAGTTACTCTGTTTTATTAAGAAGCTATGCCATTGGCACAGTAATCCTGAAAAGAATGAAAGAAAGAAAACAGAAGGTTCAGAAATATGGCCTAGTGCACAAAACAGCTTAATGTATACATTGGCCATCACACATTTGTGGGAAATGGATGTTTGCTCAAGAACAATGTCAGGAAAATTGGCTAGATATTTGGGGGGTAGTGGGATGAAGAATCAACTTAGAGCTTTCAAAATAATTTACAGATTAGTAAAAACTTAAATCCTAAAAATCAAATAGTTTATATGTTGGAGGCAATATAATAATATTTCCTTAAAGATTCCACTGAAAACATAAAAGTTTGAAGACCACTATACTGTACTATTTGATTTCAATAAAATGCAATGGACTGTTACTTCTCAAAAACTACTGGAAAAGTAGGAACAATGGTCAAAGCGTCACATTCCCCCAACACCGGCCTCATGGTCATTTAAATTCCTGCTTTAGGAAACCTGTAAATCTTTCTGTAATTACCTTGCAAATAGTCCAAATCTCAGATATAAAATCTGAGAATATCTAGGCCTGTCCCTTAAGAAATAAAAGATTTGCATACTGAGTTCACCAGAATTCCTTAATATGATCGGTCTGTCCTAACAAGAACCAACTTCCACTCAGATGTCTCAGCAGAAGAGATTTTATTGAAGGGACTATTTACAAAAGTTCTGGGTTAGGTTTGGGCAGGGTGAAGGAATGTAACAGGACACGGACGTGGTAAGAGACCTGAAGGTACCCAGGCTCTTGCAACTCAAGAAGCTGTTACCACCTCTAGGACTGAAGGGATCAGGGGAGGAGATCAATCAGCAGAGCAGTGAAGGGGAAGCTGCCTTGCCTCAGAGGTCCAAATGGAGAAGAGGTCAGAATAAATACCCAGGTTTTTCCTCCTTTCTACCCTCCAACCTATTTTTGGTATCACCCAGTGGTCACTCTTACCTGGAAGCCAGCCGGCAAAAGAGGCCAGAGAAAATGGCTGATGAAAGCTCTGCCTACAGAGAGACAAGAATCCGGCAGAGAAGGGTGGAAAACGGATCCAGCAGAGCTGGTAGAAAATAACCAGCGCACTTACAATGGTGGGGTATCGGGAACCATGATCCCATCATAAAGCAATGCTTAACCTAATGATGGTATTAGCCATTCCCTAATGAAGAAAATAATGGTACTCAAAAGACCATTATGCATTCAAGGAGCACAGAAGAGACGGTTCCATCTGGGAGACTGAATTCTGGGTGGATTTTCTCAGTTTGACAGCTAAGGTGCTTTCTTGTTGCCTATGTGAACTTTCTTATATTTTTGCTTATTCCAAAAGAATACATACTACAGGAAACACACACATAACAGAAAACCAGACATCTACAGTCTCACCCCTACCCCAACACCACTATCAACATCTCAGTGTGTTTACATCTTTCCAGATCTTTTTCTCTGCAGACAGACACAGGAGTATGTTGTATTGGGGATGATGACATAGACATGGTTTTCTTAATTGAATTTTTCCTGTAATAAGTCAGGAGCACAAGCTCATGCAATAAAATATCATTCTGCCACTTTTTAAAAGATTTTAAACTTTAAAAATACTTGTCTGGTTATAACTGATTTCCATCCTCATTTCGTGGGCTTTCTCTTTTGGCTATTAGCAAATACACTGTGATGAGCTTTCTTACAGTCTACCCTGCACACATCACTGTCCACTGTGCCAGTTTCATGCCACAGCCTGTTCTTCTACAGCCCTCAAGCTAACCGTTCTCATATTTTTACAGGGTTTTAAATACAAAAGCACATACACAAAGAAGAAAAGCAACAGAGACACATGTGGCTTGCAAAGCCTAAAGTATTCACTATTTGGGCTTTTACAGAAAACATTTGTCAATTATTTACTATGAATTCCCAGAAAAGCAGTTTTTGAGTCAAAGGGTGTGAACATTTTTGAGGCTTTTACTGCATTTGGCCAAACTGCCCTCCAGAAACACTGAAGCGATTTATGTCCTTCTCAGTACTGAGTTTAGTCTTTTGCCGCACATCCTCCCTCAAGGGTCCCTGGCCTAAATCACTAGCTTTTCTTCTCAGTCAACTCGACCGTGTATTAGCTTTTTAAGTTTTCGCTTCCCGTAAAAGTATGTTTGGCCTTTTACATTTTTCTTTCATGACTTAACTAATTCACATTTTTGTCCATTTTTTAACAGGATATTTATACTTTCTTCATAAGATCTGTTTTAAAAAATGTTACTCTCCTATCTTGTAGATATTGCAAATTTTTTGTGGTTTTTACTCATCTTTCAATTTAATGGGTTTTTCTGATAAAAGAAATTAAAAATTCTATAGTCTGTCATTTTTCCTTTGTAACTTTGTCCTTTGTTCCAATTTTACTTTCAGATTAAAAGCAATTGTTATATTTTATCCTTGAACTTTTAAGACTACTTTTTTTTTTTTAAAGATTTGATTTATTTATTTGAGAAAGAGCCAGAGAGAGTGCCAGAGCAGGGGTAGGGGCAGAGAGAGAAGCAGACTCCCCTGCTCAGCAGGGAGCCCCTAGAGGGGCTCCATCCCAGGACCCAGGGATCATGACCTGGGTGGGAGGCAGCCACCTAACTGCTTAACCAACGGAGCCACCCAGGCGCCCCAAACTTTGAAGACTTCTAAAAATTTTAAATCTTTCAATCCTTCTCAAATTTAGTGTCGGAGAAGGGTTTTTAAAGCGTGCATAAGTGATATAATGTGAATCCTGGAGTCCTACTGCCGGGTTCGAATTTGGTATCTGATTTACTCTTCATTAAGTGGAGGTAACAGCAGGGCCTAGCTCGGACCCCGCAGAGCCCAGAAAGCACCAGCGCAGCGCCAGGGCTATTCTCCAGCAGCCGCAGAATCCTCCCGGCGGGGGAACCCGAGCCCAGCCGCGCTGGAGACCGCAGGAGCCACAGGGGCGCGGGACGGCGAGCCCAGGCCGGGGATGGAAGGTCTGCGCGCCCTTCCCGGAGCCTGACCCGAGCCTGACCGTAGGGCCCTGCCCCAGACCGCGGTCTCGGCGGCTCCTCGCGGCCCCGGCCCAGGGCTCCCAACTCCGGGGAGCGCGGGGCGTTCGGGGAAACAGAGACAAACCCGCCCGCCGGGACCTCCCCACACCGTTTCCCGATTTCTTGCCGTGGGCCGAGCCGCAGGTGACCGGACCCCGGTGTCCCGGCCCCCGGCCGACGAGCCCAGCCGGCCCCGCGGCAGCAGCCTCTTTCCCGGACCCTTCTCGGGGCTCGCGAGCGGGAAGGGGCGACGCGGACAGCCGGGCGCTCCCCGACCCCGGACCGGGGGGCCCGCGGGGCGCGTGTGCTCGATGCTCCGCTGCTCCCGCACGTCTCCGCCGCCCGTTCCCCCCGGGTCGCGGGCCCCCGCGCCCCCCGCCCTGCGCCCCCGCCCGCGGCTCGTCCGGCGCGCAGGACGCTCCGCGGCCGCGAGAACCGCCCGCACCCCCGACCTTTCTGTCGCCACCGCGGGGCCCACAGCCGCGGCGGGAAGCCCTGTCCTCCGCCGCCGACCCTCCCCGAGCCGCCCTCCCGGAGCCGCGCGCGGGAGCGCACGAGGGAGCGGCCCCGGCGCCTCGGGGGCGGCTGCGGGGAGGGACCGGAACCGCGCGTGAGGGGCCCCGGGCGCGCTCGCCCTCCCAGCGCCCGCCCCGGATCGTCCCGCGCCCCTTGTGACGTCGCGGACGCCGGCCTCGGCCCGCGTGGGATGCCCTCGCCCCCACCCCCCGCCGGCCCGCCCCGGCCCCCCCACGGCCCCGCCCGCGCACCCCGCCCCCCGCCCGCGCCCCCGAGCCGCGAGCGTCACGCCGCACCCACGCCGCGGGCCCGGGAGCCGAGGGGCGGCCCCGGCGGATGCTGAGGTCCGCGCGCCGGGGACGACCGGGCACCTCCCCGCGGCGGCCCCGCCGAGCTCCTGCCCCCCGCGCGGAGCCCGCGCCCCCGCCGCCCCGCGCCGCCGCCGCGCTTTCCTGCTCTCCTCGCCCGCCTCTTCCGTCTCCGGAGGGAAGCGCCGCCGCCGCCGCAGCCCCGCGCAGGGCACGCGCCCTCCTCCTCCCGCGCGCCCCCGCGTCCCGCCCGGGTCTGCGGCCCCGCGTCCCGCCGCTGCGGAGGCAGGTGAGTGCGCGGGCGCCGGGCGGCTCCGAGCTTCCCCGCGCGGGCCCGGCTCGACCCCCGCGCGGCCGCGGGACCCCGGAGACACGGGGGTGGGCGAGGCCGGCAAAGGGCTGCGTGAAGACCCGATGGTCCTGAGCGTTTCCCGGGGGCGCGGGCGGGGGCGGCCCAGCAGGCGCGGCCCAGCAGGCGCGGCGCAGCGTCGGGTCCCCCCGCCCTGGGGATGCTCGTGCGGCCGCGGGGCTTCCGGGCCGCGCACCCCCGCCCCCCGGCGCCGCACCTGCGCGAGGCCGCGAGGCCGGGTGCGTCTCCGCAGGGGTGAGGCGGGCTCGAGACGGGCTTCCCGGTCGCTGTGACCGGAACACGAGGGGACACTCGACGGGGTCTGGCCGGTCTCTGGCGCCGTTCGACACCGAGAGCATGGTGGGGGGACCCAGAAACCCAGATTATTTCGTCTGTGCATGAAGAGTGCATTTTGGAGGTTTCCACCTCTAAAGCTAATTTTAAGGCGTCGAGTAAGCAGGACCTTGCCCACTGTGCGACCGGAATCGACTTCAAAAGAACGGCGGGTTAAGGCTGCGTGGACAGACCACTCAGGAATCCTACACATCGAATAAACATTTTTTTGGTCCTTTTCCTGTGATTCCTAACTTTGAAATCAAACAAGTTTAAGGATCAGTCCTGCTCAGCCCTGTAACAGTCTAATGATGAAAATAATTCACTGAACCACCATTCACTGATGCATTAGCTAATTGACCTCATTTTTCTCTTTAAAAATAGGGAATATAAAGGAAAAAATGAAAGGGAGGGGAAGAGTTCATTTCTCAACATGTATTTGTTTGAATTCTTATATATATATTTATTTCTTTATTTTAAGAAATATTTTATTTATTTATTTGACAGACAGAGATCACAAGTAGGCAGAGAGGCAGGAAGAGAGAGAGAGGAGGAAGCAGGCTCCCCGCGGAGCAGGGAGCCCGATATGGGGCTTGATCCTAGGACTCTGAGATCATGACCTTAGCTGACGACAGAGGCTTTAACCCACTGAGCCACCCAGGCACCCCTGAATTCTTATTTAACCCACTGAGCCACCCAGGCGCCCCCCTGAATTCTTATTTAGAAGCTACTTTATTTTTAAACTTTTGTGGATTTTTCTACTCCTCCTAAAGTTAGTTCTTGGTCATGAAGACAATTGCATAAGGTGCATAAGGTTACACTTTTTGCATAAAATAAGCTACCATTTCTATCCATGCTTTTGGACTAAACCACCACGTGCTTGGAGGTTATGCCTCACTTGCCATTTGATGTAAAGTATCTCATTACAGATTTAAATTATAACTATACTTGTGCTAGTCCAGAAAGAAAATGACATTATTAGACATACAAGGACTCTGAAATGAAAGTTATAAAATTATTCGTTATATATCTACTTGTTTTATTTCTGTCTCTGATAACAATTAGGAAAGGTCTTTTTCTCCTTCATCTTGTAGGTAAATTGTGTAAAAAACAATTATGTTTTATAAAGTGACTAATAAAAACAAATGTTTTCATTTATTAAAGGTGAGGACAGTATATATGAGAACTTTTTCTAGGTATGTCTCCTTCATAAATGTCTTTGTTAAAATACTTTTCATCTTGTAGTGAAGCTAATCAAACTCTGTACATTGCTGTTTTTGTTTGGTTTAGAGTTTAGAAACAAGAGCAGAGTTGACAGCATTTTGCTTCCCATCTCTTGTGGTTAGCGTAGTTTCCCAAATTTGCCTAATTAAAAAATTACTTCAGATGGTGGACAGCTGGGGGAGGGGGAAATGAAAGTGGTTTAAAAAGATTCCAGGGTTGCAACTTGAGACTTTCTGAATCAGAATCTCTAAGTTTAGGAGATGATACTTCAAATGGGTGAAATGATAAAAATTTTTTTAAAAGGTGAGGTTGGAAAGCACAGGTGGGAAATACCGCTGCTGTAATGAAGAGCTGATATAACCTCTTCTCATTCCTGTGCATAAAATGTTCTTAAATGGAAGCTGTGGTTTTACTAATATGATGATGTCCCCCTTTTAGGAAACCTGAAACTTGTATGTTTTGTAGTTAGGCTTCCTGGTGAGTGAACCTAGCAAACATTTTTGCATGTTTAGTCTCTTTTATATGCAATGTTAGTTCAAGTCCTCTAATGTTATAGGAACCTTTTATTAATGGGCTTTTAATGTAGACTCCTGTGACTAGTAAACCACAGCAAAATACTGTGCTTGATCATTTCTCTTTCATATAACAGATTTATTTTCTATCCCTTTTGTGCTCCTAACTAGATAAGACAAGCTCGTAAATTTTAGTAACTTCTTTAGAACTTTTATTAAAATGACCTAACCCCATCCAAAAAAGAAAAAGAAAGTTTTGGGGGAGCATAAAATATGGTCAGTTTTATGTAAAAACAAATTAGCAAAAAACAGAGTATTAAACAACTATAAAAGAATTTGTTAAGATGAATTACCACAATGGAAAGGGTCAGAGTTTTCTTTCCTTTTCTTCTCTCTCCATTCCTTTTCTTTATTTCTCTTGTTTTCTTTGAGGGGTGGAGAGGGTTGTTTACTGGCTTGTTTTTTAATCAACTAGATATTTAAAATCTAACAATTATCCAAGTTTAAATTAATGTAAATGTTTGCTAACTTAATCAATAGATACTTAAACCTGTCCTTTACAGAGCTATGATGGTAGGTTTCCCACAGTGCTAATTAGAGTTAAAACTACTAGCAAAAGAGTTAAATTCAAATGACCAAAGGAAACTGGTCTCTAATATTGCTAAAGGAGAGCCTAATTTAGTTACAGTGATGTCATAATTTTTCATTATCTGTTGCTTTTTAAACAGCATCTCATCTTCCAAATTCTAGAACACTTCTCAGGGTTTTTTTTTTTTTTTTTTTTTTTTTTTAAGGAGTTTGCAAGAATCTCTTATAATCACAAATAATCCCGGTTTGATCTGGGAATATCAGGTTTGTTTTAAAAAAATGGCTGATGGTTGGGGCACCTGGGGGGCTCAGATGGTTGAGCGTCTGCCTTGGGCTTAGGTCATGATCTCCAGGTCCTGGGATCAAGTCCCAGGGCTGGCTCCTAGCTCAGTGGGGAGCCTGCTTCTCCCTGTGCTGGTGGGCTCTCTCTCTTTCTCAGAGGGATAAATAAAATCTTTTAAAAAGATATGGCTGATGGCTAGCATCATTAATAAGGGAGATAGCAATAAAGAATCAGATCAAGAAGATAAATATTACCCAGCTTAGACAGTTATCCATGGTGCAGGATTAGCAAGAATGCAAGAGAATTTAGTAGATTTACCTATTGGCTCTACTGAACCATTTATGTTTTTTACTATTTTGAACTTTTCAAATAAAAGGACTATATTCTTTTATTAGTTTGTGTTTCCTTAAAAGCAAATGTTACATTCAATATTGGGTATTGATTTATTCAACACTAGTAAATATCTGTTAAAAATCAACTTTGCCTCTACAAAGTGGAAGTAGAATGACACGAGGTATCCTGCTAAACCCAGTTTGCAAAAAATTATATATAACATGACCTATGACCTTTGCTTCCCTAATAATCAGAGAATGTATTTTGGTCATGTTATTTTATCATTATAGTAAAAAAAAAAAAAAATAGCCATCTTCCAAAACACCTGTGAAGAACTCCTTTGAATCACATTCTCTAACAGTTATAATCTGAAAACTTGCACGAGTAATCCCTTACAGATGAACTTGGGTGGAAGACAATCCTTTTAAACATGTTTATCTCCAATGAAATAGAAATCAGTTGACTAATAAAATTCCCACTGTGTGTCATGAGGAGATGGAAAAAAAATGTGTATCCTGCTCTCAAGGGATCTATAGCCTATTAGAGAATAATGGTTCCCCCCAGGCTGGCTTGGATGGGGGCGCTTAGGCCCTCATAATGTCCATTAATCCTCCGCCCACACCCGAACCACTGCATAGGAACATAGAATCTCAGTGTTAAAAACCAGCACGATTCCTGTAAAAAATCAACTTCAAAGCAATAGCCTAGTGCCCTTCTTTCAACAATTTTTATGCCCCTCTCCAGCCTCGTTTTTTCCATTCAATCAACAATATTTATTATGCCCTCATTAGGTAGATGACAAATGCAAGCAGTTTTTAAAATGTGCATTTTGGGGGGCTTCTGGGTGGCTCAGTCAGTTACGCATCTGCCTTCAACTCAGGTTGTGACCCCAGGGTTCTGGGATTGAGTCCTGTGGTGGGCTCCTTGCTCAGTGGGGAGTCTGCTTCTCCCTCTGCTTCTGCTCCTCCCCACCCTGCTGGTTCTCTCTCTGCTCTTTCTTTCTTTTTTCTTTTTCTTTTTTTTTAATTTTTTAAATTTTATTTATTTGTTTGTTTGTTTATTTATTTATTTATTTATTTATTTATTTGACAGAGAGAGATCCCAAGTAGGCAGAGAGTCAGGCAGAGAGAGAGGAGGAAGCAGGCTCCCTGCTGAGCACTTGGGGCTCAATCCCAGAACCCTGGATGTTGACCTGAGCCGAAGGTAGAGGCTTTAACCCACTGAGCCACCCAGGTGCCCCCTCTCTGTTCTTTCTTGCATGCACATGTACTCTCTCTCAAATAAATAAATAAAATAAAAAATAAAATTGCATTTTTCAAACCTATTAATTTTATTTTTTACTCTTTAAAAATTGTAGTAAAATAGATATAACATAAAATTTACTATCTTAACCATTTTCAAGTGTATGGTTCACCGGCATTAAGTACTTTCCCTTTGCTATGAACCATCACCACTATCCATCTCCGGAAGTTCTTCCTCATCTCAAACTGATACTCTGGACCCATCAAACAATAACTCCTCCCTCTCCTCTTCCCCCAGCCTCACCAACCACCATTCTACTTTCTGTCTCTACAAATTTGGCTACTCTGGTTACCTCACATAAGTGGAATCATACAACATTTGTGCTTTTGAGTCGGGCTTTTATCACTTAGCATAATGTTTCCAAGGTTCATCCACATTGTAGAATGTACCAGAATTTCATTCCTTCTTATGGCTGGGTAATAGTCCCCAACCTCTTTTATTTGGAAAATAAATATAAAAACAGGGAAGTTTTGAACTAGAACAGACCATAGACATCATCTCCTTCAAGCTCTGTGTCCCTCCTTTCCTTTCTTTTTTTATGTTTACAAAAATAAGGAACACAAGTCCCTTTCTGGGGGACCTGGGACACCTGGTTGGTTCAAGGCAAAGCAGAGCCCAAGAACCAGCTTTCTTATGGCCTAAACAAAAGCTCTTCATACCAGGAAGCCGAGGCACACAATAAAAGGCAAGTGTTAAATGAGTTGGTGCCAAAGTAAGTGTTGCAGGTGTTCAGAAAAAAAGATGAAACTATTGAAAAATGTTACCTTTGAAAGGAAACATTGAGACAGATTTGAAGAGTATTAAGACTAGATTCTAATCAACAATTACCACAACTTGTATAAATTGTATCCTACTGGATAAGATTCTTTCTACAAGTCATACATCTGCTGTCTTTTCCTTCTGCCTTGAAATATACATTATACATTACATTTGTATTCTTAAAAATATGTATTTTTCAGTTAAGATAGTTACACTGAATCTGGTATTTTTCATATTCTGTGGGATTTGTGACACCACGGTGGTTCTGAACACATCCTTGACCATGTATATAAACTCAGTTGAAACTCAGTAGAAAGAAAACTCTCTAAATGGATGGAGTTTCTGTTTAGTGAAAATGTTCCAAACTATGGAGAAGAGGCTAAAAAGGGATCACTATCAGATTTAAAAGTATTTCTGAATGGAATACTTTTTCATAGTTTTCAAATGAGTTCTGGAAACCTTTGCTTCTGCTGATGTGGAACACTACTTAGATAGATGGGTTTGCATTGCTGTTGTTGTTATTCCCAGCATTTAATTTGTGTTACAAAGAAGGCAATGTAAGTTGACCCTTTGCTGACCAAGGCCCATCATTCTTGGTTGCAATAGCCATAGGATTCCCTGTTCTACTTCTCAGTAACAAAGGGGACACAGAGCTGACTGGTGCACCTCCTGTTTCCTTAAACTGTCAGATAAAAATCAGCTAAGTGGTGTTCCCTGTCTTCAATCTCGATCTCCTGAATCAATATATCCTAGGGGAAAGTCTAAATATCTGTATTTTTTTAAGATTTTTTTTTTACTTTTATTTATTTGACACACACACAGAGAGAGAGAGAGAGAGAGGGAGGGACAGCAAGAGAGGGAGCACAAGAAGAGGGAGTGGGAGATGGAGAAACAGGCTTCCCGCTGAGCAGGGAGCGAGATGTGGGGCTTGACGTGGGGTTCGACCCCAGGACCCTGGGATCATGACCTGAGCTGAAAGCAGATGCTTAACCCCTGAGCCACCCAGACACCCCTGAATATCTATATTCTTAACAAGTGTCGCAAGGAGGTTTTGGTCTTCCTGATTTGGAAAATGCTGCTTCAGCACAAGATCCCGTTTGTAAGTTTCCAGAACGTTGGAAACAGGACATTTTTGTGGTCTCTTGCTGTAAGCAGCACCAGGGAGCAAAAATATGGACCACTGTGGTGCGCTAGCAGCCTTGATAGAGCTACGGTGAGGCAGACTCATCATCTTAGAAGCAGACTGTGTGTCAAGGGCACCTGAAGGTCAGGAAGGAGGGAGGGAGAAATGTCAAGGTTAAGTAGACATGTACATCTATATCCCATATTGAACATCTTTTCTAACAAAACCAAATTAAACTTACTGTTTTGGTCTTTAATCAACTACAGTAATCTTGTCGAGATAGGTCACCCTAGATGACAAGCGTCACTTCAGACTCTGAGCAGGCACACGGTGTGCTTCAGGTGACAGTCATGCAGATATGGCTTCGGTTTGTTTCTGTAAGTGGGTGCAGGATACGTGCAGACGTGTACGTCAGTAAGTGTGGGCCCACGTGCCTAGTGGCGCTGGGTGATGCTGATAAAAGCCAAGTACAGTGAACAATACTGCGAGGCCAAACTCTGTGTTCGCAGAGCTAAGAGCCCACACGTATCGAACACCTCTCACGCGTGTGCTGGAGTTATAGGAAACCACACGCACCTTTAAATCTCCTGCCAGGCAGAGCACAGATAAGCAAACCAATGTGCACGTGTCAGTGAGTCGGGCTAGAGATCGGCCTGCCTCTCTGCTCCCACGGCCCAGGTGCGTGAGGCGAAGGAAGGTCAGGAAAGGCTCCCGAAGGATCGAGCTGTTGAACAGACTCCTCTCTCTCTCTCTCGTTCTCTCTTTCCCTCCCTCTACACACACACTTTTAAAAATACTTAGCAAATTAGAAATACAGGCAAGTATGCAGGTTCTAAGTGCACAGCTTGATGAATTCACAAAGTCAACCTACTCATGCAACTATCACTCAGACCCAGAATTACCAGTGCCTAAAAGCTGCTTCCTACCCCCCCTCAATAATTCCTCCTCCTTCTCCAAGGGCAGCCGCCATGGTGACCTCCTACACCATAAGTTAGTTTCACCTATTTTCTTTCTTTTTTTTTTTTAAGATTTTATTTATTTGACAGATCACAAGTAGGCAGAGGGGCGGGGTGGGGGGTGGGGGGGGGAAGCAGGCTCCCCACTGAGCAGAGAGCCCGATGTGGGTTCCATCCCAGGACCCTGAGATCATGACCTGAACTGAAGGCAGAGGTTTAAACCACTGAGCCACCCAGGTACCCCTCACCTATTTTCAAACTTCAAATAAATTGAATTGGACAGTATACACATATTTTGTGGCTCACTTTCGCTCAGCTGTTTCCGTGGGATTCTGTGGCCTATAGCACTAATTTCATTCATTCCACCCCTGTCTGGTATCATCTTATGTGAACATGCCACATGTTATTTCACCTTCTTAGCCATGATTGTTTGCATTATTCTAGTGTTAGGTCATAACAAATCATGCTACTCATAAACATTCTTGTGCGTGTCTTTTAACGCATGCAGGAGTTTCTGTTCAATATATGTCTCCAGGGAAAATGATTTCCAACACCAACTTCACCAATTTCATTCCCGCCTGCTGTAGAAGTCTCACTGCTCCACATCCTCACCAAAACTCGAGATTTTTAGGCTTTACATTTGAAGGATTCCATCAGTTCTCCATTGGCACCCTGCTGTGATTTTAAGTTGCATTTTCCTGATCACTAATGAGATAGACTGTCTTCCCATATGTTTGTTGGTCATTTGAATATCCTCTTTTGTAAAGTTATCTGTTCAGATTTCTTGCCCATGAACTGATCATGGGAGGGTAGGTTAAACATCAGGCATAGAAGTCAGGGGACAGGCGTCATCAGGGGGAACAGCATTGACAATTAAGAACCCGCCCAGAGCAAGGGTGTAAATGGACAGATAGTGGGAAATCAATTACTAAATGCTAAACTTAGAACCTGTGGATTGATGACAGCAATATCACACAGATCGAAGTAAAATAGCACCATAAGAGGACAGAAGGTCCCACACGGTACAACTTGATGGATCTGAGACATGTTAGTCGAGTACCTGAAGGTTAAACATGGGTTATCCACTGGAAAGATAATTTCATTTCCAGCAACATAAAGGTCGTATTTAAATACCTAGTGATGCTTAAGGAATAGTTCCACTCTGGCCTGGGTAAAGGATAGTCATTTGCAAGTCCCCAGTGGGGTCAGGAGAGGCGACCTTTAGCGAGTTGCGGGCTAGACCTTGCTGGCTGCGGGGGTGAGCCGACGGACACCCCCGGCATCGTGTGGGGCACTTCTGCCCCCTTTCCCTTCCGCCAGAGCAGCCGCCGCTGTCCCTGTCCGTTGTACTAGTCCTTAGAGCAGCACAGAGTGTGGGCCAGAGCCCGAGGGGCCAAGTGCGCTTCCCCGGCAACAGCCACGTGCGCTCCTCGGAGCCCCGGGTGGCCGCTCGTCGTGTGCCCGCCAGGGACACTCCCGAAACCTGCAGCCCCGGACAGAGGCCACCACACACACCTTCTCGTCTGCGCCTGGGTTTCTCCTGGGAGTCCAGCCTTCTCCCCCGGCCGCAGCACTGTCCCGCAGGCCCGCCACATGGCGGCTTCACTCTGTCCCTGCTCAGGGATCTGGGGGGAGGGGGGCTCTTTCCCGCGAAGGAGAGGGCTGTGTCCGAGCTATGGGTTAGGGTTCTCCGCGGGAAGAAGTGAGCGTCCTGCTTGCTTCCTTCCGAGAGGGCCCCGCTGTCCTGTCGAGGGCCCTGTCCACGTCCACGTCTGTCACTGTGAGCAGAGAAGGGCATCGCCGGCCTCTGGCACATCCGGCCTCTTCGCACGAGAATGGACACACTTGGCCCCCGAATCCCCACAAACTATCCTGACAAAATGCCCCCCGACAGTATTTCGATCCCGCCAAGCACCCCACAGATGGTCTCCAGTGAGGCCAGAGTAGTCCTTCAGCCTCCGGGAGCCAAGTTTCCAGCCAGACGCCCAGAAACCGAAGCGGTCAGACCTGGCCCACATAAAGGAACCTGATTCGGGGTCATTCAGCGAATTCCAAGTAGCTTCCAGCCTTTGGGATTTAATGGGCTAGTAAATTCGCAGAAAAGATTTCGGAGACCCACATAAAGTTGCCAGCCTCTCATTTTCTCTGGTAAGGACTCGTGACTGTGGCTTCCATGAAGTTGTATTGAAAAGCCCTCGCTGTCAGTTGTGATCCAAGGTCTGCAAAGTTAGCGCTGGCTGCTTTTCCAGAAGTGGCCTCATTCGATCTTCACAATGTTCTGGCTACCAAAGTATGTTCATATTACAGAGGAGGAGAGAGGCTCCGAGGGCGTAAGGAAATTACCTGATGCCGCACAGCTAGTTTATGGCCAAGCAAGACTGTGAGCCCACGTTTGTCTCCAGGAGCCTCTGTCTTCCCCACTATACTATTTATCACATTGGAAATATGTATGTACCATTCAAATGTCATTTTTTAAAGATTTATTTATTTGAGAGAGAGCAGAAGCTGGGGGAGAGGGAAAGGGACAAGCAGGTTCTCCGCTAAGCAAGGAGCCCGATGTGGGGCTTGATCCCAGCACCCTGAGATCATGACCCAGGCCAAGGGCAGATGCTGAACCGACTGAACCACCCAGGCACCCCTCAAATGTGATATTTATTTCTTAATTTATTTTTAAGATTTTATTTATTTCAGAGAGAGAAAGCACAGGAAGGGGAGGGTCAGAAGGAGAAGCAGACTCTGCTGAACAGGAGCCCTATATGGGACTCCATCCCAGGACTCCAGGATCATGACCTGAGCCCAAGGCAGGCACTTAACAAACTGAGCCATCCAGGCGCCCATCAAATGTGATTTTAAAAACAGTGCTGTCTTGATGAAATGACGGAATGGTTAAAGATTAAAATTGAGTTTTGTCTGTGTAGAGAGATCTGGGCTTCCAGGAAAAGTCTTAAGAGCATTTTTTGCCCACTTCAATTTATCCAACATTTCTCCAACTAGAGATGAAAAATCCCACAAAAGCTAAAAAGACTATTTCTAACTGACGTTGTGATATACTTATGTTAACATACATTTGGTCTGAGATGGTGACGAATGTGACTTCTTTAAATCTGTTCTGATGAGGGGTGCCTGGGTGGCTCAGTCGCTTAAGCGTCTGCCCTTGGCTCAGGACATGATCCCAGGGTCCTAGGATGGAGCCCCGCACTGGGTTCCCTGCTCAATGGGGAGCCTCATTCTCCCTCTGCCTCTACTACTGCTTGTGTGTTCTCTCTCTCTCTCTCTCTCTGAAAAATAAACTCTTTAAAATAAAAATAAACCTGTTCTGATCAAATATGCCTTTAAATATGTTGTCACAAGTAAGGCTTATGAGAGGTTATTTCAGTGTTCGCTACATCATTAAAGATTTGGCTGTTAAAGTGAACGGCTCCTAGTAGGAAAGACTGACTCACAGAATTAAACTTATTGACCATATAAGTGGGGAAGAGAATCCCACTCCACTTCTGTTTGGCCAGAAAACAAAAGACAAAGGAATAGATTTTGTTGAGATTTGCTAAAATTATCAAGGTCTCTCTTTAAAGGAGAGGTGTTAGGGAATAAGGTGTAGTTCCCCCAGATTTGTGTGTTGAATCCCTAACCCCCAGTGCCTCATGACGTGACTGTGTTTGGAGACAGGGCCTTCAAAGAGAGGAGTAAGGTTAATGCGGTCATATAGGTGAGTCCTAACCAATCTGGTGTCTTCTTAAAAAGAGGAAGGGACGCCAGGAATGCTCGTGCACAGAGGAAGGGCTGTATGAGGACACAGCCATCTGCATGTCACAGAGAGAGGCTTCCAGAGAAACCAGACCTGCTGACACCTTGCTCTTAGAACTTCAGAGCTGTGAGAAAAGTAATTTCTGTTGGTTATAAGCCGCCCAATCTGCGGTCGTTATGGCAGCGCTAGCGCACAGTGCAGGAGGCACTGGGTCTCGGGCAGGAGCCAAGCCAAGGCAGCCAGTTAAGAGAGACATCAGTAGACTATGATAGATGAGATTTTATTATCCAGGAAAGATGGTAAACCTCAAGGTTTACCTTGAGGATCAGGGGGAAAAAAGATTTTTTTAGGAAGGAAGTCCACGGTCAGATAGTGATTTTTTTAAATTTATTTTTTATTTATTTCCAGCATAACAGCATTCATTATTTTTGCATCACACCCCGTGCTCCATGCAATCCGTGCCCTCTATAATACCCACCACCTGGTACCCCGACCTCCCACCCCCCACCCCTTCAAAACCCTCAGATTGATTTTCAGAGTCCATAGTCTCTCATGGTTCACCTCCCCTTCCAATTTACCCCAACTCCCTTCACCCCATGTCCTTCATGCTATTTGTTACGCTCCACAAATAAGTGAAACCATATGATAATTGACTCTCTCTGCTTGACTTATTTCACTCAGCAGAATCTCTTTTTAATAGTCTCTACTTTTTGCTATAAAATGTACATTATAATAATAATATGCTTATGGTTATTTACCCAATAATGACTCCTTCCCTAACAGCTAAGAATCTGTGTAAGAATTTTATTGGCTAGAGTGCGGCGAACAGGGAGGGCTGCCAGGTCCCTGGGACTTGAATCTTTTCCCAGTCACTTCCTAGCTGGGTGACTTGGGGCAAACTACTTAACCCCCTCATCTTGGTTTCGTCATTTGTACAATAGAGATGGGAGAACCCTCCCATAAGGTGGTGTGAAAAGTAAATGACTAATACATATAAGTGCTGAGAAGGCTCCGCGTACAGGCAGCGCCCGGTGCACGCCGGCTGTTACTTTCACCTGGGCCTCTCTCCGCACTCAGATGATGGGTAGCGGAACCGTTCCGCCTTGTGGTTCCACAGGGATGTCTGCCAGCAGGTGCCAGCCCCCGCGGATCTGCCGGCGTGGTGGTAAAGAAAAATGAGCTGGCGGGGCGCCTGGGTGGCTCAGGGGGTTAAGCCTCTGCCTTCGGCTCAGGTCATGATCTCAGGGTCCTGGGATCGAGCCCTGCATCGGGCTCTCTCCTCGTTGGGAGGCCTGCTTCCCCCTCTCTCTCTGCCTGCCTCTCTGCCTGCTTGTGATCTCTCTCTCTGTGTCTCGTAAATAAATAAAATCTTAAAAAAAAAAATGATCCATCCTGAAGAACAGCAGCTTTTAAATCTCTGTGTTTGACATCATCTCGGAGGCTGGCCAAACTGCAGATTCCCGGGCTCTGTCCCCAGAGATGCTAATGCACCGAGTGGGAGAGAGCCCAGGAATCTGTCCCTTTAGTGAGCCCCTTGATTAATTCTGACGCAGGTGGTTCTCTATTAAGAAATACTCATCAAAAACAATTTCTTCTGGATTCAAAGCTATTAAATTACGGTAAATATAACTTACTAATCACGAGTCTATAATACATCTCATTAAAAGTATTTGAAATGTTTCAAAAATGAGTATGTAGACTTGCTTTTAAAAGTCATCTGAAAATGGGGCGTCCGGATGGCTCAGCTGGTTAAGCGTCTGTCTCTTGAGTTTGGCTCAGGTCGTGATCTCAGGGCCCGAGACGGAGCCCTGCGCTGGGCTCAGTGTCCGGCGCGGGGTCTGCTCGAGAGTCTCTCCTGCCTCCTCCCTCCAGCACGCTCTTGTTTTTTCTCCCTCTCTCTCAAAAATAGATAAATCTTTTTAAGAAAATCATCTGAAAGATAGTTTCTGCAAGTGTTAGTGAGAGTCACGGATAAACCTGAAGAAATTGAGCATCGAATGCAGACCTCAGTTTCTCCACAACTTGAGTTATCTCAAGGGTTCTGTTATCTCAGCCCAGCGGCCCCTCAGGGTTATGGTCGTAACGAACGAGTTGAGGACAGGTGGGGAGAGAGATGTGAAAGCAGCTTACAGAGAAGCAGGGAGAAGCAGGTTCGGTTCCTCTGGAGGAAATGGTTCATTCGGCCAGAAAGTAGCAGGTTATTGTGGGAATTAGAAAGCTTTGCATGCAGATAGTGATAGCCGTGAGAGGTATTTTTAGGGAGCCAGGACCCTGCGGAAAAATAGTGCTGGTCTCTATATGATGCTGGAGAAAGCTTCGCCCTACAGCAGCCCCGTGTGCCTAATAGTAAAGGAGGGTGTCTCGTTTTTATTCACTTTCCTTTTCTTACTGTTGAAGCTGAGTATGTTTTCTTACGGTGGTTAACCCGTAATCTTAAGAAAACAGCATTTGGGGGGCAAACTTCAGACGAAGCAGCTGTGACCATTCACAGTTAACTCCTAGAGTCCATTAAGGGGTTTATTTTTTATTTAATTTATTTATTTATTTAAGAAGGAGGGTGTTACGAGAATAGAATAGAGAGCCTGGGCGTATGTGTAGGACTGACTCGGAGCCGTGCCGTTTAGTCTTGTGTAACCTGCAGAAGTTACCCAATCTCTGCAGGCTTTGCTTTCGTGACCGTAAAAGCAGGCTGACGCCTTCACAGTCGTTCTCACAGTGAGCGCGCGTGCTAGGCCTGTGCAAGCTCTCGATCAAGTGTGGCAGCTACTGAAAGATCGGAAAGGTCTCTGTGCTAATTACCCACCAGCAACGTGAAGGTGCGACAGCGCGCCTCTGAGAAGCCAGGACTGTTCAAGTCCCCGAGAGCCGCCTGCTTTCATTCAGTCGTTCAACTTCTGTAGCGCCGCAGGGAGTGGGACTTTCCGTGTCTGCTTCAGAAGGAGGCGGCCGGGCGACGGGTTGGCTGCTAGCCCAGGAGTGGCCCCGGCTCTGACAGGGCCCAGCAGTGCTTGCTGGCCTGGTGCTTAGTGTGTCAGCCGGTCGGCCCCAAACCGACCAGCGAAATCCCCTTGCCCTTCCCGCGTCTTCCCCAGAAGGACAGAAAGGGCCCCTGCAAGTGCCGCCACGCATGTGGTCAGTCGTGCTCGTGTCCACCTGCCGGTCAGTGTGGGGGTGTCTCATGTCGGGTCTCCAAGACTCTGCTTCCATGCGAATTCGGTTCTTTGCACCACGGATTTTTGAGACTAAACGTAATTTTTGAAGCTTTTAAACGATGAGCTTCGAATGTCGAGCGCTACCTGGTCTTCCCAGCGAGGCGGTGACTCTGACTCGCGCGGGCTGTTTGGCCGGCGACGCGGGGACGGCCACGCGGGTGCTCCAGCGGTGCCAGCGCACCCTGACATCCCGCCCTGAACCTTTCTCTTTCGCCTTCTCCCACTTCCCCAGCCGACGGCCCGGAGGGCGGCCGCCGCGAGGTCGGAGATGTCCGCGGTCCTGCGGGAGCTGCTGCGGGTCTCCGAGAAGGCGGCGGACATCGCCCGGGCGTGCCGGCAGCAGGAAGCCCTGTTCCAGCTGCTGATCGAAGAGAAGAAGGGGGGAGAGAAGAACAAGAAGTTCGCAGTGGACTTCAAGACGCTGGCGGACGTGCTGGTGCAGGAAGTGATCAAGCAGAGCGTGGAGGACAAGGTAAGGAAGGTCACAGCCAAGGTGGCTGCAAATTATTTGCCTTGTGATTTTTTCACTAGAATAGCATACTCTCTCTCTCTCTTTTTAAAGATTTTATTCATTTATTTGACAGACAGAGATCACAAGTAGGCAGAGAGGCAGGCAGAGAGAGAGGAGGAAGCAGGCTCGCTGCTGGGCAGAGAGCCCGATGCGGGGCTCGATCCCAGGACCCTGAGATCATGACCTGAGCCGAAGGCAGAGGCTTTAATCCACTGAGCCACCCGGGTGCCCCGCATACTCTCTCTTTTTCCTATCCTACCTCAGAATACTAGCACCTACGATTCTAATAAACAACTTGGGTTCCCTCCTGCCTTGTTTTGACTACAAAATTACTAAAAATGTTCACTGCAGAAGAAATTAAAAATACAGAAAAGCAAATACAGGGAAAAAAATTACCGTTCTGACAACTGAAGAGAAACATTTGGATATGGAGCTTTTATTTATTAATGAGTTTCTTTTTAATAAATAATATACATTCTCCAGAAAATAAGCAAAAATAAGAATCCTTAATCCTACCCCTAGAGAAAACCACAGCTGTTTTACTAAATATTGGAAGGACATTTTCATTCTATGCTTATTTGTGTGCATGGTACATAGAATTTATCTCAGCAGAAATGGGAACATTTATTGACTTCTTTTTTTTTAACTTGACATAAGATGTCCTACTTTCTTTTTTTTCTTTTTTTTTTTTAAGATATTTATTTATTTATTTATTTGACAGAGAAATACAGCAAGAGAGGGAACACAAGCAGAAGGAGTGGGAGAGGGAGAAGCAGGCCTCCTGCAGAGCAGGGAGCCCATTTCAGAGCTTGATCCCAGGACCCTGGGATCATGACCTGAACATAAGGCAGATGCTTAACAACTGAGCCACCAGGCACCCATCATGTCCCACCTTCTGATGTAAACTTTTATCTAATGGTTGCCTCCGTTACGAGCTGGTACAGTCCTGAAGACTGAAACCCCCCCCCCTTTTTTTTAATTTTTAAATTTATTTTCAGCGTAACAGAATTCATTATTTTTGCACCACACCCAGTGCTCCATGCAATCTGTGCCCTCTCCAATACCCACCACCTGGTGAAAATCCCCTTTTATTCTAATAGAAAATCATTGTTTATAACTAACAATGATTGTGATTCTAGGTATCTTAAGCTGGCTGGGAAAAGAAACTACTCATAAGTAGTAATAACAAGTAATAACACCAGCAGATACTTATGAGTCCTTACTATGTGTCAGGCCCTTCTAAGGGCTTTAAATATATTGATTTATTTAACAATTCTAATAATTTTATGAGTTAAGAATTATTATTCCAATGTAATGGATGAGAAAAGGGAAGCACAGAGA
This sequence comes from Mustela erminea, assembly GCF_009829155.1. Lineage (NCBI taxonomy): Eukaryota > Metazoa > Chordata > Mammalia > Carnivora > Mustelidae > Mustela > Mustela erminea. The sequence continues at coordinate 3,082,026 of NC_045621.1, forward strand.
CGTTAAGTAACTTGCCCAAGGTTGCACAGCAAATGAATGGCAGGAACAACTTCTGAACACAGGCTGACTGGCTCGAGAGTTTGCGCTCTCTGCGATACTATGTTGCCTTTATATGATAATCTAATAATTACACATTTTTTTTAAGATTTGGGAGGATAGAGCTTTATGCCAGAAAACACTACAAAATATTGGAATAACTTCTGTTGAAATCCTCAAAATATTGGGAATCATACGGAATCATTTAAGTGAATTATTGACCATGGGCAGGAAGAGATAATAAATGGTCCCTTGAAATCTCTACAAACTACGCTTTGTCATGCCCTGTAGTATCTAGCTCCAATAAACAAGGTAAATTTATTTTTGTTACTTATCAAGGTAGTCGGGTACTAGGGATGGTTGAGCACTTGAATTAGAAACTGCTCATTAACCTGTATTAGTTAATATTTGCCCCAAAGCCCTGTGACAAGCTCAGCACTTGTTCAATCCTAAAGTATACGCCGGGACCTGTGAACAAAGAAACGATGTTCACTTTCGGCTCACTAAGACCTGTTTCATGACCCTTCTATCCTGTAACCTCAGAAGCAGGTCCTTAAGGCTTGGGAGTGGAGCCGCAGCCCCTGCTGAATGGGCTCATTGGCAGCCGCTGGTGACGCGCACTGTTCTTCAGAAGAGGGAAAAACAACAAGTGGTTGTGAGCACTGTTAAAATTATTGGCCATCTGCAAATGACTGAGTTCAAATATCTGAAGCATTTCCTTGCTTTTGTTCCCTGAGAACATCACACATATCATAATTCAGCACATGGAGAAAAATTCTCTTTACTACAGAGAGGCTCAGAAGCAAAATAGGTCTGAAAGCTTCCTGGTTATACAGATGTGAGTGAAGTTTCTTACTTAGCTCCTTTTTTTTTTTTCATTCTATGTTGATGCATTAATTATCAAAGTCTTTCCCTTCTGTTTTTGCTATAGTGCCTTCCTTGCTGATGTCCAAGGACACCTCCCACAGGTGTAGAGAACACCTGAAAATGAGAGCAAATGCTAGTGTTATCCTCTAAACTTAATTAGCAATCGTCTTAAATACTTGGGCAATGCTATTAACCCACATAAGTTGGGGTGTTGAAGAGCAGCAGTTAAAATACCTCCTTTGTAAATACACTAGTTCTGTGGCCCTGAGAGGGAAGGATGAAGTGTCCAAGATCCGGCAAACTCGGAAGCAGACGTCTGCTGTGATGGGGACTTCCTGCAGGGGAGGGGGAGCAGGAAAACGTGAGGAAATTAAGTACTGAACCACGCTGACTTCGCTGTTTATACTAGGATTGATGTCTGGAATTGTAAATTTTTTTTTTTTTAAGATTGTATTTATTCATCTGAGATAGAGAGAGCATGGGCGGGGGAGAGGCAGAGGGAGAGGGAGAAAGAAGCAGGCTCCCAGCTGAGCCAGGAGCCCGACACGGGGATCAATCCCAGGACCCCAGGATCATGACCTGAGCCAGAGACAGACGCTTAACCATCTGAGCCACCTGGTGCTCACATTGTAAATTTCTGAATTTCGGATCAAGTTGTGCTACTTGATTTGAAGCACAAAGTGAAAATACAGTCAGAATTGAACATGTATGTGGGATTTGAGGGGGTTTTCTGTCTGTTTTTGTTTTGTCTTTGTTTTGTTTTTTGGTTTCTTTGTCATACTCTGAATCATTCAGTTTCCAGGCTTGGGAAAAAAAGTTTTGGGAGAAGAATCGAATGAGTTCACCAATGATTTGGGTAAGTAGAAGAATTTGAATGTATTTTTATAACCTAATTATCATAGGTATTCTAATTTTCAACAACATCATGAAATAAATGAATGGGAGCCTTTCATGTAAATAACATATTTGAATGTTAAGCTTCTTTCAGCACCTCAGAATATCATGCCTTTTAAGTTAGAGAGAGGTAGTATCTTGGAATTATTGAGCAAGTCCATATATATTCTTTTAGATATAAATCTGTAGCTTTTTTTAAAAATATGTTATTTATTTATTTGACAGAGGTCACAAGTAGGCAGAGAGGCAGGCAGAGAGAGAGGGGGAAGCAGGCTCCCCGCTGAGCAGAGAGCCCGATGAGGGGCGATCCCAGGACCCTGGGATCACGACTTGAGCCGAAGGCAGAGGCTTTCACCCACTGAGCCACCCGGGTACCCCAAATCTGTAGCTCTTAAGACAATATATTATCATATTTGGAGAAGTTCATGGCCCTTTGAAAATCTAAGCGAAGTTACAGATGCTCCCAGGAAGGTGCACACATGGACCATTTTAGGTCCAAATTTTAAGCCCATTCATGGACCTGCTGGGGAGTCCACAGACCACGCCCGAGAATCGAGAGAGGCCCCATCTCTGAAATACTGCGTGTTCTTGAGCAAAGAAAACTTGTTCACCTCATCGGTTCTCTGGTCTCAGAACCTCTGTAAAAGGAGTTGAGTTAAACAAAAGGTTCCTTTTAGCACCAAATTTTAACTCTTCTTTGATTAGTTTCCTGTGGGCCAGATTCTCCATCGAGGCACCTCCCCATTTCCCTGATGGCAGGAGACAAATATCAACATCTCTGATCTTTACAGCAAAACAAATTATTTTAAGTTTGCCCGGCTGTTTTGTTTGTTTAATGGTAGAAGATTAAAATAGTGAACTTTATCATTGATCCTGTGACCCACAGTTAAACATCTAGAGGCACAGTTGCAAAGGAAAAAACGAATTTCTGGATTAACCTGGAAGATTGTGTATTGCGATGCAGTTAGTTCTGTGACACTCAGAGAAATCTCATTGAGATTTCTACTCTTAGGATAAAAAATCTGTGACTAATAAGAAACAGGATAAAGGAGGATTAAAAAGATGATCTGTGGCTAACGAATAAGACCTCCAGTGCTTGAAATCCTGCGTTCGGCTACCTCAAAACCAGTTATTTTATTCTTCCACTTATCTAGAATTTTAGGGACAAAAAGTCATTGCACATGCACGTTCCCGAGAACCCGACGGGAGAAGGGGTCAGCATGCGGGGGCAGAGAAGTGGGAGCAAGGGGGGGAGGCGCGTGCAGGCCGAGCCGAGCGCGGACGTTTGCAGGAGAAGTTTGCGTGATGGGAATTCAGTGGAGAATTGGAAGCAAAAGGAGTGACGTGAGAGGATTTTCTCCTTAGATGGATCCCGTGGCTTTCCCTGAGCCCGAGTCCCGGCTTGGTTACGTGGCAGTGATTAGCCTTAACACTCCCCAACTTCAGCAGTTTAATGTGATTTGAATCTAACTTCACTAAATGCAATGGAGGTTTCCTGCTGATTCAGAGGCATCACTGTGATAGGTTCTTACTGTGCTCCCCAACCCGACTGAGCACCCGAGTCCCCTGGGTCGTCCGCACTCGGCTGTGAAAGGAGCCTGAGGTCCCGAGTGTCTGACACGCTCTCGGGGATGAAGCCGGCTAGTCCCCGAACTGGCCGGGGTAGCTGGGAGTTCTCACTTACCTAGCACGGGAGTGCCATGTCTTCTGCGTTTTATAAGTTTATCTTCACCACTGCCGTCACTTTCTGCGGCTGTCCATTCGCCTGTTTTTCCAGCCTCTTCTGTTACTTTTGTTCGGAGCTGGAAACCAGAGTAACCAAGGGTGTAAGAAGCATGTTTAAGAGGGGCTGGATCGGGTAACTTGGGTCACCGGGAGCCAGAAGCTTCCATCCCGATTCCCAGTGGGGCTCACAGAGGAGAGCTAGTCCTGCGTGTCCTGTCCCGTCACACAGTTTGCCACATGTGACAAGCCGCGCTCATCTACTGTACTCTACTGAGCGGAAACAGTTTTTGGTTAAAAGCAGTATCCTGGAGGGAGGCAGAAGCACTTGTAGTGCTGATAAAAGCTCTTCCTTCCCATAATACATCCATCCATTAACAGGCTGACTGATATATATTAAGAAGCAAAAGGCAAAAAACATAAATATCATCAAGGACTCAGGGTTCAGGGGTTCTTAAGTGGTTCACGAGCCCCTTAGATTGGATGCAGAATTGTGTGCGTGTGCCCACGGGGACATTTTTGTGGGAAGACAATGTTTTTGATACTGGGAACCCATCCCTCACTTCCTATTAGGTATGTGCATGACTTGTGCACAGCCGTGACCTTCGCAGCCCCCCAGGGTGACTCTGGCAGTCAGCGGGGTCAGGACCACGCGTATGAACGTGTCGCCCTCACCTGATCTGAGTGCATGGCCTCTGCCCCTTCCCATCCCTGTGGTTCTTCTCCCTGGAAACTCTGGAAATGTGGCGGCTCAGTTTGTCTTCACTCTAGGGGAGAAGATGATCGTGAGGCTGTGTCCGACAGAGGAGGAGACAGCCGAGCTCCTCAGCAGGGTCCTTGGTGGCAACAAGTTGGCTTCTGAAGTGTTAGCCAGGGTTGTTCATCAGGACGTCACCTTTGGCGACCCGGCTCTGGACGCAGTGGAGGTCGACATTCCGCAGGACACCCTGGGGATCTGGGTGGACCCCATAGGTAAGCCGCGGGGGGGGCGCCCGCTTTCATGTGTCCTCAGTGGTCCCTTGGTCGGGGGAGGCTTGGAAAAATGAGAACGGAGCGTGGGGCTGAACTGTCCCCGCAGTCTGTGACATTTTAAGGCTGGGAAATGAACAGTGAGGAGTTGAGGCGTGTGTGTGACGCGCTGTTGCACATGCAGGTGCGTTTGTGACATCTCAGGAGCGGGTGTGTATCTGTGTGTGTCTGGGGGGTGCACACTCGCACATGCGTGCACCGATAATGCGGAGTTAACTCCTCTTCGGAAGACTATGGGGCCAGGCCAGCAGGACAGCAGAGTGACTGAGCCGTCTGGGTCCCCGGCAAGCGCACCTGCCGGTTCAAGGATGCTCCTCTCCACAGATGGATCCCGCGTGCGCACATGGTCCAGATTGTCAGGGCTTTAAAGAGCCACCCAAATCCCGGTTTTAAGCGATACCTCCCAGTTTTTAACCACTGACTGCTGACTCGGTCCAACAAGCAAACAGTTGGAACCACCGTGCAGATGAAGCAAAATGTGGTGAATGGGACGCGGTCCCTTCATGAGCCTCGCGGTCTCCACCATCGCCATCCGGGTCGTGGTGGTGCTAGAGCCCTACCCCGCGCTCCGTGCTGCAAACCCGCACGTCCGCTTCGGTGCTGCTGTGTGTGCAGCCCCCGCTGTCGGCGGAAGCTCTCCTTCTTCATTCCCACCTGCCTGGCGCCTCCCACACACCACGGCTGGGGCCACTCACAGGCTAATGCCCATCGTCCCGTCGTGCAGGGGCACTAGTGCCGCATCCCCAAGGTGCCTTTAGTCATCAGGAGTTGTGGCATGTTCATCAGTGGATTCCGCAGGCAGACTAAAAATCCTTCCCAAAATCGTTTATCACTTAATGGTAAATAACCATGAGTTGAGGTTTCTGAGGGACGGTCTCCCCATTTCTTGGTTCTCACCTGAGTTGATTCTGTTAGCCAGCTATGTGGATTTTTCTGCAACCCACACCCTTCACCGGGTGTGAACTCACCAGGTGTTGGCAGTCAGCTGCTGGCATGTGTGTCTTTTAAGGAGAAACCTGGTTCCTTGGCTTTTCTTCACAGGAGCACCATCCGTTTCTTCTGTTTGTGCCACCATCACTGTCTCTTTCCTTCTTTGAGGACCAAAAAACACCATAAAAAATTTAAAAAATAAGGTAATTCCACCCCTGAGAGCTTTCTGGAAGGAGATTTTCCCATCCATCCATATTATACTTTGCCCTCTGGTTGGTAAGAGCTCTAAGGAATCCCACCAGTTATCCTGAGTCATTAGCTTTTAAGTGCTTTTGACCTGTGAGGATATTTGAGTGCTTATCATAGGCAAGGTACGGGGTTAGACACCACAGGAACTATAGGCACGTCCTCTCCCTTTACGACTTCCCGTAGGGCTGGGGAAAATGGAACTCTAGTATCTTAAACATGAAGCACAAGAGGTCAGAGAACAAGTCAATACAAGTGACACCCAAAGGTAACACATGATTGATTACTCTCCGTCTGTTCAGCTGCTGTAACAAAATACCGCAGACTAGGTGGCTCAGAAACTTCTTTCTCAAAGTTCTGAAAGCTGACAAGTCCAAGATCAAGGTGCTAGTGTGGTAAGACGAGGATCCTCCTTCTGCTTCGTAGCCGGCGGCTTCTTGCCGTGTCCTTGCGTAGCACAGAGGATGAAGGATGTCCCTAGAGCCTCCTTCCTAAGGCAGTAATCGCAGGACTAAGCGTTCCACCCTCCTGCCTTAAGTACCCGCCAGAGGCCTCACTGACTAATCCTGTCCTCTTTGAGGGGTTAGAATTTTGGGAGGCCACATTCAGACCACAGCCGTCACCAAATTGGTGGGAAGACAGAAATGATACAGGACAGACTTTATGGATGTATCCATCATTATTTTTGAAATATTCACTGCCTGAATCCAAACAAATCTGCTTCATTTTTTTCAGATTCCACTTACCAGTACATAAAAGGTTCTGCGGACATTAAATCCAACCAAGGAATCTTCCCCAGTGGACTTCAATGTGTCACCATTTTAATTGGTGTCTATGACCTACATACAGGGGTGCCCCTAATGGGAGTCATCAACCAACCTTTTGTATCACAAGACCTAAACACCCTCAGGTAAAAGAGGAGTATTTCTGGTATATGGTGGTTGGGGGAAGTCATCCCTTCAGCTTTGCGTATTTTAGTCCGGATGGTCCCTTGACATGACATTACCATGACTTGGTACCCTGAGGTGCTCCTACTAAAGTCTGCAGGTTTGAATTAAAATTCTTTTTTTTTTCAATCTTGGGTTAAATATAATTTTGGTGGGGGCTAGGCTCAGGCTGACAGACTTTGTTTTAAAAGAAAGTCTGTCTTGGAGAAAGCTTAGTTTGGCCTTCAGAATATAGCAATCCTGTTCCCTGTTTTCTAGAATCCGTTCAAAACGAGATTGCTAGAACAGTGGTAACAGTCTTCTACTACATTTGAAACAAGGTAGATGCTATCCCTATACAGCCACGTCAAACATTTAGGCAATTTTAGAAGAAATTCAAAACAAATACGAAAAGGATCCAATCAAAAGGTGAGTAGGTATGGCCAGGATTAGACCCTGACCATGGGGCACCCTCCCTACAAATCCTGCCTCTTCCCCCTCCCTTTGGCACGGACTCTGGCCCAGAGCCCGGAGATGGCCAGGCTGTCTGTGCCGCAGCTCCACGGCCTGTACGTGGGTAGACCAAGCACGTGGCACAGTCCAGATGGAAATAAGCGGCTTTTCTCCTGTGGTTTCTGTTTTGAAACGGCCCTATTTTTCCATGTCTGTAGGACTACACATTTTTACTGAACTTTGACTTGCTTCATGCCACTAAGATTTATTCTTTTTTTTTTTTAAGATTTTATGTGTTTATTTGACAGAGAGAGAGAGATCACAAGGAGGCAGAGAGGCAGGCAGAGAGAGAGAGAGGGAAGCAGGCTCTCCACCGAGCAGAGAGCCCGATGTAGGGCTCGATCCCAGGACCCTGAGATCATGACCTGAGCCGAAGACAGAGGCTTAACCCACTGAGCCACCTGGGCACCCGAGATTTATTCTTTAATGAACATAAACTACACCTCTGCAATCTTGACTTTTTCTCCCCCTCTACCCTGCCTTCTTTCAAACTGAAAATGTGTCTCTGGTATCTTTAAAGGATTATTAAGAATTAAAAAGATCTGGGACTGGAGGCAGACATACCTGTGGCCTAGAAATGGCTGACACAGTAGTCAGTGGTGCTGATTCCGGAGTGAGGGTTTCCGGATTTCCATGCAGAGCCCAGCACTGACCAACGCACTCACAGCTCTGTTCCCTGAGGCCTGCTCCACTCTCTAAACAGCACAACGACCGACACGCTACAATAAGTTAAACGCGGAGACAGAGGGCTGTTGGTGGTGGCGTGGCCACAGAGCATGAGTCCCTCTTTCTTGGTGTTAAAGCCAAAGTGGGGCGGGTGACTGAGACGCTGAGAAGGGCTCAGCAAATGAAGAAAAACCAGTAAGGATGTAAAAGATTTGCAGGTTGAAAAGAGAGATGGTTGATCTGCTCAGTTTGTTCCCGATTTACTTTAAATGCCAAAAGTGGTGAATGAAATTCTTCTGTGTTCCTGGAGGCCAGAAATCCCAGAGATATTTTCCCGTTGCCCGAGATCACATCTCAAGCCCGCAGCAAGGGCGCGTGCATGGCTCAGCTGAGGAAGCGTCTGCCTGCGGCTCAGGTCAGGATCTCAGGCGCCTGCACAGGAGCCCGAGTGCCCCCCAACCCCCATCACGCTCCTCTCTCTCTGCCCTTCTCCCCTGTTCTTGCTCTCTCACACACCTGCTCTCTCAAATCATAAGTAAAATCTGAAAAACAAAACCCCCAGCATTCCTGACCTGCAGTGACCCGGCAGCCAGAGGCATAAGAAATACTTTTACAAACGAATGAGCTACTTGCTCTCTGTTTCTAGGCTTCGGGGCACAGAGACTCGCTGCGTTGTGTATTTTCGTGTCATTAGGTTGGAGAACAACGTAAGTAATACAGCCGAGTGTGACAGGCTTCCTCTCCCAACTGAAAAGCTGTCTTCCACAGGTGGAAAGGACAGTGCTACTGGGGCCTTTCTTACGAGGGGACCAACCTCCATTCGCTTCAGCTTCCCGACCCCAAAAGAAAGAGTAGTGACACGCAGAGCCGAGGGACCGAAGACGCCAGCTCGGAGGGCGAATGCCCGCAGGGGCTTTCAGCCGTCATCAGCACGAGTGAGAAGGACAGCATCAGAGCCGCCGTGGCGCGTGTGTGTGGCGAGCGCGTGTTCCCGGCGGCCGGGGCCGGCTACAAGAGCCTCTGCGTGGTCCAAGGCCTGGCTGATCTGTACATCTTCTCGGACGACACCACGTTCAAGTGGGACTCGTGCGCCGCTCACGCCATCCTGCGGGCTATGGGCGGGGGGATGGTGGATTTCAGCCGATGCCTGCAGGTGCCCTCCGGGCCGGCGCGCGACTGGCCGCAGCTGCTGTACCACGCGGGAGACGAAGGGGCCGCCGGCGTGGATCGCTGGGCCAACAAGGGCGGACTGGTGGCCTACAGGTCCCAGAAGCAGCTGGAGACGTTCCTGAGCCTCCTCATCCCCAACCTCGCCCCTGCCGATGCGCGCACGTAGCCAACTCTGTCCTCTTGTGCGCTTCAGAACCCAACCGTGTGGCAGTTTCCCGAGTCTCATACCTTTGGGACACACTTTCCTCCTGTTGGTGGCCAGGCTTCTCCCCCGTCTTCTGAGGAGCACTTTCCCCATGATGTGTCCGTAGGATGTTCGTCGCAGTGAATGAACCATGTCCCTGCGGCAGCTACACAGCTGGGCGGGCTTTCAGCCGCGGTGTTGTGCCATTCGTGCCGCCTGAAACTTCAGTAAAAACCCCAGAGGAAGAATTCCGGCTGTCTTAGTATCTAAGCATCTAAATCACGTGTAGAATGTCGCTGAAATACTAGGGAGAACGTAAGAAAAAGCTGTGCTTGGATTCTGTTTGCTGTCCTGAAGGGAAAATCTGCAGCTTTAGCCTTTGCCAGAACATTTAGAACCTTGAATCTGATGCATAATTTAGCCAAGTTCACGTACATTCAGTCTCCTGCTTAAAAGAATCATAGCCCGGAGCACTGTGTGTCCCTCCTCCTCTCGCTCACAGCCTCTCGCACACAGTGTGTGTGCACGTACACACACACACACACATATTCTCTAATCCTAATATCCTCATAGACACGCTCCATTTCTATCACCAAGGCAGACGGGGATGAAGAGGTTTCTGCAATTCTTGCAGTTTTTAAACTTCAAAAACCAGGGGTAGAGCTAAACATAGGCAGTCCTCGTGTTTACTGGAGTCCGGCAGGATGTCCTTTGAGGGGAAGGTGGACCTCTTTTCCTGTTCAGAGCGGCCTTGGTAAAGACCCAGGCCCCCATCCGGAGGGATGAACGCTCAGCTCTGATTTCTTCCTGTCTTGCGCCCTCTGGAGGCCAAAGGGTATTTCTGGAGCATTTTCTATTTCTCTGTAATTACAAACGAATGAAAATGACAAACTGTTTTTGATAGTCTGGCGTTGCAAACAGCAGATTCAATAATTATTGATAATCGAGTTATAGCATTTAAAGCCATCGTTGTGTTTTGTGACAGATTGTTGGCTCTCGAGCTATATATTCTAAGTCCTTACAGTGTTCTCTTAAAGGTTGATTTTAAATAAAAGTGAGCTCATTCTTCAAAAACCTCATTAAAAACGAAAGCCCAGAAACTAGCCCTGCTCCCTGATATGCGCCACAGTGGAGATATGGAATATATTACAGGAAAAACATTTATTGTCCATATGAACATTTTAGAGCATGTAAATTTTCAATAAAATACAGTGAAAACAGTTCTCTTCAGTGTGATCTGAACAAAGCAGTTTATCAATTTATGAGACAAGAAAAGCAAGGAAATCATGTCTATTCTGTTAACATCCATTATGCATGTCCCCTGCCCATGTGCAGGGGAATCAAGGTCCTTTCTTCAGGTGCGTCTGAGAATGGGTCTGCAGTTTCTCCTGCAGGAACTACACCGATGGGAGCATGATCTCTAGTGTTGATTTCTTTAGAAGAAAAATCTTAAAAATGCTTGCAAAGTGATCTGAGGACATATTCTGGATTTAAATTTTTTCCCTCTATTTTTACAATTGTCTCATGCTCTATTTTTTTAAGACTCACCTTTATCAGGGTGCCTGGCTGGCTCAGTCAGTGGGGAGATGTGAGTCTTGATCTTGGGATTGTGAGTTTGAGCCCCATGTCAGGTATAGAGATTACTTAAAAAAATAATAAAGTCTAAAAAAAGAAAAGGACACACCTTTATCAACCCTTTCCAAAGCCTTTAATTCTTCGTTTTCAAAATCATGTTCCATCATGTTATATGTAATCTGTTGAAAGTACACTCAGAATATACAGTTTGGGAAGTAGTCAACAACTCTCGGCAAGCACACAACTCACTTGACAGGAACGGGAGTAGGGAGTAGTGATGGAGGGAATGCCAGAGGAGCCTGTGGGCCATGAGGGTCAGGTCTCGGTGCATTAGCCACTGTGGTTTACAGGAGACCAGAGAGACGAATCTGCCAGTCACTTACAGGGAGGCTGGTAAGAAGACAGCTTCCCCTGCACAGCGGGAGGGGCAGGCTCTGGGAAGCCAAGTCACTTTCCCCCACTCTAGTGTCTTCCATGGTGGGGAAGGAATGAGAGAGCTTGCAGTAGCTGGAGTTTGAGGAAAACTGGCCACATCTCCCTACAGTAAAAGCTAAGCCTTTTCCACTGGGTTTAGCAATCAGTAGCTTGAGATACAATGCGGTGTAAATGCATCTGCCTTAGGCCAAGTATTTCTGTAAGTCCACAGTTCCACACCAGGCCAGCTGACCAGCCTCACACTTTGGAATGAGCCCAGCTATGCCCTTGGTGTATTAGGACAGCTTGCTGCAGGGGCAAACTCAATTAATTAGTTAGTTAGTTAGTTCCATTTTTGCAATGGAACAAAAGTCTTAAATTTTGGAACAAAATACTTTAACTTGCAACTTGATGAATGTTATAACAAAGCAACAGTTCAGTAAGGCATTAAGTTCACTATTCAAGGCAATTAGTAAACATCTAACATTTTCTAGGTCCTATCTGTAAGTTAATTATTTACATTTTGTTGTCTTATTTCTTACATCTTCCATGTTGTAATTACTGATTTATTCCTTCTTTCATGCAGTCATATGCATATGTATCTTCAATAGCTGATTTAAATTCTATTAAAGATAACATGACCATGGGACAATTCTTGTCCACCATTTTGTTTCGGTAGGCCAACGGGAATCACAAACCAAACTTGACATGTACCTGCTACCAAAGACAGACTTAACAGTTGGGACAAGGGAAAGAACTTGGGTTTTAGAATAAACAGACCTGGGTTCACGGCCGCTCACAATGTGATCTCAAGTCAGATATTAAACCATGTAACCTCTGAATCCCAGTTTCTTCATCCAGGAAAATCATCATCTCTCTGGAATATTGTAAGAAGCAATGAAATAATGTATGTACGTCTCTAACAGCATAGATAGGTGCTCAATAAAACATAGCTACGAATACCTTTAGAATTCATAGAGAATGCAGTCATTACCAGGAAACAAAAGCTAAGTTAAAAGTGAGACAAGAAGTTAGACCATACTCTTTTCTCAGCCATTTGTTCTGCTAACGGATATGGACAATCTGCCAGGCAACTTGGACGGAGCGTGACGATGAGTTTCCCTGGCCAGCGGTAAGGGCAGTCTCCGGGAAGCTTAATCCTTCTGTTGTAGTATAATAACATCATATTATATTTGCGGTTAACACATAATGATCGCTATACTCCAAGTGCTGTGTTAGACATTTTACTTACATCCTTTTCTTTATGATAACGAGCTAATTTGTGTATTCCTAGACACCACGGCATAACATTACCTTTTCCTCCTCACTAGATATTTTGCTTACATTAAAGTACGAAGTCAGGGCCCCTGGGTAACTCAATTGGTTGAGCCTCTGCCTTCGGGTCGGATCAGGTTCCAGGAGTCCCAGGATCGAGCCCCACATCAGGCTTCTGATGCCAGTGGGGAGCCTGCTTCTCCCTCTTCCTCTGACCCTCCCCCATTTCGTGCTGTCTCTCTCTCAAATAAATAAAATCTTAAAAAAATAATTGCTCAAGATCTTTTTTTTTTAAAAGATTTTATTTATTTGACAGAGAAATCACAAGTAGACAGAGAAATAGGCAGAGAGAGAGGAGTAAACAGGCCCCCCCAGCTGAGCAGAGAGCCCGATGCAGGGCTCGATCCCAGGATCTTGAGATCATGACCTGAGCTGAAGGCAGAGGCTTTAACCCACTGAGCCACCCAGGCACCCCAATATCTTCTTAGAACGTTTTCTACATATTCTTTTCACCTGTTACTGTATACCAGCCACTTGCTTGTTCCTATGAATACCCCTAACTCAGCCCTGTGGTTCTTCCGGACGGGCTCCCACGCTGAGTCGGGTCTTGAAGATCACGGCCTTTGAATGCACTTTGTATGCTGCCGGTCATCGCCCTGGCTTCGGACCCCTCCAAGGCTCCCTGCATGAAATTCTGAAGTGCCAACAGATGTGTATTCTACAAAGGGCTTTCTGCGATGTCATAATGATGGGAACAGAAAAAGCAGAGCATTTCGCCTGTGCATAAAGTCGGTAAGACAGTCCTTCCGTCGGGGAGAAGTCCAGACAGGCCAAGCCTGCAGTAACGCTTTATGTGGACTTTATACAAACCACGTGTAGCAAAATGCCAAATCCACAACAGCTTACACAAGATAAAAGTGGTTTAGGAGGCCGAACGGTGGCTGTACCCTAACACCCACAGGGACTCAGGCTCCTTCCATCCCAGATGACGGCCCTTCTCCGGCGACGGCCGCAGGACCTGCAAGACAGAGGGAAAGACAGGAAGGAAAGAGCAGGTAATTTTTCAGCTCTTTGACCGGGACCTAGTCATGTGACTGTACTTGCACACGGGAAGCTGGGAAGTGTACCCAGCCGTGTGGCCAGCAGCCATGTACCCAGCAAAACCGGGCATTTCATCAGCCTGGAAGACCGGAGACAGGCGTTGGAGAGCAACCGGCAATCTCTATTGCTCAGTCCAGCCGGGCTGTCCTGGCCGGCCCCGGTCTGACCTCTGATCACACATCCCCGTTCCTATCACGAGTGTCTCGTGACGTTTCCAGCCACATCACTCCCATCCGCAGCCACATGCACTTATCTATTTCAGCTGTACTTATCTACTTCATCCCCCTAAGAATTAAGTGTCATAAATATGTACTTTTATTACAATGATAAAGGGAACTTCCGGCCGGCAAAAGCACAGACGAAAATACAAGATGAATGGAAGTGGTTATTTTTCTCCCAAGATCTACGGTAAATATCTGGGCTTCTTGACCCTGCCAAGTCCCCTCCTGCCCCCCTTATGAGCGAGCTCGTGTCCAGAGTGCTTCAGCACTCCACTCCGGAGTCTGCCCAGCCCATCCCCAGGCGCTGGGTGTGACGCTTTGTCCTGCGTCCGCAGCCGCCTGTGCGTTGCCACGACCAGCCTTGAACAGTGACCACCCCGCAGCACGGCCCCTGCCACGGCAGGAAAAGTCAAACCGAGATACACACATTTGCTACCTTCCCCAAAGGAGAAAAAAGCAAACGGAAGGTTACAGTTGCCTTCCTGTCCCCGGTTTTGTTTTCATTTTTTCCTCTAAGTGTGAAGAGAGAACAAAGACCGTCGGTTGCAGCCTTTCACAGCCGCAGCGGACAGCTCCAGTTGTATCCAGCCTGGTACAGACTGGCTGAAAGACACGTCCCGAGAGCAAGTCCAGGGGACTGCGGGGGCCCCTCGGAACGGCCAGGACCGCGTGGGAGTCCGGTGTGTGCACGAGGAAGAGTCGGAAACTGATCCAGCAGCAGTGGCTGCGTCCAGCGCCGACGTTTCTGAAAAGGTTTTGTTTACTCTTTCTATTTGATAATCAGACTAGCCAGAATTCCGGCTCTGTAGCAAAATGCCTGTAATCTTAATACGATTTTTCTTTCTTGGGCTGTATTTTCAATGCGTTCATTCCTGAAGGAGCCATGCCTGTGCAGGATTAGGAGCTTGCTGTACCCCTTAGCAAGGACGCAGGGGAGTGGACGGAAGGGAAGGAGGAAAGAGAGAGGAAGACGGGCCGGGGAGGGAAGAGGTGGGAAAAGAAGGGCAGAGAAGGGAGAGAGGCAAGGGGGAGGAGAGGGAGGGGAGCACCCCTGCAGCTGCACAGGCGCCTCACTCAGAAAGCCTTGTACTTGCTCTGCTGTTGCCATGTCAAACTTCTCAAAACGTTTATTTTTAAGGAGGTGGGCGGGGGGGGGGGGGGCGTAGGTGACGGTGATTGAGGAAGGAACTTGTGGTGAGCACTGGGGACGGTATGGAAGCGATGGATCAGTAAATGCTACACCAGAAACCAGCATTACACTGCGTGTTAACTAACTGAAAGTTAAGTAAAAATCTGGAGGAAAAAAATAAAATAAAATCCTCTTCTTAGAAAAATAATTTATGTTTGAACTTGTGAGTTAAGTCAGGACAGTGGAGCGTACGCGTTGATGGGGACACGGCATACAGGGTGTGTCCCCCACCCACCGGCTGCCCTTACCCCGTTCACCTAACACGATGGTGTCCTGTGAGTGTGGAATTCTCAGGGGCCCGTGACGTTCAATGAGACTCAAAGTGAGCACAAGGTAAGTACGTCACACTCATGATTACGTGGGGACATCGACAGCCCTGGAGGTCCAGTCCTTGGCTCCAGTATGAAAAGAAGACAAGAGCATTCTGAGAAACATGCGTGAACAACCAGATGAGCCTATCCCCCCGTTCTTATCCGTTACGTTTCTGTATTAGCAAGTCACTTCGGCTGAAAACCTTGGCGTGGAAGGAAGGGGAAAGGCAGGGTCACCTATAATTCCTTCCCTTTCTTGTCCTTGCTTGCCAGTGAGCCACAGGTAGAGAGATTTGGCAGAACGTGTGAGTATCAAGAAAAGAAATAAAAACAGTTGAGTTAGTTTCATGAAATGTTTCCACTGTTCTGGTGAGAATTAAATATGAATTCACATAGAAGCAATGAAAAATGGATCGTGTAATTTTGGCAACTCCACACATGCGTTAAATGCTTGTATCTGCATTTAAAACTGGCATCACACTATATATAGATGAATAAAATCCATGCTGATAAGTTACATTTTTAAATTTTCTTTACCTAGAATGACATTAAATAGCAAATAAATGATACATGACAGGTTGAGAGGGAGACTGCGGAAGAAAGGAAAAATGTTTTACTTTGATACCTTGAAGTATTTAAGTACTTGAGTACTTTAGTACTTTCCCCCCACCTTTTGAACGAAGGCCCCATATGTTCGTATGGCAGGTTCGTTTGTGGCACTGGCTGCCCCAATGACGTAGCGGGCCCTGTATCCGTCTCATTTTCACTTCTAACCTCATTGTCTTTTGCTCTGGCTGAAATTTTGTCATATCTGCTGGTCAGGCCCAAAGCGAGCCCCCGGTAAGGGAGGTCTCCCCCAACTGAGAGCAGAAGGATCTTTTCTGTTATAACAAAACTGAGGTGATAAGGGAACCAAACTGTTGTGTACACACATTTCCCACGTGGCCCTTTATGCTGTGGCATTTCAAGCACATTTGTTGTAAATTTATTAACACCCTCCACCAGGGGCCTCCAGCAGATCCACGCTGGCCCTTGTGTGATATTAAAGGCAAATTCTAGCAAGGTTCTTGTCTTGGCTAACCTCTTCCAAAAGGTTCCTTTTAAACTACATTATTATGTGTTAAATATGCTGCTTCCTTTGAACAAATTATTCCTTTTACTGTGTTTTAAATATTCTTTTCATTACGTGCTTCTTGAAGAACTGGAACATGAAAGGGAGTGAAAAAAAAAAACCAAAGAGGAAAACCCGTCACCCAGTCACAAGGACTGCTGACATTTTAGTCCGCTTCCCTAGAGTTGGTTTCCTTTGGTGCGGAAAAGAGTGAAAACACGAGCCACAGAGTGTGAGAAGATGTGTAATATGTATCTGGTGAGGGACCTGTACCCCGAAGAGAGAAAGGCCTCCTACAGGTCAACCTGAAAAATAAAGCCCAATATAAAAATGGCCACACGCTTTTTTGCAATGGGTTTGCAGCCAGAACACAGGTTCTGTGAGAAACCTCATCCATAACGGGAAAGAAAAAGACTCCTGTGCACACCGTCATCGCTGCACATGTAGGCTTGGGCAGGTCCACCACTACTGGTCATCCGACCTCCAAGCGTGGTGGGATCGACAAAGGAACTATCGGAAGTTTTGAAAAGGAGGCTGACACGAGAAAGGGCTCCTTTAAGGATGCCTGGGTCTTAGATAAACTGAAAGCTGAACTTAAACATGGTATCACCATTGATAACTCCGTGTGAACATTCGAGACCAGCAGGTATTATATGATCATCATGGCAGTCCAGGACAGAGACTTTCTCAAACACATGTTTGCAGCCACGTCTCAGGCTCACGGAGCCGTCCTGATGGTGGCGGCTCGTGTTTGAGGCCGGTAGCTCCAAGAATAGGCAGACCCGTTAGGATGGCCTTCTGGCAAAACAATGAAGGGCTGGGTTGCAAATGGGTTCCACCAAGCCACCCTACAGCCAGAAGAGATACAAGGAAATTGTAAAGGAAGCCAGCACCTCCATTAAGCAAATTGGCTCCAACCCTGACACAGTAGCGTTTGTGACAACGTTTTGGTTGGAATGCGGACAAGATGCTCGAGCCTAGTGCTAACATGCCTCTGTTCAAGGGACAGAAAGTCACCCGTAAAGATGGGAACGCCCGGGGAACCACCCTGCTTGAAGCTCTGGATTGCATTCTGCCTCCAACTTGCCCAACTGACAGGCCCTTGTGTCTGCCTCTCCAGGACATCTACAAAATTGATCGTATTGGCACTGTCCCTGGGGGCCGAGTGAACACTGGTGTTCTAAACCTGGCGTGGTGGTCGCCTTTGCTCCTGTCAGTCTTACAACTGAAATAAAGTCTGTTGAAATGTACCATGAAGCTCTGAGGGAGGCTCTTCTTGGGGACATTGTGGGCTTCAATGTCAAAAAGATGTCCGTCGTGGCAGTGTGGCTGATGATAGCAAAAATGACCCACCCATGGAAACACTGGCTTCATGCCTCAGGTGATTATCCTGAACCCTCCAGGCCGGAGCAGCGCTGGGGGTCACACAGCTCACATTGCTTGTTAGTCTGCTGAGCTGAAAGAGAAGACTGGTCGCCATTCTGGGAAAAAAGCTGGAAGAAGGTCCCGAGTTCTTGAAATCTGGTGATGCTGCCATCATTGATTCAGTTCGTGACAAGCCTACTGTGTTGAGAGCATCTCTGATTATCTTCCTCTGGGCAGCTTTGCTGTCGGTGACAGGAGACAGACGGTTGCCACCGTGTCATCAAAGCCCGTGGACAGGAAGGCATCTGGAGCTGGCAGGTCACCACGTCTGCCCAGAAAGCTCAGAAGGCTAATGAGTATTAGCCCAACACCTGCCACCCCAGCCTTAACTGGTGGCGGAAGAAGGGTCTCAGAGCCGTGTCAGTTGGCCAGTTAAGTTTAGTAGTAAAAGAGTGGTTAATGACAGCAATGCATCATAAAACTTCAGAGGAAAAGGGGAACGTTTTCTATGGGCCATGTGTGTGTGTGTGTGTGTGTGTGTGTGTGTGCGCGCGTGTGTGTGTGCGTGTGTGTGTGTGCGTGGCAGTTTTGTTACTAGTTTTTAAAATCAGCATGTTTTAATGGGGAACAACCTGACCAGACATCTGTCACAGAATTTTGAGACCCATTAAAACAAAAATTTAATGAGAAAAGAAAATAAAAATAAATGACCACAAGACCCCTTACAAAAGAGAGTGCTTACCAGGTCAATAAGCATACGAAAATGTGCCCAACATGGCGCATCACCAAGAAAATGCACTTAAACCACATGACCCGCCAGCATAACATGAATTAGCAAGAGTTTGGAACAACAAAAGTCTCCTCTCTAGCTGGTGGGAGCACAAATGTGTACAACTACTTTAGAAAACTAACACATAGTGGAACTTTAGAAAAATATTTAATGAAGCCGAGCATATGCTTATTCTATGACCTTTTCCTAGGTGTGTGCCCCACAGAAATGCATGTAAATATACATTAAGAGACACTTCAAGAATATCCATGGCAATGGTGTTCATAATGGCCAAGTCCTGAAACCCAAGCAAACACTCAAACCACGATAGAAAGAGAAACCACGTCATGGAATGAAGCACTACAGACCAATCAAGGCACATTATGCTCTAAGAAGTGACACAGAAAAAGTATATACAACGTGACATCATTCTTCATTCATACGATGTCAAAACCAAGCAAAACTAATGGAAAGCACCATCACGAGCCCTCTTCAGGGATGGTCTTCTTGGGAAATGTCTCAGCGGACCAAGATCACATCCCCCACCGTTGGCCGGGCATGAAGGCCTTCACTGAAATTCGGGAGAACTCGTCAGTGTCTTCTGCACCTTAGAGTTCCCGGACAGCTGGTTGACGACTTTGGGAGTTGCAATTCAATTCCGCTCCTACCTCTGCTCAATCGTGTTGCTTTCCTTCCCCTCACAAAAACCGGTCCCAGCTGCACAGTGATCTGAGTCTGCTTCCCTGGAAACCTGATCTAAGTGAGAGTACTAGCTGCCTTTGGGGTGGCAATGACTGGAGAAGGGCGAGAGAGAGATTTGGGGGTGTCAGTAGTGTTCCCTGCCTTGATGGCAGATACACGGGGGTGTCTACTTTGTAAAAATTCATTGAGCTGTATAAATTTTGTGTATTTTACTGTATGTATGTTATACTTCAGTAAAAAAAAAAAAGCCAATGAATATACTTGAAGACTGTGTATATAAACATTTTTCTAATTATTCCATCGAGATAAATTCCTAGAAGTGGAAATGCTAGATCAGAAACAGACATTCTAAATTTGGGTGCCTACTGACAAAGGGTCCTCCAGAAAAGGTTTACCAACTGATGCATCTGCAGAGGACGGGAATGTTCATTCCCCACGTGCTGGCCAACACCAGATAGCATCACTTGTCCACTCTGATACGTGAGAAAAAGTAGCAGATTGTTTTAATATTCTCTTGCTTTTCTTTAGAACTAATTACATGCTGATGATTAGTTGGCTAATTTTATGTAGTTAGTGAAGTCTACTGTAGTCCTTGAATTATACCATTTTATCATGCAAAGTAGATAAAAGCTTAAATATTTGTATTAAAAGAACAATATGCAGACATTGTAGAAGGGCAGGTTTGAACTCAGTACAAGAAGCTCCGGAAAGATTCAAGATGTCGCCCATGGAATGACTGTGTTCTACCTACCATTCAGCCCATAGGCATTGGGCAGGGACTCATAAAACCTAGATGATCCTTTCTCTAGGATTCAAGACATGAGATCTAGTTTTCATGATGAATCAGATTATATATATTGGGATTTTTAAATTATAAAATTCCAATATACCATGCTTTAAAAATTTTTTTCTTCATGTAGTTTTTCACTTTAAGATCTCATTCACTTTTGCAACTTCAACTCTATATTTGATTCCCAAATTTATAAAAGGAAAAATGGAAAAGAGGAGGGCATGGATTGGAATAAGGAAAAGCCCTCATCTCTCTTTCAAACCCCAGAGTACATTTCTAATTGCGAGCCCACCATTTCCACCTCCAAGTCTCCCTACGTAACCACCAACAGCTCCCTAAGTAGCCCTAAGTAACCACCTTTCCTGTCCTGCCCTCCCCTCCACTCACACTCTAATTTTCTGATTCCAGGTGTTTTCTTCCATATCCTGCTCTGAGAGAGAACTCTGGGGTCCTGTTCTCTTTCTTGAGCTTTTTCTCCCCACTCTCTCCTCATTTCCTGGCCTCCCAAATCCTTTCATCCTTCAAACTCCCGGGTCACCCCTTTTGGCCGACCTCTCCATGCCTCTGGCTCACAATTACACAGGTACTGTGACAGGACTTTGAGGGACCCGCATCCTTGACAAGAACCTAGACTAGGGGTCAGAATGGTATCTGCTGCTGTGGGTCATTCGTGACTGTGGATGGTCACGCCCAGTGCCACTGTCTCTTCACTGGCAGGACAGTCACACAGGGGCCCTTTTGATGCCAATACCGTACAACCGATTCCAAGTCAGGCTCTCATGTCCCTCAAAACCCTCTGGTGACTTTCTTTGATTCCCCAGCTTCAGCTTGGCCTACAAGGCCTTCCCCCTGCCTCCTGCTGCCCGCCCGCCCCACCCACCCCCAAGGAAATGAAGAAAGAAAAATTGGTGAGACTCTCAAAATCTAAGAGAAGATTTTGAGACTCTTATCACCTAGCTGCTTTCCACTGGGCTTCTCATCCTTTTACCCCCAGTACGTACAACTTAGGAACTTAAAAAAAAAAAAAAAAGCCATCGGGGAAATTGCATGGGAAGTCCCAGGCTCACTGCTTTACATCCTTCTATTCTCGGGGACGCTGAGCCCTCAGATCTTGGCTGCCCAGTTTCCAAACTCCAATTTCCGTTTCCCTAGTCCAGTGAGACAGCTGCAAGCTGGAGCTCTGTCTTTAGGTCTCACGGGTGAATTTGGGAATACCTTGTGGTCAGCAAAAATTTCTTGAGCAAAATACTAATCATAGTGGGAAAACTGGAGGTAACCTCAATGATCACCAGCCGGAGAATGGCTGAAATAACTCGCAGTCTCTACATAATGGTCACGTTATGTAACCAATGACCAGAAAGAGTTAGGGCTCCATGCCTCGTTAGGAAAACACGCTCCGGGTATAGGGTGATGGTGTGTTGTGTATGGTGTTGTTAAGTGGAAAAAAAAATGTATAAAAGAGTGATTTACTTGGTAAATTAAAAAAAATTTTCTTAAGCCTGTAAATATATATACCAAACTATTCATGGTAATTATGCCAATGGACAGGATTACAAAAGAACATTCATTTTCTCTATCATTGTAGTTTGTTTCCATGGATACACAAGAATTACTTTTATAACTAGGGAAAAGAGTGAAATCAAGTTGATGTAACATTTCTTTAAGAAAAAAGTAACATTCTGGTACCCCTGGGGCTAATAATACATTATGTTAATTAAAAAAAAATAACGTTCTGGGGTGCCTGGGTGACTCAGTTGGCTAATGTCTAACTCGTGACTTCACATCAGGTCATGATCTCAGGGTTGTGGGATCAAGCCCCGCGTTGGGCTCTGTGCACGGCGCAGAGTCCGCGCGTCCCTCTCCTTCTGCTCCTCCTCACTCTCGGTCTCTCTCTCTGAAATAAATAAATACAATCTTAAAAAAACAAAAACAAAAACAAAAACTTGGGCTACAGGTTATATACACCCTCTGGAACATAAACCTGATGAGAGCAGGGACTTTTAGAAATCTGTGGTTGTGTTCCCAGCACCTAGAACAATGGGAGTCACAAAATGGGCACATAGTAGTATCAGTCAAATGAATGAATACGTCCAAGTCTGACCTGAATGTGAAACAGTGGAACTAGTTTCCTATATTTAGTAATACACAAGGAGTAATACACATGGTATTATGGAAAATATATTTTAAGGGGGATCACTTGAATATAGACATGTACTTTTCCTCAAATAACATACATTCCTAAAATACACTTAAAGTATATTTTTTCTCTGCTAAGACTGCGAGCTCCTTGGCGCCACGGCCTGTCGTTTCTGTGCACGCTTTGTTTTACTCCATTTCAGTAAGGACTGCACCAGAACTTTGAGCACCTAATAAATATTTACTGAATAATTGCTCAATAATTGATATTTTACTATTTATTATCAGTGATAAAGATGATTAATCACGGATGTGTAAGGATGTAAACTTTATTCCTATTTTATTTTAGCATGTTAAATGTAATAGAAAGTCAAATTATAGTTAAATGAAGATAGATGGATTTATAGTTCCTTTTACATTCCCTATGTGTCAGGTCATGATATTTTCAATATAGGGTACACAGAAGACCAGTGATATTACAATCAAAGTTTCAAAAACAGTGATGCAAAACTTCTGTATACCCCACAGGACTATTTGTTTCAAAGGGAAATACTGTTTACTGCATAATTTTTTTATTTTTATACTATTAAAAAAAACATTTTATTTATTTATTTGACAGAGCTCACAAGCAGGCAGAGAGAGAGAGGGGGAAGCAGGCTCCCCGCTGAGCAGAGAGCCCAATGCAGGGCTCGATCCCAGGACCCTGAGATCATGACCTGAGCTGAAGGCAGAGGCTTCACCCACTGAGCCACCCAGGCTCCCTACTGCATAATTCTTTTAAAAGCAGGGATGAAAATACTTGACAGGTACAGATTCAGAGAATCACAAAAATGTTTACGAAGAGATCTTAAAGATGATCAATTCCAAGTTCATTCATTTTACATAGGAGACTGTCCTAACTCTAAAGGGTTAGCTATCTGCATACAGTGGGGGAATTCAGTGCCCTCAGGCCTTAGGGTCCCAGAGTGAACATTTGGGATGTTTCAATAATAAATACTATTTGATTCAACTCAACTAAAAGGCAACTTATGGAATGGGAGAAGATATTCGCAAATGACATATCTGATAAAGAGTTAGTATCCAAAATATCTGAAGAACTTATAAAACTCAACACCCAAAACATGAACAACTGAATTTTAAAAATGGGCAGAAGACATGAATGGACATTTTTCCAAAGAAGACATACAGATGATTAACGGATACATGAAAAAATGCTCAAAATCACTGATCGTCAGGGAGATACAAATCAAAAGTATAATGAGATATCACCTCACCCCTGTCAGAATGACTAGAATCCAAAACCCAAGAAACAACAGGTGTCGGTGAGGATGTGGGAAAAAAAAAACCCTCGTGCCCTGGGTTGCTGGGAACGAACGCGAGCTGGTGTGGCCACTCTGGAAAAGAGTATGGAGGTTCCTCAAAAGTTCAAAACAGAGCTACCCTACGACCCAGCAATTGCACCACTGGGTATTTACGCGAAGATACAAAAGTATTAAATCAGAGGGATACAGGGACCCTGCTGTTCCTAGCAGCATTAGCTACAATAGCGAAACTATGGAAACAGCTCAAGTGTCCCCTGACAGATGAATGGATAAAGAAGATGAGGTATGTACACACACACTCACACAGACACACTCACGCGCACGCACACACTCACACAGACACACGTGCGCGCACACACACACTCACACACACACTGGACTACTACTCAGCCATAAAAAAAGTCTTGCTATTTGCAGTGACACGGATGGAGCCGGATGTATTGGACTAAAGAAAACGAGTCAGCCAGAGAAAGACCGGTACCATATGATTTCACTCACTCACATGTGGAATTTAAGAAACAAAACAAGCAAAGGGGGAAAAGACAGGCAAATCAAGAAACAGACCTTTTAAAAAAAGACTTTATTTACTTTTTAGAGAGAGAGGAAGTGAGAGGAGGGACCAAAGGAGAGGGAAAGGGAAGCGGAGTCCTCACTGAGTGGGGAGGCCGCCAGGAGGCTTGATCTCACGACCATGAGATCACGACCTGCGCCCAAACCAAGAGTCGGGTGCTCAACCACCTGAGCCACCCAGGCGCCCCAGGAAACAGACTCATAGCTGTAGAGAGCAAACTGGTGGTTACGGGGCGGGGGGCCAGGGTCGGATAGTGAAATCGGTGGTGGAGATTAAGGAGCGAACTTGTTGTGATGAGCACTGGGTGATGTATGGAAGTGCTAAATCACTTACTGTACACTTGAAACTAATATTACACTGTGTGCTGACTGACTGAATTTAAATAAAAACTTAACAAATAAAAGCAAAAATTAATGGGAACAAAAAACACTATTTGACTTTAAATGACCAAGAACAGTTTATTTCATACTTTCATTTTAACATACATTCTAAAATACCATACAGCAAGAGATTTAAGTTCTATTTATACAAGTTACTGAGGACACAAATATTTTCTTGCTGTTGTCTACCCAGCTCTCCTGAATTATGAGTCCGTCGTCATACAGAAAAATATCCAATATGAAGAACGATACTTTACATAAATTAACTCATTGGTAAATTCCTAAACAACCGATGGCAGGATGGGTCAGGCTACGGCCCGCTGCTGGAGGAACATGGTTTTCAACTGATCTGTTGAAGGAAATAGAAACCAAGGCATTACACTGAAAGAAGAGGAGACGGTGACCCTTCGGATCACACAGAGAGAGCTTCTCCGGAAAGGCTTTAGGACCATAAACACATTCCGGCTGATTCCCAACATAACACTTTGAGAAGGACACAGAAGTAGAAAATGTTCAGAAGAAGTGACCAAGTAGTGAGAATTTCATTGTTCTCAGTGGTATCAGCTTTTTTCCATCCTATAGTGTTTGTTTTCCGCATATTTAGAAAATACTGAATTCTGCATATTAACTTTGTACCTTGCCATATTACATAAACCTATTTTTCTTTTTTTTAGGATTTAATTATTTAAGAGAGAGAACACGCAGGGGTGAAGGGCAGAGGGAAAGGGAGAGAGAGTCCAAGCAGATGCTGAGCTCAGCATGGACCCTGATGGGGGGCTTGATCTCGGGATCCTGAGGTCAGGACCCGAGCTGAAACCAAGAGTCAGAGACTTAACCAACTACACCACCCAGGCTTCCCAACCTAATTTGAGTTCCAGTAATTCTTCAGTTTGATTCCCCCGAACTGTCTAGGTAAACAATCAAATAGTACACATAATACAGTTTTGTTTCTTCCTTTCCAACATGTGTAACTCTTCTGCTACTTTCTTACTGCATTGCCAGATGTTCTGGGAGAATGCGTCCGCAAGCATGTGGAGGACAAGTATGAGTTGGTGTGATTTTCTGGTTCCTGAACACGCACAGACTAGCCTTAGTCATGAGAGTTTATTATAAAAATAAATAATAACTTTAGATAGCAAGGAAGTGAAATTTCCTAATTTCTTATACAGTATCTGGGTCTTCTGGAAGCCTCCGATCTGAGCACTCCTCCTGGACAGTTTAAAGAATGCTCTGAGGCACTGACTTCCTTTCAGTCCGGTGTCGCAGAGGCGAGTTGGGCTTGTGAACAGGTCCGGTCCAGTCCGGAGCGGCCCGGAGGGAAGCGTGACCTTCCTCCCGGACACTGAACAGGAGCCACAGCCTCCCCACCCGCCCAGTGTGCTCCCAGTTACACTGACATGTGATAAGCTGCACATATTTCAAGTACACATTTTGGTAAATTGTTTCATAAGCCACTCCTGAAGGCATCACCACAACGGAGGTGATGAACACATCCATCGTCCTCCCAAACTTCCTCCTGCCCCCTTATAGTTCTCCCCTCCCCTGCCCCACTCACCCCCATCCCGGAGCAATCACTGATCTGCTTTCCGTTCCCACAGAGCAGTTTGCAGTCTGGAGTTTTGCCAACAGAGCTATACAGGACTCTCCTTCTTGGGGCGGTGTCTGGCATCTTTCACGTAAGATCACGTCTTTGACATTCACCCCTGTATCCTTACCTACTTATTACCGCGTGTGTCAGCAGGTGCGTCTTCTCACTGCTGAGCAGTGTTTCCTTGTGCGACTAAACCGCCATCGGTTCCTCCATCCACAATCGACAGACACATGAGCTGTTACGGGTTCCTGCTGCTGCACATACAGCTGTGATGTCCGGTTCCGCGTGAGTCTTTTTTTTTTTTTTAAAGATTTTATTTATTTATTTGACAGACAGAGATCACAAGTAGGCAGAGAGGCAGACAGAGAGAGAGAGAGAGAGGAGGAAGCAGGCTCCCTGCAGAGCAGAGAGCCCGACGCGGGACTCGATCCCAGGACCCTGAGATCATGACCTGAGCCGAAGGCAGAGGCTTAACCCACTGAGCCACCCAGGCGCCCCCGCGTGAGTCTTTACACGAACATGTGCCTTCGTGTCGCTCAGAGAAAGACCGAGAGTCGAGCCGCTGGAGCAGGTCTGTGCTGAGCTGCTAAAGAAACGGCTAAGTCACCGTCCGAAGTGGCATAACTACGACACCCCCAGCTGTGTGAGGCCCCACCTGCTCTGCATTCTCCCCCGTGACAGTATGTTCCGTCTCATTCACCCTTTCTTCCTTTCACGTGCGCTGCTGTGTGGCTGAGGTTTGATGAGCATCTTTCTAATGCAGAGTTTCTCCCTTATTACTACGGACGTCTGAGGTCAAACGATTCTTCGCGTGGAGAGCTGTCCTGTTGCATTGCGGGAAATGCAGCTGCTTCCCTACATGCCACAGGCAGCCTCCAAGCCGGTGGTGACAATCACAACCGTCTCCAGACATTGCCCAAAGTCTCTGCGACAGAGAGGCCAAACGCTCCCCAGTGGAAAAGACTGCTCGTGTGACTAATGATGTAGCGCATATTTTCATGTGCTTATTTGCTATTGACATGTTTTCTTTGGCAAAGTGTTTCTGACACGCTTTGCCCACCCTTAAATTAGTTGTTTGTCTTGGTATTGTTGAGCTGTGAGAGTCCTTATGCATTCTAGATACAAGTCATTTGTTGGAGGCATGTTTGAAAATATTTCCCCCATCCTATGTCTGGCCTTCTAATTTTTATAACATTGTGTTTTGGAGAGGAAAACTTCTTAATTTTGATAAAGTCCAATTTATTACTTTCTATTATCACTTGCATTTTTAATATTCTATTTAAGAAAAATTGCCAGATTAAATGTAAGTAAAGTTTTCCCTTGGAAGTTTTATGGTTGTATCTATTATATTTAGGTGTATGATTAATTTTGAGTTAATTTTGTATGTGGTATGAGGTAAGGTGGAGCTCTACTTCTTATTTTTTTATTCTTATTTTTATTTTTTTAAAGTAGGATCCACATCCAACACGGGGCTTGAACTCAAGACTCTCAGATCAGGAGTCACATGCTCTACTGACTGAGCCAGTCAGGACTATGTAAGTGGCAATACCTTGTAAATGCAAATTATTTGTAAAGCAGGTTAATTTTTAATTGATTTTTGTATCCAGCTAACTGGATATTCCCACTTACTAGTTCTATCAGTTCTTTTATTGTAGATCGTTTAACATTTTCCACGTAGATGAACACGTCGTCTATGAATAAAGATGGTTTGATTTTTTCTCTTTTTAATCTTGATTATTTTTATTTTTCTTGACTTATTATATTACATAGAACCTCTAGTGCTGTGTTGAATAGAGGTTGGATTTTATCAGTTTGTTCTGTTGAGATAATCATGTTTCCTTTTTTATTCTATTAGCACAGTGTATTACATTGATTAGATTTTAAATATTGATCTAACTGCATTCCTAGAATAAACCCCAGTGGGTCATGGTGTGTTATAATGTTTAATATATTGCTAGATGTGATTTGTTAAAATTTCATTAAGAATTTTTGGGCCTTTGTTAGGGATGTTGGCTTGTAGTTTTATTTTCTTATAATATTTTTGTCTGCTTTTGGGACCAGGGTAATGCTGGGCTCATAAGTTGAACTGGGAAGAGTTCTCTCCTCCTTGGTTTCTGGAAGTAACTGTATAGAAGTGGTATTACTTCTTAGCTAGAAGTTTGGTAGAACTTAATCAGTCAAGCCATCAGGTCTAGAATTCCCTTTGTAGAAAAGTGTTAAAGTACAAATTCAATTTTGTAATAGATATTTGCCTATTTATGTTTATCTATTTCTTCAAGTAGATTTGATAGCTTGTCTTTGAAGAAATTTACGTATTTCATCTAAGTTGAAAAATTTACAGCATAAAATTGTTCATAATATTATTTCTTTTTAATAGGATTGGTAATGATATCTTCTTTCCTTTTTTTTTTTTTGTATTGGTAACTTGTATTTTCTCTTTTTATTTCCTGTTCAATCTGGTTTGAAGTTTATCAGTTTCATTGACCTTTCCAAAGAACCAATCTTTAATTTTATTGATTTGGCAAAAATCTTTTAGATATGATACCAAAAGTATAATCCATAAAATTAAAAAAATTTGGTAAGCTGGATTTTATTAAAATTAAAAACTTTGCCCCACAAAAGGCACTGTTAAGAGAATGAAAAGACAAGCTAGGGACTTGAAGTAACATTTATAAATCATGTATGTGGTAGAAGACTTATATCCAGAGTATATAAGGAACTCTCAAAACTCAATAAGAATATAAACAACCCAATAAAGATGGGTAAAAGAAAGTGTCTCCCAACAGATGAATGGGTAACGATATGATATACATATATATATAATATAATAATATATTATATATATAATGAAATATTAGCCATAAAACAGAATGAAATCTTGGCGCTCCTGGGTGGCTCAGCTGTTTAGACATCTGACTCTTGATCGTGTCTAAGAGACACGAAGAAGACAGCACAAGGCAGAGTGGTGACGGACTCTGGAGGACACTGAAAGGGACTGAGCGGTCTTCATTTGTCCTGGAGATGGACATGGTCCTCACAGCCTAATAATCTACACTGTCTCCATCTGCTGAAAAAGTCAGAAGCAGAGAGCAGTGTGGGCACGCTCTAAGTCTGAGTTCAGGTCTTGATCTCAGAGTTGTAAGTTCAAGCCATGCTCTGGGCTCCAAAAAAATAAAAAATAAATAAATAAAAATGAAATCTTACCATTTATGATAACATGGATGGACCTAGAGGATACTATGTTATGAATTAAGTCAGACAGTGAAAGACAAATACTGTGTGACTTCACTTATATGTAGAATCTAAAAAAGAAAGGAACAAAACAAAACGGAAACAGACTCATAGATACAGAAGCACAGCTACTGTTGGTTACCAGAGGGGAAAGGAATGAGATAGTAAAAGGGATTAAGAAGTAGAAACTTCTAGTTACAAAATAAATTAAATCATGGGATGTAATTCACAGCATAGAGAATATAGTTATAATATTGTAGTAACTTTGTATGGTAGCACACTAAACTTATCCCAGGGATCATTTTAGAATGTATAAAAACATAGAATCAGTAGGATATACACCTAAAACTAGTAGGATATTGTATGCCAATTGTACTTCAATTATAAAAAGAAATACTTATACCTTCTAAATAAACTTTCTAACAGAAATGTTTCTAAGCCTTGAAAGAAATCTAACAAGGCCTAATGGATAATATAGTCTCGTCAATCTAGCTACGTGACCTTAGTGAGATGAAGATGTGTGACCTCATGTTTTTCCTCTGCAAAATAGGAATACTAATACTACCTTGGAATGCTGTAAAACTTAGAGTTTGTGCATATTAATTAGCACTGGTATATGTCACCTGTCTGGCATAGGTCCAGGTTCATAGTAAGTATTCAATCGGTGGGAGCCATCAGGAGCTTCCTATGCTCCTCATCACTGTGATTCCTTTATCTGCATACGCCTCCCTCATGAGACAACTGGCTCCTCTTCCTCACAGGTAGATCCCATGCCTTTAAATTAATTTCTGTGTCCTTATCCCCACTCCAAATAAATAACAAAGTCTTTGAAAAGAAACAAAACTTACTCTTAATTTTTAAAAAGATGTATTTGAGAGAAAGAGACTGAATTTTAAGTCACAGAATAGAATAAATATCCATGAATCAATACTGATATAAAAAACTGATTAAATAGTAAATAAGTGGGTGCCTGGTGGCTCAGTCAGTTAAGTGTCTGCCTTCAGCTCAGGTGATGATCTCAGGCCCCGGGATGGAGGCCTGCATCAGGCTCTCTGCTCAGTGGGGGGCTGCTTCTCCTTCTCTCTCTGCCCTCCCCCTGCTTGTTCTCTCTCTTGCTCTCTCTCAAATAAATAAATGCAAAGAATAGAGTAAACATCCATGAGGCAATACTGATATAAATAATTGATTAAATAAGTAATTAAGGGGAGAAGAAGGGAAGATTTTTCTCTACAAAAGAATTCCGGTTAATAAATGTATAAGTAATAAGGACACTGTAAAATGTCCATTAGAGCATCACAGTAATAATAGCTTCCAGCGAGAACCACCGACGAATGTTAAATTAGTGGATAAAGGTTGGAGGGAAACGGCATATATATACAAAGTATCAGTGTGTCCTTCCAGACGCTGTTAATCAGAAAGGGAACGAGCGGGACTTGACAGTGGAGAAATCTAGTAGACATGACCTTTCTCAAGGGATCAAAACTAACACTACAAGTAATGGGACATGGGAAGTGTGTGCGCCTGTGTGCTGAGAGAAGGGCGCGCACCTCAAGGACATTCTTCCCACAAAGATTCAGCCTCACTCTAGCCACGAGAAGGTATCAGTAAAACGACATGGAGCCATTCTACTAACCACCGACTAGTATCTGAGGACGCGTAGCGAGGTTCCAGAAAGGGACGGGGAAGACTAAGGAGCAGTCACAGATCGAAGGAGAAACTAGAGAGACACAAGTGTTGGGTGAAATCCTGGATCAGACCCTGAAACAGAAAAAGGATGTTGGCGGAAAGACTGGTGAGACGCCACTGGGATCTGTATCCGGGTTTAGCAAGGCCAGCGTCTGCGGTTCGATCGTTTACTGTGACTGCAGGATGTGACTGACACGCAGGAAGCTGGGTGACGGACCTCTCTGCTCTATCTTCACAACTTCTCTGTAAGTAATAACTTATCTCAAAATAAAAGATGAAAAAAAGAGAAGACTGAAAATACCAAGTCAGGGCAAGGATGTGGAACAAGGAAGGAATATAAATACAGCCCCCTTGGGAATTTGTTTGGTGCTAATGAAGGTGAAATCCTGCACACCCTACGGTTTAGCAGTTATACTCCTAGGTATGTAGGATAGAAATTCATCCATATGTGCACCAAAAGACAGGAATGGTCACAGCAGCATTATTGTAATTGCCAAGGAATATAAATAATCCAAATGCCCATCAGCAGAAGAAAACAAAACGTGTCCTCATATGTCGGAAGTGAAATAAGTAGACACACAATGTAATCTTGAGCAAAAGAAATCAAGTATAAAAGGCTATATACTTTTAATTCCTTTTATATAAAGCTTAAAAACAGGAAAAACTAATGTATACTAAGTCTGAAACTAAAGAGTTTACAAACCAGAATGATGGTTACCTTTGGGGAGAAGGGAGGAGTAGTAACTTGTAAGGGTCAGAAGGGAATCTTTCGGGGGACTGGTCATATTCAGTTTCTTGGTATTGTGATGATGACACAGTGTTGTTATTAAATTTATTATAACTTTGAATTTTACCCTTTGATTTGTATACTGTCCTACATATCATACTTTCAGAAAAAGATGAAGAAGCAAGTATATTGTTAAAAATTACACAACTATGATGCATATTGAGTGCCTTCATTTGTACTGAAGAGATTTGCAAGACTGGAGACAGGGAAACCAATCTGGACACCTTTTCATGCACTGTAGGGACGGGTAAAATGGAATAGCTTCGGAAATGCCAAGGAGATAAAATTGTCAAGATTTAGTGTTTGAAGGTGGCTAAGAATTTGGAAATTTGAGGTCGCCTGGGTGGCTCAGTGGGTTAAAGCCTCTGCCTTCGGCTCAGGTCATGATCCCAGGGTCCTGGGATCCAGCCCCACGTCGGGTTCTCTGCTCAGTGGGGAGCCTGCTTCCTCCTCTTTTTCTCTCTGCCTGCCTCTCTGCCTACTTGTGATCTCTGTCTGTCAAATAAATAAATAAAATATTAAAAAAAAAGAATTTGGAAATTTGGGCACCAAGCCATAAAAAGCTAATGAATTTTTTGTTTTTGTTTTTTTTTAAAGATTTTAATTATTTATGAGAGAGAGAGAGCACAAGAGGAGGGAGTGTCAGAGGAAGAAGCAGACTCCGCACTTAGCAGGGAGCACACTGTGGGGCTTGATCCTGGGACGCCAGGATCATGACCTGAGCCCAAGACAGACGCCTAACTGACCAAGCCACCCAGGTGCCCCTGAATTATTCTAAATAGGGGAGGAACATGGTGGAAGTGATATTTCTGAAAAGAGTCTGTGTGCCACTCGCAGCATATGCTACCTTCTGTTATAAGCAACCTATTTATAACCATGCCTCAGCCAGTAAGTAAACCACAGGACCTGATTCCATACTTCCTTATATATCCAGGGCGTAACTCCACGCCACACTTCCGTTGACTTATTGTCATCTAAGAAACAGTACGATGATGAGATGGTACTAGACAAGAAAACATTTTAGAAAGTATGTGAAGAAAATTACGTTAAAACTCTTACTCTTGGGGCAACTGGGTGGCTCAGTTGTTGAGCGTCTGTCTTGGGCTCAGGTCATGATCCCAGGCTCCTGGGATCGAGCCCGCATCGGGCTCCCTGCTCCGTGGGAATCCTGCTTCTCCCTCCCACTGCCCCTGCTTGTGTTCCCTCTCTCACTGTCTCTTTCTCTGTCAAATAAATAACAAAGTCTTTGAAAAGAAACAAAACTTACTCTTAATTTTTAAAACTCTTATTACATTAAAAACTCTTATTTACAAGAAATATATAAAGAGATATATTTTTTTTAAGGATTTTATTTATTTGACACAGAGAGAGTGAGCACAAGCAGGGGGAGCAGCAGGCAGAGGCAGAGGGAGAAGCAGGCTCCCCGTGAGCAAGGAGCCCATGGGGGGTCAATCCCCAGATGCCAGGGATCATGAGCTGAGCCCAAGGCAGCTTCTTAGTGGCTGAGCCAGGCAGGACCCCACGCAGCGATATGTCAGTGACCTAGTGAAGAACTATCTACTGCGCAGTGCTAGCTCGTCTTACTGTCTGTGGTGAAGCACGAGGGACACTCAGAGTAAAAAAAAAAAAAGAAAAAGTAATGACACAAGGGAACAACTAACTCTTGGCCATCATGAATATTTATAATTGTTTTGTCAACGTGATCCTATTTTCAGATATGCCTGTAGAAAGACTGAAGGGAGACGGCAGGATTATTATCTACAGATTGAGCACCGGGCCGGCCAGCTTCAGAGGTGCCAGCGCAAAGACCCCAGCGTGGAGGATGTCTCGGAGCCTCCTTCCTTCCGATTTACATTTCACGCCTGCTTTTGAGTCGAGTGTAAGTCGCACTTTCTCCACGAAGCCGATGCCACCGAAAGAAGGCCGGCTGGTGGCGGGAGCGAGAAGATACGAGCTCGCGACTCTTGTCACCTGGCATTTAGCCATCTATTCAACAAATACTCATCAGGTCTCTCTCCGCGTGCTTCCATGTCATCCGGGCCGAGGCAATCAGCCTCAAGGGCGCAGGGTCAATCTCCCTCACCTTTCCGGCGAGGCACACAAGCCAGGTCAAGGTCAGGCTCAGCGGCGAGTGACAGTGAATGGCATGGGGCGGGGGGGGGGGGGGGGGGGGGCTGCTGGCTGCGTCTGGTGTCTGTCCTGTCTACCTCCCGTGGTGACGGAACCTGTGCCTGCGCACGGGCCACTTTGGACCGCGGCCGCCGCCTTCCTTGCGCTGGGAGCGGCCGGAGGCAGCGCTCTGCCCCCGGAATCCAGGCGTGAGGAATGAGCAACTTCTGGTCGTGTCCCTGAGAGAAGGAACATGCCTTCTCTTTCCCCGTCCCACAGGTGACGGTGGCAAAGCCAGGTTGGGTTTTGAGACGGAAATTTTATTGAAAGTGACAGAACAGTGAGGTCAGAGGAGCATAAATCTGGTGCCCAGCACCCCCGAGCCTCCCAGGGCGGAACCCTGCATGTGGGGGAGAAACAGGTTTATCTTGCTTCAAGCACCGCATGTGAGCAGTTACGTGCGCACGAGTGCAAGTGATACGAATCTCGAACACGACAAGCTGTCCCTGTCTGTACGGAGCTCGCGGCCCAGCGTGAAACTGTCTGGTGGGCGCCAGGGGAGAGCTGGCCCCCCGGGCGTGTCGCCCTTGAGGGACAGCCTGGTCTACAGGGACATCCTGTTTTATGTGGCATGGGAAGGAAGCCGGGTGATGTGCTGTCTGCTCAATCGTGCTTTGGAAAAGCTCTTCTCAGGCGCCTGTGGGGCTCAGTCGGTAAGTGTCTGCCTTCGGCTCAGGTCCTGATGCCAGGGTCCTGGGATCCAGTCCCGCCTCAGGCTCCTGCTCACTGGGGAGTCGGCTTCTCCTTCCATCCTTCCCCCATTCATGATCTTTCTCTCTCTCTCAAATAAATAAAATCTTTAAAAAACCCCATTCTTCTCTAGGCTTCAGTGACAACACCTTCCTGACATTCCTCCTTCCGTCTGTTATTCCTGACCCAATAACAGACGAGCCACATGTGGCTTTACGTGGCCAAAAGGACTCTCATGCCACCTCCCATACCAGCTGGTGACGGTTGGCCTTCCCCGGGACTCTGGTATCTTCTCTCCCCCGGTGGTCCCCTTCGTTCCCCTCTGCCCGCCGGCCTCCCGGGGCCACCTGCGCGTCTCACGGTCCTCTCAGGCGGATGATGCCCAAACGTGAGCTCTTCTTTCTCCCTCCAGCCTGCACCTCCCACAGGCTTCTCCCTTTCAGTGATGGTTACCTGCATCCAGCCGGCTCGTGCCTCCTCAGCTCACTGCCTCCTTCCCGCGGCCACCCACACCCAACAGATCACGGAGCGAGCGGGTGTCTCCAAACCCTCAGCTCCCCCCACTTCTCTCCGGCCCCACTGCTGCCACGGCTCCGCGCCCCTGTGAACATCTCTGCTCCCGGACGGGGCTTTCCAAGGGAGCCTCACCCCCTCCTTCTCCCTCTGCGCCAGTCTCCACGCAGCGGCCACGGCCGTCCTCTAAAGGCACCAGTTGCACTGCTTCAGCGTCCTTCTGGGGACCATACCCAGTGTCATGGAATCCCAAATGCCTAACATGAGCCTCCGGCCGACTTACCCAATCTCATCTCTCGACAGTCACCCTTCGCTGCCCATAGCTCAGCTCCTTTTGGCCTCACAGCTGCCCCCGCTGGGGGGAATGGGGTGGCCCAAGCTTTTCTGGGCCATCGCCCACTTACTGCCTCCAAGGCCCTCTGCACCCTCCAATCTAACTTAGGCCCCTCCATCTCTCTAGAGCTCTTTGGTTCCCCCCTGAAGACTGCTGTTCGTTCCCCAAACCCACTCACCCGGTTCTCCTGCTGTGACTGAACTGGGCTGGGCGTACAGCTGCTCAGTCGAACTGTCTTCCTCCTTTGCATCCAGACGTAGACATGGGACCGTTTTAGCCAAGGGGATGTGAGTGGACGTGCTGCGTACGAACTAGGACTTCCCTTTAGGTAACTGGGCATGTACGTCCCCAGCCCATATACTGGAACTGGTGGGGTCTGAAGTGTTCATCTGGGACCAGAACTGGAATCCATGTGTTGTACGGCTGGTGGGACCCAATAACAGACGAGCCACATGTGGCTTTACGTGGCCAAAAGGACTCTGCAGATGTGGTTAGGTTAAGGCTCTCCAGAGGAGAAGATCATCCCGGATCATCAGGATGAGCCCAGGGTCACCACCAGGGTCACCACCAGGGTCCTTACAAGGAGCGCTGAGCCAGAAAGGCAAGAAGCAAACCGAAGCGGCAGGGAGATCGGTGCCCTCCGAAGCTGCGGGAAGGGGCTGTGAGCCAGGGACGAGGGAGAGGCCCCCAGAAGGGGGAGAGATGAGGGGTTTCTCTCCTCAACGGCAGATGCAAGATAGTTGCAGATGCCCGGATTTTAGTCTAACGACGCCCATTGTGGACTTCAGACTTCTGGGTAGTAAGTTTGTGTTGTTTTGATCTGCCAAGTGTACAGCAACTTGGTGTAACGGCCAAGAGAAGCTGATGGGGGCACAGGGAAGGGCATCAACTCGGTGCACGACCCCCTGGGAACCC
This sequence comes from Mustela erminea, assembly GCF_009829155.1. Classification (NCBI taxonomy): domain Eukaryota; kingdom Metazoa; phylum Chordata; class Mammalia; order Carnivora; family Mustelidae; genus Mustela; species Mustela erminea. The sequence goes on from NC_045621.1 coordinate 3,118,357, forward strand.
AGAAGGAAGGCCCAGTGGCGGAGACGCGGAAGGTGAGGAAGGGCCGGTGCAAGCCTCAGGGCTTGAGATGACCGACTGGATGACGGCTCTTATGCAGGCGGCACTAGAGGGGGACATGGCCCCGAGACAGGGATTTGGAGGAATCCTCAGCATTCTGTGACTGCGCGAAGGGACGAGGTGAGCAGGCACAGAAACCACGCGCGAGAAGAGAAGGGCCTAGAACAAGAGGCAAGTGGAGCACAGAAAGGAGCAGAGGAGGACGCGAGCGTCAGCCCAGCAGCCCCACCCACCGGGAGACACCCGAGCCCCGAGCGCGCGCGTGAAACTGCGGACAGCACCAAACCCTACAACAGGACAACACACAATTAGGATGAAGTTTAATTCGTGAACTAGGCGGGGCTGAGAGCTCTCCCACACTGACCAGCACTAACACAGAGTGATCGCGACGATAGCACCGTACGAAGGTCACGGGAGCGTGGTTTCTCCTCCAAAATACCGCATTGCATGGTACTGGCCCTTCTTCTTGTGATGACGGGAGACGAGGAAACGTCTCGGGACGAGACGCGGCGAGGGGACAGCCCGGCCCGGGACGTAGCTCAGGCTCCCAGGAAGGAGAAGCCTCGGCTTCCAGACCTCGGGTGGCCTCCGCAGCGGACACTCGGGGGAGCAACGCTGCCGCCGCTAAGGGGGGACTGCTGTGCCCAGCGTCGCTAGCGGGTGGACGGAGAAAAGCACCTGACACCGTGTGCATAGGAGGAAACTCCTCGGCCCTCCGCATGGGAGCAGAGATGTTTCCCAGAGTCTCCGACCCAGGAGGAAGGGCCGGCCCCGACCCAGAGCCCTGACGCTAGACGACGCTGGCTTGAGCGCGGACGCTTCCCCTGAGCCGCGCGATGTCCGCCAGGTCACTTAACCTTGCTGCGCGCCGGGTTCCTGGCCGTGACCCGGGAGCGGAGCCGCAGCTCCTGGCGGCTGCCCGCGGGGAGAACGGAGCGAACGCGCGAGCGCCCGAAGGCCCGGCCGGGGAGTCCTACGAGCGTTGCCATTACACGTGCTGGTCTGTCTCGGTATTTTAGAACAATAAAGTCTGCCAAAGGCCATGAGGGCAACAAGCGCTCTACGGAGGAAATACAGACCCGCGGGGGAGCGGGCAGTGGGAGGGCGGCGCGGGCCGCGCGGAGGACGGGCCGGAGGTCCGGGCGTGCAGCGGCCGCGCTCGGGGCGCCAGCACTCAGGGAGCGCACGAGGCACTGCGCGTTAGGATCCTAAAACGGCTGAAGGGTTCACCTGGCTACTCGCCGGTGACCCTGCGCAGCCCCCATTTGTTCTTCTCCTGGGAAACGCGTAGGAAACGCGCAGCTGCCGCTCGGCCTGACCGCTGAGCGGGACGAGGAGCCGGGGGTGCTCGTGCCCGCGTCCCGGCAGACGGTGCCTGCCTGGGCTCCGGTACCCGCAGCGCCTGCCGGCCGAGCCCCCTGGTTCCGCCTCGGTTCTGGCCCTTGTCCCCACACCAGCACCACGCGGAAGGCGGAGTCACGGAGAGGGGCAGAGGGCGAGGCCCGGGCTGGACTCGTGTTTCAGCAGCGACGGCCCGCGCGCACCCGGCCCACGTGCGTCCGTCTCCGCGCTCTTCCCGCCCGCCGCCTGCCGCGTACTGCGCGCTCATTCGAACCGCACGTGACTCAGCCTCTGCGCCCCTGCCTCTCTGCGGCGACCTCTGGGACAGCCTGCCGGGCAGGGCGGTGGGACGCTCACAGCACACCCACCTCAGGGCGGCAGGGAGCGGCCGACCAGTTCTCTTTGGTGCACGTGCGCCTCTTCTCCCTCGTAAAAGGCGAGGCGCGGCCAGGAAACGTTCCCGCCCTAACGCGGCCAATGAAAACAACATGCTCTGCTGTGCTGACCCCTGAGGCCACCCTGTCCTTTCCGCAACAGAAACACCAGCGCAAATCTCTGGGTAAGTCGGCTTCACTGTCCCCATGAGGCCACCCCCGAGCCGCTGCGGTCTAAGAGCTGCCCTTTCTTCCTCCAGTTTCTCGCTGGTCTCCATCCCTCCTCATACACGCAGGAGAGAATCGGAGCCATGGCAGACCACGTTTTTTTTTTTTAAAAGATTCCTTCTTTAAGAGCCAGCCGGACAGAAAAGAATGATATTCTGTTATCATCGCTACCAGCTGGGTACCTTGTGAGCTGTCCGTTCCAATGAGGCAGTAGGAGGTCACACTAGGCCAAAATGTCTCCTTCTCCAACAACCCACCTTCGTCTCCTGCAGCATTTACTGCCTTCAATCGTTTCTGCTTTTCCGCAGAAGTATTGCAACTGGATTTGGCCTGAAGCTAATGTAGTCCAAGCTTCTGGGACCCTTCCTGGCCTCCAGGACTTTGCATTTGTAATTTGGTTAATTTTTCCTCAAGAGGGACCTCAAATTCTAAGGCTTCGGGGCCTGTGGAATTCTCATCAATATGATTTCATGGCTAAGAGCCTTAAATCCTGGAAATAAAAGACTTCCCTTCCTTTTATTATTTAGTAATTTGGGGTAGGTCACTTTAAGCTTCAGCCTCGGTTTTATAGTTGCGGAGCGGGAATATGATCTGTATCTTTAGGATTACGGTAACGTTAGATGCCCGGAAGCAGTTTCTCATACATAAGAAACGTTCCTAAATGTTGGCTGTCATCATTGTTGTTGTTGTCGCCTGAACAGGACCGTAAGCTCCCCGAGAGCAGGGTGCGGCACCCTGGAGCCCATCACAGGCTGGTGGCCGAGGGATGCGGCCTTCCAGCGCCGGCGCCCGCGTCCCCACCTTCTCACCGCGTCTAACCAGAAATGCAACTTTGGTTACGTTCTCCGTGCGACACACACGGTTACCTCCTCGGCGACGCGCCGGACACTCAGTGGCCCCTTCCCACCTGGAGAGGCTGAAGTAGCTCCGCTGCGTCCCTGCCCGGTGAGTCCCGGAACCCGCTGTGCGCCGGGCGCGCCGACCCCTTCCCTCCCCGGGGTCGGCCGGGGCCAAGGTCGGGCGCGCGGCGCCGAGAGCTCGGGCGTGCGTCAGCGCGTGTTTGCGCCTCACGAGCGCCCGGCGAGCGGCGGCGATGCTGCTTCCCGGTCGGCGACCATCTCCGCCCGCCGGTCCGCGCGGGAGCCGGGTGCGGGGACGGAGCCGCCCGCGCCCTCCCCTCCGCCGCGCGCTGCGCCCGCAGGCCGGGGCCGGGGGTCCCCCGGGGCGCGGGGCGGGCGGGAGGCCGGGAGGAGCGGCCCCGACGCATCCGCCGGCGCCGCAGGAGGCGGAGCGCTGCACCTGGCGGCGGGTTCTCGGGCCTGACGCGGGTCCGGCCGGCCGCGAGCTGCGCGCCCCGGGCCGCGGGGAAGGAAGCCGGAGTCCGCGCCGGCGCTGCGCCCGGCTGGCCGCTGCGGGTCGCCCCTCCGCACGCGCCCCTCGGCCGCGCCCCGCCCGCCGCAGCCCCCGAGCAACCCCCGCCCGCCCGCGATGGCGCGCGCCGCCCCGACAGCCGCCGCCCCGGCGCCCCGAGCCGCCGCCCCGCGCCGGGGGGAGAAGGCCCCCAGCGTCCCGCGCCTCTGAGCGCCGGCGCCGCCCGCAGCAGGTGAGTCCGGGCGCCGCGCGGGGAGGGGGCGCTCGGCCGGGGAGGGGGACGCGGCAGCCCCGCGGGAGCTTCCCCCGCGGGGGCGGCCGGCTCGGAGGGCGGGGGCTCCCCTGCCGCGCGCGCACCTGCTGCGGGGGGTCTCGGAGGCGCGGCTCCGGGCGGGCGGGCGGGCGTGGGCGGCTCTGCTCCCGGCTCGCCCGCCCTCCCCCCTCCCTCCCCACCCCCTGGCATCTGGGTCGCTTGTTGTCATCCTCATGGGGCGCTAGGGGGGCTGCGACGGGCACCCCGGGCCCGGGCGCGGGCGGCACTTCCGCAAACGTAACTGCGGCAGGAAAACAAAGGCGCTGGCGGAGGGGCCCCGCCCGGCGCCGGCAGCTGCGGGGGAGCGGGCGCGGGTGCGGGGACAGGGCCGGGCCCCCAGTGCAGGCCCTTCTCCGCGCTCGCCTGGCGCCCTCGCGGGCAACACCCTCTGGGAAGGGGGAGCGAGAGTCTCGGGACAGACCCAGTGACAGGCCCGGGACCGCCTGTGCGCGGGGAGGACTGCCGGCGCCGGATCCCGCAGGTGAATAAACAGGAAAACTGCCTCCACCCTCAGCCCCGGGCCGCCTGGGCCTCCCTGCTTAACCGAATCCTGCTGTGCTCTGACATGTCCCCAGAGCCCTTTGCGGATACTAATGGGGGCTACCCGCCTTTGGGGGTCCTAGTTATTCCCCACCCCCCTGTAATTTTAAGTGGGAAGGTGAAAAATTGGAAACGCAACTTACGCCTCATTTCTCTTCCTCGGAGACAGACGGATTAATTCCGCTTACAGCAGGAACACGGTGCATTTTGCTTCTCCCACACACATTCAGGACCACAGGCATTTCCTTTTCGACCAAAAATATTTAATAAACACCGTACAGAGCTCCTGGAACAGATAAAACCTCGCCTGATAGCTGTAGGAAAGAACCTTAAAGTGTTGAGGTTCTGGTAACAATTGCTGTCTAGATGCGCGCGTCCTTGGGTATGTCACATCTGCCCCAGCCTCAGTTTCCTCGCATGTAAAAGGAGACGGTTGGATAGTACGGTGGCCGGGTTTCCCCTTCGCTGTTCTAGAAGTTAAGGATTTTGTGGAAATCTAACCTCTTCAATATAGAGGACTACAAGGGGTGGGGGAGACAGACAGTGGGCCGACAGAGCTGTATTTAGTAGACTTCTGGGGTCGCAGAGCATCCGTTCCCCAGGGACAGGGAGAGCTGGCCCGCTGAAGGCGGGTGCATCATTGATGGCCTCGCTGAGTAAAGGGAAGGGCAGGAACCCTAGTCATTGTTAAGACTGGCTTTTGACACCTTGAGCAGCCGGCCATGAGCAGACATCAAGACATTCTCGGTTATTTCGGTAGCCAGATGGCCTGTGTTTATCACAGGTTGGAAGTAGAATTTAGGATTGCTTAAGAGCAGGCTGGGACGTTGCTGTTGAGCCCAGAGCAAGACACGCAGTGAGTAGGAGAGAGGATCACGTTTCCATAATGCATTAAAGCTACTAAGCATGTTCCAGTAATTTATTTCTAAGGCCCTTTGTGTTTCTGTATGGATGAGGCCAACTAAACCGTAAGGTAGGACAGCAGCAAGGTTTGCACGTTCGCTGGAAGGAGGCCCGGGACCCCCTCGTCTGCCTGGAGTGCCGACAGTAAGAAGGCACTTTCTGAGCACGTACTATGTCCAAAACACCATCTTACACGCTTAATTTCTCAGTCTCTGTGAGAGAAGTCTTTTCCCCAGCACTGAAAATGATGAAAAGGAAGCAGAGAAGAGTTAAAGAATTTACACAGACCACATCATCAGTGAGAGTTAGATGGGACCCCATGTCTCTGGCTCCAAAGCCTAGGAAATTTCCACACGGTGTTCCTCCTTATTCAGGACCCCTTGGGCCTCACTACCCAGGCAGATTCCCTCCTCCACTTTTTGACTTTGATAGTTGACTTTGACCTTTCAGGGTCCATATACTCCATATGTTCATATCCATGACAGATGATCTGTAATGTGCATTGCACGCACATTCATGCATATATACCTATTTGTTCTCACCATTTTTAGGTTGAAGGCAAGTGTGAGAAAAATGAAAATAACCAAAGATATATTTAGTACTAGGCCAACAGGTTTTTTTGGCTTTCTTTTTTTGATATCCAGGAAATCTTGATTTAGCAAGTTGTCAGTGAAAGGGAGATCTGCAATAAATGTAAATATGTCTGTTAGCCACCTTGACGCATTGTCTTGGGAAAAGTCAAGACATAGTAAGTGGAAAGAGGAAACCGAAAAAGATATTTAGATGCATGTACTTAAACATGCACGCAGGCCCTTGTACAGCTCGTTGCCCTGAAACCGTTGACATCGACGGCGTGAAGGGAGCAGGGTGGGCTGCGGTGGAAAGAGAATGCTTTTACTTTTTTCCTCATGAAGTTATGTTTGGACTGTTTTTTAAGGGTCTGCCTTAGCCTGATTTGTTGCCCTCAATCCCAAATGACACATTTATGTAGTCATTAGCCCTGTTGTTGATTTCAGTAACATTTCTTTCCTAGCTGCTTGTCCCTCTCTATATTTAGAAGACAGTTATTTGCTATTCTGTAAAATGGCACTGTCTTAATTTAGATGACCAGGGAGCTTTAGGAAACTCTCAGAGTCCTTTGTTAAGGCAATGATTTCCTGGTATAGAGCCCCAAGGAGAAAACCAAACCCAAACAAAATAACCTAACTGTGAAACACCTATACCTCGAGCCTGTATATCAGTATGTATTTGCTATAGATGCTGCAACTCCTCTTGCTAGTTTCTGGGTCTAAGTAGGTCCCAAGCAGACCCACAACCCTACCTCCGCACCGACAAAAACCACGCAGAGTGTTGTATTAAAAGTAGCCTCCATCTGCCTTGGTCCAAGGTAATGTAAATGCGGCTGAGTGGAGGAAGTGCAGAGGGGTGTCTGAGGCTTGGAAATGTGAATGAGAACACTGGATTACCCTAGGACCTGGCGGTCCTGCTGCATTTGAGGCTGGGGGAGGGTGGGACAGATGGAATGAAACGTAGGCTCAGAGCAAAACCCGTATCCCAGAGGTAAGAAAAGGGATTGGGTAAAGGAGGGCTGAGACACCTTTTTTGACATTTGTTCTCATGTGTTTGGGAAGGGAAGACAAATCCAGGGAACATGTCACAAATAGGAAACAGGAAAGTCCAACTTTTAATAAAACTCAGGGGAAATCTTTTGATCTGAGACTAAGAGTGGGACTGGGGGAGAGTGGGAGTCTGGCCCTCATGAGTCAGCAGTGGCCAGAGGAGCTGTGCTGTGGCTTTGTGGAGGATAAAAGGAGAACTAGAAAGGGGAACTGGTGTTGTCTCAACAAGCCTGATTTATAGGTTAATCGTGCCAAGGGAAAGTGAGTAAGGAGCCTGGGGTGGTGGTGAGCTGCCTGTGTGGCTATGGAGAGAGACCTCTGCTGCCCAAACAGGGGCCCTCTGCCCTCCTCACGACGCCTCAGAGTGGGCCCTGCCGCCCGTGGGGTGCTAAGCCGTAGCAACGTCTGGAATCCAGAACAGTGGAGGAGCGGGTCCCTGGGAGCCGTGTGGCAAATTCCTGTCTCGTAACTGCATTAGGTACTTTTAGGGACCAGATTGAGAGAACACGCTTGGGCCCAAGGTAAACAAGGTGTCTCTCAACAGAGTGAAGTCTGGAGCCCTTACCCTAAGCATTAAGCAGAACCATACAAAGGGACACGCACACCGTCCACGATTTAACAGGATGCACTGTTCTGGTCCAGCACAGTCAAGCTTGTGTGTGTGGCTGACAGGGAGCTAACAGGGAGAACCTTCTTGATTCTGTTTCAGAATAAGTTCTGTGGAGCTGGGTTTAAAGAACCAGTGAAACTCAGATTCACCTTTATGAGGGAGTTTGAATAAAAGATTTTATTGTTATGCTTTCAAGGGGTAAAAATGACACACGTTTTAACTTACTGTATAATCAGGTTCCTTATGTTTTGAAGGCATGACATCTTTTAAAAATTATTTTTTATTGAGGTATAGTTAACATACAATGTTACATTAGTTTCAGGTGCATAACATAGTGATTTAACACGTCTATAGTTACACAGTGGTTACTACAATAAGTACTAGTTACCATGTGTCACCCCACAAAGTTGTTGCAATATTACTGACTGTACTCCCCATGCTGTACTTTTCATCCCCTAATTTCACAGGAATTTATACCTCCCAATCCCTAACCCTTCAACATGCCTCCCCTGTGGCAACCACCAGTTCTCCGTGCATATAAGTCTGATTCTATTTTTTTGTTTATTCCTTCCTTTTGTGTTTTAGATGCCACATGTAAGTGAAATCATATGGTATGTGTCTTCTTGTCGGGCTTACTGCACTTAGCATAATACCCTCTGGGTCCATTCATGTTGTCGCGAATGGCAAGATTTCATTCTTTTCTTGTGGCTGAGTAATGGTCCGTTGTGTGTATGGACACCACCTCTTCCTCATCTGCTCATCAGGCATTGGACACGCGGTCACTTCTGCAATTTGGCTGTTGTAGGTAATGCTGCAGTAAACAGATGTGTTTATCTTTTCGAATCTGGTTTTCATTTTCTTTGGGTAAACACCAAACAATGGAATTACTGGATCCTGTGGTAATTCCATTTTAAATTTTTTGAGGAATCTCTGTAGTGTTTTTCATAGTGTCTGCACCAATTTATAGCTCATCAGCAGTGCACAGGGGCTCTCTCGCTATCGTGAAGATACACAGCACTTTAAGGGTATCTCAAAGCCCTTGTAACGGGCCTTTCATTTGTCTCTCCAAGTAAGTGGGATCAGCCCAAGGAAAAGCAGACTTCAATTTAGCAACTCCCTGTGACTTTTCAAGAGCTCCAGGATCAAGGGTGTCCTGATTGTAACTCAAATGCCCTGTTTTTTTTAATTTTTTTAAAAAGATTTTATTTATTTATTTGAGAGAGAGAGCATGAGCAGGGGCAGGGGCAGAGTGAGAGAGGAGCAGGCTCCCCGCTGAGCAGGAGGCTCAGCCCCAGGCTGGATCTCAGGACACTGGAATCATGACCTGAGCTGAAGGCAGAGTCTTACCATTAATGGACTGAGCCACCCAGGCGCCCCATCAAATTCCTCGGTTTTAAAATAATGCCTCTTCTGTATTTTATTTTATTTTTTTCTTAAAGATTTTATTTATTTATTTTACAGACAGAGATCCCAAGTAGGCAGAGAGGTAGGCAGAGAGAGAGGAGGAAGCAGGCTCCCCGCTGAGCAGAGAGCCCGATGTGGGGCTCGATCCCAGGACCCTGAGATCATGACCTGAGCCGAAGGCAGTGGCTTAACTCACTGAGCCACCCAGGTGCCCCCTCTTCTGTATTTTAAAAGTGATAAATGCTCATTGAAGGAAAATCCAGCAAAGTAAAAGAAAAAATTGAAGTAACGCCTGACTTCTCAGAGATAGCCCTACTGGCATGTTGTTATTATTATCCTCAGGTTTTTTGCCAAACATACTTCATATGAAGTACACAAACTTGCAGGTAGAACTCTTGCAGTACACGGGGGTTTGTGTCCTGCCCCTTCTCACTTAGTGCGATGCAGAGTAGATCGTGAGCGTTTCTCCGTATTCTGTTAACGCCAGTCTGTTGAGTTCTGTTCTGCTCTCGTTGGATGTACCACACTTCATTTAACTTTATTTAACTGCTCCTGTCCCTGACTGCGTCCTGTACTTCAGTTTGGTTATTATGAAAAGTGCTGAAATAAACATCCTTATACTTAAATTGTTGCATTCTAGAAAGGTTTTGCCCTTCTCAGTTAACGAGGTCAGCACTGAATATTTTCATTTTCAAAAGCATTGGTGTGGCGTGTGTGTATTTGTACTTTAATGGGCTCGGCGATCAGTCTTTTTCTGAGAGAAACTGATAGCTTATGTTAGCTGTCTATCGGAGTTCTAACAGCACCAGAAACAAGTTAGGTTACATATACTGGAATGTGCGTAGGATATAAAGTATTGTTTTAGATGCTAGCATGTAGGGGATGTAAATAAAAATCAGAGACGGGAGCTCATGTGCTTAAATGTACTTTAAGTCTTGAGATCTATATTTTGATCTAAATTATAAATTCATAAAAGATGTGCCTGAGTACCTCTAAATTTCTGTTTAAAATACCTTGTCTTGGGGTGCCTGGGTGGCTCAGTGGGTTAGGCCTCTGCTTTCGGCTCAGGTCATGATCTCAGGGTCCTGGGATCGAGCCCCGAGTTGGGGGGGGCGGTCTCTGCCCAGCGGGGATCCTGCTTAGCCCCCACCTGCCTCTCTGCATACTTGTGATCTCTTTCTCTCTCTGTCAAGTAAATAAGTAGAATCTTAAAAAAAACAAAAACAAAAAAACTTATCTTATGGGTGGCTTGTACTTTCCTTAGCCTTCTTAACCTCCTCAGTGTCTTAACAGTGTTGGAACAGCCAGGTAAGAACAGCAGTCATTTACTGAACAAGCTTGCATCAAATACCCCTTATAAATATAACATCATTTTTCATCTCTATGCCCACATGCACATAAGTGCTCTAATGTAATGTTTTATTACTAGTACCTGGAGTTGTGTTTTTATTTTTCCTTATAATTCTTATTTTTCCACAATCTCTTTTCCTGTGTTCCTAGTATTTTTAGATCTTGAACCCATACTCCTATGTTAATATATTTAGAGCCAGCTTTTTTCTGAAAAGATTTGGGAAAAAAAAAGTCTGTATGTATAAAACAGATTCACTTAACAAGGTTTAAAAATAAACCAAAAAGCATTTTAATAGAGTTATAATTTGTCTTTTTTTAAGCTAATGTGTCTTCTCTATAAATTGCTCCTCAAGTGTAGCAAGCAAAGATTTATTGAGAAAAATCTTTCTCTAAAACTGTAAGCAGATCACTTCTTTCAGTATCAACCTCTTAAAAACCTTTTGTTTCATGCTTTGAAAATATAAGTCTGAGATTTTCCATGTTGGTTTCTTGGCAAAGAAACAAAGGTTGCATTTATATTCATTGAAACAGTAAATCATTTCATAATAGAGATTGATAATAGGGAGGTAAGTGTTGACTTGCTGAGGTGGCCAGGTTCCCTGTGGTCTGGGCTGGGGCTGGCCGGGTTCCACCTGCCCCCTGCGCGCCTCTCTCTCACCCTGTGCCTCTTCTGGTGCCTGGAAGCTGTGTGAAGACTCCGTTCGGTGTCAGTCGATTCTCCAGGCTCTCACATGGGAATAACAGTGCGTGTAGGGGTCCCTGTCCGAGAAAAGCGAAGAAGAATTACATTGACATTTGAAACTGAGCAGGCGGCTTCTGGGTGAATATGTGTTTAGCTTTTGGAGACTTCTGGGAAAGACTGCACGGCCCCCCAGGTGGGAACCCGTCGCCTGGAGGACCTGAGGGGCCGGGACGGCACGCCGGCCGCTGCGGCTGGAGGGGAGTGACAGGAGCGCTCTGGATGGGCCTGTCTGGGGAGACCGTAGTTGGTGTGCCAGACTGCAACACAGGATTCCCTCTGGTTTAGAAGTGATGCACTCGGGGGCTAGGCACCTGCTGGCCTGGCTGATCTCGGGATTGTAAGTTTGAGTCTTATGTTGGGCGTAGAGATTACTTGAAATAAAATCTTAAAAAAAAAAATAAATAAAAGGTAGGTACTCTGTGACACCCCCGGGGCTCCAGCCCTGCTCGCGGAGTGGCTCAAAGGGAGCCCTTGCCAGGCTCCAGCGGCTGCTGGCCGGTGAACGCGGGGACCCTCTTCCTCCTGTACTTGTGCTCAGCTTCCTCCACTGCCTTTGCTTTCTGGCTGGTGCCGGTGGCTCAGGAAGGGGCTGTGCGGGGTCCTTGTGCACAGAGCTCCCGGGGCCTGTCCCCACGGGTAAAGCAGCATGAGCTCCTGCACGTCCACTGGCTCCCCCCCGGCTCAAGCACCCACTGCTATCTGCTCCTGCTGGAGAAGCTCACGGGATCGAAGTAGCTTAAAACGAAATTCTGTTCCTGGTGTGATTTGAGCTGCTCACTGACTCCTCACGCTGGGCTTGTGAATAAAGGCGTGGAAGGAAGCCGGGTTCTGGGCCCGTTTCACGTTGGCCCTGCAAGCTCCCGGCCCAGGCCTTCACCAGGAACCCAAAGCAGACAAATAGGAATTTGCCTCCATGATGCTCGCCAAGGTCTAAGGCCACCAATTTTTTAATCATTTTTCGTGTGTCTTCCACAAAGTGAAAGTGAAAATCCATTCGGCTTACTGCTGGGCCACATTTAGGATTAAAGACTGTTTCCTCCCCCACAACCACACCCTCGAGAGATGAGAGTAACTGGTTCCTTCCTCTCTCTCAGCTGTGGAGGGGAATGCACTGGATTTCAGCTCCTGTCCCTCATGGTTATATAACTGAAATGTTCCTACAGGTGGCTCTATTCTAAATGAATAGGTATTTCTGGCCCGGAGATACCTGATGGCCATTCCAGTCCCTAAAGAACACTGTGTCCTCTTGGGAGCCGGTGTGCTGCTCCCCACCCCCGGAAGAAACTAGGCTGACGATGCAGAAATCAACAGGAATGTGAATTCACTCTTGCTTTCTCTAAAATAAATTAATAAATCTTTAAGAAAAAACGAAAAATGCTTTTTCACACATTATTTCATTTAAGCCTTGGAAACCCTCTTGGGTTTGTGTTTTGATCCCCATGTTACAGTGAGTAAAGTGAGGCTCAGAGAAGCACAGATCCGTCGAGGCTAGGAGAGCACCCGGAACTTCTCTCTGCACTTCCTAAGATTAATCTCTGTCACATTAAACTTCAGTAAAATATCCATCAGGCTCCAGTATATGCCATCAGGTGCTTGTCAAAAATAATCTTTATTGTGAGCTTAGAAGAGTAAAGGGAATATGCTTAGTACCAGATCCCTCATTCAAGTAGTTTATAATCTAGTCGGGAAGACAGGAAATACCTATAAAAACAATAAAATCATCCACAAGTCTGCCACAGCTCAGGTGTGAGAGTCATCAAAGGAGTTTCTTTTATTTCCAGATGTTAATAAAAGATTGTGTTAAATGCAATTCATAGAGACTATCTAAAGCAATTCTAGGGTCACTCGGGTCCCGGGCTTAGTCGGTTAATGATCTGCCTTTGGCGCAGGTCATGATCTCAGGTCCTGGCCCGCCTCTCCTCCTCCGGCCCTCACCGTCCCCACTGGAGCTCTCACTCTCCTTCTCTCAAATAAATAATCAAACGTTTTTTAAAAAAGTAATTCGATCAGAGCGCCTGGGTGGCTCGGGGGTTAAGCCTCTGCCTTCGGCTCAGGTCATGATCTCAGGGTCCTGGGATCGAGCCCCGCATCGGGCTCTCTGCTCAGCGGGGAGCCTGCTTCACCCTCTCTCTGTCTGCCTCTCTGCCTACTTGTGATCTCTCTCTCTCTCTCTGTCAAATAATAAAATCTTAAAAAAAAAAAAAAAAAAAAAGACCAGTACACTAATATAAAAGATCAAATGTTAGGAAATCCTTAGGGGGTTTCTGTAGTAAAATACTGCCATTCTGTTTCCCACTCTAAAGCTATAATGATCTTCATAAAATACAAACATGGCCATTGTATTCTAACTCTCCGGTTCCTCTCTGTCGCGCCCAGAATGAATAATACCAAGAAGTTCCCACCCTAGATCAGGTGCCGTAAGAGTTGCGCGTTAAGCTTTTTCATCCCGCCCCCACCACTACCCAAATGGAGAAGTATTATTAAATTCCTCATTTTGTAGATGAGGAGACTAAGAGAAGTAGCTTCCTCAAGACCACAACTAGTTGGTGACAGAGCCAGGATCCCAGTCGCTGCCAGTCTCTCATCCCCTACTCAGCCACCCCTTCGGGGCGTGTAGAAGGCCCTTCCGGATCAGGCTCCTTCGGATGCGCCTCCTCCTGTGGGCCACTCTCTCATCCTTAGAGACCTCCTCATGGCCCCTCGAGAGACGCCTGTTTCAGCTGTGCTTGCTCCTGCTTTAACAGACAGCACGGCGCCCTGTGGCTGTGGTCGCCCTCTCTTACCACTGGACTGGACAGCAAGGACTTGGTCTTCACCTTTGGAATTACTGATCACCAAACACGCATCCCATCCAGTGGTTGGTGCTAAGTTTATATTTGTTGGGTTAAAGAGCCTCTTTAACCCAGTTAAACCCACTACGTGGTAGTCTGTGTTTCCCCCTGTCACCTCTTGGTTGATTTCTAGGTCCTCTGTGATCTGTTCCTGAGTGCTCCCCTGAGGTGCCCCTCGGCCCCAGCATCAGCATTTTCAGGCGCTCCTGTGGTCTCTTCTTTTCCTCTATCGTGGAATAGTTTTCCCATTCATCATTGCCCAAGGCAAACCCTACACATCTTTTGGGGTTCAAGTTAAGTCCTTCATTTTCTTGACAACATCTGTGTGAAGTTCGGGCTCTCTGCTCTGCTCGAAGCTCCAGAAGCACCGCATTGTCTGTGACTTTTCCCGTTACTCTGTGCTCTGTAGCTTCCGTTATTCTTGTCACTTGCCATTTAAATCCTCGTGTTTTGCGGTCATCTTGTCAACTGTAAAGCAAGCCTTTGAGGCCCAAGACCATGTTTTGGACGTCCCTGTCCAGTAGCCGCACGGTACCTTAAGACACAGCCCCGCACAAGCTGTCTGGTGTGAGCGTGAGCTCGGCTCCCGGCTCCCTGCGCCCTGCTCGCTCGGCTCCCGGCTCCCAGCTCCCTGCTCGCTCTGGGCTCCTCATTTTCCTTCTCTGGGGCTCGCTGGCCTCATTGTGAAGTTGGGAAAGTAATCTGACCCCAGAGAACTGTTGAGATGATGAAATGAGTTAATACATTTTAAACCTATGGCAGCTATTCCTTAAGCCTTGTTGTGTTGTAGTGAGTAGTAACTGTGATGCTAACATAGCCCACTGAGCCCTTATTAAAATACAAATATGTCATCAAGATGGCCAGCCAGGAGGTATATATTCGCCACTGTATGAGTCAGGTTGTTTGTCACCCAGCAGACAGGTTTTGCTTTGAGCCTGGGAAAGGTCCACCAAGAATAACCGGGAGGCACTTTCTGGGAGGAGTTTCCTTCCAAGGGGAATGATGCTGGCAGCAGCTGTGGGGAGCAGTGAGTGACTGGAGGGCTCAAGCGGGACCTTGGGGGATCTGGCTGGGCTGACAGGACTAGAACCAGTTTGGCTCTTTTACAACTTGGTTTAGCCATAGAAGAGCCATGTCAAAGTGCTGCAAAAGGAAGAAAGATTCCAAAATAGTCATTCCCCTCTGTGGACCTTAATGCCCTTGTAGCTTGGGTGACTATTACAAAACCAAACTTGTGTTTCTTTTTTATAACATCGGCTAAAGGTCTAGCAGATGCTCAAGCAATCATTATGGGAAAAAGATCTGTTGGAATTGACATTGAATGCTAAATAAGCCTCTGAGGGAAGCTCTTTCTGGAAAATCTGGGGGGTGAACTCAATGTTCAAGATGCAGTGGCTGAAAACCAGGACTGCCGGTCTTGTTTGGGTGGTTTCTCTGCGTCTATATCACTAATACAGTGCGGCAGTAGTTAGAGACCTGCCCTGCTGCTCACATCGTGTAAAGGCCTAGAGAATGGTCGGTGACAGTTGACAATGTAGAGCCGGCTCTCAGGGTTCAAAGTGTGGATTTTCCCATTTTGCAGCCTCTATACTGGTCTCTGAGCAACAGCGAGCTGTGACAGAAGTGGTGCCGAGAGGGGACTGGCCTTTCTGTGTTAGCCGGTCACTGCTTCCTCTCCGTCACCGAGAGTCATGTTGCTGCTCTGTTATAGTGTTTGTAAATCTGGCCTTTGACAATTGCTACTCCAAATGATATATTCAGGTTTAAGGTGTTTTTCCCCCTGAAAAGCTGAATCCAGTTCCATACTCACATATTTGTGGATACTCTGTATAGGCTTGAGTGGTTTCCAGTTAAACGCAAAATGATGGTAGCTATCAATTTTAGCAAGAATTATTTCATCACCGTCATCAGTAATTCAGAAATACCTGCTGATTGAATGACTCAGTGTAAGTACCAGTGGAACGTGTTTCCACGTTTAGAAGGCTGTGTTCTATTTTCCCAGTGACGGTGTTGGTTACTATCATTAGAGAGTGCTCGGTGAGAAAAATTTTCGGCTTTTCTAATAAATAAAAGCCCTTCTTATCCAAGTAGTATTAACTGTAAGTCTACAGTACAGATTTCCCAGAGAAGTTCATAAATTTAATTCTGTGTCTGAATTGAAATGTCTTCTCTCCTTTTTAGAAGTTGCTTTAAAAAAATCTAAAAAAAAAAAAAAATGCTCAGAAGTTTAAACAAAGTGTTAGCTGAATGGGTTCATATTGTTAGACTACTTAATAAACAGTACCTCCCCTTGGGGTAAATAGATAAAGTACTTCATCCAGCATATAAATATTTTTACTGCTCTTTATACTTGCTCTATCAATCCTTATGGCGAATGAAATGTAATCCAAGTCAGCCAAAGCATGCCCTACTTTAGGGCATATTTTAATTTTATTAAAATACAGAGTTTGTTTTGGCTCATTTGCTTCTCTTTGTCCCTGATCCCATGATTGTACAGATGACTGCATGTGAACTGTATTTTGTTACTGTGTTTTTTAAATTAATTAATTAATTAATTAATTAAAAAGATTTTATTTATTTATTTGACAGACAGAGATCACAAGTAGGCAGAGAGGCAGGCAGAGAGAGAGGGAGAAAGCAGGCTCCCCACTGAGCAGAGAGCCCGATGCAGGGCTCGATCCTAGGACCATGAGATCATGATCTGAGCCGAAGGTAGAGGCTTAATCCACTGAGCCACCCAGGGGCCCCTAGTAACTGTGTTTAAATGTGATTGTTTGGGTTCCTTTTCCTCAAAATCAAAATATAACCTGAAAAATATTGAGACTAAACATTAGTGTCCTGAACTGAAGCTAAAAGTTTTTGTTGTATTTTTAGAATTAAAATTCCTTTTTTAAAAAATTAATTTATTTATTTTCAGCATAACAGTATTCATTATTTTTTCACCACACCCAGTGCTCCATGCAATCCGTGCCCTCTCTAATACCCACCACCTGGTACCCTGACCTCCCACCCCCCCGCCACTTCAAACCCCTCAGATTACATCCAGTAACTCTTATAAGAATTTTAATTCTTATAAGAGTTACTGGATGTGACATTCATACAAAGGTACTGCCCGTTATAGAAGACATTCCAGTAACTTTGCATTTGTTGGTACTTAGAGAACTACTTAACATCTGCACTCATGGAGTAAGAAATTTTTCATGGTCTTATGATGATAAAAAATCTTGACTAAGATGGTGAGGAAAGAGTGGTTTGGGAGAAAGTCGTTCATCAAGATTGTAATCGACGGTCGAATGGAAGGTATTTTGCAACTTTGAAGTAGCATTTGGGCATGGGTTCTCAGCATTGCTTGGACAAACCAGAGACTTAACGCACTTTAAAAGGACTTGGTGTCCTTCTGTGACCTACTCGTTAAAGACTCAGCAGCTGACCTATGGAGGATAATTAATTAAAGCCCACCTGACTGGAGTTCAGGTCGGAATTCATTGTGTACAATTCTGAAAACTGTTTTTTGTCTGGGGTACAAGGGCATGGTAGCTGCTTTTAACTATTGTCTTCTGTAGAGATAAAGCTCGTAAGACGGCACATTTCCTTTTTAGTCTTGAGTTTTATTTTTTAAAGCAGAGAGGCATGCACCATTTTTTTAAAAAGAAGAACAAGCTTAAAAAGCTTGTTTAAAAGTAAAACAACAACCAGATTCTACCTTATCCACTCATGTCCCCTGTCAGAGGCAACTGCTTTCTCTGCATTTTGGGCTGCTGTTGTGATACTCACCTGTGTATTTTGAAATAGAACGCTTGTATTCTTGAAATCTTCATTTTTGAGTAAAAGCATTAGCTGCTGTCTTCTCACCGTGGAAGATACGGAGTTAACTCTTCTCTGCTGCCCCAACTCTGGGTACCTGCTCAGCCGCCTCCTTCCGCATCTTCCCAGCGTGCTGATGCGGCAGTTTCGGCAGTTCGGTGAGTCCGGACTGTTTGCATTAGTGTATGACTGTAGTCACAGCTGAGACTTGGAGCAAACTCGGATTATTTTCTTTTCCTGTGCAACCTTTTGTTTTCCTGTGATGTTGTGCTCACTTCGCTTTCCCTGTACTTACACTAACTCACCCCTAAACTCCTCCATCATCTGTGTTTCCTCCTGGGACATTCCGATGTACTGTTCCTGTCGGCGTCATCTCGCTGTCCGAGGCCATCTGGGAGCCTCCAACGCTCCTCCTGCTCTACCCGTGGCCCTGGGGCTCTGGCACGCGGCTGTCACGCGGGACCTGCAGTCACCAGCGTGCCTGTGTCCCTTTGCCTCTCTCCCATGTCAGGTCTTTTGTGTCCTGTATCCCCATCTTTCTCTTGATTTCATCCCTTGCTTGGTGGCAACCTGAGAAAGGACAAAGAAGTGATATGTTCCTTGAGAAATCACATAGGTTAATGGCTTCACTTCACCTGCGAACTTGAATACGATTTGGCTGCCCATAGCTCCCACCGTTGTTGAGAAATCTGAAGTCATCTCTGGTTCCCGATCCAGAGTACGTGCCGCAGTTTCTTCTCTGAGGCTTTGTGGGGTCATGTCTGTGTCCCAGTGCTCTGAAATCTCCACCGTGTGCTTCTCCCTGGGTCTGTTTTATTGTCTGTGCTGGGCCCTCAGTGCGTCCTTTCAGTCAGATAATTTATAGCTCTCAGTTCTGAGAAATTTTTTTTGGATTAAAAAAATTTCCTTTTCTTCATTTTCTCTATTTTCTCTTCTTGGAGTTCCAATTTTTTAGATAGTTGGCCTTCTGGATGACCCTATATTCGCCTTGTCCTTTTTCTCCTACTTTCATCTCTTTTCTTTTTTTCGTCTTATTTTAAGAAACTTCTTAAGTTTCATTCTTAATTTCATTAAACTTTTCTTTCTTTCCAAAAAAAGAAAAGAAAAAAATGATATACCCATTGAATACATCCATATGTTAAAGACCCAGATCAAAAAATCATAAAATTCTTAGTACCCTAGAATACCATGTAGTCACTGCTTTCCCCAAGGAGAGCTACTATTTTAAATTAAGCTTTTTGTTTTGTGATAACTGTGGATTCACATACAGTTGTAAGAAATAATACTGGCGGCCTATGTATCCCGTGCTCACTTTTCCCCAGGGGTAACATCTTGCACACATCTTGTAGTACAACACCACAACCAGGGTACTGACACGAATATGGTCAAGATACAGGATGATGTATCACCTCCTGAGTTTCTCATGTCTCCCTCTTGTGGCTGCCACCGCTTTCCTCCTGCCTCTGCTCTGTACGGACCCCCCACCCCAATCCTTTCCGCGCTCTCCATTTCAGTAATTTTGTCGTTCCAAGATTGATATGTGAATGGAATCATAGTGTGTAATCTTTCAAGATGGGCCTTTTCTCATTCTTCAAAGCCCTCTGGAGATCTGTTCAGGTGACTGTATGTACCAGTAGTCTATTCCCTTTTATTGCTGTGTTGTAGTCCATGGCCTGGATGTGCCACAACTTGTAGAACTGTCTCTCTGCTAAAGGACATCTGGTTATTTCCAGTTTGGGGTATCACAAATAAAGCTGTTAACAGTATTTGTGTCTTGTTTTTTGTGTGAACTGTTTTCATTTCTCAGGTATAAATGCCCAGAAGTGCGATTGCTCAGTCATATGGTCGTCATGGTTTCGATTGTCAAGAAACTGCCAAACTGCTTTCCAGAGTGGCTCTACCATTTTGTGTCCCCACCAGCAATGCATGAGTGAGCTGGTTTCTTCCTCTCCTTTTCAGAATTTGGTCTTGCCACTATTTTTACTTTAGCCTTTGTTACACATGTGTAGTGGTATGTTTTTAATTAAATTTACATTTCCCTAATGGTTAATGACAAGGGACATCTTTTCCTATGTTTATTTGCATCTGTGTATCCTGTATCTCCTCTTTGGTGAAAGGTCTTGTGTCCATTTTCTAATTGGATTGTTTGGATTTTTTTTTTTAACTGTTGAGTTTTGAGAATTCTTTACATGTTCTAGATACTAGTCCTTTGTTGAATGTGTCTTCCAAACATTTTCTCCTCTTATAATATGTCTTTTCATTCTCTTAGTAGAGACTTTTATAGAACAAGATTTTTAATTTTGATGAAGTCTGATTTAGCAATTTTTCCTTTTATGAATCATGCATTTGGTGTTAAGTCTAAGAACTCTTTGTCTAGCACTAGAGCCTAAAGATTTTTCTCCTAGTTTTTTTTTTCTTAAAGTTATGTGTTTCTACATTTTACATTTAAATCTATGCCCATTTTGAGTTATGTTCATATAGTATTCATATAAGGTGTGAGACTTAGATTGATGTTCATATTTTGCCTGTTGATATCTAATTGCTCTGGTACCATTTGTTGAAAAGGTTATCTTCCCTCATTAAATTGTTATTGTGGGTGCCTTGGTGGCTCAGTTGGTTAAGCGACTGCCTTCAACTCAAGTCATTATCCTGGAGTCCCGGGATGAGTCCCACATCCAGCTCCCTGCTTGGCAGGGAGTCTACTTCTCCCCCTGACCTTTCTCCACTCATGTTCTCTCTCATTCTCTCTCTCTCAAATAAATAAATAAAATCTTTTAAAAAATTAAATTGTTTTTGCATCTTTGTGAAATATCATCTTGACATATTTATATAGATTTATTCCTGGGCTCTGTGTTCTGTTCCATTAATCAGTGCGTCTGTTCTTCTGCCAGTGCCACATAGTTGTGATTATTCTGTAGCTGAAATAAATCTTCTTTTTCAAAGTTGCTTTAGCTGTTCCTGTGCCCTTTTTTTCCATAGATTATTCATAGGGAATCTTCTCTGTAGCTACAAAAAAATCTTGTTCAGATTTGGGTAGGGATTGTGTTAAACCTGTGCATAAATTTAAGGAGAATTGAAATCTTTGCTATGTTGAATGTTCTGATTCATGAACATCATTTGTCTCTCCTTTTTTTTCTTTTAAGTGGGCTCCATGCTGGGCCCAATGCAGGTTTGAACTCATGACCCTGAGATCAAGACCTGATCTGAGATGAAGAGTCAGATTCTTAACCGACTGAGCCAACCACACGCCCTGTCCATTTATTTAGATTTTTATTTCTTTCATCAGCATGTAGTAGCTTTCGGCATGTAGTCCTTTGCATTAACTTATATTTAAATATTTCTTCTTTCTAGTAGATTTTGTAGGTTTCCTGGGACTTCCTATGCAGACCATGTCTGCTGCAAATAGATACCATTTCTTTCTTTTTGATTTGTATACCTTTTGTTTTCTTTTTTTGTCCTTACTGAAATGGCTAGAGCTTCCAACACTACATTGCATAAGACTCGTAAGACCAGATGGTCTTGCTTGTCTCCTATCTTAGAGAGAAAGCATTAAGTGTAATGTTACCTATAGATTTTTGTAGATGATCTTTATCTAACTGAGGAAGTTTCTCTCTATTCCTACTTTTCTGAGACTTTTCATGAATGAATGTTTAATTTTGTCAAAAACTTTTTCTGTACTAATTAATAGGATTATGATACTTTTTTTTGTTAGTTAATATGGTGGATTTACATTGATTGGTTTTCAAATACCTTAACCAGCTTTGTATCCTTGGAATAGATCTCAGTTAGTCAAAGTGTACCATTCTTTTTATATATTGCTAAATTTTCTTTTCTAATATTTTAGTAAGGATTTTTGTGTCTATGTTTATAAGGAATATTGTTCTGTAGCTTTCTGGTGTTTGGGCTGTTTTTCTTATGGATATAAGATTCTGGGTTGACAATTATATTATGCCACTTTCTTCTGATGCACACGGTTTCTGATGAGAAATCTGCTATCATTTGAATTGTTTTTCCTATATTGGGAAATTGTGAGTCTGGTCTCACTGCTTTCAAGATTTTTTTCTTTGTCTTTGGTTTCCAAGTTTGACTATGATGTGTCTTGGTGTGGGTTTCTCTTGTTTGGAGTGCATTCAGCTTCTTGAATCCGTAGGTCTTTTGCCAATTTGAGAAGTTTTCAGCCTTTATTTCTTTGAGTAATTCAGCCCTGCCCTTTTCTTCTCCTTTCAGGATCTGATGACATGACTGTTCAGTCTTTTGTTATGGTCCCATAGGTCCTTAAGGCTCTCTTAATTTTTTTTCCAGTCTGTTTTCTTTCTGTTGTTCAGATTGTGTAATTTCTACATTCTGTCTTTCATTTGGCTCATTTTTCCCTCTCTCCTCCATTCTTCTGTAGAGTCCATCCATTGAATTTATTTTATATTTTGGCTATTGTCTTTTCAAGTTCTAAAATTTCCATTTTGTTTCTCTTTATACATTATATCTCTTTCTGAGACTTTCTATTTCTATGCTTCAATTTTCTCCTTTCTTTCTTTTCATTTTTTAAAGCATGTTTTTAATTGCTTTTTGAAGCATTGTTTGAAGTCTAACTGGTTCTTGGTATGCATTATTTTTGTTGAAACTTGGAATTTGGGGTATTATGTTATGAAACTCAGGATCATATTTAAGCCTTCTATTTTAGCTAGATTTTTCTGACATGCTCTAGCAGGTGAATTGGAGATATTGCCTCATTACAGCTCGATGGATGTTGAAGTCCAGGTTCCCCACTCACCATCTTTTGGGTGAAGGAGCTCCTTATTACTTTGAAGTAGAGATGGGTGTTCTGGCTCACCATTAGGTATCCACTGACACTTCCCTGGCTGGGAGAAATAGGAGTGCCTCATTACTGCTTCCTGTGTGGTTTCTACTGATACCACAGTGGGGGTGGGGAGAGGAATCTTGTTATTGCTGGGTGGTGGGAAAAGTTATGAGTCTCTACTAGGCCTCTTCTGATACCACCCCGGGTAGAAAAGTAGGGATATCTTGTTACTAGTAGGTGGGGATGTAAGTCCAGGATCCCCCAGTGTTCCCCACTAATGATGTCTTGGGGACATGACCTCATTACCACCTAGCAATGATGAAAGCCCCAGCTCCCTACTTGGTGGTCTCTGATATCACCTCAGTTTAGGGGTTGGGGTGCCCTGTGATAGCTTGGTGGAAATCTAGGCTCCCCCTGTAGCCTTTGCTGGTGGGGGTGGGAGTTAAGACACATTATCCCCCAATCCCAAATCCCACTCTGTGCTATTTTGCTGGAGTAGAGCTGGTATTATCTAAAGTTTTCTGTTTTTCTAGGCTGCAGTTTTCCTCATCCTTTAGCCAGAGAGGACTTTGTGGGGTTTTTGTTGGTTTATTTGTTGTTGTTTTGTTTGGTTGGGGGCTTTATATTGTTTTGTTTTTTGGTTTGCACTCATTGGAATTTCCAAGTCCTTTAGCCCCATTCATCCCCATGTTGTTCTTTGGGTAGAAAGGTCCCTAACTTGTTATAGTCCCATAGGTCCTTGAGTTCTGTTAATTTTTTTTCCAGTCTGTTTTCCAGCTGATTTTTCCCAGCCTTTTCTGTCTATCTCTCAGTCTTCTGTATTTGTTTTCTATATAATGTCCAAGATTTTTAGTTGTACTTAGCAGGAGCAGTAGAAATAGTAGTACTTAATCTCTTTGGAAGCAAAAATCAACCCTGACTTTTAATACCACAAATTAGTTTTGCTTGCTTTTGTAACTCTATATAAATGCAATCATATGGTGTATGTTCTTCTGCTTCTTGCTTTTCTCAGTCCATATTATGTTTGCGAGATTTATCTCTATCATTGTGTGAAACTGTAATTGTTCCTCTTTTACTGCTGTACAGTATTTCATTACACGAATATAGCATAGTTTATGTATTCTGCTATAGATAGGGTATTCCCAGTTTTGAGCTATTAAAATTGTTCTGCTGTGAACATTTTTTTAGATGTCGTTTGTTGAATCTATTACTATTAAATAAACATCGAGGAGTTGTCATCAGGTAAACCTTCAGGTTTGGTAGCTATTTCCAGTTATCAAAGTAGTGTATCAATTTACATTCCTAACAGCAACCTATGAGAGTTCCAGTTGCTCTACATTCTCACCAACACTTGGTATTATCTGTCCTATTTATTTTAGCCATTCTGGGAATATGTTGTATTATTGCATTCTGTTTTAATTTGTTTTTACTGCTTGTTTGACTCAAGCTGAGCATGTTTTTACATATTTATTTTCCATTTGCCTAAGCTCTTTTGTGAAGTGACTGTTTAAGTCTCTTACTCATTTTTCCTATTAGACTACCTGACATCTTTCTATAGATTTTTAAGAATTCTCTATATATCTAGAGACATTCCTTTGTCAGATATATATAATATTCATCCTCACCAGAATACCTTATTTTACTCTTTGGCTTGACTTTTCCATCTCTAATATTGCCTTTTGATGAAAAGAAGTTTTTAATTTTAATGTAGTCCAATTTACTTTTTCTTCCTTAACACGGAGCAGTCTTACATCCTATTTAGTAAGTCTTCTTCTATGCTAAGATCTTCAAGATATTTTTCTGTTTACAGTCTATCAGGAGTTGATTTTTGTGTATGATGTGAAGTAGAGGATCTGTTTATTGTTGTTGTTGTAAGTAGTCACCTTAAATTCTTCTTTTACATCATCCCTTACTTTATCATTTATGCTTTTTTCCCACAAAAAATTTCCATAACTTTTTCTTTCAAGCATTCCTTTTCTTCCCCTTCATCCTCTTTTTCTTGAAAAATAAGTATTATCTTATTTTTGTTTCATAGTTGCATTTCTTTTCCTATTTCTGAAAATAATATATTTAGGAAATATTTTCCTCCTCACACAGCTCCTATTTTCTCCAGGTTGATTTTTTGTTTTTGTTTTGTTTCTGACTTTCATGGAAGGTACTCTCTTCAGACGTCTTACGGTTCTGGATGGCTGCCCATATTTAGTGGCAAAACTCCGTGACTCTGAACTTCCACATAAAGTGATTGGGTGGGTGGTTTAGTGGGGGAGGCTTTGGTGTCGAGATCCTCAGAGAACCTTACAGTTTCCTGCCTGGAGGATGATAGCCTTGCCAGCCTCTGGAAACCTTGTGAGGGAAGTGGGATGGGGGTTCGGGGCAGGGCTAAGGTTTGGAATCAGTATGTATGTGTTCACTTACTGCCCTGTTTGCAGTACGGTACCCCTGCTCTCAACTCCAGCTGTTTCTGTACAACAGCAGAACCTGTTTTATTCTCTCCAGAGGGAAAAACACTCTAGTTGTCTGGTTTGACATGTGGAGTAGAGAAGGGCACTGAATGATCTTAGCTGGAGTTCAGGCTTTCAGTCAACTCCATTAGCAGCAGCCTCCCCTTCTTGCCTCTACACACACACACACACACACGTACTTCAACCTAATGTGACCAACCCATGAGACTTTGAAGGATTCAGAGTAATAAATTCTGTTACTGGCTTTCCCCACTGTCAACCAAGGTTTCAGTTTTCTAAGATCTACTAAGTTATTTACCAACTGTCTAATTATATTCTGGCTTCCAGAATCTTATTGCTCCATTTATGAGCTCTTTAATTCTCCTAGCTTGGATTATGACTTTAAAAATGTGTGTGTGTGTGTGTGTGTCTGTGTGTGTGTGTGTGTGTGTTTATTTTAGTGGAGTTTAGGGATGAAAGTCAGATGTGCTCCGTCTTTCGTCTTCATTCAGACGTGTCATACAACTTTTATACACTGTAAAAACAAATATTTCTTTTAAGTTTGAGCTCAGAAATGAAATTAATTTAGAAAATAAGTCCAAAGGAGAGTTATTGTTCTTTTCAGATGATGAGATGGGATTGGAACTGCTGATGTGGATAGGGGAGGGCATGAATGCTGGAAGAAACGTAAGTCTAGAACATTGAAAATAAATCAGCTGGATAGCAAAAGACAGGATTTTGCTTTTCCTTGAAGTTTTGTGGGGGAAAACAGATTTTCCTTTACACTAAAGAAAACATGACTTGGGAACGAGATGGAGTTGGGGGTGGCACAACTTTGGGAATGCACTAACTTCCACTGAATTGTCTACTTAAAATGGTTAATTTTATGTTGTGTGAATTGTACTTCAAATAAAACAACTGGTTAAACCTAAAAATAAGAAACACATGAACATTTTAAAAACTTAAAGCTACATTGACGCTTGTAAAACAACTACGTTGTGTTTCAGTGCCTCCCTAGCGGCAGTTTTTTTAAATGTTTGCAGGCCTGGTTCTGGAAGATTTTCAGCAGGTTAGTCTTTGTTTTGGGGAAAAAGGGAGAACAAGATCTGCTCCAAGGGGGTAACAAGTGAAATTATTCCTCTCTGGTATAGAAGGTGAAGGGAATTTCTATGTATTTAATGTATATACCTCCCACCTCAGAATTTGCTGAGTGCAGCTGGACAAATCTGGATGCCAGCAAGACCTTTGGACTCTTTAATTATCTATATAGTGGAAGAAAGGGAAATTCTGATGGAATGTGGCACAGTTCCTATAAATTTATGCAATTGATATATTGTTTATCTTTCATATGAAACACCCAGTTTTATAAGAAGGTTTAATAGCATTTCATTATCCAGAATGTAGCATTTGGCCATTGATGGTGGTGCATTAGCGCGTGCAGCTTAAAGCCATGATATTAGGGTTTGGACCTTCACTTTGCTACTTCTGAGTTATTGAAGCTCACCATGCCTCATTTTTCTCTTCTGTAACACAAAGAAAATAATAGGGATATTGAGATAAATATGAATTAACACATTTAAAGATTAAGTGTTGCCCTGCACAGAGTAAGCACTTAGTGAATGGTATCTGCTGTTGTTTTCTGATGTTGTCTTAAATTTCAATCCATAAAAGCACACCTAGAGAAACGTATGGAATATATACAACATAAAGACTGTTTCCTTACCAGGATACCTTTGTCATGGCTGTGGTGAGCACCTCCAGGTACAAACGTGCAGCCGACTCCCTCTTCCTCATCACATTTGTGGTTGTAGTTGAAAACTTATTTCTACCCTGCTACAGAAGCTGAACGGTTTTAGCTACCTTTATTTTCTAGAAGCTCCACGCTTCAAATGTGCAGTGGATTTGTTTGAAAAGTAAAACCAAGAAACTGTAAATACTATTTATTTTCAATTTTCTATATTTGGTTTAGACATAATCCCTATCATTTGTACACTTTCACTAGGAATCAATGAAAAGATTTGAGAATGAACCTGAGCTATAAACCTACCATTAGAACATGTTATTAGTCAGTCAGTGGCCACAAAAAGTATTTGATTCTTTGAAAACTGTTTCTCTTTTTTAGTATTGTGTGGCTGTAAGTGATAAATAAGAGAATTTTCTCTCACCATTATTATTTTTAGCTGTAGTTTGAAACTCCTCAGCTTCTTGCAAGATGAAATTCTGGGTTTAAATGTTATTTTCATACTAAGCCATCTTTAAAATTTTACTCTGCAGATCAACAGTCGAGATTCTGAAGGTCATAAAGTTTCTGATGGTGGTGGTAAGCCATGGCGTCAGATGATAAAGTCGCCATCTTAACCGATGATGAAGAGGAACAGAAGAGAAAGTACGTGCTCGCTGACCCCTTTAATGGTATTTCCAGGGAACCAGAACCACCTTCCAATGAAACGCCCACCTCCACAGAAACCAACGCTCTTCCTGAGGAGGAGATAGACTGGATAGAGAAACATTGTGTCAAAATAAACAATGATCTCCTTATATCCAAGGTCTTCTATTTTTTCTTCTACTCTGCATACGGCTCTCTTTATCCGCTCCTGCCGGTGTACTACAAGCAGCTGGGGATGTCACCCAGCCAGAGCGGACTGCTGGTGGGCATCCGGTACTTCATTGAGTTCTGCAGTGCCCCCTTTTGGGGTGTAGTTGCAGATCGCTTTAAAAAAGGCAAAATCGTCCTCCTCTTTTCTCTTTTGTGTTGGGTGTTATTCAACCTGGGCATTGGATTTGTCAAGCCTGCCACCTTGAGGTGTGTACCAAAGATCCCCCCAACATCTCATCCCACTAACTCCAGTCATCTGCTGACCATCCCGCCAACCAACTCTTCCCTTGCCACGTCCCCACGAATGCGGGAGAAGAGGGCCCTGCTCCCTTCTACCTGGCCAGTGAGAGCGGAAACGGAGCCCAATGTCACAGAAACGGTCATCTTCTTGACAGCTCCGAACAAGACCAGTGGGCCCACTCTGCAACCTCAGACAGATGAAATTACGGATCATATTACGGACTTGACCTTGAGTCCAAGCACAACAATGCCTGCCTTCCTGGGAAACACAACCAGAGAGACAACCACTGCTGTTGTCACCACCACCAAATCTTTACCGTCCAGTCAAGTCACTCTTGTTTATGATCAGCAGGAAGTGGAGGCTATATTCTTGGTGATCCTGGTTGTCGTCATAATCGGAGAATTTTTCAGCGCCTCTTCGGTCACCATCGTGGACACGGTAACGCTCCAGTACCTGGGCAAGCACAGAGACCGCTACGGGCTGCAGCGCATGTGGGGCTCGCTGGGCTGGGGGCTGGCCATGCTGTCTGTGGGCATCGGGATCGACTACACGCACACTGAGGTGCTCATCGACGGGAAGGGGTGTAGACCCCCCGAGTCCCGGAACTACCAGGTCGTCTTCATCGTCTTCGGGGTTCTCATGACCGTGGCTTTGGTCGTCGCCACGCAGTTCCGGTTCCGCTACAACCACTTCAAGCCCGATGAGAGCCAAGGGAAAGCAGAGGAGATCCCTGCGGCGGACAGGAGCAGCTCCACTGAGTCCTCCGAGGGGACACCCGCCGGCCCGGGCAGCTCGCCGGCCTTCAGCTTCTGGGCCCTGGTGCGGCTGCTGTGCGGTGTGCGCTACGGCTCAGTGCTCTTCGTCGCCTGGTTCATGGGCTTTGGTTACGGCTTTGTGTTCACCTTCCTCTACTGGCACCTAGAGGACCTGAACGGGACCACCACCCTCTTCGGGGTCTGCTCCGTCCTGAGCCACGTGTCTGAGCTGACGGCCTATTTCTTCAGTCACAAGCTCATCGAGCTCATCGGCCACATCAGGTAGGAGCGCACTTCTCTCGCTGACACCCCCCCCCCACCCCCCGCCGCGGCTGCCCCCGGCCTTCTGCAATGACCGCTCCCTGGAGCGCATCTAGGAAAATTGGTTTGTTTGGGGCCAGGGCTGGAGTGGGAACAGGGCTTGGTGTAGCTCTTCCTCCTTCAAACGGAAACTAAAGGAAGGAAGTAACGAACCTACTTGGGTGACGTGAACCCGACACAAGATGCTGCCTCTGGCTGCGCACAGGAGGCTCGGGTCACTGGCTTTGGTGCAGGAGCCCTAATTCAGGGAGCTGGACCGGCCTGCGGCCTGGAAGGGCCCCTCGTCCCAGGCATCCGTGAAGCAGGTTTTTGTTTTTTTGTTTTAAAGATTTTATTTATTTGACAGACAGAGATCACAAGCAGGCAGAGAGGCAGGCAGAGAGAGAGGAGGAAGCAGGCTCCCTGCCGAGCAGAGAGCCCAATGCGGGGCTTGATCCCAGGACCCTGAGATCATGACCTGAGCCGAAGGCAGAGGCTTATCCCACTGAGCCGCCCAGGCACCCCAGTGAAGCAGGTCTTAAGTGGGTAGAGCAGATTCGGTTCTTCAGCTTCAGTTCTTGTCTGCCTCCCGCCGATGCAGATCGGGCTTGGATCCGTGGTTGATAAGGATGTCAGTCGTGTCTAAGGAGGCCGGAGCCGCCATAATCGCTCAGCCATGATGCTACCCGAGGAGATTCTTTGTTTTTTTCTGACTGTTACATCCATCTCCGCATTTTTGTCTGCCTTGAGCACATGGGACATGTAAAAATCTTCCTTTCACCTCAATTTCCTATGGCATCTTTTTAGTCAAAAAACAATCTACCAGTGCCCAGTGTTTCTTCTGTGATGTTGCTCACTTAACGTTTGTCTGAAGTTGACCGAACAGTCCCTTGCCTCCTGTCAGTCCTCCTGCTTTGCGGTCGGCTGGAAGGCTTAGACCCAGCTACCGTTGAGTGCTCTTATCTCAGAGAACAGCACGGCAGGTCTCTCCCTAAATTTGAAATCGCTGTCACTGAAAGAAAGCAATCATGTGTGTCTGTGTGTGGTGATGATCAAGTCTGTCTCTGGCAAATTGAAGGAATAGATACGGACAAGATTTAAGAAACAGTGATTTTTTCCCCCTTTCCTGTTGACTGAAGATTTTAATTAATTAATAAGTTACATCATTTGATTTAATTTAAAGCTTCAGCCTACAATCACTTTTTCCTAAACAATCGTGAATATTGTTTTCTTGTGTGGTTGGTTTTGCTTCGGGAAGCTGTGTCCTCCTGCTTTTGTTTCTCAAGTCTTTGACCCCTTTGTTGTCACTAAACAAAGTCAAGCATTGTGTGGATGGTTCCCAGACCCACAGGGTCCCCAAGGCACAGTCAGTGGAACCAACGTGAAAAGAGTCTTGTAATATCAGGGGCTTGGAATGTCCTTCAACTTTGTCCAGGTCATGTTTACATTCTCTGAGCTTTGTGGATTGACCATGATGCATGTAGACATTTCTCTTCAGTTCAAGTATATGAGGGGCTCCTCTCCTCAATGAAGCAGGTTTTTTAAAATAAATATTTTATTTATTGATTTGTCAGAGAGAGAGAGAGAGAGAAAGCAAGCAGGGGAGCAGGAAGCAGAGGGAGAATGGGACTCCATCCAGGATGCTCTGATCGTCACCCGAGCTGAAGGCAGATGCTTTGTCAACTGAGCTACCCAGATGTTCCTCAAATAAGCATCTTTAAAATCAGTCATTTGTTCCCAGAAAGGCACTCAGGTCTCATAAGTGAGCAGAGTTCCTAGATATCATGGTTTAATCAGTCACTAGCATTAATTAAGTACTGACTGTGTACAGAATATGAATATGCATTCTATTTTCAAAGAAATAGTTAGGCTCTTCTCGTGAGCTGAGAAAAGGAAGTTTATTTTTTGTCTTTGCCTTTTGTCTGAGGTGTATATTTTCATGATAAAATCCTAGCAGTTTTACTAGTAATTTTGGTAAGTACGTGAAACTTATACTTTTTTTTTCCCCTTTTTCTCCTGAGCATTGTTAATTACTCATTGTTTAAAAACCTACAGCTCAGGGGCACCTGGATTGTTCAGTTGGTTAGGCGTCTGCCTTCGGCTCAGGTCATGATCTGAGAGTCCTGGGATCAAGGGCCATCACTGGACTCCCTGCTCAGCGGGGGATTCTGTGTCTTCCTCTCCCTGTGCCCCTTCCCCTTGCTCGTGTTCTCTCTCTCAAATAAATAAAATCGTAAAAAACAAACAAAGAAAAAAACCCTACAGCTCATTCTACTTTAATTTTCTGGTTTTATATACAGAAAACATCTTCATTTTGTTACTTAATGATGTGATGGAAGAAAAAGGCTCTGTGGTCACATTGTTGTCCCAAGGGTCTGCTGGGATTCCGTCAAGTTGTGGTCATTTATCTTATTGGATTTTATTTTATTTTATTTTATTTTATTTATTTTTTTTTTTAAAGATTTTATTTATTTATTTATTTGAGAGAGAGAGAGTGAGAGAGAGCATGAGCGAGGAGAAGGTCAGAGGGAGAAGCAGACTCCCCATGGAGCTGGGAGCCCGATGTGGGACTCGATCCCAGGACTCTGGGATCATGACCTGAGCCGAAGGCAGTCGTCCAACCAACTGAGCCACCCAGGCGTCCCTCTTATTGGATTTTAATTCTGTCCATTGAACATATTATCTGAACTACTTTTAAAAGATTCTCTTAGCTGGCCTGTGATTATGCCCACTATTCAAGCAGAACAGGTAGGTTTCTTTTGGTAAGAATTTGGGGAGCCCAGTCAGGTGGTGGCTGTTGAGATTTGGGGCCTTGAAGATGTGATGATGACCATCTGAACTTCTCACTAGAGCACAATCAGACATTAAAGAGTTGACAAAGGGAAATTATCTTTCCATGATTGATAGTCTTTTATGTTTCCCTTATAGACTCATAAGTGGGGGTCTGTCTGTGGCTTTTATGTATGCATGGATGGTTTTTCAGTATTCTGTGACTGTTTTACTAGGAGCTTGTTTTCAGGAGTCAGTGCTACCATAAAAATTAGAAATAGCCTCATGTGGTCAGAAGTAGATTTGCCACAACTTTTTAAATATGGATTCATAAGAAAAAATTATACCAGAAAATAGTTTTTTAAAATAGCATGTCCAATTTTGAAGTACTTAGTATTTTAATAGTTACACAGTTGGGGCCCAGTTTTTCAGGGAATAAACTATCAGTCTAACGACACATATACACACACACATGCAGAGACACATACATGCACAGAGTAAATGATTTCTGTTATTGATCTTGGATTTTGTCCTTCTCTGGAAAGTGGCTTTCTCAGGCAAGTAGGATAATGCTCAGTATTTCCACGCAAAACGTAAATTTCTTTTGATGTGAAATCACGAGACTTTGAAATTTATAGCAAGTATATTTGTAGGCTAATTTATGTAGAGATGATAACTAGACTTATTTAACTAGAAATGTAAGTGTATCTTAAGGGTATATTTATGCTGCTGAATGTTTTAACAGTCATGAGTAGGGTTGTGGTCAAAATGCATTACAGTTAGTCATGTGTAAATTTGTAAATCATTACTATCGAATGTTGCACCATCATCTATTATTTGATTGAAATTTATTTATATTTTAAAGGACACAAAAATCTATTCAGTCAACTTGACTTTGCCCTAAGATTCTTATACTCAAGGTCAGTTTTGCCATGCAGATATTTACTGATGGGGTAATAGATTAACCACTTTTAGCCATTAATTACTTCTTAATAGTAGCTAAGTATCCCAGTGAGCTAGCCGGTCAGCTTGGGAAAGAAGGAAATATATGACGCAAATATCAAAAGGAGGAAAACAAGTTTTCCTAGTGTGGGAAGACTGAGAACAGAGAACAAGATACTGGACTACCCGCTGAGGTCACAGGGAAGTGGGACGTGACATTTTGTCACTGGAGGAACAGCAATCGGCATTATAAGGAGGAAGAAATTCTGCTGATGGCACGTTCAGGGACGGCTTCACAGAGAGGGGAAGTTTGAGCCTGCCACAAGGGATCTGGAAAGATCTTGTTCATTTACTTATGTTTTGCTGCTTCGCCTCTCCATGCTCTTACCTTGGTCCGTGCCATATTAGCTGACTACCACAGGCTCGAAGCTTAAACCCTATGCCCATGGGATAGTGATTTGCGGCAGTTCAGACTATGAACATGGATAAGATCAACCAGGAAATTTTGTGGTCAAAGAAGAGAAATGGGCCGAGGAAAATCAGTTATGGCTGTGTCCAGATTGTATTCCAAATATCTGATCTTACTGAAGTGTTGGTCTGTGCTTTATTGCTTGAAGTAGGTATTCTCATGCTTCAGCATGTTTTGTGTTGGGGAAGGGTGTGGTACAGTCTTTACTGTCACCTTCTGCGCATCTTGCTTCAGGAGGAACTGGCTTCCTGAGCTCCCCTGCGTGCCATCAGCTGGGCCGGTGCCCTCTGTGATGATGAAGTGAACCCGAGACTTCAACAGCAAGAGAGGAAAATAGAGGGAGAAGGAATGTAAAGAGCAGAAAGGGAAAGAAAAAGAAAGAAAGAAGGTGCTGCTTCCTCAAGGGGAAGCTTTCTTCTTGCCCTCCCTGCCGAAAGGCCGTGCTGCACAGCGGTTCCGAGTACAGGCTGCAGGCACATCGCCTGGTTCAGAGCCTGGCTTTGCCTTTTGGAACTGTGGGGCCTTGGGCAAGTTATAGAAGTTTTTGCATCTCTCTTTTTGTCACCTGCAAATACGGAAACTGTTAGTACCTACCTCTTAGTTTGGGGTTTTTTTTTTTTTTTTTTTTTAATGAAGATGAATGAGATAAAACATGGCAACAACTTAGTACAGTGAATGGCATATATTAGGAGTTCAGTTGATTTTTTAAAATTATTACTACTTTGTTAATCTTCAGATATATTATGTTGCAGTAAGGGCCACCAAATATGAGAAAAACACAGGGACTTAATATCATAAGTGTACAGACCATTAAGGTTGCAAAGTGAAAATGTGATTTTCAGAACTAACATTCTTTGTCAAAGACGACCTGGTCAAATTGAGTTTTTCTCCCCATGTTATGTGACTGTGGATTATTATAGACTCCTTTGTGCCATTTTTTCGAGTTGTGAACGGCCGGCACACAGGGTGGTTACAATTGTTGCTGTCGTTACATGTGATTTCTGTTTTTTCTATTGCTTTCCCTTCATAGAAAGTGATACCCATTTTTATTAAGAAAAGCCTTTAGGGGAACTGTTTCAAATAAATACAGATTCTCACTATTAACAACGTATAAGCCATAGAATCCCAGAAGTAGAGGAATTTATGGTCAAGAGTTGAAAGGCAGTGATTTGGTTCTTACAGTCCCTTGAAAAGAGCAACTTCATAAAGGGAGATGTCAGCACGTGACATCTGTCAGGCTGACTTGCCGGTAACCACGTTATGTTAATCGGGCAACTCACAGTTCAGAACAAAAGGCCAGCACTGTGGGGCAGTGCGAGTGAGTGCAGGGCTTCTGGATATTGGTGTCGAATCTGGTTTCTCTTTTCCCTTTGGTTGACGGAGGCACTGAGTGGAAGAGAGCAGCTCTCACTCCGTATAAGCTGCACCCTGGGGTCGCACACAGCCGCTGTCCCCAGCTCACAGGCTGCGGGTTGTTCATTAGGGTGTGCACCGGCAACGGCAGAGACAGCACCCGCAAGTTCATTACCGAGCCAGCACAGTGGAGACGAGGCTGCCGTCCGGGGTGCGCTCAAGTTAGACATTCTCTATGGCCTGAAGATTGCATTATAAAGTATACACCTATCTGGAAAAACACACACATGCAGAAAGACGTGTTCGTGGATGTTTACTTGCTTGTCCAGCTTCCTAAGTGGAAAAGAGAAAGAGTCTAAATGCCCATCAGTTGGAGAAAGAGTGTGTTTGCTACAGTATAATCCAGATGTTAAAAGGAAGGGACTAGATCAATATGTCAATATGAAAAGTTCTTAAAAATATGTTGAATAGACAAAAAAGCAAGTTTCAGAATGAGACATAGCTTGGTACATTTATGCACATTTTAACAATGCATATTAAAAGTCATATTTAGGTGGGTACACCTATGTGCATGGAAAGACATTTACATTTGGAGAGGAAAAACTTCATTTCAAATTCATATTAGCTCTTGTTTTCTGGACAGGCTGCAGAAAAGAGGGGACTGGGATTGGGGACGAAGATGATAAAGAAAACCTCCACTAAATCTGCAATATTTCATTTTTTAAGGAAATATGGAAAAGTTCTCATAATTTTCCATTCTTGGCACTGGACATATGTATTGCAGAAGTTTTCTTTTGGATTTCTTATTGGAAAATAGCTGAAAGCTTGTCTACTTATAGTGAATCTAATATAATTATCCTCAGATAGAAGAATTGTGTGTGTGTGTGTGTGTGTGTGTGTGTGTGTAAACTATAGAGACATATATCCAAATACATCAGACATGGAGAATTTGTACCATATTGGTATGGTACAATATGGTACAAATTCTCCATATATACGTGTGTGTGTGTGTGTGTGTATATATATATATATATATATAGCCCATGTGTTTCCCCTAAGCATAAATATAAATGACTAAAAATCTACTTTACCTAAGTATCGTGCCCTCGTGTTTCTTTAAAATGAGATAGGGTGCGAATTTATAGTATCTTATTGGAAATTAATATCAAAGTGCCCAACATCCCTGATTTGGGCAGTAATTATATTTCTTTATATATAGAAAGAAATTAGGGTACCAGAAAGCCGCATGAGATCCCAAAGACCGTCCTTCACCGCAGGCGGCGAGTCCAAGTACGGGTGTTCGCTCTGGTTGTTTCAGTGTCTGGAGTCATTCGGTGCCCACTTACCGCCTTTTTCGTGTGGACAAGTCAAAAATCAAAGTAATCTTGCTAATGATGTTTCTACTTATCCACGGAAGCATTTGGTGGACTGCAGTTATATGATCGTGTGGGGTACTCTGAAGAGTGGATGAGAACAGAGATTCCCTTGGAAGTTTGCCTCATAGCACACCTGTCCACAGCCTTCCCAGCTGGGAGGCAGAACCCCACTCGGTTCTTGTTTCTGATGCATTAAGCATCTTTTCCTCACCTTTTCTCTGCGGAAAACAGCGTCTCTGCACAGTAATCTGTAAGCAAACAGTAGCTTGTTAACGTTCCCTGGAAAAGATAACCTGTAGACCGACTCTCAGGCGTGATGAAGAAGAGCGATGTCCCGTGCGTCTGGGCACTGTGTCCCCCTGCATCGCGCCGTGGGGGGCTGCTGCGGGTTGAGTGTGGCGAGGGGTCCCGAGGACGGCAGCCGGCCATGGGCCTTGCTGGATCCGTGGCCTCTTGGCCAGACTTCTCATTCCACTTAGAATGAAAAAGAGATGGGAGCACGTTGGTTCAGCCTCGGCTTCAGCCACCTTCTCAAGGCCTGGTGGGACGGCTGGGTGGTCCGCTTGCTGTCCCATGTCCTTTTACTCCTGTGCCAGTCCGCCTTGAAGGGGCGTGCGTGGGTGAACAGGTGCACATTTGATCTAGGTTCGAATCCCACACTTAGCATGCATCTGACCTTGGACAGCTCAGCAGTTTAACTTGGATAAGTCTTTTAGGTTCTTCGTTTATAAAATGGGGTTGGGGGCGCCTGGGTGGCTCAGTGGGTTAAAGCCTCTGCCCTCGGCTCGGGTCATGATCCCAGGATCCTGGGATCGAGCCCTGCATCGGGCTCTCTGCTCGGCAGGGAGCCTGCTTCCTCCTCTCTCTCTGCCTGCCTCTCTGCCTACTTGTGATCTCTGTCTGTCAAATAAATAAATAAAATCTTTAAAAAAAAATAAAATGGGGTTAATGATTGCACTACACTTCACAGCAGTAGATTAAATGAAATAACGGCTGGCGACCCTGAGTGCTCAACCACAGGCAGTAGGTGGTTTTCTTACCGCTCTCATCAGCTGACTCCTCCAGCGACATTTATGAAGCACACACTCGGTGACAGGCACTTCTTCTAGACCCTGGGCAGACAGCAAGCGTGTACTAAGACAGAGGCTCTCCTCGGACTAACAGGCTGTTGGGGAAGACAATAAGCAGTGAACAGGTTATTTTATTCCCAGTGTTGATGAGTGGCGTCAGGCAGAAATGATGCAGGAGGGGGCCTCACAGAGTGACCGAGGAGACACGACTGCTTTAGCCTGGGTGGGCTGAGAGGCTTTCTCTGAGGAAGTGACATTTGAGCAGGGTCCTGACTGGAAGCCAGCAGTAAAGACGTGGGGTACAGAGGACACCACAAGTCTGAATGGCATGAGGCAGGGTGAGGCCTCACGGGAGGTCAGCAAGGTGGCCAGGGCTCCTGCAGCGCCTGAGGCCATGGTAAGAGCTGGCATGGCTATGTGTCCAAGGGCAGTGCGAGCCATTGGTGAGCCTGAGCGGCGGGTGACAGGAACAGATTTCGGCTTTTTGGTGTTTATTTTTTTTTCTTTTTTCCCCAAATGCCAAATGGGTAGTGAATCTATGATCACTATTTACTTTGCTCTAGTTTAGAATGGACCCATTTTACGTCATTCTCTGAATTACAGAGAAATCGAGTCATTTTCTTCCCGAGCCCTGAGCTGGTGATGACACACCACCTCTGTTGACTTATGCTTTCCAGCGATCCAGATGAAGGGCTCAGGGTTTTTAGGTTTTTGTCTTTTAAGCAACTTCATAATTTCAGAAAAGCCAGACAATCTAGAGAATAAACAAAAAAAGAAAATTAAAAATTAAAAAATCTCCAACCTTAACAAGAAATACAATTCCAGCTGGTATGCTGTCATCTGAGGGCTTAGTCCAGAAAAGTGGTTAGAAAGGCGCATACTGATTGCTTTGCCTCTGAGCCCTCCTTTAACCCTTTTGATGACCTTCTGGGGCAGGCACTGGTGTGTCTGTGACAGGGAGGAGGGATTCCTAGTGGTTCCTTAAGTTGCGGACTGTGACACAGCTAGTAAATAGCGGAGGTAAGACTCGAACCCAAGCCCCTCAGACTCCAGAGCCTGTGATCTCAGCCACTTTATTTATTTAACTAGTTTTGATCTCAGCTACTTTGTAGATTCATGGGCACAGGGCGGCACGGCAAGTGTTTTGTCCCTTGATGCAACCCAATCTCACCTCTTATTCTAGCCTTTTTCTATTCTGAGACACCAGTGTCCAGTACAGCTTTTTCACCTGTCTCAAGCACTTTCCCATGTCTTGTTCGTAAGATCTCCATTCCTCTAAAATGCCCCATTCTCTCCAATTATTCCTTTCACTCCCCCAATAAAATTCTCATCTCTCCAGACCAGCGGTCTTCCAGTAGTGTGAGGATGAGAGTAATGCAGAACACACACTGAATGCAAGTGGCAAAAACGAACGTTTCTAAAGAAGACTGTGTATCACATAGAGTTAATTCACGATTAAATATTATGTTTGCACAGTTTTTTCTTGAAGGAAGTCTTTATTTAAAGATCAGGTTCTCTTCTAGGATATAGTGTTGAACAAGATACCCAAGGCACCTCTCTCATGAGGTTCACGTGGCATGGAAGACCACGAAACAAATGAATGAAAATGTTGATTGCTACAGAAATGTCAACTTAAACACTTAAGATGTGGGGAATGGGAAAAGAGTAAAGCAAATGAATGTGGGAGTTCTTTGGGGCAGGTGTCAGTATAGATGGAGCAAGGGAGAAGTTATTTTATGAAACAGATGCCAGATCAGTGGTGGTGCCACTCCCCAAGGGAGGGACCCCAGGGCGGGGGAAGAGGATTATGGAACTTACAGAAATCTTACGAGACGGTGGAGATGCCATTGGGAAGTTGCATTTGTAAGTCCAGATCTTGGAAGAGGGGACAAGGCTGGAGATGTCTTTTGGGAAACACTGACGTGTACATAGGACAGCAAACGCCATCCCATGGTTTGAAGTTTTCTGCAACCATCTTCCTCCTCTGCTTCCCTCCCTTCCCTTCAGCTAGTCAGTCCATTTTGGGAAATCATCTACCCCAAACAAGGAAACTGTTACTATCAGTGTTACCTCTGGAAGCGATGTCACAGAGCAGGACTGTTGAAAAGAGACAAGTTCAGTGTTTCTAGGATGGGGATGAAAATTATATCCTGAAGTCAGATCAGTAGTCTTGATAAATATATCCATAATATTCTCTTGAGGTTACTCACTCAGAACTCAAGACTTTCATCCTAGAGTGTCCATTAGAAGCGGCCCATTTTACGTCATTCTCTGAATCACAGAATCCCAAGGGGGGTGGGTGGGAAGGGAAATATCGGCTAGCAACCCTGAGTGCTAGTGGACCCTGCATTTCTGTGCAACTGGAAAAACACACTGCTGGAGGGATGATGATGTCCAAAATAGCCTCTTGGCTTAGGTGTGATTTTTCTGTGCCTAGGGCTTATTTGATAAGTGCAATGTAAACTAAGACAGCACACCAAGATAAGCAAACAAATCAGTTATTATTTTTCAATACACATGCCTGAGCATAGCATTATTTTTTCATTGCCTTCTCTCAGGAATGCTTATAGCTGGAATATACATTATGCAGCAGAGAAGATTCTTCTATCTTTTAGAGGGAACCATTTTCTTCTCTTTCCTAATTAGGCTAAATCAGAAAATCACTTTTTCCATTTCTAATTTCTAGATCACCAATAAAAATAAAGGGAAACTATATTATTGTAGGCTTTTTAACTTATAGTTTTCATAACTATTTTTATTAGTACAACCACAAAACAGTGAAGTTTTGCTTTTCTCATATTACAGTGGCTGGATAGAGCTGGGTGTCCTCCATTGGTAGAAAGACCATATTGGCTCCCTGGGGCTCTAGGGCAGAGCACCTGAGAACCTGCAGCCAGGCTTCATGGAGCCCCAGGGTGGGTTCCTAATTGTGTCACAGAGCGTGGGCATTAAGAACAGGGAAGCCTGTTGCTGTGGACTGGATTGTGTCCCCCTGAAATCCATGTGTTGGAGCCCTAACCCCGAGCGTGATGGCATGTGGAGATGGAGCCATCAGGTGGTGACTGAGGTTATGTGAAATCATGAGGGTGGGGCCTTCATGATGGGGTTAGTGCCCTTATGAAAAGAGACACCAGCAAGCTTGCACTGGCTCTTTCTCTCAGCCATGGCAAGACACAGTCAAAACCAGTATTCCTAGAGTAGTTGTCTCCTCATAGCTGCTTCCGGAGAGGTACTTCAGGGATCTAGGAGTGGAACAGATCAGGGATCCTTTCAACCTGTTGGTAGGCTAAGCCCATCTCAGAGATTTCCCAGGCTCGTCTAGAGACCCACAGTGTTGATGAACACGGCCTCGGCCTGTGGTCAGACTGACCCAAGGTGGAGACTCTTAGCCCCTGTCTTCCCTCCCCTCATAGACCTGTTAGGGGTGGGTGTGGGGTGCTGCTCCCTAGTTCCTGTTCCTTGCCCAGCCCAAGCCAGAGAGTCAATTTCTGAGAATTTGACTTCAAAGTCAACTTGCTCGGGGGCAGAAATCCTGGCTCACCTTGTGTCCTACCTCAGCAAGACACCTGAGCTCTCTCAGGCTACCGCAGTAGAAATGGGCTTTTGGCCCATTTTATCACATAACAAAATTCTGCTTCTCAGTGAACTTTTCTTTTGTGATCCAGGATATGGGACAGCTGTTGACTGGCATTTACTTTACTGCTTTCGTCTTATGCCTTTTGTCCTCATGACTCATCAAAGTTTAAAATGTTAACCGTCTCCTAAAGCCAACTCAAACATACAGCCAACTTCCTTGATCCAAGTGTACAGCTGTCACCAGACACAACCACGCTGACACTGCCAGGCCCTGTCGCTGTCCGTCCAATGCAGAGGTGCTTCTCGGGCCCTTGTCTAGGTCTGACTTCATGCACGAACACAGCCCCTTGTTATTATCGACCAAAAGAGCCATCAAGCAAGGGGCAGGGACCTTGGCCTTACACTGGTCCATGGATGTGGCCCTATTCTGCCTCTCCGAATCTCTGTGTCCTTCTGTCTGTGAAAGGATTGGACTTGATGCCTTGGCTTCTTTGAGATCTGACTTGAAGGGTGTCCTTTCTACTGCGGTTGGTGTTAGTATGTAGAAAACCACGCAGTGGACCTCACTTCTCCCTCCCCACCCCCACCCCCGGGAGGACTCAGACTCCCTATTGGAATGGCCTTTGCTTATAGGTCACAAATGTGCACCAAGCCACTCGTGCACACTCATCCCGGCCACGGCCTGACCACAGACTTTGTCAGAGA
Source organism: Mustela erminea (assembly GCF_009829155.1). NCBI lineage: Eukaryota > Metazoa > Chordata > Mammalia > Carnivora > Mustelidae > Mustela > Mustela erminea. The sequence continues at coordinate 3,159,232 of NC_045621.1, forward strand.
TGAGCGACGTGGGTTATGAGGAGAGTCAGTGGGAACTGGACAGAGGGTTTTCTTTCTGGAAAGCCAGTTGACTTGAATAGAGGTTAGAATCCTCAACCCGGGACATTTTTACAGTCTGGCTCTGAAAGAGGGTGTCTGGGGCTCGGCTGCCCTTACTGACATATTTGCATTTTAGTCAGTGGTAGTTGCCACGTCTGCACCGTGTTACCCGGTTTCTCTTTACACGTTTATCTGGCCTTTTCAGAGCCCCAGAGTGTAAGGGCGGCGGTCCTGCCGGTTCCTGACGGGAGTCTGTCTCCGGGGGTCTGCGCTGCGACTCCCGCGCCTCAGCCCGGTCAGGCCGCGCCGCCATGCAGCCGCCGAGCCGAGGCGCCGGTGAGCGGTGCCGCCGAGCCCAGGAGTAAACCGCGCCCAGAGGACGCGAGCGAGCGCGGACAGACAGACCGAGGGGGACGCGCAAACCCGGCATGACTCTGAGGGCGCGGCCTGGCTCTTGCTCTGGAGGCCCAGGGCAGCCGCCCCGCCCTCAGTTCCCCTCTGACGCACGGAGCCGAGCGCTCTCGAGCACGACGTTGGCCTCTTTACCGAATTGTGCTGGAATTTTTGGTAACCTCGGAGCTGGACGTCATTGTGTGGCCTGAGCTGTGTCCCCCCAAAATGCACAGGTTGAAGACCGGAGCCCCGGGACCTCGGACGGTGGCCGCATTCGGAGGCCGCATCTGTCAGGGCGGCGGAGTGACGTGTGAGATGACGTTGTGACGTGAAAGGCGGAGTGACGCCAAAGCCGTGGGTGGGGGGGGGGACCCCAGGGAGCGGACAGGTGTCCCCTGGGCGGGGAGCCTGGGCCGCGGTCACAGAGTGGGGACAGCGCGGGGCTTGGGGAGAGGAGCCGCGAGCGGCCGCGGGAGCGACGGTCCAGCCTATGCGGTGACCGCAGGCCGCGGCCCCCAGCGCCGCGAGAAGTCGGTTCTGCTGCGCCGGTCCGGCTGCGGTGCTGGTCACGGTGGGACCCGCGGACGGACCCGTCGCACAGGCCTCGACCCCGTTCCGCGCCGCCCGGTCACGGCAGGCGGTTGTTGAGCCTTCGTGCGGCCGCTTCTGTCGTCGGAAGCTGCTCCTCGCAGGGCGTCAGCGCGGGCTCTTCCGTGGACGCGACAGAAAACCCGCTCGAGCAGCTCAAGCGGCGCAGGGGCCACGCCGTCTCCCTGAGAAGCCCGCGAGCGGCCGCGGCCGAGTCTCACCGGGGGCTCGGGTGCGCTCAGAGCCCGGTTGCTTCTCCGCGGGCTTCCCTGACGGGTCCGGCATCAGGGGCGGCCGAGCGGGTCCCTGCAGCTCCCTCAGCGCTGGCTTTGCGGCCGGAAGCGCTTCTGCTGTGGCGATGGCTCGCGGGGGTGACGCGGCCAGTCCCTCCTCAGCCGCGACAGCCTTGGCTCAGCCGAATGTCCCCTCGTCGTCGGCCTTGCCACCCCGGTTCGCTCCCGGGTGTCTCGCAGAGCGTCGTGCCTGACGGTTCTTTCCCCTCGTGGTTCTGCTCCTCCTCATCTCCTCAGCGATTCTCTTCCTTGGCGCCGCCTCCTGCTGCACTCGGGCGGAAGCCGGGGCGCGACCGTCGCTGTTACAGGAACAGTAACTCCTTCCGGTTGGGGGGTTGGGTCGTGACCAACCAATGTTGGATCTTGATGAACATGTTTAATTCTCTCAAATTGAGCTTGGGGCCCACGAAAACTCTTGAGGCCTTTTTCAAAGGAACAGTTGTACCGAATGTCGGTGACTCTCCTCTGGGAATGACAGGGTTTGTGTTTGACGCGTGTGTCAGGTCATCCTACGGAAAACGTTTCAACAAAAATTTATACAACACGTGCGCCTGTGTGTGTTTGATCACTAACTGTTACTCAAGCGGAAACTGTAATGAAGCAGCATATTGTGCTTTACGAGGAGTTGGGTTCCATTAGTTAAGGTTCTGTTTTGTTTTGAACATCCTTATTTTTCTACCTAGAGATACACACAACCTAAGAAAAAGTAGAGAAACTAGAGGAACAACAGAGAGATGTAAATAGGGCCAGGACCGGCGTAGTGACCTGACTGATGGCTACCATAGTTAGGCTCTTAGCTTATCAGGCACTGGGAAAGGAAATTTTTGAAGGCAACAAAATAAAGAATAACTTAAGACCAACAGAGGCTCAGACTTCACTTTCACTTTTTTTTTCCTAACAGAAAAAATGGAAGCATTGGTAGCTGCACAAAACATAGGTAAATAAATAGGCTTTTCCTCCATTCACTCTTCGGACACACTATGTGGTTCTTAACACTCTGTTGTACAAGGATGAGCATAAGCCCACTGTACACGCTTAATGATGGAAGCTGAGGAGCTTGGTGTCTATTGGTGATCCCCTTGGCGGTGCTGTGGTTGGTATGGGAGTACTGTTGGCTCTTTGAGCTTTGCGGCATGGATGCTCACTCTTAGTCTTCTAGTGAGGTAGGCTGGTGGGTACCCAAGAACACCTCCTTGTGCACATGTGTTGAAGATCCATTGTGTGATGCTTCAGGAGGCCCCACATAACCAAACCACAGAGAGCTAGTCATTGAACTACTACTTGTTCCTACAAATGACTTAATATGTATCTTCAACTATAGCCTAACATTAATCACAAATGGTGCCAAGTATGGGCGTCCTTTTTTTAAAATCCTAGTTCTAGGTCTTTTTTGGAGGTCAATTCATCCTTTCACATGCCCATCTCTTATATACATACACACACACACATAAAATTATAGACATAATACATGCACGGAGCACGTCTCATTCACCACATATCCCTGGCACTTAGCACAGTGTATTCAAATATTTGTTGAGTGGTGTTCTATTTAAAGTATTCATATTTTCACTCTAGTTGAGGAATATTTATTGAGTGCTTCCTGTATGCCAAGCTCTGGGGATCAAATTCAGCCAACATTAAATGGAATTGACTTTACCCTGCACAGAGCATACATGGCTGGAGGACAGAGAGCTGAGCAGAGCACTGTGCCAAATAGGCTACAAAGAAAGATGTTTCCTAATGGAATCTTGTTTCTACTAGAAGCTTTGATTCAGAGGTTCCCATTGTGTTATATATTATACTTTCTGATGAACCAAGTGGCCCTTGAAGCAAATAGACACTTTTCTTAAGACTCTCTCTACAGACTGCCACTTCCTTTGTCTAGAAAGAATACAATAATGGCGATGCTGATTATTTCATGTGCTTTTCTTAACTATATGTTTATGTGGTTTACTCACACCCCATCTCACAATAAGTTCAAAAGATAAAAATAATACTGAATACTAGCTAGGATGTCATATTGTTTTTAAGCCAAAATAGAGACTCAGATAATATCCCTTCAGGTTGGAGGACTATGGGTCAAACTCCATACATCGTTTAGCGTGGTTATTTATAACTACATGAAACATAGTGACTGATCTCTGTTCATTCTTTGAGAAAGTAGATAACGCATGGGAAAAAATTCAGGAAGTATTAAAAGATACCCAGTAAAGTCTCTCTCCCACCCATGGGACAGTTTTCCAGTCCTCCTTCCTGGAGACAATCATTGTTACGAGGTTTTAGTGTTATCTTTCCAGAGATATTCTGTTCACATGTAGGTGCATACACGTATGTGAAACTCTCCTTCTCTGACATAAATATTAGAATGCCATACTTAATATTCTGTAGTGGTTTTTAGCTTGCTTTAGATGGCAGTGTCAAGGAGTTAGAGTTGGCAGATTGATAATAAAATGTAATGTATTCAAAGTTTAAATATTATAAAACAAAAATACAAAAGAATTTGCTAGTTTTTGATACAGAGTCAGATTTTTTCTTTGAAAACAATGTTGCTGGTTGGGGTTAAACCAAATGTATAATCTATGATTTCTGTTAGTGTTGGTATCCTTTTTTTTTTAAAGATTTTAATTTATTTATTTGACAGACAAAGATCACAAGTAGGCAGAGAGGCAGGTGGGTTGGGGGAGGAAGGCAGGCTCCCCGCTGAGCAGAAAGCCTGATGCGGGGCTCGAGCCCAGGACCCTGGGATCACGACCTGAGCCGAAAGCAGAGGCTTAACTCACTGAGCCACCCAGACACCCCAGTTTTGGTATCTTTAATGTGGAAAATGAAGTTAAAATACTTTCAAAACAACCTGAGAGCTGAATTCTTTTAGTTTTTTATTATTTTAACCCAGATTTTTTATGATCTTTCCTATGTCTAATTTAACAGTTTTACCTTTTAAATCTTGATTATTATATAATTATCAAAAATACATAACTGCCCAGCAAAGGAAGCAGTCAACAAAACTCAAGGGCAACATACTGAATGGGAGAAGATATTTATAAATGACATATCCAATAAAGGGTTAGTATCCAAAATATATAAAGAACTTATACAAAATACCAAAAAAAAAATCACATAATCTAACCAAGAAATAGGCAGAAGTCATGATCAGACATTTGTCCAAGGAAGGCATACAGATGGCCAACCGACACATGAAAAGATGCTCAACACCACTCATCATTAGGGACATGCAGATCACAACCACAGTGCAGTCGCCTCACACTTGTCACGATGGCTAAAATTGAAAACTCAAGAAACAACAAATGTTGGTAAGGAAGTGGAGAAAACAGAACCCTCGCATACTCTTGGCAGGAATGCAAACTGGTGCCGCCACTCTGGAAAATAGTATGGAGTTTCCTCAAAAAGTGAAAAGCAGAAGTGCCCTATAATCCAGCAAGAGGAACAGCACTTCTTTTTGCCCCCTTATGTCATTAATTTACTTAAGATTACATCGTGTTACCATAGGTTCACTGAGCTCTTGAGCAAGGCAGATTCCTTTTGAGGACAGAGATAAAGACATCTTCCTAGTCTTCCAAGAACTCACAAACTTCTACGCCACAAGGTGTAGACTGTGACAGATAGTCTAATGGAAACAAATAGTTTAATAGTATTAATGGAAGCACAGAAGGAGATAGGATCAGTTGCTCCTAGAGACATTTGGAGACATTTCTCAGAGGGGATGATCTCTTTCAAGAATGGACTCTTAGAATCACAGATACCAGTGCCCAAAGTTGTGTCGAGGACAGGTGTGTTGTTGCTCTGGCACTTCTAGGTAAGCACTTCGTCTGAGCATGGGGTGTGGGAGCTCCTGCCGTATGTCGTTCAGGTCCCCGACTGTGGCCATGTCTCCTTCCCTTTATCTGGTTGCTTTTGCTACAGTTGGGGCATGAGAAGAGTGTACCCTGATGGTGGCTTGGGTCACCTTCTTAAAATCAGAATTCCAAAGAATGCCAGCTATGATCCTTTTTTTAACTTTTTTTAAAAATTTTATTTCTTTTCAGTGTAACAGTATTCATTGTTTTTGCACCGCACCCAGTGCTCCATGCAATCCGTGCCCTTTCTAATACCCCAACTGATTCCCCCAACCTCCCACCCCGACCCCTTCAAAACCCTCAGATAGGATCCTTTCAAAGCAGTGAGCCATGGGAATGGAACACAGGACAGCAGGAAAGGACATGGAGAGAACAAAAAGAGGGAGGAAGGAGAGGAGAGTCCAGATAGTGACGGTAAAAACCTATTCTGCTAGACAGGGCAGAGAAATCCTGGCAGGATGTCCACAGTAATACTGATGGAGATTGGTTGGGAAGAGGGAGATGGATTTGAAAACACATGAGTTTTCTAGACTGACATTTAACTCTTTGAAGGCCTAAAACTTATCTTCTAATTATTTTCTAGAGAGTTTGGATATATTTTTTCCTACCTTTTTAAAATTAATGACTGTGGGAAACCTCATTATCTTAAGGTCATCAGTATAAGTTGGTGGTCATGCTTGAAATGAGTTTCATTCTTGGGGAGGAAGATAATGCTTCCATGAAGCTCCAAAATCTTGACTGTAATTAGCAGCTGACGTCTGCCTGGTCTAGAAAGACATCGGTAACAGTATCTGAAGGAGTCTTTTTTTACTGACAAGTTTCTATAGACTGTGAAAGGATGATCTTGCAATAATGGAACCCATATCAGGGTGAGACCACACACTGTTTACCACACAGAAAACTGAAGTGGATTCATACGCAAGGCAGACTGTAGACTCTGCTCCGAGTGTCTGATGTAAATGACCAATTTTGTCTCTTTAGGAACTGCAAAACTCCAGCCAGTGCTTGTCCAAGTGCTTTGTAACCTGTTCGGAATGTTCTCTGAATCTTAATTTGTTGCTCATGTATCTTTGTTGCCCACTGGGCCCATAGACTACACTTCCTCTGCCCTGGAGTGTGTGCATCCCCTCGTGCAGGCCTTGAACACGGCGGCGTGGAACCGCCAGGCTGTCTGCAAATACCCGCCTTCTGATTTTGCTGAAGACAGTCTTCATCCAGAGCATTTTGTCTTATTTAGGGGCCTTTCCTTTTTGGGGAGGTTTTACATTTTTCCAGGAGAGGCTTTGCAAAGGCTTGCTGCCAAGTCATTTAGCTGAGAATGGGATCCCTTTATGTCGTATGGCTCTTTTGTCTCCCAGAGCTGAGCATTGTCTGGTAATCCTGCTTGGGTCTTTCTTTGAGGCTCTTAGCCTGTGCTGTCTCTGGAAGAAAGAGTAGTTTCCAGATTGGATCTGAACTGCAGAAGGTCACTCATCTCTTCATAAATCCTGGACTCTGATTCTCCTTGTATCTTTCAGACACCCTCTGTCAGTTTTTCTCGTTGTTTCTCTGCCTGTGATGTCCTTCCCAGTTACCTCTGTCTACTAGTTCCAGCTCGGTGTCTGGACACCCCAGGGATAGCTAAGAGCCTCTCCTTTGTGCTCCCTAGTGTTTTGTGAATACCTTTTAGTACTAAATTATTTGCTTACATTTCTGTCTCTCTGCTATACTGTAAGTTCCTTGAAGTCAAGGAGGAATTCTCTTCATTTCTTATTCCCCTTGAGTACAGCATCATATGATACATAATGGTGTCTCGATAATGTTTACTCAGCAGAAATCACGTTCGTTGTGGCTTAGAGAGACTTTTGGGGGGAGGGTATTCAGGCATATTATAGAAGGGCTAAAACTAGACAAGTGGCCTCATAACGAATCTACACTTTGTAGGGCATTGCAGAGTGGCTCGCAATGAAATCTGGCAATACCATGAATTGTAGTTATGTAAGAAATCAGAATCTCCTTTTGTATTTTTGCTCAAATACAGAATCAAGGTATTTGAAGAGTATTTGACAAGTGATTTGCATTTTCCATGGTGTAGTTGTTTTGTGCTTCTTACAATTGTGTTCCCCCTCTTTATAGTAAGTTCACTTACACCAACAACCTGTCCTAAAATTGCCTTTATTTCTTGCTTAATTTTATACTTAAGGAATTCCTGTTGTGATATAGGAAAGCAATGATGTCGTCTTTGGACTTCTTTATTTTAGGGGTTCAGTAAGTATCTGTATCTCACTGAGAAGTGTTTTTCAGCCTATTCTTGATATTTCCAGACCTCTCAGTGCTTAGGAATATTCTAGGACTTTGAACAAGTGCTCTATATTCAGTGTAAACACTTTGATTGTCCAGAAAATGATTAGTAAAACATTTTAGATTTCTTTTTATTTGAAAGTCCTTAATTTCATGAGTGTGCATGAATTCATTTTCTAGGGCTGCAGTAACAAAGCACCATCTGGATGGCCTAAAAACCAGAAATTTATTTCCTTACGTACATTCTGGAAGCCACAGTCCAGGATTGAGAGGTCAGCAGATTGTATTCCCTCTGAGGGACTTTCCTCCTTGGCTTGCTTTCTTCTCCGTCTGCACCTGGTCCTCTCTCTGTGCCTGTCTCTGACCTATTTCCTCTCCTCTGACCAGGACACCAGTCATATTGGATTAGGACCCACACGTACGACATCATTTTACCTTAATTACCCCATTACAGGCCTCATCTCTTTCATAGTCACTCCAGGGTACTGGGGTTTCAGACTTGGGACTTCAACATAGAAGTTTCATTGGGACAAAATTTAGCCCATAACAGTGAATAATGTGGCAGTTTAAATATCGTATTCAGGTATTAAAGATATTCTTAGGTTGCTGAAATACTTCTAGGTGACTATTTAATAAATACACACCTACCTCTTCCCTTTCCATAGATCAAAATGTTGCTTCCCTTCCTGCTTACAGTTTTACCCTTGCTACTTTCTTGATGCCACTGGCTGCCCCGGAGTGGTTGGTGAGGACGAAATGCTAGTGCTCCTCTCACTCTTGTCAGAAAACAATCTTATTTTAGAAAAATATCTTATTTTAATAATGTAGTATATAATATGTACAACATATAAAATCTGGTACTTGAATCCTGTTCTTTAAAATGATGATGGTGATGGTGATGATGATGGTGATGATGATGGTGGTGACGGTGGTGATGCCGCCGCCACTGCGATTTACTGAGCATCTGTTTTGAGTGAGTCACTGTATGGGAATCATCACAGCCAGCCTGCAACTAGAAGTGATGATCTCTGCTTGAAACAGGAAGAAACTGAGGCTCAGGGAGAGGAAGTAACTTGTCCTGGAAGCTTCGGTTCCCTTGTCTCCTGTAAGGCATCTGTTTGGTCCTGAAGGACCATCAGTTCTGAGATTAGAAATGCGGTACAGAAGTGAAAGATATCAAGCTGATAGTCACCTGGCTTCTTGGTTGCAATCTGAGACCCAAGGGTCCCAAGTGTTACAGACTCCAGTGACTGAATTCCACATGGTAACAGTTCGAAGGCACAGCACCATTGACCTCTAGAATGGGGTTGATCGACTTCAGGTTACTTTTAGGCTAGGACTTGTGGATTATGGCCTGCAGTTATCAGGATTACTGATTCAGAGGTGGTCTCAAGAGAAAGGTTCAGGATATTCAGTATGAAGGAAGGATGTATTATCACAAGGAAGATGTATTATCACATTTTTAAAATAATGGGATTATGGGAAAGTATTAGTGGGAGCTGCTTGGAATGAGCTAGACCCGTGGTTCTTCATCCTGGCTTAGAATCAGAAAACCTGGGAGGCTTTCTAAAGGACAGTGCCTGGGTTCCAACCACAGAGATTTTTATTGAGACTAGCATGGGCCTGGACATCTGTTATTTTTAATAGTTACCTGAGTAAATCTGACATAAGCCAAAGTTAACAAGAACTAATGAGCTAGATCAGGGGTTAGCAAGATACAGCCCATGGGCCAAATCTGGCCTGCTACCTGTTTTTCTATGGCCCAGAATTTTTTTTAAAAAAAGAATGGTTTCTATACTTTTAAGTGGTTGAAAAAAATCAAAGAAAAATAATATTTTGTGATGCATAGAAATTACAGTTGTCCTGCGAACAACATGGGTTTGAACTGTGCAGATCCACTAATACACAGAATCTTTTTCAACTATAGTACAGTACTGCAAATATATTTTCCTTGTGTTTTTCTTAACATTTTTCTCTATCTTATTTTAATAATGTAGTATATAATATGTACAACATAAAATCTGTGTTAATTGACTTTATGTTATCGGTTGGGTTCCAGTCAATAGTAACTACTTGTAGTTAAATTCTGGGGGTTGTCAAAAGAGAGATGTGGATTTTCTACTGTGCAGGGGGACTGTGTCCCTGACCCCTGCCTTGTTCAGAGGTCAACTGTCTATGAGATTAAAAAATTTCAATGTTCATAATTCAGATTTTATTGGAAAACAGCCATGCGTGCTCCTTCATGTATACAGTGTCTGTGGCTACTTTCACGCTACAGTGGAAGGCTGAGTAGAGGCTGTATGCGAGAGACATACAAAGCCTCAACTGCTTATGGCATGATCTGGCCATTCATAAGAAATGTTTATTGACCCCTGAGTTAGGCTATGTCAAGATCATCAACAGAGCTAGATTAGAACTGAAAAAGAAGACAACGGTTTGGGTGACTTGTATGTTTTTGTGTGTGTTTTGCACTTTAACGTCCTGTGGGCTTGTTGTGTTGCTGTTGTTTTCTAGCAGTAGGACCCTTGTTGATGGATCCAAGCTGGTTTGTTCAGAAAGTCTTTTACCAAACAGGGTTGAAATATACACTTTTAAAAAAAAAATTTTAAAAAAATTTTCATAAACATATAATGTATTATTAGCCCTAGGGGTTCAGGTCTGTCAATTGCCAGGTTTACACACTTCACAGCACTCACCATAGCACATACCCTCCCCAATTTCCATAACCCCACCACCCTCTCCCTACCCCCCTTCCCCCAGCAACCCTCTGTTTTGTGAGATGAAGAGGCTCTTATGGATTGTTTCCCTCCTGATCCCATCTTGTTTCATTTATTCTTTTCCTACCCCCAAACCCCCCACATTGCAGCTCCACTTCCTCATATCTGGGAGATCATATGATAATTGTCTTTCTCCGATTGACTTATTTCACTAAGCATAATATCCTCTAGTTCCATCCACGTCGTCGCAAATGGCAAGATTTCATTTCTTTTGATGGCTGCATAGTATTCCATTGTGTATATATACCACATCTTCTTGATCCATTCATCTGTTGATGGACATCTAGTTTCTTTCCATAGTTTGGATTGCTGCTATAAACATCCGGGTTCACGTGCTCCTTTGGACCACTACGTTTGCGTCTTTGGAGTAAATACCCAGTAGCACAATTGCTGGGTTGTAGGGTAGCTCTATTTTCAACTTTTTGAGGAACCTCCATGCTGTTTTCCCGAGTGGCTGCACCAGCTTGCATTCCCACCAGCAGTATAGGAACCCTTTCTCTGCATCCTCGCCAGCATCTGTCATTTCCTGATTGGTTAATTTTAGCCATTCTGACTGGTGTGAGGTGGTATCTCATTGTGGTTTTGACTTGTATTTCCCTGATGCTGAGTGCTGTTGAGCACTTTGAAATATATACTTTTTTCCTTAAAACATACCAGTAAAAAGAACATAGTGTCCACAGAATATGACAACCCAGAACTTTTCAATACTGAAGTTCCCCTAAATCCTTTAAATATCCATTTCCTCTCCCATCTCTGCCCCTCAACCCTTTTTTCTCTTTCTCCCATCCTTCTGTTCCATATTTGCAGGTGATACCAGCTGGATGCCTTGAAGCTTTCAAAGTTGGGCAAAGAGAACCATGTTTGCTGGAATAATTTTAATACAAAAATGTAGTTGAGCAAGTTGAGGAAAATACCACTGACTATCCTATTGGCTTATTTCTTTTATCTTCGAGTTTTCACCCACTTGAACTTAGAAAAAAAGAAAAGCGTTAAGGTTAGGAAGAGTAACAGAAAATGGAAAACAAACTAGAAACAGAAATCCCCACCATCAGGTTGCGTTTTGTGCAAAGACATAGCCACCATTTGCTTCCAAGCCATCTCACTCAGCTCAGAATGGGAGAGACCGTAAGCCTGTGCTTAGAGGCATCACTTAAGGCCTTTTTTTTCTCTCGTAATTTTGGTGGTGGTGTTTGTGAGGGAGGAAGCAATGTTGACATATATTCATTGGTTCGGTCAGCATATGATATCATGGATTTATTTTTAAATAATGAAGATGCATCCATTGAGCTGATAGGAAGAAAGTATTTGATTTCCAGATCGTTTATTATTCATCATTGGATGATAGTTTTTGATGACCTTGAGAGTCTCCTTATAAAACTCCTTGGTGTCTTGGGTATTGCATGTGGGACCATGTTCATGTTCATGTTCTTGTTTCTGTCCTGCCCTTCCCCTATCATCATGAAGTAGCTAAAGCCCCTGGCATGTTTCCCCCACGGCCGTCTGGAAGGAAGCCAGTAAAGTCATTACAGATGGCTGTGTGCCCGGACTATCTGAAAAAAGCATCGACTGTGCTGCTAATTCAGTTTCAGGAAGGGTGATGTTCGCTTTTATATTAACGAGTGTTTTGAAAAGACTGAGGGCAGATATGTTGGGAGCAGTTTTCTTCTCCTTGGAGGCCATGGTTAAATTTAGTTGTCCTTTAGCTTCCCGGCTCCCAGGTCTGAGCACTGCTGGCTGACGGAGGATGCGGATGGGAAATGTATGTAATGTTGGTGTGTTTTATGTCTCATACGGGGTCTCAACTTACTTACCTTTGCTTGTTTGTGTTCAAGGGTTCTTTACATTGGCCTGGCCTGCAACACGGCGCGCTATATTTACATTTCCTACCTGGAGAATGCCTGGACTGTTCTCCCGATGGAAGTTCTTCAAGGTAAGCTAACAACTGGAATTAGAATTATTTTTCTCCCTGACTGAGCTAGGACTATGTAAACCTTCAGTGACCGTGAGCATCTGACTCTGAAAGGAAGGGCAGACCTGCTGTTCTGTATTGTTCCGAAGGGTTCAGGAAGAGGTGACATCAGGGGGCTGGTTCTTCAGTGACTCTGAGTGGCTGTTTGTGCAGCCAAACAAAGCTGGGTTGTCTATGCCCTTGTGATTAAACAAAGAAGGAGGAACTCAAATGAACTCTAGGTACAATTAAGCCTTTACGTCCAAAGGTGGTTTAAAGTATAAAAGACTGATCTTTTAAAGACTTTGGTGTTTTGGTGTTTGTAGGTTAACTGTACATGCTGAAAACAGGTTGTCATAATTATTTTGATTCTTCAGCTTCTTTTATCACATCTAGTGATTTACAACTAAAGGTTTAAATTCAAGCTGTTATTTTCCCATGAACCTTTTAAATCTTTGCTCAAATGCCCTGACCAGGCTTCTCTTTGCTTCACTGGACTGATTCCCTTCAACAGATAACAGTGAAAAAAAAATTTTCTCGGAGGCTCTTACCATGGGCTTAGGAGCAGTAAAAACTGGGATTTCTATCCAAAGCTCATTGCCATATTAGCTCCTATAATCTTTATACTGAAGACCCTTGTTAACTGCTTGGCTGAAGCATTTGGTGGTTGGTGTGATGATTACAATGAAAGTTTAGGCCAAGATTATCCGAGTTGAGGCCTTCTGAGACAGCCTAGGCTCCAAATCATTAATTCTCCTGAGTAGTCTCTGATTATATACAGTTTCATTAGCTTTATAGGTTGCCATTCTCACTCTCCCCTAAACCTGAGGAAACAAATATAGCACAATCTACATAATTTCTCATCATGATCTCTAAGAGGACTCATTATTGTACATCTGAACAAAAGGTACAAAATGCAAGCGCATTCATCAAATCCCATTGTGGCAATTAAAAATAATTATCCTTATTGAAAGGAGGTATAATTTTTATTCACATGATAATTATAAAATTAAAATATATGCATATTCTAAAGATGCTATTCTCAGGCCTGATCCAATGGTATAATTGGTGAAAGGAGATTTTGTTTAAAACAGAAAATGGAAATTTGTCTTATAATAAATTATTGTTTATAATGATTAGAACTCTGGAATAGTCTTGCACTCTGGAATAGTAGAGCACGTCTCAGCACTGTGTCGCTTAAGAAGAAAAAAGCACTAACTGTGGACCGTAGGAAAGAATTGTGCAGCAACAAGGTCAATGCAACGCAGTTCTCAGGATTTCGCAGCTCTGGTTTTACAAGGCAGGACCCCCCCTTACTTAACCACTTTACTTTTTGGTGTCCCACAATGTGCAGATTCTAGATTAAAAAACAAACTCACTAACTGGTGCCCACAGAAAAGATATGGTGATAGTATGTGCATATATGTTTTTTCTCCTTTTGATTTAATATAAGTTAGATGGAAAAGGACATAAATGACTCAAGAAAAGAGAGCAAAAGAGAAGCTTTTTAAATGAAATGCTTAAAGGAACAACAAAGGAATTTTATAAGAGAAAAAGTTGCTATTACGAATAAAAACACTTTTTCCCTGTTAGTTTATCAAAGATCAATTAAATAGCTATAAGAATCAGGTAGCATGCTGGGAATGTCATAAATGTAATAAAATATAATAAGGAATAATATATTAACTTGGGCCCCAAGGCCCCACCATCTGTGTGGAAGCTGGATGTGTGAACACAGAATTACAGCAGTGTGTTAGAAGGAGCCAGAGAAATGTGCCCGCTCCCAGAGAAGACGCTCTTTGGGACCAGAAGGCATGGAATGATGAAGGTATTATTGAAAGATTCCCCCTGGGAAGTCACATGAGCTGGATTTTGAAGGCAGCATAGGAATCCACTGTGGCGTCGAGAGACAGCCACAGAGCCATGCGCCAGAGCTAAGAAGCGGAAAGCAGAGTGGCCACTTTGGGGAGACAAAGTATATGTCATGGCATCCACTTCAGTATTTCTGGGTGCCTCAGGGGCGTTAGCCTGGCTTTTGGGGAGCTCGCCGGGTTTGAAATACAGACGGGCATCCTGCCTCCTGTGGCAGGCTGTGATTTGTACCTCTCTGCTTCGTTTTATTTCCCCTGTGCCAGCAGAGATCTAGTTACTGATCTGAAGCAAGTAAAAAGGAGTATCTGGAAATACATAGAGTCTCCTTGTCTCCCAAAGGGCTCTGTAGCCACTTCTGAGAGCTCGTTGTGTCTGAGACTGGAGGAGACAGTCTCATTCCCTGGCAGAAGTGAGGGCTTAGTATGTTTGGGCTATACAACGAAAACAAAACCCTTTGCCTTTGTTAGACCCATACCCCCCCCCCCCGAAAATAGTGGAATAAATCCTCATTCCAGAGATACACCTATGACCGAATAGGGTTGTTTTGCCAATCTAGATTCTTCTACCTTTACAGATACTGCCCACATGACTTTAAAGTCTTTGTGTTTGAGGCAGTTCTACTTAGGATAGGGTAAAGGCAAGGGACCATGATGACAGAACACTGGGTTAATTATAGGACAGTCCCATTGTCATGATACAGCTGCTCCTTAATTCCTGGACTGGAATTATTAGCTGAGTCTCCGTGGGGCGGTGGCTGGGAGGGGGACTTTGGCTCTTTTCATTGACGATCTTGACTCGGAACAGTCAGCACTTCCACTCTTCGATTCCCAACCAGTGCCGCAGCAGACGGTCTTCTTAAAAAAATAGAGGCGAGGTGAGGTCTGTCTCTTCATCCTGTCACCCCCTCTTCCCCCAAACACCAGGAGAACTAGTGTCACCTAGTGGGCTCCTGCAGGGGAGGAGACAAGGATGCACTTTACCCCCCGCTTCCCTGCCCATCTCTTACTCTTCTGGGAGGAAGGACTCCGTGTTCTCCTTCCTTCCTTCCTTGGAGCGCCTGAGCGTCGTCTCAGCATCCGTCTCCTTGGGTCACGTTGCTAATAATGAGCAAATGAGGTGGGGATGAAGTCAACGTCCTCCTCTCTAGGCCCCTAGTAAGGAGGCTCTGCAGGCAACCATGCGGGTCGAGGTGAGGCTACCGGACGCTCCTGGGAATCCCGAGGACGCTTCCTTCCCACATGGGGTCTCTGTCACCCGTCGCGGCCGGTGTCGCCGGAGCTCATCCTTCGCGCGGCCCGGCCGGCGCCTGCGGCGAACGAGCGGCTCTGCAGGCCGCGGGCAGCGCGGAGAGCGACGCCGAAGACCCGCCTCACGCAGTTCCTTGGGAAAGCCGCAGTGCGTCTCGGTCCGGAAGCGCGGCCGGTGGCGGGGAGGGGCTGCGCCTGCGCCTGCGCCTGCGCCGTGTCTGCCGAGCTCGCTCGCGAGGACCCGCAGGCGGGTTCTCTGTTGCCGTCGTGCGAGCAGCGCTTCCGCGCACGCGGCTGCGGTGGGGCGTGTCCGCCTCACTGTGTGGACGACACGTCGGACCCGGGTCCCTTCCCGGGCCGGTCGCGGCTGTGAGTCCTTGCGGACTTGGAGAGGAACGTGGTCAAAACCGATCTTGCTGCTGAAATGCGTGTAGGAAACGCGGGCCCGGCCGGGCGGCTGTGACGACGGAGACCGTTTCCAGGTGCCTGACTGGCTCGTCCGAGCCCGGGACGGTGAAGACGACTCTGTGTCGGTCCGTCCCTGCAGGACGCTCCAGCGGACGGAGCCGCGGGAAGATTCTCGCGGAAGATGGTTTTTTACTGTCACCCGTAGGAGAGCTTGAGCGGGTATTTACGAAAATTCCCTTTTTATTTATCCTCTTCAGCAAGTGAGGACCGTGTTTTCCTTCCCGGGGGTTCTGGAAGGCCGTAGAGACAGGCACGGGAGGGTCACTGTGCGGCGCTCACCTGGCAGTGGCGTCCCGGGCTGAGTGGGTCTGTGAACACCGGAGCGGGGAGTTTCCGTCGGGCTTAACCCTTGAAACACAAGCTGCCTGCGGGGGGACGGCGCCCTCCGTCCGCATTTCCGTCGTGTGAAAGTCCCTGGTGCCGTCCGAGTCCCGCCCGCCTCAGACCCGTCATGAAATGACCATAGAGCGGCCTTACTCTTCGCTCGGCCTTGGCTTGTTTGCAGTTACATAACCTCCCGCAGAGCCGTTTCTTCGCAACTGGCATTAGTTTGTTCGTTTAAAATCCGCTTTAGATGTCTGCCCCAAGAGCCCTGTTCTGGGATCGCACGCCACACGTCGCTGTCCTTTCCTCAGCTGTCGTGATTCAGGGGCTGCAGCACTTAACGGCTACCCGGTTATCTTACAAACACTCGTTTTACTTCCTCAGTTTTAACTCTTAAATGCAACAAACACGAACATGCTTATGTTGTTTGAAATCGCCAAAGAAACACGCACAGAGGAAGACCTGCTACCTGATTTCATAGTCTCCTGCAAAATGCCCTGTAATTGTGTTTTCTAATTTTTAGAGCTCTCGAGTAATACAGAAAGTTCTATCTCAAAAATTTATAAATATGTGAAGAAAATTTGAAAACTAGATTTAAAAGCTAAACCTTCAATATAATAAACTTTTTCTCTAGGATATCATCCTTTCTCTACTGCACATTTACAAAACATCAGTTCTTAAAACACTGCCCATTTAGAAAACGTGTGTTTTTAATCATTTATGTTCCCACCTCATTCTATAAATTATATAATAACTTACCAAAATATGCACTAATCTACAAACTATTAAGTTCTTAGGCCTGAATTAGACTGTCTTGCATTCCAGCTCCCTTATCAATAATCTAAGTGTTTGGGGGCAAGATACTTAGCCTCTCTAAGCCTCAGATTGTTACACTATAGAACAGGCTGATAACAGTATTAAATAGCCTAATCCATGCAAAGTGTTCAGCATATTAGCTGGCACATAGTTAGCCTTCAATAAATGTCAGATATTATAACAATGAAAGTAAAATAAAAATTATAAATCAAAATCAGGACCAAGGGCAATATAATTTAAAATTAAGATTCTACTCTACGAGATTAAATTGCAGTTATGCATTAAAACCTGGCCGTAAATGACTAGTCATGCACACTGTTCTCAGAGTTATCTTTGGGAAGTGAAAGTTTTACTGTCTTTGATATGACAGCAGTTCTCGCATGAGGCTTGATACAGGGAGATACTGAGCCTGGAGCATACATCGCTGGCCAGTCTTGATACTAAACACACTTTGGGCGGCAGTCTCCTAAAACTTCTTCTAAGGCATGCTGAGGGTATGGTGCCAGCATGTAAAATTCACAAGGGCCTGTAAAACATTGTATCACTTACACACCTTAAAAAAAAAAAGCAACTCACTTTATTAAATTGTAAAGTGAAAGGAATTTATAGAAGCTTCGTTTCATCTGTTCATTTTACCTCATACGTGGGATCTGGAACTCTTCTCCAGCCTTTTCCAGGGCACCTTTTCTCTCCAAATGCTCTCTTCCTCACACCGCGGACCACTGCCTGCTTACTTTCAACATTGTTCTGCTCGGCTGCCCGTGTGTGTCAAGGCCCTGTGAATGTTTGTTCTCAAGGAGCTTGGTCTCTCTCTCAGAGAAATCCCAGCCCTTTTCACCCACCAGACCATAAACTCTGAGGTGGTTTAAGAAGATGTGCATTTCCTCGTCCTCAAAGCAGAGCAGGGGTCTGGCACATGGTCTGGCTGCGCAGTGAGTCCTGCTGAGTGAACTCACGAAGTTGATTCTTGAGGGGCTCTACATTGGGGGATAAGGGAGCTTCGGATTTTCTCACTGATTGTCGTACGCCCCATAAAGTTGCGTTCCCGCAGGTGCTCCGTGCCAGTGGCTGTGGGGTCCACGGTTCTGTGGCGTATTCTCCACTGTTTGCGGAAGGTCCGTTGCTGTTGGTGGCCCAGACTTTGGCAGAAACACTTGGTGCTTACCTGATGTTTCTTGTTCTTCACGGACACACAGACTCTGCTTCCCAGCCTCCCTTGCAGTTATGTATGACCATTTGGCTAATTCTTCTTAGCGGGAGGTGAGCAGAAATGATGGGTGTCACTCCTAACCCCAGACCGTAAAATCTTCCTTGTGCCGTCCTCTCCTCCCCACTCTGCCAGCTGCATACGGGTACCCAGGGTGACCGGGTGTTAAAGGGCGCGGTGTCTCCAACGCCTGGTCCCCGAGTGACCCTATGGAGCACAGCCACTACTGCTCTTGACCCCTGCCCATTGAACTTCATTTGAGCAGAAAAACAGAAAACAAACAATATCGAATGTATGAAACCACTAAGATTCCAAGGTTTGTCTGTTACAACAGCTGTCATTACCCTAATCAGTATAGACTCTCTTAATGTGAGCCCAATGGAGCTTTTTTTTTTTTTTTTTTTTTTTTTTTAAGAAAGAACAGTCTCTTTTCACTAGGTTGATTTTCAGAGCTTTTTTAAATCCTAGCATTCGAGAGGCACCCTGAAGTAACTGAAATGTATGCTTCGGTCCGCCAGTGTGTAAGGTTTGTCACAACAGATTCAGTGTGCGGGCACTGTGGGGATACTGCTGTTTTGTCATGAGCATAAGTCAGGGGCAGAGCAAGAAAAACAAAACAGAACATCCTAGTTCTCCAATACCTTGTCAGTTCTTACCCCTCCCAGCCGTTCTGATGTGATTTCCTCAAGCCAAGCAGCATTTTACATTACAAAGAGCAGCTGCCCATCAGAAGATATGAACAGACACTTCTCCAGTGAAGACATACAAATGGCTATCAGACATATGAAAAAATGTTCATCATCACTAGCCATCGGGGAGATTCAAATTAAAACCACATTGAGATATCACCTTACACCAGCTAGAATGGCCAAAATTAGCAAGACAGGAAACAACATGTGTTGGAGGGGATGTGGAGAATAGGGAACCCTCTTACACTGTTGGTGGGAATGCAAGTTGGTGTAGCCACTTTGGGGAACAGTGTGGAGATTCCTCAAGAAATTAAAAATAGAGCTTCCCTATGACCCTGCAATTGCACTCCTGGGTATTTACCCCAAAGATACAGATGTAGTGAAAAGAAGGGCCATCTGTACCCCAATGTTTATAGCAGCAATGGCCACGGTCGCCAAACTGGAAAGAACCAAGATGCCCTTCAACGGACGAATGGATAAGGAAGATGTGGTCCATATACACTATGGAGTATTATGCCTCCATCAGAAAGGATGAATACCCAACTTTTGTAGCAACATGGACGGGACTGGAAGAGATTATGCTGAGTGAAATAAGTCAAGCAGAGAGAGTCAATTATCATATGGTTTCACTTATTTGTGGAGCATAACAAATAGCATGGAGGACAAGGGGAGATGGAGAGGAGAAGGGAGTTGAGGGAAATTGGAAGGGGAGGTGAACCATGAGAGGCTATGGATGCTGAAAAACCTGAGGGTTTTGAAGGGGCGGGGAGTGGGAGGTTGGGGGAACCAGGTTGTGGGTATTAGGAAGGTCACATATTGCATGGAGCACTGGGTGTGGTGCAAAAACAATGAATACTGTTACACTGAAAAGAAATTAAAAAAAAAAAAAAGAGCAGCTGCCTATTTGGGAAGAAAGGATTTTTCTCTTGCCCATCCCTGCATACATTTATTGCAACAGAACATTCTTCTGGGCCCAGACTGAACAGTCTTGAAATTTGTGTTACAGGAAGACACCAGTGTTGAAGATTATAAGGTGAAGAGTTGTTTGGGGCATATAAAAAACATATGATGTGAGCTCTTTTTAAAGGAGAAGTAGGTAGTAAGAATACACTTTTTCTTCTTCTTTTTTTGTAGAGAAAGCAGGAACGGGAGAGGCAGAGGGAGGAGAGAAGAAATCCCAAGCAGGCTCCACACTCATTGCAGAGCCCAGTGTGCAGCCTGATCTCATGACCCTGAGCTCGTGACCTGAGCCAAAATCAAGAATTGGAGGCTTAACTGACTGAGCCACCCATGCGCCCTGAATATACATTTTTTTAAATTGACAGATTATTGGACATGCTTGATATTATCAAAAAACCTTGTAAAGTTGATTCCTATAGTTACGTTATAATAACTTTCAATACGGTTCAAATCCTGTTCTCTTGCCCTGTTGTCTGTGTGACTTTGGACAAGGCACTTGAATCTCTCTGTGCCTAGTTTCCTTTTTTGGAAAAATTAGAAAAAAAAATATTTATTACTGGGAGGAATAAATGAGATAACGCATATAAAACAGCCCAATTCCCAGCAAACTCCTATAATATCATTAATGAAAAAATTTAATATTCGTCATTTCTCCTGGTTCTTGGTTCTTCATATGTAGTATATTCCCAGGCAGCTCAGGTCTTGGTTGTAGGTGCTGTGAAGCTATCTCTGTGTTTCTCTTGGGCCTTGTAGGTGATCCTGAGGGGCCCCAGTAACGGTAAGGAAAGACTGAGAGGCTGTTTCTGTGACTAATGTGGTTGGTCTTTGAGAGTCAGTTGTCAGGTAACATATGAGGTTGAATTGCACTCAAACATACACAGTAAGCACCTATTAATGTGAGTTGGTGTTTGAATTGCCATTCACAAATACTAATAGTTTCCTGAGAAGGAGCCGATGAGGGGTTAACACATATTTCAAGGAGAGGCCGTTCAGGTACCTTTGTTACTGTTACCAGTCGAGGCTAACTTCTGTTTATCTTAGGCTGTCTGAGCCACCAAGCTACTTATTTCATACTAAAAGGTTTAAAAAGGTGTAGCTCTAGTGTGAAGACACTTTTCCCTATGCCACTGAATATGTCTGTTTATTTCATCAGATAGAGAGTAATCATCTACTACTTTTTCACATTCCTTAATAAAAAATAAAGTGGACAGAAGCATTTTCTCTTCTCAGCTTTTATCTTTTGCTGTCTTAAATCTTACAGGAAAGTTGTTTTGGGCAGCAAAATTACTAAGACTTTCTTTCTTGCCTTACAAATATGAAAAATGATGGAGAGTTTTTAGTTTCTAGATTGCTTTTTTATTATTTTAAAATTAGAAGACCAGAACTGTAGTAAAAACACTGGCAAGATTTTCAGGTAACTAATATGATTATTAGAAGTTTAAATATTTAAGAATAAGAACCACAACTGCACAATTGTTTTATTTTATTGTTTTATTATTTTTTTTTCCTAAAGATTTTTTATTTACTTATTTGACAGAGAGAGATCACAAGTAGGCAGAGAGGCAGGCAGAGAGAGAGAGAGAGAGAGGAGGAAGCAGGCTTCCTCCCTGCTGAGCAGAGAGCCCGATGCGGGACTCTATCCCAGGACCCTGAGATCACGACCTGAGCCGAAGGCAGCGGCCCAACCCACTGAGCCACCCAGGCGCCCTGCACAATTGTTTTATATATAAATGTGGTATTATCAAGCCAATCCCATCTTGTAGACTTTTCAGTTTTGTTAGTTTCTTCTCTAGGAAATGGTATGGATTTTTTATTTATATATTTTGAAATAACGTATCTCAGAGAAACCGGTTTTTAATTCTACATGTGCCCTGGAAAATATTGGAGCATACAGAGCGACTTTCATTCTTTTGCTCTTGGTACCAAAGAAAATTTTTTATTGTATGCTTTACTGCATTTTCCTTCAGCTAATGCTCTGAGTTGCTTTAAGGAATGTAGTTCCCAGTTATCTAATTAGTCCCAGAAAGCAGTAAGGAAACTCTAGAAATCTGACTACAGAGAATCTTCTACAACTGCCATATAATACTAGCCCCAAAATTCTAAGAACAGTTTAGAATCTTTAAAAAGAATCTTAAGGGACGCCTGGGTGGCTCAGTTGGTTAAGCAGCTGCCTTCGGCTCAGGTCATGATCCCAGCATCCTGGGATCGAGTCCCACATCGGGCTCCTCGCTTGGCAGGGAGCCTGCTTCTCCCTCTGCCTCTGCCTGCCATTCTGTCTGCCTGTGCTCGCTCTCTCCCCCGCTCTCTCTCTGATAAATAAATAAAATCTTTAAAAAAAAATAAAAATAAAAATAAAAAGAATCTTGACTTAAGTCATCCTTCTGGAATATGGATCCTTCTTAATCTTAGAAGACTGGATGTTTTAGAAAACCCTTAGAATTTTGAAGAAAAAGAAAGAAAGAAACCCTATTTACTGCTAGAATTGCATTTGACCTGGAATTATAACAAAAATGTATTTGTCCTTGTTTTGGTTACATAGATAAGTAGGGCCATCTTTGTCTACTTGTAAATCCAGCAATGGAGCGGTCACACACAGATGTAACAATAGATTTGGCTTCACTATTCAAGTTAATTTATAATCATCTAATGTGGTTTCAGGTATTTGATGATTCATCTTTAAGAAATGATTTCCACATCCATGTTGGACTTTACCCATAAATCCAATTTGGAATACATTCATCTTATTTCTTAGAATATTTGAGTTTTTTCCTTAGTGTTGTTAATGAAGAAATATGTGTATCTGAAAAGAAGTGAAATTATCAGCAGCATCTTTAATATAAAGGGAAATATTTAAAAATATTTCCATTGTTACTACTTTGTCAATATTTATAATTAAAACTCTAGAGGTGCCTGGGTGGCTCAGTTTGCTGAGCTTCCAACTCTGGATTTCCACTCAGGTCATGATTTCAGGGTTCTGGAATCACACCACACATCAGGCTCCATGCTCAAGGGGGAGTCTGCTTGGGATTCTCTCTCTCCCTCTCCTTTTCTCCCTGCTCACTCACTCTCTCTAAAATAAATAAATGTCTTAAAAACAACCTACCTAGGAATCATTCAGTTCTGAGAAAACTGGCAGTACCTAAGGTACTTTGGTTATTTAAACAGTCAGATAAAGCAAATACTTTATTTGACTTCTGTGGAAATTAAATACACATACTATCTGTAACCATCTAGTCCATCTTTCTAGTTAAAAAATAACCTAGTTGAAATGATTATTGAAACATATAAACCTCATAAAAATTATTTTTATGATTTAACTATAGGGCATATAACCTAGGTATCCAGTAAAAAGTGTTTATTTCATTATTGGATCCACTTAAGATCATCTCGAGTCATTTAACTGTATGCTAGACATCGTGAATTTTACTTTGTTGGGTGCTGGATATATTTGTATTTCTATAAATATACTTGAGATTTGTACTGGGATACAGATAAATTACTTGGAAATAGTATGATCCTTTTGGGTTTTGCTTGTGAAGATGACTTAAGTGGGACCAGAGCAGTGTTCAGATAATTCCCATTCCTTCATAATACTAACACAAGGACCTTTTGAGTACTCTCCCAATCCCAGGAATCCTGAGTTTTTCCAGTTAGGGTGGAAACACGTACTCTTCCTGGCCCTGTATGGGTTTGGAGTGCTGTTCTCTGTGATGCTTCTGGGTGGTTCTTTCCCTGGCTGTGGACAGTCTGTACCCTTGCTTTTGCAGCAGCAAAAAGCACGCAGCACTGTGCTGAGTGCTCGAGGGAGAGCACATGCAGATAGCTGTGATTTCCCTCTGTAGAGCTCCCTCTCTGGCATCTGCCATCTCTGGGACTCTCGCTGTCCTGGTCTCTCCAGACTGTGGGCTACCTCTCCTCAACCCAGTTGCTCCCACTTGCACCTTACAGCTTTTAAACTCTAACCAGGCAATAAGCTAGGGTTGCTCGTTTGTTTCCCATCAGTCAGAGATCATTGTCCTTGTTTTGACACCCAGGGTCTCGGGAACTCTTGTGTCCAATTTTTGACTGTTTCAGAAGGAAGGCAAATCCAGTCCATTGTTTCAGTTCGGTCAGAAGCAAACTAATGTCATATTAAATCTTAAATGAATATTAGTCTTTCTGTTTAGTTTTTCAAAACAGAGGTAATAAGATGCTATTATCTCCAAATGAGATTATATTTCAGGGATCAAGCTCATGACTTAATCTAGGCAGAACCAGATGATTTTTTAACCCCTTCTAGCTCTAAAACCTACTGTGGCAGTATCTTTTCATTGCATTTAAAGCCGTGCTGTAATAAAGATTCAAGTTCAGACAATGTACATTTATTATACCAAAATTATCTTTCATCTCTTATCTTTATCCTTCCCTCCCTCCCAACAAATGGTGACAATATAAGGAAACGGGTATTGAGGCACTGTAAATGGTCTCTACGCTCTTTTGGAAAACAAATTGGAACTATATATTAAAGGCATAAAAATCACTATATGCTTTGAATCAGTAACTTTATTTGTAGAATTATAGCCAAATCTCACACATATAAAAAGATGTATCTCTAGAAATATTAATCATGGTACTAATTATAACGGAAAAAATTGGAAATAATCTTAAGTCATAATAGGTGTCCAGCGAGGGGTTAAAACCCAAAATATATAAAGAACTAGAACTCAACAGTAAAATCCCCAAACAACCCAGTTCAAAAATGGGCAAAGGACTCGAACAGATATTTCTCCCAATTAGATACACAAATAGCCAGTAAACATATAAAAAGATTTTCAGCATCACTAGCCATTAGGGAATGGAAATCTAAACCACAGTGAGATGACCACTTCATGCCCATTAGGAATGCTGTCACAAAAAAAGAACATGAAAAATGACAAGTGCGGGGAGTGGAGAAACTGGAACTAATTCCTGTTTCTCAGGGAACGTAAAACAGTGCAGGGCTTGTGGACAGCAGGCGGCTCCTCAAAGTGTTGAGCACAGCATGACCCTGTGACCTGGCAATTCCACTGCCGGGAGTACGCCCCAAACCACTGACCGAGCGGACTAGAGCAGGTTCGAGCCCCCACATTCACAGCGGCAGCATTCACGAGAGCCAAAAGGAGGGAACAGCTAAAAAGTCCAGCAACAGATGAATGGATAAAATGTGTAATCTCCGTGCAAGAGAATATAAAAAGGAGGGAAATGCTGAAACATGTTACAACTTGGATAAACTCTGCTAAGTGAATCAGCCAGACACAGAGGACAGGTACCAATTCCACTGGGAAAGGAGGCACTCATGGGAGGTGCCCAGAGTAGTCAGACTCAGAAAAGGAAAGTGCGATGGTGGCTTCCAGGGCTGACATGGAGCTATTGTTTAATGGGTACAGAGTTTCAGTTTGGGATGATTAAAAAAAAAAAATTATGGAGATGGATGGTTGCATACGACTTTGAATGCACCTAATGCTACTGAACTATGCACTTAAAAATGGTTAAGCTGAAAAAAAAAATGGTTAAGCTGGTAAATTTTACGTTATGCCTATTTTACACTAGCAATCAAGTCTTCGTCTTTAGTAAGTGTGTGTGTGTAATGAAGTATTCCGCACTCCAGGAAAGAGTGGCCTACGGAGTGCTCATCAGACCCCCCCTCTCCTGTCCCTCTGCAGGGGTGACGCACGCGGCCATCTGGGCAGCCTGCATCTCTTACCTCAGCGCGGCCGTCCCCCCCGAGCTGAGGACTTCTGCTCAGGGCATCCTACAGGGCCTTCACCTGGGCTTGGGCAGAGGCTGTGGTGCCATGATCGGAGGCGTCTTAGTCAATTACTTTGGTAAGAATGGCTTTTCCCCTTTTCTCTTTCTTTTTGAAAACTTACGATTCTTCAGCAGCACCTCAGCAAATACTCAGATTATTACTAAGATTGCCAGAGGCCAAACTCCCAGATTCGTACAATCTTACTCACTTTCACGGTAGTCGTCACCGTGAAACCAGGTGCTCAAGTCCTTAAGATGGGCAGCGCCAGCCCGTACCCATGCCCACTTCGATGACAGACTAATGGGGTGCTACACGGATACCTCAAAGGAGCCAAACGATGAGGAAGCGCCTGTGCTTTGGGGTTGGAGCACAGTACCCTAAACCTGCTGATCACGATGCTGGAGGAAAGAAGATTCATCGTTATTGCAGAAAAACCTAGCTACTTGCTGCCTTTGGTAGGTCACTGCCTCTCTTGAAAACATAGTCTGTCCTGTCCGATCTCCCTGTCGGACACCCCGCGGTGGGTTGGAGAAGAGAGGACCCTGCGCGAGGCATCTGCACTGCTCAGCCACTGGGGAAAGCGGCCCAGGGTGCTGGAATTTCTAGCAGTATTAGAGCGTTGCTGTTCCCGCCACTGAAAAGGGCTGCTTAGCAGGTGAATGGTCTTTATGAAGAGAGCACTGCAGAGTTTTATGGTAAGAGGCACTCAGAGACAATCCTTTGTAAGTGTAGTTTTAAAATCTGATGAATGACCAATCCAGTAGCAGCATCTGGGGCTCCTGGCACCTACCAGACCTGTCGTTCCAATGTATGAGGGCAACGGTTAGTCATCTTCTCTGGTTCGTCCCAAGCGCTGCTGCCTCTGGCCTGGGCTTTGGCATCTGGACAGTTTGGGATGAGGGCAGTTCCTGGAATTATCTGAGAGTGCACTGCCTGTTTCCACAGGGGCTGCCGCAACCTTTCGAGGAATCGGCATGGCCTGCCTGGTGATCCTCCTGCTTTTTGCCCTGATCCAGTGGCTGGCAGTGCCGGATGAGGAAGAAGGTAAACCTGTCCATTCTCTCTTACTGGGTCCTAAGGCTGAAGCCCTGGAGAATTCTATATGTAGCCCTCAGAAACCCAGAGGTGCTAACAGACCCGCCTGGCTAGATTTTCTCAGGGGTGTGCATCAGTGAATTTATGTGTACCACTGTGAGGGAGAAGCTATCTCCCATGTTGAAACGGATGCTGGTCATTTTAAGTAGCTTGGGATTTTCTTGTTTTTGTTTTGTTTTGTAGTACAAGGTATTGTGGGAAGAACTGGTTTTAAATTCCTTTGGCATTCTAAAGGAATATCAACTTTAAATCACATACATTCGACCAATACAGTAATTTTACTCCTAGGGATGGGAGTGGTATTAATTGCTAAACTTTTACATTCATTTGAAAAACAGTCTCTTAAAACTTGAAGTTTTCCCTTGCCCAGGCATGGCCCTCATTAAAATTGTCTCATATGAAGGAGGTTATATCAAATATAATGTACAAGTTGAATCAACTTTTTTTTTTTTTTTAATGAAGAAAACCAACCAGTGATGGAAATACTCTTGCTTAGATCTTGGATCCCAGAACAAGGCTCATCTTTGGTGTCCTATTCTTCTTCTTTCCTTTTTAAAGATCTTATTTATTTATTTGATAGAGAGAAAGAGAGAGAGAGCATGCGCATGAGCAGGGGGAAGAGGTAGGAGAAGAGGAAGAAGCAGATGCCCTGCTGAAGAGGGAGACTGATGCCAGAACCCTGGGATCATGACCTGAATCAAAAGCAGACACTTAGCTGACTGAGACACCCCAGTGCCCCTGGAGTCCTATTGTTTAAGAGGAATTTGCCTCAGGCACCTCAAGTGCTTCTGCTTAGGGAGAAACTAGCTTGTTACACAAAACCCCAGAGGCAGATTTTAATGCTAACAGGTTATACGGAAAGAAAGACCAATGCTGATTTTTCTTACTTAAAAAAAAAAAAAATCCTAAAGGGATTATACAGTGTTAGTCCAGGCCTTTAGTAAAAGGCCAATAAAAATAGCTATTACTGTTTAGATGCTTATCTTTAAAAACTCAGTCCTATAAGTGGCTTAAGACCACATTCACGATAACCCATGCCCACAGATTAAATTATATCTAAGAGTAATGAGCACTACATTCCATAAACAAATACTGTGTCTATCAACACCTGTAAAGAGATCTGGAAGATAAACATCACATCTGTTGTTCAGTACTTGCTCCAAGAGGCCCTTGATACACAGCAATTTAGTTACTAATGGCGCCAAGTACTCTAGAATGGGCTTCTGGGATTGTCTGCTTCTTTATTTTTATGTTTGTTTAAATATGTAGAAAACTCTGAAAAATGATTTAAACATGATCTTCTCTCCAGACAAGACAATGCTGGCGGAAAGGATTCCCGTTCCCTCCAGTCCGGTTCCCATAGCAACCATCGACTTGGTACAGCAGCAGGCAGAGGACATCCTGCCGCGCGTGGAGTCCAGACTTCCGCCCAAGAAGACCAAACACCAGGAAGAACAGGAGGACGTGAACAAGCCGGCCTGGGGGGTCAGCTCCTCTCCCTGGGTGACCTTCGTCTACGCACTCTACCAAATTAAAGAGATGGTGCAGCTGATGAGAGACAGCCGCGCCCCCGAGATACAGCCTCTGCAGGTAAAGGTGCTCCCCCAAGGGGGACTCAGCTGTGGTGCTCCCGCAGCAAGGCTTACGGAGCCTGGGGGGCGACACAGGCAGGCAGACAAGTGGTTGTGGTAGTCTGTGACGAGGGCGTTACAGACGTGGACACACGGTTTGCAGAGGGAAAATTCTGCCTTATGGAGCTCAGGAAGGCTTCTCAGAGAAGATATTTCTTAAAAGAAAGAAAATAAATATAAGAAATTGTACATTTCTTTAAAATTTCAGTGTTGACAGTTCCAGTGACGATATATGGTTCTTGCCATGGGATACCATTACTTGTGACTCTTTAATTCTGAAATTATAGTGAGGACATTATATATGCTAGGACTTCAGTAACTATCTGATGAATTCGTACCCTGAGCCACTGTAGGAGGCTGAGGAATCCTCAGCTTGGGGAAGTATTGTTTGGCTCGTGGCCTCATGTGAAAAAATTTTTTTTCCCTCATCCCTAGAGATGTGGTCCCTCCTGAGAAAAGTCAGATCATGTTGCTCAAATGGTGTGGGTGACTGTTAACTGAATCTATATTCTGCCTTTGGAAACGATCAAGTGTGAATTCTATGAATAGTTCGGCTGAAGTAATGAGTCTCCTTCCCTGTTTACATTAATCACATCCTTTTACTTGATGAGTCATGTCAGCTCTATATCTAAAGTAGCTTCAGAGGACACAGAGGAAAGACAAAAATAAAGAGTAATTGGATAATTTCCCTTTTAGAAAATTTGAACTACCTTAATTAAATTTATCATGACTCTGTGAACCTAACATGTAATATTTCCATAACGTAAACCAGATCTGATGGCTCACCCATGTCGTAACGCACCCTGGTCCACGCACGATCTTGCTCATTGTCAAGATTATAAACTCACATGAACATGCTGCTCAGTCAGAGAGGAGAGTCTTGGGGGCGGGAGGAGCGTCTAGAGGACGCCAAGCAGAAGAAAGGACGAGATCTGCCGCGCGAAGGGCGGAGTCGTCTTCACTCGGGCACCCGTCCTCCTTTTCACGGAAGCCTGGAAGCCTGGTGGGCCTGGTGGGCCTCCATACCATCATCACATTTGGTTCTGTTATGTTAGGGTTACGAGAAACTGGCTGGGATGGCTTAGTTTTTCTTACAAGTAAGAAGGCATATTAAGATTTACCTTGTAGAATCCATCACAGAATAAATCACAGAAATAAAACATTTTCTTTGCCAGTCAGCTATTTGAAGTGATGTATAATGACTCAGAGGAAAATGTGTTTTTAAGAACACATGTTCCCGGACTGTGGCGAGGGGGCATCTTAGAGACGTGCTGGGGGACATGCGCTGGAGCACGTGCCGCCTCACATCCCTTACGGCTGCTGACCCGAGGGCTGCTCCCGATCCCCTTCCTTACACAGATTTCCGTCTTGTGTAACGTGTAGTGTACACTTTGAATCCCAAATATTTCATCAGGATTCTGAATTTCGGGACACCTTCTGCTGGCCTTGTCTCTGAGGCGGAGGATGCCTCACTTGCATCTGGCAGGTGGTCCCAGCTCTTGAGTTCTGTGGTCTCAGCAAACGGCCCGAGTTTCAATTCCATGCTGCTTGCTCAGTGACTTGTCACCACGGTGGAGGCTCAGTAGATATTTGCTGATGTAAATTGTCTTCCTCATGATACTAGGATTTTGGTAGTGATGTTCCTTCATGCACAAGATACGTCTGCTTAAAGTGTTTGTGTTTTTCATGCGGCTTTGGCAGTTGCACGTAGGAAAGGAGGTGAAAGGTAAGACGTTCTGTCTTTATTCCTCTCTTATTTGTTCCCTGAAGTTCCTTCGGGATGATCTCCCCATGTTTCTCATATCTGACTTGAAGGCATATAAAAAATGTTGGATTTACTCGCAAGCAGCCCTGACTACAGAACATCTTCTCTTTTTTTCCTTCCAGGGGACCAGTGAGAATCGGGAAAATTCTCTAGCTGGTGGAGTCCGGCCTGTCCCACGTGAGACTCACTCTGACCCATCTAGAAACCAGCCATCTCCTCAAGCAGCAGCATCTCAGACGCGGAGCAGCCCCACTCACCCCAGCGTGGCCCAGCGTGTGGAGGAGAGGGAGGACCAGCAGGCTCAGCCTGCCGCTGGGGGACACTGAGGGCGCCACTCATCTCACACCCTGCATGGAACCGGGCTCCTCTGCCGGGACAGAGGGAGAGGCTCCCCGAACCTAAGACATGCCTCCCCGTGAGAAGCATAGCACTGTATACGCTTCTAAATACCTAAACTCATCAACATGGAAACACACACACACACACACACACACACACACAGGCGCTACAGTACATACTGGCAGGAACAGGTAAACTCCCATAATCCTGTGGAACTCGCAGAAGGGGAATGGGAGTTCGGTGAAGACGTCCAGCTCCCCGGCTGGTCAGGTTCAGGACTCTAGGACTTCTTTGCCAGTGCAGTAAGGGTTGAAAGCAGCAGTTACACTGAAGTGGAGGGAACAGACGTGTTTCACGGTGAATGCTGATACAGTTTCCCTCTTCTGATTATTTATTCTAATTATTTGGTTCTTAATGCAAACTGGGAAGAAATAAAATATAATTTTGAATCTCTTAAAGAGAACTGTTTCAAAAATGACATGACATATTTAAAAAAGTAGCCAGTTAAAAGTTACTAGCTTATATGCTTTTGTTTAAAAAAAAAAAAAAAGGAAAAAGTTTCATTAGAAACTTGGCATATCTCTAGCAAATATATTTTTATATGTATATGGTATATAATGAAAACAGTCAATTCTTTGAGCAGCAAAAGCCGCATTGACTACTGCAAACTAAGCTGAGCTTTAACATGCCTTTTGTTTTAAATGGGCTTTAAGACCAGAGGAGGGAATATTTCAAATCAACCAACCAATTCAGTATCCTGTGGCTTGACAGACAAGGGTTTACTAAATATTATCGATACTGTAAATAGCCTCTATCACTATTCAATAATTTTATAGTGATTTGGGCTCTAAGTAGCTGAGGGAATTAAAAAAAAATCACTGAATTCCTAAGGGTTTCTTTAATTAAACAGTACTATTTACAAATAACAGTATAAGATTTAAGTGCCTGGGAGAGGGATACAATTTTTAAAAATTACACAATGGGTAAGTTTTTGTTTTGTTTTTGGTGAGGGGAAAAGGCGGTTGCACAGAAGCCGGGACCGGGAAGCATGAGAATCGGTAACTGTACTGTCCGATGGCTGACAGAACAGATCTCTGTACGTTCTTTTCCACGAAGACTCTGTCAGACCCTGGACAGATCAGGGAGAGGTGTGCGCCTGTGAACATCACAGCTACGTCAGAACAGGGGGCGGGTGGCTCCCGGGAAAAGCTGAGGATGGGAGGAAGCCTCGGGGGAGGGCTGCCGCTTTAGCCGAATGAAGGGCAGTACTGGTATGTGTGATAATTGAGTGAGCAGAGGAGGAAAGGACAGAGCAGAGTTAAAGATGAGCAACTCACCTCACCTCTTGACTCTGGTTAGACAGGATGAGTTGTGAACTGAGGGCTTCTCCGTGACACCATACTTCTGCCCAATACTGCAACTGGGAGAAGAAATTCTATACTTGGATGTCTAGCTTTGCCACAAAACACAGCTTAAAAATAAAATAACGGAAAGAAATAGAGTTAAGCAAATAGTTATTTTTGCACTTGAACTGAAACGTACTGTACTGTAAATTACCATGACTCATTTTAAGTGACCTTTAAAATCAGATGTATTTATTATGCTTATGTAATTATAGAAATAAAGAAATGGATGATGGGCTGAACCTCACCTATGAATGTACAGTATGTGGATTTGTGAAACTGACTTTAGGAAGTCAAAAACTTATACTGTGTCTTGTGTTTACAGTTCTGATTTATTCCTTTGAAAAGCCTGCTGTTTTGGAAATGCACAGTTGACATGTTGAAATAAAAATATCATTTTTAAAAATTTCTTAAGTGATAAAGATGTGACCAAATAAAAGCCCTTTACTCTGCAATGACAGAGACCAAGTCCAACAGGCCTTTGTTATGGAACATTTACTGTGCGGGCTGATTTGGTGATTTCTAGCCTTTTAGGGCAGATGCCTTCATGGGTTTGTGGACTTCCTGACTTGTTCTTACTGTTGCCAAAGCACCATTTGCATTTTATTAATTTTTTAATATGCCATTTATTTACTTACTTTTTAAGTGGGCCCCACGCCCAGTGTAGGGCTTGAACTCACGAGCCTGAGATCAGGAGTTAGATGCTCTACTGACTGAGCCGGTCAGGCACCCTTTAAAAAATATTAAAATGGATTCAAATTAAAATTTGAGAATTTCATAACCTCCCTTGAGACTCCCTGGAAATCCCCAGAGCTGTCACAAGCCCGGGCTGATGTCATCGCCGTCTTACTGTCGTCCTGCATACACTCTCCGCCCGCAGAGAGCGTGAGCGACCCGAGTGCCGAGTCCGCACGGATCCAGAGAGGTTCGCTGCTGCTCAACTGTCCCTCAGAACCCGCAGGAGAAGGTTGGACGAGGAGCCGCGCTGGCCGGGGGCTCGCGGGAACCCTCAGTTCCGGAGAAGAGCGCGCTCCGTCCCGCGCCCACCGTGCCGCGGCCGCAGGAGTGACCGGCTGGCGCCGCCCGAGTCGCCCTTGGCCGGTGCCGGGGCGGGGCCGCTGGGGCCGCGGGGAGCGACACGTCGGCCGCGGTCCGCTGAGCCAGTCGCGCCGGGAGTCCTGGACGAGGAGGGCCGCGGGCACAGTTGCGGGCGCGGGGGGTGCCGAGACCGACCTCCCGACCTCCGACCTCAGGTCCCTCCGTCCTCCCGAGGGCCCAGTGTGGCCGGCGCGGCCCGTCCCGTGTCTCACGGGGACCCCGGGGCCGGCGGAGCCGCAGCGGACGGAGCTCGCCTAGCGGACCGACGTCGCTAAGCCGGACTCGAGGGACTCAGACGCGAACCTGCCCGACGCCGGGGCCCAGCGCGGCCGCTCCTGCCCCCACGTGGGGGCCGCCCTGCGCGTGCGGCCGCGCTTCATCCGGATTCCTCCGTCTCCGCAGACCCCAGAAATCCGGCAGCGCCGACCCCAGCGCGCGGTTAGCGGGAGCGTCCGGCCCGACGCACTCCGGGGACCCCGTGCGGGGAGAGCGGCCCGGTCAGCGCGGGCGGCCGGCGGGGCCGCGTCGCAGGAGTCGGGAAGGACCAGCAGACCCGCCGCTCGGCGTCCGGGGGCCCCGTCGGGCGCGGGGAGACGCGGCCGGTGCGTGCGGGAACCGCGTTTCTCGCCGTCCACAGCGGACGGCGCGGGCGGAGGAAGACGTCGGTTTGGGGAGATCCCGGGCCTCGGTGTGAGCGACCGGAGCCTGCGATTCTCCGACGCCGCGCACGAGGGAAGCCGCGCCGAGCGGGCTGCGGCGGAGCCAAGCGAGTCCCCTTCAAGGAGGCCGTCGGGCCGCCGCCGCCTGCGGACACGGTGCCGCCACTTCGCGAGCCCCGGAACCCGCCCGCGCCGCCTCGGCCGACTCCGGGAGCGCCGGGCTCGGGCACCCCGCGCGGGCTGGACGCGCGGGGACATGGGACGGAAGGACGGGCCGGGCCCGGGGCGCGGTGTCTCGGGCCCGAGAGCACGGGCCGTGCGCCAGGACGCGCGGCGGCCGCGGGAGCAGCTGGAAGCCGACGGGCGTCTCGACGGGGAGAGGCGAGGCGTCCGGCCCGGTTCCCACTCGGCTCCCACCGCCCCCGCGGCTCTGGGCAGACGTGCGGGGCAGCCGGAGCGGTGCGGGCCGGGGGTGGAGCGCGGGGTCCAGAGACCAAGTCTGGTCTGGCCCCGGGTCTCCGCTTCGCCGGCGCGAACCCACGGACGCGGCGCCCCGGAGCCCTCCTCCGCCCGCCGCCAGCGATCGCCGCACCCACCTGCCAGGCGGCTCGGAGAAATGAGGTGCTGGTCACACCCGGTACCACGTGCGCCGCAGCCCCGGGCGAGAAGGTGCGGCTCGTTTCCCCACCTGGGGCCCGGCGCTCCGGGAGCCTGTTCACACGGACACCTGCGCCCGTGACCTCCCAGACTTCAGGGCCGCGTTCAGACGTTCGCCCGCACCCAGCAAGCACTCCGTTCCTATGTGCGGTGCAACCAGTCAGCCGCCTGCAGATCTGAGGTAAGAGAAAATTAAGCAAAATATAAACTGAAGAGCTGGAAAATGCAAGTAACGAAGGCAATTCTACGGTGTGCAAGAGCCACAGACAGGAAAGGTTTTAAGACATTTATTGCCCAGTTTCTTTCTCTTCTAAGGCTGTCAAAAAATGTAAGCAAGAATTTTATAAGCATTTAACAAGTTACTTACCTTTCTCTTTGCCAGAGAGCTGAGGATATTACTGTAAACTTGTATTTTGAAAAGGTCAGGAACCTTCTGTTCCCTGGAAAGATCAATGGGGGTCTGGAAAAATAACACATAGACCAGTTCTACTCAATTTAATTCTTTGAGTGGGGGGGGCTTGATGGAAGGCAGGGGAATGGGTTCACTGCGCCAGAGCTGGCCTGCATCTGCCATCAGATGTCGTCATGTCTTCAGCTGATTAGCCATGTGGCCACCAACTTGACTAACTCTATTTTTGAAAGATGGCAGTAAAGGCAACACAAAGGCATGGGCCCAACACACTGAGGCTCATGCTTTGATTCTACCACTTTAGCTACTATGTCTTTGGCGACCTTCTCTGAGTCTCCCCTCAGCTGAAAAATGTAAATGATGTTACAGCATATTACAGAGTGATCAGAACTCTAAATGAAGAGGCATAGGAAGGGCCTAGTACAGCACATGACACATCGCTAACAAATGCTGGTCCTCCTCCCCTTTCTCCTTTTGATTGCTGCCTTGTTGGAAAATGGACGAAATCTAAAAAGTGTTAAACAGATTCCCCCAAACAACTTAAGTAAGAAACAAAGAGCAGCTACCCAACTGAATATATCTCCCATTTATCCTAGTAAATATACACTCAACACTCAACCCACATCTCCGTGACCTATTAGGATACACACTCAGGGGTCATTGCCAAAGAGACATAGTTTCCTGAAATAGGTAACTAGCCTCCTGCAGACTTCAACAACATATCTGAACAAAGACCATGCCCAGTAGAAGGGGGTGGAGATGTTGGTCAATGACCAAAAGAATACAAGAACAACAATCGCAGAAGGAAAAGCTGGTAGGGCCTGCATAAAGGAAGGGTGGTCTCTGCCAAGAGACAGAGTATCTCGTGTCACATTAGCAACGGTAGCCCCACTGAGGGGGTTGCACTGGACTTGTTCTGGTGACATTAAATATGTGAATTATGTACCGAACTCCCTTTGTTCTTTCTGCTCAAGCGACCTTCTTACCACCATTTGACCTTCATAGGGGTCTTCTGGGAGAGAATCTGCTGGTTTCATCAATTCAAGTGTTTTTAATCCTTATGTCGTTTTGTTTGTGGCTGTGAATCACTAAATAGACAATATGAATTAGCTAGTATGAGACAGGTCTTCCTATGGTACAATGACAAAAATCAGGTTCTAAATCAACAAGGTCAAGACTCACACCCACGTGCTTATGTCTCCAATGTTGTATCACCAACCCCGGGGTCTTTCAGGAGGCAGCTTACTCCAGGGGCCACCTACAAACACCTCTGGCTTATGGCAGGCTTCTTAAAATTCTTCAGCCATTATGTTATCTATGCATAAAAGCTGCACAAAAAAGCTGATTTTAAAAAAATTCTACTTCTCTAACTGGGAAATAATCACATACAGAATAATCTTTTTTCTTTTCTTGACACAACTGCAGCAGTCTTAATTCTTTCCCATGTTTAGATACACAAATCATCCATCACCTATTCCAGGCCTCTTAAAGTCTGAAATTTCTTAAATTTCTAGATTTAATAAAAAAGGTAATAAATTCAAGTATTATCCTAAACATCAGATGGACACTCCCCTCTAATTCAGCCCTTACTATTATTGGCAAATTGTACATGCAATTCACAAACCATTTTTTTGTGAAATGTAAAATGTGTTTTAAAACCTTTAAAAATAACATTTGAATGATACAATTGTTTCATCATTGCCACCTAAGCTAAATCTCACCCACACATTTTGGTGTCAAATAGTCCCAACTTGCTAACAACAGTAAGCTTTTATGAGGTACCTCGCATAAGCAGTAATACAAAGGTTCAGTTATGGTCCCTAATTGCACACCTATAGCGATAGGAAGCACGAGGCCAACTTTCAACCACCTGTGAAGGGCAGAGCCATTTTACTGACTCATCATTTGCACAGTTTAAAGGCCTTTACATAAATAACAGATGGGGAAGGAGGTAGGGAAGAGAGAAAGAGAGGAAGGAAGGGAGAAGGAAGAGAAGGCAGGTCTCCTATGGGAGTCATCTGTATATTGCCTCCTGGGGACAGGAACAGCAATCAGCGCTGTAATAAACCCCACATCAAATGAACACAACATAACACCACATGTATCACAAGCAACCCTTGTAATGGTTTAGCTTCTCACAGTGCTCACATAACAAACTGACAGATTCCTGATTTCCTCTAAAATTAAACATGGAAAACAGTATCCTGGAAGACTTGTTCTTTGCCTTTCGTTGTGAGGGTGACACCCAGCCTGACCCATGGAGAGCTGCTTCCTTCTGTGGTCAGCACCTCTTCCACCCTGCATAGGTAAGCCCCAGGGGCTCTGCTCGGACAGCCCCTGGGAACCCCAGCTGACGGCTCATGTGTTCCTCGCACAGCACACGCATTCGGTCACAAACTGCCCCCGAGGTGAATGTGGTGAGCACAAGCACGGATACATCTGATACATTTATATCAGGAATAAATTTAATTGTAAAAAAAATCAAATTAAACTATAACAAAAATGACCTGAGAACCATTTATAGTTATAAAACATCATCATCACAATCATCATAAATCTGAATGGAAGATTCTTTGGTATTTGAAATCAGTCTCTGGAAGCACAGATTGAATTTAGTGCATTTCACAAAAAATTGCAAAGCTCCAATATTAAAAGTACCTGGCCAAAGAGAAACTTGTTAAAACACTGACACACTGTTTCAAAGAGGAAATATCACTGAAAATCAATCTAGAAGTTCCAAATGGGAGCCTTGCCCTCATTCAACAATTTAGAAACACTCTGCTGACCGTGCCTCAGGACAGCCGCTTCAAATTCCCTCTACACCCTCCTCCGAAATGCTTCTTCCAGTAAAAGGGGAGTCCTCATTCTTTATGCCTCTATTCTTTATGAACCTGTCACAGCAAGAAAGCCCATGTTTGTTCTTAAAGTTAACCAGTTTAGCCCATCCTAACCCTTGCGTTGTTTTGCCCTGCTCACAGCATTTCTCGGCTCTTAAGTGTTGGCCTTCTCGCCCCAGGGTTCAAGTTCACAGTCCCTCATTTCACTCTGGAGAATCAAGAAAAAAAAAGATGTGTTCTGTGAAGAAAGATCACAAATCTGTTTTGTAGGAAACTCTTACAAATATATATAACTAAATTTTTAAAAATGGACCTGTCAGCTCAAAATGTCACAGGAAGTTAAATGTCTTCAATTTCAACATACAAAATATTACAGAAAATAATTCTCATTTCTGATTTTTACATGTCCATAAAAATATTATCAAGCTTTAAAATATAATCTTAAGAAATGTTTCTCTATCACAGTTACCAAACAGCTAACTGTCCATTATTTAAAATTTTTTTAAAAAGTCACCAATATGGTAAGACCCAAGGCTCTAGGGAGATGGCCCCTAGGCCCACCTCTTAAAAGTCTCTTAACCCTGAGAGTTGCAGGAAACACTAGGGCTGCAGTTCTAGTCCCAGTGCTGCCTCTAAATGGTTTTGGACAAGTTATTTAACCTCCTCAAACCTCAATCTTGCCATCATTAGCATTTTCCAAACTGTTCATAGGAATATTAACCTCATGAAAAAGGGATCTGTGGTCAAAAAGGGATCTGTGCAGTCAGAAACTGCTGCACACAACTTCTCTTGAGGAGATTCACGATGTGCATCAGCAGCATTAAAGGTTCTGAGAAATCCTGCAGCATGTTTGTTCAACTTTGTATCAATCTTAGATGACCTCAGAATCCCTTCACTGACTAGCATTTACTAGCATCCTACGGATCATTCTCTGGAGAACACTGGTCCAGCGGCCGCAGGTCTCTGGCAGCACTTTTACAAAGAGCACTTGGAAGAGCAAGCCAGTCTTCTGTCACGGGTTCTGAAGGTTAAGAGGGTTAAGATATAACGTCCTGGTGTTGACGGGGCAGATGTTCGTGTTCAGTGGCTCCTTGAAGATCAACATGAGTCCCTGTTCCTGATGACAGTCTTCACTCAGGGAAAGTGGTAACGACTGTCCCAGAATCTTGATGGCCACCAATAGCACAGTAAGTATCAGAACTCACCAGGAATGAAAAGTCATCTTCGATATAGTTCAGTCTTCTTTTCCAGTAGGACTCCTTCCTGTAGTAAATGCTTTTGCCACTGTTCCCTAGAACAGCTCTGGCCAACGTTAATAGGATCCTGGCCCTTAACCCATTTCCTTGTCCAGAACGGAGTGAACGCACAGGCGGCCATCAGGCCGTCCTCAGGTTAAACAGCTGCTCCTCCAAGAAGGCGCCCCCGAGCCCGTACTGCTCTTCATGCAGACTCATTTCTTCAGGGGACAAGTGGCTTCCTCCAAGAACAAAGTCTGCAAATCTGATAAGTATTTATTTGTTTTAAATAAGGTCAATGTCATCACAGAAAGGTTTATTTGGAAGATAACATGTTCTCTTACTATTTATCCTCCTTAATTAAATTTGACTTTATGTCAATAGAGAACAGCAGTTATACGCTGGATGTAAAAATGGCAGCGGCTTCTAGAGAAATTCAGGGAAAGAACAGAGAAGCAGGCACACTTACGAGCACTGACTGCTGCCGAACATACCCACTCCCATTTGCTCATTCCTTGCCTCTTTCTTACTAGGTTCCTTATTCACGGTTATTTTAGCACATCAATACTTTCCCCTTTCAACGTTCAGTCTGAGGGCACTGTTATTTGGATAAGGCTATGAAGAAGGGGAAGCAGTAAGGAAAAAGATGTTGGGGCAAAGATGTCTCTCTTGTTCAACTTTGAAAATGATCTTCCATACCGGGGACCCCCCACATGGACGAGATCTTTCTGCCCTTCCCTCTTGGAACGTCCAGTCCTGACACTGGCAGTGGGACGTGACCTGCTACCGGCACCTGCTACCGGCAGGTCTGCTCCTGGTCTGAAGCGCACCTAGGGACCCACCGCGGCGCCCGCACACACCTTCTACCCCACGGTGGGCTGGAGCACGGGGCAGGGCTTACTTGTTGGGGGCCCGGAGTCTGGAGACGACCACCCAGGCCGGGAAGTCCGGCCTGCGACAGGCGCGCCGCAGCTCCTCCAGGGCGCCGCTGGTCTCCGTGTCCGCCTGCTCGCGGTACTCGTCCTCGGTGAGGAACCTGCCCGCCGGCTTGTCCGCGGCCCGCCACTGCTTCGTCTTCCTGAAACACGCGGCATTTGGTTGCTGGAGTCCTGGTCATAGCTGACTGCTCAGCTCAATCCTTAAGACTTATAAAAACACGTTTCTTAGAAAGGAGCAGTGACACCTGACTTCCTTGATAGGACACTGGAGCTCAGGGTTCTTACCGTGACCACGGCACACAGAACATGCACAGCTGGGCCTCGCTGGACATTTCCTCTCCTCCTGGACTGTCCTGAATTACGTTTCTAGGAATTTGAGGCTCAATTTCTGACAGACATATTAATTGTATTTTTCATCTCAGTGACCTTTAACTGCACAAGCAGACCATGAAAAGTCTGGCTCTTTTATGCTTGGTCCGCTCACACTCTCAGGCACTAATGGAAGCAATTCTCTGAGATGCCCTTTTAAGGAGACCTGGTAGAATCCATGACCACTTAGTGCACAGGCCCAAAAAGAGAAGGGAGGATCTGCGGGATACCGCCTCCACCTAGTGGTGGAGGTCCTGACTAATCCTAGAGAGGAATAAATACTGTACGAGAATCATTTATGTACAATAATTTATAATAACTCCTCCCTTGCCATATGCGGAGGGGATCATGACTGGAATTTTTTTTTTTCCAATCAGGAAAGTCCTAAAGGAAAGAATCTCATAAAAATGGCAAGATAATAACACATATGTTTAGCACATATGTTACATTTAACAATGAGTTTTTTAAAAATATTCTTGGGTGGCTTAATAATTTAAAAAAATAAACAAATAAAAATATTCTTGGGTGCTTTAAAATTTAATTTAACCAGAGAGTCCCAAATCTGGATGAGTATAAGAATTATCAGGAGGTGGTTTAAACAGATATTCTCTTAAGGGTTGGGACTTGAAAAACCTTTAAACGTTTGAAGACTGTGTGGCAGTGAAGAGTCAGATCGGGGCACGGCTGACATTATTTCCTTCTCTTTTTCTGAATACCAGTCCGGTCTCCCTCGAGGAAAACCTCTGGCCTCTGAGCAGAAGACTAAGGCATGACTCTGGCTTTGAGGTTTATCCACGGAGTCAACAAAAGCAATTGCTCAGCCACTCTGAGCCTCGCTTTGCACGTAAGAACGAAGTGAAAGCAGTAACGTCTACCTGACAGGTCACTGTGGGGATGAAAGGAGGTCTTCTGTGTAAAAGGGCTTAGCACAGTGAGTGGCCTCTAGTGAGAGGTCGACAAGGGTGACTGAGAGAGTAGCGACCCTACACTAGGGCATAGTCACACAGCTCTTCATACAACTAAACTACTGTACAAATCAAGGTATTATTCCTCTGGTTTGTTAGTTAACCCGTATGTTCCTGTTTTATCCTGTTGTTCCTCACATAATCATTCACTGGCAAAATGAGAAGCTAAGGAAATTACAGAACATCGTATTAGGTCACGTTAACAGAGTGTGCAAGTGCGCAGGACCATCACGCAGAGGACAGAACACACTTCACACTTGGCGTGGTAACCGGATGTTTGAGGGGAAAGAGGCCCAAATTCTGTCTTGGGTTCCTCAAGCCACAAGCCTGGCAAAGGGCTGGAGGTTGGGGAAGTGGGGATTGGCCAGCCTCCTCCTAGCAGAGGGACCTCTGGTAATCCCAGTCACTGTCAGCCTCTGCGGCAGGCCCAGGAGCAGCAGCCAGCAGCAGCCCCTCCAACCAGGCCCTGCTGCCTTTCAGCCTTGCCAACATTCTCTACACAAGAGCCCTGTCCTGTCACTGGTATGTGCTTAACACGGTGACACGGCTACATATGCAGTCCCAGATCCGTAAACTACCACTTACCAGAGTCTCCTTCCTCTCGGCTAGGTTTGCCTCATAAATATTTATTAACTCCCTCACTGCCTGACTCTAGGCCCTCATCACCTCTTGCGTGCTTGGCTGTGATGTCACCGCCTCGGGGCCTCCCGGTTGTACACGGCCCCTGAGCCAGAAGGCAGCTGGGCCACATCCCACCACCCAGGAAGGTTCACGGTCTCCGCTTTGATTCTGACTGATGAATGTATTTTTATTTCCCGATTAGTTGCCAACATTTAAACATAAGAATTCACATTCAAATCCATATTCCCAGCTTTTCTAAAAAACAAAAAACAGAAGATCTGGCAAGGCAGGGCCCGTACTCCTCCATGGCAACAGTCAGCTCAAGCTGAGTAGTGACTGCCCCCTTTCTGAGGATGCTGCACCGCAGAATTTCCCACAGTCCTCAGGAGTGCCCCAGCGCCTGACCCCTGTTCAGCATCGCCCCCTCGGTTCCAGCCCAAAGCCACTGGATTCATGAATCTGGTCCAAGCGGCAGGCAGAGAGCGCTGACTGAAATGCATGATGGCTTCCAGCCTCCACTACCTCAGACCCAGACGAGATTCCTTAGCACGGCTTGTGATGCCTCCATAGTGTTGCCGATGCCCCCTGCGCTCACCAGCCTCATGGTGCTACCGGACCGGGCCATCTCCCTGTCAGGAAAGTCCTTTCCACATCTACTCACCTCGCTGTTTTAATCCATGAAGATTCAGCCTAGTAATTTCTTCTTCAGACACTCCCGGGAACCCTCTCTATGTGCCGCAGTCCCTGATCAGGTATATCTTAACACTTCAAAGATACAGAACTGTAAGCTGCTGTCTCAACGAGCACGCCTCAGGGAGAGAAACTGTCCCTCCGTCTGTGCACCTGACTCAAAAAAACGTGTTTGGACTCGATGACTAAGGACAGACATAATACAGCTATGGCAGTGAAGTTCCCTCATCGCTCTTTCTGTATTTTTAAAAGGCTTAAGCCTTAGCTTCAAACCTAAAAAAAAAAATCCTAAGCATAAATAGTACTCTTCAATCATTTTTCTAGCTCTATTTCATAAGCACAACAAATACCTTTAAAGCAAACTTGGGCCCTAATGAAAGGAAATGTAGAATGAAAGTACAAATTTTAGGCAACCCAGAGTGCAAGTAATTTTGCCTCTGATTTTAGTGAATTCTGGGTGAGCTGTAATCACCTCGTAACTGGGGGCGGCTCCCTGAAGGCGAGCGAAGACGAGATGCAGACGGGATTCGACACTACGCCCTCTAGCCTCCGGCTCTCTCAAACCCCAGATGAAATACAGTCAGTCGTGAGACAAACTACGACACGAGCAAGAAACTTACCACAACAATAAATAAAGCCAGAGCTCAAAATGTCCAATTTACAAGGCAAAAAAGATACGCACCACCTCACGTAACTGAAGGCTTTCAGGGGGTAGCGCAGACTCCTGAAGGACAGGATGAGGACCATGACTGCATAGGAGCACTGGGGCACGGTGACCCTGCAGTAGATCAAGACCAGGGCGAGGAGCCGCAGTGTCCACGCCAGAAGATTTAC
Organism: Mustela erminea; assembly: GCF_009829155.1. Lineage (NCBI taxonomy): Eukaryota > Metazoa > Chordata > Mammalia > Carnivora > Mustelidae > Mustela > Mustela erminea. Next base: position 3,202,299 of record NC_045621.1, read on the forward strand.
GCTCCTTTCATCAACAAGGGGCCCGTGTTTGTAACAAACAGCAAAGCTGACAAATCCCACCATTAGGACATAGCCTGTAAAAAAGCAGAAGAACTTGAAAATCTGAACTTGAAAAGCTGTATGAAAAATCCTGGCAGAGCCTTGACTTAAGCTAAGAACATATCAGAAAGACTTCATATTTATGATTTCTTTTTCCAAAGAAGTAAGACTGAAAAACACATAGAGGGATGGTTACTCCTTCCATGTGACACTGCCTTTTGTAATGATTAAGGATATGCAATAATAAATTATTACGATATGTATCTGTTTTTTAGTCCAGAGTCCTCGATGGACCAATGTTCTCATGGTTGCTCTGGTTAGGATTTAAGCCTCAGCATAGGTCACAGCTGGCTACAAACTTTATTTTTTATTTTTACTTTCTAGTTAAAAAAGGAAAGTACAATTTTATAACAGATGGACCCTGCTGCACCCCCCCGTGCAGTGCTCAGTTTCAGCACTAACAATGGTGGGACGATGAGACAGTTCGCATCTCCTACTGGGATCCAACGTGAAACATGCATTTCTCGTATATCCCACTATGTGTTTCACTCATACCTAAGCAAGCCTCAAAATCGACTTTCCAGTTCAGAAAGGGGAGAGAAGAGCAAGTTAAATTACACCACAAAGGAGCCATGAGAGAAACCCAGAAAGAGGGACACTCGGTAAGGCAAGGAGACTGGGTATCACTATGAGGAGAAAAGGAATTGTTATGGATTTAAAAAGACTTACGAGACATCGCAGATGCAAAAATACAGTTCCGGACTATATCTCCCCTTATACAACCAACCATCAAGCGCACTTAGGAAATCTAAACATGACCTGAGTAATTTATGTAATTATTATTTTTTAAATTTGTTATTTAACTACAGAGGAAAATGTTCTTGTTTTTTAAAGATGCTTACTGAACTAGTCAGGGGGACATACCATGATATCTATAATTTACTTTAAAAATACTTTATCATGGGGGTGCGCCTGGGTGGCTCAGTGGGTTAAAGCCCCTGCCTTCGGCTCAGTTCATGTTCCCAGTGTTCTGGAATCAAACCCACGTCGAGCATGAAAGGTGAGAAATTCTAAATATAAATGACTAATGAAAACTTGAATTTTCAGAAACAGAGAGGCTATTAGGAAGCCACTTGTTTTTATTTCATGTAACCAAAACCAAACAGCTTTTTAAAATTATTTATTTGTTCTATTTGGGAAATCATGGAGAATGGGAGGATCAGTTTTCTCCTAACCCCTTAGCACCAAAATTTTCACCTAAGTCCACCCACCCAAAACAAAAGCAATCAATTTTTTGTTTTACTTGAATATTTTGGGTATCACTATGAGGAGAAAAGGAATTGTTATGGATTTAAAAAGACTTACGAGACATCGCAGATGCAAAAATACAGTTCTGGACTATATCTCCCCTTATACAACCAACCATCAAGCGCACTTAGGAAATCTAAACATGACCTGAGTAATTTATGTAATTATTATTTTTTAAATTTGTTATTTAACTACAGAGGAAAATGTTCTTGTTTTTTAAAGATGCTTACTGAACTAGTCAGGGGGACATACCATGGTATCTATAATTTACTTTAAAAATACTTTATCATGGGGGTGCGCCTGGGTGGCTCAGTGGGTTAAAGCCTCTGCCTTTATATATATATTATATATATTATATATATATATATATATATATATATATATATATATATATATAATGATAATGATGTAATGGCAAACTTTATCATAGTAACTCCTGGGTGGCTCAGTTGTTTAAGCGGGTGACTCTTGATTTTGGCTCAGGACGTGATCTCGGGGTCGAGATGGAACCCCACAGCTGGGTCCCCTGGCCAGCTACATGCTCAGAGTCTACTTAAGGATTTTTCTCCTGCCTCTGCCCATCCCCCTGCACCCATGCACATACTCTTTCTCTCTCAAATAAATGAATAAATAAATCTTAAAAAATACTTTATCAAAAAAAGGAGCATTAGCTAAAGACAAAATATTCAAGTAAAACAAAAAATTGATTGCTTTTGTTTTGGGTGGGTGGACTTAGGTGAAAATTTTGGTGCTAAGGGGTTAGGAGAAAACTGATCCTCCCATTCTCCATGATTTCCCAAATAGAACAAATAAATAATTTTAAAAAGCTGTTTGGTTTTGGTTACATGAAATAAAAACAAGTGGCTTCCTAATAGCCTCTCTGTTTCTGAAAATTCAAGTTTTCATTAGTCATTTATATTTAGAATTTCTCACCTTTCATGCTGAATACATGAAGAAAAGGAAAGAGCCACATTTCAGAGAAATTTTTTCATTACAAGTTAGATCCGGCTAGAGCTTAACCACAATTCAATGGCATACAAGCAGTCAAAAGAGACAAACTTTTTTTTTTTCTCTTTTGATCATTAGTACAGAAAACCAAGAAAGATGTCATAGGGGAAAAAAACAGTCTAAAATGAGATCTATTGAACTGAAATCATCAACTGTGGGAATAAAATTTAAAAAGACTTTTAACAGCACTTCTCCTTAGTTCAAAAGGAAAATTTAGACTCTGGAAAGAAATGTATTTCCAAAGAAGGACTCCAGTTGTACTTTTCAGCTTTAGTAACAATAGAACATACTTTTAAAAAATTACCTACCTAATACATATGCTCTGTTTTCATGCCACAGCCACTTGAGGCCCTCCATCCATCCGCACACAGCATAAACCGAAGCAAACCAACAACTGACCATTAGAGCCCAAAAGGTGCTGTACTGTGTGCGGAAGAAAATAAATGACAGTTTTTGGTTCATTCACTCTCACAAAAATAGGAGTAAACAAATAAACACTTTCTATTAGAAACTTCTACATCAAATTGCACCGATGTCAATTCGAGATACTCTCTAGAGTCTTGTTGAAGTTATGGTCCATGAACCAGCAGCATCAGCACCACCCAGGAGCCTGCTGGAACGCAGACTCTCAGGCCCCGTGGCAGACTATGAGTCAGAGTCTGCATTTCAACAGCATCCTCAGGATACTGGAAAAGCACTATTTTAAAGAAGAAATTTATCTCAAAATGATGCTGGTGTTACAAGCTTTAAAGAGAGTCTCTGCAACGTTATCATCATGAAGTACTATTTACCCTCAACTAAGTACAAAGCATTCTTTCATGAAAGGTGTTCTGGGAACTAATAATAATGAAGAAAATCCCCAGATAGAGCCATGCAGCTATTCAAGGCCTTGATCGTTCAGCATCACGGCCTTCTTCAGCTCTGCTAAGACAAGACAGGTTTCTACTCAGCACAGGTCAACCCCTGCCACTCAGGGGAAAAATTTATTACCTAAAAGTAAAAAGGTCTCAAAAAAATTATCACCAAAACTTAATACTTACTTTACAGTATATATAGTAACAAATACAAATGGAAACTCTAGAGAAAGATACCTTTTCAAGTCAGTTTATACAATGTAGAAACACAGTTTTAATTAGGAACTGTCACAGTCAATGTGAATTAACTTTGATCAGTTTTTCATGTCTATGAGATCATGGTTTCCCTCTTCTATTCATTTATACACAGTATGCCCACCTTAGGAATAAACCTTTTCACCAGCAGCAGGACAAAGACTAATGTCATCAGAACACCTAGCACGGTCCCAGAAGAGTAATAGAAAATAGGACTTCTGTCAAAACAAGCAGATAAAAGCCATTTAAATGTTAAGCAGGACTTTCAGTATTAAAACCATGTTTAACCTGATACTAAGAATACTAAGAAGAAAAACTCAGATGGTACCTTTAATTATATCCTATACTCTTAAAAAATGAAGTCTGTACTTGAAATTTATGGTAAATAGCTTGGCACTAACTCAAAACAAAATGCCTGAGTTACCTTCTCTGTTTAGAATCTGACGTAAGAATTACTGAGCACCTCCTGTGTAGCAGACGCTGGTCTGTGAGTGTGCACGCACTCACAACGGCCCCGTGAGGTGGCTAGCCGGGTCTGAACTTCACAGGGAGGAAACAAAGGCACCAACATATTAAAGACCTTCCCCAAGTGAGCATCTGCCAGCTGGGACTCAGGCTTGCAGCCCGGCCTCTCTGAGTTAACTGACTGACATTGGGTTCTAAAGGCCACAGATTTCATGAAACGCACTTAATTATACTACGAGAAAGATGAACACTATGGAGAAGAGCAGGCTAAGAAGTAAAATATTACTAGAAAAAGACTCCTTTTTCATGAGAGAAGTGGTAATACGCAAAATATCAGGTTATGTTTCTCCAAGAGTCAGACACTTGTTAAATTCAACTTCTGTATCAGAGCCACAAATCTTGGAGGCAGCTTGACTCTAACAGAGAGAGCAAGGCATCTGGCATCAGAAACCCGAGTAGAAATCTCAGCCCTAGCAAGAGCAGTCATGTGATGATGAATGCTGGCCTTCTCATCTATGAAGTGAGACCAATACAGCGCTGACGCAATCCTTAAGAGGATCAGATTTTTAAATGTATATTAATACATAATACAAAGTAATACAAGTAAAAGCACTCCGAAATATACATATCGTGTGCTGTTACTCAGTTTTTAAAGGCCTTTCAAGCACTATCTTCAGATCTATTGTTTGTAAAACCACAGCAGGAACTAAAAGCTAGTGTGGAAATATTTAGCATGGGGTCAAAATTGTGCTACCCTCTTTTTAAAAGGATAAAGGATAATTGACAAAATTAAGAAAGTAAAATGGATACTTACTGACTCAACGTCTTTGCATAAAAGAAGAGGAAAACGCCTGCCACAAACACAAGGAAGAGTTTGAAATCCACAACTGGAGTAAAAAAGACAGACACACACGACAAAGGTTTTACGTCAATGTAGTTAGTGAAAGAAGAGAAAACTCAATTTATTGGAATGTCACTCCAGAAAAACAAAATCCAGAAAATCAGAAAAGAGACTTACTGTTTCGAGTCACACTAATTGTATAGACAAATATCTTCTTGACAGGTTTCACAGAGAAGCACATGGTCTCTCCATATGGATTGATGATTATGGTTATTTCATTAGACTCCTTTGGTGTCCAAAAATTATGAGTCATACACTTGATATAAGACAGAATGGTTTCTGGATATTGACAATTATGTCTTTCTGTGATATATACAATACTGAGCAGGCCTGAACTGGTAATTTTCACCTATGAAATAAGAACAAACAAATCCATAAACACATAAGCTCCTTCAAATCATGAGCAGAAGAATGAAGAGAGCCCGAGATAACGGAGGAAGAACACAGTCAGATGTACACAGTTCCGGGGATCCCAGCAATGCACCTACAGATCCGTGTTTAGTTCGAACATACTGGAGCACAGAGACTTTGCGAGGTGGATGTTTCTTCCCCTGGGTTGTAGGTGATTTAACTCCCTCCTCTAGCAAGTTGTTGTGGCCAAGGGACGTGTGAAAAAGGATGGGAGAAAGCAACAGGTGGCAAACTACTTGGTCTGTAAAGGGGTTTCTAGCTCTACCACTGTGTACTGTGTTTGAGGAAAAGCACTTCTTCTGGATCAGCTACGCATGTGTAATTCAGGCTTCTCTCCCCATGCCTCCTGAAGAAGAATCCAACCACGGGTCCTAGTCAAGTCTCACAACAAAGCACCTGCTACAGTACCAAGCAGACACTGACAAATAGCCAGTGATCATTAAATGACAACTGTGCAGCTGCCTCTGTCTGTCCCTCTCTATTCATACTCTTCTTTGTCCAAGAGTAAGGTGAGCCGGCAGAGAGGGAGATCACCAGCTCTCAGTCTCCGGCGTTAGGTGATATAACCCACTACCTACCCTCCTTTCTCTTGGATTTCAGCTCCTGGCTCACTACTCTATTTCCTGTCATACTTCTCGGGGATTCAATACGCATAATACACACACCAAACTCCTTCCTATGCTCTGACTCTCTGCATCTTGAACTCCTCCCCTCTTGTACTCCTGCCCCCTGCCGGGCCTCAGCTCATCACTCCCAGGGCCACACCCTGGACCCTGTCATTACCAAACTACAGGCCCTCTATAGGTTGTTTTATGCATCCCACTGGCTGACCACCAACTCCTACCTTTCCAGTAAGCCCCTTATAGGACCTTGAACCCAGGAAGCCTTTGACCTCACCACACATCAAGCATTTTCCCCCTGCTCCTCACCCCTTCCTTTCAGCAAAATTCCAAGGTCAATTATTATAAATCATTCCCTTGCATGTACCCGCCTCCTTTGTGGCGCTCTTGCTTTTTCAGCTCTACCTGCAAACTCCAACCCTCCACCCGTTTCACGCTTGGATTCGGACCACCAAATGGCACCAGATACACCACACAGCAGTGTGACTTCAAGCCCGAGGGTGAACCTGAAGTGGGACGTAAAGCTACAGGTGATCCGACCACACATTCCCTACTCTCTTCAACAAAGATGTCACAGCTTTTCCCTTCTCAACACCGACACCTCCTCCTCACCCTCACTCTTGGCTGAAAATGGAAGACGACGAAGTCCACAGGCTCCCATCCCATTACCCAACCAGCGGTGAGTACCTGCAAGGACGTGCTCTGCTTCCTGCCTGTGGGGAGGAACCTTCTGCCACAGAGGAGATTTAAAGGAGATTCAAAGGTATCCTTTAGAGTATCCTTTGTCTACTCAAGGACCTCCTACCAATAGTCCTGCCCTTTCTACTGGACCACCCTACTGATGTGGGAAACAAAGACAAAAGAAAAATTAAATTTCCTTACTATCTATACCCCACTGGTGAAGTCCTTAAAACAGGCAGAATGACATTCCTCTAGAAACTCAGCTGCCTGGATGTTAATACTTTGCTAAGGGCAAAAGGCAATCTTAGCCCAACACCCAGGATCCTGTAAGTCTACTTTACACACAAAAACTCCTTTGGAAACTTCCTTTATCTCTCTCCAATCATCCCCCAAGCATGTGACCCACCAATAGACAACTGAAGGGTCTGACGACTAAGGTTTCATTAGGCAGTAATAAATGACTTCTTCCCAACAACAGCTAGCCCCCTCAAGGTTCTGGAAACCTTGCTTCCAAAATTCCTTAGAGACTTACGCTGTCCCTAATTCCCTCCCAACTTAAGAGTATATAATGGGCCACTCCTCGTGACCCCAGGGTAGCTCTTTCTGCCCATGGGTCCCGTCCCCAGCTTTAATGAAATCACCTTTTGCACCAAAGATGTCTCAAGAATTCTTTCTTGGCTATTGGCTTCAAACCTTAACATCTTTCCTACATCACTATTAGCATACAAACATGTTGATACTTTTCCCATGGCGGGGGTGGGGGGGAGCCTTCTATGGACTCCACTTTCCCCTCCAACCAACCCTTTGCTTCCCAGTGCAATCAAATTCTCTTACAAGGTTACCCATACCTGCAGTCTTCAGTTCTTTTCCTCCCATTCTCTCTTTAAACCCTTTTCAGTCATGGAGTGTTTCATGCCCAAAAGGCCGTCCCTGACAAGGTCACCAGCAGCCTTCACGTTGTTACGGCCAATTCATTCTCAGTCACCACATCTGATCCACGAACAGCATTGAGCACTGCTGACCACTCTCTTCTCCTTGTAACACCTTCTTCGTGCAGTGCTCCTTCTCTCTCTCCTCTGCTGGCTCCTTCCTCCTCCCTATGTGTAAGACTGACCAGGCTCAGCTATTGGTCCTCCAGCTAAACTCACTCCTTAGCACTGTCTACAAACACGCACCACTGCTGACTTTTTCAGAAAGTAACACAGAAAACATACAGAAGCTAGTAAGACTGCTACCCACAAGGGCTAGATAGGAATAGGTAGAGGAATGAGGGGGACTGACACTTCTCTGAGAATACTTCTGCATAGAGTTGCAATTTAAAACCATATTAATTCCATCCCTACTAATACATGTTAATAAGATCAACTAAGATAGGGAAAAAACCTGAAAACAATAAAAACAAATATTCAAATGGAAATGGCAACAAATAAAACAAAATATATCTCAAATGAATAATATAATCATATTAAAGGAGGTGTGTGAGAATGGGTTAACCTAAGTGATTCTGGAGCACAGTATTTAAACTATACACTCTCACACTAGAGGTAAAACACACTCTAAACAAATACTGACAAATAAATTACTATTCTATCATTGGACAAATAAATAAATATATTGAGAATAATGAAAACTAGTTTCTCCCCATCAGAGAAAAAAGTTACAAATACGACAAGGAGATGAGAACGAACCCAGTAGTATGGAAGATACCAGAAGTCGTGTTTTTCAACAAATGGAGAGACAGAAATAGAATGTCCACAGGTGTATGGGTATGTTTCTGTCTGTACACATATGACAATGGTATCCCAGCACTAATAAATACACCCAACGCTGAATGCTCCTTGAAAAAAATGTATGACTCCAGAGCTGGGCTGAAGAAATTGTAAGGTAAGCCTGGAACATCTTGCTTACCAGAAGATGCCCAAATGATAGGCACAAAATAAAAGGACACATGAGCTACCTTAAAGGTGCTCTTACTGGCCAAATCTAGGACGATGTGAACGTCAGAGTGAATAACGAGGTAACAGACAATCCACAATCGTGACACTGTGTGGATACAAAGAGACTGGAGGAGGAAAACCTCTTCCTTACTGAAGAGCGCTGATGGATGTGGAAAGAATCGTGGAATTAGAAAAGGACCATTTGATAAACATCCTGATAACTGATTCATGCAAGGATCATCAACGAATGATAAAAGTAGGAAGGGAAAACCTGATGAGGGAGGAAAGGACATCTACATAGTTTCAAATTACCTCCTCAAAATACTCCTTTATTAAAAGGGCAAAATGGTCACTTTATAGTGGTAAAACTGTAAATTTCCAGAGACCACCTTACCCAGGTGACCCAAGTGGTGTGTATCATCAGTAATGGCACAAACCAACATCATGTGCCTTCTGATACGCTGTCCTATCTTTTCCCTCAGCCTAGAATATACTCTCTTTGTATAGTATCTTGGTAACTCACGAACTTCATTAACATCTTTCTCAAGTATCCCCTTCTCAACAAGAACTACCCTGACCCCACTTTTTATACTGTAACTTACTCCCCACCTCCCTCATTCCACCTCCCTTACTTTACATTTTCTGTTTTCATGGCACTTACTCATTTTATAATTTTCTTCTCTACCTCCTACCCCTAGGAGCCTAAAAATCATAGGAACAGGGATCTGTTTTAGGATCCTACGATACTAATGTATCCTAAGAGCCAGTAATAGTTCCTAGCCCCTAGTGAGTGCTTAATAAATATGTTAAGTGCTGAATGATGGGAAGTACTAGGCTATTGAGATTAACTATTATCTTGGCCATCCCTGGGATCAGAGAAGGGCTTGGGATAGAAATTATTTTGGAAACTAGGAGAGAGGGTGTTGTCTTGAGTTGTGTCTGAACGGTGACCACACTGTGCTCACTTGGATACCATATTTCTTTGGAATGGTTTGGAGAAGGGCTGATAAAAATCATGAAGAGTTAATGTTCCCTTCCACATGCCCCTTTCCCTTGGGTCACTCTATGTGATTCCCCAGTCAGCTTTCATACTGATACGCTGCTCTATGCCATACAAAAGCTATTTTTTATTCTTGAACTAGAACATTTTAATTCTCAGTTCCTAAAACATGATTTAAATGTAGGCTCTTACCTGCATAGTCGACCACATATATTTCCACTCCATTTGGGAATTTCGATTGTAGCAGTAACAGTCCGAGTCAGATGTTTTAATAAAATCCATTTCCTTCAGAGTTTTACACCTTAGAACTGAGAGACAGAAAAGAGAAGTACTTCCTAAAATATTTTATTTCCCAGAATCTTATCTTTTATTTCTTTCTCTTCACAAGAATAATGCTGTTTTTACATTCTCTAACCAATGAATTTTTCTACATGGTAGTTAGAGTCCCTCAGTCTTTCCAGCCCACAGGAGACAGACAAAAAAATTATAGTCCAGTGTCAATTCTCTTACGATATATGGGAGGTACTGTAGGAACACAGAGAACAGGTACTTCAGTCTTGGAGCAGAGGGCAAGAATTGGGGGCAGCTTCCTAGAAAGGGGGAAATGAGAGAGAGCACTGAAGGGGGAGCCAGAGGCAGCGAGACAGAGAAGACAGTTCAGAGGGCAGCAAGAGATGAGGGAAATCACGGAAGCAGTTTAGTCATTCACTGAGGATGGCGTATGGGGAATACACGGGGGCCTTCCAACATCTGCAGGGAGACGCAAGCGATGGCCACCACTTCACGGAGTACAGACAGGGCGTTGAATGCAGAGCACTGAAGCCTTCTAGGTAAGCATCAAAGTCTCAGCAGAAAACTGCTGACACTCCCCAGGGTTTTACGGAAGAGTTTGGGCGACTGGGGCAGAGTTAAGACATTAACACTGTGAGCTAAGGCACTGGGAGCTTCCTAGACATCAACAACACAGGAAGCCTGTAACATCCCTCGGCCTGAAATGGCAAAGGTAGGGCTGGATGTTACTGCAGCTTCTCAAGCCAGGAGGACAGTCTAATGGGATGTGATCCCTGCCAGAATGTGGGATGGTGGGACGAGGGGGCACCACGTCAGCCTCTGTCTCCTGCCCTCCTCCCAGGGCCTCTCACTGGCCAAACACTATGGGAACCAAAGGCCCTTTGAAGAAGCCCGGGTGATACAGCCCACAGACCTCAGCTTCCAGACACTGAGCAGGGGAGGGAAGGACAAACAGAGCATCACCAGTTTGACCAGGGAAACAACAGGCACCCAGCTGTGTTTCAGAAGAAGCATTCTCTAAGCAGCATGCAAGTTTAGAGGTGAAGAAGACTGAAAGCAGAAGAACCACCAAGGCGGTTCCTGCAGCAGCCTAAGCAAGGACAGAGCTGGGCAGGAGGGAGAACGGGCAGATCAGCGACCCCTTATGACCGCGACCCACAGGCTCTGCACAGTCATTAGATAAGGGAGCACAAGAAAGGGAAGTTCTGTTACGTGGAGAGATGGCAAGGCCCTTCACGCCAATACAGAACACGGAGAGGATGCAAGCTCGGGCAGGGAAAGGGGGAGGAGTTCAGTCTGGGGCAGAACTAAGTTCCGGTCGTGGGACTCTGTGAAGCCGCACGGGGCTGCAGCACAGGAGAAATCTGGAGACAGAAGTAGATACGTATGTGTGTCTGTGTGCTTAAACATAAACATACGTGCATTTGTGTGCTATATGTAACATTAAATCATGTACAACACAACGCCATATACCATAATATACAGAGGAGAGACAGGTGCTTTATTAGAGAGAGCAACTAGCATTAAGGAAATTATTAAGTAATGGCGTTCATTTTATTCTGTGACTGCCTCTGTATCAGAATTTAAAATGAGGTGAGATGCCTTTTATTCCTCAGTCAGGGTTGGAGGCTATGATCTGCCCTTGGGGATCATGGTCAGGGCTGCCACAAGCTGGCAGGCTTGTTTTCCTGCCTCAGACATCTGTGCTTACTGGGAGCCCCCACTTGGTCTACACCAGGCGTGCTGACCCCCCAGCCAGACTAGGGTCTGAAGTGGCAGCACCGGGCCCTGGGCCCTGGAGCTCTCCTTGGATAGTGCCAGGTTCTCACAAGCCGATCCTGGCCTGTGTTGCCCCCAAAGTAGCTTGGCGCCCGGCCTGCCCCACAGGCAACACCTAACAAACACACCTAAACAGGTAGTCACCTACCACAGAGATGCCTGTGAGGGAGTGGGGCGCTCACCTCCTGCTCTCCTACAAACAACGGCTTTGGCCCCAGGACATATCACTGGGGAGGACAGGGTGTCCAAAAGTGGGGGGTTCGGTTGTCGAAGGGGCATCTGAAGCCACCTAGCTCATTCTTCCATGCCTGGATTAGTTGGGTACCAGCCAGGCCTTTCCATCCATCCACTCCGAGTCGCGTCTCCCATATGTGATCCCCTACAGGAAGTGAGGAGCAGGGTGGTGAGGGAGAGTGTGAGTGGGTGCTGGAGGAGGAGCTCTGCAGGCGTCTGGGCAAGGAGGTCAGACCTGACACTCAGTACAGCAGCCACAAGCACAAAAGCCCCAGTTCTTTTATTTTTTTTTTCAAGATTTTATTTATTTATTTGACAGACAGAGATCACAAGTAGGCAGAGAGGCAGACAGAGAGAGAGGAGGAAGGAGGCTCCCCGCTGAGCAGAGCCTGATGTGGGGCTCGGTCCCAGGACCCTGAGATCATGACCTGAGCCGAAGGCAGAGACTTTAACCCACTGAGCCACCCAGGCACTCCAAAAAGCCCCAGTTCTAAGGGTTCGCCTTCTCCAGTCTGACAGCTCTGGCTCACACAGTTGCAAGTGGGAAATGTTCTATGCTGAAGAGCCTACTTCCATCAGCTGACAAAATCATGTTTTAGAGAAGTTTTCAAGTTCTGTTTTTCTTCAGAACAAAAGTTCTGAAAGCATCATATTTTGTTCTAAAAGCAATAAACCACTTTCTGCGGGGAAAACAAATGAAGTAACTGAGAGGAAAATCCTAAATTCTTCTGGATCCAGGATAAGGTGTCACCACTGGCTCTGTCAACAGGAAACAGAGAACGAATGCTGTGGGCACACAGAGAGAGGGACCTTATGCCCAACCCCCATCTCCTTCAAGGGACGTGCCAGCGCAACCTGCTACAGCGAAGATGAGCAAGGACAGAGTAACTAGTAACTAGTCGCAATTTCGTCCACTTCAGGAATAATACTGAATGAGCCCGCACAGGTCCATGTCCTGCTAGAAGCGTCCTAAGCATTCTGCTGGAGAAAGTGCAGACAGACCCGGGGAGAAGACGCAGAGTGTCCACCCATGTGACCACACGAAAGTCACAACAGAATCCAGTATTTTCCACTGGGACACTGTCAAGTCACTTAATCTTTACTCTTAACATGGTGAGGAAATGCATATGTTTTTAAATATACGAACAAATTTGCTGAGTTTGAGAGTCTGAGAGACAGGTCTCAAAGAGGCACGTGAAGGAAGGTCCAGAGGCCCTCGGCGTAGAGGATACGAACAATTAAAAACGCATCCCCCAGCATGGCCTGTTTATAAACAAGACCAAAAGGAGAATGCAGAACCAGTGCGACCAACACAAAGCACCCCATGCTGAGGCGAATTCTCAGGTATATCTGAGATGCAAGCGACTCCTGGCCACGGCCTACGCAGGGGAGAGGGCACTCCTGGCCATCCAAGGGCCGCAGCCAGCTGTAGAAAAGACCATGTCAGAGGCAGTGTAGTACCTGGGAGCACCTGAGCAGCGAGAGCACATTACCAGCCTCCGGGTAGTGGAAGCAGAGGCAGGACTGGAAGGAAGGCTGTGGACTGACCTTCCGGTGTCCCTCGTTGAGCCTCTCCAGAGTCTCCTGTGGTGTCTCTGAGCAGAACAGGGCTAAACCAGGTGGCAAGAGCTGACAACTTTACACCGGGGGTCCTCAATAAAAGAGGGGAATCCCTGCCTGTTGTTGGAAGGGGAGTGCATTCCAACAGAACAGGGGCAGGGTGGGGACGCCTCAGGTCCAGACCGCAGCAGCCCCAGACCACGGTACGAACACCGACTCCCAGCCAGCTCTCTCTTCAGGCTTTCTCCTAATTCCACACTTGTGCCCAATCTTAGGCACTTTTCCTTTTCTTTCACTTTTTTTTTTAAAGATTTTATTTATTTTATTTATTTGACAGAGAGAGAGCACAAGTAGACAGAGAGGTGGAGGGGAAGCAGGCTCCCTGCCCAGTAGAGAGCCCAATACGGGGCTCGATCCCAGGACCCAATCACCATGACCGGAGCCGAAGGCAGAGGCTTTAACCCACTGAGCCACCCAGGCGCCCCTGTTAGGCACTTTTCTTAAGGGTGACTCCAGGGCTGCTGCCCGCATTGCCTCTCCAGGTAGGCCCTACTGCTTCAAGGAATCAGCCCCGTAAGAACAGGGAACTACTCCTCTTGTTAGCTGTTTGAGGGAATAGCCTTTCTGGGACCTGAACTTTGCAAACAAACACTGCCCTCCATTGAGTTTTTTCCTACTTGGTCCTAAGACCATCTCCTAAATCATGTGACGTCTGTAACTTAAGAGCAAGATGGTGTAATACAGTGCGGTAATTTGAATTTAGAAGTAAATGCTTCTCTGTCATCCAGGCCAGTCTCCTTGCACTTGGATTACTGTAAAAGCCTGGTTTCCCTGCTTCCAGCATCACCCCATGATGCTCCCCTGCAGCCCATTCTCCAATCGGCATATAGATCATTTAACAACATCAATCAGAGCACATCATTTACCTGCTGAAAACCGATGACTTCAGGCTGCAACCGTAACAAAATCCACCCTCCCTTCCAAGGACCTAGGACCTCTGACATTCTCTCCTCTTCTCCCTTCTCTCAGCTGCTCAGGCCACACCAGCCCTCCCGCCCTCAAGATGCTGAGACACTCCTGCCTCGAGTTTTCCTACTTGCTGAGTCCTTGACCTGCAATCCGCTCTCCCCAGCTTTTGGCAGAGCTTGCTTCTCCTGATAACTGAGGTTTGCCCGAACGTCACCTTCTCAGGAAGGCCCTCTCAGACCCCACTGTCTAAAATGGCACACTCCAACCCCTTTCACCCACTTTCTTCTCACTCTGCTTTATTTTTTCCTCATACTATTATTAGTTTATACTCTGTCTCTCCATAAAGTTAGGGACAACATGTTCATTACCGGATCCCCAGCCTTTAAATATCCGCCTTTTGTATGTAGGTTATAATTTGAGTGTTGGTGGGTCATTTGGGCATGCATAGCAGAGACAATGAAAGCCTGGCCAATCTTTGTAAAAGGCTGCCCAGTACCAGCCAGCACCATAAAAGGAGGTGCACTCTGGCCTTCCCCTTGAAGCAACCTGATGTAATCAGACACCCCATCCAGCCTGGGTCACATCCCACCTACGGAACCCACAGGCTACAGCTCCCCCTCACCCCACCTCATCATCAATATACCTTAACTACAGGGTTGAGAGCTGTAATCCTTACCATCCCTTGGGCTAGGGACCTTCTTTATCCTTCCCGGACAGAGAAGAACAGAGAGAAGCAAGAAACAAGAAGCTTGGTTTTGTTTTACTCGTATATGGTACATCAGTGTGTCCTGCACAAGGGGCCTCCCAGTTAGACGAAAGTAACTTGCTCTGAATTTCTCCTCGGTCCTCTACAGGATTAAGCAAAGTACGGACAGAGGTAGGTTGCTCTGGCAGGGATACCCACAGAAACACTACTAAAGGCATGTTGTGAGGTACTCCCCTGGAATTCTCCAGAGTGCCTCTGACTTTTGAGGTGAAGCTGATGTCAAATTTACACAACACATGAGACAACAGACGGTGTTAGCATTTCATGGTGTCCTCTGGCTACCCTCATTATTACTAACTCTCTCTTCAGAGATGAACTTCATTCAGTTCACATCAGAGCCCCTAAACATCTAAGGAACTAGAAACAGCTACAAGAAACCACAAATCCAGCTTCATGGCAGTTCATGTAAACCTTAAGCCAAGGGCTAGCTGGGCTAAGCATAAAGCAGTGACTGTGACATCAACACTGTTTATCTAGGCTTCTTCTAGAGACATTGTACTATTCAGTTTTTACTTCCTCCATCCCCACCTGAGGGAGGGAACAGAAGATGTAGCAGCTGGACTGCTTATCTGAAACCTATCAGCTGCTCAAGCTCTGAAGTCTGGGAAGTGGCCTGCCGTCTGCGGGCATCATTTATTCCGGGGCCTCAGTCTTGGCTCGTTCATTCTGTCAAGACGGAACTTCCTAGAGGCAGATGTAGGCAAACCCAAAGATATCACAATGATACCAACAAAATCCTCTCACAATACAATTCAGAAAACAAAAGGGAATTTCTAGGGATTCAGAAAAATGTAATAATAACCATTCATTTGATTAGACTCGAGAACAATACCTGCCCAGGGACAGCTACTGTTTCCACCTGAGGCTGAGTATGTTTCTACCCCTAGAAGGTGCCCCATAACGCTGGTATTTACAGCCTCAAACCTGATTCCAGATCTAGAGAAAGATCTGCAGGGCCAGTCCTGAATGCCATCCTTCCTATGCCTACCCCCAGCAAGGCTGCATCTCAGCCATGACATGATCATCACCTTCTGTAACTCCCTGCAGTCCTCAAAAGGTTCTCTCGATTCTGCAATAAAACTGACTTCTGACTTTCTGGACAGTTGTGCCCAGACTGCTAAGACAAAGCACAATTATTTACATTACCAAAGGATTTGAGTCAGGGTGACCTTACCCAGTGAGATTCCTTAGTTCATTTTAAATAGTACTCAATTTATAAATATTCAATTAATCTAAGACTATATAGCTTATATAAAAAAGGGACAGATGGGTTATCACTTGCTTTAATAAATTACATTTTAAATTACTACTTTGTACAGCTTTTGTCATTTATTAGTTTTCCTAAATGTAAAAGAACATGTTTAAGTTAAAGAATTTAGTCATACATAAGGTAAAAATATTCAAAACTTCAGAAAAAGGCAGGTAGTACTTAAGCCTACTTATAGAGTATGCTAAAAATAAAAAGCACAAACACTCCTCAAATTTCAGCAGATCTTAAACAACTTCCAACATAAAAATATTCCAGCAATGTTCCTTGGAAAAATTTAACCTTCATATGGCCCTCATATGGGAAGAAAATATCTTCAGATGAAACTATAACAGAATAACAAAATCACTTATTAAATTAGAGAGCCATTTTCTCCATTTGGCCTATTACTGCTTCTCTTTCGGGACAAGAAGAGGGAAAAAATAAAAAAATTTTAAAAAAGCAAAAACCAACAAAACTTAGCTCCTGAAAGCTCAAAGGAAGGATTTTTCTGGGTATTATTTGTAGATTCACATTTTCAAAGGAGTTAGCATGGAGCACCAAAATTAGAAGGTAACTTCTCTATTCTATTAACCCTAGTTTAACCAGAATTGACTATAAATCTTGATTTTTATTTCTCCAAGAATGTGCATAGAAAATGAATCTGAGGGGCGCCTGGGTGGCTCAGTGGGTTAAGCTGCTGCCTTCGGCTCAGGTCATGATCTCGGGGTCCTGGAATCGAGTCCCTCATTGGGCTCTCTGCTCAGCAGGGAGCCTGCTTCCTCCTCTCTCTCTCTGCCTGCCTCTCTGCCTACTTGTGATCTCTCTCTGTCAAATAAATAAATAAAATCTTAAAAAAAAAAAAAAAGAAAATGAATCTGGAATTAGCACATACTGATGCACATTCAGGCCGATTTTAACTTCAAGGACTGATTTTTCTTCTCCTTAGATGGTTTCAAATGGGCCATCACTACATAGCCCAAGCCTGGGAACTCAACACAGTGGCCTGAACTACATCCTAAGACAGCACATGGTTTCAAGGGTCCTCAACCTGGGCTGCAAACCATGAGTAAAGTCTTTCAGCCAGCCAACTACCTGCCTCTCCTGTCACTTGCCTCCGACCTTCCTCCAAATAGGGTGACAGAAAGCTAGCCTGGCTCTGGATGTTCTCTATTTTATGGAAGTGTGTGTGTGCATTCAAGAGAATTTTACAACAATAAAGTATCATCTGATCCAAGCTTCTCATGTTATAAATGGGCCCTATTATGAAAGGAAGTCCCAGCTGTTTGATCTCAGTGCATAAAATCACTTTTACAGCAGCAATTTCCTTAGACATAGTCTAGTCCAAGGGTTCCAAAGTGGTGTCACTGGCACACCACAGGATCCAGGATGCTCCACAGCCTGTCCCATATAAAGCGTATCTGGAATGGCAAAAGTTGCTGTAAGGCTTCATAAGTTGCCATTTTTCTTGGCTCTGCGCTAGAATTTTATCAACTGTACCTCCTTTATCAGTGTACCTCCTGCATGTCTCGGGCGGAACAGTAGTTCTGACATGCATCTATGTAGCTCTCTGGCTAACAAAACAGAAGTCAGAGTTAACACCAAATGTTGTAACACAAACATGAGAAATACCGGCTTTACAGAAGGAAATAAAATGGTGAAGAAAATGCTGGAAATCATTCCACAATGGAACAACTTTATCGTATGATGAGAAAACAATGGTCCATAAAGACTATGGGCCCGGACCAAGGTAATTCTACGAGTGGGTGGGGGCATGGAAGGAAAGTCTAGAAGTGAAGGTTCTGGATGTCCATCCGGGCCTACTTAGAAGCTTCTGGCTGCTGCCATGCTCAGAAACCCTCCGTCTTGGGCACGTCTGTGATTTATCTGTTCACCCGTGTAGAATGGTCACATTTCTTACTACTAAGCCTGCCTCTCCCCATCTATAAAACGGGTATCTCCCGGTACTGCTCTCAGAGGACTATCACAGGCACTGGACAAGATAACGCACTCGGAGCACTTTCAACACTGCTGACACTTCGTGAGCACTCAGCCACGGAGTGTTGGATGACCACCCGTACAGAGCAGTCGCCCGCAGGGGAAGTCACTGCAAGAGTCCCTGGGGTTGGCAGCTCCGGCAGAATCCGGCCGTCGTCCCCATCCTTAGACGAAGAACCCCGACCTCGCAGGAGGAGGGCCTCTGCCCAGCAGCAAGACCAGGCTTGGCTGCCCCCTGCCAACAGAGGTGGCCGAGGAGATGAGAAGCTGGTGGACAACAGCGCCAGGAAACCTTGACCGGGTGGTGCGGAGGTGGGGGAGGGGCGGAACGCCGCTCTGCGCCTTGGGAGCCGCAGCTGCCCCTCCGCGCGGGATCCCCGGAGCACCCCCGCAGGGACCGCGGCGGCGCCCCAGCTGCCCCCGTCCCTCGTGCCCGCGTCCCACCGCGCGCCGACCTCGCAGCGACGCCGCGGGACACGCAGTATCGGGTCAGGCCGCAGGGCCCGTCCGCGGAGGAGCCGCGGCCTCACCCCGGAGCCGAAGCCATCGCCCGCTCGGCCCGCGTCCACAGCAACCGCCCCGGGAGAAGCACGGACGTTCCGCCGCGAGCCGCGCGCCTCCGGGGGCCGCGCGGGGAGGGCAGCCGGGGCCGGGCAGCTGCGGGGCCGCACACGAACCACCGCACTTCGGTCGACGGGGGAACCCGGCGAGACGCGGAGCTCCGCCGCTTTGCTTCTGCTAAAACCAGGAGAACGTGCAGGCGCGGGGCGCCCGGGGGGCTCAGGCCATGGTGTCAGGGTCCCGGGATCGAGCCCCGCGTCGGGCTCTCCGCTCGGCGGGGCGCCTCCTCCCCGCCCCCGCCTGCCGCTCTGCCCGCCTGTGAGCTCGGTCTGTCTCTCTGTCCAGTAAGTAAATAAAATCTTTAAACATTTTTTTAAAAAGGCCAGATGCCGCCCGAGACACCAGGCAGCCCGAGCAGGCGGGGAGGGGGCGGGTGCCGGCTGCGCCCCGGGTGAGCCCGGAGGAACGAGGCAGCGCCCGCCGGCTCCCCGCCCCCCACGACGCCGCCGGGCGCGGGCGGAGCAGCTGCCGGGCGCGGGCTGCGCGAGAGCCGGAAGCCGGGAGCCCGCCCGCCCTCCCGCCGGCCCGGTTACCTGAGAGCGCGGCCGCCGCCTCCTCTCCGCGCGCGGCGCCTGCGGGCGGGGCGGACAGCGGCGGCAGCCACAGGAGCAGCCACCAGCGCCCCGGGGGCCGCCGCATCCCGCCCCGGAACCAGGGCGGCGGCGCGGGCCGCGGCGGGCCGGCTGGGCCGTTGGCAGCAGAAACCGCGCGAGGCCCGAGAGACGAGGGGGCGGCGGGGCCCGCACGCGGGAAAGGCCGAGACCCCGCCTTCCCGCCGCCGAGCAGCAGCCGGCGCGAAGCTCCCGCGGCCGGGGGTGGGGCGCGGCCGGCGCAGGCCGGCGGGGCTGCCGGGAGCCGCCCCCCGCCCCTCCCAGCCCCCGCCTCAGGGCTTCCGGGCCTCGCTGCCCCGGAGGCCGTCGGGCGCGCCGCGGTCCCGGCAGTCTCCGCGCGAGGCGCCGGTCGTGGGGGAGGGGCCCCTCGAGTGTGGGCTTGGCCTCAAACTTCCTCGACCCGTGCGTGACCTGCGGAGTTTTAGGGCTGAATTCTCGGACTTGAGTGACGCTCTGTGAAGAGGAAGACCTTGGAGGAACCCCCTTTTTGTTTTGCCAGTAAGAGTTTATTTTCCCTTTGTTTCCTTTTCCGTTGGTGTGAGACAGCAGCAGGCGCGCTCGCTGCCCAAGGACGCGTGTCCGAGCGCCGAGGCGCCCCGCGGGGAGAGGCTGGGACGTGCCTCGCCCTGCGGCCCCGAAGGCCGCTGCCGTCCGCGAGGATCCGGAAGACGGTGGGCGGTTGCCACCGGGTCCGGGCGCAGGAAGAGGGGTCGGACGGGCAGAGCGGGTCAGAAAGTCCGGATTTAAAGTTGTAAGTACGCCGCGGTGACGTGACGCGCGGTGTGACACGGTCGCTAACGATGACGCTCGCCCGAGAGCTGCCGAGAGTAAATCACCGACGTTCTCCTCGCGCGGACGTTCTGGAACCGCGTGAGGTGACGGATCCCGACGTAGTGACGTTCCGCGGCGCGTGTCAGTCACACGGCGCCGCTGCAGCCGACGCAGCGTCGTGTGCCGGTTACGTCGCAGCGAAACTGGAGAAAATACCTGAGCGGCCTGAACGCCGATAATTAGCATAGAATTCGCAGACTTAAGTAGATTATACTGCATTTCTGTGTTTCCGAAGCACAGATCTTCCTCAGGCCCTGAAAATCCATTAATGTAATTCACTATCTCAGACGAAGCACGGACTGGAACGGAAGTTCCTCTCCTCTCTTCTAACTCTGGTCTGCTTAGGTGCCTTGGAGAAGCCAGTGGTGACAGAAATCATCGCCTAAAAATAACTTCGTTTTCCCCAAAGGTGTAAGTAGGACTCACGAACCGGGCTTTCCCTGCTTCGGCGTAAGGTTTAACCAGTTGTCCTCGAATCCCTTGCACCATGTGGACGCCCGTAGTTGGCGTTGGGAGCTCCGAGATCTCTTTGTAAGGAATTCTTGAAGGGGATGAGTTTTGCACATAAACCGTTAAACTTCCACCTGTGTGCCCTGAAGACTGTCTCCAGGGAAACAGCGGAGCTCTTGATCCAAGTGTGAGGTGTGCACTTGCCTCTTGCACACAGCTTTTCCCCCTAACCACTTTGATACTGATTTAGCCTCATTTGAGATGGCATGATGGAAAGTAGCTAAAAGAAACAGGTAGCTCCGTGAAAGACAAACACGCGTTCCTGCAGCGGTATCTGGTAAAGGGCAGGCAGCAGTGTAATGAGTTAATATTTCAATTGCTGGGGCGCCTGGGTGGCTCAGTGGGTTGGGGCCTCTGCCTTGGACTTGGGTCATGGTCCCGGGGTCCTGGGATCGAGCCCCACATTGGGCTCCCTGGAGCTCAGCGGGGCACCTGCTTCCTCCTCTCTCTATCTGCCTGTCTCTCTGCCTACTTGTGATCCCTTTGTCAAATAAATTTTTAAAAAATGGCTGTTCATGTAGCAGGTCTTTAGTGAGTATCTGTAAAAAAGCTAACTCAAAACACCACATTCCTCTCTATAGGAGAGCAATACATCTTTTTCCAGAGATAACAATCTTGGAAGGTGGTAGTTCTGTCACTGGGGGACAGTTGTGAGACCACATGTAAGGTCCCCCAAACCTTTCTCTGATATGAAGACCTTAAGCTATTGGGGAACAAGCATAAAGCACTACAACCACGGGGCCGTGGCGAAGACTCTTACTTCTGGTGGAGAGAGAGAAGGGCAAACTCTACTCTGCTCCTGGGGGAGCAGCAGGAAGCACTGGGGTTCGGGGGCCTGAACTGAACTGACAGAGTAGAGGTTGGCAACTTCTGGGAAACCCTCTTTCATTGAAGGCATACCACAGAAACAAGACAGCATTTGTCAGCAATGGTAAAAGGAGGAATAAATACTGAAAAAGCCCCACCTTTACGGCCCAGGTATACAGGACTTGCCTAAGAACAAAGCTGACCAGCAGAAGGGAGTACTCTCTTGCCCCACCACAAACCAACACTAGCAACAAGCAGCCTTAGGAGGAGGAAGAAGAAAGTGGAGACAGATCTCTCTGGAACCCAGGCATGCAAGAACTGCTGAAAGCTAAGGGACACTCAGAAAAACTTCAGCACCCCAGTTTCTACGCTAAGAACAAGGTAATAGCATAAAAATTAAAATCCTGTGGTACAGTGCACCTGGGTGACTCAGTTGGCTAAGCATCTGCCATCAGCTCAGGTCACGATCTCAGGGTTCTGACCTTGAGCTCCAGCTCCCTGATTAGTGAAGAGTCTGCTTCTCCCTCTCCCTCTGCCCCTCCTCCCTGCTTGTGCTTGCACTCGCTCTCTCTGTCAAATAAATAAATAAAATCTTTTTTTTAAAATTCATGTGGTATAACAAAGGATTTATTGTTATTATAAGAATAGAACCCAAATTCAGCTCACTTCCTGACTAGATTGATTTAATCACCTACATTTCTAATCTGACAGAAGAGGCATACTCATTTCTTGGTATAAATATTTTTTACTTCAGTTTTTACTGTTCTTCTAGAAAGATATCCATTATTCAATAAAAAATTACAAGATACCTAAACCAGAAAAGAAAAAAAATCCATTGTTTAAGAGCTTAAAGCAATCAACAAAACCAGATTCAAAAATGACTCATATGTTGGGCTGTGATTAATATGTTAAAAGATCTAGTGGAAAAGGTAGAAAACGTGAATATATAGAAAATTTCAGTAGAGACTTGTAAATTATTACAAATGTGAAATGGAAATGCTAGAAATTAAAAAGCACATTGTTAGAGATGAGTAATCACTTCAATGACCTTAGCAGAATACTGGATATAGCTGAGGGAAAAAAACAGTGAACTTGAATATAATAAATAGAAATTATCCATATTGAAATAGAAGGAAAGAATTTTTTAAAAAAGAACATGCAAGGTATATGAAATAATATAAAGTAGTTTAATAAACACAGGTTGGAATCCCAAAAGGAGGGGAGAGGAAGAATGAGACAGGGGAAATACTTTATGATATAAATATGAGAATTTTCCAAAATTAATGAAAATAGTAGATACAGACAAAATCTTAAAGACAGCCAGAGAAAAATGACACACTGCAGAGGGCTAAAACTTACAGCAGACATCTTGTTAGAAACTACATAAGTGGGCTCCTGGATGGCTCAGTGGGCTAAAGCCTCTGCCTTTTGCTCAGGTCATGGTCTCAGGGCTCTGCTCAGCAGGGAGCCTGCTTCCTCCCTCTCTCTCTGCCTGCCTCTCTGCCTACTTGTGATCTCTGTTTGTCAAATAAATAAAATCTTTAAAAAGAAAAAAAACTACATAAGTGACCTTTTTAAGTAGAAGAAAGAATACCATCAATCCAGAATTCTATACCCAGTTATATCTTTCAAAATCTTGAAGACAAAT
Organism: Mustela erminea; assembly: GCF_009829155.1. Classification (NCBI taxonomy): domain Eukaryota; kingdom Metazoa; phylum Chordata; class Mammalia; order Carnivora; family Mustelidae; genus Mustela; species Mustela erminea. Next base: position 3,225,649 of record NC_045621.1, read on the forward strand.
GAAGGTTTTTTAAATTTCATTTTTAAACTTTCACTATAAAAAAGTTAAAAGACATTCTTCAGGCAGGAAGAGTAGTATAGCTGATGGAAATTTGGGTCTACCTAGAGAAATAAATAGCTTTAGAAATGATGAAAGTAAACATAAAAGTTTTTATTATTGTAATCACTTTAAAAGATGTGTCTAAAGCAAAAATAGTTGCAATGCACTGTGGGACTTACATGTAGAATTAAAATGAATGACAGTATGACAGGGAATGAGAGGAAGAAATGGAAGTATACTACCATAAAGTTCTTTCACTATATTTAAAGTGATATAGTAATCATTGAAATTAAACTGTGATAAACTAAAGATGTATGTTGTAAACCCTAGATCACCCACTAAAATCTTTTAAAAAGAGGTATAATTAATAAGCCAACAGTAGAGATAAAATAGAACAATAAAATATTCCAAAAGAAGGCAAGTATATCGGATGGAGGGGGAGGGATAAGGAACAAATTGACAAATACAAAACAACTTTAAAAATGGTAGGTCTAAATCCAACCATATAAATAATTACATTAAATATAAATGGCTCAACATCTAATTAAAAAGTAGAAGTTGTCAGATTGGATAAATAAGCAAAAGTTTATTCACATGCCATTTACTAGAAATACTGTAAATTTAGAGATGTACTTAAATAGGTTAAAAAGAAAAGGATGGGAAATGATATGTCATTAAAAAAATCGATCAAGAAAAAGTTGAGTGGCTATATTAATATCAGATGAAGTAGGCTCAAGAATAAGTAATATTGGGTGCCTGGGTGGTTCAATGGATTAAGCCTCTGCCTTCAGCTTGGGTCATGATCTCAGCCTGGAATTGAGCCCCGCATCAGGCTTTCTGCTCAGCAGGGAGCCTGCTTCTCCCTCTCTCTCTGCCTGCCTCTCTGCCTACTTGTGTTCTGTCTCTCTCTGTCAAATAAATAAATAAAATCTTAAAAAAAAAAAAGAATAAGTAATAGTACCAGTAATTCAGTAGGTCTAGGGTAAGGCCTGAGATTCTGCATTTCTAACAATCTCACTAGTGGTCTGAGGACATCTTAAACAGCAAGTTCTTAAAACACCAAGCCCATAAAAAATTGACAGAGAGGGCAGATGGAAAGAATCTAAGTTCAAATAGTTTGGAAAATACAGCTTACTGTATTATCCCTCAAAGACATTTACAATGACAAGCAGTATCTTAAAGGCTTAAAAATTCCCGTAATAAAGAAATTTGCAGTAGGCAGCCTTTAGGATGGCCTCCAATGATTTCCTCTATTTCTTGGTATTCATGTCCTTGTATAAGCTCCTCTCCTTGAATGTGGGCTGGAAAAACTGAGTTGCTTCTAATGAATAGTATATGAAAACCATGGGATGTCATTTCCAAAATTAGGTTATAAAAAGACTGCAGCTTCTATCTTGACTGTTCTCTCTCACTTTCTCTGGGATCATTCTCACTAGGGAAGCCAATTACCATGTTGTGAGACAGCACTGTGGAGAGACCCATGTGAATGAGATCTCCCCCAACAGAGCTTTGAGATGTTTGTAGTATTGGTCCATGCCTTGATTGTGGCGCTTGAGAGACCTTGAACCAGAACCACCTAATTAAGCTGCTCCTATTTTCCTGACCCTCAAAAACTATGATATAGTAAATTATGCTAGGTTAGTTTTTACCCTACTAATGCTGGGTATTACTAGTGCTACCTACTACTGCTACTAATGGTGTTTCCATCATGATCTCTCCTGGATTGAGGAATCCTGGGTGAAACATTTGGTTTACACATACACAACACCAAAATTTAAGCCTGATAATTACTTTTCTCAAATAAAATACATTAATAACCCAGGCATACACAGTTTAGAAAACACTACACTTAATCTTTTGTGAAGTCTTATTTCAAAGTCAGACTTTAGCTGTGTAAAGAGCTTTAGAGGTGAGCACCACAATTAAGCTTTCTAGTAATAACGGAAATGAACCAACCCCCCCCCCACCACCACACACACACAAAACCCACCAAGGAGAAATAAAAGGAGAAATACAGAAAGAAGGAATTAAGTGTGGTCAGACTCACCGGTTCTTTGACATCATCATGGAACATTGCTTCCTTCTCAGCGAGCAGATGGGATGAACAAACCGTGATTATTGCAAGGTATTATTCTTAAATTACACCAGCATTTTTTGGCATCCTTCTAGAATATGAAATGTACTCAATCAAATCAAACCAAACCAATCGAAAACAAAACCCCGTGTAAACAGGGCACCAGCAGAATCTTCCGTTCAAACTCCTGGAATATTATGCAGGCTTGCTTTCTATCTTTCCATTAGAAAATAGAGAAAATGTTTGTCCATCAGTGGGTCAGTGAAGTGAGAATGTTGTAGTTGGAATCACCATCAAACTTTGCCAAGAGGATGCAAAAATAATTGTCACTGGATAATAACACCAACCCATAAATTTCTACACCAAAATGGGTGATTGAAGAAGGACAAAATTCATTACCTCTTGAAGCAGTTGCCCAGTTGTGCTACAGATCTTAGCTGTGGACTTCTGGCAAACAGCCCATGTCCACCTTTAAGATGGAATGAAGCTCTGTGGCTTGGGGGATCTGGATGCCCGAGAGAGTGAAGAAGTTGGCACTTTTGCCAGAATGCTATTGGTGTGGGTAATAAGTAAATGTTTAGCATTGTGAATGCAGATTCCTAAGACAAACCCTCTGGAGACTGATTCATCAGGGGAAAGCCCCAAATGTACCTTTTTAATATGTACCCGAAATGATTCAAAATCATCTGAAATAAACTTTGAGTTTTACAAGTTTCATGCTTGACAGAAAGTAGCTTTTTCAGCAAGTTTGTAACCACAGCTAAAATATTTATGTATTTTGTGTGATTTATATTGCAATAATATGATATATTTTTTGAAAAAAAAGTTTAATAAAGAGCTTCCTTAGTATTATTTTAGTGACCTGAGTTTTTAAATTCCATTTGACTATCTCCACATGGTGTGAAAAAGATCATAATTCAATTTCCAGCCTCTGCATTTTTATTTCTCGAGTTCTTGTTCTTCATAACTAATTAAGTTTCTGTAACTGTCATAGGGTTATAATCATTCATTATGAATCAGATGTAAAATTTAGCTCATGTCAGAAATTATTTAGGAACTTTCACTTGGTTTCTAGGTAGGTAGAACATTTAATTAAATCAATTAGAATAAAATAAAGGTCTACTACTTTGTGTTCTTTCATAAAGAAAGAATTAGTCTGTTACTGCAATGATATCTGCCAATGCTATAAAGATTATAGAGGCTATAGGTCATAACGTCTTCTTTTTAAAAATTTCTATTTTTGAATTTTACATAGAGAGAGAAAAAAACAAACAACAAATAACAGCAGGCTGTTCAAGACCGCTCCATGAAGGAAAAAAGTAAAAATAGAAATTGACTCTTTGGATCATGTTTTTCTTAGCATGTTTCATTTAGGAAATACTTTGAAATTGACTTGCCATATACTAGTTCCACAATTAGTAATAATTCATGTCAAAACTAAAAGAGAGATAGCTTTTCAGTATAAGTGATGATAGGAAGGATTAGCATAAATGTAATTTATAAGAAAGATACTATGTCCTCTATACTAAATTAACTAAGCACGTTGTAAAAAGTAATTGGTTAAATTCAATTCATATCTTTCCATTCAAATAGAAAGATGTGGAATTGTTTAAGGTAGTGGTTGTCAAATTTTGGTGTGGGTTAGAGTCCCACCTCCAGACATTCTTGTTCAGTAGGTCCAGTGTATGACCTGGGAATCTACATTGGTAATTAAGGTAAATAGTTTTGACTATACTGCTTTAGTGGTGAAAAAAATATTCAAAAGTGATTTATGGTTAGTTGGTGATAGCTAGAAAATAGTATCTAAGGGGAAAAATTGACGTATTTGGTTAATCTGAAAAAAAGGAGATTGAAGAATTACAGCCTTCTAAGAGTTAATTTAAGGAACCGGTTATTATGTTTTCAAAGAGAAGAGAAATCTTATTATGTTATTATGTTTTCAAAGAGAAGAGAAATCTTTCACCTGGACACTGTCCAATGCTACCATTCCACATCACCTGATTCCTAAAGAAATTCTATCAAAGTGTTCTTTGCTGCCAACACACCCTTGGGAAGTATTTTTAATCAGCCATTCTCTACAATTAATCTAGGTCTTTTACCCCTGCTGGAGTAATTTCTATTAAAATGATTATAGTGAAATAATTATATTTCCATTTCTATTTTTCTTTCATGGAAAGTGGAAAACTGCAGATATCCTTTTAGTTTAAGTTCCTTTACTGTCTTCATTAATCATGTGTTGACAATGAAGAAGATTTGTGTACGATTCAGGAGCTCTTCAATTCAGTTAAAACAGGGATTTTCTCTTCTTGCTTTCAGTTCTTGATCATGCACTTATTTCAGAATGTCCTGGTGGTCACAGTCTACCTGGAAAATTCTTCAACCTATTTCTTTTCATGTGTTTTTGGAAAAAACTCAAGTATTTTTTAAAGGGCATGCAGGGACTTGGGCGATGATAAGTTTCAGATTCTGTTCTTCTGCTTGTATGTTGTCTCTGTCTCTGTCTCTCTCTCCCTCTTCAAATCAGATCTAGCCTATCTCTATTGCCAATATTGCTGTCTCTTTGCATTCTCTATCTAGAATACATACCTTTGGCTAGATGCAAGTATATTACGGAGTTGTTATAAAGATTTTTGACTCTCCTTATTTTTCCAGGATGTTGTTGTTGATCATGGGAGTGGAAAGAAAACGTAAGCAACTGTTGGGAAGAAATTTATAATGTTTTATAATAAAAATATTTTACTTATGAAGAAAATTGACATGAGAGTCTATCTGTCCTGAATGGTTTCTATAACACAATCATAATTTCTAGGTTAGTCATGTGTCAGTGGAGGTTATGGAAACTGGAAATAGTTCATGTCATATACTTCTGATTTTTGCTAGTGTTATTAATCCTATTTTGCCTGCAAAGCCCATATGCCTAAAATTAGATATATCTTTCTAACATTAAGCAAAGTCTATAAAGCTAGATTAAAAAAATATTATTTAGTATATTTCAGTAACTTTCCCCCACACTTATTCATATTTCTTTGTAGGATTTATAGGCCTTGTCCTTACCGACAGGGTCAAAAATTCCATCTGTGTCTTAAACAATGAAAATATTTATTATGTCATATGGAAGTAAGTCCCAAGGCAGGTTAATTTAGCAGCGTAAGCATGCTATCAAGGTCTCAGACTGTTTTCAGCTTTCTACTTCACCAGTCTTAGCTTGTGGGATTTTGTCCATAAGCTTTTCTCCTCGTAACCGAAAAGGGCTGCCGTGTCCTCCAATACTGGGTCCTCACTGGGTCCTGATGCAACTGTGACCCAAGGCGGGGGTACTAACTCTACTTTCATCTCTCGAATAGGGAAGTGAAGTCATTCTTCAAAGCCCTCCCCTTTACCCTCTCAACAGACTCTCTTGCTGGTCCTATCAGTGACTGGTCCAACGTACCAGGGTGGCTCCGTCAATTAAGCGTCCGCCTTCAGCCCACGTCACCATCTCAGGGCTCTGGGAAGGAGAGCCACATGGGCGCCCTGCGCAGCGAGGAGCCTGCTTCTCCCTCTCCCTGTCCCCCACTTGTGTTTGTTTTCTCTCTCTCTCTCTAGGGCTTTCTCTTTCAAATAAATAAGTAAAATCTTTAAAATAAAAGAAGGAGAAGGAGGAGGAGGAGGAGTGACTAGCCCCTGCTCTCGCTGAATGGGCTGGCATAAGGATCTGGCATTTTCAGCCTCTGTGGTGGGAAGGGTATGTAGAAGGCAAAGACTGGAAGAGCCACGAACGGGAAAAATCATTATGGTGATATTTCTGACAGCTCCCAAAAGCCTCCAGAGGCTTCTGAAAATGGCAATTGAAATTTATGCTGACTTAATAAGCGAGTTTTATTCCTAATCCTAAATTTCGATAAATGTGTTTTGTTTTAGAAACTTACTCACTGACTCGGAACGGGAGTCGCTTCTGGATCAAGTAAGTGGTCCCCCCATTGCTCCTGTTCCGTAGACTTACCTGACACTCTAGAGCACTGGAAGTCCTAACTAGCAAGTATTTCCTAGTCTAATAATGACAGAGAATAGAATTAGACAAAGGAGTATGGGTTGTAACAGAGGAAGTAAAGAGACAGTAATTGGAAGGGCAGAAAAAGAAAACGGTAAGGGAGAAAAGGAGAGGCAGAGTAGACTGAGTGGTGGCTCTACTGGATGGTCTAATGTGAGAGGGTTGGGTTAACTGGGCCACTCGCCCCACTTGGAAGGACGGGCAGGGTGAGCCGGTAAGACTCTGCGGGAAACAGAAGGAAAGGAGGAGGGTGTTAACTCCTTCAGGCATGCATCCTGCAAGTTAGAATTTGTCTGTCCTAACCATGCTGCAAGGGTGTCCTTGGAAATGCATGTTCATATAGGCTGGCACTCCTTTTTCTTTCTTCTTTTCACTTAAAGATATCTTGCGTAACAACAATGCTTAAACTCATCCACCTAACTATTTAAGGCTCTTAACTTGTTTCAGCAATAATTAAAGCTGAACCCACGAAATATTTCCTGGATTTGTTTGGGATGGAGAGGCTACTCTTCCTGCTTTCCATCTTCCCATTTACCTGGTTCTTTATTGTCAGATCCTATTCACCAGAAATATTATTCTTTTCAACACTTTATCAATCTTGAATGATACATGAGAGAATCTTGTTGAAATTCTCCCTTTGTTGTGATAGGTATACTTTATGTTAAATAGGTTTTGTTATTTTAGTCCTTACATCTATTATAAAATCAAAGTATAGAAAGGAATACAAAATGAATGTGTACCCTAATTAATTATTTATCTTGTAGCCAACTCCCCAAATTAAAAAATAGAATTTTCCAGCTATTCCAGAAATCCTCCATGTCCTTCACCAATTTCAAATCACCTACCTCCCCCCAAAGTACCCATCATCCTAATCTTTATAGTAATTATTTCCATGTGTTTCTTTACAGTTACATGGCAGACGCACACTCCATAAACATTGTATTTCTGACCACTAAATATTTTTAATATATCCTTTAAATCTCATCCTTCCACCATGTGGAGGTGTTTTCATACTCATGGAGCCATGCAGCATGTTCCTGTGTCCTGGGTGTGTCCTGAAAACTCGCAGCTAGATTCAGAAGCGTCACTAAACTTGGGTTTTATCTCTTTGGGCAAGATGATAAGTTGTGCTGTGCTCTTTCCTAAGGAGGCATATGATGTCTTGCTGATTCTCTTTTTGTGATATTATTAACTGTTGATGTCTGAATCCATTAACTCCCTGGGAGGTTGCAAAATGGTGATATTCAAATTCCATTGTTTTTTCACTTATTGGTTGAAATACTTTTATAAGGAGATACATGTCCTTATCTATTATTTGATTACTCAGTGATAAACAGTTCATAAAGAAAAGGTAGGACAAAATACTTGGTTCTTTCCTTCTATTTACTAGTTTTTAAGAGAATATATTTTTTTTCCTTCTGTGAAGGTAACTCTTTTTAAAAAAGATCTTATCATAAACTCATGATTTCAACATATTTGGTAAGTTTTCCACCAATAGCAATTACTTCTTCTCTTTTGAAGCTCATATTGTCCTATCTTTGGCCAATAGGATTCTTTTCAGTTTGGCTTCTGAGCCCTTTTGATATACCATACTAATTTTTGATAACTTCTTAGATATTTGGTATCAGCTGTCCAGGTTCATCCTGTACTTGTCTTGGCCCAGACATGGAATCAGTCATGTTTCCAAGAGTCCTGATTTCTTCTAAAATTTCAAGATCACAATCCAGCTCATGTCTGTTGCTCTGGGGATGCTTGTTTCTGGGCCTTTTCAGTGGCAAAGCTAGGAAATCCATCTATCTATTGATAATTACACCAGCAGACATAATTTTACAGATCGATATGCCTATTATACTGATATTTTCACTTAAAATTCAGAAATTATGGGATTTTTTAGTTTGCCTTTTTTTAATGCTTTTACTACGTCTATATCTCTTTTCCTCCATAACAAGATTTCTGGTTCCCAAGGATACAGCAGATGATGGAATTAGAACATCTCATAGTTACTCATCCACATTGTACACGTGACAGGCTCAGAATAACAACACACATATTATGACCACAATATAATTACAAAGAAGAGTTTAAAATATTTTTTATATGCTCTCTCCACTCTTGCTCAGTTTTTTATTGTTGTACTATTTCTACATTAGGCAAGAATATAGTTTTTACATATTTATTTCCCTTAACTCTCATTTAATATTATTTCTTCAGACAACTGTGTTTTACTATATGCCTTTAACAATTTTGTCTGAAATTCACCCCCTACTGGATTCTTCAGGAAGGACTAATGAAAACAATATCCTCTCAGATCCTGCATGCTGTTAACTGTTGTTCTGTGACTTTTATGGTTGAAAGTCAGTTTTGCAGGATATAAAAATCCTTAGTTCACACATTTTATTTCTTGTGTCTCTTAAATATATTCTTTCATTTCCTTCTCGCATAAAGCATAGCTGTCAAAAAAAAAACCAAACACCAAAACTGATGATAATCTAGTTTTTTACCCTATAAGTTACTTGGTGGCTTTAACTGAATACTCAATGAAATATTTTCATTTTTTTAAAGTTCACTCGTTTTACTAAAAATATGTCTTGGTATTGATTATTCTAGGTCAATATTTCCAGCTACATAGTGTGCTTTTTTAATACATAACTTCACATTGTTTCTTATTTGAGGAAAGTTCACTTCAGTTATTTGTTTTGTCCCTTGTTTTGCATCTCTTCTTCGAAGATTCTGGTTACCTGTGTTTGAATCTTTTTTGTCCATCTTCACTATTTGTCACTTCTTCTCAAATGTTTTTTAACATATTTTTTAAACATTTTGTCCCTTTTATATGTTATTTCTCTTAAGACATAACCTCTTTTTTTTTTCTTTTTAAGATTTCATTTATTTATTTGAGGGAAGGAGAGAGTGAAAGAGAGAAAGTGTGAGAGGGGAGAAAGTCAGAGGGAGAATCAGACTCCCCTGGAGCTGGGAGCCCGATGCAGGACTCGATTCTGTGACTCCGGGATCATGACCTGAGCTGAAGGCCGCTGCTTAGTCAACTGAGCTACCCAGGCACTCAACGCATAACCTCTTTAATTATATTTGCTTTTGTGTTCCTTCTGGTTTAGTGTTGCTCTTGAATTGTTTTTTTTTTTTTTTTAACTTCTGATTATCTCCTGGGTTCTGCCACCTCAGTGGCAGTGTTTTTAAAATTTTCAAAGCTTTAACAGTTTTGATTAATGTTTTCATTTCATGTCTTTTATCATTTTCTTAATGTATTTTGGCTTATCTTGAGATAGAAAGTTTCAGTTTGTATTTGTTCTATATATCTCTTTCTGGCATAGATATTATTCTACTAATTATTTTTCTTAGATACTTTGCAAAGGATATAGCCTCAATACTTTTTTGTTTCTCACCTTATGTAAAAATTGTCTTCTATAACTTTTAGTAGGAGATGTGGTTTTGAGTAAGCTTCTCCAACTTCACAAATTCCCTCTTCTGCTATTTTCATGTAGTTAAGAAGGATCAGCTTGCTTTGTGAGATTTCTTGGTCCTGTTGCCTCCTCCCAACACACTTTTATTTGGGTCTCCTTCTATCTTTATTCTGTTGTCTCTGTCCAGCCCAATTTTTACTGCACTCTCAACATTTCTCTTCTGTGGGACACTCTGTCCTTTGAAGGGAGCTGTGGCAGGTCAGTTCTCCAGAGAGTTCATAGGACAGACACGGCTTAAACCCCTTCAGGCTTTTTCCAGGGCCCTGGGATCGAGCCCCGCATCGGGCTCTCTGTTCAGCAGGGAGCCTGCTTCCTTCTCTCTCTGCCTGCCTCTCTGCCTACTTGTGATTTCTGTCTGTCAAATAAATAAATAAAATCTTTGAAAAACAAAACAAAACACCTTTAGCCTTTTTAACAGACATGGTGTGCTCACCATCTACTGAATTGGGCGAAACCTACCTACATTTTCCAGGAAAATAGTCGTTGCTATTTTGGGTTTCTCCCCTTCTCAAGTCTGTCAAAATCTCTTACGCTTCACTGCTTCTCTCTGCTTTTCCTGCTCAGATGCTGATATGATCCAGGTCTGTGGCTATCGGTTTGTCCTTACTCATGTGCATTTTGAAGTCTTTGTGGATGCCTCATTACCTAGTGTCAGTGTAGATATTGTCCATGGGTTTTTTATTTTATTGGGTAGTTCTATGTGTTTTGATGTTGAGATTGAAAATTACATTGCTGCTGTAATCCTCTTCCTAGAATCCACCAGCTAGTTTTAAAATATTCTCTTCTTTAAGTAGAATCTACATTTTAAGAATTGGAAATGATAAATTGTTAATAACTTCCCAAGCTGTGATAATTTTATTAGAATTTCAGCAAAGCTTAGGGGATGTTCTCTCAATGTTATAAAATCCTCTGAGAGCTTTAGAGGTATGTATTTTTCAGTCTACTTCCGACACAATTAAAGAGAGAAAATTTCTGTGTCCTCAAGCCAGTTTAAAATATAAAGTGTTCCAGGTATTAATGGAAAACTTTGGTGCAAAGCAGGTTATAAGCTGAAAATAATAGAAGTAAAATTCTTCTTGCTGTGTAAGAGGAGGTGTGTTTACACGGTGTTTTCACATATATTATCTCATTTTATCCTCAAAATAACCTTAGAGAGGTATTGTTACTATGAGCCCTACTCTTCAGAAGAAATAGAGCTTAGAGGACTTGAGTGACCAGACTTTAGCAGGGAGGAGCTACATGCAAAAGGTTTACTCCTCCACCAAGGACTCAGCTTTGGAGAGATCCCTGTGTAGCTTGTGACAGGAATATATGGCCAAGGACATAGATATATCATATTTAAGATTTATTTATTTATTTATTTTAGAGGGACAGAGAAAGTGGGGGAGGGGCAGAGGGAGAGGGAATCTTTAAAGGGACTCCTTGCTGAGCGGGGAAACTGATGCGGGGCTTGATCTTCTGACCCATGAGATCATGACCTAAGCCCAAACCAAGCATCTGATGCTTAACCAACTGAGCCACCCGAGTGCCCCATACCAGTCACAGATTTCTTGAGGACCCATGGGGTGACAGGTGCTGCGGCTGGATCTCTCTCACGATCTGATTAAGAGTCATGCCTAGCACCTCAGAGCCTGTAAGTGACAGAGGGGCACCTGAACCTCAGACTCTACACCCTTTGGTTTGCTTTTTTTCCCGCTGGCTAACATCAGTTTCAGCAGCGTGCTTTGTGTGACCTGTGGCACACTGACCTCCATGTGACATCACTATAGCTGTATGTCATTGGCCAGGAGTAACTTCGGTTCCCGGAAGATGTGAAAGGACAGTGCCCGAACATTCGCTGTGCTCACAGCGGTGCTTCTCCGACGTTTACAGGACAGTCCTGTTCCAGACCTTCAGGGAGTCTTTCATTACCTCCTAATATTTCACCTTAAAATTCATGCAATTTTTGAATTTGACTGGCAATACATTTTGTGTTTGAATACAAAAAGAGGATTTTCCATACAACTAGCTAGCAAGTAACATTATTGCTATAGGGGAGGACCTAAGCTGTTACTCCAGTGGTTCTCTTAGTCCCTCCTGGCGTGTAACCATGTATTCCTAAAGTTCCCCAATTCGAAAGCTTGACAGGAAGTGGAGGAAGTGGGCTGCCACTCTGCCATGGGAATTTTAAGATTTTGCTGAATATTTGAACTTTATTCTCTAGACACTAGCAAGGCAGTGAAGCAAGAAAGACACTGACCTGGTCAATTTTGTGTTTTAGAGGAATGGCTTTGAATTTTGGGGATTATCATGTATAGTAATACATTTTACATAGTGATTCACATGCACAGTATATATATGTGTGTCATATATGGTGCATATACATATGTGTATATATATGGGAAGTATATAGGTATATAGGTAAAACAATTCATTAAATCGGTTGCATGACCTATCATAGAATGCACCTCGCAATTTTTAAAAAAAAATATTTTGGTGGCAATATGGAGGAAGGGAGACAGCAAGACCATTCAAAGTGCAAACAGGTCAGTATAATCAGGATACAAAGCAGGGCAGTGGCCATGGGGATAGAACTAGAGTCCACAGAAATTGGTTATTAATTGCCCATGAAAGTGACTCAAGGTTTCTGGTTTGACTGACTATCCATCCTACTTCCTGAGACTAGGAAAAAAAAATACAAGTTTAGGAAGGAAAAGAATAAATTCCATTTGTAAGTGAGTAAATGCAGGACGGGTGTGTAGCTGGGTAGGAGAGCTGGAGCTCGGAAAGGGGATGTGAGCAGGAGAGAGACCTGGAACTCTTGAGCACAGGCGTCTGTCTGAATTGAAGGCAAGGGAATGGGGGCAAGATTGCCAGGATGCGTGGGAAGAGACAAATGAGAAGAGGACCAAGGCCAGAAGCCTGAAGAGAGCACCTTCGTTTACAAGAAGGGCAACAGGGCCCCTGAGTGGCTCGGTTGGTTGATTTTGGCTCAGGTCCACGATCTCAGGGCCATGAGGTGGAGCCCCACATGGGGCTCTGCGTGGGGCTCTGTGCTGGGCGTGGAGCCTGTTTAGGATTCTCCTCTCCCTCCCACCCTGCTTCCCACAGGCACTCTTACTCGCTCTCTAAACAAAAAAACAAACAAACAAACAGACAAATGGAAGGCAGAAAAAGAGGAGCCTGCAACGGAAACTGAAGTGGACATAGAGCAGAGGATCACCTGAGCCAGGGAAGAGAATTTTCAAGGAGGGTGTGGCCAGCAGTGTGCAATGCCAGAGGAAGGTCTAATAAGATACCATTTAGCAATTGGAAGGGCTACACCTTGAGAGGTATAACAATTATACCTCGAGAGATAGTAACACAATGGGGCAGTAGTTTAGGGAAGCATTCAGAAATGCTTAGCAGGGAAGCATCCTGAAAAACTACAGGTGGTCCTGGGAAGTGGGTGGAGAAGGGCACCCTGATCCCTGATGCGGGCTCTGGGAGTAGGGGAGGTTTGGCTGCTCCAGGGAGGCAGCCGACACCCAGAAAACACAAACCTAGTTGCAGAATCGTCTCTTTGGGGCCCCAGGGGCTCGTCACCAGTTACCGAAAAGGAGGATGGTGACAATGAGGCAGGAACTGAGCCCGAAGGGGGTGACATCATAGCCAGGTCTCCAGCTGTGGCTGAGGTGCAGACGAACGCAGCTACCCACTCTGGGGCATGCCGTGTGGGCCAGACCCGGGACTGAGGGAAGAAGGTTCAGAGCAAAAGGAGAAGTCGGTGACTCAAGTGCTGAGTCCGGGGAGTGCTCAGACAAGAGCTGGGGGGGGTCTCTTCAGCCTAGAAGGAGTTGAGGCAGGAGGAGCCTGGAGGTGGGGTCAAGCAGTTTCTGGGAGCAGAATCAGAGGCAGGTGAGGAATGCAGTGGCTGCGGGCGTGGCCACCATCAGATCACACCTGTCCCTCCGTCCCCCACCTGCCTGCGTGCACCTCCCCCTCAAGTGCTCACTGAGCTGGTTCGAGCATCTCGCCGTCCTCTCATTTTCAACATGTTGAATAAAATGCTTCTACCTACTCATTTACTATTGGGTCTTAGTCATTTTCTCTTTTTGAGAATTATACCCTAGCAGTATACATGATTCAAAATTAAAGAATATGTGACATTTGCTCCCCATTACTGATCACCTTCTTTTAAAAACAAGTTGGACATCTGGATTAAATCTTTGAACTTCGGGACAAATATGCCATGTGTTCGTGATAACTGTGGTTTTAGGTGATATTTTCTCTTTTAATTCAAGCGTATTTGTTGAGAGCCTACTTTGGGCAAGGAGTTTATATTTCATTTCCAACCACAAAAATACTAAATTCGGCTGTTGTGTGGTAGTGCTGTGGATTTATTGTGAATTTGGTTCATTCACGTGGCTCATTGTTACGATATGTAGGAGGTACAGCCATTAAGCTGACTTAATCCTGTTAACTAGAAATTCAAGGCACAGAGTTCTGGGTAGACTTAGAGATCTAAATATCACTTTTCATATTTCACGTGATTCTCAAGTACTGAAATACTGTATTTGTTTGTTATAATATCATTAGTATTTTTTTATTAGAAATCTTAATCATTTATGTGACAGGTATTCAGAGAATTTAGACCTTGCATTAATATTGCAAATGGAACAGAGCTGTACTCGTTAAGAACATTGTAATGCTTTTTCCAGGAGGATTAGAAGTTGCTACTGGGCAGGCAGAGAAGGGGATGTACCCAGACCCCACTGCCACCATTTTCCCAGGGGCTGGGTCCTCTCTGCCCCCTCAGTATTGTTCATTTTCTTGCAGCCTGTGTGAGGCGATTCAAGAAGTAAGAGAGCATAATCTCTGCCTTGAACCACCGTCCTCTCTCATAAAACACTTGAAAGCAATGTGTTAACACAGAATGAAGACCATAGGTACTAGATTGTTAGGGCTGCCATAGATCTGGTGGCTTAAACCACAGAAATTTATTTTCTCACAGTTCGAGAGGCTAGAAGTCCAAGATCAAAGGTCAGCAGAGTTGGTTTTTCTAAGGCCTCTCTCCTTGATTTTTTTTCTTTTTTTAAAATTCAAATTCAATTAATTAACATACAATGTATTACTGGTTTCAGAGGTACAGGTCTGTGATTCATCAGTCTTATATAACACCCAGTGCCCATCGCATCACTTGCCTCCTAATGCCCATCACCCAGTTACCCCATCTCTCCATTCCCTCCCCCCAGCAACTCTCAGTTTGTTTCTATGATTAAGAGTCACTTAAGGTTTGTCTGCCTTTCTGGTTTCATCTTGTTTTATTTTTTCCCTCTCTTCCCCTATGATCCTCTGTTTTGTTTGTTAAATCCCACATGTCAGTGAGATCATATAACAATTGTCTTTCTCTAATTGACTTATTTTGCTTAACATAATACCCTCTAGTTCCATCCGCAAATGGCAAGATTTCATATATGATGACAGTAATATTCCAGTGTGTGTGTGTGTGTGTGTGTGTGTGTGTACACATATATGCATAGCACATCTTCTTTATCCATTCATCTGTTGATGGACATCTAGGTTCTTCCCATAGTTGGGCTATTGTGGGCGTTGCTGTTATAAACATTCGGGTGCACGTGCCCCTTCGGATCACTACATTTGTATCTTTGGGGTAAATACCCAGTAGTGCAATTGCTGGGTCATAGGGTAGATCTATTTTCAACTTTTTGAGGAACCTCCATGCTGTTTTCCAGAGTGGCTGCCCCAGCTCACATTCCCACCAACAGTGTAGGAGGGTTCCCCTTTCTACGCATCCTCGCCAACATCCGCCATTTCCTGACTTGCTAATGTTAGCCATTCTGACTGGTGTGAGGTGGGATCTCATTGTGGTTTTGATTTGTATTTCCTTGATGCCGTGTGATGTGGAGCATTTTTTCATGTCTCTGTTGGTCATTTGGATGTCTTCTTTGGAGAAATCTCCTTGACTTTTTAGATGGCCAAATTCTCTCTGTGTCAAAAATGGTCTTCCTTCTGTATCTCTCTGGGTCCTAATTTCTTGTTTTGAGGAGACTAATAAGATTGAATAAGGGCCCATTCATAAGACCTCACTGTAACTTAACCCTTTAAATGTCGTATCTCCAAAAACAGTCACATTTTGAGGTACTAAGGGTTCGGACTTCAACATATGTATTTGGATGGGGGGGGTGTGTAGGACAAAATTCAGCCCATAGCACCAAATATGTTTCTTTCTTTCTTCCTTTTTTTTTTTTTTTTTTTAAAGATTTTATTTGAGAGAAAGTGAGAGAGAGAGAGTTAGAGAATGAGCTGGGGGTGGGAGGCAGTGGGAGAGAAGCAGGCTCTATGCTGAGCAGAAAGCCTGATGCAGGGCTCAATTCCAGAACCCCAGGATCATGACCTGACTGAAGGCAGATGCTTAACCGATTGAGCCACCCAGGTGCCTCTAGTTCTTAAAAATCAAATATAGGCATTTAAATATTGTACAAAATAAATGTCAAAATACCACTGGTACAAATAACATTACAGCTGTTCTTATAATGAGTTCAGTTCGTTAATTATTTTGTAGGTAGCTTTTTCTATTTTAGTGGCCCCTAGTCTTGGAGGCTACTAACTTTATTTTTAAAAAAATAAGAGGATCTTAGTCTTTCTTTTACTGTGTAGTTATTGCTGCTCAACTGTTTCATCTTACCCTTGACTGGATGTCCTCACCGCACAGAAAATTTCTGCATGAAAAGCTAGTTTTTTAAGGATAATTAAAGGACATCAGTAAAACAGATGAGAAAGACAAGAAATCTTTGAATTGGGCTTCACTGGGTTGACTGAAAAGAGAAAATCCAAACAGCCCTTCCTCCTTGGGAAGTTCCGTAAGAGGCACACCCAGCAGGCCTGAATTAGCTCAGAGGGAAAACACAGGCAGAGACCCGTGGAAATGGGATGTAAACTCATTAGCTGGCCCTGGTCTGATGAGGCTCCTTCCGGCGGGAAGCTGACACCGGCAGACCAAGGAGCATAAACCAAGCAGGGTCTCCGGCCGCCCTCCCAGACGCCCGCAGAAACTGCAGCACCAGGGTGGGCTCTCGCTGCTCTGCGTCCCACTCTGCCTCCCACATGCCTCTCTGTGGGGTCACAGACACTCCGCATTTGCTTCTGGAGGCTGCTACGGCTGGGGCCGGTGCCCTTTCCGCCCATCTCGTTTGCTGATGGATTGACTGCTTCATCCCACGTTCCCGCGCTCCCGGCCCACTTCTCCTGCGCCCCGACTGTGTTTAGCTCCCGCGGAAACGAGGCTTGGCGGCTCGTGAACCTGAGCTCGGGATGGTCTTTACCCTGATGCCACAGGACTTTGTGCTTCAGTGACAGACTTTAGTGGAGATGTTGAAAAAAACCCGAAGTACAGTTTTAAAAGAAACTTAATATAAATGCCTCTGGGTAACAAATAAGGGAAGAAAAGTGCCCCTTTCTTCCTAGGGTTGTCAGCCTGGTGTGAGACGGAAAAGTTGAGCTCACCCCAGCCCCGAGCCTTCAGCTGCTCCCTCTCTCCGCTATGGCCACGACTCTTGCTCACGGAGGCAAGTCCGAGATCATCCTGAAAGCTACAAAGGAACAGAAACATTCTTCAAAAAGGACAATTTTTAAAATTCAAAATGACTACCTGTAAGATGGCATTATCAGCAAGCTTTGCTTTTTTAAAATCAGAATTGCTAATGAATTGTTTTCCAAAGCTCTTTTCACCATCCTGGGGGTATTTTCCTGAGACATTCACGTTTATGAAATGGCTTTGTTTTCTCCTTGTGGCCCCCTCATCGCCCACACAAACCCGGCCTCCTACTCCTTGCTGACTCAGGGGCCCAGCCTCTTCCCACACCAGTGCTCAATGACCCGGGGCCCACCACCTACCCTCTGCTTTGTTCTCCCACAAATCCACCTGCTCACTTTCTCTCCTTCATCCAGGTAGACACTTTCATACGCCCACTACTCAGCGGCCAAACCACAGTAATGGCCTGGGGGTGGGGGTAGAAAAATGCTGCTTCTAATGACCATTATGGTGTGGGTTTTTTTTTAATTAATAAGCTCTATCCACAAAAGAGTAGTTGAAAAACAATTCTTTTATTCTTATTTTTCAAAATTCCCTCATATACAATAATTGGATTTTCTATTTTTGAGAACTCTACCAAAACGTACATGCACTTTGCATGTTGTAACATTTTTCAGTGGGAACAGATGCTCTTTTGTCCAAATTAAAATGTTTTACTCACATTTTGAAGTGAATGAGTGTACCAGTGAGACCATGGCTCCCTGGGATGGTTATTTGCAGAGACAGTGTCTGAGCTACAGCTGAAATCGATAGGCACCTGGCGAGATTAATTGGCTGTGAATTATGCCTGAGCTCTTCCAGAGCCAACACCAGAAACAAGGGCCAGCCCACTCATCAAGACCCAGCTAAGGACTCCCCACTCTGCGGGGCTAGGGCTGGGGAGGCAGAAAGGCCAGCCTCTCCTACTTATGTGTGTGTGTTTGACGATTTATATATTTTAGAGGGAAGGAGAGAGAGCACGAGCGGGAGAGGCAGAGAGGGAGGCAGAGAGAACTTCTAGCAGACTCCACGCCCAGCACAAAGCCCCCTGCAGGGTTTGATCTCATGACCCTGAGATCATGACTGGAGCCAAAACCTAGAGTCAGACGCCCAACCGACTGAACCCCCCAGGGGCCCCTACTTATGTGTGTTTTAAGGCCACCAGAAAGGCTTTCCCCGTCATCCTCACCCTTACGTGCTATGCCTTAAATTCCAGCATTAAAGAGTCATTCCCGAACCTTCTCAGTATTTATAGTATGAAGAATTAGAAAGATCCTGGATTTTCTTCCATTCATGACAACTATTTTCATGTTTCTATAGAGTTCAGATAATATACTACATGATGTGACGGAATTTATTCTGCAATATCATAGATCCACTCTTTAATAGGAAAAGTGACTGTAATAGCAGGTTTGAATAAGGAATGCGCGATTGAATTTGTGCTGGTAGGGTTTGCTTCATTTTCTTGTTTGGCTTTTTCGCTGTTAGAATTGATGGGAACTCCTTAAAGGAAGGCCAGGACCATTTCTTTTTCATTACTCTCTCTGAGGTGTAGCACCGTAGCTGACATACAGGGGCACTCAGTCCGTGACTGGAAAATTGCTTCCTGCCCCTGGCCATTTGTCTTGTCATCGCTGAGACCCAGGGACACTTTTACTCCACTTTATATACACTACTAATTTACCCTTTATTTTGAGAACGATGCTTTCCCTTAAATTTTCACAACACTGCATCTGTTCTTTATGTATTCATACTTGCTCTCTTGTACCCTGTTTGATCTCAGAGCTCTTCGCGGCTCTTGAGGACTTTCAAGTTACAGCTCTATTGGATCTAACTTTATATCCTCACATAGAGCAAATCTCCTTACAGAAAAAGGTCCTTGCATAAAAAGATGCAAGCAAGAGGCAAAAAGCAAGAGACAAATACCTCCCTGTCCATTCTGTGACCACAGCGGTGATACGACTGCCACTAAGCTTCTAGTCGCTGGCTTCTAGATAAGATGGTAAATGAACCTAGGCATTTGTCTCCTCTCCATAGAGGCCAGAAGAGGGGATGGAAATAGACGAGGGGTGGTGGAGGGCTAACTGGCCTGGTGGAGATGAAGCTGCAATCCGTGCGAAGTGGGGCGGACTGAAGATAAGCAAGGTATTTTGCCTTGGAGAACCAGAAAGAGGCTCAGGCCTTGGGGTCACCCGATTTGGTAAAATGGAAGTAAGGTGTGCCATGTAAAGCAGGAGGTAAGTTAAAAGCTTGAAAAGGAACAGGCAACTACTCTGTACCCTCAGTCACAGAAAATCAGCACCCAAGGCTACACCCAGGCTATCCCCCAGGAGGAGATAGAAGGTCTGTTTCCTGGAGACACTCAGGAGTTCAAAGGCCTGGGCATCAGAGAAATCAGGCCTGGTAGACGACATGGATATAACATGGAGATTGAACAGTGAAATGAATTAGAAGCCTACATTGGGAATGATGGGATTATCTGTGTCCTCTCCCCGGCCACACAATCAAAGAACTGTTAAACAAGCAACTAGCCCTTAGGCCAGTGTTTTTCAAACTGTGGGTTATGAAATCAGTTATGATTAGTGGACTATGAAATCAGTTTAATGGATCATGACCAACATTGCCATGGGTTGAGTTCCCCAGGAAACAGACTCTAAAACTGAGTTATGGATTCAGAGTATTTATCGGGGCATACCCTTGGAATCAACATCGGAAGAAGGAAACACAATCCGACAAAGGGAAGAGTGGAACTGTGACTCAATGCCCAGTGACCTCTTCAGCTTTCAGCCATGCCCATGGGCAGTACTAAAGTTACAACTGCTCTACCGAGTTGTTCCAAGTCAGGCCCAGATGGCCAGGTTTTCAACCCCCTCATCCTTCATTTAGAGGATAAGGTCTTTTGGAGATAAGGTCTTTAAAGGGGTGATCAAGTTAAAATAAGGCCCTCAAGAGAGAACTCCTAATCCAATGTGACTAGTGTTCTTATAAGAAGAGGAAGAAAGCCTAGTGTAGGCAGAATAAAGGTTATATGAGGACCAAATGAGAAGGTGGACACCTGTGAGCAGAGAGGCCCCAGGAGAAAACAATCTGCTGACCCCTTAACCTTGGACTTTTAGCCGCCAGAACTGTGAAGAAATAAATATCTGTTGTTTAAATCACCAGGATGTGGTACTTTATTATGACAGCCCTAGCAAATTATTATATCTCCCCACATTGGATGTGGCCACCCCAAGGAGTATGACCTTGGGCAAAGCAGCTCTCTGCACGCCCTGAGGGGCTGACACCTGAAGACTGGCCCTCAGCACCACTCCCAGCAGCTGGCCAGCCAGTCCTTTGCGGGGATCTGAATGGTACAGTCACAACGTCCGTCACAAACATTAAAGAAAAGAAAGTGCAGTAGACAAGGTAGAAGAGATCAAAGCGCATTACATGTAGAAAAAGGAAAGATTTTTTTCCATGAATTTTTTTTTTTATCTTTATGTTTATGTATGTGTGTGGACTGGGATGTGATGGAAAATCTCTTCTTACTGTCAAAAATGTTTACAAGTCACTTTCCTTGGCAAGAAATTAGAGGAATGTTTTCTGAAAAGCTAAACTGACTCAGAAAAGAAACAAAATGTTTTCTCCACAATCCAAAAGTGAAGTCCGTTACTCTGTAACCCCATCCGCCCACACGGAGTCTCTCATCAGCTTTCAGAAGCCTGTTCTGAAATGTAAAACGGTGGAACAGACATGTAAGGCAGCTTCTAACCTAAAAGAGGGGACGCCATGAAAACAAGAAGAGTGCAAGAGGAAACAGTAGCAAACAGAATCTTCATATGCTAATTTATAACATTCATACACTAATTTATAACCTCAAAAATTATGAGATTTTATACATAAAATAAAAAGAGAATGCTATGAAAATGAACAATCAAGGAAAAAACATAAGAGGTCTCTTAGAAATTAAAAATTCAACAATTACAAAAAATTTCATAGACGAATCAGAAGATAAAGTCAAGGAGATTTGTTGAAAACAAGTAAAACATGAACAGATGAGCAATGAGAAAGCAAAGACATGAGGTTTAGAGATTCCGACCAGTAGGGACAATATCTGACTAGAAGTAGCCCCAGAAAAAGAAGAAACGGAGAAAAACTTATTCAAGAAAGTTTCCAGAACTATAAGGATAAGTCTCAAAATTGAAAGTGCCTACAAGTATGCAGCACAACAAACGAAAACAGGCACGTTACTGAGAAGTGTCAGCCACTGCGGATAAAGAAAGAACCTCAGAAGCTTCCAGAAAAAGGAAAACAAATGACTGTTCAGGAGGAATCAGGATGCAGGAGACTTCTCGACCACATTGTTGGACTGGGAAAGCAGCGGAGCAATGCCTTAAGAACTATGAGGGATAAGTTTTTTAACCTGTAATGTAATACCCAGCCAAGTTATCCAAGTGTGAGGGCAGAATACACACATTGTCAGATACAGAAGGACTCACGAAACTTACCTCTTGTGTATCTTTCGTAGGAAGCTGCTGCAGGGGACGATCTAAAAAACAAGAAGGAGAAAGACCTCAGATGCAAGAAATAGGGGACTCAATACCCCTGAGCTGAAGAGAACCCACGAGGTCACTGTGAAGGTGACTTGAGTGCAACAGCTCCGCACGGAGCCAGAAGAGCAACGGGTTCAGATTGTTGCAAGAAGACAAACGGCTGCAGGAAGGATGTCGCCAAGAAAATGAAGAAATTTATAGAAACTTTCATAAATATGAGTGTATCGAGAGATTTACATTTCTGGAACAGAATAGGGAATTGGGTTTAAAAAAATTTTTTTAATTTGAATCCAATTAGCTAACAACTACAATTTTTTTTTTTTTTTTTACTTTAACTCCAGTCTGGTTAACATACAGTGTTATGTTGGTTCCAGTGTTCAGTGCAGTGACCCACAGGTCCACACACGACACTGAACTCACCGGGATACGCGTGACCCCTGTCCCCTCGGCAATCCCCATCACCCTTGTCATCCACCTCCCCCACCTCCCCTCTGGGAACCATCAATGTGTTCTTATAGTTAAGAGCCTGTTTTTTGGCTTGTCTCTCCCTCTTTTTGCCCTTTCCTTGTTTTGTTTCTTAAATTGCACATGAATGCAATCGAACGGTGTTCATCTTCTCTGACTTTGCTTAGCACAAAGCTCTCCAGCTCCACCCACATTGCTTTGATATAACGGTATTAGGAGAATTAGAGGAAGGTGTAAGGGATTAAATCTGTATCTTCCCTAGGAGGGAGTCATAGACAATATAAGGAACTTAGAAAAATCAAGAAATAGCAGCAGAAATGTGGAGATAAGTACTGGACGAAATGTCTGAAAGAGTTGACTGTGGTGGCTTTTGGGAGTGGAAATAGAAGCAGATCTGCAGGCTAGACAGGGAAGGCTGCTTTTTTTCCTTTAGACTTTGAAGAGATATTTAGCTATTGAAACTCTGTGCATTTATGACGTAGGTGAAAATAGACACAGTTTTAAAAGAAAAATGACAACATAGGCATATTAATTTTGAGATACGGAGGCAACTGTCTTAAAAGCTAAAGGGAAAGTTCGAAAGTGGGTTGCTTTGGAGGATAGCACTGGATTTGGTCTTCACTGTAAGCCTTGCTTGATTTTGTAGACTTGTGAGGAGGTGACATTGGAGAACAATTTTAAATAAGAACAATCTGCAAAAACGAATCTAGACATGTAGAACTTAGGAAGAGTTTTGAGTTTTAGCTCTGCTACTTGCTTGATTAGGTTCCTAATTTTTAAAAATCTTTAATGTCTTCCTTACAAAAGGTAAGGGGTTCAGGAGAAAACACATTTGGAAGCTCCTGGTAGACTGAAAATAATCAATAAAACTTTCCTTTCCCCCTTCTTACAGATAAAACCAGGGCATGAGTTTTCATTAGTTTTCAGCTCATTCTTTGAAACCCCTCTCTTTTCTAGACTTGTAAGGTCCCTTCCATTACACCTTGAGTGTGAAAGAAATACCCAGTGTACATGTTCATAATGAAGTCATTTTTAAAAAAATCATAAGTGAAGGGGCACCTGGGTGGCTCCGTCGGTTAAGCCTCTAACTCTTGATTTGCGGCCCAGGTCATGATCTCAGGGTCGTGAGAGGGAGCCCGTGTTGATTCTCTCTCTCCCTCTGCTCCACTTCCTTGGGCCCTAAATGTTCTCTCTCTCTTTAAATAATAATAATAAAAAAAAAGTTAAAGATCCTAAGTGATAAAAGAAATGCCTTTGTGTAATCTGACTAACCTTATGACCCATCCGTTATTTCAACACTAAAATGAAATATATAGTTTACCCACTTGACTTTTCTCATGCCTTAATAGTTTTTAAATAGGTTCCAGATTCAAATTTTATCTAAGAGTAAACAGAACCAATCTATGCATTGTGGAAAGACATTAAAGCTGGGTTGTGGTGAACATCTTAGGGGTGAGGAACTGAGAAACTGAGCCTCACATTTCCTGGGGTAGGTAGGTCCCCGCATCAGTAATTTTGGCCAAGAGCAGCCTGACAGTTTCATATAGGACTGTACAATTAGCATGGTTTTGCTTTGAGTGCCATGTCATGAAAAAGGTTGGGAAGTACTGCCTTAAACAGGTGCCATAAGAATCATTACAAGGTTGGACAGTCATTTAGTTAAAGTCTTTTTTAGTCGCTTCCTTAGTAAGTTTATAAGAGAAGTAGTTAAATTCGCATGCCTTTAAATGATTTTTTGATGCCCCCCAAATCTGGATGGAAATTACTTAACATTAGGTTTATATAAAAGTTTGGATTATTAAGGTTAGCTATAAGTAACTTAATTCAAGTTACTTATTCATAAGATATTCGTTTCAATAATTAGATCATTACTCTGTCCTGTAAGAACTCTGGAGAAAGTTAGCCCAAGGCTAGCATGCTGGTTTCATCATCATCAAAGATCTGGCTGCTTTCAGCTTTTGGCCTTACACTGTTAAGACAGGAGTCTCAGCTCAGGGATTGCAAATGAGTATATCCACACCCCAAAAAGTAGGATGGAGAAGGAGAAGGGTGTGCCCTCTTCCTTGTACAAAGAATTCCCAGAAGTTACCATCCTACTTCCAGTTAGGTCTCATTGTGAGGAACTTAGTCACATGACCGCATAGCTGCGAGCATGGTTGCAAACTGTGGTCTTCTAGCTGGTCGGCAATATGTCGAGCTTAAGACAGGAGTTTTACGAGTTAGAGAAGAATGATTATTTGGTCGGAAAAGAGCAGCCTTCACATGTTTCAGTAACTGCCATGTGATTCATTTCTAACAAAATCATCTCTTGAGTAGTTATTTAATATATACTGCAAGAAAGTCTGCCATAATCACTAAGGAAGACCAATTAGCAAATTCATTATTTGAAGTCTTGATCACTTATTTTTTCTGGATTTAATAATTCATGATTAAGACACTATAGCTGGGGATAAAAGCACAGATGCTGAAGTAGACGGCCTGGCTTCCATTTATTAGTTGTCGAACCTTGAGAAAATTGCTTAAGTGCTCTGTGCCTTAGTTTTCTTTTCCATAAGGTGGAGATAAAAATATTAGTACCTATCTAACAGAAATTTGGAGGCTTAAATCAGTTAATACATGTAATGCACTTATTGTCTGGCATATAGTAAGTACTCAAAAATGTTAGTTATTAATAAATCTTTTACTTAAATTAAAATCTTTTTCTTCCAAATCATACATGGCTTTAAAAACCTGATTCCTTAATAAGAATTTCCAGGTATGCAATAATTCCCTGGTCTTGCATTTGTAGGGACTTAAAAATGGTGATCCCTGGAGTGAAACCGTAGAGTTTTACTTGGGCTAAAAAATGTTATGTTCCATAGTAGCGTTAAGAATAAGAAAGGAGCACCTGGGTGTCTCAGGGGGTTAAAGCCTCTGCCTTTGGCTCAGGTCATGATCTGAGGGTCCTTAGATCAAGCCCCGCATCGGGCTCTCTGCTCAGTGGGGACCCTGCTTCCTCCTCTCTCTCTGCCTGCCTCTCTGCCTGCTTGTGATCTCTCTCTATCAAATAAATAAATAAACTCTTAAAAAAAAAAAGAATAAGAAAGGAGGGGGCACCTGGGTAGCTCAGTTGGTTGAGCATATAACTCTTGATTTCAGTTCAGGTCATGCTCTCAAGATTATGAGACTGAGCCCTATGTCAGGCTCCACGCTGAGCATGGGGTCTGCTGGAGCTTCTCTCCCTCTGCCCCTCCTGTTCTCGCGCGCGCTCTCTCTCTCTCAAATAAGTAAGTAAGTAGATAAATAAATAAATGTTTAAAAAAAAAAAAAGGGAGAGAAAGCCGTTGGGTATGGGTCAAACTGAATCGTAAGTGGTTTGTCTTTCTCCTCCTTCCGTCCCACGTCTTCCTTCCAGTGGACCGTGTGGACGACGGCCCACCCCAGCACCCCCGCCGGCAGGTCTCCTGCTGCCACAGGCCTGTGCACATCCTGCCACCCTTACTCCCCGCACTGCCGCACTCCCTGCCCCGCCACGTTCCTTCCAAGTCATGCTCCCTAGTAACTTCTGGCTACTTAAAATTGCAAATTGCCCAGATTGGGGCAAAAATGTCATTTATCTGTATATTCCTATTATTTTCTGTTTTTTCCCCCCAGATTTTCCTCAAACATTTTCACAAATATGAGAGGATCTATTTTCCCTTCAGAAAAACAATATTTAAGTGAAATTTTGGCGAGTAGTTGCATTAAGACTATGCTAAAACGCTTTCTCATCTTTATTAAATAAAAAATATATTACGGAAGTTTGAGAAAAATAAAGAACTCATACTTCCATTAGTCTCTGGCTTTAATGTTTGGCTCCAAGACAATTGCTTCCGCGGTTGCCATTCCCTTTCCAGTGGAAAGGGATGAGGCGTGGAGGGGTGCCTGGGGCGGTTGGTTCCGTGTCTGACTCTTGATCTCAGGGTTGGGAACTCAAGCCCCATGCAGGGCTCCACACTGGGTTCTATGCTGGGTGTGGAGCCCACTTGAACAAGTAAAGACAGAAGGCCTGGAGGAGAACATGCACCTCGGTACGTCTCTGGGCAAACGTGGCAAACTGCATATCCTCCTCTTGCTTCTGTTTTACTGGCAAGAACCTACTCAAATGACAAGATCTGGATTCCAGAGTGGCTGGGAAATGTGGTCCACAGCTGGGGTCCCCCTGACAGGTTAGAGCTAGAGGTGGGGCTCTGTTACCGAGAGAAGAAAGGAGAGAAGATGTGTTAGCAGTCTTCGCCATGCAAATGTGTCGTAGAGTTGCAACATAGTAAAAACAATCTTATTTTGCTTTTTACTTGACTTTATATCAAAGCTTTTTCTACATCACAACATGATCTTCATAATGACAAAATGAGAAATAGTTTCATAGTAGCATATTGAATGTCTAATCAATAAATTCTTTAACTCATTCCTATTATTGAAAATATAGACTCTTTCTAGTTCCTCTGTGTTATAAACAGTGTCACAATCGATCTCTCCAGGACTGTAATTTTTTCATCTTTTTGACATGATTCCCTGAGGATGAATTCCCGGAACTAGGATTACCAGGTCAAAAGAGTGTGTGAACAGTTTATGATTCTTAATGCTTTCATTCCAAACTGGTTTTTGAGGAGGCAGTACCAAGTTGTTCCCAAAGGAAATGTGCACTTTTTTCTTCTATGAATGTGGGGAGAGAGACATAGTCACATAGCATATCCTTGTGGATAGAGTATTTTCAGTTTTCAGGGTCTGGCTGGAATGATCAGGAGACACAAAACTTAGGTTTGAATCTCTTCCTCTGCCACTTCCTAGCTATGTAGTTGTAGGCAAGTACTTAGTTTCCCAGTGCCCCTGGATTCTTTATTTTAAAATTGAGGATAAAAATATTTCCCTTATGAGATTGTGAGGTAATCATTAAGGCTACTGACAAGTACTATCTTATCATCTTCTATGCACACGTTACAAATGTAATTCTCTGCTCCCCTGAAGGTAGATATGGCTATGTGACTTTCTGTAGTCAGTGATACAGAAGCAAAAGTCATATATGTCATTTCCAGGCATACATCTTTTTTTTTAAGACTTTATTTATTTATTTGACAGACAGAGATCACAAGCAGGCAGAGAGGCAGGCAGAGAGAGAGGAGGAAGCTGACTTCCTGCCGAGCATAGAGCCCAATGTGGGGCTTGATCCCAGGACCCTGGGATCATGACCTGGGCCGAATGCAGAGGCTTAACCCACTGAGCCACCCAGGCACCCCTCCAGGCATACATCTTTAAAAATATATATTTATTTATTTTAGAGAGAAAGGGAGTGAGAGAGAGAGAGAGAGAGAGAGACCAAGCACACATAGGAGGACCAGAGGGAGAAGGAGAGAGACTTTCAGGCAGACTCGGAGCTGAGCACTGAGCCCAATGTGGGGCTCGATCTCACAACCCTGGGATCATGACCTGAGCAGAAACCAAGAGTCGAACATGTAACTGCCTGCACCACCCAGACATCCCACCAGGTGTGTGTTTTAAGGCCGTTGGCTGTTTACTGCATTGCTTTTTTTCCCTTTGTCATGTGATCAAAGTATGTTGGATTATATTAGCTCTTCAAGTGAGTCCTAGAATAAGGAAGACACGGAGAGGGGCCCCAAGCCAACCTGTGATGGATATGCAAATGGAGTAAAAATTAAATCTCTTTTTTTTAAACTACTGAGGCTTTGGGATTGTCTGTTATTGCCACATAAGGTAGCCTATTCTGACTACTGCAGATTTACCCAGGATTAATAAAATAACAAGCTTAAGATGTTGGGCCTATAGAAGAGCCTCAATATGTCCTGCACAGCAATAGTACTGCCATTCATTCGGTGCCCCCTCTGCCAGGCTTTTGTATACGCAGTCTCTGATCTTCAGAACAACCTTGCATATTATAAAAGCCCCCATTTTATAAAGTAGAAAAATAAAGTTCAGAATGGTTAGTGTTTTACCTAACCTCATCCAGCTAGAAAGTTGCAGAGGGGGGATTTGAACCTGGTCTATTTCTTCCCATTTTTATCTTTTTTACTTGTCGTGGGAATTTGTTGGCATAATTTTATTGTTATTATTATTATCATTATTATCATTTACAGCACCGTGTGAGGTTCTCTACCATCTTTGTTTATGAACTTTGCATTTATTCCCACAACAAAACCTCTGTTTTTTTAAACGTGTTGCAAGACAAACAGAAGCTGAACCAAAGGTTCGGCCACTGCTCTTCAAGCCCGTGCTTGCTCTCCGGAAGAAACCGCTCAAACCCTGGTCCCTTCTACAGTTTTCTCAGCTTGAATATGCCTGAGAGCAGTTACAATTTATGTGCTCATGAAAGGAAAGAACGGCTTTAAAATTGAAATGGAATGAGTCGGGTTAGAATGAGTTGGATTAGATGACTCCAACATTTACGGACTCTCTCTTTCAACAGCTTAAGAAATAATTCACATACCACACGTTCGACCACGTAAAGTTACACTTTGGTGGCTTTTAGTATATTCACAGAGATGTGTATCCATCACCCAATCAATTTTGGAATATTTTCATTACTTCAGAAAGAAATCTCACACCTCTCAGCTGTCACTTCCAAACTCCCACCCACCCTTCACCGCTCCGGCCAAGCCTAGGCAACCGCTAATTTGCTCTCTGGGCTCTGCATCTTTTTATGGCTCTCATCAGCCCCCAACATGGTCCTCTCCCTACCTACCCACCCCAGCCCCACTCCCAACTCAGCAAAGCTTTTGCTCAATTAATTTATTTATTTAAAAAATATTTTTAAAGATTTTATTTATTTGACAGACAGAGATCACCAGTAGGCAGAGAGGCAGACAGAGAGAGAGGAGGAAGCAGGCTCCCCGCTGAGCAGAGAGCCCCATGCGGGGCTCGATCCCAGGGTGCTGAGATCATGACCTGACCCAAAGTCAGAGGCTTAAACCACTGAGCCACCCAGGTGCCCCAATTATTTTTAATTCAAAACTCAAATTCTGAAATATCTGGTCTAATTTTTTTCTAAAAACTTTGCTTTACTCTACTAAACTTAGAATTTCCTTGCAATGTAGTACTCAAGGTAAAAAAAAAAAAAAAAAAAGGAAAAAATTTTTAAAGCTTTCATCTGTTCGTGACTTTATTATCCAGTTTGTGGAGCTTTCGAAGTCTTTTCTTCTCTCTCATCGTTCCCTTACTTTTACAGCTTGTTAGTACCCCTAACTCTATAGAAAATGCTTAAACAAGATTAAATTAAAATTGTCCTCTTACACGATCCTGGTTTTTAAAAAGGATTGCTTAGGAGAAAGGCAAAAATTTGAAATTAATGGTTAAAAAGAGTGTTAAGGATTATCTGTGAATTTTAGTGACTTACATTCACAATGACTATAGGGAATATGTGATTTACTCTCTATAATGCTCAATGCCATGGAAAATTATTGACAGCTTGTTGAATCAGGTTGGATTTATTACCATGAAACTCTTAGACTATTTGAATCAGAAGGCTAAAAACAATGATTTCTAGAACTAGTACCAACTTCCAAGGTTTGTGGGTGGAAAGCAGTCCTGTGCTGATACATTTTACAATGTTAACTGAAACAGGAAGCAACAAGGGCGCCTGGGAGGCTCAGCGGGTTAAGCCTCTGCCTTCCGCTCAGGTCATGGTCTCAGGGTCCTGGGATCGAGCCCCGCATCGGGCTCTCTGCTCAGCGGGGAGCCTGCTTTCCCCACCCTACCCCCCCACCCCGCCGCCTGCCTCTCTGCCTGCTTGTAATCTCTCTCTCTGTTGAATAAATAAATAAATAAATAAATGATTTAAAAACCAAATCAAACCAGGAAACAACAAAAGGCAGCTAAACGTTAAGGGGGTGGGCGATGGGAGCTATTCCCCAGGAGGGAAGAAATCACTGAAACGTGGGGCTGCGTATACAGCCCTGAAGATGGTATTTCTTCCATAACTGAAACGAGGATGAACTACCTAGTGTATGGGGTGGGGGGGGGTCTGATTCTAGTCTCGACTTGTGCTGTGCTGACTTGTTCTTTGTGTTTTGGATACGGGCCGTGTTAGCAACCTCTCGGGCTCTGGTTAGGACAAACACGAAGCCTGGACACGTGTGTCTGAATAAGCACGTCCCAGAGACACGGACGACGCTGACACTGTGGGGCAGGGAG
Organism: Mustela erminea; assembly: GCF_009829155.1. Classification (NCBI taxonomy): domain Eukaryota; kingdom Metazoa; phylum Chordata; class Mammalia; order Carnivora; family Mustelidae; genus Mustela; species Mustela erminea. Next base: position 3,255,980 of record NC_045621.1, read on the forward strand.
GCAGCCGGGGAGACAGTGTCTGTGAGCAAGGACGCCCAAGGGGTGGCGGCTTACTGCAGGGAAAGGCAAGGACTTACGGCAAAGAGGGTTTAATACACCTTTTCTTCATCAGTGAGATCTGCAAACTCTAGTTCTGCCCTAACCCTGACCACTCTAACCCTGACTGCCGGCTCCCACGAGCGCACGGGCAGCAGGTGCAGAGTCAGGGCTGGGCCTGCCAGCGGGACGTGCAGCGGCGGGAGTTCGGCCTCGAGGCGCAGCCGCTGCCTTGGCGGCGAGTACGGGAGACAGATGGAAAGGAACTCAGGACGCGCATGGCAGGTTCCCGAAGGCCCAATCTGCATGTCAGGACTTTATGCTTTGGGGACTCACTGTTTTTCTTGTTTTGTTTTGTTTTGAACATGGAAAAAAAAAAGCGATCAGAGCTGTTCCTGGCTATGTATTCACATACTTTCTTGTCCCATTGATACAGTCTCTTCTGAGATGGTGCATTCCTAGGGGAAAAAACGTCCCCTGCCTCAGTCCCTTGTTCAGTGCTCAACGTGGCACGGCGGGCTTTGCTTCGTGCTTAGTGCATGAAAACAGCAGCTCCTGTGGAAAGATCATGTGTTCTTAGAATGGAAGGAACAAAGGTCCCCCATTGTCCGTAACCTTTATTTAGCCAAACTAGAGGAAAATTCACCTCCCCAAGGGAAAGTAAGAGACTCGGCAGCATGACAAATCGTTTGCCAGGAACAACACTTTTAACCCCAGGGAAGCTGTCGCGGACTGCGCAGCCTGGAGACAAGATCAGCTCATCTGTTCGCATTTCCCTGATTCAGCAGTTTTTCAATGCTCTGTCTCAAGTGATTAACATATATTTAAATTTTTGAAGGTTCTGGTGAAACGCAAGCAATCTTATTCTTTTTTTTATTGTCCTGTCTGTGGTCCGTGGGCCTGCCAGGGCCCCTGGCCCAGGGCGACTTGCCCTGGCGACAGGAGGTGAAGGATGCGGCCCGGCCGGTGCCGGAAGAGCCTCCTCGGCAAGGACGGGACGGGAAAACCTGCCGGGAGTTAGAGGCAGGGAGGAAGGGGTAATTATGCAGAGCCCGCGCTGGCTCCTCCGGGGATGTGAAGAGGGAAAGCTAGAGTTTTGTAGTTTCCAGAAACAGGACACGCTGCTGGCTTCTTTCCCTGCTCCGCCGTGGCCTGGCCGGGGCAGAACAGGCCCATGCAGGCCGCCGTCATGCTTGTGACAGGTCCGGATGACACACACGCAGAGCAGGATCACAGCAGCCTTCCCAGGCCCCGGCGGCCCGGCACGGGGAGCTGGGCGCACTGCGGGAAAATCAGGAAAGCGAGGAAAACAGAGGAGAGAGAAGCACAAGAGGAAGTGGGTATGGGGGGCGATCCGGGGCTCAGGCGTGGGGAAAGGCCTGAGACACAAGGCCCTGGGCTGCCTGGATGTGTGTCTGAGCGTTGGGGGTGTGTTTGCAGAGGGAGCTGTGGGGCCGGTGTGTGCACGATGCCCGTCGGGGAGGGGCTTTATTGATGTGGGAGTGGGAGGGTGTGTGCGGCGGGTGTGGAGCTCGGGCGGAGCGCGGGGGCCGAGAGAAAAGAGCGAGGAGCGAGCGGACTTTCATGGAGCGCCAGGAACGCCCGCTCCACGAGGGAGAACTGCCAGCTGCCGGCGAGTCACATCTCCTTTATGGGAATGGATCAGTTCCCCACAGTGGATTTTGGCCGCAGGTCCTACCCCAGGATGTTTGCCAGATGTTTGACCCATGAAGGGAGGAACACAGTTTCTGGGTTTTACCACACCCTGATCCATGATCTTTCCCAGGGACCGATGTTTTTGCTTGGAATTATCCTACTGTCGGTCACAGAGCAGCAGACGTTCTTGGCAGGCAGTGCGATGGATGGAACAGTAAATTAAAAAGAAATACTTTCTAGTCTTGATTTCATCATGTGCTTTTTGATGGCCTTTGGAACTCTACCATAATATTTCTGTGCTTGGTTCTAAAATCTCTTAGTAACAAGAAGAGTATATCAACCAGCTGAGGGAAATGTGTAGAATTAATCATTGCAATGACTAAATAATTATAAAGACTGGTGGGTGACAAATTTTAATCCAGTTTGAGAAAGAACTTGTACTACTTCAAATTTTTCAAAAGCAGAAGATACTGGCTTAGAAGGAGGTATCATGTCATTAGAGGTATCCAAATGGAGGGAAGACGGCCAGCTCTTGGGAGTTTAGGGGGAAATCCAGCAGCAAATAAGGTGTACTTAAGGTATGTTGAAGAGTCATGCAAAACTCTAAGATCCTGTAATTCCAGAACTATACAGTACTTTAAACGGCATGGACTCATTTCACATGTTAAGGTGCTTTAGCTATGCAAAAACCAAGGCATCAAATAATGGACTAAGACTGTCCCTGTGATTAGCACTGTGAGGAGACAGGCTGGATGTGTGGCCTAGAGGTAGAGAGACCTTGAGGCCCAAGTCTCCCACAGTAGCCCCCAGACAAATTAAGTACAGAGAAAGCTATGCTATAGATCAAGAAGTGCCAATAAAAACAGGCCAGAACTCTTTTTTTTTTTTTAAGATTTTATTTATTTATTTGAGAGAGAGAGCAAGAGTGTACAACACTGTGGGAAAGCTGGAAGGAGAGAGAACCCCAAGCGGACCCCACACGGAGCTCAGAGCAGACACAGGGCTCGGCCCCAAAGATCATGACCCGAGCCGAAAGCCTGGGTTGGACACTCATCTGCAGAGCCAGCCAGGCGCCCCCAAACAGGTGAGAGCTCTTACCAGTCATTCCTGAATAGCCTCTGCTCCTAAGAGTGACCTAGCAACTCGGCACAGTGCTGGGAAAACGCTGATCTTCTCTTCGGTGACAGAAACTCTCGGAGGTTGGCTGACCACCCGGTTCAGATACAGACGAGGTGCTTGTCTGAGAGATGGTGCAAAGTCTCGGAGCCTCCTCAGCTTCCAGGCACCGTTGATAAGGTTTCCCAAATGGTCACGGACATTTTAGTCACCTGGGAGCCTACTGAAGGGCAGACACTAATTCGGCAGACCTGGGATGAGGCCCAAGGGTATCTGCTTCTAGAAGATGCTGAGGACGTTTGTCCACAGGCCCCTCGGAGAAGCAAGGCTGCCAAAGTGGGCTGTCAGGGAAGTCTAGGCTGTCACGTATTTTCTTGGGCATCAGGGGGATAAGAGTTCGTTCTATCCCATCCACGGAATCACAAAAGTTGTGGGATAAAAGGAGTGAAGCCTCGTGATGGTCTCCACAAACCATACTCAGACTCTTCTTACGGCCCCAAAAGTTACTTTGTGAGGGAGTGTGAGATCTGTGTGGGCTGGACTGGGGTTCACATAGGGCAGTGATAACATTAAGATCTATTAAGATAAATGTCAGGGACTGCCTGGGAATTATACTGTCAAGTAGATGAAGTTTGTTTTCGTTCCTCTTACCCATTTGTCTCCGTTCTTAGAACATGCTTTTCTTAGGACGTCCCTCTTAGGGAACTTTGACCTTTTCTCTCAGGATTTTGACCTCAAATAATTTTCTTAATCTCCTTTAAGGAATCAGATGGTAAAGAATTTAACGTTCCCAGGGATACGAACGTTCCCAGGGAACTCCAGAACTTCAAGACACAAAAAGATAAACTCTACCCACAATATGTCAGACCCTATGGTAGGTAGAAAAGTACAGGCTAACAGAGCGCTGACGTAAGTCGCCTTTTGCTTCCATCACCAGCCGACCTTACTCAGGATAAAAGGAGTGGGGAGAAGTGGCAGCATCGGGAAGAGTCCTGAGAACGGTCCCACACTAACCCACCGGGACTGAGAAGGTCAGAGGGTGAAAGTCTTGGTCCAACGGAAAAGCACTTGAGGACATGAATCAGCTCAGACTGTTAACCATTTATTTGTCTTGCATCGATGAATCAGAAATAACTGGATTCCGCCCCGTTTCTCAGCTCAGAATAGATAGTAACTGACGTTACGCCATGTATTTTTAACTGTACCAGAATTGTAAGAATTGTCTGCGTCAACCATTCACAGCTCAGCTCTCCAGCAATACTGTCCATCCAGAGCACAATTACAAACCCCAAATTATGCAAAACATTCCCTGAGCAGATAAACGGATGTCTTAAATTCATAGGTGCAGGGAGCCTGGGTGGCTCAGTGGTTTAAGCCGCTGCCTTCGGCTCAGGTCATGATCTCAGCGTCCTGGGATCGGGTCCCACATCGGGCTCTCTGCTCCGCGGAGAGCCTGCTTCCCTCTCTCTCTCTCTGCCTGCCTCTCCATCTACTTGTGATTTCTCTCTGTCAAATAAATAAATAAAAATCTTTAAAAAAAAAAATTCATAGGTGCAACTCATGAGAGCTAATGGTCTTAGTGTTCATATAATCAACATCTCCCACTTAATGTCGGTAATTCATTACCAAAATCAGACATCTTCTATAAACAAAGCTGACTGGAAGCCTGTTTCTCATTATCTTAAATAGGAAAAATTACAATGTGTTACATATCAGCCCTAAACCACTGACAAATGTCTTAAAAGGCAATAAAAACATAGTAAAATGTGTATAGTACACGTTATGATATAAAAGGACTAAACAATGCTTGCTGGTCATCAAAGAATCGACACCATTTTCAACAGCTGCTTTATATGCTGTCATGCCTCTGAGTACAGTGACAGAAAAAATCACCTTTGTTGACAATATACACTTTTTAGTGTGTGCATGTGATTCTGACTTTCTAATTATATTTCTTTTCCCACATATTACTTTTTAAAAACGTTCTGTTGAGTTTTGAGTATGTAGATATGCATTTCTCCATAAGACGTCATCCAAAAAATTATGTATATATTATGTTTGTAATCTATAATTATGTAACACAAATTATATATAATATAGAACATATATGTTATATATATATGTATGTATATATATATATATATATATATATATATATATATATAATATCACACTGTGAAGTTGGATTTCAAAAACCAAGAGATAATTCTATGAGAAAAATGCTAATTGGGGAGCCGTTTGTGGCATATGGCTAGGGGTATGCTAGAGTCCACTTATAGTAGTTCATAAGAACCAATTGTTAAATTTTCAGGAATTTAGCCAGCTGACTGATATCACACTGGTAACTTGAAATTGGCCATGGTGGGAGTATTTATACCACAAGAGTAGGCAAATGATACAAATCAGGGACTCCTCCCACCCCCAGGAGAGCCGGTTGCTAAGCATTTACAGCTAAGTTACCACTGAGTATGCCTATATGGTATTTCATCAAATATAAGATATCATTGGTTGTCGGGTGGATTGGAGAATTATAGTAAGGATTTGCTAGGCTTATATTATAGTTAAAAAACAACAACAACAACAACAAAAAACAACCCAAACCTCACTGGCTTACATAGTGAAAGTTTATTTCATGCTACAGTGAGGTCATGCATTCGCTGATAAAGTCTCTGTCACCTCTCCCAGAGGCTTCAGGGTTTCTTGTGCTGACAGAAAAGTCATTTCAAAGTCGAGACCTGGTTTTTAAATGCTTTGATCCAGAAATCACACCAGACACTTTCTACCAGTATTCCTCTGGCCAGAATTAGTCACATGCCATGACCTACTTTAAAAAGTCCTGGGAAATACAAATTGGTTAAAGTAGTTGCTAAAACTTCTGCATATTTATTTACTTAAAGATTTTATTTATTTGAAAGAGCAGGGGTTGGGGGAGAGGTATGGGAGCGGGAAGCAGGCTCCCCGCCGAGCAGAGCCCGCTGTGGGGCTCGATCCCAGGACCCTGAGATCGTGATCTGAGCTGAAGGCAGAAGCTTAACCCTCTGAGCCCCCCATACACCCTTAAAACTTCTGCGCATTTAGAAGCTGGTTCTTCTGGACCACTTTGGATTCAGAGTCACTGATCGTCTCTACAGAGCAGCAGACACTGTGCCACTAAGCACACGAGTGAGGTGGGATTTCTTAAGCGGCTGCACTACTGTCTCTAACACTTGTTTCCAAACCAGCGGCACAAACGGGGTATAAAGTTTTCACTCTGGAGCTGCTATTCACGGAAAAGCTTTCGCGACATCGGGTTTATACTCCCACCTCAGGTATCCCCAAATGACAGGTCTGGAGCTGCGCGGTTGTCCAGTCCAGCCCCGGCCGGAACCACCGAGTTACTCTACCTTCAGCCAGGTCGGCCTCAGTGGACTCACTTCTCACGGATGCGGCAGTTGTGTCACAAATGCTGCTGGGCTGAGTGTGATTGATTGTAAGAGGCCGTGGTTGTAAGACGTGTCCTGATGTCAGAGAGGTTGAAATATAAAAAATAAAATAAAATAAGTACATTATAGAATCATTTAAATATCATACTTAACTGAAGGGGAGCTTGGACTAAAATTCGGCTTTAAACATTTTTGAAAACTGGATGAGCAGAAGGAAGAAGAAAAGCACAGTGACTTCAAAGCTATAAGCAACTTCTTTTTTCTCAAGGGATGGCAGCTGGAATTCACTTTCAGGGTGGAAAGTTCTTTAATTTGGGGAAAATAATCAGAATGAGTCATTTAGGTGTTCAGACTTCAGCAAATGCCTTGTTTTAAATTGGTGATGCTGAGTTGCTAAACACTCTATAACTCAACACCAAATGCTTGTTGTGTCATCTGCACAATCGTCTGACTTTCGACTATATTGTGCCTGAGAAGCGTCACTTATTCACTTGGAGGTCTCTGTGCATTCTTGTTCAGAAGCAAACTCCGGAGACTACATGAGGCATAAGCGCGCAGACCTCACGCGAGCAGGCAGACCGCACGAAGGAGCTCGGCCAGGTCTGGACTTAGCCAGGCCTGGAGTACCAACATCTGTGGGCAATATAAGGTTGAATCATTTAGAATGTATTGATGTTGGACTAATGTGTTTTGATGCCTTACCTTACTGGGAACCATGGGACAGGCTCACGATTCTGCTGGTGTGTCATCTTAGGAAAAGTAGTAAGATACTGGGGCCAGCAAGTGAAGACTGGAGCAGTTGGCTTGAACCGGAAGGAGGAACAGCTCCTGTGCGTCTCTGGAGCTTGGCTGTGGGTTTGTGTTTGGAGTTGTGGGTATCTCTGACCTGCCTCTGCGGTTAGAGTGAGCTGGGCAGGGGTGGGAACAAAATGGGTCTGCGCCTCCCTGAGTTCAGGGGTCGGCAAGCTGGAAGCCAAATCTAGCAGCAGGTCTGTAATACCCTTCTCCTCTGCTATTCCCCAACCTTCCATGAGGCTTGTTGATTGTGCAGCCTGGTCTCTGGGGGCGTCGGAGAGGTAAGGGCAGGTCTGTCTCACAGCTGAGATGACATGACACAGGAGCGAGTGGGGCACTTTCCTCCGAAGTCAAAGAGGTGGGGGCAGCATATTAGGAAGGAAAGGGTTTTTCCTGGAAGCCCACTCATAATAGTGAGAACAGAAGCCTGAAGTGCAAGGAAGAAAGTAAGCACGAGGTTGGCCTGGGGGGCTCAGTCAGTCAAGCACCTGACTTCGGCTCAGGTCATGATCCCAGGGTCCTGGGATCGAGTCCCGCATCGGGCTCCCCGCTCAGCGAGGAGCCTGCTTGTCCTTCTCCCTCGGCCTCTCTCCCTGCTCATGCTCCCACCCAAATAAATAAATAAATAAATAAAATCTTAAAAAAAATAAAGCAAGTACAAATATTCAAAGAAATGACAACGAATAACCACAACAGCTCCGTGGGACCAGTTTAGAGTAAAGCAGAGCCCACCCATCTCGTCGGACACCCTGGCCCCTAAGATGCACGTTTCTTACAGCCAGGACGAGACTGTGTGTTCTCTGTGAAAACCCCCAGTACTCAAACTCGCAAGGTTAAGTTTGGCAGACTCTGTCTGACATGCCGTCAATGTTCACACAACCATGGAGAGAGATTTTTATACAATGTGTTAATATAAAGAATTACACAAGATATGGTAGCTTAACTCTCAGATATTTGGAAAACTTCGGTGTTACGAGGGTAGATTTCCTGGAGAAACCTGGACGGTCAGAGACTTGCTTACTCAGTCATGGCACTGGCGCTATAGGACAACTCAGTATTTTCTCTGAAAGCATTTGGAGACGTTCCCTGTGTGTTTCTAACAATGCTCTAACAGCTCATATGAATCTAACAAGCATGAATTTATCTAAATCTTTCTTTATCCTATTTATATTTGTGGACTTTGCAACATCTTGAGGATAATGAGTTCCATATGTTTACTACCCACTGTATAAAGTAATGCCATCTTTTATTTATCTTTAAACTACTTTCATAGAATCTCAATGGGTGCCCTTGAGTTTTTAGCATTCCAGGATTTGAGGACGTTCTAACTCCAGGGCTGAAGCCAGCACAGACAGGGCTTCGTGAAGATAAGAAAAAAACAGCCCGTCCGGCACCAACTGTAGGAGCGGCTGCTCCGTCTTTCCGGCAGATGTGGTCTCGCTCCAGGTTCATGGCTCAGTGAGCAGAACGTGGCAGGATGTCAGGCCCCGTGCAGTCCCCGCTCTGCCCACCCCTCCTCACCGTGCCCTTGGCCAGGTGCCCTGGCAGCACACGCGGAGCTAACTGGTTCAATGGTGTGCAGCAGCGCTGGGCCTCGCCCCAGCCACAATACCCAAATTCACAGATTTCAATAATAAACTCTCTCAGGTACTAACCTTCCTGCCATATCTTAGTCTTCCTGTTGACTCCCAAACCAGAGCTACTGACCCTTCTCTGCCTTCTCTGGGCCGTGGAGACCCAGTGAGAGTCCATGGCACACCCTCGGCCTTTGGGGCAGCTACAGAGCAGAGGCCAGAGGAACAAGACAGTAACAAATGTTGTTTCCAGGGTTTCAAATGGCTAATATGGAGATGATCATCTTAGAATCATAGTTTAGACTAATTTGCCCTAGACTCTCTGTCTGCTTGCTGTCCACACAGAGTTCCCGGATCCTTTCTCTCCGTTTTCAAACTTGACGCGGTCTCTCTTCGTTTGATCTGGACCAGCCGTGGCACCACCTGCACTGTCACTTTCAGATTTCATTCTCTATTTCCTTTCCCAAAACACATTCAAGTTCTAAGTAATATAAGAACTAGCAGTAAGGATAATACAACTTAAGAAAAAATACCGAGGATCATGAGTTTACCCCCTCCTTAAAAAAATCTTCAGGCCAGTTCTGCACTCATCGAGCCCAGCGCCTGCCTGACACTTGGTTGATGCTCCGGGAAGGGAGGAATGACTACAGTTCCCTTGAGGTCAGTTTTGTTCTGGTTTCATGTGTTGGTGTATAGACACTTGCAAGGCCCTCATTCTCCTTACTACTCGGTGAACGCTGAGCTTTAGAGATGCATGAGTTATGTAATCAGATCCTTCTGGTATGCTGGCTACAGCCCTTAGTCATCTGGTGAAATTTAATTGTTCAGCTTTCTTTTTTTTCAAAGATTTTATTTATTTATTTGACTGACAGAGATCACGAGTAGGCAGAGAGGCAGGCAGAGTGAGAGGGGGAAGCAGGTTCCCCACTGAGCAAAGAGCCCGATGCGGGGCTTGATTCCAGGACCCTGAGATCATGACCCGAGCTGAAGGCAGAGGTCTAACCCACTGAGCCACCCAGGCGCCCCAGTTGTTCAGCTTTCTTTCATCCCAGGTGTCTGATCCCATATTTAAAATATATCAGGTATTTCAAAAACTAATATTTCCATTTCAATTGTACCCACTGATTAAATGCTTACGTATTTTACCCCCTTCTACTATAGGAGGAGTTTTCTGGGGAGAAACGTTCTATAGAAACCTCAGCTAATAAAGGTTTTTATCCTAAGCACTTTTCAATGGAAAATTCTGCTATTTTCAAATTATTTAATTAAAATATTTAAAAATTAATGTAAAAATTAATGTAAAAAATTTTAAACATGTAGAGTCAAAAGTAAAAAGAACCCCATGTACTCATCAGTACTGCTGTAACCGTCTGCTTTAACCGTCTTCAGCAGCTTTTGAATCTAACCCGGGTTGGTTGGTTTGTTTTTGACATGCCCTGACTTCTACGGTCCCTTCTACTCCTGAAAGTCCTAAGTTCTTCCAGCTCTTGTGGAGGTTTTTGTTTTCACATCCTGTGGCGGGTTGAATATCTATGATCTCATAAGCTCCCAACATCTCCGCGTAGATCATCCACAAAATGACTTAGCTGCGGACGGGTGCTTGCGTGCCATTCCCCTGGTGCTTATTACTGGGTACTTCTCCACCAGCGCACCTTGTGAATGAAGCACTAACTTGCCCTTTGTTGCCTCAAAGGGTGTTTGTACAGCAAACGCCTTGAAAGTGAGAGGTAACAGGGATACTCACGGACTGTGAGGGAAAGCCTCCGGTTTCCTAAGCTCGGGACTCACGCCCCGTAACACAGCCTGCTGCTTGGGCTGATGTCACCTGGCCTGTTCTCATCACCCTGCCGGAACTGGGACTTGAGGAACTGAGGCAAAAATGCCCCTGCTCTGGCCGTTGCGTTTGCTGTGCGTGATAACGGCCTTCACCTCCGACCTGGGACTCTCAGGGTCTTTTCCCAGCCGCCGTTGAACGGTGCCGTGCTAACTTGCCGGCTGGCAAGGAGGGCAGAAGTCAGACCCTTCCCAGTTCTTGACGGTTTTGGCCATGACGGTGGGTGCTGGCAGAAACAAGGCTTTCCGGAAGAGGGCAGAGGAGTGCCTCACAGCCAGGTAACAGGATTTGAGGGAAGTCCGTGGGAATCAGTAGTGAACTAAGTAATATGGCCAACCAGGAAACAGATGTTTGTCTGCCTGTTTTGCTCTGTTGCCTGATAAGACAAGGAATGGGAAACGGGGGTGCAGGCTGAATATCAGAGAGCTGCCCGCCCAGAGCCTGGCTCGTTGGCTACCTTCCTGCAGACGGGGAGCTCCTTCCCCAGCGGAGGGCTAACCTCACATCTGTCCCACAGTAACAGCTGGTATCAAGATTTACCCTGGGCGGGTGGAAGGTTCCACCCCATTCAGACATGGTACATACATGTACGGCCACATCGTGCACGAAAGGAAGGAAATTTGCTACCGCCACAGGCAAAACCCAGACAAGTCGGTCATTAGAGCTACGACGGGTGGCCGGGGAGCTGGGGGTGGGTTCTGTGATGGTTATCCGGGAAGACAGTGACAGCTGTGCTTTCTGGAGTCAAACCCTCGGAAGCCTGTAAGGCCAGCTCTAGGTCCATGTGGAGAGGAAAGAAGAAAGGTCTCAGGACTTTCTTTGCGGTGAATCCTGGCTACCGTGAGGGAGCACCGGCCCTCGTCGGGAGGTTTTCCCGAGACAGAAAGACTCTTGTGGAAACCATTTACGAAGTGTTGACAAAGACCCAGGCTCTCCCTGCTCTGGGTCAGGTTTATAATGTTGATGGCTGAGAACGAGGAAATGATCTCTCTCTAGCCTCTCTGACCTCAGTCACATTAAGGCGAAACCGTGAGAGGTGGGGGCTGATATTTCCTTACCCCACGGAGGATTAAAGGCCAAGAACACCCATTTCGGGAAGCTGGGGAATCTTGGAGTGAATTACAGCTTCCGTGGCTCCACTGGACACGGGGGCCCAGGTCAGCATCCCACCTGGAGGTGTGCACGGAGAGGCACAGACTCACCGCGGAGCCGGGGCAGGGCTCAGAGCAGGGGCAGGCGCAAGCCTGCAGGTTCAGTGCATTGTTGCTGCTGCTGCTGCCACATCTTGATGTCACTAAGAACCGCTGCTTGTGCATCTCTGTTCCATGCGAACCAGAGAGGATCCCCCCGACCGAAAAGAATGCACATAGAGAACGCTAATGTGACCCACAAACATTTTTTGTGACGCCAGGGAGTTGAGGTGCCCTTGGAGACGCACTAGGAGCATACTGGGGGCCTTGGCATGCGAATGAGACCCGTCCTGATCTTCCAGCACCAGCGGAAGCTGTGCCTCAGGCCGCAGCACGGATGCAGCGCCACGGCTGAGAGCCGCAGCGGAATGTGGGCACTAATGTGCTCCCGCCAGCGTCCAGCGAGCACCTGCGGCTAATGTCCAGAGCCTTCGTGATGTAATGTCCCGTCACCGGGCAGGTCACAAGACTCAGTTCAACCACTGACTCGCATTACCACACCCCTGTCATCAGAGGTGACCAAGAAACCCTGACGGAATTCAGGTGCCTGCTGACCAAGTAGTTTCTTGAAACTCTGGGTGGATTCCCAACACTCACTTTTTCTGTCAGTCAAGTAGAAGCTGCCACGTCTTTGACGACCACCCCCGAAAGGATGCTCGTGCTGGACACTGAGTAACCGGACACAGCACGCACCTCATCGGGGGAAGCCGTCTGGTTCTTCCCACTGGCAGACTTGCAAACAACCACCTTTGACAGGGGCCCCCATGAACAGGCTGCGTTGGAAGCTGTCTGGAAAGTTGTGACAGCGCCTCTCGCTTGGGAGCCCGTAACTCTAGGGACCCCTCTCGGTCCCCACTCTCTGTGGCCGACGGTTTGGTTAACCAGAGCAAAGGGAGGCAGCCTCCGCCAGAGATGCTCCTTCGCGGTTCTGGATCCATTCCCTTCATGATGCGACGATCGATCGGGACAACTGCTCTGCACAAAGCCTATTAGCTTGCTCTGGTGTCCTTCCCGAAACTGAATGCTGACCCACGGAAGCCTCGCGATTCTCTGGCATGACAATCCTATCTTTGGGTGCGTCAACTCAGATTCAATGACTAACCAAGGGGGATGGGCCCAGCGAGCTTCACTCGTCCAGTGGAAACGGCAAGAACACAGCCAGCGTGGCCTCAGCGGCTTCTAGTCTTCACCTACTCTTTTGGGGATAACTGTCCCCTATTAAGCCAACGGAAGCCAAGTCCCCGGCTTTACAGGGCCCTTAAATCACAGCACTTCCCCCACCTGCCTGGGCCTGATGGTCCCCGGGGTGTAACCCGGTGTTGCTCACAGGACTGCCACGGTTGTTCCGTTCCGGTGCCAGCGATGCGGACCCCAAATAAACAAAGTTGCCCTACGCATTGGGCTGAGCTCAAGGCCGTTCTTACAGGTCTGGACAATACTACCCATGAAGAACTCTTACATTTTTACTGATTCTTGGGCCATTGCCAGTGGTTTAGCTAGTTGATCTGCCAGTTAGAGACTAAAAACTACAGAGTAAAGACACCCGCCTTGGGGGCTGCAAACTGTGGGAACAGACCGGGGCTGCTGGAACGGCCTGGGTGAAGCCCGGGCTGAGTCTGTTCTCTGCTCACACTGATGGGATTCAAGTTGCCAGGCCTGTACGGCCCAGATTTCTGCCATCCCTGCCTGCATCTATCACCACCCTAGACGTGGAAACGCATCTAGCATCAGAGAGGGGCATAAATCAAAGGCTTCTGTGTTTCGGATGCAGAGGCCACAGCTGCCTGCCAGGCTTGAACTCCTGCCAGAAGCTGACTCATTGGCCTTGTCATCAGGGAGGACACATCACCTGGGGCGTCCACCCCACCCACTCCCGACTATGTTAGACCTTTCATTCGCTCAGACCTACCCACAGGACCTCGCTTCTGTGGTTTCTTTTGCAGGTGATGGTGTTTCTGCTCTAGGCTGGTCAGCCCATTCTGGCCACACTGCTGTGACCCTTGAGCCCACCTACGTTCAGTTTCCGGCCGTCTGCAGTGTCGGCGGTCTGTCGGCGGTCTGACAATGGTGCGCCTCCGATCACAAGCCACAGTGAGCTGGTAGTCAAGGTGTCTGAGGGACCTTTCAGGCCCCTGCCCTCCTGGCTGAGCACTGGAAAGTCTCCTCAACTGCCTCAATAATGCCTCCGACTCCCCCTTCATCTCTTCCTGGTCCCCACGCCTTGGGATGACAATGTGATCACTGAACACAACCTCCCCGGCAGGAGATCATTCTCTCTCAGCTGCTGCCTGGGTAGTGATTAGGATGCAAGGAGTACAAAGTCATATAGTTCTAGTTAGGAAATTTAGGACTCTACTCTGGCCATTCCCAGTTAAGGTACTTTTACTTTTGTCCTAACGGCAAACCCAGGACAGCCTGGTTGGTTCACCTCCTGTTGCTGCAAATAATAAACTGTCTTTTGGCTCTGATTTCTTATTTTCCTATTTCTTCTACTAAAATAAATGAAGTTATAGTGGGTGAACATGTTAGCTTGCAAGTAGGATATGGTACCAGACTCTGTGTTGATCTTGACATTGGTCCCTACTCGGAACAGCGGTCTGGAAACCATACTCACCGCCGGAACAGCGGTCTGGAAACCATACTCACCGCGTTAGAGCTCTAAGAACTAATGCTTAAGTTTTACCTTTCTGCCTCGTGTTGCTGGACTGAGTGGGAGCTCCATACATGCTCTTACAGACTCCGCAAGATTATGCTGAGAACATTTTGACCAAAAAAAAAAAAAAAAGGAAATAAGTAGGATTCAGGGACTGTTTCCTTTATATTACCATGCAGGGGAAAAAACTGTGTATTTTCTTTGCCAGTTGCCATCACACTTCTGAGAGTCCCAGGTGTGATGATCTGGTGAGAGCGCATGTCTTACTGACCTGTCCCCAACGGTGCCACAATGTGCACAACAAATAATGTAATTACAGTAAAGAGTGTGCGCAGCTCCTGTCTGGTTGTCTAATGGAACTTTTACTACGGTTGCTGATAGCCATGCGTGTGTTTAAAGATTCTGTTGTGAAAGCTCCTTTATCATTACTATTGTGATTCTGCACCCCTGCAGGGAGGCTGCAGGTTCCCAGGTCCCCGACACAGCAGGACAAGGACGGGGACAGTGTTAGTTCGCACCGTGTGCGTGTGTGAGAGAGTGAGCACAGACATGGGCAGCCCTTCAGAACATTTCAGTGCGCTCAAACCCCGACAAAGGGGAAGGGTGGTTTTCTCATTCCTTAGGAAAGGTTGCTGCAGTCACCATAAAGCCCAACCTCGGAAGGTCTTGTTTACGTAGGCAGGAGACGTGTTTTCAGACACGTGTGATGGCTGTCGTCTGCGGGGAGTTTCACGAAGCTTAGGGGTCTGGAGACAGACACTGGCACAAAGACAGCCCTGCAAATGATCGTGGGCCACCGGACTGCGGTACTGGCTGCGGCTGGGGACTCTGTGTCTGACTCAGTAAACACTGACCACGCGCCTGCTGTCGGCAGGGGTCGTACTGGACACTAGGGTGACACTCAAGGAGGGCACAGGAGCCTGGCCAAGCCGACGCCAGCACCCGCAGCCTCCCCAGCCCCACTCCCGGCACGCATGTGCCCTTCTTCCCGGAATCTCCCAGCTTCTACAGGCCAACACCTTGCTGGAGGGGAAACAACCCTAACTTAGCCATGGCGAGGCCTCTGAGAGCTTAGGGGTTGTCTTTACTGGGGGGGGGGGGGGTGTCTCCTTTAACATGTGAAAACCCTTCGGAACCTCCCTTTGCCTCACTTCCCTTCCAGCCTACTCCTGAGTCTACACCCGCCGCCCCTCAAGACCCAGGGCAGCAGCTCTTTCCACCCACAGGTCCTGTCCCTGCGCGTTCCTAAAACCAGCATTCTGCACCCGAGTCGTCTCACGGGCTCTTTCTCGGTCGTTGGCTCCGGACCTCACGGCACGAGCGCCTCACCCATATTCCAGCGGCCTGTCACCCCGTCAACCCGGTCACCCCGCCACCCCGTCACCCCTATCACCCCCGTCACCCCCGTCACCCCGTCACCCCGATCCCGAGGTGCTGGCCCGTGGGGGTGTGGGTCCGGCGAGGCACCGTGAAGGGCCTGTAAAGCCGTCGCGCCTAACGTGGGAGTGTGCAGGGTCCTCGGTGGGAGCAGGTGGTCCCGTCTCCCCGGTTAAAAAGAAAATCGAGAGGGCGGCGGCTTGAGGTCCCCCATGTCTGGGGCGGACACGCAGCCGTCGGGGCGCCGGGTGCCAGGCCCGTCTGAGCTGTGGCCCGGCGGCTCCGCGGTCCCCGGCCTGCGTGTGACGGAGCCCAACCATGCGCGACCGCTCTCGGGAAGGGACGGAGTAGGACACGCAACCTTGTCACCTCTGGTGTCGCGTGGGGATTCTTTACCGCTGCTCCTGGTGCTGCGGCGGTCGAGCCCACGGCCACGACAAAGGGCCTCCGACGACCTCGCGCAGAGCGGGGTTTGATGACAGCTTGGGGACAGCCCGGCCGCAGGGCCCCACTGGGGCTGGAGGAGCCGCCGGCTGCGCGGGGAGTTGGGCCGTGAGGAAGGAGGGGTTCTGCGGGACCCTGCTCTGCTCCCCACGACCCTCGGCCGCGTCTCCGCCGGGAGGACGGAGAAAGGATCTGTCTGGAGTGTCCCCGCGGGTGCCCCCGACGCCGGGTCTCCGCCGCTCGGACCTTCGGCCCCGGGATGGCTGATGCAGAAAAGCCGAAGGACCGTTTCCAGGCGACCGCGGGCTGGTTCCTTCAGGCGCTCGTCGCAGGTTCCAGAGCATTTTGGGGTTTGAAATTCAAATAATTGAGTGACTACGAGAAGAGGAGAAACACCGCCACCGCCGCTGTTTATGGGCCGCTTTTCCTGATTCTCTCCTGTCATCCTCAGAACAACCCTGGAAGGGAGGTCCCCTTTCCCGCGCCCCGAGATCACTTTCTGACCGCCTGTACTATCTCCTGTTACTTCATTCACGTTGTTTTGCGTTTGTCTTACCCTTCCTCACCCTGACATAGGCTTCGGGTTTTTTTGTTTTCTCCTAGGGCTTTAGAGTAGATTTACGGTATCAAAATAATTTTTCTTTCCATTGCTATGCTTTCTTCCCATATGAGACAAGAGGGCACGGAGGAGAAGACACTGCTTTATGTTTTTAAAAATCCCTGATCAGCCCCAAAGACTCTGTATGCCCTAGCTTCTCTGCAGTCGATGCTTCTTTTCACTTTTCCAAAGCTGCTCATACTACCTAGGGCATGGAATAAGCAGTTCTAATCAAAAGACTCTAAAATACAGCACAGCTCTAAAAAGACAGTTTCTTGTTCCCCTGCGCTATAGACTAAAGGGAAACACTGAGGCCAGCCAAGGGCTGTCCCAGGAGGTCAGTCAAGGAAGTCTGTCTCTCCATCTTGTTGCCCCACAGTGCCCTGGGGTTACATTCTCATGCCCCAGGGCCAAAGCTGGGTTGATCCATGTCTGAGTTTCAGCTGGAGCGGAGAGTACAGGAAGTCTTACCAAGCGGCCGTGTCCTCAAGGACGTGATCTAGACAGTGCATACGTTAGCTCATTTCTCAGCGGCCTGAATTTAGTCACAAGGGCACTCCTGGTAGCAAGGGAACCTGAGAACTGTGGTTTACAACTTAGTGGCCATGCTTCTAGCTAGAGCTCAAGGAGTCCTATTACCGAACCAGCGGAGAAGAGATACTGGAGACCGCGACCCCAGAGTGGCTGTGCAGTAGGAGAGCAGAACTTCCCCCCCCGCCAGTACCCCGAAATATCTACTTCATAACATGTATCATAGCCTCTATTATTATCCATTTACCTGTTTATAGTGCGTAAGCTCCTGGGGTGGGGACACTGCACCGCTGCGTCCGGAGCCCCTCGCAGGTGGCTGTGAACACAGGGACACCTGTTAGTGGTCAGGCTCGGTCTCTGGGAAAGAGGAAAGCTACCTAATGGCTCTCCTACAGGTCCTTTACTAGGGATCCAGTAAATTTTTGTTAAATGAATAGACCTAGCTGCAAATCCAGTAGAAAGACAAGACAAATCCAATCGGAGAGACAAGGAATGCCATTTGAAAAGCCTTGACACAAATACTTTGTTTTTAGAATTCAGTAAGGCAGGTAAAATATACAGGTAAGTGTAAAGGAAAGTCTTACCACTGAAAGAAAATCATGGTTAACACCTCCATAACACTCGGACACAATTTTTTCCTATATGTGCGTACACGTACAGTTTTTATTTAGTTAGTTATTTTTTTTTTCACGTACAGTTTTTAAAACCGGTATCATACCATATACCGATGGGCCATATTTTTCACTTTACTTCACGTCTCAGACATTACATTTTCTACAAACGAAGGTTTGTGGCAACCCAGCCCTGAGCAAGTCTATAGGCACCATTTTTTCCAATAGCACTTTGTCCCTTTTCGTGTCCTTGTCACATCTTGGTAACTCTTGAGATATTTCAAGCTTTTCCATTAAATATAACAAATATATGTCACAGTGGTCTGTGGTCAGTGATCTTCGATGTTACTATTGTCATTCTCTTGGGGCACCACAAACCGTGTCATATAATAATGAACTTAACTGCTGAGAGTCGCGCGTATCCTGACAGAGTCGCGTGTATCCTGACAGAGTCGCGTGTATCCTGACAGTCCACTGACCTGCCGTTCCCGCATCTCTCTCCCTCTCCTCAGGCCTCCCCACTCCCTGAGGAGCAACGAGATTGAAATTAGGCCAATCAATAACCTATTATGGCTTCTAAGTCTTTAACTGAAAAAAAGAGTTGCACAGTTCTCACTTTAAATCAAAAGCTTGAAATGATTTGTCTTCATAAGGAAATCACGCCAAGAGCTGACAGAGGCGGAAAGCAAGGCCTCTCTCACCGGTTCGCCAAGTGAGAGCAGAGGAAAAGTTCTGGAAGGAAATGAAAAGTGCTACTCCTGTGAACGCATGAATGAGAAAGTGACACGGAAGAAGCTTTAACGGCCTGGGTAGAGGATCGATCCATCTGCAACAGTCCCTTAGACCAAAGCCTAAACCAGAGCAAGACCCTCACTCCCTCCAAGTCTCCGAAGGCTGAGAGAGGCAAGGAGTGGGAAGCCACAGCAGTGGGTTCCCGGGGCTGCAGGAAAGAAGCTGGAACATCTCCGGAACATCCATGAACCCGCTGAAGCAGCCCATGCTGGCGGAGAAGTTGCCGCAAGTTCTCTAGAAGATCCAGCTAAGGGAACCGAGGAAGGGGTTACACTAAGTGAGAGATTTTACGTGTAAATGCAACAGCCTCACAGTGCAGGAAGATGCCTTCTAGGACTTGCACCGCTAGAGAGGAGAAGTCAGTGCCTGCCTTCAGAGGACAAGGGACAGGCTGACTGTCTTGCTGGGTGCGAATGCAGCTGCTGACTATAAGTAGCAGCTGATGCTCCCTGATCGCTCTGAAACTCCCACGGCCCTTGCGAATCATGCCAAGTCTACTCTGTGTTCTATAATGGACCACGAGAGCCTGCGTGAGGGCACATCTGTTTACGACGTAACCAACTGAGTAGTTTAAGCCCACTGTTGAGACCTACAGCTCAGAAAAAGAGATTCCTTTCCAAATAATCCTGCTTGTTGACATTGTACCTGCTCACCGAGAGCTTGGACAGAGCTGTATTGTGCGATTACTGTTGTTTTCAGGCCTGTCAACACAACACCCATTCTGGGGCCCGTGGATCAAGGAGTAATTCTGATTTTCACATCTTACTATTTAAGAAATACATTTCCTAAGGGTATAGCTACCATAGACAGTGATACCTGTGTCGGATGTGGGCAAAGTAAATCAAAAACCTTCTGGAAAGACACCATTTTAGATGCCAGTAAGTACATTCACGATTGGCGGGCAGAGGTCAAGATATCAATATTAACAGGAGTTTAGAAGAAGTTGATTCCAACCCTCAGGAATGACTTTGAGGGGTTTAAGAATTGAGTTGAGGGAGTAACTGCTGATGTGATGGAAATACCAAGAGAACTAGAATCAGAAGTGGAGCCTAAAGTTGGTGCTGAGTTGCTGGCAATCTCATGATCACATGGGAATAGAGGAGAAGATGCTTCTTATGGGTGAGCAATGAAACTCCTTTCTTTTTTTTTTTTTAAGATTTTATGTATTTATTTGACAGAAATCACAAGTAGATGGAGAGGCAGGCAGAGAGAGAGAGAGGGAAGCAGGCTCCCCACTGAGCAGAGAGCCCTATGCGGGACTCGATCCCAGGACCCCGAGATCATGACCTGAGCTGAAGGCAGCGGCTTAACCCACTGAGCCACCCAGGCGCCCCCGAAACTCCTTTCTTGAGATGGAATCTACTCCTGGTGAAGATGCTTTAAGATGGTTGAAATGACAACAAAAGATTTAGAATACTCCATAAACTTGGTTGATAAAGCAGCAGTAGGGTTTGAGAGGAATATCTCCGATTTGGAAGAAAGTTCTACTGTGGTTAAAACATGGTCAAAAAGCATCACAGGCTACAGAGAAATTGTTCATGAAAGGAAGAGTCAATCAATATATCAGACTTCACTGTTGTCTCATTTTAAGAAATTTCCACTGTTACCCCAACCTTCAGCAACCACCACCTTGATCAGTCAGCAGCCACCAACCTCAAGGAAGAACTTCCAACAGGAAAAAAGACTGTAGACCCCCTGATGGGATGGATGGGATGATTAGCATTTCCTAGCAATAAGATTTATTTATTTGAGAGAGAGCGTGAGCACAAGCAGGGGTGGGGGTGGAGCAGAGAGAGAGGGACAGAGTGCAGAGTGCAGAGCCCAAGTAGGGCTGGGTCCCACATCTGTCCCTCAGATCATGACCTGAGCCGAAGTCAGGAGTCAGATGCTTAACTGACTGAGCCACCCAGGCGCCCTGCAATAAAGTATTTTTTTTTATTAAAGTATATACCTTGTTTTTTATGACATAATATGATTGCACTCTTCAGAGACTACAGTATAGCATAAATATAACTTCTGTATGCACTGGGCACTGGGAAACCAGAAAATTCTTTTGACTTGTTTTATTGCAATAGTTGCTTTATTGAGGTAATCTGGAACACAACTCACAATATCTCCAAGGTATGCCTACATGCAGCTTACTTATTTTTAGTTATGAGATGTATTTATTTTTTTATTTAAGTGTAGTTAACATACAGCATTACATTAGTTTCGGATGTATGATATAAGATTCAGCAATTCCGTGTCTCTCAGTGCTCCTCAGAGTTAGCGTGCTGTCCTCCCTTCATCTACGCTGCCCGTCCTCCTACCCACGTCCCCTCTGCCGGTCACCGATTTGTTGTCTGCATTTGAGTCCGGTTTTTTGTTTTGTTTTGCCTCTGCTCATAATCTGCTTAAATAGAAAACTTCCCAAGTATACTCACAAGAAATAATGCTTCTTCTTCTATTTTTTTTTTTTTTAGAAATAATGCTTCTTTTATTTTATTTTTTTTTTAACATTAAAAGGAAAATTGTGCCCAGGTTTGAGCAAGGTTTGAGGGGGTCATATGTCACACAATGCCCTGGACAGCCAAGCATAATGCTTATGAACTACAAAAGGTCTCAAAACACTGCCTGAAGTATGAGAATGAACACAGATAAATCAGATTGTGCGCTACAGTCACATTTCGGGCGGTGATTAGAGAGAGCACAGAGTAAGTCTTACATGGACACATCTATTAGCTAGCAGACCCATATCCCATGCGGAGGGCTCTTTGCAGAGTAGGGAAAAAAGGAATTCTCTAGAAAAGTTTGTCAACCCCGAGATGCATATTTTTATTAGGATCGAATCCTTCCTTTCCACAGAAGGGCATCGCTTGCTTTTCTTCTCATCTTTCCTAGCCAGAGACGGGAAATTTCACTGAAAGAAAACTATCCAGATTTATTTTTACTTTTACCACCGACAAGTATATAATGCAAACTCCCATGCTGGACAGGACAGCTATGGTTATCCTGCCAAAACACCAGCAGTGCTGTCTTCCTGGGAGGTGAGGAAAACAACGAGGTTTGGAAGTCTGGTGTATGCATGGATATGAATATACAGATGACATTTCTGGATCCAGAGGTGCCCATCCACCCGTAAGAATAGAGAGCTGGCATCAAGTCACTAAGCATAAAAAATGCTGTGGGTGTCTACAACTTTTTTAAAAAAGGCATTATCTGCATTTAAAATATGTTTTCTAATTTCCAAAATAGTCTGTGTAAGAAGTTGGGAAATTTGGGTGAAAACATGAGAGTGGGGGAAGGAAAGTAATGGGAAAAATCGGAAACATATGCATAAATGCATCACAGTCTTTTGTGTTTCCAGCCTTTTACACATGTGAAAGCAGGAGTTTCCAGGTCTGACTTAGCCCAGCAACCAGTACGAGTGTGGCCAAGTCACTTCCCCTCCTTGAGCCTTTGTTTCTTTATCACCAAAATAAAACAGGAGAGGAAAAGAAGCCAGAAGCTGCCATCAGTATAGGATGTAGCCCCCCCTTCCCCGAGCAGCACAGAGTCCCATCCAACTGGCATGTTATGATGGTTCCTGTGAGTACATTAGTTGTGTTATTTGGCACAGATTAATTCTATGGTTATTGCTATTTTTTCTTCTGCCTGTTTGTTTGTTTGAAGGATATTGGTAGGTAGTTTTTCTAAATGGTGTTTCACCTGCTTAAAATTTCTTGTGTGATCTCTACCAACATGACTGATACTTCAGGAGCTCTCAGTTGTCCCTGAAAGCCTCTGATGCTGGTGCAAGTTTTAGTTGAGTCAAAAGCCTCCTCAAGATTTGGAGAAAAGGGAGCCTCTTACACTGTGGGAATGCAAGCTGGGGCAGCCACTCTGTAAAACAGCATGGAGATTCCTCAAAAAGTTAAAAATAGAGCTCCCCTACAACCTAGCAATTGAACTACTGGGTATTTACCCTAAAGATACAAATGTAGTGATCTGAAGGGACACGTGCACCCGAATGTTTATAGCAGCAACGTCCACAATAGCCAAACTATGGAAAGAACCTAGATGTCCATCAACAGATGAATGGATAAAGAAGATGTGGATATATACACAATGGACTACTATGCAGCCATCAAAAAAACCCAAAATCTTGTTATTTGCAGTGATGGATAGAACCAGAGGCTATTATGCTAAGTGAAATAAGTTGGTCAGAGAAAGACAATAATCATATGATCTCCCTGAGATGAAGAATCTGAGAAGCAAGACAGAGGATCACAGGGGAAGGAGAAAAAAATGAAACAAGATGAAACCAGAGAGGGAGAAAAACCGTAAGAGACTCTTAATCTCAAGAAACAAACCGAGGGTTGCTGGAGGGGAGGGCAGTGAGAGGGACGGGGTGTCTGTGTGGTGGACACTGGGCGGGTGTGTGCTATGGTGAGCGCTGTCAGTGTGCAAGCCTGATGATTCACAGACCTGCACCCCGAAACAATGCATTATATGTTCATTTTAAAAAAATAAAAAACAGAAAAAAACCTCCTCAAGTGTGTTTCCGAGGGATGGTCCCTGTTCACAAAAGGAGGGTGGCTGGGGACTTGCCTCAAGAAGACTGTAGTGACGAACACAGTCACTCGGATGTGCACGTGCGGCTGGTGAGGCAGGGCCGGGCCCAGACGAGGGAGCGGCTGCGGGCGGGTGGCGCTCCTGGGCGCAGAGGCGCTCGCGGTGAGTGACCGGTGCTGAGTGAACATTAAATCAGGCCGAGGCCCTCGAAATCTTGTGAACACTAGACCTCACTACTACCCACACAACAGCTCTAGAGAAAGGAGACAACACGTTGCCTGCAAACGTCCTGCTGTCTTGGACCAGGGCTTGGAAGACGAGAGGGAAAAGCCAACAGCTAACGGGAAGGCAAACGCAGAGAACGCCGGCACCTCGGTGGCTGTTGCAGCACAGTCACAACACGGTCACAGCACTGTGTGTTACAACAGTCACAGCATAGTCACAGCACTGTGTGTCACAACACGGTCACAGCACTGTGTGTTACAACAGTCACAGCATAGTCACAGCACTGTGTGTCACAGCACGGTCACAGCACTGTGTGTTGCAGCACAGTGACAACCTTTCGTGCAGAAGGACGGCGGCACAGAGGCGACCCGTGCAGGGGTCCGGAGTGGCAGGCTCGGATGCAGGCTCCGTTCTCAAACCCAAGCATGAAATCAACAATCCTCCGCCTGCTCATCACAAGGCTTCCTGGGGCGATTTTGCTCGGGGAGTCGGGTCGGAGGAAAGAATAAAAAGTCTCTCCGAGCCAGCCTCACATCTGGTTTGAAAGGAGAGTTTCTTCACTGGAACTGCTGATCTGCAAGGCCACCAGTTTGTGTGGGTCTCAAAGGGCTCTTAGAGTCCCAGTACGGCTGTGCTCTGCTTGTGTGCCAGGATCCTGCACACACACACACATGCACACACGCACACGCACACACATGTGCACACGCACACACCGCCCCGTTTACATCTCCAGGCCACGGTGTCTCAGTCTCTGAACTATTATTTGGGTCAGTGAATTCCTCATTCTGGGGCTCTCCTGCTCATTGTGGGATGTTTGGTGGCTTCCCTGGCCTCACCTACCAGAAGCCGGTACCATCTCTCCTCGCCCCTCACCTACCCACCCCCCAGCTTCCCGCAATAGCCCCAGATGTTGCCCCAGGTCTCCTGGCGGACAAAATCTCCCTTGGCTGAAACTCACTGCTTCCGGCTGAGATGGGAAGATTAATTGCGAGGACAGAGCGCGAGGAACATGAGGCTTTTCCAGGATGCAGAGATTTATTCTCAAGGTTATTTCTATTTATGGAAATTACTCAAGCTTGAAAGTGTTTTTAGGAACCTGATTTCTTTCCAAGCAATCCAAATATTACAAATATCCTTTTAGGCTATAACTTACACCTGCTTTTCTACAGAATGTCCTAACTGAGTCAAGCATTTGACTTGAAGAAAGCTATTGGTTCATTCATTGTTTTCCTGACCTGTGGCATTGCCGGACTTCCACCTGGGATAGCATCAGGGCTGTTTGCTTTTTTCCCCCAAAACTTTGCAAACTATTTTGATACACTATTGAAAATACATGTTAGCAAAATAACTTTTTTTTTAAACAGCAATTCTTAAAGAACACACATTGTCTATTTGCTAGGAGAGCAACCATTTTTTTTAAAGACTTTATTTATTTATTTGACAGAGAGATCACAAGTAGGCAGAGGCAGGCAGAGAGAGAGAGGAGGAAGCAGGCTCCCTGCTGAGCAGAGAGCCCGATGCGGGACTCGATCCCAGGACCCTGAGATCATGACCTGAGCCGAAGACAGAGGCTTAACCCACTGAGCCACCCAGACACCCAGCAGAGAAACTATTTTTAATCTGAATGTAACTGGGGCATAGTTACCTGATCCATTTGACCACATTGTTACACGGAGCTTAAACTATTTTGCTGGCAGCACAGTCTGCAGTTTGCCTTCAGCACTGAGCTTACCAGGTAAACTTATGATCCGAACCTCCTATCTGAAGAGCAACTAGGAGTTGATATACCTTAATTTGAACTTAAGGATATGCCTTTATTTGGTGTTTACATCTTTTTTTTTTTTAAGATTTATTTATTTGAGAGAGAGAGAAAGAGAGAGGGCCAAGGGGGAGTGGGGGTGGGGAAGGGCGGAGGGAGAGAGAATCAAGCAGACCCCAAGATCATGACCTGATCCCAAAGCAAGAGTTGGAGGGTCAACAGCCTGAGCCGGCCAGTGCCCCTTCAGTGCTCACCGCTTACCTTGACTTGTATTTTTACTCCCAAAGAGAAGGGAAACAGAGAAAATGGTGAGGGTTTTTTTGCGTTTGTTTTTTGGTGGTGGCACTCCAGGACGTTCCTTCCACAATTGATTTCAGCATCATTTATCCAACACTGACTGGGAGCGAGGGGTTATGCCAGTTCTTAGCAGGTTTTATTTTTGCAGTAAAATCAGATGTATTTCTTTTAAAATTGTGCTCTAAATTTCTCTATCATTTTGATGTCAGTGAAGATTAACTACCATAAAAGTTAGTGTTTTCTCTATCTATAAATGCAAGACTGAAATCAAGGAATGGGAGAGAGAGAATGTACAAAAGGTAGGTGAGGTTTTAAAAAAGCCAAACATATAATCTTACAAGATTAGAATAGGCGGTGAGAATTCTGTTTATCTCTTTGCTATTTGGCATCAAGTGGGCAAAAAACAGACACTCTCAGACTAAGCTTTTACTTCCATCTGGGTGGATGGCAGGCCCAGAGCTTCACGGATTGAATTCTTGAAACCTCTGTAATTTGAAATGAGTTCTGAGAAAAATACATACTTTCTGGCCTGTAAACTGACCACCGTATTTTTCCATATTTGCTACTGATTTATTATAATCTGTTAAGTGTCAGTAATAGGGCCAGCATAAATATAACTGCATTTAAGGACTTTGATTCCTACTTGCTTTTAGATTCTGTATCTTTTAAGTTAGGCGCTGGGTCTCTAATTTGGTGTTGATTTGCTTCGCTGCGTGGGAGTTTTGTAAAATTATCCAACCGATATAAGCCAGGCGTTCACAGCTCTCTGTGCATCAGGGACTGTGCTGGAAGCTTTCCAAGAGTAGGTGTCTGTGACCTACATAGCAAGCATGACAAAGATGGCACATGGCCCTGTTCTCAGTGTCCCTTAGGCAAGCTGTCTCCTCAAACTCCCTGACCTCCTCGAGGGTTCCCGGCCTCCCTAATCCCAGTCGCAATCCCAGTCACTTGTGGGAACTGTCTTTGGCAACAGTCGGATCCATGGCACCTTCCTGTACCGACACGAGAGTGCCGCAGCGCAGTGGCCTCCGCCGTGTCCCGTGGCTGGCGCCGTCCTTACCCCTGTGCGCCTCCACACCCTATACCTCTCGTTGGTCTGAGCGGTACAGAGGACCTGAAACTTTAGGAAATGACTTTCCGAACGCTTTTAACTGCAGCTCTAGATGTCACAGAGAACAACACATTCATCACCTTCAATGAAAACTGTTGCTTTAACAACATCCCTCTTGCTCTTCCTCTCATTCTTTTCTATATGTGGTTTCTAATTCTTGTTCCTTGATTATTCTTCTCAACGAGGGAGAAGATATCAGTTAAAAAGCAGCCAGAAGGTACTGGAGAAGGGACGGAGACCTGCCGGTGGAGGGTGCATGGGGAGGGTCACCAGCATTCGTCTAAGGGCAAGGAGGTGCTGCTGGACTAGAAATCCCTTGCCTGGTGCAGGAATGTACAGCAGCAGTCACGGGACAACGTGGCCAGGACCACGGCAATGTGTTGCTAGCTCTGCGGTGCAGCTGCACAGTCCTCCTGTGAAGGCTGCCCCAGACGCGTGGAAGGAGTGCGAACAAACAAGCTTTACGGGCTGAACTCTGTCTCCTCCCACCCAACACCCACATATGCCGAAGTTCTAACTCCTGGTATCTCAGAATATGACTTTATCTGGAAATACAGTCATTGCAGACATAGTTAGTGAAGATGAGGTCATTCTGCTGTAGGTAGAAATACAATACGACGACGGTCTTTATATAAAGGGGAAATTTGGACACAGAAGCACACAAGCATCCATGTGAAGACTGGAGCTCTGCTGCTACGAGCCAGGAGACTATCAGAAGCTGGAGAGAAGCTGCAACAAGTCTTAGTGCCTTCAGAGGGATTAAAGCTCGACCAACATCTTGATCTCAGACTTCCAGCTTCCAGAACTATGAGACAATAGATTCCTGTTGTTTAAGCCACATGGTCTGTGGCAATTTGTTAAAATAGGCCAAACAAACTAATATCATAATGTAGCAATGATGGAGTTGTCCTGATCTTGAGTAGAATCTTTCAGAAAAGGTTCTGGTTTGATGAAGCTTAGAAGCTAAGCGTGGTCTATTCAAACACCTAGAAGGAAGCCTGTGTATATGTATAATAAACACACACACATAAGGGCATAAATAAAAACACACTGCAACCATTTCTGTTACACTACTGGGTCACTCTTGGGTTTCCTAAATGTCAGAGCATCTGCTTCCCTAGGTAGTTCTAGGAGCTGAGCCCTCTGGACCAATGTCCTTCCACAGTGCAACTCAACCAACATTTATTAACCTCGCGCCAAGAATTCTAAGCAACAGCAGTAGAATAAAGCATCAGACACGCTTCTGGCCCTTAAGTACCTTTGTTGTATAACAATTAATGATATTAGGCAGAACTCTGCAAGAATCATTCATTTATTAACCTATATGCGATTCTGTCCACTTATACCCAGGAATGCTCAAGACTGAGTCGCAGGTGACAGGAACACAACTCAAGTTGACTTAAACCAACACACAAATAAAACCCTGAGCAATGCAAGGATGCAAGTATGACTTAGGAGGTGTATTAGTCAAGGTTCTCCATGGAAACAGAATCCATAGAAGAGAAGGAAGGAGAGAAGGTATGGGAGAGAGGGAGGAAGGGGAGGAGAAAAAAACAGACAGAGAGAGAGAGAGAGACAGGAAAGAGAGAAACGAGATTTCTTTAAGGAATTTGTTCACATAATTGTGGGGTGATGTGTAGGGCAGACTGGCAGGCTAGAAATTTAGGTTTGAGTGGACACTGCAGGTCTCGAGTCTGAAATCTGTAGGGCAGCAGCCTGGAAACTCAGGCGATGTCTCCATAGTGCAGCCTTGAGAAGATTTCCTTCTTGGGACACCTGTCTTTGCTCTTGACGTTTCCAGATGATTCCAGGATGATGACGATGATGCCACAGTATGCAGGGTACCTGCCTTACCCAAGCTCTGAGCGAAATGTCAGTCTCATCAAAACAATTCCCTCGCATAGGAGCACCTGGGTGGCTCAGTGGGTTAAGCCTCTGCCTTTGGCTCTGGTCATGATCTCAGGTCCTGGGATCGAGCCTCGCATCGGGCTCTCTGCTCAGCAGGGAGCCTGCTCCCCCTCCCCCGCCTGCCTCTGCATACTTGTGATTTCTCTCTCTCTCTCTCTCTCTCTGTGTGTGTGTCAAATAAATAAATAATATTTGGGGAAAAAAAAAGAATACCCTTACATAAAGATCTAGATGAGTGTCTGACCAAACGACTGGGCACCATGGTCTAGTCAAGGTGACATATCAAGTTAACCACCACAAGCAGTGTGGAGCCCAGAGAGCGCCCCCAAATCGTCAGAAATCCACCCTCCCAGCTCCATCGGGGGAGGCTTGAAGTGACCGATCTTCCAGTCTATGCCCTGGTTAACCACCACCGGTCACCGTGGCTAAGGGAATGTGATTCCCCAGCTGGGGCTGAGAATGGGGTGGGGGGCTGTGCTACAGAAGGGCTGTGGAGCAGCCACCAGGAGCTGTCCAGTCAGAGGGTCCTGCCAGCCAGGAGGAAGAGATAAGTGAGTGTCATTGTGAAAGGAAAGAAAACATTTTGTGCGTATCCAGTCCTTGAGTACTTAAAGGTGGGGAACGGAAGGGAGAAAGGAGAGACCCTCTGGGAGAAAGGAAGGGCTCATGCTGGAGGGTCCGACAGGCTCCTGCAGCTGGAGGGTCCGACAGGCTCCTGCAGCTGGAGGTTGGCACCCATTCCAGCGGTCACAGCAGGTACCACATGCAACCAATGGGCTTACATCACATTAGCTCGGTTTAAACTACCTTTGACTCTCAGGAGATATTTCTTTGAGGAAAATTTATGTTTTTTTCATTGATTTAAAGTCAGTAATTTCTGTTCCTCTGAACACAGAATTGCTTTTAATTATAAATGCATGACATTTAAAATTATTTAAATACAAATATTTTTACACCAACGGTGTGGAATGTGGGGTGTGGGATGTTGGGATGGAAGCAAAGAATTTTTTCCTGTACAGAAACCCTGCTAGAGAAATATTTCCCCTTAGTCATCGCTACAAAAATCATCCCTCTCAGGGATGCTTGTTATTTAAAATTAAATGGAATTGGCATTTGGAGACTTTTGAATAATGTAGCTGGACTCATTTCGGTGATTACATAATGGTTACAAACGGGTCAAGGTCCCGGTCCCGTCAGGGAACTAGGAGGTGGATCTGTGCACACGGCCGCTTCTCCTCCGCCGTCCCGCTCCCCTCTTCCCATTCCGTCCCTTCGGCAGCTCCCCCCACTTCTCTCCCCCTGGGAGCCCCATAGGAATACAACTACCTTTTACTCATCCCTTCCCTGTGTGGTCTCTGATCCATCACTGTGGTGTGCCAGTTGCCCTGAGCTTTGTGATCTGGAGATCCTGGGCATTTAGGCAGACAGAGGAAAGTTCTGGAAATTCTCAGCAAACAAAGTTCCTTTAGAACAAAGTCAACAATGTTAAAACAACAACAGCTTTGCATGTTTCTAAACGCACAGCTGCGGCTCCGGGCAGGTGCTTACAACAAAAATCTTCCTCGCAGCTAATGTCTGTCAAATAATGAAAACCCACTCTAGGCAAAATCCGAAGTATTCTCCTATATCCCCACTATTCGCCGTTTTTGAACTTCCCTTTTTTAGATTTCTTTTTCCTTTATGATAAAATGAAAAGAAGTGTCACACTCCGAAAGGAAATCTGGGTCTGAGTAAGTAGCTAGGGACGGTTTTTCTGCTCAGCTACAGGGGCCTCCTTTCTTCTCTCCATTTCTGCTTTCCTTGCTGGGAAAGAGGCGTAGACAGGGTCATCCTGAAGAGCACCCCTAACAGTGCAATGGTTTGAATCCGCTGAGGGGGCTGGAAGGGTCCGATATAAAGATGCTTTCCTCTACTCCAAACCCATCGTTCTGGCACCTGAACGGGGCTGTAGATCTATCTTTCTTTCTTTCTTTCTTTCTTTCTTTCTTTCTTTCTTTCTTTCTTCCTTTCTTTCTTCCTTTCTTTCTTTTTTAAAGATTTTATTTATTTATTTGACAGAGAGAACACAAGTAAGCAGAGCGGCAGGCAGAGAGAGAGGGAGAAGCAGGATCTCTGCTGAGCAGAGAGCCCAAAACGGCTATTGAAAGTTCCCCGGTGGGGCACCTGTGTGGCTCAGTGGGTTAAGCCTCTGCCTTTCACTCAGGTCATGATCCCAGGGTCCTGGGAAAGAAAGAAAGTTCGTTCCCCGGTGCCTCGCTTCGCATCTGGGAACACAGGAAGGACGACCGGATCCGCCTGGAGAGCGGAATTTCCCACTTCTGTGGTAAGGGCGGCGGTACAGAGACTTACACCAGAGGCGTCTCCAGAGTTGGGAGGAAGGCGTGTGGCACAGCCTGGTGAGCAGTGCTGAGGGCAAGCTTCCCAAAGAAGAGCTCCCCCGGGGCTGAAATCTGTCCGAGGAAACATGAACAAGGGGACAGAAGCCAGAAAAGCTTTGACAGGGGAGGACAAATGGCAGATCCTTTGGTGCGGCTGCGGCTTGGGCGCGTATAGGAGAGAGCAGGGGAGCCGGAGAGACGAGCCGGGGCCAAATCGTCAGGGGCCGCGCATGCAGGGGGGAAGGTGTGGGCTGGGGTTCTTCCCTCCCAGGAAATCGCAGCTCTGTTTGCATATGGGAATCACCGGGAGCTTTTGAGAATGCTGAGGCCCAGGTCCGAGACAAATACCGAGAAATCACTGTCGGTGCAGCTGAAGCATCACTTGTTTTATAAAGTTCCCAAATGACTGTGACATGCCGCCCACTCGGAGAACGGCTGTGTCCTCTAGTCGTCCAAACGCAGCAGTCCGAATCCGGCTGTGAAGGGAACCACGGAGCAATCACTGACCTTTGGCATGGGAGGGGCAGTAAGGAGCTATATTTTTTAAATTATTTAATTTCTTATTGTGGCAAAACGGATATAACACAGAGTTGACCATTTTAACCATCTTCTGGTGTATAGTTCAGGACCACTCAGTCCGCTCACCTTGTCGTGCAACCATCACTGTCCACTTCCAGGACTTCTGGGTTATCCCAAAACGAAACTCTGTGCACGCTAACCACTCGTCCCGCTTCCTCCCTCCCCAGCCTCCAGCCCCCACCATTCCACTTCCTGTCTCTAGAAATTTGACGACACCCGGTCCCTCGTGTAAGTGGCACCATATGGTACCCGCCCTGTGACCGGCTTACTTCATCCAGCATGCTGTCTTCTACGGTCACCGATGTGCCGGAACGTGTCAAAACTTCTTTCTTTCTGAGGCTGAATAGTAATACAGTTGCACCCACCACATTTTGACCCGTTCATCCATCAACAGAAACCTAGGTTGTTTCTACTCTTCGGCTACTGTGAATAATCCTGCTATGAACATGGGTGGGCAAATGTCTGTCTGGGTCCCTGTTTTCAATTTTTTTTTTTTTTTTTTTTTTTTTTGGTGGAAATACTGAGCAGTGGAACTGCTGGGCCCTATGGTAATTCTATATTAATTGTTTTGAGAACTTCCATACTGTTTCCCACAGTGGCTGCACCATGTTACATTCCCACCAACAATACACCAGTGTTCCAATTCCTCCATTTATCTACCAATACTTGTTATTTCCTGTTTATCTTGTGGGGTTTTTAAGATCATAGCTGTGCCAATGGGTGGAAAGTAGCATCTCATTGTGGTTTTGATTTGCATTTCCCTAATGATCACTAACGTGGAACAATTTTTATGTGCTTCTTTGCCATCTGTATATATTCTTTGGAAAAATGTCCAAGTATTATCCCATCTTTTAATTGGGTTGGGTTTTTTTGGAGAAGTTCTTTATATATTTTGGATCTCAGTCCTTTATCAGATATATGATTCGCAGTTATCTTCTGCCATCTCATTTGTTGTCTTTTCACTCTATTGATGGCATCCATGAAGAGAAGTTTCTAATTCTGATGAAGTTCTACTCATCTACTTTTTTCTTTTGTTGCCGGTACTTTTAGTGTCATAACCCCTGTGCTTTACAGATGCGCGCACAAGGTCCTGCGGGCTGGGCTCCCGGCAGAGAAGCCTGAGCCGGAGGCGGGTCCACAGCGTACTTCAGGCGGCGTTCTGGGCGTCACCACGTGTGGAAGCGAAGGGGAAGAAGCGTGGGCAGAGGGAGAAGTTGGACCGGGACAAAATCCCAAGGAGAGCCCTAACTGAATTCCAAACCTAGGAGGACCTCCAGAGACGTCCTCCGTTTGGGTGGAGGGGACAGACTTTATATTTCACCAGTTACTGGGCACAGGGTGCTGCCGGGAGGGGCTCTGACGAGGGTGAGGCAGTTCCCCGGAGAAGGCTGATAGCCGGGGACGACTGGCCATGAGCACCCCCGCATCTCAGCAAAGAGGCTTTTATTACCGGAAGGGGATTTGGGTGACAAGCATGCAGTGCATTCCCAAAGAGGTCTCCTCTTGCTTGTTTGGATGCTCCCGGCCACCGGCATTTTACTGTAGTTTAGGGTGGCACCTGAGGTCACCAGCAGCCCCCGGCCTATCTGCTAGGCCCGTCCTCTCCCTTCCCTTCCTCACTGTTCTTTTCTCAGTCCCTGGTCTCTCTCCTCCCCACCGGGTTTCCGTGGAAGACGGACATTCATGTCATGGTCCAGACCTCCTGCCACCTCAGACCTTTTATTACTTGAGACATATGAGCAGGAATGAAAGCAGAAGGCAGTAGCTTAAATCCTGGAGTCTGGGTGGTTGGGATGAGGGAAAGGCAGAGAAGAACTACTTGGGCTAAAATACTTAGACACAGAGAATCCCACGACGGGAGCCCCGGTACTGAGGGGTGGATACCGAATCAAGTAAGTGAGCACATGATGAGAAAAGTAAGACGGTAAAGGAGGATAATTAAATAACAGTTGACATTAGGGACGCAATAAACATGGACTTTAGTTTTAGATGCTGGAAAAATGTCAACATGGAAAGAAAAAAATACAAAATTAATATTCAGGTCTATTTGTGATGCAGTATAAGAATTCAGTATTTAATAAAATGTGTTAAAACTTACATGTGTTAAAATCCTACCTCAAGTTGTATTTGATTAGAACAGTAAGCTCTCACTGTCACAGATACGGGGTTTCCTAAACTGCGGTTTACACGGACTAGAGATCTGCCCCGAAGCCCAAGGCACCAGCAATGCTCACTGCGGTGCGGCCTCTTCTGGGCTGAAGGAAACGGCCCTTCCACAACCCGCCAACACTCACAGATACAAAACCTATGAGCTGTGTTCCTGACCCTAAATGCTGAGACGCGCTGCTCACAAAAATTTCTCCATAATGATCTTATCTGTGTACTGCCACTATATTCTGTGGCTTTGCCCAAAAAGAATTTTAGACTATCTGAATAACTAGATTTATGAGCATTTCGATTCCCAGCCCCAAGGTAACCCACTCGGCTTCAGTCCTCATGAAAGTCCGCGCTGCCCAAGGCCTTTATGTCATCGGAAGTCAGGCTCCATTTGGAGGTTCAGTCAAACTTTTTTTCTAAGTATTCCCGAGAAAGTTTATCTATTTGGAAATGGTTTAGGGCAATACAGATGGAGAAACAAAATGTAGATTTTATATTTTTCTTACCCTTTTCTAGTTGGGTGGCACGAAGGATACCGGAATTTCTTCCCAACCCCACCTTACCGCATCCCGCCCCCACTCTCCCCCCAAACTAAATTACCCCCACCAGAGAGAGAGGGAGTCCACGCCGACTGAAAGCATTTTCACCTTCACAAATTTCCACTTGATTCCTATTTAATATCAGAGTGTCATTTCCAAAGCTTGCTCTGACCCTATCTGTACGCCAGTCTACAGCCTCAGACTAAGAGAACATGACATTTCTCTGGGAAAATTTACTTTGAAAAAATCCCCAAATGCAAATTCCCTAGAAAATAATATGATTACACATTCTTTACAAACAAGTTCTTGTATTTCCTTTATACTAGAGCCTCCCTTCTTTTAGGACAGCCACGTGGGAATTGGATGATTTCTTTAGCTGCATTATGGTTTTCTTTATCCTCATCACGATGATTATTGCTATTAAGTTTTGAGCCTACATTTTTATGATTCAGTCTTGGAAATGGTTTTTAGAGTCTCATGATCATTTCCTTAATTGTTTCCGTCTTTCAGGCTTTTACTATGACATTAGTTATTGTCCTTTCTTTAAACTGCCTGAAAATCAGGATTTAAATTTTATTATCAAGTAGCTAAATGGAAAATCGCTGTCTGGGGATTCTTAGGGAGGCCATGTGAGAAGCTTCCCAGGAGATGCTGACTCCTCATAGAGCTGGGTTACAAGCTCAAGATCCTAGAACTAGGTCAGAAAACCCAAGACCTGAGCAGGTTCTGCACTCTGCCCACAACTTTTATCAGTGTGAGAACTCATCCAGGCTTTAGCCAAATCATTCTGCCTTTCTCTGGTTTGTCCCCACTGTTTGCTTAATGTGGCTCAAATTACAAATCCAGTCATATCTCCTTTTGTCTATCCATTCTCCACTCTTTGCCAAGTGTTCTAGGCAGTTCCTTACTTCTTATCTTCGGTTTCTAGCAGTTCCAGACTCCCCAGGCCAGACTGGAACACTACAAATGTATCTCATAGGGATCAACGGCACCGCATGAGAAACACCTCAACTTCCCCACTGAGACCCTTAAAACGTATAGAGTTACTGTGAGTTTTCGGGTGTTCTAATCCCTTCTTCCACCATCACTCCTTTCCTCCCTCCCACCAAGCAGAAGTTCTTAGAAAGGAATAAATGATCTCATCATTGACAAAAGAGACACTTCCCAATTACTAACTTCTAACTTCCTCTAGATTGGGTTATAGTGTTATCTGAAAACAGAGGAAGTCTTTGTTCTTTCAAAACTCTTTTTATCCCCACAATTCTTGCCTAAAATGCTGGGAGTTGGAATAAATATAAGCAAAGAATACTCAGTCTTCTATCAGAAGTAGCAACGCTGATTCCCATTCGAAGGGCAGACAGGTCTTGCCACTGAGACGAATAGCAACCCATGTGTTGCTTGACTCTGAAAGCACACGAAGTGGACTTAAGAAAAAAATTGTAATGTTATGATTCGCTTTTCAGATTGTGATTGTTATGCATGAATAATGCAAAGCTGAGCAGAGTCCAGCCTGGGGTGTGTGCAGGGCTCCAGAAACATAAGACGGGCGGTGTTTCTATCTTGCCATCTCAGGTGGAGGTTCGGGAAGCAGCCAAGGGAATGACGTATTGGTCCTTGGGCATCACACAGAACGATGAGCAGCTACTGAAAGTTGAGAGCGAGAGATGAACAATGGCCACGGGAAAATGGCAAGCTAACAGGCAAGAGGAAGCTGGGAAGCAGAGGGCAGAAGTGAGAATATAGAACCAAAGTCATTCCCTTAATTCTGTGCTTCTGTGTCTTCCCAGGCTGAGACTGTTTTTGCCTGGGCGGCCAGTCCTGCCTCGGCTCCTGGGCTTGCCCTTCTTGAAGGTCCCACTTGATGCCTGGCATCACTATCACAGTCAATCAGTGCTGATTTTCCCAGGATGCAGAGCAAGTCTTCATTTGCCAGATCCCCCGCAAACTAAACTCTCAGTCGGATTCTATAATGTCTTTTCTTCTCAGAAGTGTTTTGAGAAGGTTTTCGGAAGCTGACACCTTCCCTGACTTCCTATTTTATATAACACCCACAGCATATGTGCTATCGACATTTGTGCACACATGTACCGTCTCCTCACATCATAAGGATAGCAGGGCAAGGAACTATTCTATTTACCTACCACAACCATTTGTTTGCTCTCATGGGTGGGAGACAAGAAAGAATGCTTGGAAAAGAAAGGAATGCAGGAAAGAAAGATACCCCAAATTTCCTTTTGCAATATTCAGCCTTTCCCAGAACAAAATACATAACCTATCTCTAGTAGGCATTGTTTCCACATCTTACTACAATCCTGAAAAGGACAAGAACTCCCCCCAAAAACTTCTAGATCTCATTAGTGTTAGCAATTAAGCATCAATGAAACTTAAAGAGAGCTATAGAGAGAACTTCCTGAGGTCCTGATAAAGGTCATCTACAAAAAACCCCTCAGAGCTAACATCCTACATGACAGTGAAAGACTGGATGCTGTCCTCCTTAGATGAGCACGATGATAACGCGTCCACTCTCGCCACTCCTGTTCAGCGCTGTGCTAGAGGATCTAGACTGAGCACTTAGGCAAGGAAAAAACAAAACAAAACCAGAAGGCATCATATCAGTAAGAGAAAAGTAAAACTATCTCTATTTGTAGATGACATGATCCTGTATATAGAAAATCCTAAAGAATCCACTAAAAAATATTAGAACTAATAAGCAATGTTAAAGGTTTCAGGACACAAGATCAACACACAAATATCACCATATTTCAATATACTAGTAATCAATAACATGAAAGTGAAACTAAGAAAATTTCATTTAAAGTAACATCAAAAAGAATAAAATAGGAATAAATTTAGCAAGATATGTATAACATTTGCACACTGAAAACTCTAAAACACTGTTGAAAGAAATTAAAGAAGATCTCAATAAAGGGGAAGACACTCCAGGTTCATAGATTGGAACACCTGATCCTGTTAAAACAGTGATGCTCGCCAAGCTGGTCTGCAGATCAGCTATAGTACATATCTGAATTCCAGCTGGCGCTTTTTGCAGAAATTGTCTCATGCTTCCCTGTTTCAAAATTTGCTGCAAAGCCTCAATAAACAAGTGTAATAGTGGCATTAAGATAAACATATAGATCAGTGGAATGGAACTGAGTCCAAAAACAAACCGTCACATTTACGGCCAGCTGATTTCTACAAGAAAGCCAGCTAAGACAATTCAAGGGGACGGCTAGGTATCTACATGTGAAAGAATGAAGTTGGTTGCTGACTCCGAATTGTATAGAATAATTACCTCAAAATGGACAGAAGATCTAAATGTAAGTTAAAATTACAGAAGTCTTAGAAGAAAACATTAGGAATAAAATTTTGTGATTTTGAATTTTCTCAGATATGACACCAAAAACACAAGCATCAACAAGAGAAGATAATTGAACAGTATCAAAATTAAGAACTTTTGAGCTGAACTTTAAGAAAATAAAAAGATAACACATGAATTGGAAAAATGTTTGTAAATAAAACACCTGATGAGGAATTTGCACCAGAATATATAATGAATTCTTAAAATTCAACAATAAAAAGAGAAATATCCCAGTTAAAAATACGCAACAGGCTTGAACAGATATTTCGTCAAAGAAGATATACATATGACCAATGATCACATGGAAAGAGTGTTCATCATCATTAGCCATTAGGGAAAGGCAAATCAAAACCAGAATGAGATTCTACTTCATACCTACTAGGATGGCCGTCACCCAAAATTTGGACAATAACAAGGTTTGGCAAGGGTATGGAGAAATTTGAACCCCTATTCTTTGTTGGGAGGAATGTAAAATGACATGTCATTTTGGAGGACAGTTTCAGTTCCTCAAAAGCTAAACACAGAGTACCACTGACCTGGTCATTCAGTTTCAGACATAGGTCCAAGAGAATTGAAAACATACATCCACACTAAAACTTGTACACTGATATCTGGAATGGTATTATTCAAGATAGCTTAAAAGGGGAACAACCCAAATGTCCATCAACTGATGAGCGGGTGAATGAAATGTAGTAAATCCACACAATGAAGTATTATTTGGCTATAAAAAGTAATAACCATGGATGAAACATGAAAGCATTATTACGAGTGCAAGAAGGCAGGCACTAAAGGCCACGTAGTACATGATTCCTTTCATATAAAATGTCCAGAGTCCACAGAACCAACGAAAACTCCACAGGGACAGGAAGTAGATTGTAGTTGCCAGGGCTTGGGGGAGGGGACATGGGAAGCGACTGTTGATGGATTCGGGGTTTCTTTCTGGGCGGATGAAAAAGTCGTGCAATCTGTGATCACTGTGCAACTTAGTCAATATACGAAGAACACTGAATTGCACATTTTGAAAGGGTGAATTTTTTGGCGTGTGAGTTGCACGTCAATAAACCCGTTACAGGAAGGAAGGAAGGAAAGAGGAAAGATCGGAGAGAGGGAGGGACGGAAGGAGGAAGGAGAGAAGGAAAACAAAGTGAGCCGCACAGAAACCAGCCTGCGAAGGTTTACTCAGGTCGCTGCCCCCCCAACCCCGACAACCTGGTGCTGTCAGGTATTTGCATGTATTAGCTTGTGCTCAGTTGTGTTCGTTTCTTTCTTTTTCATTCTTTCTTCTCTTTAATCCAAGTCGTCCAGCCAAATGGGTTCTCGAACGTGTGTTTCCAACATATCTGAGTCCATGGCCAAGGCACCCAGATTCAGGTAGGAAATTATGACCAAATTCAATTTTGTTACAGATTAACAGACAGGGGATCTCTAGAGACCACAACACTTCTTTTTTTCAAACACGGTGACATGACATCAAATTAATGATGGGTTCCCTTTAGTGCCAGGTTGATATCTGAAAAAAATAATCAATTTAAAAGTTAGAATGAGCAACAAACATAATGAAACACACATTCAAATGTACCCTGAGAAATGCCCTTTTATATTACCATATTCAGAATATATTAAAAAAAAAAAAAAAGGAGCTGTACCTGCGGGCGTGTAATGACTTTGCGCAGCCATGCGGCACCTTCCTCTGACCTGCTCAGAGCACTTCCGAGCATTCACTCCAGTGACCGTCACAACATCCCCGTGGGTGGCGAGCGCTGCGCCCCCAGTGCGGGATGGCTGCAGGTCAGACGACCCAAGGACGCACAGTCGTCCCGAGGGCTAGAGCACGGGGACGTGGGAAATGCAGAGGGTCCGTCTTAGGAGCCGCGCTGACCTGTGACCCAAGCGGCATCTCCCTGCCGGGGTGACCTTCCTGACCAACGCCGGCTCCGAGCGCCAGTTCCTCTGATACTCCGAGTGCGCCGGCTGCATCCTAAGCAGGCGGTCGCCATCACACAATGGGGCTGTCTCTGGTGCTAATAAGAGTCCCATGGCTAACACTTTCAAAAGGAAACAAAAAACTTGATTATACTGAAAATTGGACCTCAGGAGTTTTGTTCGTTTGTTTGATTCCGTTTCATTTTCAGGAAAGCACAGGAATATTCAAAGTCAATAGGATTTTGGCGTGGATTAATCTCTACGTTTGCTATGTCACACAGTCTGGGAAGTGTAGAAGGCTCTAGAAACAAAATCGTGTTGTGGAGGGCAGAAATCGAGAAGCCGGGCACGGGCAGTTTTACTCACCATTTTGGGCCTCGGTTTCCTCATGTAGGAAACAGAACTTCAGACTAACTGATCTCTTGGGTTCTACGCAGCTGTTTGATTTGGCGAGTGTATTTCTCTTGGCCATCTCAAAGCCTGGCCAGGGACAGGCATGTAGGGACAGGATCCCTCTTATTTACCAGTATATCCCCCTGCTTAGGACAGTGCTTGGTACATAGTATGTGCTCAGAAACATTCCTGAATAAGCATATTCTGTTTTGTAAGATTTTCTTCAACAGTGAGGCACTACAGTTGAATGAACACCTTTCCCAGGAATATATGTTGTATTGACAATGTGTTTTTATTTTTCCAGATTTCTTTCATTCCATTCCTAATTTACCGACTGACAATCCTTCATAAAAGGATATTGCTAAGCTTTGAAGATTTCCAAACACTTGTGGCAAGGGCATTTCTGTAAGTGCTCACATGTTTCTCATTAATTTGAAAAGTTTATTTATACTTGCAGTATTTTTGGTACTTAACAAATAATAACATATTTATATTACATCAACACTTACTTCACTGTTTTGCCTTTAAAAGTTTAAGAAAAAAACCTTTTTTCGACAGTCTTTCTGGTTTTATTTCCTTCATTGCCATTAGTTACCTGCGGTGACTCTCTTCTTCTTCTTTTTTTTTTTTTTAAGATTTTATTTATTTATTTGACAGACAGAGATCACAAGTAGGCAGAGAGGCAGGCAGAGGGAGAGGGGGAAGCAGGCTCCCCGTTGAGCAGAGCCCGACGTGGGACTCGATCCCCGGACCCTGAGATCATGACCTGAGCCGAAGGCAGCGGCTTAACCCACTGAGCCACCCAGGCACCCCATCTATCTCTTCTTTTGATTGCTAATATTTGTCTGGAAAACTTAGAGGAAATGTCCTATTTGTCTTTGATTTTTGCTTCCAAAGATGCAGCCCTGAAGAACAGGAACTTCTTCTAGAGCATAAGCTCTAGGGGCATCTGTCTCTAACTTGACAAAAATAAGATAATAAAGTTATGTGTCTCCTTCACACATTTAGAAGCCAGAAATAGATTCAGACGTGCGTTTTTCGATCTGCGTGCCAACCCAGTAAGGAGGGAACAGACTGCAGGGAGGAGGGCTCCCCCCATCCCCACCGGTGCTTTCCCTCCTCTGGGGGGCCAGGCTGCCCACAGCCCCACGAGTCGTCCCCCCCCCCCCCCCCCCCGCCAGCTGCGCCCTCCCCCGGGGTGGTCATGCTGTGTGGCAAGGTCAGGTGTCATGGAACTCTGTCTCCCGGCGTGTCAGAGCTCAGTGACTTCGGAGGGCTCCTTTTACACCCCTGAACGGCTGCTGATGACTGACTCCACTTTAGATTCTTCCCATTTCATCGCCCGAAAGGGCTTGCAGAAGGCACTGGAGGCAGCGGATCATGCTGCAGTATCTTGAGGCCGGTCTTAATGCAGAGGTTAGAAGAAGGTTCTGGGTGCCCAGAGAGATGTGCTTGATGGGGAAGGCCTGTCTGCTACCGCTCTCCCCCTTAAAGGAAGGAAACCTCAGAGGGTAGAGCCCAACGTATAATGTGGTTTTGGCTAACAGTATATGCAGCATACATTTTTCCTTAGAAAGAGTAAAATCAGTTTTGTAATGCCTTTCCCCCCAGCTCTGCTATCATACAAAATACTGGGTGAAGAGTGTCCCTCCTTGGCTGAGCCGGGCAGATCAGAGTCATTGTCACGGGAGTTTGGAATTGGGACAGAAATGCTCACTCCCAGTCTGTGCAGTAGGGAGCTGTGGATTAGCAATGTTCGGGGCCATGTGCTCTGAGGCAGTGAAAACATCTGCAGAAAGAGAGAAGGAAAGAAAAATAAAATTACAAAGAGAAAAGCAGAGAAGAGAACAAGAGAGAGAGCTTGTTTCCTGGCTTCCTGCAGGGTTCCTGGCTCTGGGGTCCAGTGTCTCCGGAGAGCAGCCTGCCTCCGGCGTTTGGCCTGAAGTTCGCCCCTCCTACAGGCAGCAGAAAGTCTTTCCTAAAACCCTGACTTCATGAGTGCTTTAACAAAGCACCATCATAATCCTTTTATCAAGGCCAATTATCCAAACTCTCAAGCGAAGGTCCCAGAGTAATCATACCACATATCCAAGAAGTCCAAGCTGGGGTTTTGGTCCAGAGGGGTGCGGAGGATCACTCCTAGCTGTGCCTGACACTCCTCCTCAAAAACGAGTAACTCACCAAGTGTGTATTGGGCGGCGGCTGCATATTCTGAATCAGGCCAAATGCTGAAGGCTTGAAAGCCATAGAGACGGAGCCCCTGCCTCCTAGGAGCTTTCAATCTACTGGAGAAGTTGGGTAAGTAGAATGTACCGTGTTCCCCTGACGTAAGCTGGTGGAAAGACCCAGTCTTCTGTAACATCGCTCTCCGTGAAAACCTCAGTATTGAATAAGAAATAATAATACTCTGTCGATGTTATTTGTTAGTATTTCAAGAAGCCAAGCATGAGGATTAGCTACAAAAATCTCAAACATTTTGAAGGTCTGACTAAAATTCTTTAGAAGATTTTGGATGAGTGTTGCATGGTTCTAGAGGAAGAAGAAACAATGTCATTCAGGATGCTTACATATCCAACCCAGTGAAACGGATTACACGCAATTTAACTTCCTTCTGCTGGTTGTGTGGAATGGGTCATGAAGTACACCGCCAAGTGTGGAATGAAGTACTCCGCCAAGTGTCATGAAGTACACCGCCAAGTGTGGTAGGGTCGTGGAGAACTTTGGACCAGGTTCTCCA
Source organism: Mustela erminea (assembly GCF_009829155.1). Taxonomy (NCBI): domain Eukaryota; kingdom Metazoa; phylum Chordata; class Mammalia; order Carnivora; family Mustelidae; genus Mustela; species Mustela erminea. The sequence goes on from NC_045621.1 coordinate 3,298,506, forward strand.
ACTGATAGCACAGCAACAGGGAAACAAGCCTTACTTAGACACTGTCAGTGATCAGTTACAATGTCAACTGACTTTATAAGATTAAATCTTTATATTAATATTTGACTACTTTTACATTGATGATGCATCAAAGAACACACGCTATTTTTAAGTGAATATGGTGTTCAGAATAGGACTTAGAGAAATAACTTCCATCTGATTACAAATTAACACATATTTATTGCAGAATATTTAGATAATAGACTAATATGATGTGACTGAATCCACAAAACCATTTTATTGCCATAGTTATAATTTTTATATTTTTTTAATGTTTTAGATCCTTCCTTTCTCTGTCAGTGGAAAATCTAATATAGTCTCACCCCAAATTGTCTAAAGGCCCCACGGGCTTGCCCAAAGGTGGATAAGGCTGAGTTATGTTTTCAGTGCAGGGTCTGGAAGAAATTGGTCTAGACCCTTTTACCAGGTCACAGTGCATGGTGTGGGCATACCCGTGATCAGATGCTGGTGGGTTCTGAGATGGGGCTCTGCACCTATAGCTCTCTTCGAGGCCCTCGCGTACGCACACATTGGGCTGGGGTGCGGGGGACGGTGGCCCAAGAAGCTTCCAGCTTAGCTGTGTGCCAGGCTTTCTCCAATAACGCCTAGGCCCTTAGTGTAAGTCAGAACACCAACTTTGTTCAGCCCGTTTCTAAAGATAATTTTATCAGGGCTTCATTATTCTTCTCTGATAACGAGCTTGAGCCAGACTACCCTGATAAACCTCAAAACAAGCAGGGATGAGCGTTTGTCTCTGTCTTTCAGACATCAAAACTCGATCCTCAAACCGTCCAGCTGTTTCATCAGGAATCAGATTGACGGTCATTGTCATGTGTGGCAAAGGTGGTCACCAAAGAGTAAATTGACTGCATAGATTACAAGGAAAAAAAATAAAAATTCTTGAGTGGCAGAGCACTCAAGCTAAGCAAGGATTCCCAATGTGGGACTCAATCCCAGGACCCTGGGATCATGACCTGAGCCGAAGACAGACCCTTAACAACTGAGCCACGCAGGGCCCCAATGCTTACCCCTTTCGAGGCACAGACTGAAGGTCACCTCTCTCTGGTCTTCCTCCTGCAGAAGCTCCACCTACTCAGACCCACCCCAATTGCTACTTCTAAAGTCACTTACGCTATGTGTGTATTGTTCTTATTTTTGCTCTGAAGTGAGGATTTTGTTTTATTCAAAAGTTTATCCTCCATGTCAACTACAACGGTGTTTTCCTTGCAAATAGTGGAGACTTGACAAATATTGTCAGAAATACATGGCTGCACAAGCTATAGAAAGATGGCGCACCAATTCAGTTAGCCCTAGTTCTTTAGCTTCATCAAAATCGAAATGGTATCAAGTACTTAGTACATGTAAGACACCAGGTATTTACAATTTCAAGATTTTCTTAAAATCTACTTGGAAAAAGTGCAAATAAGAAAAATTATAAAGAATAACATAATAAATAACCATATAGCCCCCATCCATATTAAGAAAGAGCATTGGGGGTTACTATCCCCATTAACATGGGGGGTCTTTATGTTTTAACCATACTACACATTACTTATAATGTGTGTTGGCTGAATTATTTAAGAAATTTGATTCCGGTGTAGAAAATAAGAGAAGCAAATACACAGGAAGAAGAATGAAATGAAGAATGGAAGCAAACGGCTTAAGAGGCGGGCGAAATTTGTCGTATATGTTAAATGAGAAGAAGTAAGTTAGTAACCTATGAGATATGCTAGACTCAGAGAAAGTGGAGCATTTGTTTAACGAACATAATTAGAAAAGGATGGAAAAAATAAGAGACTCCCAATAGTCATGATACATAAATATATATGAGGCCATGAATCATCAACTATTCATGACCTACTGAAGATACATGAGGAACATGAGGCATTTGCTGTTAACAATTTCTTACTTTAGGCAACCACTGGCTCCTCCTGCCCTCTGCGCAAGGAATGCAACACAGAATCCACAGCATCCCAGGCCTGTGTGGGAGCTAGAGCTCCAAGCAGAAGCGCATGATTCCAAGCCTATAGAGCAACCGTGTGTTCTGACTACAAACACCTTCTGAGGGAAGGGTCCACTTTGTGCAAATCTCAGTTCTGGTCCTTAGCAAGGAAGGCAGAAGGGACTGGGGACCAGGTAGTGCCATCCCGCTACCTGCCTACATCATGTTTTAAATGTATTAACCTAACCTATCTTTTCACCCTGCTTCTTGCTGTGTGTTTTCAATCAATTTAATACATCCTGTGAGTTAAGCATCTCATTTTGGCCTGTAAGCCTTTCTATTTTGAGATCTCCTGGGTAGCTTGCGTGTTACTGTACTTAAAGACTTCCATTGTGCAAAGGCGATTTCCCACACAACAACAGTGTTCACAAGTTTTAACCTGGATATCAATGGCATTATACTGCGCATAGTCACCCGCATGTGCTTCTCACTATCATATTTGTGAGAACCTTCCAGAGATGTGTGTAGATCTCTTTCACTGATGTCACACTATACCCTCTCCATGAATATATCACAATTTGTTCATGAATTCTTCTGTTCATCTAATGTATGCGGTTTCCAATTTCTTTTTACTAAAATTGCAATCAAGGCTGCTGTGAATATTCTTGTACAAATCTCTGCAGGCACATAACTCCTTAAGATGATCTCAGAATACACCCAAGAGTGAGCATTTCTGGGTCAAAGAGTATGCACATCTTTAACTTGACTAAACACTGCCAATTGCTAGGCAAAGTTATTGCTCCAATTTATATTCTTTTTTTAAAGATTTTATTTATTTATTTGAAAGAGATCACAAGTAGGCAGAGAGGCAGGCAGAGAGAGAGGGGGAAGCAGGCTCCCCACTGAGCAGAGAGCCCGATGCGGGGCTCGATCCCAGGACCCTGGGATCATGACGTGAGCCGAAGGCAGAGGCTTCAACCCACTGAGCCACCCAGATGCCCCTCCAATTTATATTCTTAGCAGAAGTAGATGAGTCCCTACGTTTTAATCCAAGCCAGCAGGTTGTGCTGTCATCCTTCACAATTTTTGCTAACCCAATGAATAGACGCACTCTAGTTACAAAGAAGTAATAACTGTGACAATTAAAAAACTTGTGGTATTTCTTTGGTACTTCCATTATGAGGAAAAAATATGTGCAAGTTTTGTCTCAGCTTTTTAAATTTTCCCATTCTCTGTTTAAGGCCAAATAAAATTTCCCCTTTTTCTTTCCAACTCCATGAACACCAAAGAAAAAACAACTTTGCAACAAAATCTGCCATTTTTTTCCTGTAGGGAGAAGGGTTGGGAAGAATACCATGCTGGTTGCTTTATGTCACAAAAATATCCGCCTGGTTATAAAGGAGCAGAAGAAAAGGAACTTAGCTGTATCCATGCAACTCAGCCATCACTAAGCACATGCCATAATGATGGTGGGTCAGGAGCTGAATGAACATAATTAGAACATAATTACTCACAGGCTGAGAATGCATCCACTTAAAAAATTCTAGAAAGTTGCTCCTTGCCCTACAGTATTTATCATAAGGGCTTCTTCCATGCCTTAAATTTGACTATTATAATGTACTTGGAAGGGGGTCAAAATTTTCATACTTAAGAAACCAGATCTCAAAAAAATACATTCAGTACTTAGAAATTGCTGGCACCTTATTTGTTACATCTCTTTCAAAACACAGATGGATGGGACACAGGACCTGTGAGTCCTACGGGATATAAGATGGAGACCACCCTCAACATCTTCCTCTCCCTCAACTAGCACCTGCAGACAGGCAAGTCTCCATTCTTAATATCTTGCTTAAACCTTTTGGGTCATTCCCCCGACAGCCCTAGCATTCTCAAGCATGGTCTAAGGGTCCCTTTTGCCTTTGATCCTCTAACATAATTGTTTAAAAAATGCAGATTCATGGGGCACCTGGGTGGCTCAGTAGGTTAAGCCTCTGCCTCCGGCTCAGGTCACAATCCCAGAGTTCTGGGATTGAGTCCCGCTTTGGACTCTGCTCAGCAGGGAGCCTGCTTCCTCGTCACTCTCTGCCTGCTTACCTGCCTACTTGTGATCTCTGTCTGTCAAATAAATAAATAAAATATTTTTAAAAAACAAAATAAAAAATAAAAAATGCAGATTCATTAGTCCCAGCCCAGGCCTGCTCAATCAGAATGTCTGAGCCCTGGAATGGCATTTTCTAGAAATACCCAGCTTGATCTTTTTTTTTTTTTTTTTTTTCCAATTGAGAAACATAACACACATGAAGTACTAAAACCAGAAATATGTAGTTCAATAAATTATGACAACGTGAACATGTGTATAAGTGCCTTGCCAGCACTTCAGAGCCCCCCACCCCCACCCCCCAGGGCACCTGGGTGGCTCAGTCGGTTAAGCATCTGACTCTTGGCTTCAGCTCAGGTCAGGATCTCAAGGCTGTGGGACCGAGCCCTGCATGGGTTCCACGCTTAGTGTGGAGTCTGCTGGAGATTCTCTCTCTCCCCTCCCCCTGCCCCTCCCCTCACTCACACACATATTCCTGCTCTTTCTCTCTCAAATGAATAAATCTTAAAAACAACAACAACAACAAAAAGCCCTTGCTTCCCTTTCCGTCACATCCCTCATCCCTCTTCCCAGCTGTCCCTACGAACCTGAGGCCTAACCCTACCAGCGGACCCCTGAGCTCGCCGAGGCGAGAACCACAGTGACAGGGTCCGGTCCACACCAGCCAGTGGGCAGAATTCGGTCTTGCAACCTCTCCTTCCGCCTCTGCGCTCTTCACGTGTTGGCCTCAAGTCATTTGGAACCAGTTACGCTTCATCTTAAAATTGTTGCCCTAATTCCCTGCTCACCCGTCCTTCTATTTCACCCCCCACACTTGCTGGGAGAGATTGGACTCCTGGAGTTCTCCTGTCTAGGAAATTCGCCCTGCAAGACCTGTCCAGTTGTCACTTTCTTGTAAGCCTCACGATGTTTGTCCCTCTGCCCCGTCCAAGGCAGAACCACGGTGCTTTCCATTGTGTGACTAGGGAGAGCTTCCACGTGGAGCAGAGACTCCTTTGCACGTCTCGTCGCCTTCCTAGAGCAGGAACTAGGGCGGAGCGTTTATTATTATTTTTTAAATCCTCTGCAGCACGTAGGCTTAGTGTGTGTGCCTCAGCGGGTGCTTAACTGTTGAACAAACGCATAATCTGCCGGTCTGAACCTCCGTGGGAAAGGAGCACGCGGCAGCGCCAACACCCCAGTGCCCTGTGCCCATGACCTTCTTACTCCAGCAGATAACCTCAGACGTCAGGACAGTGCCGGGTGCCGGGCAGGGAGGGGGAAGTGAGTGGAAGCAGTGGGATGCAAGGCAAAGGGGGGGGTGGGAGGCTAGAGCGAGGCTGGGCTGCCCGCAGAGCCCTCCGAGTGAGCGAGGCTGGGCTGCCCGCAGAGCCCTCCGAGTGAGCAGCGGTCAGACCACCACAGGCAGCTGGAGGGCAGGAGTGGGAGTGGGGCGGGGGGGGGGGGGCGGGTGGGGTAGGGTCTCCTTCCTTGCCTAACACCCCCCCCCTTTTTCTCAGACAGGACTTCTGGTTGTTAGACTGTTGTGCTGTGTGGGAAGCCCAGACTGTCTAGACTTCTTCACAACACCTTTTCCTGCCTCTTAATTGTCCCCAGACTGTGCACCTGCATCTGAGGGTCCTTTCTTGCTTGAGAAATGCCACCTCGGGAGTAACCTGCCTCTTCTTGACCTTGGCCTACAAGGAAGGTGGAGCATTCAGTTCTTCAAAACTCCTACCCATCTACAGTATGCATGAGTAGGAGTGTGGGACGAGAGCCAGGCACACAGAGGGGCCTTGTGTAACTGCCCTGGTGCGCAGAGGCTCTGGGTCGCCAGCATCTGGGCAGCCTGCCACGGGACCTTCGCCACCACGTAAACAGTCCTCACACAAGTGACCCTTGGCTGCCGGGCACCCCAAGAGCTCGGAAGAACAGGAATGCGAAGAATGACTCAAATTTTAAATAACCCAGAAAAGATACTGTAAAATAAGATTAAAATCTATCAAAAAGTAGCCGGAAAAAGAGCCACTGCCGTGGCGGGACCCCGGGATGGGGGGCGGGGTGACTTGACGTTTGGAGGTGACCGAGGCCAGCACAGAGGTGGCTCTTGAGAGGGGGCTGTGTTTGTGAAATGCAGGAGGATGGAGCCCTGCACGCCGCACTCTTGGAGACAGTAGGTTCCTGGGTCCTGCCCTACCGAACCACGGCGGCCTGCAGAAGGGTCTCGAGCAGCACTGGGCCAGCACCGCACCCCGTGGGCCCAGCCTCTGCCGCAAACCAGGGCGGTAGAAGCCGTGACATCGGAGGCTGCTCAGACACCAAGTCTGTCATTCTCTGGATGTGGAAGCCCAGATGAAAGAAATGAGTACCACTCCTTGAATTACTGCACAGAAGCCCCAGGACTGCATACGGCTCAGCAGCAGCGGCAAACACAAGTAGACACATGCTCGAATGATTAATCAGAAAAAAAAACAAAGAGATATGACTGTATTTGTAATATGAGAGTAAAGCAGTTCAAGCAAGCTAACCCTGTATCTCTAGATCTGTCTGACACATGGAAGACTCTCAAGACATAATTATACAGGATGGGCTCAATACCTATTTGCTAAATAAGTTCCTGATTTTTGTCACCCTCTTCAATTTCATTTTAATTTTTATTGCATTGTAGGCTGCTTTTGAAGCAGAATCTTTGTTAAAAATAACTTTTAAATTTCCCCCCTGATTTTCAAAGTAATGCATGCTTGTTGCTGAAATTTTTGAGAATTAAAAAAGCACAAAAAATTAAAATTATCTATAATACCATCACCCAGAGATAACTATCCTAACATTTGGCAAACCTCTTCCCGTATTTATTTACGTAGAGAGATTATGGATTGTTCTGCTCTATTCTATTTGACTAGTAATATTATATCATAAGCATTTCCCAATATTATTCAATATTAATTGAGTATTTTCCATCATTTTGATGTGATATAACTTAACTAATCCATTATTTTGAAGGTTTTGGCTTTCAAATTTATAAATCCTGTTGTGATAAATATCCTCCTCTTAAGTGTTTATAAATATAGGATAATATCCTAGAAGTGAATCTGTTGGATCAAAAGAAATGGATACTTTGAAACTATTGGTTCAATTTGCTAAATCTTCCTTCTAAAAGGTTGTTTTCCTTTCTACCAGAAATGTGTGGAAGAGCCCTAAACCTTACCAAGATCAGGACGATTTGGAAAATTTCATTTAAAGGAATATATTTTATAGCTGGAAACAACTCTCTGTCACTATTATAGATGTTCTTTCAGTAGAAAATGAAGAAATATAGCAATAGATAAAAAATGAGGAAATCAGGGGCCTTATATTTTTTGACTACCACAAATTACTGCCAATTCCGGGCAAGCTGATGGTCCCAATGTATAAATCTGGGTGTGCACAACAATATAATTCAAATTATAAAGCTGTAATTTGGAAATTACATGTGAACAGAACCATGTCTGATTTACTTTTATTTCAATAGTTTTGAATCACTTACTTTGTTCAGTACGGGCATGGCTCCCCTACAGGGTTTGCTCCTAGAAGGCACTCAGTGTTGAGTCATTTATTTTGACAAGTAGCCCAACTCATTAATACACTTAATTTCTTTATATTTAATGTAGTGCATGGTGGGTATTGTTTGAAGCTTTTCTGCTTTTCTTTCCTTTTTCAGATAAATACTTGTACCTGATATATACACTTCCTCTCCCAAACCAACTAGAAGATAATCCACAGGGGAAGAGAATGCAGGGTAACCACTGCTTCTCTGTCCCTTCTTCCTGAGGAGCCCTTCCCAGACGCTCCACCCCATCACTGTCATTCGTGTGAGGTCAAGAGCACACTTTCGTGGAATTCACGTTGGGACCCTCTCTTCTGTCTCTTCTTTGTTCTTCTCCGGAGAGTCCTGTCCTTGGGTAGTTTCCTTTGTTGGTTGTTTCCACTTCTTTCAGAATAGCTATGGACACTTCAGCCAGCGTCTCCCAAGTGCCCAGCCACCTGTCGCTTCCTCTCTATCTTCTTCCAACTCTTGCCCGTCTGCTCCGAGGAAGGCTCTCTACCTTCACGTGTTCTTCTTACTCCTTTCCTCTTTTCAGGGGCTAGAGGAAGGCTCACATCGCAGCTGCCAAGGCACACACGTTGGGCAAGGACAATCCAAATCTTTCATCCACCCTCACGGGTAATCCACTCTCACCGGTGGGTCCTCTGCCTGCGGAGTGTAGACCTGCGGGGTGTAGACCTGCGGAAAGAGAGCTTAGAGAAAGGCGGAGAGTGAGCACAGCCTTGGTGTCATCACAGCCAGCCGGATGGAAGACAAAGGCTGAGCCCGGGACTGGGAGCAACAAGAAAGCCCAGAATACGGCGTGCAAAGGGAAGGGGATCTGGATAAGCTCCAGAGGCTGTGAGCGGAGTACTTTCCCTACTCACCACTCCCTGCCCCGTGTAGTTGGCGGAGAATCATTAGCGGCCGGTGTCTTAGTCCTTCAGGCTGCCATAACAAAAATACTCAGACGAGTGGCTTAAACAACAATTTACTTCTTCACTATCTGGAAGTCCAAGATCAAGGTGCTGGCACTGGCAGATGATTTGGGGTCTTGTAAGGAGCCACTTTCTGGTTCACAGATGCCATCTTCTTGCTACGTCCTCAGGTGTAAGTAGAGGCAAGAGAATTTGCGATCTCTTCAACAACGACTCTCCCCAGGGCGCCTGGGTGGCTCAGTCGGTGGGTTAAGCATCTGACTTTGGCTGGGGTCAGGATTTGGGAGTCCCAGGATCAAGCCCAGCGATAGGCTCCTTGCTCAGCAGGGAGTCTGCTTGTCCCTCTGCCCCTCACCCCTCCTGCTGTCTCTCAGTCCCTCCCTCAAATAAAATGTTAAAAAACGAAAAAAAAAAAGACCCTCCCATTAATTAGGGGCTTACTCTCCTGACCCACTTCCTAATTAGGGGGATTAGCATTTCAACAAATGAATCTGTGGGTGGGGGACACAGACATTCAGCTGGCCACAGCCAGGAATAAGTGGACAGTAGTGACTGTTTGTTGAGATCCAGTGTTACAGAACAGCTAACTGTACCAGCAAGCCCTGCGCAGTGGGGGCCCGAGAAGAGAAAATGTGGGAAGAGAAGAGAGAGTAGCTGAGTTGGAACCACTGTTGCCAGAGAGGACAAAGGAGGAAGAAAAACCAGGCCCTATTCTTTAAAAAGTGTCCAGAAATTGTTTTTGGAAAGTCTTTTCAAAATTTTCCTTACATACTCTTCTACCTTAAACACAAATTTTTAAAATAAAACCAAAATTACTCCTCATTCAATTAAATGGTTGTATTTACTGTTTAATGTTATATTAACATTTTTCTGCTGTTCAGTTAGCAATGTATAGTGTAAATGTCTTTATTGGTAGAAGTCAACCCGCTGTGTCAGATGACTTCCACGATCCTACCTACCTACATTGCAGTCTGTAATTCTGTATTTTCACTAGCATTTTATCAGCATTTGTAGCCCGTGCTGGGAATCCATCTCAATCATTCTTTTCACCCCAGTAGGGATGGGAATACAAGTTAAAATTAGCCGACTTATAAATAAGCTATTAGAACTAAACTAGATGTATGTTGAATTTCTCCGAAGTATTTGAACTACTTTTAATATACACGAAAGGTTGAATTATGTGAACATCATAAGCCTTTTACATCTTAAAATTCTAGTGTCTTAAAATGCAATGTATGAAGATATGCTTTTTTTTTTTTAAGAGTAATTATTTTTAGGGTCATGACTCTTGAAATGATCAGTTATTAAATATATTCTCATTAGCTTACCTTTAAGAAATCTGTTATAATTTCAATATACTAAAATATTCAAATCTCCATACATTTAAACATCTACTTAATCTACAGCACACATCCAAAGCTTTAAATTTCATTTTACAAAATAAGGGTAATTTTAATGATATTTCTGGTAATATGAATATTACACATGACTCAGTTAATTGTAGGGCCACCACCACACAGAGCGGAAAATTCGTTAAGTACAGAATTGCTCTGAGGCGACAACAGGAGAGCTGAAAGATAGCATTATATTCTTGTAGGTCATAAGCCATAATGTTCTTCTTTCTCTCCTCTAAGAATATTTTTAATCTATTATGAATTCTTTTGTTTGGAATCACTGAGGCATTTTAAAGTAAGAAATCTTTCTGAAAGTAATAAATTAATGCTCTTTCAGTGAAATTTCACTCAAATGTCAGAACCACCACCAAATTTGTACTTTTTTTTTACTTAAAATTTTTTGGTTTCTGAATGTGGAAAAGAACTCCTTATTCTTGTAAATATACCAATCACTTAAGTACTTTTTTTAAAAGATGTTATTTATTTGAGATAGAGAATTAGTGAGAGAGAGAACACCAGAGGAGGAGGGTGGGGAGGGGCGGGGAGAGAGGGAGAAGGAGGCTCCCCCACGAAGCAGGGAGCCCAACACAGGCCTCAGTCCCAGGACCCTGAGACCATGACTGGAACCGAAGGCAGACATTCAGCCAAGTGAGCCACCTCAGGTGCCGCTGAAGATTTTATATGTTTATTGACAGCGAGAGAGAAACAGTAAGAGCAGGAACAGGAATAGGAGCAGAGGGCATGGGCGAGGGAAAGCAGGCTTCCCAGAGCAGGAAGCCCAATGTGGGGCTCGATCCCAGGATCCTGGGATCATGATCTGAGCCAAAGGCAGACGCTTAACCAACTGAGCCACCCAGGCGCCCTGCTGAAATACTTTCAATAATATTATTTTAAAAATCCTGTTAAACACATATGTACTGAATTCAAAAGAAGTAGAAGACACACTTACGGGACAGAATAGGATATGGAACAATCAGAATCTCTAATTGTTACCTTATGGGATGGAGTGCCTTCTCTTAAACCAGCAGGGCCTGGCAATGGGAGATACCTGTGTGTGTCCAGGGCATGGGGCTGGAATGGGAGGTGGTGTTGAGGGTGGCATGGGTGGCAAAAGTGGTGAGGAGGTCTGTAACAATCATGCTCCTTTACCTGAGTTGTCTCAGATATAGATGAACGCCTCAGTTCTGCTCGTGAGGAGCCATCCTGATTATACTGTTGTCATATAGACACTGTAGACAGAGAATTGGACGCCTAAAAGCTTAAAAATTTATCTTTTCTTCATTTTCCTTCCTCCCACCACTTCCCCCAGCACCAGGGAGTGTTTAAGGCAATGCAAAGTGGGCCAAAAATACCATTCTTAATGTGGGAAGGATATACTATCTAAACGTGCCCAGAAAACAAACAAGGAGGGATTTCAGTGTTTAACTGTAGAAATACAGTAGCCCCAGATTTCACTTTCCTTGCTTTCAGGAACCCATGGTCTAGATGTAGATGACCCTCCTTCTGAGGTAACATGGGCCGGCCGGTAATGAGCTGGAACCACGTCACAGGCCTAGTCCTGCATCTCATTCATCTCATCACTACAAGAAGGGTTAGGATAGCGCAATGATATTTTGAGAGAAACATTTACCCAACTTTATTACAGTATGTTGTTATAATTGTTGTAGTTTATTATTACTTACTGTTGTTAATCTCTTCCTGTGCCTAATTTATAAATTTATCATAGAGAGTTACAGGAAAAAACACAATATATATATAGGATTTGGTACTATTTGTGACTTCAGGCATTCACCAGGGGCCTTAAAATATACCCCCCCCCCCATAAGGGGAACCTATTGTACCTAGTCACAAGGCAGAAGAAAAATATCTTCCCTAACATGTTTCCTTTTCAGCATCTTGTTCAATACTGGCCAAACATCCAGGTTCAGTAAGAGAACTTAATGTGTTTCTGTCCACTCTGGAAACAATTCTACTGGGAGGCTCAATAGTGCCCATTTCACGACTTGTGAATTACTAATTGTACAAACTTATGGAAGAAGTTATTTTTTTTCTAGCCCTTTACAACCAACAATGTTTGCAAAACATCAAGATTCCAGAGAGAAACTAGAATTTTGCCGTTTTCATTGCTTGAAATTTTGTTAACCTGCATCTTTCCAAGAAATTGTCTTTATTTTGTAACAACCTGTTAACTGTCTCTGTAGCAGAACAAGGTCCACAGGAGCAAAACCACAACTGGGTTAAGACAAACCTCCCGCAGATTTTCTCCAATTGGAGAACTTGAGGGAGCGAGCCTGCTTGTCCACTGGAAGCACCGCCACGGCCAGTCCGCACGGCACCGCTCACTCACGCGGGGCCAGGGGTTAACTGTACACATTACGGACATGCTACATCCCATCGCGCTGTTACCCCTTCTCTCCACAGGTTTGGGACAAGGAGGAACAAAGCGCGGAGCCCTTTAAGAGGGTCTTTTCCTTTCCGCGCCCGGCCCCGTCCGCGGCTGATGCGGGAGGAGGAGCCCCTCTCCGAGCGCGCCTCGCACCCCTGCCGCGAGGCGAGCCCCGTCCGGGAGGTCAGCCAGGCTGCGGGCAAGGCTTCTAGAAACCGGATTTTCATGCTAAAACGCGACTCTACCTGTACTGGCAGCAGCTGTCGGTTTACTGCAAGAGCACATTGCTGCTGAAATTCGGGGATTCTCCCATTTTCCCGTCTTTGCAAACAGAGGGGAGATTCTAAAACAAATTTCCTTTTTTTTTTTTTTTGGCAATAGCTGAAGTACATTTACGGAGGTTTCCAATACTTTGGTTAGAAAAGTTTATGCAAACCGAACTGAGACTCCGCCGCGCGCCCGGGGACTCTGTTTCGCGGCCCCGCGGGGCTGCGGCGCGGGCGGACCTCCTCGCCTGGAAGCGGCCGCGCTGACCCGCAAAGTGACAGGCCGGCTCTCGGGGGTGGCAGCGGCGGAATCCGGCGGCCCGCAGGCGACCCGCTCGTCCAAGCCGCGCCCCGGGACTGTCGGCTCCCGCCCTGCCCCTCCCCCACTCCCGCCGCCCGGGCCGGGGCGCGGGGGCGACAGGGGCGGGGCGCGGGGGCGACAGGGGCGAGGCGGGGGCCCTGCGGGACGGCCACGGCCGGTCCCCGGCTGCGCACCTGCCGCCCCCGCGCCCGCGGCCGCGCTGACCCCCCCCCCGCGGGACGCCCCAGCACCGCAGCCCGAGGGGCACCGGCGCGGCGGCCTCCGGCGGGGGCGAGCGGGCGCGCAGGGCCGCGGGCGCTCTCGGCTTCAGGGCGGCCTCGCGAGCAGCCGGTGCGGCGGGCCGCGCGCTTGGAAACGCTGCGCCGGGAGCCTCCCGCGTTCGGACGGGCTTTTTTCTCAAACTGCAGATCCTCGCGGCTCGGCGGGCGGCCGGAGCGCAGGCCCGAGGCGGCGTCCCCGCCCCCCGCCCCCGCCCCCGCGGCCCTGCCTCCCGCCCCCGCCCCGCCCGGAGCGGCCCTCCGGGCGCCGCCCCCTCGCGAGCGCCCACTCGGTTCCTCCCAGCTGCCGCGCGAACGGGCCGCCCCCCGGGCTCCGCGGAGGGGGCGGCGGGAAGGGGCCGAGCCCGGGCCCCGGCGGCCGCCGCCCCCGCCCCCGGCCCGCGCCGGCCCACGCCGGCTTCTGCGTCACTCGGCCGCGCGTGGGCGGGAGCCGGAGCGGCGAATGTGGCAAGCGCGGAATCTCCCCATGTGACCGCGCGCGGGGGGCGGGGGCGGCGGAGGCGGGCGGGGGAGGGGGAGGGGAGGGCGCCGCGCGCCGGGAGGAGCGGGGAAGCGAGGAGGAGGGCGGGCGCGGCGGGGGAGGCGCCGCCGCCACCACCGCCCGCGCGCCGCAGCCCGGAGGAGCCGCCGCCGCCGCCGCGGACGCGGCCGAGCCGAGCGCCGTCGGGGCTGGCGGGCGGGCGGGCGGGCGCGGCGCGTCCGAGCCGGGTGGGGAGCCGGAGCGCGCGCCCACCGCCTTCCCTTCCCCCCTCGATGGGCGCGGGGGCGTCCCGGCCGCCGCAGCCGCCTGAGGAGGGAGCGCTGGGGGCCGTGTCTCCGGAGTCGCGGCCGAGCCGTCCTCGCGGGAGAGCGCGCCGAGCCCGCCGCAGCCGCCGGCCGAGTACGTACCTGCCCCGGCCCGCCTCGGCCGGGACGCGCGGCGCTCGCGGGCGAACTTGGGCGGCGGAGGCGCGGGCGGCGCGGGCTCCGGGGCCGGCGTCCGGGGCAGCGGGCCCCGCGCGGCCGCCGGCGGAAGCGGAGGGCGGCCTCTGGTCGTGTGGGCGATCCCCGGAGCGAGTCGGGGGCCGCGGCGGCGGGAAGGGGGCGAGCGGGGCCGCGGGCCGGGGGCGCGCGCCGTTGCTCCCGAGCCGGCGGGTGCGAGCGCTCCCCGAGGGCGGCCGGGGTCGTCGCCGAGTCGGCCGTGCTGGGGGCGCGCGCCCCGGGGAGATGTGGCCCGGACGGCCCCGATCGCGGCCGCCGGTGCCCCCCGCTGCCGAGCGCGGTTTCTGTTTCGGCCGCGGAAGGAGTTTCTTGGAAGTGGCTGTGCCAGAAACTTGGCTCCGGGCGCGGAGCAGCGGGAGACGCGTGCTCGCGGGGCCGAGCGTGGGGCTCCCGGCGCGGGGGGCGGCCGCCCGGGGCAGAGCGCTGCGACCTCTCGCGTGCACAAGCATGGCAGGCGGGGTGCGGCTTCAGCCTCCGGGTCCGGGCGACCGAGGCGGGAGGCGACCCCGGCCCGTGAGCCCAAGTGTCCTCCGCTCTCAGGGAAGGGCCGTGGGCTGGGGGGCGCGCGTGGGTTCCGCGCACCGGCCTCGCAGCAGGTGGTCGCGAGGACCCCCCCCCCGCCCCGGCCCGCCTGCAGCTGCCCCCACAGCCCCCGAGGGCGGCGGGCTCGGAGACGGGGGCAGCTGTCACGTTAAAGGGTCGACGTGGAGTGACCGCTCACGGCCGGTCGGCCTGTCCCTGACTTGTCTGCGGACTCGAGGAGTGCAAAGATCGGAAGCGGAGACGGAAATGCTCGGATCTTGTTTAAAAATATTTTGGCAGTTTTAATAGATAATATTAGATTGCATAGGAACAGAGGCACGGAATTTGAAATAGATTAGTCACGGAGGAAATGCCAGGCGGTTTTGTTAGAAAAGTGTGCACACAGTGAATTACCTTCTTAGATTTTCACTTTTTTGAAAGATTTCCTTTCTAAGACATACCAGATTATGACACGTCATAATTTGTATGTGGGTTTCAAGAATAAATATTGGAAAAGGGATGGTTAGCATTTACTTTATTTTGGGGTGGAGGCTGATATTTTCCTGAAGACTTAAAGGAGCTGCTTTCAATCTAAGTGCCAGTGAAAGTGGCTCTTAGATTCAAGGGTATCCCTTTCCCTCCATTTTTTAGTATTGAGACATTTTAATATTGTCCTCTAATTAAATTTTCAACTTATGGTATCCTTACAGGTATTAATATGCATATAAAGGTTTTCTTAAGAACCTATGGGTGCCTGGCAAGGTCAGCCTTCTTTATTCTTGTTTGGGTGTTGGATGCTGGACAATTAGGTCTTGAAAGAAAATAATTTCAAGGAAACATTGGGAAGTTTCTTGTTTTAATTTTATGAGTATCTTGTACAAAAGTTAATATGCCATCCTGATATTAGAAACACATTATATTTCTTGGCTCTGGTGATTCCTAGTTATAGGTGAATGAATCAGTAATAATAATACAAACATGGAGGCATTGTAGATTTTTTATCTCATTTTGCTTGCTAATTGTGGATGTTATTAAAATGACAGAAATCCTTAGCAATACTATAGCTGATAAAAGGAAATTTAGTGAGTTCATATGTCTAGTAAACAAATTGATATATTTAATAATTTATGTCCTGTCCTTTTCCAGAATTATTAATACAATTTAACCTCAACTAAATTAATTAAAAATTTTCCCTTTTTGGGACCAGTAAATAACACCCATCTTATAGGGAAGTTAAATTCTTTTCATCCTCCCTCATTGTTAGAGAATCAGTTAAAGCATTTGATATTTTAATCACACTTTAAGGACATAATGGTTTATTATTCAAGATTTGGGGGGTTTGCACTGTGGTTGCTTTGAAAGAAGAAATTAAGTGTATTACAGAGTGGGAGAGTTCTTTGAAGAATATATGGGTTGAACTTTAAGGTTTGTTTTTTTTTAAATTTACTTATTTGACAGAGAGACATCACAAGTAGGCAGAGAGGCAGGCAGAGAGAGAGAGAGGAGGAAGCAGGCTCCCTGCTGAGCAGAGAGCCCGATGTGGGACTCGATCCCAGGACCCTGAGATCATGACCCGAGCTGAAGGCAGCGGCTTAACCCACTGAGCCACCCAGGCGCCCGAACTTTAAGTATTTGAAGTAAAAGGTGGTTGGATGGAAACAGAAATATGTCAGGTTTTTGTGTCTCTTGACCTAAACTCTAAGACTTGGGCCTCATTCCATTAGAGGTCTGTCTGTTTTGTTGGTGCTGTTCGTGTGCATTATGAATATGATGTTTTATGTTATGTTCATGGAAATGAGCATTTTATAATATGTTTTGATCAGTATTGAGATTCTGCTAACGTATAATTATCTTGCCTATGCATATTTTATCGTGGAGTTTATTAAGTATATTAAGGAATAAATAATACCCTTTCAAGCATGATATAAGATTCTCAGCCCCTTTGTTTTGGATTCAGTTTTATCTTATATGCTTCTTTCATTCTTTTCAGTGGAATGAAGAATAGTAGTTATGATATTAAATGCAAATTTTCTTTTTGATCTGACATGTTCAAAAACTAGTACAATAGTAGAGTATACTCTTAAACTTAATAATGAAACAAGTGGGAATACTGAGAAGTTGGTGCTGGAAAAAAATAGTAATCCTCATCTTGTCAGAATTTGCACAGCTAAAACCTGGCATTAAGCTTTCAAACACTTTGTCATTTCTCAACACCTTGGATTTAGGGGGCTGCACAGTTAATTTGCACAGTATGTTAATTTTAAGGAGAAATTTCTGGAAAAAGCATGCTTTCTACATGCTCAGAGGACATTCATGTTTGTTGAATGACTTGTCTGTTGGTTGGTTGAAGAATTTCCAGCCATATCTTATGAAGGGGTAAGATACTTTTTCTTCCAGTTTCATTCAGAATTCAGAAAAAAATCAATAGGAGGGAACATTTTATGTTTCCTAAATTACTGTTAATTCATTAGGAGCTGTGTGTTCAACACATAGCTCTGACAGTAATAAGATCCTGAATATTTTAAGATCACTGAATGCTGACTGATTTGCCTAGGTTAAATTATTTGGTACTTGGAACACAGAAACACCAGCTCTGCAATCTGAAGTAACCCATGATGTAAGTAAACTTTATATGTAATTATTTCAGCTTGAGTTCTAGCACTAGGACAAAAGTTTAAAAGAATTCATTTCCCAGGCTTAATGCTTATCCTTGCCTAAGCCAACCTCTGACTTGTCCTAAACCTTTTCCGTTTCAACCTGCAGTATACCCACTGCACCTTTCTCACCAGGCCCCTATACCTTCAGACTCCATTCTTCCAAACTCAGTGGTGCACTTCTGAGGCTTTAAATACAGTCTCTGCCCTTAGGTTTCCTCATTCTTTCCTTAACATTTCCAGTCCATCTTTTCATTTCCTTTAGCATGCACTGGATTTCCATCTAGATGTTAAGAGGAAAACAATCTGGTGGAACTAATTCACCTTAATCTGTAAATGACTCATGAGCTAACTCTTCCCAAGGTTTTTCACATTTTTTATAAATCTGTAAGAAGCTGCTGTTAACTTAGACAGTTTTAAAGTAAAAATTTCAGGCTGTGTTGGGAGGAAGGAATTTATAGTCCTTTGCATGAAAACTAAGTGAGATTTTACTGGGATTCTGCTCTTGTTATCTCCTCATTCCTGAAGGGTCTCTGTTCTTTGGAATGCCACAGACTTCATGGAAGTGTGTATATGCTGTGTGTGTGTGTGTGTGTGTGTGTATTTCCTGCATGATGAAGAGGAGGATTCAGGAGTAGTGATTATCAGTCCATTTGATATTTGTGGGTAACTTATATTGCATTTTATAGGAACAACGAAGGAAAAGACCTAGAATCTTTGATGACCTTTTAAAATGCTAGTGTTGGGACTGGACTAACCCATGAAGTATATTATAGTCCTAACCACATGTAGTTCCTGTATCTGGAAATAATCCTTAGATCTTTTGGGAAAGTAGCCATGTTACGGAAATCCAAATAGCCTTATAAGAAGGAAGTATTGAGGAAGAGAGAATGTAAAAGCTTTCAGGGAAAGTAGTAGCTAAAGTGATAGATTGGTCATGAGATACCAGCTCACAAAGACAGCATCCCTTTGGGAGGCTGCTCGTCGTAATCTGTCTCAGATGTCGGATTTCATTCAGGAGCAGCCTTTATAGAGTTGTTATTTTACATTGAACACTTAGCTAGAAGTGGGGGATAGAAGATGAATGAGGCTGAGTTTCTGCCTTCAGGCAGCTTAAAACCTCTGTTCTGCAGAGCCTGGCCAGGTTTCTTCTTCATCCCATAGCTCCTTCTGTATAACACTTAGCACTTATCACCGTGTTTAAATGTCTTGCTTCTTTGTCTTCCTTCACCCTCGTAACTCGTTCTCTATGAAGGGTCGTTTGAAGAAGTGGGGAAAAAATGAGAAAGTAGTGTAGGGTTCAGAGAAGGGACAGGACACCAGGGGGGTGTGGAAAAGACCAGCGGAGGTGGGCAGGAGAGAGTATGCGGGGCACAGGGGCAGGGAAGTGGGAGGCACATTCAAGGAGTGCCCGGTGTATCTCTTTGGCGTAAGCACAGGGCTGTGTTTGGGACCAGAGAGAAGGCTGGAAAGGTACAGGTTTGGGTCTGGGATGCCTCTCTGAGAAGTCTGGACTTCTTTCTCGTTGCAGTGGGGAAATTTGCACAGGTGGGTACAGAGTCACACCTGTACTGTAGGAAGATAAAGGTGGTATTGCAGGGTGGGAGGTCTTGAAGGTAAGGAAGCTGTTTTCAGAGTGGAAGCAAGAAGCGGTGAAACTAGAATTAGGTGCTCTTGAGGCACGGAAAGAAGAAAAGGATGGATATGTGGCTTAAGGAGATGAAGATTTGAGGAAGGAAGAAGAAGAAAGCACAAAGGTGAAAGCATAGTGATGCAACTGAAAAAGAGAAATGGGAAGGGTAGAGTTGGGATGCTGGAAGGAGAGAAACATGGACACTTGCTTTTGGACTTATAAAATTTGAGATTTTGACAATTTCCAGGTAGTAGTTCAAATGCAAAATTATCACAAATTATTTGTGCTGATGTTCTCAAACTTGTCCATTATGAGGCTCATTTTTGTAAATTAAAAACATTATGGATGTTCACTGATAATTTTACTTTCAGTATTTGTTGAGAATTCATACACTGTAAGAACGGCTGCCATGAATTTGGTTACGCACTTAAATGAGTTAAGAGGCAGGGAAGAGAGCGTAATATGCCCCTAACCAAGTCAGGTAGTGAGCGTTTCAAGGAGCTGTGGTGGAACTGCAGAAAGGTTCGAGGGACGGGACGGGCGGGTGATAACACGGTGGTTTCTCTGAGCTCCGACCGAGTGGGAGCCCAGGAAGCTCCTTGGAAGGGAGGGAGGCCGGGAAGACCCTCCGTCCCACACCACGCCCCCACACCCGCACGTCCCCACGTCCCCACGTCCCCACGTCCCCACGTCCCCACATCCCCTCTCCGAGAAAGATGTCTTGCTTCCCTCAGGCATGTCGAGTGCTTCCTTGTGGTTCAGTGACAACATAGGAGTTGACCAGTCGAGTTTTCTGGGCCAAACTCACCCCTTTTTCTCATTGAGCAGGTTTGAATCTGACAGATAGATGACTGATCCTACCTGTAAGGAGGAGGCAGTGTTCTGTTTTGTTTTATTTTTAAGGTTCTGGAGCAACTGTTACCATTTAAAATAGGTTAATGAATAACAAATGACAACAAATGGCCTTAAATGAATCCATTGTTGTTTAATTCCTCTTCCTCTGGAATGGACCAGGCTGAACAGCGTTCAAGCTGGCTCGCTGTGTGTAGGTAGCAGGCCTTTGGTGTGGATTTTGAATGCAGTAAAAATTAGTAACTGGTTTCTCTTCACTGTGGAATTCATGAAAAGGTCAGACTCAGCATGGTTGTTCCAGCATCCTGAAAAGACCAGATAACGGTCTTCAGCTGAGTAAATTCACTGTGCTGTTAGCTACCTGTGTACAGTGTTATTGGCAGGATCTTTTCCTGTTTGCTTCAGCTTCAAGAACTGCAGTTAGAAGCTCGCTCCTAATTTATTTGACCTTCATGTTAAAGCATGAATAGATACAGCATTTGTAAAAACAAAATCTCCTAAGAATTTGCTTTTAAATCAAATCAAGTTCATGTATGAGGTGGTGGGAGTTTGAATGATCATATCACAACAGGCATTTGTAGGGAACTGAAACATTCTCCCAAGGCAAAAGCTTGAGGAAACTCCCCTCCCAGCAGTAGGTGTGGGCCTTCAGAAGCCTCCTGGGACCCTGAAGAGCTCACGGAGTTATCTTTCATCTGGTATCTTGACTTTGGGAATGCACACGTGGTCTTATCAGTCATTACGGAGATAGTGTAATAACTAGTACTTTCTTCTTGCTTCTGCTTTTTTATCCCCTTAGGAACTAGGGGTTTCTTTTCTTCCTTGGTAAAGATGAGAAAGGAAAAGATCTGAAATTAATTTTTTCCAAAATTATAGACATTTTAAAAGACTAAAACTTAAGTTTGGGGCTTTAGTTTTCCTTAAGTTTCTCTTTAAGTTTGACATATCTTTTGTTGCTAATAAAAAGATTCAAAAACTATTCTTAACTGATTTTCTCACATACTCTTTAGACGAAAGAGATGTGAGAAAATCTAAGGGGAGCACTTATGATGAGATAATTGATGACACCATAAACCTTGCAGTTGCATAGCTCTCTTCAGAAGAGAAGATTGTGTGGGCACATGGTATATATGAGATGGATGACTTCTGCCTCTGAAACCAATAATACATTATGTGTTAATTAATTGAATTTAAATGAAAAAAGATTGCTTGTGTGTGTGTGTGCACGCGCATATGTGTGGTTATACCTGTATATGTATTTTTTTTTGTGTACTGGAGTTGAAAGTCTTTGAAGCTCTTGCATTCGGTGTATGATGGGAAAGGAAGCTTCTTTTCTCCCTTAGACGCTTTCTACGAGTCCTTCTGTTTGGTGTAATGCAATCCAATACAGATTTAAACTTGTATCCATAGTTCCCAAGAGTTGTGTTTCTGTGGGTTAGTGTCCAGCTGGATGATATACTCTCTCCCTGGAGAGTCTCCCTGGAGTGGGAGGACAAGTAGATACTCCTCTGTGTGATGTAGAAGATGCAAGAGTGTTTTTATCCAGAGGGGTCAAGTGGCCTGAACCTGAAGGTAGATTTAAAGAATCTGGATGATCACAGAACAAGTAGGAGTTCCTGGTTCCCAGAAGCTACACTAAATAGGGATCTTCTCTTGTAGTTCGCCAAGTTTGCCAAACCATGGGAGTCTCAACACAATGACCTGGGAAATTGTATTTTTTTTTTCAAGATTTTTTTTTTAAAATTTATTTGTTTGCGCATGAGCACCAGCAGGGGAGCCACAGTCAGAGAGAGAAGGAGACTCCCTTTTGAGCAAGGAGCATGATAAGGGACTTTCCCAGGACCCTGGGATCATGTCCAAGTGGAAGGCAGATTCTTAACCCACTGAGCCACCCAGGCATCCGGGAAATTATCAGCGCTCCAAGTGATGGTCCTGGGTGCTATTAGAAAGCTGCTGCTCCCCAATTGAATTTTTTTTTTTTTTTTTGTATGCCTTGGGAAGTTATCAAGTCACCTGGAAATACCCTTATAAAATAAAGGACCATAAAATTTGAGGCGGTCACTGGCTGATCAAAGCAGATTGTGGGTGACACAGACATTCCTAAAGATGGGGCTTCCCAGAAGTCAGTCCTTAGGGTGTCAGGGAGATATAGTATCCCTGAGTGGGATGACTGAGACTAGAATTTTGATAGTTTTCTGATCATGGTATAAAGAACAAGTCCCAGATGTGGTGGCCTCCTGGCCTTCAGAGATGTCCTAATACTCTTCTGCTTGCCTTATCTCCTAGTTCACTGTTGCTCTGTACTATTTTGAATTGAGGCTGGACCTTCCATTTCCCTCTGATGCACATACATATTCTTACATATTCTTACACTCTTCTGTAATGTTCTCTGTAGAGGGCCACAAGGTCCTTTTTAATCCTAAAGGTGCAAGTTGATTATAACATGCTTATTTGTTTCTCTTAAGTGGAAGTACTTGGCCAACTCCTCTTTGTATGTGGGAGGTCTCCAGGCAACTGTGAATAACTTTTAAAGGCTGCTAAGAGGTCAAGAAGTGCTTTGCTGGGTCTTGTTCTGTCTCTTTAAAAGCAGGCTTCTTGGTCTTGATTGGGCCCCAAAATTCTGTTTCTTCCTGGACTGTCTTGGGCTGTCTGCGGCTGCATTAGAGGCTCTTCCATCCTCTGTTCCAGCCTATGTCTCTGACCCTTACACACACCGAGATCCAGGCTGCTACTTTGCACGCAGGGCAGAGTTTTGAAACATCTTACCTTACGCCATCTTCAAGTGCTAGATGTTTACAAGAGAATCCCATCATCCTGATTTTTCTGTACCCCAGTGCCTTCGCAGTTCTTAAACTCTCACAGATGTAATCCCATGGTCAATCTGTTACTCTTTTCTTCATGGACTCAGCAAAAAAGTGTCAAAGAATGGTAGCCATTTCCTCTCCTTTATCACTAGTACCTAAGTGCTCACCACATCTTGTCATTTATTTTGAAATTTTCCTGCCTCTTTTCCTGGGTTCTTAAATATACCACCTATCTTCTGACCTCCAATTCATACTGAAATCCAATCCATTGTGCTCAGCCTACCAGGCCAATTTTACTCGTTTTTCTTTATAAAGTGGGAATTACTGTACCAGTCTGGCAGGGCTGCTACAAGGATTACAGATCTTCCTTGACTTACCATTGGGGTTACATGCCAGGAAACCTGTCGAAAGTTGAAAATTGCCATGAGTTGCATTTAATGCAGCTAACTTACTGAATATAAGAGCTTAGCTTAGCCACCTTCATTGTGCTCAGAACACTCCAGCTTACAGTTGGGCAAAAATCACCTAACACAAGGCCCATTTTATAATAAAGTGTTGAATAGCCCATGTAATTTATTGAATACTGTTCTGAAGGTGGAAAAATAATGGTTGGTGTGGGTACAGAATAATTGTAAGCATATCAGCTGTTGACCTCATCATTGTGTGGCTGACTGGGAGCTTTGGCTTGCTGTTGTTGACCAGCATCAGGAGTGTCACTAGCCCAGGACAAGATCAGAACTCAAAGTGGTGTGGTTTCTACTCAGTGTATATGGCTTTCCCACCATCATAAAGCTGAAAAATCGTAAGTCGAACCAGTGAGTTGGTTACCGTTTGTAGATGTCATGTAAAGTGTTAATCATATTGTCTGATGCAAAGTCGGTATTCAGCAAATGGCAGCGTAACAGACTTCTCTCCTCCCTGAATCTGATTGTTATTCACCTCACCTTTCACACCACGGAAGCAAGCTGCAAAACGCGTTGACAGAAGTATGGGATATAGAGCCCCCGTGAGCCTTGATTTGAGTCCTTGACTTCTGCTTGACTGCCTGTAAGATTTTAGGCAAATTACTTATATTCTTTATTTTTTTTTAATTTTATTTATTTGACAGACAGAGATCACAAGTAGGCAGAGGCAGTCAGAGAGAGAGTAAGGGAAGCCAGCTCCCTGCTGAGCAGAGAGCCCGATGTGGGGCTCCATCCCAGGACCCTGACATCATGACCTGAGCTGAAGGCAGAGGCTTAATCCACTGAGCCACCCAAGCGCCCCCAATTACTTATATTCTTTATATTTTTTCACTTAAAAATGGAAACAGTTATACTGACCACTAGGATTGGTAGAAGAATAACATGAGGTGACTCTGGTCAAGGGGGAATGCTTCCTTAACTAAAGGCAGTTGCTGTGCAAATGCTCCTCGTCTTTGCCCTTCTGGAAGCGCTTCTGTCCGTTCTGCAGTGTCCGATGAGGACGTGTAGGAATGTCGAAGCCAGCGTCACGACTGTGTCCTCTCTTCTTCTTTTTGCAGGTTGAGTCCATCCACAGTAATGGCCGCGGCCTTACCCAGGACGCTGGGGGAGTTGCAGCTGTACAGAATATTACAAAAAGCCAATCTGCTCTCTTATTTTGATGCCTTTATCCAACAAGGTGGTGACGATGTCCAGCAGCTCTGTGAAGCGGGGGAGGAGGAGTTCCTGGAAATCATGGCCCTCGTGGGCATGGCCAGCAAGCCCCTTCACGTCCGAAGGCTGCAGAAGGCGCTGAGAGACTGGGTGACGAACCCCGGCCTGTTCAACCAGCCGCTGACGTCGCTGCCGGTCAGCAGCATCCCCATCTACAAGCTGCCCGAGGGCTCGCCCGCCTGGCTGGGCGTGTCCTGCAGCAGCTACGACCGGGGCAGCAGCGCGCGCGAGCCGCACCTGAAGATCCCCAAGTGCGCCGCCGCCACCTGCGTGCAGAGCTTGGCGCAGGGCAAGGCCGACGCGGCGGGGAGCGTGGTGCTGCCGGGCCTCGGGGAGGCCAGACTCTGGCAGGGCCACCACGCCCCCGAGAGCGAGCACAGCCTCTCGCCCGCCGACCTGGGCTCGCCCGCGTCCCCCAGAGAGAGCAGCGAGGCGCTGGACGCGGCCGCCGCGCTCTCCGTGGCCGAGTGCGTGGAGCGGCTGGCGCCGTCGCTGCCCAGGAGCGACGCGGCCGACGTGCGGGAGCTGCTGAGGAGCAACAAGAAGCTGGCCAAGATGGTCGGCCACATCTTCGACATGAGCGACGACGACCCGCGCAAGGAGGAGGAGATCCGCAAGTACAGCGCCATCTACGGCCGCTTCGACTCCAAGAGGAAGGACGGGAAGCACCTCACGCTGCACGAGGTAAGACGCCGCGTGGGCCGTCGTGCCTCCCGCGTGGGCCGTCGTGCCTCCCGCGTGGGCCGTCGTGCCTCCCGCGTCCGTCCTGGTTCCTCACCGGGGAGTGCGCTGGCGCTCGGCCGCGGGGACGTCCGGCCCGTCGGCGTGGGCAGGAGGGTCCCTCCGCGAGGAAGACGGAGCGTGTCTGGCGTGTGCGGCGCGTCTGTGGGGCCCGGGCGCGCCGGCGCCGACGCCGTGAGGGGCGACTTCCGGGAAACCCCGCGCGAAGCCGGAGAGCGTGGAGCCGTTGCGCTTAAAGGCGGCCTGTTTTTTAATTAAGACAGAAAATAGGATTTTAAATACAACGGTTCACGGAAAAGCCATGTGGGGTGCTTGGGGGGCTCAGTCGGGGAAGCGTCTGACTCTTGATTTCGGCTCAGGTCACCATCTCAGGGTCGTGAGCTCGAGTCCCGCGGGGGCTCCGCGCTGGGCCCGGAGCCTGCCTGAGGGTCTGTCTCGGCCCCACCCGCTCTCTCAGAGACGTGGGTGACAGGCGGCGTTTTCGTAGACTTTAGGGAAAAAAGTTATAAAAAAACAAGACCAGAACTTAAAAGTAATTTTCAACTAGCATAGACAGTAACATTTTAGTAGGTGAGTGTTACAGGTATTATGATGGATTTGAAAATTGTTTCGGTTTGGCATTCGGCGTTAAAATGCTCAGCATCCGTTGGAAGCGCTCTGTCCAGAAAACCCTTCTCGAGCAGAAGAACGCATCCCTCCCTCTCCCGCGTGCGTCGCCTTCCTCTCGCCCGTCCGCTCGGTGCGTCATGTCTAAGATGTCGCTCAAGGATAAGCTTAAGTCTGTTCTGATGGGTTTTCCCACAAGTACAATGACCTTCCCTTTCCTTTCCGTTTTTATCCCTGCAGACACCGCTGTCACAGTAACGGAAGCACTTCACTGTGCGCGCTTGTATGCTGATCTGTCCCTCACAGTGTGCTTTGGTTTTCTTCAGGGCAGAGAGAATGTCTCTGAGTCTAACACACCCTATACATGTTTGGCAAATAAATGCATTTTCAGAGTTAAAAAGACATTTTATTGCTAAATTTTTATAGCATTTATTCGATAGAAGAAATAAATCCTGTAGAAGAAATAAAATGTTCATTTGAATGTAGTATTCCATGTAAGAAACATTAGGTTTTCCCCCTGATTTGTACTTTAGCAGAGCAAAGAATATTTACTGCAAATTTATATTTAAAAAATAATGAATGAATAAATAAATAAATAAAATTTACTGCAAAAATATTCAGTTATTACAAAAGAATGTAAAGAAGTTGAATCTGTAAACTTTCAGATAGTTTTCTTTACGTGTACAAATAAGGGATCATATTTGGTACACTATCCTCTAATTCCTTTTTTTAAAAAAAACTTTTAACACTATATTCACAGCACAATATATATATTAGGTATCTTTCCAAGTGAATACACCTAGAGTTACCTTTTTTATTTTGGGGTCATATTGTATTCCAGAATGTGAACATGCCGTTACTTATTTATCTGAACCATTCATTTTGTCATTTAGGATGTTTCTATTTTTTTGATACTACATATGGTAGACATGAACATTATATACATACTCTTTTACAGACAGACTTGGCGTGTTTTCCTGTAGAATAGATTCCAACATGTGGTATAATGGAGTCAAACAATAAATAGACTTAATATTTTAGTAGATGCTGCTGAATTGCATTATAAAACTGCAGCTTTATGATTCCATTGTTACATGCAACTGTTCATTTCTCCACACTCTTGCTAATACTGCATTTATCATTCTTTTTAATCTTCGACAGTCTAACAGATGAAAAATTTTCATTGCTCAAGTTTACTTAGTGAGGATGACTATCTTTTCATATGTATAACAGACATAAAATTTTATGTTCTTATCATTTGTTTTGTTTTAATTGTTTAATGTTTTGTTTAACATTTAATTGTTTGATGTTTTAATTTATTTTTCTTACCCCTAAGAAATTTGATTGGTTAAAAATTTTTATATTTTAAGGATATTAACCTTTGGTCTTACGTTGTAAATATTTTCCCAGATTATCATTTGTCCTTTGACCTTTCAGACTCATTTGCCATGTGGAAGTTTAATTTTATATAGTAATATTTATTGATCTATCCTATATGATTTCATTAGTCTAGTTTGCTATTCCTTTACCAGTATAGAATTACTTTAATTACTGTAGCTAAATAATGTATTTTAATATCTGGACAGGCAAGTGTTCCTTCAGTAGTCTTGTTTTGTAGCTTCTATCTTTCTGGGTGGTCATGCATTTCTTCTTCCAAATGTAATTTTTATATTTATTTATTTATTAAAAGATTTTAATTATTAGAGAGAGTAAGAGTGTGCATAATGAGCAAGAAGAGGGGCAGAAAGAGAGGGATGAGGAGACTCCCCACCGAGTAGGGCGCCAATGTGGGGCTTAATCACAGGACCTTAAGGTTATGACCTGAGCTGAAGTCAGACACCCAACCTACTGAGCCACCCACAGGCCCCCCCAAATGAAATGTTTAATGCATTTATTAAGCTGCCCAAAAATTTCTGTGGTATTTTTTTTTAATTCCTTAAAGGTATGGATTAATTTGGGAAAAACTGACATACTTAAAATAATGAAAACCCCATATAGTAAGGTAGTGTGTATATTCACATATTTAGCTCTTTTTTTTTAGATTTTATTTATTTATCAGAGAGAGAGGGGAGAGAGCGAGCACAGGCAGACAGAATGGCAGGCAGAGGCAGAGGGAGAAGCAGGCTTCCCGCCAAGCAAGGAGCCGGATGTGGGACTCGATCCCAGGACGCCGGGATCATGACCTGAGCCGAAGGCAGCTGCCCAACCAACTGAGCCACCCAGGCGTCCCAATATTTAGCTCTTTTATATTCCTTCATAATTCTATAGTTTTTTATTCCTGTGTCACAAAGGTTTCGCACATTTCTTGTTAGGTCAAATACTGTGAAGTATATATATATACATATTAAATGTCTTCTATATATTCAAGTTTTTATTTAATAGAGGATATGCAAATATATAAGATTTAAAAAGGATATAATTGTAAGTGAAATTTTTTCCCGCTTTTTAAAAAAGATTACTGTCACTGGCTGATTTTTGTATATTAATCTTGTTTTCAGCAATTTCACAGTCATCTTTTTAAATAAACGCTTTTAGATGTGAATGCATACTGGAGCTTAAAATAAGGAAATTGGTTAGCAAAATGTTTAAAGTAACAGTGCATCTGATTTGATCTATTTGGGGCATATCCCTTTGTAATTGTATGTATAGTTCCCATACAGTAACTGACTCACAAGAACTTAGGAATCCATCTAGAAAATACACTTAGCATTATAATTCAGACACACTTTGATGCTTTCATTACCCATGAATTAATGGAGGAATCTACCAAAAGGCTATTATGGTTGTCATTAATAGAAAACAAAGGGCAATACATGTTGGTAATTTTAGTTTCATGCTTTAATCTAGTTCTAATGTAATTTTTTTTTTAAGATTTTATTTATTTATTTGACAGAGATCCCAAGTAGGCAGAGAGGCAGGCAGAGAGAGAGGAGGAAGCAGGCTCCCTGCTGAGCAGAGAGCACAACTCGGGGCTCGATCCCAGGACCCTGAGATCATGACCTGAGCCGAAGGCAGCGGCTTAACCCACTGAGCCACCCAGGCGCCCCTCTAATGTAATTTTAAAATATAGCAGATGAAACCCAAAGTTGAGTCAGTATTTTTTCAAAGTGAAAGTATGTTAAGAGATGACTTTGATCAACCAAATCAACCTCACTTTTTTTCTTTTTAAAGTCCTAACCTACTTTTAAAAAATAGAAAAATTATTTCACACTTGGCTTTTGCTTAAGGTTTCTTTGCTTCTTTGGATAAATAGGTACAGATGGTATTTAGGTAATGAGATTATCATGAGTTTCCCAAAATAAGAGAACACTCAGAATGAGTGCTAGAAGGCTGAGATGTGGGGGCGGGGGCTTTAGAATATGTGGCTTATATCTTTGAAACTTAGACCACTTGTTATTTGTAAACTCAAGTATGTGAATCTGGTCCAAAAATACAGTTTAGGATAGATGTTTATGAATCAGGATGCTTCCTTCAAACCAGTAGCCATTCAGCACTTGGTGGATATTATGAAATCCTGAGAGAATTAAAAGAAAGGTACTACATTAAGCGTAGGTATGGTAATTTCACATTTTCTCCCGTGACTATTTAAAATGAGTGAAAGATACGTGAGTTTTTCTAAATTCCTAAGATTAAAGAACAGTACTGGTTTGTCCTCAATTTCCAAATAAGGAAATATATGACTCATTGTTAAGTCACTGTCAGTATTTGAGAGTTTTCTTCATGAATCCCATGTGGACACTGTTCTTTCAATCTTTCAAGACCTACAGCTGTAATATGTAGGTCACTAGTGAATGAAAACCAAAAAGTTATCTGCACCTGAAAACATTTTCTCAGCTGTAAACTACATAAAATTCTCTTTCTTAATGCATTTTTATACTTGTTTCCAAATGTACTATATATCAGGCAGAAAGAATTATGAAATTAATCATTGTTAGAATAAACACTTTTTTGTTTTCTTAAGCTAAAAAATCAGCGATGGTCTTGGTACCCCGCTGGATATGGCCTGGTGTATAGGAGTCAGACCATGAAGATAGTGTGAGTGGCTGGGCCTTGAACCGCACTCGTTGTTGGGGTGAGGCAGGTTCTAAGGGACAAACCCCAAAGTGTTAGAAGTCCAGGCAGACAGATGTTTCATCTTTCCCGAGGTGTGTTACATGGTAAGCAGACAAGCAGTGTATGTGTCGGATCTTAAGTCAGTGAATGGATGAGGAGAAAGAAACTGAGAGTTGAAAGCAGCAAGGCCAGGGGAGGAGGCAGGAGCTTGCGGTATCAGAAATGCGAGCGAGTAGTCAGCTTGGCATTCTAGAATATTTGTCAGATAGCATCTTCCATTGGAGACTTCTGGCACTTAAAGATGGGAGGGGGTGGATGGGTAAGTGGGTAAGTTGTAGACCTACTGGAAATTCTATAGGAGCTGAAGTGTATGTGTTACTAAGATAAGGACTTGGGCCCACAGAATATGCCACATTTAGGTCAGTTTTCCTTGTAGTGCTGAGAAGTCAAGGCTGAAGCTTTCAGAGGAACCCAGCAGTCTTAGTTTTGAGAGGGGAGGACTTTTGAACCTGGGACCCCCCCCCATAGATAGACCTGAATACATTATTGATAAGTTCTGATGCTTTATTCTAAACTCTTAGAAAGCATTGATTTCAGCATCATATACTTGAATTTTTTTTAATCATTTTTAAAAATGGGCTGTAGGACTATCAGAGTAGTCTTCTTTTGAGTCATCTTGGTAAGTCACATTTTTCTAAATATGTCCATTTCATCTAAGTTTTCAAACTCATTATTGTAAAGTTGTTTATTGTTTTTAAGACCTCTGTTGTTTGTACATTTCTCTCATCTTTTTTTACAATTTGTTTATTTGAGAGAGTGTATCCACATGAGTGGGGGGGAGGGGCGGAGGGAGAGGATCTTCAAGCAGATTCGCACTGAGCACAGAGCATGATGGGGGGTTCCGTCCCGTAACCTGCGAGATCATGATCAGAGTCGAAACCGAGTCCGCGCTTAACCAGCTGAGCCACCCAGCCACTCCCGTTTGTCTCTTTTAACCCCCAGATCAGTTTTGCCTGAGATTTGTCTGTTTTATTCATCTTTTCAGGGGTGTGTGAACTACAGCACGTGGGCCAAATGTGGCCCATCTCCTGATTTTCCAGTAAGTTTTTGTTAGAACCCAGCCAGGCCAGTTCATTTATGTACTCTGTGTGACTGCTTCTGAGCTACAACTTCAGACAGAGTTCAGTAGTTGTAACAAAGACTCTTTGGCCTGTTAAGCCCAAAATACTTACTATCTAATCTTTTACAGCAAAAGCTTTCCAACCCCTGATCTCTAAAGGAGCAACTTTTGGCTTAGCTGATATTCTTAGTTGTGCCGTGTGTGTGTGTGTGTGTGTGTGTGTGTGTGTGTGTAGTGTCTGTGCACGTGTGCTCTCTTACAGTTCATTTTATTGTTCTTTTCTAACTTAACTCAGATGCTTCCTAGTTCATTGACGTTTAGCTGTTCTTCTTTTCTAATGTAAGCAGTTAAGGCTATAAATTCTCACTATATACTGATTTGGTGTAATTCCCAAAGTTTTGGTATCAAGTCCCACCCCCCCCCATTCTGATTACTTCTCTTTTTATTTATGATTTCTTACTCATGAATTATTTGAAGTGTGTTTTCATTTCCAAATATGAGGGCTTTTCCTTAATTATTTTTCTAATCATTTTTAACTGAATTACATTGTGGTCAGAGCACTTGGCTTACATATATTAAAATCCACTGAGATTTTAATGTGGCTCAGTGTGGCCGGTGTTTCGTGTGTGTTTCTGCAGGTGGAGTGTTCTGTGTGTGTTTCAGCAAGCTTGCTCTAAGGTAGTCTGCTTTTGTCTGCGTGCTCTGTCAGGAACAGTTGTGTGAAAACCGGCTACTGTGGTTGTGGAGTTCTCTGTTTCTTTCTGTGTTCTGCACCAACTCTTCTAATCTTTCATAGCCCATTTTGCTTTAAAAGCCTATTTTGTATGATTTTAATACAAGTACATGTGTTTTCTCTTTGTTACCTTTTTACCATCCTTTTACTTTCAGTTTTTCTGAATCCATGTTTTACATCCAGCTCTTGTATTGGAATTAAAAAATTAATAGGCACATTTTTCTTTTATCCAGAACAATTGACTTATTTACACTTTTTATAATGACTACTATTCTGAATTTATTTCCCTTATTTTATTTTGTATTTCTGTCCCTCCCTTTCTTTAGATCTGATTTACTGTCGGAATTAGTTTCCTCTAGTCTGAAGTTTTATCTATCATGTAGAAGTTTCTTAACAGAGGCCTACCGATGGCAAATTCTGTCCTATCACAACCCACTCTAAAATATCTTTATTTTGCTCTCGTTGTTTATTCTGCGTATCAAATCCTGTATTGTCTGTTATCTTGCCTTACCAATTGAAGATATTTCCTTGGCTTTTGGTTTTCATTGTTGTGTTTATAATCGGTGTTATCTGTTGTTTGCTTTTGAAGTCTTCTGTTTGCCCCTACCCCAGTTTTTTCTCTCCTTCTGTTTTCTCAGTTTTTCTTGATCTTTTTTACTGTATTTTCTTGAGTCACATTTTCATCTCTTACTTTTTCTGAGGTTTTTGAGGGTCTTATTTGGTCATTTGGGCTGGTTTTTACTTTTGATGCCTATTTCTTTGGATATTTTGTGATTTCTGTCTATAACTCATATTTCTTAGAACTGTGGGAATGTTTTGAGGCCTAAGAAGAAAATGGATTCTTCTAGAGGTTGTTTGCTTTTTCTTCTACCAGTCACCTGTTTTCTGCACAGTACCACTCTGGAAACCTGTGAAAAAAATTCTCAGCCCATATAGTGTAAATTAGGGCTGAAAGTCATGTGTGGGCTAATTTGCAGGGGATGGTTTATGAAATCTCGAGGGAGTATCTTCTGTTTTCCCCTACTCAGTAGCAGGGTTCAAGACAGGTAATTTCCCTTGTGTTCTCCTGGGAGTACAGGTATATTTCTATTTCAGGCTTACAGTGGGGGTGTGGTGGTTTGGGATTTCAGCTTGTGGAGGGAGGGGTCTCAGACTCCCTCACCTTTGGTGGATCCTGGGTTTTTCCTCCTGTTCTCTTCCCACACTAACCATACCTGTGAGGTTGGGAGCTGAAGCTCAGGGTCATCTGGTCTAGCAGCTGTCCTCAACTTACTTTGTCTTCATTCATTTTATCCTTACTAGTCCTTACTCTTGTCTTGCTGGCTTAGTGATAGCATTTAAGATATTTTTCCTCCTATTTTTATCCAATATTCGTAGTTGTTTTCTCTGAGGAGGCCAGCCCTTCCCTCCCTGTGCTGGAAAT
This sequence comes from Mustela erminea, assembly GCF_009829155.1. Lineage (NCBI taxonomy): Eukaryota > Metazoa > Chordata > Mammalia > Carnivora > Mustelidae > Mustela > Mustela erminea. Next base: position 3,331,508 of record NC_045621.1, read on the forward strand.
GAAAGCCTTGATTGCCTTTTGAGCCACCCTGTCACAGAGCATTCTCATGGTATTTTTATGCTAACAATACAAAATGGAAAGTCACAGTCATTTGATTGTTAAACATTATAATTTTAACTACCAGAAAAGAAAACTTTAGGTCTAGTTACAAATGATAGGAAGCTAACTTTAAGGAATAGTTAACATAAAAATATGAATGGGCTTTTGACATTTTTAGCCACAAAAAAGAGGAATTGGAGGAAGTAAACCAATTAGAGAGAATACCTATTTTATATTTTTAATGAAACTAGAAACGTAGGGTCTCCTGGGTGTCTCAGTTGGTTAAATATCTGACTCTTGATCTCAGCTCAGATCTTGATCTCAGGGTCCTGAGTTTAAGCCCCACCTTGAGCTCTACACTGGGTAGAGTAGAGCTGCCTATTTAAAAAAACTAGAGACTTAGAATTTTTACTACTACATCTTCTTCTTCTTTTTTTTTTCTTTAATTTTAAGCGGGCTCCTACATCCTGTGTGGGGCTCAAACTCAGGACCCTGGGATCAAGAGTCACACGCTCCACCAACTGAGCCAGCCATGTGCCCCTGGAAACTTGACTAACAGAGTATTTATATAATTTTTAAAAATACATCATAATATTTACTGATTTAATTATTAACAATTAGGAGCATGAAATACAGAAAACACCAACAGGAAATGCAATTTTTGAGGGGATCCCTGATGAATCAGCTTCTTACTACAACTTGGGGTGAGCGATAGTTATTTCTACAGTTTCAGTTAGTTTCCCTAAGGTCTTGGAGAGCTCGGTCAACTTTTTTGATCTCTGGAAGCCTGAATTCAGTAACAGAGAATATACTACATTTGTGTTTTTGGTTTCTGGTAGGATGATGGAATACTAGAACGCTATTTTCAGTTGATGTTGAAAGGTTATTTTCTGTGGTTGTGCATAAGGTGGTACCTCTGAAATGTCAGTTAAAACACCTCAGTAACAATCCAAAGCTCTCCCTACTAATTTAGGGTACGAATGCAAGAAAGAAAGGGCTACCTAAAAGGGGGTTTAAGAAAGTCTTCAAGGTCATTGTAGCTACTGCTTTTCCAAAATTGAAGTTAATTTATTTAGGAAATCATTCTTTATATTTCACTTTTAGCTCCAGTTACATTGTGCCTTTCAGAAGCACTTAAGCGCTAGCGAGATAAGTCAGTCAGAGAAAGACAGTTACCATACGATCTCCTTGATATGAGGAAGTTGAGAGGCAACGTGGGGGGTTTGAGGGGTAGGAAAGGAATAAAGGAAACAAGATGGGATTGGGAGGGAGACAAACCATAAGAGACTCTTAATCTCACAAAACAAACTGAGGGTTGGGACGGGGAGGGAGAGGGTGGTTGGGGTTATGGACATTGAAGAGGGTATGTGCTATGGTGAGTGCTGTGAAGTGTATAAGCTTGACGATTCACAGACCTGTACCTCTGGGGCAAATAATACATTATATGTTAATAAAAATAAATAAATAAAAATAAGTAGATAAATTTTTTAAAAAGGCGCTTAGCGAAGAAATTGATCTGTTGATGATTCTTTAGGAAAAGGGGAGAAGATTGAGAACACATTGTTCCTATTATGCTCTCATTTTCAGTTGTGGGTTTAAAATAGGAGGCCTGGGTGTATAACCTTGTCCATAGCAAAATTATTTGAGAATTAGACAATGTAAATTATAGGTGGAAATCTGGGGAGGGGAATGTTAAATACGTGATTTATATCATACACCATAACACATTCTAAATGGTTTAGTAGTTAAGTGGAAAAAATAAAACTGTTATGCCAAATTACAGGAAACCATTCATGTTTTAGGGTGAGAAGGGAGTTTCTATGCATGGCACCCAAGACAAAAACCATAAGGCTAATGATAAGGTATGAAAAAGAAAAGCCACTGCATATGAAGAGTTAATGCTCTTAATGCATAAAGAATTCCTGAAGTCCCTAAGAAACCAAATAGCGCAGTAGAAGAAACAGGCAACTGCCATGAGTAAGCAAATTTTAAAATACTTCATAAGAAAAAAGGTTCAGTTTTATAGTCAAAGGAATGTTAATTACAACCAAATGATACGGAAAATACATCAAATTGGTAAAGCTTTTAAAATAAAATAACCAGTATTGGTTAATTCTGGATAATGGATCTTCATGTAATTGTTGGTAGTATTATGATTTGGAGCAGTTTTCCTGGAGAGTAATTTGGGGAAATCTATAAATCTTGTAAAGTTTAGTATAGTCTGTGACCTGACAAATTTATTCTTAGGAGTTTATTCTAAGAAAACAGTTGAATATGTGTGCCAAGATACATAGTTAAGAACATTCTTTGCAGGGCGCCTGGGTGGCTCAGTGGGTTAAGCCGCTGCCTTCGGCTCAGGTCATGGTCTCAGGGTCCTGGAATCGAGTCCCACATCGGGCTCTCTGCTCAGCAGGGAGCCTGCTTCCCTCTCTCTCTCTCTCTGCCTGCCTCTCCGACTACTTGTGATTTCTCTCTGTCAAATAAATAAATAAAATCTTTAAAAAAAAAAAAAAGAACATTCTTTGCAGCTTACCTTGTAATACGTGAAAACATACATGAAAAGTTTCATGTTCAGAGTGAGGTTGGTTTAAATAATATATTGCTCTTCTCTACAATGGAATATTATATGTCGGTGTAGTAAAAATGACATCGTAAAGAGTATTTACTCATTTATCAGCCAACAGGTACTTGTTGAGTAGCCAGCCCATGCCAGATGCTGACAAAAATAAACGAAGTTTCTGCCTAACAACATGATAGAAGTAAAAAATACAGCATACATAAGTGAAAAAAGGCAGTTACAAATCTATATTCACATACATGTTTGTATGTTCACAGATATTAGAATAATATACATTAAAATATTAATAGATGTGGGTGCCGGCTGACTCATTTGGTCAGTCATGTGCCTTCAGTTCAGCTTTAGGACCTAGGGTCTAGGGACCCTGTGGGTCAAGTCCCACATTGGGCTCCAGACTCTGCAGGGAGCCTGCTTCTCCCTCTGCCTCTGATTCTCTGTGTGTCTCATGAATAAATAAATAAAATCTTAAAAAAATAATAAAATATTAATAGATGGAAGGTTTGCACTCTGCATTGCCTTAATAGAATGAAGGCTGAATTTCTTCTGTTGCTTCTCTGTATTTTTGAAAATTTTAAATATAGAACATTTTTGTGAACAGAATGGGATGCCCGGGTAGGAAGGAAGTAATGCCTGTTTTTTTATGAAAGGAAAACAAGAACTAATACTAAGAACAACCTTGTGCCAGGTGTGTCTCATTTTCTTTCTTGTTAGTCACTTGGGGTAGTTACCGTTTTGATTATCCTGTTTTTGCCTCTGAGAACGCTGAGGCTCTGAGAAGTTTTTAGACGCCCAGAGTCACACAGATGGTAAGTGATGCCGCAGGACTCACCTCAGGTCTGTCTGTCATCACTCTGTTTGCTGTCAGTCATGCCTGCAACGAGTGTGTTTCTTGCTTTTTGAAAAAGTTTGATATACTGCATGGCATTTCCCTACATCTATTTAAATTGGCAAAATTACGTGAAAAAACCTTTTCTAATTAAACAATTAACAGATTTTCAATTTGGATAACATTGCTATTTTAAGTTTCAATACAGTGCTTTTGTCAAGTAGCATTTCTGTATTGACATTATTTAACACATAGATAAAAGAGTGGAATTAGATGAATTTTAGAGATTTAGTGACTCCAAGACCTTGATTTTCCTGTATGGCCCTAATCTGTGGTAACTCTGTTTTTTGACTAAGTAATTTGATAAATATTTAACTCAAATCATAAAACTCTTATTCCTTCCTAAGAAGTTTCATATCAGTTCACACTGAAAAAATAATACCTGTCAGACCGCATATACTCACTTTTAGTTAGGGAACTAGTATCAACAAGTCATATCAAATCCTTGGCTTTTCATAAAAATGAGATACAGAATTTTTTGTTTTATTTTGCTTATTTTCTATAAATCCATGCCTAAACAAAAATTAAGTATATAAATACATAAACCAGGGTGACTATTTTGATTAATTTGAGTTCTGAGAGATGGTAGGTGATGTGATTTTCTTCTGAAATTAGGCCTTAGGACTAATGAAGACCCATCCTGATTTTTATAGACTGTGATCTCATTATACAATGTGACATTTTTATCCTTAAGTGAAACATTTTCTTAATTGATTAAATACAGATGTTTATAATTTTTAAACTTTGTTTGGATACACAGCTCACTGTTAACGAAGCGGCTGCTCAGCTCTGTGTAAAGGATAATGCGCTGCTGACGAGAAGAGATGAACTGTTTGCTCTGGCCAGGCAGATTTCTCGAGAAGTCACCTACAAATATACCTACAGAACCACTAAGTAAGTGTCTAATTGGCAGGCAATATTTTTGCGTTGCTTGGTAGAGGTAGAACGTACAGCATTACCCATTGATAGACTATAAGCATTTTTTTAAAAAGTAGAATTGTAATGTGACTGTGGTTCTGTAAAATTAAAGAGTGAAGTGACTATTCAAAACACTGCTAAGGTGGTTTTGTTTAATTCTCCTTTTGTCTTTCTTTTGAAAGACAGTTCCGTAGCACTATAGCGTTGTTCTGATAGTGGTTTTAACATCCTTCTCACACAGATGCTTTGGTTTTGAGTGTGATGATGAGATGTAGTTAGTATGTATAGACTTGTATACTCACTAACCGTGTGAACTTGTTGAACTCTTGGTAGAAGCCAAGTGGTTCCTTTGGCAAGGTGTTTGCGATCCAGTGAGATTAGTTGAATGGAGGAAGAGACTCCATTGGCCAGTACTTAAAGGAACATCGGAAGATGCCAGATTACATGGAATATGGACTTGTGTTGCAAATAAGAAGTGGAATATGGAATATTTGAAGTAAAAAACTTATATGTTGAAAGCAGTGGTGGTTTTAAAATGTAATACAAACACGTCTTACTGTTCATCTCGTCTTCATTTGAATCCTAAATCGATTGACTTCCTCCATAGAAGTCATTTTATTAGTTTCTTTTTCATCTTTCCATCTTTTTTGTTCTCTTGTCGCACGTGGATTTCTAGTTCACCATGAGTTGTGTGTGCCGCTGCTTCTCTGAGGAGATGCGTTAGCGTAATTCAGCGTGTGTTGAAAAACCACATCCTGAGCACCCTCCCTGGCCCTAATTAATCACAGTTTTGGGGGATGGAGTCTTGGAATCCAAATTTTCACAAGGGTCCCAGATTACCCTCATACCTGTTCACATTTGAAAAGTCACTGTTGAGGCATTTACTGTCATTATGGCCCCAAACTCATAGCAGTTTCCTTTGCTATGCCTTAAGAGCCCACATAGACACAAAGTGAAGTTATTAGACTAAGTGAACAGGCTAAGAATATATAGCAGCAATATTGTAGAATTATAAGATTTTTTTAAGTTGGATGATTAAGAGCTGATTTAGTGATTTTTAAATTTTTTTCATTGTATTACACAAAATTTTCTGACTTCTTTATTTACATAATTTAATCAAGGTGATACATGTACATGCTTTAAGATTTACCGTACATGGGGCTTGTACTGAAACTCACCAGTTTCCCTGCCCCTTCAGGATACCACACCCAGAGGCATTGCTTTCCACAATTTTTAGCTGTTTCTTGTCGTATTTCCATTTATATACTTTTTAAGTTAAATATATAACACGCTTGCATAATTTAGAAGCCAAAACCATGTGAATATGTAATATAAAAAGTTACATTCCCATTCTGGTCTTCTTTAACTTCTTCCTCTTCTCAGAGAAGTCGTTTTATTAGTTTCTTTTTCATCTTTCATCTTTCCAGTCTGTGTTAATGTACTTGCAACGATATATATTTTCTCATTTTTACCAAAAAACAGTAGGTAGTATGTATCTGTATTATTCTGTATTTTGTTTTTAACATGTCTCGGCAATCTCATTATGGTAGTATGTATACATCTTCTTCATTATTTTTTACAGCGCCATGGTATTGCATTGTGTATATGTACTATGATTTTTTTTAAAGATTACTTATTTGCAAAAGAGAGAGCGAGCGCACAGGTGCACGAGCAGGGGGTGGGCAGAAGGAGAAGCAGACTCCCTGTTGTGCAGGGAGCCTGATGCTGGGCTCAGTTGCATGATCCCAGGACCATGACCTGAGCTAAAGGCAGACACTTAACCGACCGAGCCACCCCAGTGCCCCACTATGATTTATTTACCCAGCCCCTACTGATGGATACTTGAGTTGTTTCTAGCCTGTTATCATTATAAATATCATCATCATAAATAATGACATACATATTTTGTTGATTCTGAAATGTACTTTTCACATTTTAACATCTTTTACTTTGAAGGATAACTTGTAATTGATAGCTTATTACAGTTTAATTGGCAGTTTCATGTATCTGTAGGTACCCTTGGGATAGAGTGCCAGCAGAGGGATCTCTAGGTTGAGGGAAAATGCATCTGTAGTTTCAATAGATAGACAATAGGTGCATTTTAATCTTATGTAGCCTTAAGCATTCATCTTAAATGGCCACTTTGGGCCTTTTATCCTGAAGTGTTCCTGCTGGTCTGTAGGAAGATATCATGTGGTATAATCCTGCTTGATTTTTTTTTGCCTTTTGTATTATTTGATAATCATTACATATTTATTGAGTACTTTCTTTGTGGGGAAGTTTTTAGGTAGTGGCCTTTTAAAATGTATAATATAATTGTGTCTGCATACTTCCCTGATGTTAATTTAGAAGTGACGAAAAGTCTTTTTTGTTATGTCTGTAATATGAATGTCTTACTTCTGGTGTAAGGGTTTCAGGGATGTATGTTTTGGTGGACGTTTATAGATTGAGATGTCTTTAGAATAAAATTTGTTACCTTCTCAAGTTTTTCTCCCTCCCATTTTATTCAGGTCAAAATGTGGAGAAAGAGATGAATTATCCCCGAAGAGAATTAAAGTGGAGGTAAGATTATGCATTAATTTTTCTTATGCTAATAATGTTTACTAGTTCAAACTGAAAAAAAAGGGCATTCCATAAACAGAAAATGTGAATGAATTGTAGAATCTTTAAGACAATATAGAATTTTGTTGCTTTGAAGTATCTGATTCAAACTAGAATACTGAAGAAATTCTTAGAAGGAAGCAACAATAATGAGATTGATTTCCAGTCAATTTATCACAGGTTGATTTGTCAATAGGTGTTTCTTAGAGATTTAAAAACTCTACTCATTAAATGATTTTTTTTATAATCTTATTTATATCATTAGTCATCTTACCAAGTACAAATTTAGAGGAGCTAAATGTTGTTTATATTAATGATCTGAGAGAAATAAATGACAATTTAGTATTTCCAAGTAATGGAGACTTTCCTATAATCAAGCCTCTTTTAGAGGATCATGGTTGAGGCTGTCCTTTTTCTTCTTATTTCTTTTTTTTTAAGATTTATTTATTTGAGAGCGAGAGAGAATGAGCAGGGGGAGGGAGGCAGATCAAGAGGGAGGAAGTAGACTCCCCACTGAGCTAGGAGCCTGACGAAGGGCTCAGTCCCAGGACCCCGAGATCATGACCGGCCCTAGAATCAAGAGTCTGATGCTTTAACTGACCAAGCCACCCAGGAGCCCCGAGGTTGACCTTCTGATTTTAGGTCTGCAAGAGGTAAGGTGGGAGTTGAGCAAGAAAAAATATATCCTTTTCTTAGGGCTGTCAGAACTATAGAATAGTTTCAAAACTACTGTTCATTAATTTGGATTGAATGTTTTTTTAAAGGCCGGTCTTCAGCAGAATAGAAATTTGAAGTCTAAGAGATCCTTCCTTTTTTTTCTTGGGCAGGGGATGAGGGCCTGTACTCCCTTCGACATCCGTTCATTTCAAGTTAAAGCAAATAAGCTGTGTTAGATTACCCTAAATTCTTCTCATTATTTTAACTAAGCGTCTGTTTGTCTATAGTCTTTCAGTTACACCAAAGCTACAGTTACCTTTCTTTCTCTTAAAGATTTTATTTTTGAGAGAGAATATGTGTACACATGCACGCGGGTGGGGTTGGGTGGGCAGAGGGCGAAGCAGACTCCCTCCTGAGAGGGAGTCCCACGAGGGGCTCGATCCCAGGACCCTGGGTTCATGACCTGAGCCAAAGGTAGACGCTTAACCAGCTGAGCCACCCAGGCGTCCCCACAGTTACCTTTTAAACATGTTTCCCTTTCTCACTTTCTCACTTAAATCTTTCCAGTGGCTTTCTCCTGTGCCTAGAATAAAATCTACACTTGTGGAGACATGTAAGACCCTACGTGATCTGACTCTATCTGCGTGTCTGACCTCATCTGCTGCCACACTTCCCCATTCTTACTGTGTCCCCACTAAACTGACCCACTCTTCGGTGCTAGAACAGGTCGAGCTCATCCTGCCTCAGCACTCAGTGCTTGTTCCCCGGCGCAGACCGTTCTGCAGCTCTTCATGGGGCCTCAGCTCACAGCCAAGCTGCCTCTGACTTCTTGCCTCCCTTTCTGAAAGGGCACCTTTACCTCAGTCGCATTTAGTCTCTTTCTCCTGCTTTGTTTTGTTGGTTTTCACAGCACTCGCTGGCATCTGAAACTATGATGTATTTGTTTTTGTTATCAATCTGGCCCATTGGATGAGAATATAGCTCTTATCTGTCTGTCCACTGCTTTGTACTCGGATTTGATAATAGTGCCTCACACTTAATAAGCACTTAATAAAATCAGTGAGTTGAGATAATGAGTGGCTATGGCTAAGCATCTTTGACTTCTTAAAAACTTTATCCTAAAGCAGTGGTTCTCAAAGAAGAGAAGAATTTTGTCCAAAAAAGGCCCCACTTTTAAAAGTTGTGCTTGTATTTGTAATCAGCATCACTGTTAGCTCTTGAGTAATGCTTAAGACCAGTTAGTCTCAGATACAATGCCAAAAAAATGGCTGGAATTACCAAAAAGGCCATTAGAAGATAATCTAACTCGTGATGACATGGTTTTATCCTGTTGTATCCCAAGGTAACGGACAAGAGAGGATCCCTGTAGATACAGTGACTCTGCCCCTGAACAGGAAATCAGGTGACTACAGAGACTGCGAAGAAGCATGTGCTGTCAGAGGAGTTAGAGGAAAGAAGGTTCAAAACCTGCCCAGGGGCCAGGAAGAGTAGTCAGCCGCTGGGCTAGAAATCCTGTCTGCCTCTCTTTCTCACCGTTGGCCCTCCGTGTAATCCTCACTCGGGCTCTTCTCACACTGAAGCCCTGCTTTCCTTTTTTGTCTGTGTTCAGAGATCACTGTTGTACATCTGCGATCATGAGTCTCACCGGCTGTTTGAGCTGTCACTGTTTCTCGTTCAGCTGTATTAATGAGTCTTCTGACCTCCTTGGTGGCCCTTATCTGAAATTTAAGCAGTGTTTTTTGTATCCAGCACAGGGTTTTGAGTTTCTTTTTAGTAGCTCAGAGTGTTGGGTCATAGCATTAGACGTAACCTTCTGTTCCTTCAAATACGTCCCACTAGAGCTACTGAACGATGGTTCTGTTTGGTTAGTTGACTGTTTTACTAACATTCCCAGAGCCGCTTGAACAGTTCTGGACTTAGAATTAAGATAATCGGTGTTTCCTTCTTCTGTGAATAACAGTTCTAACCCTTCCTAAATAAGACAAGTGACTCATCAGCCCAGGCCACTTTAAATGCTGTTATTGGCACTAAACTCTTGATTTTGTTTCCCAGAAATAAAGAGGGACCTGAGCTTTTTAGCTGGGACGGTAGTTTGCCTATTCTGCTGGCCTGTTTAAATTTCGTTTTTGCTTTGTTTTTTAAAAGCACTTCTGGACCGCAGGGCAACAGTCTCTCTCCCGAGAGCGTGTGTTTTCTGCCTGGGTGTACCGACACATGGATCAGGGTAATCCTTTGCAAAACACACAGTATTGGCACCAGTCCTTGTCTCGGTTCTCTTACGTACTCTAACTCAGATTTGAGATTCCAGTGCTTCTCACGCGATTCCAGAAGCCGACACTGAGGGAGTTAGTGTTCTGTGGGCTGCACTCCCTTAGGACATTTCATCGAGTATCCGTGCGCTGTTACACCTGTTTTGTACGCAGCCACCAGTGACGGGAGACATGGTGTGAGCTGGGTTTTAGAAGAAAGGGTTTTCGAAGGTCGGTGTCAGGTGGAGGGGCATTACAGAGGTAGACTAGTGTGGGCAAAGTGGGGGTAAGAGAATACTGTGCATGGTTAGAAGAACAGTGAGACCAATTTGTAGAATTTATGACTGACACCAAGGACTTCAACGGTAAAACTGGAAAGATTTTAGAATTCTTTGAACATACTCTTTCTTATTTCATTTGAATTACTAATTTTCTATTAAAAGAAAATACTATAAAGATAAGCTTAGCACGTTATAAATTATAGCAGATTACTAGACCCAAGCTAATGAGAATTTTTTCTTTCATTTTCATTTTCCTAAAACACTTGACAATAACCAATTAGCATACATGCCAAATTGCTGACTTTTTTTAATCTCAAAAAGATAATTTTTACAGTGTACGAAAAGAAATGTAATGTCCAGTAGATAAAATAGAAATGAGATAAAAAAAAATAGGCATGGAAGGGAAGGAAACGTTTCCTTGCATGGCTGTGCGTTAGGACACACTCACAAGACCAGCACTTTGTTCAGACTTGGGAAGGTGTTTTCTTTTTGCCAAATGCTGTGATTTCCTGGTTTGTTCATGAAGTGTTGGGTATAGGTTTTAAAATCCTTGTCTGACTTTTTCCTCTTACTGTGTAGTGGGCTGTCCCCCTTTAAGGACAGCTAGCTATTCTTTGATCGCTCTTGGTTCTGTGGCGGCTGTGTCCTACCGCCCAGCATCGCGGTGGGTGCTCAGCATACCCCCCTTCCTGTAGGGAATGTCGGACATCAAGTAACAGAGAGGTTTTGTACTCTATAATTTGAGAATAATGAAGTAGACACAGAGGAAAAAGCCTGCTGGCTTAGGAAGGCTGTAGGGGAACCCACTGCCTGGAATGATGCCTCTAGGGAAGGCGCCCCTTCAGCCCTGTGTGTTGGCAGGCGAGGTTTGGGAGTGGATCTCCGGTCTGGACCCGATGAGTGGCTTGTCCACCTGGAGTACAGTCGTTTGTGTGGATCCACTTTCAGGTGAATGGAGACGAATTATGTTTTTGTTTTTGTTTTTCCCATCGGAGACCTCAGATCTAGCTCTGGGACACGTGCAAAAGAGTAACTTTTTTATTGACTCTATCAATTCCTGTCCCTGCGAGGCATTTGAAATTCGTTATCACAAACCTTCTTGTTTATCTTGATGTGGACGCTTTAGGATTTCCGTTTATAGCCAAAGAGACACCCAGAGAGTCTCTGTGACTTGCTCAAGCTGCCACATTTCTCTCTAGTAGCAGAGCCAGGCCTGCAGGCTACCTTCCCGCGTGCTGACGAGCATTCACACCGCACATTCGGTGTGAGAAGCGCTATTGGCCTTACACCTTTGCTCCTGCTAGGAGGGTACGAAGGCCGAGTGTTTGCAGAAGTGTAGCCTTTAAAAGAAGAGGGAAAGGGGGCAGTTACCATTTCTGTTTCAAGGAGGCATGTCCAAGCAATTGTTAAGTTTTGAGTGGGAAATTTAACAATATAAATTACAAAATATATTTAAATGTAAGGCATTGCCATTTGATAAACTGATTATTTGGAATGAGGAGAAGCATGGTGTTGGGAAGATAAATAGTAAATCAAGAAAAATTAGTTTGATTTTGTTCTATCATAACTATGACAGTATATTGCAGAAAGATTGACAATGAATTAAAGATGAAACACTACCACCCAAAGTCCTGGCACTCCTGTCTTTTAAAAATAATAACTAAAAATGGATTCAGTGGACAGCCTTTCTTTTTCATGAAGAACATAACGTTACATGAACAGATCCCGTCACCCCCTCCCGTGTTTGTAGTAAGTGAGATCTTGGAAGACAGAATATGTAAGAGAACCGGCCACGGGAGCTGAGTGCAGGGGCTGGTGCTGCTCAGATCTCCTCTGTAGCTTCTCTTCGCTCACCGAACTCGCTGGAGACCCGGCAGAGGGATGGGGGGGACAGCATTCTTGATCCTGTGTGGGCTGGGAGTGCAAAGCAATCAGAGAGAGCTGGATGAAAGAAATGCAGTTCGTTAATAGAGACCAGAAAGTCAGAGAATCGGATCTTGAAAGACTTGGAGGAAACATCTGCGAGCAGTTCCAGCGGGGTAGGGATGGGAGAGGGAGGCGGGGAGGGAAGAGGGTCAGAACATCCACCTACGCATTTACTGAGGTTGTTGAAGGCAAGCTGGTCTAATTTGATGTAGACTCTTCCCCTTTGGATCAGAAAACAAGAAGCATTACAATCTGCTATTCATATAGAAAGTGTGAGTAAAAAAAGAAAAAAAAAAGGAAAATGCATGTGTGAGGCGGAGAACATCTGTGGCAACAAGCGGTTTTGAAGCTAAGCAGCGGCTGTAAAGCAGCTTGTGGTATTCGGGGGCGAGGTTGGGGAGGGGTGGGGGTGGCCCCAGCGGGAGGAGAGTCCGAGGTCACGAACAGCATCCCACCCCGGGTCTTGTTTTCTCCATGCTCAGCAGCAAGGGAGCCTGTGATTAGTGGCGGTAGCCGTGACATGAAGGTCACATGAAGACGACCTTGCGGATGAATGGCTCGTAGTGTGGTCCGGCTGCTGCTTGGGGGAAAAAGCTTGAGAGACGTGCAACAGAAGTCCTGCACCAAATGTCTCGTGAAAGAGACCCGTTTCTGGGGAATGTTCTCTCTTTTCTATCTAAGCCACGTATTTTGGGTCCCTGCAGACGTAGGTCGTGGAGTGACGGCTGCCGAGCCTTGTAGTTGGCCCGTAGGGAACCGTCAGAGACTGCGAGGGAGTCAGAGTGACTCGCACCCAGTCTCTCGAGATCGCTGCCTGCTTGGCGAGGTGTACGTTCCTGAATCCATGTCTTCGCCTCTCTCCGTCAGTGAAGGAGCAGTGTCCGTTTCCCAGAAACTGCCACATGCAGAGTTTGCAGCCCCCCTTCCAGCTTTGTCGCGTTCTCCTGGTTAAGCGTCCTGACACCCGAACACGTGCCACCCCGCGTTTGTGTAGCAACGGGCGCTTTCCCGAGAGTGCCGTTTGCGCTACTGCGTTTAACCCCCACGACTCTTCATTGGGTGGATATAGCAGGTGGTATAATTTCCACTTAAAAATTGGGAACACTGGAAATCATGAGGTTAACTGCCCTGCCTGGGGTCACACATCGAATTCTTAGCACGAGAAGACTAGATCGCTCGCTCTTCTGTAAGGTCCTTTAGAAACAGCACGGGAGTCCTGGAGGTTCTGGCCTGGGCACGCCCCACCCAGGGCTTCCTGAAAAGCTCAAACTATACATTGTCTCCCACACGTTCAGACGGAGCTTTCAGGAACACAGATTGGTTTGTTTCTTCCCCAAGACCTGCAGTGGCTTCTCTTTGAATTTAAGATAAAATCGACAATTCTTAACATGGCTTACAAAGTCTCACAGAATTTGGGCCTGCGTGTCCAGTTTCTCTCATCGTGGCCTCTTTCTCAGTGTGTTTCCCCTGGTAGCCGTAGTTATCCAGCTTCTGAGGGATGCCGTCCCTTTCTTGCCACCTCTAGGCTTCTATACAAGCTGCTCTCTTTCCCGGAGAATTCTCTTCTTTCAGGTCGAGGCCTAGTATCACGCCCTCTAAGAAGGCTTCCGTGACGCTGGCCTCCTCTCTGCTCTGGATCTTTTTGTCCTTTTCTTCCTCTAGACTACTTGTCAGGAGGCAAGAGTCATCGAATCCCCAGCATTGAGTACAGAATCTAGAACCTATTGGTCAAACGAGAAATTTTTGATGAATGAATAAACAAGTATTTCCAGATTTCTGTTGTTCTTTCCACTAAAACCATTCCCTACCAATATGTTCAATATTTTCTTGCTGGTTTTAGTGTTAAATACCCAAGATATCTTATACTATGTAAGTAATCTCTAAGATGTTTAGACTGTGTAAATTTCCCCCCAATTTATCTTAATTCCCCTGTACCATAGACATGCAGTAAGTCACTTGTAGCCTGCTGTCTGTTTTACTGTGATTACTCTGGGAGCTTGAAAAGGGAACTTAATAAATATCAGTAGCAGACCTTTAATTGGGTAATATCTGTGTGCCAAGCACTGTGCTAAGTGTTCTTGATGAGTTTTTGTTCCTTAAAACGGTTCTGCAGTTAGCTGAGTAGACACACAAAGAAGAAACAGTCTGTGCAGTATCGCAGTCAGTCGGTAGTAGGATGGGGTTTTGAACTCCGTGTAGATCGCGGAGGCAGGCCGGTTCAGCTGGGGGAATGCGCGCTGTGAGAGCTGTGCCTGCGTTGACTGCCGTGCGCCTTAGAAATGCTGAACAGGAGCAGAGGCTTCGAGCCACTGTCCAGCCGTGACATGAGAGGAGCCTGCGGGCATCTGTGCTGGGGGTTAAATTAGGTGGACACACGTGAAATGCACAACGCGGTGGGGAACCAGGGGCACGTGGTCGTCACCTGGAAAATGATAGCTTCTCGTTTCCCAGGTCTTCTCCTAGCCGCCCCTGTTGAACTCACTGACCAACCCTGACAGATGAGTGCTCTTCACTCAAAGGAGAGACTGCTAAGAGGAAGCTAGATTTAGGTCTGAATAAGTTCTTAGAGAAAAATCGAATGATGAAGCAAGTGTACTTTTCGCTTAGATTTAAATTGCATCCATTTGTATAACGTTCGTTCTAGCTCAGTTAACGATTATATGCCATACGTTCCTCTGAGTCCTCGGTCTGGGAGTGCCTAGAAAGGTAGCTATTTTCAATGCTTTAAAAATGCTGATTGGGGGGCACCTGGGTGGCTCAGTGGGTTAAGCCTCTGCCTTCAGCTCAGGTCATGGTCTTAGGGTCCTGGGATCAAGGCCTGCATGAGGCTCTCTGCTCAGCAGGGAGCTTGCTTCCTCCTCTTTCTCTGCCTGCTTCTCTGCCTACTTGTGATCTCTCTGTCTCTGTCAAATAAATAAATAAAATCTTTAAAAAAAAAATGCTGATTGGGGGCATTTGGGAGGATCCATTGGTTGGGTGTCTGCCTTTGGTTGGGGTTGTGATTCCAGGGTCCTGGGATCCCCGAGCTGGACTCTTTGCTCAGCAGGGGATCTCCTCCCTCTGCGCCTCCCCCTGCTTGCTCGAGTTCTCTTTCTTTCTCTCTCTCTTTCTCAAATAAATGCCGATTGTATGTTGACCCATCATAAAGCTACATGAGACTATCTGGAGATGTCAAATTTATTTGCCCTTGGCTCTAATTCACGTCTTTGAATTTAAAAATGGCAAATTACTTAAGAAATGGATTTTGGTAGATGAAATCTTTGAGAACATGAGAGTCACTGTGGAGAAGTAAGACCCTGTTGGGGAAAAACTTCTGAATCAGTATGCCTTACTTCAGATACAATATTGTGTTATTATTATATCTCTGCTAGGTTATAATAAGAACTTTGGTTTTTAATGATTTATCCTTTGTTAAAAATACATAGTTCATGAAACTAGGGGAGAAATATTTTGGAGGTTGTGACCATTTCTGTGAGGAATGCTTCAGTTTATAGTAAATTTACTTAAATCACGTTGTTGTCATGTTTGTGGATATAAATTTCATGTAAAGAACTAAATGAGCAAAAACCACTAAACAACTGAAAAAGTGGATGAATTGGGCTTTCATAATAAAAAGTTCAGTGAAATTCATTTAAGTTGATGTGCTGTGCAGGAGGAGGGTGCCTCGAGTAAGCTGTTTCATGGAGTTTAGTGTGTGTTGACGTACTTACGTGGCAGTGATTACGCGCTAAGTGACTACATCCTCACAACTCACAACAACCCTCACAGAGAGGTGCTCTTACCTGTATTTTTCATAAAAATATTATGAACAGTTAGGAAACTAACGTTCGGAAAGGTTGAGTTATTTCTCTGGTGTTACGTAGCTGGTAAGTGGTACAATTGGAACATGAGTGCAGGCCTTTTGTATTTCTTCTCCTCCTCCTTCTTTGAAGATTGATTTATTTTAGAGAGAGTGTGAGAGCAAGCAGTGGGGTGACAGGGAGAGAGAGAGAGAGGGACCTGAAGCACATTCCCTACTGAGCAGGGAGCCTGAGTTGGGGCTCGATCCCAGGACCCCGAGATCACAACTTGAGCTGAAATCAGAGTCGGCTGCTTACTGAACTGTGCCCCCCAGGAACCTCCAGAGCGGGTCGTTCTAATTCAAATCCCTGTTGCCTGTCATGTGAGATGCTGAAGGAGAAATGACCACTTGGCGTGGCAGAATTCTTCAGAAATTCGGATTGGGGTTATTGGGGAGCATTTTGAAGACTATTCACGTTGTACATAGAACAGAATAAATTCTTGATGGGTTAGAGAGATTTTAGAAACAAAGCAAACAAGTAAAGCTTTAGAAAAGCTAGAGGGTATATTTGAGTATTTGTCAAATCTCTAAAGCAGAATGCCTTTCTGAAGCTTACAGTGATAGAAGAATTTACAAAATAAAAGTGTATATAGTTACAGTGTATATAACATTTTAAAAATTTTGAATATCGATACAAAAATATGAGTTGGCAAAAATTAAGAAAACAACAACACCCAGTGCTGGCAAGGAAAACTTCCAGTCTAATTAG
Organism: Mustela erminea; assembly: GCF_009829155.1. Taxonomy (NCBI): domain Eukaryota; kingdom Metazoa; phylum Chordata; class Mammalia; order Carnivora; family Mustelidae; genus Mustela; species Mustela erminea. The sequence continues at coordinate 3,348,193 of NC_045621.1, forward strand.
CCAGTAAAGGCCTTTGGGGGAAGTAGTGAATGAAAAATGTTCATAAAAATGTTCATCCCTTTGCAGTAATTGTACTAGGAATCTACTGTACTGGGTAACCTAAGCTATGGAAAGGGCTGTTCCTGTGAAAATTTTTTTGCAGTGTTTTTCAACCTAAAAATAATCTAAATGTCCGATATAAAAATAGTGATTATTACTAGTTGAGCCACTGGATGAAATGCTATATGAAACATTACACAGCCATTCCTATTAATGCTCATGAAGTCTGCATGTGCAAAAGATGTGTAATTCTTAATTCCATCTTTTTCGTTTGTATTTTTCGTAAAGGAACAAGTGTAGAAATAAGGTAATTGTACCATAAAAGACTGAAAAGAAGTATTGTACATTAAAATCTTAATCATGGTTACTTGGGCAGTAGGATTAAAGTGTTTGGTTGTCATTGTTGTTCTGTTTTCTGAGTTGTTGGTATTTTAATTACAAATTCTAAAAAGGACTTAACTGTTGACCCATAGGATGGATTTCCAGATTTCCAGGACTCTGTGCAAACGCTCTTCCAGCAGGCCAAAGCGAAGAGCGAAGAGCTTGCTGGCCTTGGTTCGCAGGTAACGTAACGCAAACCGCCAATAAACGCTTCATAATAGTACCTGTAGATTGAGAAACAAATGGGTGCTCAGCCAGCTTCAGTTTTAAGCCTCTGAGGACTGGGTTTATTTCTGGTTGTTTCTGAAAAGTCAGCTGATGCACAGCTGTGTCAACAAGAGAGCAGTGACAACATAGTTTGATTGGGTTATGAGCAGAATCTGATACAGTGATATCTACTCTTTGTAGTTTTGTAGGAAGAAACACAAGAGTCTCTACCTAGAGGTAGAGGAATTTGATACCAGGAAGAAAGCCATGTTGATTACATGAGATAGAACAGGACTAGTTCTCAAGAAAACATTAATCATCAGCATTGTAGCTATTTTTAAGTCATTTTGATTCATGGATGAGAAAAAATTCTTACCTTAATATGTATCTTCGGGTGCTTTTGTTATTGTTTCATCATTATATCCTTAAATTAGCGTTTTAAAAAGTCATCTCTGCGAATACCACCTTTTAGAAAGGACTGTAGGTTTTATTCCTGTTGATCTTCTGCCTGGCAGCTGCTCTTGGTCAAATTCAGTAGTGCCAAGTTTTGGGTTTTTTTATTAAGAGAATGAAAAATACACTTCCTCTTTAGAAATCTTACTGAAATTTTCCCAATTAATTAGTAATAAGTTCAAATGAATTAAAGCTCCTTTTGATCTTGTTTATGTGCATTCAGAAAAATAGTATAAGCTTTTATCCTATTCTGTGAGTTAATATTTTTTCATTTATTGATTTTTACTATTGTGAATCAGGATTTTTTGGAACTAATTTATACAGCAGCTTCCTTGTACTACCCTTCTCTGTGGCACAGCAGTGACTCTTGTTTGCATTGTGACTGTTAACACAAATGCACTGCTTTGAATATCACATATAAGTAATTTAAAGCAGTAATATGTAAAGAAGGAACTTAAAAAACACATGGCAGAGATGAATTTCTATTTACTTGTGTATTTTTTTTAAGATTTTATTGATTTATTTGACAGAGAGAGATCACACGTAGGCAGAGAGAGAGGAGGAAGCAGGCTCCCTGCTGAGCAGAGAGCCCGATGTGGGACTCGATCCCAGGACCCTGAGATCATGACCTGAGCTGAAGGCAGAGGCTTAACCCACTGAGCCACCAGGCGCCCTTTACTTGTGTATTTTAAAGTTGTCTTTTTATGATTGGTTGGGAAATACTGCAGTTTCATTCCATGGTGAAGGGGAAAGTCTCGTTGGCACTGATGTTTTTCCTGCATAATTTGCATTGTTTAATTTCGGTGGGAAGGGTGTTTGTCTTGTCCTTCTAGACAGCCATTTTACACCTTTTCTCCCCCAACATGCTGTCATCATATCAGAGTATGCGTAGTGCCAGATCCTAAAATAAGAATGCCAAGATCTCACCCTGTGTGTTTCTAGCAGATGTTGCTGTTGCTCTGAGGTTCCTTTTTTAAAAAATATTTTAAAGGACTCAGTACTTCGGGAAACAAAGCTAAGGTTATTTTGCCTTTGAGCTGAAATATAGAATTCTCTTTAAAGGACGAGCAGGAAGGTTTTTCTTTTTCTCCCTCTTGCACAGAATCCAACATTTTATGTTTTAACATGATGATATAGACATCTAAGCATATTTATGGAACGTGTATACCACATGAAGTGTGAACTAATTTAATGAATACTAAATATATTTGCTGGAGTCTGAAATTGGCATCTTTAAACCATTAAAAAAAATGTAGACTGTTTTAGTTCCTGATTTTATTTTTGCTTTACTTACTAGCAGCCTGAAAAGGTGATGGCAAAGCAGATGGAGTTCCTTTGCACCCCAGCTGGCTATGAGAGACTGCAGCACGCCGAGCGGAGGCTTTCGGCGGGGCTCTACAGGCAGGCCTCCGAGGAGCACAGCCCGAACGGTGCGGCTTCTGACACCTCGGATGGGCAAGGTGGGTCTTAGATGACCTGCTCTCGGCGAGCCGGGGGCTGTGTGCGCTGTAGAGAGCAGCAGAAGTCGGCTTGTTTTTAAATTCTGATATTTTAGAGTGATTTTGTTATTTGTTCCCCATAAAACTTCATCTTCAAATTGTCTCTTTTTCACAAAAGGAAAGGATTCATTCTGCAGATTTAACTAGCAAAAGTTTTTGGCTTATTTTGTTTGTACGTTTGTTTTTTTACCTTATTATCCCTAAACTAGCTGACCCGTGCAGTTGACCCGTATTTTGTACAGGGTGAGTGGGAATGGGACATGTAAACAGTAAAGATCCTTTTCCCCGAAGTCCCTGATGCCATGGGAGACATTTATCAGTTTTTAAAAACTCACATATATTCATATTTTCTTGGACTTCAAAAACAAATTTGTCTATGAAATTTATAGCGTCTGGTTTCTAAGACGATATGGTAACTGCTTCTCAAGCACTGGGACAGGAGTACGGAGATGTGTAGAGATAGTATAAGAATGGAGAGACTTGAAGTTTTGTGTTCTTCAAGCTTTAGATTGACCACGGTCTCTATGAAACTGTTTGGTGTGGTGCATTAGAAATGGTTCTCTTAAACTCTTAAGTTTAGAGAGCTGTGATTTATGAATATTTTTATCAATTTGAAATTTTTTTTTCATTTTTGTTGCATGGACACACGAGGAAATCTCACGTCGTTGTCATGCGCTCATAGGCTCTTCCGGCGTGCCGGGCACACTTCTGGGCACCACGGGCACATCGGTGGCGTTAAGTCCCTGCTGGCTCGCAGCTCACTCTCCATTGGAGGCAGATGTATAGTACACGACACAGAGTTTCAGATAGTGATGTGTGTTTGAAGAAAACAGTAATTTTGTAGGACCTTCTTGTTTTACATATTGCTATACTTTTCTAGTGAGTGGTTACCATTGTCAAAAAAAAGATTTCTAAGTGAGAATACTGTCTTAACAAGCATTCTCACCTGGAGAGTAAAATATGTCAGCAGACCAGAGTGCTGTAGGAGAAGGGAATTCTTCCTTTTAAAAGATGTTACAGAAACTGCTGAGTTGAGGTCTTGTTTAACCTCTGCAATCATCCTTGACAGTTAAGACTTAAGAGTTTAAGAAGCAAAAGCAAAATTAATGAGAGACTGAATGACCGTAATTGGTGGAGTCAGGATAATGACACGTGGGGTGGCAGTCTGCTAACCGTGTGGGTCTAGGTGTATGACAGAAGGTGATGTGGCTTTTAAGCATTTTTACCTTGTCTGTGTTACTTCTGTCTTGGGTTTGCCGCGGGTTCTGCTGTTCAGTAATGGGCAGTTGTTGGAGCCGTCTCTGTTTCTCTAGCACTCGTTATATTATGTGCTAATGACACGTCTTGGTAAACTGTGCGCTGGTAAGAAAATGCCTTACAGAGGGAACGTACTCTGTGCCAGAGCTGGAGTGCTTACTGGAAATCTCAGTCTTTTGTTTGGTTCATGTTTCACTCTGGAAAATGTCCTGGCAGAATTGTAAACCTCGGAACTAACGTGAGCTGCCTTTTCCTTCCTAAACTATTATTTAAAATATTTCTCAGCTATTATTTAAATTCTTCAGTGCCTGTTGGCTTTCCTTATTCCTTTCCTAAGTAGTGTTCAGGGAATTCATGAAAATGTATTTTTGGGGCACCTGGGTGGCTCAGTCGTTAAGCATCTGTCCTTGGCCCAGGTCATGATCCCAGGGTCCTGGGATCGAGCCCCGCATCAGGCTCCCTGCTTGGCGGGAAGCCTGCTTCTCCCTCTCCCACTCCCCCTGCTTGTGTTTTCTCTCTTGCTGTGTCTCTTTCTGTCAAGTAAATAAAATCTTCCAAAAAAATACATTTTTAAGAAAAAACATAGCATGTTTTTAATATTATTCATACTTTTTTTTCCCTTTTCCTTTAGGAGAAAGACCTTTGAATCTTCGAATGCCTAATTTACAGAACAGACAACCCCATCATTTTGTGGTGGATGGAGAGCTGAGTAGACTTTACTCCAGTGAGGCAAAGCCCCAGTCAGGTAAGAATATGGGATGTGATTAGAGAGAGTGGCACTTGAATAAGACATCGTTAAATTCTGTTTTCCTACCTTCCACTATCTCCACTCCTTCTCTCCCCCATTCCCAGCCAAAAAATAGGGTCATTACTGTTACAGTTTTTCTCCCTTTGGAAATAATAGATTGCCATAATAATGGCCACTTATTTTTAGAACATGGTATTCCAAAGAATTGACAGGGAAAAACTCATGAAGGACGATACTATTTTGATTAACTGTTATACAGAATTTTAAACCAGATAATACGTGGCTGATTTGAGTTACGTAATTGCCTTTTTCCAGCCTTTCATCCTATGAAATCAATGGATTACGTGTTTACTTGCAAACTAAGGAAACCTTGTCTACCAAAATCTAAACTTATCTTGCAGGTGCATTTTGGGGATGGTATTTATATTTTAGAATTAAACTGAACTCCATAAAAGGATAAGCTGTTCCGTATTAGATGCTTGACTATTTTTCCCCATGAAGAAGTGAGTTAGACAAAGTATTAGCGAGCAGCACCGTTTGAAAGTCTCGGGATCATGCGGGAAGGCTGCTTCTCCCTCCTTCCCGTATGATCTGGTATCATACCATCTTGGAGTTACAGTAGCATCAGGAGTCACTTGAACGCTGTTGCTTCTTCTGTGAAACAGACATCATTTCTGCTGCATAGAGTAGGTGAGAGTATTAAACAAGGTAGCACGTGAGAGTATTAAATAAGGTAGCACGTACAAATTGCCTCACTGATAGGGATCCTGTAAATGGTAGCTACTATTTCTAGACTCTTGCTAATTTTAATATCTACTTTTGCATAGAGAGAGCAGATTCATAAATTGAGCTGCCTAATTTCAGATTAGCTGTTAGTTTTGGTTACACATCTAGAATCCTTTTCAAAGGGTGCATGTGTGTGTACACGTGCGTGTGGATATGTATCTTCCAGCATTAGTCCTTCGCATAGATACTACATTTTCTTGCCATATGTAGTGTCCTCATGAGGTTGAAGTAACTACACACACGTAACTCCAAGGAACGGGTCCTTATGGGGGTGGCCTTCATTCCTTGATCTTGTTTCTCCCACCCTCCTGTTTTGTGGCCAGAACTTTTCCTAAGGTTCCGTGTTTAAATGTGGAAGATGTTTTCTGTCTCTTTTTCACTGATAGTAATTAACTATTTTACTAGTAACTTTTTTTGTAGATGCATGACCAGTTTTTTTTTTTTACATATTTTTTTAATGTTGAACTAACCATCAAAGAAAAATATGGTCTGTATGCATTTTTGTGCCTTTTATAATTTAACTCTCATGCCACCCTATATAGATAACTATCCCCCATTTTATAGAAGAAGAAAGATACTAAGGTCTAGAGAGGTATGTGAGTTGCCTGGAGATGTACACAGCTAGTAACTGGCAGAGATGGAATTTAAATTCAGAATCCAAGCTCTTTTTTTTTTGTCGTGGGGTGGGGGTGGATTTTATTTATTTATTTGACAGAGAGAGACAAAACGAGAGAGGGAACACAAGCAGGGGCACTGGGAAAGGGAGAGGGAGAAGCAGGCTTCCCGTTGAGCAGAGAGCCCGATGTGGGGCTCGACCCCAAGACCCTGGGATTGTGACCTGAGCCAAAGGCACCAGCTTAACAACTGAGTCATCCAGGCACCCCCAGAATCCAAGCTTTTAATTGCAACTCTATAAACATGAAATTTCTATATGGAATTGCAGAATTATGAATAGTTGAAACTGTTTGCTGTGGAGATTGGGGGTTGGTTTCATAAGTAGGAATTTGTTTTTTGTGATCCATTGATTTAAAGTATCAACACACTTTGTGTTTCCATTTTTATGCAGAGAGTCTTGGGATTTTAAAAGACTACCCTCACTCAGCTTTTCCATTAGAAAAGAAAGTCATCAAAACAGAGCCTGAAGATTCAAGATAGCTGTGATTCTCCCGCTGTTCTCTGGAAATGGCAATTTAAGGGTAATGCTCCATCATAGAAATAAGCCTTAATAACCAACGTTGCCTCATTCAGCTCAAACAGATTTCATAGCCAAAGCATAAGGACTGATACATAGTCTGCGGAAACCAGGAAGATAACACAGCAGCCACAAAGGAGAAAATTGAGAGAATGTTGCAGTCTGTAATAGAAATACTGATCCATTCACATTCCTGTGTAAGTTGTTTTATGTGGAAAAGCTTACAAATTAATATTGTAAGCATTCATTATTTAAGAATGTACAATGTATTTGTGTAATTTATAGAAGTAAAATCTAGATGTGGAGACATGTTTGGTCCAGTAAATGTGGATACAGTTTATTTTACTTGAAATTTCACTGTCTATTTTAAGTGTGTTTAGCATAAATATTATTATATGTTAGAGTTTAGAATCTTCGCAGTCATAAAGAAAGTTCAAGCAATGTAGTTATTGGCAAGGTTGCAATGGTTTTGGACAAATGGAAAGCAAATGCTCAATTCAAACCAAGGAAAATATTGTGGATTTAATATTTGATAAAACCGACTTTGTTTAACAGGAAATGTGTCATTTTTGGAAGTAAAATGTCACTTTTGCTGGCTCAGGCACACTTACGCAATTAATAAATTCTAAAGTAAAGTTTAAAAGATGAGCAAGAGAGTAGAAAATCTCTCGTATGTGGTTGATCCGGATTGTAGTAGAACATTCTCTCATCATAAAAATAGGAAGCTGGTCCTTGGACAGAGAACTTGAAATAGGTGAACTGATGTGTAAAAGCCGTGACTTAAACATTGTTGTTGAAGAATGTGTTGAATAGATTAAGTCTTAGTAAGTTAACCCCAAATGTGATAAGGATGGTGACTGTCAGAAAGGCTATAATATAAAATAGAGTCAGCACCAGTGTATGTCTAGCAGTTCTTGATGTCTTGGATGGAGTCAGAGAAAGTAGGCGTCTCGCCCTTGGGGAATGTCTTCCCACTCAGACCGTCCCAAGTGTGGACAATTGTTATATCCACATTTGCAGGCATAATTCTGTGGAGGTTTAGTTGACACCTGGATTCATTATTTATTTTACAGTTTTGTGTACCTTTCATATTTGCATATGCAGTTTTTCTTTAAATTCATTTTAGCTTGAAAGTCTCTTTCAATTCCCCCTATTTAATAAATGGGCTGTGTGCATATTTATGGGGGTGTGCTTAAATGTTGATAATGTCCTTGCATACTTATGAGAAGTTCACATTGGAACCCATAGTTTAAAAAAAATACCATTTCTACCAATTTACATTTTTTCTGTTGGTTTAAGAGAAGACATTTGACAGCTTTACCTACTTCCTTCAGATTCATCTAAACCCAGATATTGATGAGAACAGCATCCTGAGTTGGGATATGTAATGTTTTTTTGTTTGTTTTTAGTTCTGCTCTAAGTCCTAACTGTGTACAAAATACTAAGTCATAATCCATTATACTGGAGCTCATCGGCCACACATTAGATGAAATGTCTGGACTGTAGTCTCTGATCACTGTCACATGTATAATTGCTTTTTCATTCTGATTTGTAGAATAGCTTTATAGTAGAAACACCAGTAAACAACTTTTATACTATTGAAAGGCTCTCTTTCCCTAAGTGTTTTAATTGTACCATAGTGTTTTGCCCACTGAAGAAGCTTTTTATGGACCTTGCAACTTTGTTGCTAGCTTGAGATTGATTATTGTGGTTGTATTGTTCACTGTGTGTAGAAATAGTTTGAGTACGATTTAAATAGATTGTTCAGTTTTTAATATTAGCCATAGAACTGGTTAGTATCTCAGTAGTTTCATGAAACGTTTCCTGTATTCTAATCTATTTTGAGAAATTTTGTGGGTTTTTTTTTAATTGTGTCTTACAGTTCAAGTTTGTAGATTTTAATAAGCAACAATTTTTAAAGATGCAGTAACCTTCCAGTTAATACTTACCTGTCTTTCATGGCCCCACAAACTGCATCTTTAAATCCATAAGTAAGTTTCCTTAAGTATCACACTTTCCTGGTCTTTCAAGCTTAATGATAAGGGGAAAGCACAAGAAAAATTTCAGTAGAATACAGTTTTTATTTTGTAAACACTAATGTATTAAATTTGCTATACATTGAAGCAAATAATATATATTTTTATTTGAATTGTATATATGAATTGGATGTTATAACTAGTTGATTTTTTCATTGTGTTCGAGGTATTTTCACTGAACAAGGTCAATTGGTTACCTCAGTATTATAGCCGATATAGTCCCAAGGGACCATTTCTCCCCAAGTCTGCGTTGTACTTGATCACGTGACGTCTGCGTTCCTGTGACTCTTACATCTGTTGGTGAGGTGGGACGAGTGCACTTGCTTCCTGTGGCAATAAAGATTTCTGTGCCTCACACACGTATGTGTATATAACTTCCTGCAAAGCACTTTTCACAGTAGGTGATGTGAGCCTCGCCAGCCTCCCCCCTCTGAGTATTTGGTCTGGGCTCAGGTGTGAGGGGCCGGGGCCAGGACTTACGTCTCACTTCAAGACAAAGTATTATGACCAGTGACCTTCGTTTCTAGAAAGTTCTTTGGCATACAGGTGCTCAGCTGACTGGTCTGTTGAGGAACGGGTTTGGTTTATGTTGTTCTCACTTATGAGAGGTTTACAGAGATACCGTAAAAGCTATCCATCCTATCTAACCAACTAAATTAGCAAAAGGAACATTAGCATTTAACATATTTAATATAGTAATATTTGTAAAGTGCTAATGTGATGTGGCCTCGGTATTACAGCTAATTATGATACCGAGCTAACCTATGGTAGAGAATGAGCAGCAGCTTTGCGAGGAAGGTTTTTTGGCTTTGTTTTCTGGAGAGTGAGATTGAGGGAGAGCAGGGTGAGTGGTGGGGAGGGAGGCGCAGAGAGAGGGAGAGAGAATTCTAAGCAGGCCTCACGGCCAGGGCAGAACCCAACTCGGGGCTTGATCTCCTGACCCTGAGATCACGACCTGAGCCCAAATCAAAAGTCGGGTGCTTACCCGCCACCCAGGCACCCCTGACATGAAGTTGTAATTGCTGCATCCAGTAGATGAATGAAGAGCTTCCTGGGGTCCGACACCGTGCGGGCCGGCGGGGCGAGGGTGGAGGCTACAGAGGAAACACGAGGTGTGCTCGCCCTTTGTGAATCCAGCGCTCCACTGAGCAGGAACGAGTTCCGCTCCGATAAAACACACATTTCAGTGCGTCACAGACCGGGGGGAACAAGGAGCTGACGTTGAAGTGGGTTGCGTCCTCCGCAGGCACGGTGCTGGTGGGCGCTTGGGCGGTGAAAGCAAACACTGGCCTGACAGATGCAGAAGAGACCAGCCAGAGCTAGAGCAGTTAACGGGAGGCGGGCTGTGCTGGAAGGACATAGCGGCAGTGCATTTCCTTCGCTCTGAGGCCACTGAACGGAAAAACAATTCTTAGTTTCAGCCCGTTGGATCTGCTTGCCAGGATAAGAATTCTTTTTGGTAGTCCCAAAAAGAACTGGCAGAAGGCTGGGGGGTTTTCTGATCCCCGGTTAGTAAGACCACTGGGGTAAAAGCTTTAGGATTTGGTGATTATGGGGCTACTAGCACCTAATGTACATTTACAGTTATAGTTGATGGTATTTAAGACTTAAAACCTAAATCAGCATGCAGGGAATTCTCTAACCTGTAGTCTGCTCACGTGGTTACTCAGATGTGAAGAATTACTGACACAAACCTCTATTGCTTCTGTGCTGTGACTGCACTGAGTCCTCAACAGAAAATCAACCAAGGTATTAACCTAATGAAACTAGGAGGTCTTTCTCTTATAGGAAATGAATTTGGTTAGCAAACAGCTAAGTTAGAATTGAGTAAATGTTCTGTGTTTGTAACAGCTTAAAGCATATAACCAAATATGGTAGCCGCTCTTTAACTAAACACCACCGTATGGTCCAGCTGTGCGCGTGTTGTTTCAGGCAATCCAGGCTTATTTATTCCTTATCTGCGGGTGTCCTCATAAATGAGATTCTCAAGTGGACCTCCAAAATTAATAAAAGAATGATCCAATGTCCAGAAATGTATTTTTACTGTAAATATATTTAATCTTAAAAACCTTACTGTTAACTATTTCCTTACTGACTCTGTAAAATCATTCTTATTTTACGTAGAAGTGATCAAAAAACTAAACGCTAGGGGTAGGATTTTTTTTTTAACTTTTTGAGTACGTAGTGGTTAAAGCTTTAAAACCTCTAATTTCGTTTCTACTGACCTATGAATATTTAAAAAAAAAAAATACCGTGAAGTTCTTTTTTTTTGAATGCAGAAAAATCTAATCAGAAATGTACTTTTTAGGTTTAACTTGCAAATCTTTATCAGTTTAGAAAATTTTAATCACTTTTAAGGGAACTATGAATAATGATTAGTTCTATTTACAGAATCGGTTAACTAAGCTCTGTTGTTTCTTTCATATTCTCCTTGTCTCTTAAAGGCCACAAAATTTTTAAGTATTAAAACAGCATCCTATTGAATTTGGGGTCTCCAAAATTTGGGTATCTGTTTGGTCACAGTTTCCAAGGTGGTTGTTCTGACAACTAAATTATCTACTTCCAACATACTACTCCAATAATGTTAAAGCTTTGGTCTTTAGAAGTTCATCTTCAGTTAAAAGAAATGTTTATAGCAATTGGATAAAACCCTCGAACAAGGAACATCAGAAATGAATCATATAAAATACTAATCTTAGGGTTTTTTTCAACATATACCTGAAATGTTTAATTATGATCCTTCTTCCATTTTATTCTTTTTTTCCCCCCATTTTACTCTTCTTGCCTGATTTCAGATACTTTGGTGAGAAATTGCCTCTATTTATTTGTTTTTACTTTACTATACAACTGCTGTCTATTTAGTTTTCCAGCGTAAGTTCTCCAAAATGTTGTTTCACAAACTCAGAGAAAGAGTGAATTGAATGCTGCCATCAAACATGTTGCAAAATGCAGATGAAATAAATAAAACACTTGTTCCAGGTAAGGTGGTAGCACAGCACAAACGTTGACACCAGCCCGAGATTTTTCCTCTGCTTCCGAAGAGCAAATGCTGTGACCGTCCTGGTGAACCAGGCAGGTGGGTCCGAGCCTGGTTGTGCCGTGGGTGAGCGCCGTGACGGTGCGGCTCGCCTGTGCTCTGTGTTTACACATTCCGAAACTTTATGAGTCATCTCTGCATTAAAAGTTCGCACCTCACAAATTCATGTTTAAAGTGCCATGTTTGACACCCACTCACCATCCTAAGCAAGCAAGGCCATTGTCTTGTAACTGTCACAGACACCCTCTGCTGCCAGGTCACTTGGGCTCAAGTCTGTGGGCAGATATTTCAGTGGCGCGCACGGAGGTGGCGTCTTGCCGGGAACTGGCTCTGCAGAAGCATTTTACGATTTTCGGAGCCTCCCGACCACCCTCCCTGTGAACCGTCAAACCAGACACACATGGTCTAGCCCCGTCCCCTGCCATTTGTCGTCCTTCCCAGAAGACAGGGACGTCTTTGGAAGCATATCTGACACTGTAGGGCCCTTCAGAGGCTCATCATTCAGGTTCCAGTTTGGAAACCCTCTTTCCACCTTCGGGTCCCCAGCAACATAATGTGAGGACGTTTCCCATCAACAGTCAAATGGACGAGGTCCTTTTCCTTTCCGAATTCAGCCAGTTCCTCTGTCATCACAGCGTGTCCACGTAGTAACTGAATCTTTTTGCATGCACTGGCTTCACTCTCAGATCGGACCACATCTTTGTTTTTTGTTCTGTTTTGTTTGTGATGAGAAGACAAGACCGCTTACGGAATGAGAGGATAACCACAGAGAGAGTCAGGTTCTTCACTCCAACTCTTGGGGTATTAAAAAATCAGTTTGCATGTATCTTAAAAATTAGCATTTCAGGATGAGATGAATTTGAGGTTACCTAATTCAGAGAGTCAAAAATTTTAAATGCCATAATATTTAAAGGTGAGAAGAAAGATCTCATTTCCTAAGATTTTAAACAGGAGAAATAAATCAGTTTCTCCCGTGTTCCCTTATGAAAAAGAGAACTAGTTCTGTTTTGAAAAGCAAAAGATCTCAAACTGAGTTTTATACCGCAAGTCTAGTGGTGACTGTGTTATTGCCGTATGTCAAGTTAACCGTTTCCCGGCTCTGGGGTGACTGCTACACATTTAATCCTCTGCAACCCCAGGAGGTAATTATTAACCCATTTTCTGCAGCTCACGGCTAGGAACGGTAACTTGGGCCCATCTATTAGATGCCGAGTCCACATGCGCCCTGTCCTGTCACAGGTCCCTTGAGCCAGGCGTCTGGCCTGTACCATTGTAAGTGTTTTGCATTCTAGCGTAGTAAACGCTTCAAAATGCACATGAAGCTTAGCAAAACACTTAGAAACCACTAGGCTATGAGTACTGGTCGGCTGGTTGGTAGGTGGTGGTGGTGAGATTCCAGCAGAAGCTTCCTGAAGGAAGGAAGTATCAAGCCATTCCGAAGGCAGGTATTTAAGTGGAGAAGTAGAAGGACAGGCCCAGGTAGGGGAGCAGGAACGTCACACTCGAGTTGCACTGGGACGTGTAGTGGACTAGAGCAAAGAACAGAAGCAAAAATCCCATTAGAGGTGAAACAACTGGAAAAGAGAATGTCCATTAAGTGAAATCTTTTGAAACTCCCACGACGTTCTCCTTCAGTTTGGGAAGTAATGAGAAGCTTTTCCGGAGAGTAGTGAAACAGTCCAAAGATGTTTGGAACACGAGAGCAGAGTGACACAAATTGGATCTTTAAGGGCTGTGAGGGAGCCCCCAGAGAGCTGGCGTCTGGCGCGGGTGCAGGAAGTCGCGGCAGGGATGCGGCCGCAGCACCCGACCCTGGGGTGGCCCAAGGGAGCGTGAGAGGATGGACCAGGGAAGAACGGGCTGGCCCAGCGCAACAATGCACTCGCTCGGCAAACTCTTGTTATGCCATCTGCTTAAAAATAGCCAGCTGGGAACTGGGAACACAAAGATCTTAAGGCATTGTCCCTTCCCGTGAGGGACTCTCCGTCTCGAATAGAGGAAGACAGCGATCGAGACGGTTGACGATGGGTAACAGACTAAAATAACGGTCTGGCTCATCAGAAAGGACCGTATTGACCAACTGGATGGAGATTATCTGTGCCTCTGACCCTGGGAAAAGGAGGGAATAGTAGCATCACTCTCCAAAAAAGAAATGAGGAAAGAGAAGAATTTGGTGTTTGATGGTACTTTGTTTCACACTCGCCGCGTTTGGGAGTTGCACGTGTAAGTGAGTCGGGCTGCCACGGGGGCGGCGAGGATTGCAAAACGAAGGTGACCTTGGCAGTCCAGGCTGGAGCTCATTCTCTTTGGAGAATCTGAAGTCCTTTTCCTAGAGAGACTCCACCAAGGTCAAAGTCTGTTATATGGCTACACTGCCAATCTGCAAGTTAACCTTAAGGTTCAGGTGTGTTTTCAGTGTGTGGTTCGGAGGGCGGAGGGACGGGGGCATTCGGAGAAAGAAACAAACGTGCTAGATTTGGAACCAGGGTTCACTTAACTCCATTTTCATCTCCAAATTTCACCCACAAATTATTCATTACAAAGAGAGAAATCTAATTCTACAATTGCGACATCTAGTCCATTGTCCTCTCCTGAACGGGGTGCAAAAATTCTAGAAATAGAACTTTCACTTAAAGCGTGCTGCTGTGATTAAAAATTAATCCTTTTTTTTTTTATCATTACAGTTGTGACCTAAGTAATCCTTTCACACCCTGCAAATTTGGCATTATTTTCCTTGTTTTATGAAAGAAAAAACTTCTCCAAGAGATTTAGGCTCTCACTGATACCGAGAGAAGGAGTCAGTTTATAGGTGGTAATTGCTTCTGCTTTGATTTCTGTCCTTAACGAGGAAGGGAAGTTAGACTGTAGATTTAAAAAACACAGTTTGCCTCCGCCTCCTTATGTGCGGGCTTCTAACGAGACTTCCGGAAGGGCTGAAGAAGCAGCAGCATAGGCACTAACGGCTTAAGGTAAATTCCGAATCAAATGTAAAAGTACTGTACTTTATTTCTTAAATTGAAGGTCTTCTTTTAGAGAAATCATGTTTTAATAAAACATTTTTTAAATGTTTTTTTAAAAACTCAAGGGTTTTCTAAATACACAAATGACCATCACTGACATGTTTTAGGCACATCTATGGACCTAACACATAAGAACAAGTTAATTCCTGAACTCCCAACATTCCGGCATAAACAGCATTATTCTGAACAGATGCAAAAAGCAAAACCTGCAAGCCGTGCCCACTGCCCAGCTCTATTCTCTGCCTGCACTCCAGGGCACAAAAACCAAAAAGCAGCCATCACCATGGGCCATTGTGGGACCACCTTCTGCAGGGATCTCTGATGTACTGAGTTTGAAGTCCTCAGCTGGTCTTAGCAAAGCTATTTAGGATTTACCTGGCAACAAAAGTCTAGACATCGAAAAATCGGGAGCTCGGGTCCAGAACTCAGTTCACCTAGAACCCTTCAACTCCTTATCCCAGGTCCTGTCCAGAGTCCACCTCTCAAAAGACTGAAGTAGGGTCCTGTAGCATCTCATTGGGAATGCCAGACTTCACAGCCGAACAGATTTGCTTAAAAGAAAACATATGTTTTATTTCCTTTGTTTTTCTATGTGTTTCAGTAAAATGACCTTTTAACAGTGAACTACTGATGGTTCTCAGCCTATGGCACCAGGCCACCATCACAATCATCTGGCTATTTGTAGGAATCTTGTGTTTGTGTTAAAACACTACTTTTATTTTATCACTGCTTATGGATAGTTTTTAAGGCTTCAGAATCCGGTATCAAAAGTCAGGAATGAAGAGAATGTTTAGAAGAAAAAATAGTAACAATTCACCAATGAATATATCTTTAAAAATTGGTAATATGTTTCAACATCTAAACTGTGCTTGTTTTCCTCCTGCTAAAGGCAGCTTTGAGGTAGGATCAGAACACTGCGGTAGCCGCGGTGCCAACTCTCCCGATCTCACAGAGAGATGAACTCTGCCGACGTGAACTCCGTGACTGGGAACTTGACTCACCTGTCCTGCTTCTGCCGCCCCACGGAGCGCGCGTAGCAGAGCCACAAGGGACTGTGTGCCCAGCCCCGTCCTGGCAGTTTGGGAAGACAGGCCTGCCAGGACTCAAACCTGGGAAGCAGGAGTAAAGAGCTATACAAATGCAAATTTTAGTAGTCTAGGTGTCATTAACTTTTATAAAAAACCTTTGAGTTTAGGAAATTAGCCTCATTCTTCGAAATCTCCTGTTTTTAACTCAAGAAAAGTAGCTTTTAAAAGTCGTTTGAGGGCGCCTGGGTGGCTCAGTGGGTTAAGCCTCTGCCTTTGGCTCAGGTCATGATCTCAGGATCCTGGGATAGAGCCCCGCATTGGGCTCTCTGCTCAGCAGGGATCCTGCTTCCTCCTCATTCTCTGCTTACCTCTCTGCCTGCTTGTGATCTCTCTCTCTCTGTTAAATAAATAAATCTTAAAAAAAAAAAAAAAGTAGAATAAAAGTCGCTTGATTCTCTCAAAACCTCTCACAAGATGTCCATTTTATGTTTGTTCGACTGCAGGTGGGGGACCGGAATTCTGTAAGGTAAATGTTACGTTATGGCTGGTGATCCACACAGGTGAGGAGTCAGCGGAACGTTTCCTGCTGAAAAAGTTCAGATGTTGAGAGCACATGCCCTGTTCTCAGACTGAGCCTA
Organism: Mustela erminea; assembly: GCF_009829155.1. Lineage (NCBI taxonomy): Eukaryota > Metazoa > Chordata > Mammalia > Carnivora > Mustelidae > Mustela > Mustela erminea. The sequence continues at coordinate 3,364,514 of NC_045621.1, forward strand.
GGCCACCCTGTGAAGTGACGGGTTAGCGGTCTCACAGCTCCCAAGTAGGGACGGAGCTGGGACCTGCACCACTTTTCTTCTCCATTAAGGAAGACTGGTGTTACTTCCCCGAACAAAAAACGTCTTACTGTTAGTGGTTAGAGACAATTCAGGAAATGTGAGCTTGAGACCTGGTGCACCTGCTGCTTGTCTGACCACCACTGACACGTTACTTTGTATCTCACATCTAAAGCCACGTTTCCCTTATGCAGAGAAGTACACTTGGGCAGTTCAAAGCCAAGTGCTACGGATCAAAGCACTGGGCATCAGAAAGCCTCCATTTTATAACTGGTTTTATCTTCAGGTGATGAGACGTTTAAGGGAGTCATGAAAGCTTTTTGGCCTTTGGTTTTCTCATTTGCAAAATGTAAATCATAAGAGTTGCTCTCCAAATTCCAGGATTGTGGTGGGATTATGGCATATAAAAAACGTAAAGGTGCTCTAAGTTTGTCAGTCTTAGTTACAAGGTGCACTGCCTTACCTGATCCCATGCGCATCTGAGGCTATCTTACAACGTTTAAGTTGCTGCTAATAGTTACTGAGGAAAAAAAATTACTGGACTCTGCAACTTTTCTTTCCAGTACAGAACATGCTTTACTTGTTTGTTACAATCCTGCTTAAAAAAATAAGGGGCTTTAAGAAATCAATAAAGGGGCTTTTTTATTTGAGCATTTAGGAGGTGCTGTCATGCGGAGAAAGAGCATTGACTAAGGTTCAGGACATCAGGACTCCAGTCCTGGGCTCTGCCATTGTCTTCTATGTGGCTTACTGGGTCACATCTTTGCGATGCTGTCATTCCTCCTCTGTAAAAAGAGGTTGGGCTCTCACCGGTTTCTAGTAGCGTGTGCCCTTTGATAGCTGATGAAGTGCCCCAATCCCCTCCTGATACAGACAGAGCTTTTGCGTACATTTCAGTGGACTCAGCCTCACCCAGTATTTATAACAGACTCTAGGTAATAAGCTCTAAACTCCTCAATCTCTTCTAGCTTTCATCCTCTGGAAGGCTCCATCCAAGCTGTCTGTATCTATTTTGCACAAGATGGCATTTCATTTCCAGGTAGCTTTTTTATTCATTACAGTTCAATCTGAATCCCATAGATGGTAGGAGAGTTCTGGCACTAGGTCACCCCACGAATAGTTGAAATTTGTGAGGAAAAGGATCTGATGGCCTCAATATTATTTAAAATCTCAAATCTTAGGTCTAGGTATCTTGTGGTTCTCACATCTACACCTACAACGAAAGTAAAATGGCACTTTGTAAAACAAGGTCTTAAATCTCTGTTCATATTGAAAAGCAAATTCAAGAAGTTGAAATACCTCTCTTTACTTGAAAAAAGACACGGGAAGGGGAAAAAATAAACTTAGATTATGTTCTTTTTATTTGCTATTATGTGTCTTGAGAATCAGGTGAACGGGTGGCAGGCTACCTACTCTTATTTTTATGATGATTGGCCCCTACTGTGAGCTCTTTACTGAGCTTGTTCAAATCAGTTTAAGCACACAGGGAAGTTTTTTGGGAAGGATGCAAGGTTATCTCAAGGAACCCAGGAAGGAGGTCAGTGCAGCTTCAGGAAGAACTACAGCCCAAGAAGTTGGGGGAGTTAGAAGCAAAAGTTACTATCTCTTGCTGCATCACAGAAGCTGAAAGCTTCCCACTCGGCCCTTCCATGCAGAGCATGACTGTCGGACCAGCAGCGTCTGCTTCAGGCTGCACATGGCTGTCTGGCTCAGCCTGACAAAGGCTTTCTGTCCAGACTTCAACCAGGATGGATGAGAGTCTCAAAAGCCTAATTCCAAATTCCCTACGGGAGAAGGTGATTGCTCCAACTTAAGGCAGAAACACCTTGCAGTGAGCAGTGAGAAGTTGTGTCATCACTGATTGCTTAGAAGGAGCTTTGGAACCAAAGTTCCCCAGAAGAGGGCTTGCACAGATTCCCGAAAAAGCCAGCAGGAAAACAATAGGCAAAGGAAACAACTACATCCCTAGGGCATGGCCGACCTCAGAGCAAGGCAAGGTAGTCAACAACATCAGGAGAATCCCATAGTGACGGAGGAAGGAGTGCTGCTGCTGGCTCCCAAGGTCCAGCCTTTTCCTTCTACTCCCTGATGCTCAGAGGAAGCCTTTATCTAGAGAAGACCTCCGAGGCCAGCAGCTGCCAGTTAGCCTGCGGAAGCAGTGCATTATCTTGTCCAAATCTCCTTCCAGATGGATACCGACGCATAAGATTGTGTGTTGCCACCACATTCTGATATCCTTGTCAAGAAAATGGAGGTTGCAGAGTTCCAATAAATAATACAGATGTTCATAATAAAAGTTTTGGGCCATTTAACCACCGATTAATCTCTATATTTTTTTCAAGACAGGAAAATGTAGATTAGCTTTGAAACTCTAAAACTGTATTCATTAGCACCCTTTTGGTCGCTAAATATATAAGCTCACTTGAGCTAGCTGAAGAAAAATTAGAAATTTATTTTAGAAATACAGTGATGTGTAAGGGTATGAGGATAAAAGAGTTCTAGTTGGGCAGAAACTGGGAAGTCAGAAAGGGACGGGGACCGTCATCCCCCCCCCCCCACCCCCGGTCTCTGCCTGCCCCTGCCAGGCCGCTGCGGTGCTGTCCCTGACCACCGGCTGTGTCTCATTAACACGGTGGGACAGGACGGCCTACAACAGTGAGCTCGCCTGCTTCCTGGGCTGATTTCTCAAAATGCAAATCGGTGAGTGTGTTTCTGTTTTGTATTTCCTTCTGCTCCCCCTGGGCCGTCCACACTGACTAAAGGAGAATTAGGAAGGTCCCAGGCAGTATGCAAAGATAAAGCAATGGTCAATACTTGCTTTTTTTTCTTATTAAAAAAAAAAAAAAAGGTTCTTTTGTAAGAGCCTGTCAGAAACAATAGTTCTGGGAACCAAGCTTCCCCCCCTCCCTTTTTTTTTTTAAAGAGCAGTTTAAGGCTCACAGCCAAATTAAAAGGAATTTACAGAGATTTCCCATATATTCCCTGCCCCCACACATGCACGGAAGCCAAAGCTTTTGATCTGAATGAGGTTGGTTCCTGTTGAGGGAAGAAGAGGACTGTGAGAATTGGAAGGCAAGGCCTAAGGAGGCAGGGCGCAGAATTAGGGTTCTAGTGGTAATGGGCTGGAAAGAGGCTGGAAGAAAGCCAGGACTGTGATTACCCCCTCCCCAGGGAGAAGGGCGGTGAGGTCCGCCGAGCCCGGGCTAAGGGGGCAGGAGCTCGGGGGCCGTGGGATGGAGGCAGGGCTGGTCCCGACAGACTCGGGGGCCTGGAGCGCGCGGGGGAGCCGCGCGGGGCTGCGGGTCGTGCGTCCGCACCGGGGCGAGCCGCGCTCCCGAGGCCTTCGTGCCCAGGAGGCAGGACCGGCCGGGCCTAGGGGCTTTGCCGCCTTTCGAGGCCCTTCCAGGGACGGCGGCGAGCGCGTCAGGTCCCCTCGGCCCCGCCAGCAGAAGGGGCGCTCCTGGCCCGGACCGTGCGCCCTGGACGAACGCTGGAGGCCTCACCGGTGCCACGGCCGGCCTTCGCCCCGCAGCCTTCGGGGGCGGACGGCTGGACGCTGAGCTGAGGGAGGAGGAGAGGAAGCCGCGAGCCCCGGGCGCGTCCGCGGGGCCGGGTCGGTTGGGGAAACCGCGTGCTTGGGGGCGCAGGTGGCCCGAGAGCCCGTGAGCTGCTCTGACCCGACGCTGTGCGTCCGGATGGTACGGGGCGAATCGTTTCCCCCTAAAGGTTCACGTTGTCAGTTTGGACTCCCCAGAACTTCAGAGCGTAAGCGGGTTTGGACACAGGGTGCTCAAAGAGCTAAGGAAACTAAAACGAGGCCTTGTGAGCGGGCCCTGATCTAATCTGTGGGTGCCGCTATAGAAAGAGGAAATCCAGGCACAGACACGTGCCGAGGGCAGGGGACACAGGGAGAAGATGACCACCTCCAGACGGTGGGGACAGAGGCTGGAACAGATCCTTGCCTCACCGCCCTCAGAAGGAACCGGCTCTATTACACCTTGAACTTGGACTTCTGGCCCCCAGAACTGCAAGGAAACTAGTTTCTGTTGTTTAAGCCGCTGGGTCTGTGGTACTTGGTCACGGCAGCCCTAGAAAACTAACATTGTTTTCCAAAAGAAATTTCTTGATTTCTGAATTTTATAAACTTCCTAACAAAACAGACTAAAAGATTCGTTAAATTATAACTTTTTTTCTTAAGAACGGGGAGAAGACATTATTGTCTGTGTAAACTAAACATGTCACTATGGAACCAAAAAAAGGTGTACTTGCGGCCCAACCAGCGACTGAATGGCATCGCAAATAGCGAAACGGCCAGTTTCAAACAATTTCATAGCAATATTATGTGAAAGAAACCAACTGTTTAACCACTGAGTCCTGCAGGATTTCCCACAAGAGGAATTCTTTTAAACTCAGCTGGTTTAGAAGGTAACCATGCTGCTGCCTGTCCTCCGACTCTGTCTGGTCTACCGCACTCACACAGACCCGCGGGGACAAGCTGGGAATAGGGTGATGACTCGCTGTACGGCAGGTGGAGTGTGAGCTGCTCTGCTCCTCTGCTGTTCTTGAGCAGCAACAGCAAACAGTCTCTAGTGAGTGTCTTGCAAGGTGCCTGTTCTGTACTGCAATTTGATGTTCGATACCAAACAGGAGGTCAGCTGATGGTTTCCTCTAGTGTCAACTAGATAAAATTATGACACCAGGGCGCCTGGGTGGCACAGCATCCTACTCTTGGTTTTGGCTCAGGTTGTGATCTCAGGGTGGTGGGATCGAGCCCTGAGTCAGGCTCTGAGCCCAGCGCAGAGTCTGCCTGTGACTCTCTCCTCTGCCCCTCGCCTGGGTGCATTCTCTCTCTCTCAAATAAGTAAATCAATCTTTAAAAAATAAAATAAAATTATGACACCAAATATGGCAAGACATGATGCTGTTTCCTGGAAACAAGTGATTTGTTTTATTACTTACATTTTGAACACTTAATAGGTTACCCAAGAAAATTCCTACTTCAAAAAAATACAAAATAAAACCAGAAAAAGAGATAGAAAAACAGAGGGCCAGAAAGAGAACTCCAGTAAGTTGGATCTTTTGGCTAAATTATTTTAGTCTTTACTTTTGGCTATAGGAATAAATCCCTAAATGAATGTGTCTTTCTCTTGTTTCTGTAAAAGATTCTTGCATAGAATACATTTCATTTTCTGACTGTGATACGAAAGAATTAGACAGTTTTGGTTGTCTGCTGGGTCGGATAATTACTTTAAGATTCTATAACTGAAAGCTAATTGGAACAGGAACAGTTTTCTTTTCCAAATGAAGCAAATGCCAATGGGTTCAGCAGAATAAAGTTTGATTGACATTAGTGACAGAGCGATGGAAAAACTGAAAAGTGAAAATGTGCTACACTCAGGTCATGTAATAAATTAATTCTTTTGAACATAAAGAAGTGTATAGCTTTCGTTAATAAAATATCAGTTTATCCCGCACTCTACTAAACACATGTAGAACAACATTTAAAGAATATTGTCTTGAATTTATTATGTCTTTGTTAGGGTCTGCTTTTATTATCTTCCTCTATAGTTAGAAGAACTCTGTAGTTAGGAGAAAAGTCGATTCTTTGCCTTTTTCAGCTCAAACTACCTGATTCAAATATTTATAGCCTATCAACTTCCAGAAGATGAGCCATTTTCACTAAAATACACTCAGGAAAATTTGAAGGGGAGACCAAAGAAAGGGGAACTAGGTTGACTTCTGATTGGTGCCAATGTTTTTCTCTTCACTTAAATTTGAAACCCGAGTCATTCTTGAATGACTCTAACCTTTATATGCAGTCAGATACCAAGTCCTGTTAATTTTCATTTGTATTTTCTCATACACAAATCCATTACTTTCTAGTCTTATTGTCACCCTTTATTTCAGTCCCTATTCATGGCATGCAATTTCAACCTATTTTTAATATCCTCCAATCCATTCTGTACATTGTTTCCAGAATAATTCCCCTCAAAACTACTTTTCTCATTCATTGCCTTGTTAAAGAAAACAACACAACCAACAATTTCAATGACCCAGTGATGCTAATAGAACAAAATCCAAATTCCCTCAACAAGCATTTTTTAGGCTGAGTCAGTACCATTGGGAGTTCTGTCCCTATCTAAATGCCAATGCGCCCGGCTCACTGAAAAAAGCGAAGTGCGTGCTTTGGCTTAGATGACCTTCCCATCTGGCACTTGAGACCTTCTGTCCCGTGTCTCATCCCCAGATTCCTCATTGCCTGGCCCCTTCGGATGAAGGTGAGTTTGGATTCCTATGTGGCTTTGGATTGAGGTTCTTCCCAGAAGGGGCTTCTGAAATCCGGTGCAGCCACTGAGACCCTCTGATAGATCTGACTCTGCTGGGGAGCAATATCCCAGGATTCACCAGCTGGGGAAGGGAGCGCACATATCCCTTAAAGCTCTCTTCGATTTTTTTCCCTTCTTTCCCAATGTAAGTGATTTATTTCAGCAAAGAGTCCACCTATGGTACCCTAAATCTCTACTCATCTACCCTGAGACTCCAGCTATGAAAGTCCAAAGGGAAATTTCATACCAGTATCCCTATTATTCGTCACCAGGGAATGATGAGGCCCCTCCTATCTGTTTATTAGGATATTTCCTACTGACATATGGATATAGTCTGGGAATCCAGTGTGACCATCTCTATGCCTCATCATGTTCTTTGTTTCTAGAGACAGTAGGTCTCCTATCATTGCCATTGACCAGGTATGATCCACTGCAGGGAAGAGTCCCTTTCAGCTCTGTCTCTGCCTGGTCCATTGGCTTGCCATGGAATGCTTTGTTGTTGGTTTCTCCACGGGAGTGTCAGATCCCAGGATAGCAGGGCTGTGTGAGAGAAACACTGGTTGTGTTTCTATCCAAGGTATTCCCTGGTCCCATCTTAGCAAAGGCCCTTCCAACTTGGGCTTTAAAGGAAAGATGTCGTCTGTAGATCCATCCTTCTGTCCTTTCCTCCCTCCACCTTCCCCTACTTGTCATTAAGGGGCTCATCCTCTCTCTGGGAAATCCCTTCCCTAGGAGGAAGAAGAGGCACTGCCCAGAGAAACCATTTTGGTTCTTGAAAATTGAGGTCCTCAGGCTTTGACAAGGTGTTCTTTGGGGCACTGATGCTGGTGCAGTCAGCTCTGGAGGGGAGGGACAAACTCTAGGCTGCTGAATGAGGGTGAAATTTGGTATTATAATCCCAGTTTCCCTCCCCACCATGAGAATTGCAGTCGGTTTCCCCTGCTGGTAACCTAGCAGTAATCACACCTTATCAATGCAGGCATTACTTTTTGTTTAAGACAACACAGTCTAAACTCACATTGAAGAAAGTCTATTTCTCCTATTAGCATGGTTTTTTCTTACTCTTTTCAGAAAAATGGAACCCACCGTTTTTGAGGGCAAGAAACACTTGTTTCTTCACTGGGCCCAGCTTGAAGATTTGAGTCACTACAGCAGCTGTCCAAGAAGGTGGTTCAGGCTCCGATCAGATTCTTCGGATCCCAAGTTTCCCCTGATAGGACCGTGACCATGAGCGGGGTGTTCTAGTTCATCCCATCTCTCTCTGCGGTGCTCAGATAGCAATTATGTAACTTCATAGGTTACATAGGGACTTTGTGGGATATGCGTGGATAAAGGAGACAGTCTGAATTCGAGGAGTGTAGAAACTCACTAGTGATAGAGCAATGAGTCACGACATAAAAAAATGAAATAACTAAGAATTGGCCAATGAGGATGGAGGGATGTTGATTTAACTGGAGGGGGCTGATTTTGATCAGAAAAGATTTCTTGGAAGTGGTGTCATTTACTATCCGTCAGTCTGAGTAGGGTTTTGGTAGGTGAACAATGGCCTGAAGGTCGGATGAAATAACATACAAAGGCCTAGAGTACTGGGGAATATCATACTGTTGGGGGAACAGGATGGGTCTAGAGTACTGGGGAATATCATACTGTTGGGGAACGGGATGGGCCTAGAGTACTGGGGAATATCATACTGTTGGGGAACGGGATGGGCCTAGAGTACTGGGGAATATCATACTGTTGGGGAACGGGATGGGCCTAGAGTACTGGGGAATATCATACTGTTGGGGGAACAGGATGGGTCTAGAGTACTGGGGAATATCATACTGTTGGGGAACGGGATGGGCCTAGTATTGGGGAATATCATACTGTTGGGGAACGGGATGGGCCTAGAGTACTGGGGAATATCATACTGTTGGGGAACGGGATGGGCCTAGAGTACTGGGGAATATCATACTGTTGGGGAACGGGATGGGCCTAGAGTACTGGGGAATATCATACTGTTGGGGGAACGGGATGGGCCTAGAGTACTGGGGAATATCATACTGTTGGGGAACGGGATGGGCCTAGAGTACTGGGGAATATCATACTGTTGGGGAACGGGATGGGCCTAGAGTACTGGGGAATATCATACTGTTGGGGAACGGGATGGGCCTAGAGTACTGGGGAATATCATACTGTTGGGGAACGGGATGGGCCTAGAGTACTGGGGAATATCATACTGTTGGGGAACGGGATGGGTCTAGAGTACTGGGGAATATCATACTGTTGGGGAACGGGATGGGCCTAGAGTACTGGGGAATATCATACTGTTGGGGAACGGGATGGGCCTAGAGTACTGGGGAATATCATACTGTTGGGGAACGGGATGGGCCTAGAGTACTGGGGAATATCATACTGTTGGGGAACGGGATGGGCCTAGAGTACTGGGGAATATCATACTGTTGGGGAACGGGATGGGCCTAGAGTACTGGGGAATATCATACTGTTGGGGAACGGGATGGGCCTAGAGTACTGGGGAATATCATACTGTTGGGGGAACGGGATGGGCCTAGAGTACTGGGGAATATCATACTGTTGGGGAACGGGATGGGCCTAGAGTACTGGGGAATATCATACTGTTGGGGAACGGGATGGGCCTAGAGTACTGGGGAATATCATACTGTTGGGGAACGGGATGGGCCTAGAGTACTGGGGAATATCATACTGTTGGGGAACGGGATGGGCCTAGAGTACTGGGGAATATCATACTGTTGGGGAACGGGATGGGCCTAGAGTACTGGGGAATATCATACTGTTGGGGAACGGGATGGGCCTAGAGTACTGGGGAATATCATACTGTTGGGGGAACGGGATGGGCCTAGAGTACTGGGGAATATCATACTGTTGGGGGAACGGGATGGGCCTAGAGTACTGGGGAATATCATACTGTTGGGGAACGGGATGGGCCTAGAGTACTGGGGAATATCATACTGTTGGGGAACGGGATGGGCCTAGAGTACTGGGGAATATCATACTGTTGGGGAACGGGATGGGCCTAGAGTACTGGGGAATATCATACTGTTGGGGGAACGGGATGGGCCTAGAGTACTGGGGAATATCATACTGTTGGGGGAACGGGATGGGCCTAGAGTACTGGGGAATATCATACTGTTGGGGAACGGGATGGGCCTAGAGTACTGGGGAATATCATACTGTTGGGGAACGGGATGGGCCTAGAGTACTGGGGAATATCATACTGTTGGGGAGCGGGATGGGTAAGGCAACAAAAATGCGTTTCCAGTTTTGAAAAAAAGGAATATCCTCGTCTAATTTTTGGTTGGGAAATAGAACTCTCTGTTGATGAGAAGGTTGGGTTGGAAGGACACGTGTCAAATCCGTGTAGGGCTGGTGAGCTCTGCTTAGACACACCGTGCTTCCTTAAGGTCATCTGTAGCTAGCAGAAATCCAGTTCCGTCATTTCTGTGCCTTAGAGGACCTTCTCTGTTGCTTGTGGCCTTATGTCTCCCCATCGGGGCTATTAACCAATTTCGAATTCTCCTAGTAAAACCTAGAGAGGGTCAAAGTCCCTCTTTGCATCGTATTACACTAGAAATACCCTTGAAAGTACATCGTAGCAACACAGGTAATTTTACAGTTAGAAAAGAAAAATCATTAAAGCAAATAATGTGCTAATATCACTTTGATATTTACCTTATTATTCATGATGGTTATTATGTATGTTTGAAGATCCATAAAATTGGTTTTCTACCCACTGGGGAATAAACAGGCTATTTAAGACCAGAGGCTCACAAATAAATCCTCTGAGGCGCACAAGAGCACTCTTCCCTCCTGATAATAACCCACAATTAGAACAGATTCTTGCAGATACATAAATTAAAGCAATAAAATGAGATACTATAAATAGCTACGCTTATTCACACTGGAAGAATTGAGCCATAAACTAGAAATCCCTGCTCAAAATAACTTTGCTCTGTAGTTGCAAGCACTGATAAGAATAGGTTATGGGATCTCCAGATGGGAAGAAATCCTAGTCTCTTCCTCCAAACTAGACTAGATCAAACCTCCCAAAGGCACAAGAATCTTGTCAGTGAGCATCTGCGGATGAGGCTGGGAAAGAACTGAGAGTTCTGGCAGGTGGTTCTTATTTACTGTCCCACCTCCCCAGGATTCCTCCCTGAGGAGGTGAGAGCTGGGCAGAGGCCAGCAGACGTCACATGCTGTGCCAGTGCTCAGGGACAGAGGAGCTCTTCTCACCCACGGTTGGCTGGTTAAGAACTCTGTCCTGCAGAGGCTTCTGAGATATTAAATCTGGAATCAGAACACCAGTCTGGAAGTCAATGAGGAGACCAAGGGCCAAGACATGGGACCAAAATAGGACAAAGATTAAAAAATCAAGGATTCTCAAGGGGTTGGTTTAGGTGGGCTGGGTCCCTTTAAAAGGTTTGGGATTTGGTGGACTACACTTCAATTTCTGGGTATTAAGTACAGATAGTATCAGAGCAAGTTTTCTTAACAAGAGCTTCTTGAAAGACAATTGACTAATTAAAAAACATGTTTTGCATAACACAAATTTCCAACAATTATAATCAAGAACTAGCACCAAAATAGGAAAAATGAAAATGCTGTGGCTCTCACAGGTTAGGAATACATTGCTGCTTTGTGGGGCTGGCTGCTCATTTAACTCGGCTTTCTTTTGTTATCTCATACTAATTTTGTGTTTTGTTTGTAATAACAATGAAAGTGATAATAATTGTGTGTGAGAGACTCTAGACCTTAACCCCATCTCCCAGACAAATAATCATGTTTATAACAAATTTTTTGGTAACATGAGCTTTCCATAGGAGTACAATTTATGCACTATGAACGGCAGAACAGTTACCTTCATTTACATTTCTTTTCTTTAAATTTAATATTATTCATTTAAAAAATAACAGAAAATGGCAAGAAGTGTATCTGGGAAGACACATCCTCAAGGACGTCACAGTCCGGGCTAGATAAGATCTATTCATTTCTCCAGCTACTCACTCAGCAAGGCTCTCCTCCAAAAAAAAAAAAAAAAAAAGTGAATTCTTGTAATTATGTTTTTAGAACTATCGAGTCTTAGAGATGAAAACAAAATCAGAATCTATCCTCTGATTCCAACTGTCCTCTCAGGTACAAAATATGAGAAATCATGAGTAAAGAAGTGCTGAGGCCACTGAGTGGGTGGGCAGGTGTTGCCAAAATGGGGCAAGACGGGGGCCAGGAGAGCCCGCAGGACATTTCAGAGCTGGAGCCAGGATGGGGACGAGGCTCCTTGCCTGGTTTATCTGGTCTATAGAGAAGCCAATCTTTACTACACTCGAGATTTCATCCTACCGAAATTAGAATTCTCAGAAAAAAAATATTTTTGCCAACTTCATGAGTAAATGCCATTTCTTTCAATGATGTGTTTTTGCGACACAGATTATTGTATGTTCCTTTGAAAATGTGTCACTAAAATTCTGAAGGCTTAAATATTTGATGAGGAAGCCCAGGGTAGTACTCTGCATGGGATATACCAAAAGGGTTTAGAACAGTAAACTGTGCTATAAAATCAAAAGAACATTGGATTTTGACCTCAGAAATTTAAATGTAATGAACTCTATCCAGGCATTTTGTGTGTGAGGCAGTTTGTGCTTTTCTATATATTTCTTTTCAACAGGCTTGCAAGATAGAGGTTACTGTATCGTGAACACAGGGAAGTCCAGACTTGGTGAAACCTGCCCGTGGTGAAACACAGAAGAACCCAGCCAAGTAAGGGTTTAAACTGTGCCTGACCGACTGCAAAGTCAGGAAAATAATTATGGGAGGAATAGCTGTTTCTTCACCCTTTATATTCATTTTAAGAGAAAATCTTTTTATTTACTTACGTTGTAAGCTCTTCAGCAGCATCTTCAGGATCCTCACAGTGAGACCCCGGTCCACTCACGAACCGTTTCTTATAAACTGAGACTCGATATCCCTGTCATCTGTATCACCCAGGGAGTAGCTTTTAGAAAACCCTACAAAATAGAACATCTACAAAAAAGAAATTTAATCTGTCTTCTTTTAAATCTTCTGACATTATCTGTCTATAATCTGTCCATAATCTGTCTTCTTGTAATCTTCTGACATTTCAAAACAGGAATCATTTTTATTATAAAATAATATACTCACTGTAGGGGCCTACTTAGCCAGAGCGACTCCATCTCAGTTAAACAGCCATTTTGTTGTTTGTGCAGTAAAACTTAGCAAGTCTGGGAAACCAGTAAGATATGGTCGACCAGTCCCTGATGCAAGGACGGATCAGGTCAGGTGGAGATAACAGAACCCAGAATGCAAGGACAGTCAGACCAGGTGGAGACAATCTTACTGGCCAGGCTCCACCACAGGGCGTTTGCTCTATAAAAGCTAGTCTGTGAAGCTGGGGGTGGTTGCTCTCTCCATAAGAGACGGCCCCCGCTGGTCAGTTTGATTCTCGGTGCTGGTGTGAAATAAAGCTTTGCTTGACCTTCGCTTTGTATCAGTCTCGCTTCTTTGATCACGGACCCCATCACTCACATTATATTTTAAAAATACAGAAACTAAGATGAAAAAAACCAATTCTAACTCCATGAGACTAAAAAGGCAACTGCTTGCTTGTTGTGATTTATACATTTCAGATTTTTTCTTATGTACATTTTTAAAATATAATGAATTCAGACTGTCCTAATTTTCAGTTGTTAACCTTAATATTTAAGAATTGGTCATTTAATTTTGACTCTTTTTTTAACGCAAATAAGACTGGAAAGAGTGGATAGAAAGAGAATGAAAAGGTTGGATGAAAGCTTCCACCAGCCCTATATATGTTCGATTCTAATTAAATTCTTTGAGGCCTCATCCCCTCCTCAAGTATGTAAGTGGGCGTACATATCATTGTCGTAAGCTCAGGCACCTATAACAAAATACCACGGACTGAATGGCTTAAACAGTAGAGGTTTATTTCTCAGGGTGCTGGAGATGGGAAGTCCAAGATCAAGGGGCTGGCAGATTCTTTCGTGTCCTGTGAGGACCTGCTTCCTGGGCTGCAGACCGCCGCCTCTCCCCGTGTGCTTGCGTGGCCTCTCCGTGATGTGCACACATGGAGACAGAGAGCTCACTGTCTTCCTCTTCTTATAAGGGCACAGATCTCATCGTGGGACCCTACATTCCGCTCGTCCAAACGTAATTACCTTTTAGAGGTCTCATCTCCGAATATGGTCACTGGGGAGGTAGGGCTTCAACCTACGAGTTGTGGGAGGACAGGCAAGTGACCAGAAAGCTGTAGTTTACACAGAGTAAAGCCCCGTGACTGCGCTGCAAGCAGAGTTCAACAAGATCAACCGAGCAAAGTGGGGTCAGTGTCCTTATGAAGGACGTGAGCCACCTGGGGGGTGGGGGGTGATGTCACCCGCTACCCCGCACCTGAACCTGAGCTGTCCCAGGGCACGTCGTCCTTCTGTTTTGAATGGCCTCTTACAAGGCTGGTATGAAGGAGGATCTGAGCTAGACAGACGACGTGCCTCGTCTTCCCTCAGTGGATAGTATCTGTGTGTTCAAGGCCTCGGGTTCGTCTCCAGCGCAGCTCTCGTCCGCGGCGGTGCCCCGAGCGCCCACCGGGGAGAACGCGGAGGCCGCGCCTCGGCCCGAGGCCCCTGCAGCCCGACGGGTCGGTCCGTCGGTCCGTCCGCGCGACGGTGGGAAGGGGCGGCGACGGGGCCTTGCTGCGCTTCAGACGGGCTCGTCTGACTACGAATGAGGGCGTCGGGGAGATCCTTGCAGAGGCGGCAGCAGGGACGGGAAGCGACCCGGAGAGGGACCCAAGCCGGCGGCCCCGGCGGGAGGAACCGGCTCGTCCCGTGGCCTCGGACTGAGCCAGTCACGAGGCCCGACGACCGCGGACCGGGGTCGCCGACGCCTGGAGGTCGGGGCCCAGTTCAAGCGCGGCTGAGCCAGAAAACGCCGAAGGCCCCGCGGGCTCTGCGAGGGCGACGAGCTCGCAGACCGGCTCCCGCCGTCGGTGCCGCGCGGCCGGGGCCGGGGCTGGGGCCGGGGCGACGCCGGAGACCGACCGGCTCCGCGGGCGGCGCTTCTCGACCTCGCGCGCCCCCGCCTTGCCCGCGCCCGTCTGGGGAAGACGCGGGGCCCGACCCCGCAGCTGCGGAGCCTCCGGGAACACGGCGTCTCCAGCCCGCGGGAAGGGCCGGCGCTCGGCCAGTCGCCGTGGGGGAGCGCGGCTGGAGGCCCGGGTGGGGCAGAAGAATCAGGACGTGACCGCGGCCCTGCGGAGCCCTCCGTGCGCACCGACGAGCCGCGCCGGCTCCGCCACGGGCCGCGTCTGAAGGGCTTGAGGCCTGACCGGGGGCTTCCTGCAGAGTCTGGACCCGAGTGCGAGGGAGCAAGAAGTAGGATCCGCAAGCAGGACAGGGAAAGGCGGGGGGGAACCATGGAGAAACGAGGAAGCCCAAAGTGCTCCCAGTTTAAGTGTGTTTGAGGAATACAACTCAGGGTCTGGATGCGGGGAAACCAGCGGAGGGAGATGGAGACGCTTAGCTTGCAGGCAAGAGGCCACAGGGACCGTAACTGTCTTTAAACGTTTGAATGAGAAGTCGTAACCGCCTGGTCTGATAAAGCCAGCCGTGTGCCACGTTCTAGAATGAGCAAAATCTGAAGCTCTTGGCGTGTAGAGAGGGTTAGGCTTCCTTAGTGTGGCTGTGAAAGCAGAATTAGGCTTGAGGGATTTAAAGTTCCAAGGAAGCAGAATGTAACTCAATCGCAAGAACTGTCTGTACAAGGGATGTCGTATCAAGGTACAAGGGTTTTACTCTGACGCATCCAGTCTAAGTCCCAGATCGTCCCTTATCAGCTCTGTGATCTTGGGAAAGGTATAAAATACAGGCAATGATACAGTTTTGAGGTTCGTAAGTATCAAGTCCCAAATATACCATCTAGAATTGAGCAGGTAAAACAGAATGTTCATGGGAAGTTTTTTTGGTTGCTCTAGAAGTAACAATTGGAATCCAAAGATGAGGGCAAATACATCAAGGACCAAACGAGAAACACTAAGTGAATAGGAATCAGACATTCCTTTCAGGATTCATCAGGAAGTGGCTGAACTCGGCCAGCTTCTCTGACCTGCATCTCTGCCACCTGCTCCACATCCCTATAAGCAGGCAGGAGCCAGGAGGAGAGAATTCTGGAAAGTCACTGCATCCTTGGGGGGTCACACTCTGATGCGATGTTTCTCCTGCTCCCTCCTCACTCACCAGTCGGGTGTCTGCTCGTGCCGTAGGTGGGCTGGTCCAGCTCTGTGCGGTTTGGTAAGTGCAAAAGAGACCTGCAAGGAGCAGCAGAGCCGAGAGAAGGGTACAGTGCGGACTCTTCCATGACCAGCGTTTAGCATTTGGTGATGGACGTGCGATTTGCTCTGGATCAAAGGGATGCTGTGGGAGGCAGCCAGGTTGAGGCTGTCTCACTAACATCCCACCCGAGAGAGGGGGCTGCCAGCAAAGTCAACCCTAGCTACAAGAAACAGTGGGGTGAGTCGCCAAGAGTAGGACCAGATGGTAGAAATGGTGAAGCGGGAGGCCTCCTATTGGGCCTCTGGAAAATTCGCATAAGCACCAATGAGGAAACCAGATCTGGATGCCTGCCACGGAGAGGGACCCAACCGCCAGCACTGCCAGAGAGGCCTTGGACAGCCCGGGCAGGTAAGAAACACTTGTCTGTCGCTTCTCTCCCTCTTCCCTCTCCCCACACAGAGAGGAGGAGTGTGGGCAGCAGGAGGGTGGTCCAGGGGCAGGTAAGCCCCTCTGGGATAGGGGAGCTGGCCAGGGCTGGGAGAGGGACATGGTCGTTGTGTTAAAGCAAGACCGAAGTTTTAAATCAGACTTAGCTGGATTGGGCTTTTTGTCCCTGAAAGGGCGGAGAACTCTAGAAGACTGCCAGAGATAATGTTGTCTGGGGACACAACAGGGGGACTGTGAACAGCGCAGAGCTGAAGGCAGTGATTGTAGAAAAACAAAATGATTTCATGTTTCACCCTCCTGTGAACTAGGATTGTTTGATAAACCAGATGTGGTAGCTAACATTTTCATTAACAACAAAGTGGCAAGAGGCAAGGCTGAATGATAAAGCTTTGCGGAAATGCACTGGTGATGAGTCACTGTGTGATTACGCGGGTGGGTTTCCCCCGAAGGGACTGGAACGGCTCGCCCGCCAGCTGTCCTCAGAAGAGGTCATCTGTGGGGCAGGGAATCAGAACTCTGGGACCTAGAGTCCGACTGACAGGATCCCAGGAAAGGCACCTTCTGAGGCCCTGGAGAGCTACTCAAGCACGTGGGCTGCTAGGAGTGACGCGCTTCCTCCTGGCCGGGACGGAGCGTTGACGTGTTCTCTGTGTTCCGTTTCCTATTCATTGTCTCTGACCTTCACTGAGATTCGATCAACCTGTTGCATGTTTTGACTTCCGATGTCCTGAGCAGAACTAAGGGAAAAGGTCCCCGACCACACATGGAGCAAAGCAGCACAGAGGGGGGTTGACTCCTGTCCTGAGACCGCAGTGGTGGTGGCAGTCAGCCTGGGGTGCCAGCTGCAAAGAGCTTTGCCCGAAAGCAACCATCGCACAGCAGCCAGTTCCGTCAGAGGTGGGGACCAAAACAGGGGTACTTGGGGGACGGTCGCTGATACGCATGACAAGGGAACCTGAGAGATCCTTGAGATCCTTAAGCACAGCAGGAGACTCTGAGGGGGGGACGAATTTATGTCAGTGAAACTAGTGCGAGTCAAACCGTATCATTTGAGTTACACTGTGATTGGAGTTCTCCCTAATGGAACGCGCTCCTTGCCACTACAGGTGTTTGAAAGATAAATACCTTCCTTTTAGGGACTCCTCGACGGATGCTCCGGTGGCATTGATTTACTCAACATGTGTTTCTTTTGCATGTACTGTATATCAGGTGCTGTGCTAGGCTTACCCACAGTCTCTACTAGGAACTGTGGAGATGGAGGAAACAGAAGCTTAAAAGATTGTCATAGCTAGTGAGCAGGAGAGAGAGGGCGTGACAGCAGGTTGCTGAGTTCTAACCATTGCCTTACTGCAAAGGTGACGATGCTAGCTGACCCGGTCTGTGGGGGAGGCTGACTCATCGGCGCAGATAGGCTCGCGTTGCGAGGGGACACATAACGTGACGGGAGGAGAAGAGGGGATGAAGGGATGGCCAATAGCGGCCCCTAGAGCCTGAGCCTCTGCAACTGTGTGTTAAATGACGCGTCGGAGTCAGAAGAGGGAGGGAGCACCACGGGGCAGGTGAGAGAAGGCGGACATTGCAGACAGAGCGGCCAAGTGACGTGATTCTCCCATCAGGCTCGCTCAGTAAATACTGGTTGAGGAGCTGAGGGACAGGATGGACAAGTCGAGACACGACACAGCTTTTAGGGGGCAGGGGTGGGGACACTCCAAGCATGTCAGCAAGAAATGCAAAGGGCAAGGCTGGGAGTGCCGGTGAGGCTGCAGCTGTCCTGGAACGCCACGAGCCAGAGGGGGTTAAAAAACAAAAAACAAAACAAAACAAAACAGCTCTGGGGAGCAGATGCGTTTGGAGGTTGCTTTCCAAGAGTAAAATTTGGAATCTAAGATTTGGGGGGTGGACACTTTCAGATGAAGAGAAGCTGCATGAGACCCCCCTGGCAGGGTCGTCTGAGCAGGTGGTGAAGGCCGCTGGAGTTTGAAGAATTTCCCGACATCTTGCAGCCGGGGGATTCCTTACGATGTTAGGGATCTGTAGTTCTATCAACTACCAGGCCTTTCTTGAAGCGGCTGCGTTCGTAAGATGCTGTAGCGTCATCGCACAGAAGCATAAAGCATCATACAGATGACTAAATGTTACTCTCTCACTTGGCTTTCTCAGCTACACCGCCAGGCTGTTTACCACCAAACCCTGTGATTTTAGTGATAATACCCAATTCAGCATTTCAGTTTTGTGATGTGCGGACAGAGTGTCGATTTTGTGACTCTAACGCCCCATAGCCTGGTGCAGTGAAGACATGCAGATTCCTTGATCTGTGTGACTCCTCGGGTTTGCGTGTGTGTTATCTTAAGAAACAAACTGTCAGCATCGGTTCAAGGATGCAACATGCAGCTTCGCTGGAGGGCTCTGAAAGTCGGAGCCACCAAAGGCATCTTTGGTGCTTGTAGAAATCTTGAGGCGCTTCCCCCGGTCCCGTATCTCCTCTCCTCAGACACCTTCCTGGCGTGTGAGGCGCAGGTGATTCCTATCCACAGAGAAAGCCGCATCTGAACACGGTCGCGTAAACAGAGCACCTCTGAGCACTCTGGCGTGTCTTTACCACAGCTGACCTGTGGAGGTCATGGTTTCTTGTCACAGGAACCCCTATCACACCCAGCTGTTCTTTAGCTCAGAAAATCAACATAGATCCCAACCACGTCTAAGAAGCTGGATTAAAAGGGTTCACTGCCAACTGTAATCTTTAAAGCTTGATTTTCCCTTCTCCCCAGTAAGAAGACAGCATGGAAACAAAAACACATCATTTGAGTCAAATGGAGATTAATTTTGATCCCCAGAAGAGGCAATGTGGCAGAAATGGGAGGTCGTCTCTGACAACTAAATTAAAGACTGACTTTGTCAACGGCTAGCTGTTCTTCATAGCTGCAAGGCTTCTAGGGAAAAGTTTGTTCTGGGCTCTACAGAATCCTCCTAAGTTTCTGTATGTTTGGGGTGAAACTCAGAAAGATGGTCCCTATGGGACACAATCCCTACTCGGTCTCAGCCTTGGAGACAGGACTCCATGTTGTGTGTGCCTCTCAGGGCCGTCCTCTTCTCGCACGGCTCACCACAAAAGATCACATTGATCTCAATTCCATCAGTTGAGAAAAACATTCCCAACCTTTAAAAAAAATGGCCGCAGGGTGCCTGGGTGGCTCAGTGGGTTGGGTGTCTTTCTTCAGCTCAGGTCGTGATCCCAGGGTCCTGGGATGGAGCCCGGCATCGGGCTCTGCTCATGAGGAGCCTGCTTCCTCCTCTCCCCACTTGTGCTCTCTGTCACTATGTCTCTCTCCCTCTCAAATAAATACATGGAATCTTAAAAAAATTTTTTTTTAATGGCCTCAAATTTCAACTTGTGAATTTTTACGCTGACTTACAAAGGGGTAAAGACTGAGGGGGAGCCTAGGGGGGTTGGAATGGAAATACTGACTGCGCTCTGACCTTACTGATGCTGACAAGCACCTACTCCACTTAAATCTCACGGATGCAAACACGAGTCTTGCACTTTTGAGTTTCTTGTGGGTTATTGGTGAGAGAGGCAGCACACGTACTGACCTCACTGGAAATTCCCTGGTGCAAAGACCCTTGATAATATTCTGAAAAGTGGGTCTCCAGGCTCTGATATGCTCGCTAACTATCAAAGTAGGGCCTCTCTGACCAGCATAACTTATGAGAACAAAGAGCAACAAATCTCCTTGAACCACATAGTGGCTGAGAAGGAAGGAACCGCCGCTGCTGTGTAGCTGCTTCCTGGCGGGTACCCGGTGTGTGAGGCCAGGGAACAGCAAAGGCCTCTACACATGGCCTGGTGTTCCCAAGAGTCTTCTGCCTTTAGACAACATTTCTTGGAAACTTGGGATTGAAAAGCTTCCATTATTTTGCTCTTTCAGGAAATGATTCACTGTATTTCCAAAGCCAACAGAATCTCTCTCACACAGCGGAACAGTTGAATTCCCAAAGCAGGAATCCTCTCTGCCGACCTCCACAGCCTCCTTATTCATTGCGTGCAAGCCTGTTGGTCTCTTCCACACTAGTCATTCTGGCACTTCAGCCCCAAAGAAAATGAAGAATATATCTTTTAAAGTTTCGTTTTTTTAATTAAAAAGAAAAAACAAACAAACTCTGGTCTCCCTGCAGCACATCCAGGCTCTGGTTCTGTTTTCGGGGAGAGGAATTTTGTGATGCCAAGGAGACACGTGTGGGGTGGCGGGAAGAGCACCAGAGATCAGACTCAGCAGATCTCGGGCCTGCCTCTGTTGCTTACTGGCAGCGGAACTCTAGGTTCACCCTGTAACCCCTAAGCCTCAATTTCCTCAATTATAAGAATTGTCACATAGTTAGCTGACGTTTACACGAGATCAGAAGACTTAATATTTGTAAAAGAGATGTGAAAACCAAGATACCAAGCGAAACGATGTCTGAATATTATTGTAAATGTAAATCCTTGGAAACTGGACACCTTCCCACTGAAGGGCTCTGTCTGCCGTGGCAGATCCCAGGGTCCTGAGCAAGGCATTCGAATCCAGAACTCCTCTCGGTGTTGGTAATAGGATTTAGGCAGATGTTAGTGTGTGGTCAGTAAAGCTCCCCTTATGGTTTTCAGGAGAAAAGTTGGGCCGTACTGAAAGCTCTTTGGTGCCCAGATGCTTCAGAAATGCTCTGTCCTGTGTGTTCTATATTCTCTTACAGCTTGACATGCGTGTCTCTACCTCCTCACTGCTTGAATTTAGACGCCCAGGAGCTTGAAGTTCTGCTGTTAGAATTCCAACATCTTCAGAGTGGTTGGATCACACTGGCAAAGGAGCAAAGGTGCCATTTATACAACCTACTCAATTCGTATGGCCTCTGAGACGCGGGGGTGTACCAACCACATCGTATGGCCTCTGCGACGCGGGGCTGTGCCAACCACAGGGAGAACCAACACTGAACTAGCTTTCTGGGCAGTTGTCTACGGAGGGCTCAGTTCCTTCCTTCCCTGCTTAGGAATTGCTCTCAGCTGGGAGGGGCTCACAATGCCTAGTCAATGTGGGATAAGGAGGTCTGGCCCCCTGGGCTCCCTTTAGGACTCTAAAGGACCACCCAGTTTCAGAGCTCTCTGTGGGATTGAGGCCTTTGCCATAACTGCTTCATGGTCCAACTTTCCCTCTGCCCAGTCCTGCTTCCCTTCCTTCCCTACGGTCACGTGTGGCCCATGCAGAAAAGAGTGGACTTAGCAGCCCGCGCCTGACGTCCTTTGAAGCACCTGCTTATAACTTTGGCCAGTAGGGTTTTTGCCATTCCCAGAACTGAGTAAGAGCAGCTCACTGTGCCTAAGTTGTTGCAGAGACAACGTAATGTGTGCTAAACACCTCCTTTCCTTCTGGGAGTCTGGATTTGGGTGTGTGTGAAGCTGAGGATACCTGTGACCAGCGTCCAGTGAAAAACCCGGGCACTGAATCTCCAATGAGCTTCCCTAGAGGACACCATTTCACAGGTGTTGCCACCCAAGCTCTGTGGGACTCCACGGGGGGAGGATTCTCGGAAGCTTGTGCTTGGTTTCCTCAGGACTTGGCCCCGTGTGCGTTTTCTGCCTTGCTGGTTTTTTCTTTATATCTTTTTGCTGTAACAACTTATATCTGTGAGTACAGCTATGTGTCAAGTCCTGTTAGTCCTCTTGGCAAATAACCAAACTTCCCAAAAAACTTTCTGCATGCAAATCTTCATTATCTCAGAAAACTTGACCTAAGCGATCCACTTCTCATGGCTCCCCAAGACCTGGTTTTCCCTGTGGGTCTATTTCAGTTAATGGTACCACTGTTCTTCCCAGTCTGCTAATTTCATAATCTCAGACTCAAAACTCTCCCATCCAACCCCCTGACAGCCCTTCTAAAGATATCTCTATTATCCAAAGACATCTCTATCTTCAGCTTCTCCAAAATTCATCCTCTACATTTTCAAGGCCATCGCGGCTGTAATTGAGGCCATGATACTTTCATCAAGATAATCTCATCAGTTCCCTAATTGTTCTCTTCCCAATTACGCTGATACACACGGCTGCCAAGTTCATCTTTCTAATGTAAATCTTGGAATAAATGAGTTTTTAACTTTGGTGGGTTTTTTTTTTAAGATTTTATTTATTTATTTGAGAGAAAGCGAGAAAGAGCGAGCACACCTGCCTGAGCTGGGGAGCAGCAAGGGAGTGGGACAGGAGAAGGAGAATCCCCACTGACCAGGAAGCTTGACGTGCAAGGCGACATCCCAGGACCCAGGGATCATGACATGAGCTGAAGGCAGACGCTTTACCAACTAAGCCACCCAGATGTCCCTGGTTTTTGTTTTTTTAAAAAGATTTATTTATTTATTTGAGAGAGAGAGAGAGAGAGAGAGAGAGAGGGTGTGTGTGTGCGCAGGAGCAGGGTTGGGGGCATAGGCAGAGAGGGAGGGAAGCAGACTCCCCGCGGAGCGCAGACTGGGATACTGCTCAGTTGATCTCAGGACGCTGAAATCAAGATCCTGAAATCACTACCTGAGCTGAAACCAAGAGTCCGACGCTTAAACGACTGAGCCACCCAGGCACCCCATGTGAGTTTTTAATTTTGATGCCAAACTGAAACAAAATAACTTTTTTTCTTAAAAATAAAGTTTTTTCTTATTGATTTCAGAATAATGTTAAACTTTTTAGCGAGGCGTTCAAGGCCCTGAGAAACTGGTATCAGCCACTAAGCCAGTCTTATCCTTTCCCTCTCATTGGGCTAAACCTCGCACTGTTTACTGAACAAGCTTTGTATTTTTGCCTTCTTTTTCCTTTGTTTATGCTATCAATTCCCTCTCAAAAGGTCCCTTACCCATCGCTTCCTCCATAAAGCCTTCCCAGCCTGCCTCCTTAAGGCAGAATTCAAGTCTCCTCCTCAGCTCTTTGATAGCAAAAGTAGATCACTGTGTCTCTACCCCCTTTGATGGGTGTCTCTGAAAATAATAAGAAGACTTTCTCTCCTTTCTCCTTTGAGCTGAATCGATGGATTTGGCTAAACAAGAGTGAGAGAAAGTTATTGAACAAGAGTTCTTAATCCTTATGGGATCACTCATAGTTTATAAACTGTGTGCTCTCTGGGCCACTGATCCTCAAATGTTCTGGTTTATGTGCCCCCAGACATTTGTGGACATGTATCTTCAATTCCACATGTACTTGTGTATATGTAACATACACGTACATTTTACCAACATTTTCCATACATCATAGAACAGGCACAAATAGTGATATTTAAAAGATGAGATATAAAGAATCATGTCATCTGCGAATAGAGAGAGTTTGACTTCTTCATTGCCAATTTGGATACCTTTTATTTCTCTTTGTTGTCTGATTTGCTAGGACTTCTAATACTAAGTTGAACAAGAGTGGTGAAAGTGGGCATCCTTGTCTTGTTCCTGATCTCAACGGGAAGGCTGCAAGCTTTTTCCCATTGAGGATGATATTTGCTGTGGGTCTTTCATAGATAGATTTGATGAGGTTCAGGAATGTTCCTTCTATCCCTATACTTTGAAGCGTTTTAATCAGGAACGGATGCTGAATTTTGTCAAATGCTTTTTCTGCATCAATCGAGAGGACCATGTGGTTCTTCTCTCTTCTCATATTAATTTGTTGTATCACATTAATTGATTTGCAAATGTTGAACCATCCTTGTAGCCCAGGGATGAATCCCACCCGATCATGGTGGATAATCTTTTTAATGTGCTGTTGGATCCTGTTGGCTAGGATCTTGTTGAGAATCTTAGCATCCATATTCATCAGTGATATTGGTCTGAAATTCTCCTTTTTGGTAGGGTCTTTGCCTGGTTTGGGGATCAGCGTAATGCTGGCTTCATAGAAAGAGTCAGGAAGTTTTCCTTCTGCTTCAATTTTTTGAAACAGCTTCAGGAGAATAGGTGTTATTTCTTCTTTGAAAGACTCCACCCCCAAACTACTAGAACTCATACAGCAATTCAGCAATGTGGCAGGATACAAAGTCAATGTGCAGAAATCAGTGGCTTTCTTATACACTAACAATGAAAATACAGAAAGGGAAATTAGACAATCGATTCCATTTACTATAGCACCAAGAACCATAAGATACCTGGGAATAAACCTAACCAAAGAGGTAAAGGATCTGTACTTGAGGAACTACAGAACACTCATGAAAGAAATTGAAGAA
Source organism: Mustela erminea (assembly GCF_009829155.1). NCBI lineage: Eukaryota > Metazoa > Chordata > Mammalia > Carnivora > Mustelidae > Mustela > Mustela erminea. The sequence goes on from NC_045621.1 coordinate 3,388,868, forward strand.
GACACAAAAAGATGGAAGACCATTCCATGCTCTTGGATCAGAAGAATAAACATTGTTAAAATGTCTATACTGCCTAGAGCAATCTATACTTTTATTGCCATTCTGATCAAAATTCCACCGGTATTCTTCAAAGAGCTGGAGCAAATACTCCAAAAATTTGTATGGAATCAGAAGAGACCCCAAATTGCGAAGGAAATGTTGAAAAACAAAAATAAAACTGGGGGCATCACATTACCTGATTTCAAGCTTTATTACAAAGCTGTGGTCACAAGACAGCATGGTACTGGCATAAAAACAGACACATAGACCAGTGGAACAGAGTAGAGAGCCCAGATATAGACCCTCAACTCTATGGTCAATTAATCTTTGACAAAACAGGAAAAAATATACAGTTGAAAAAAGACAGTCTCTTCAATAAATGGTGCTGGGAAAACTGGACAGCTATAAGTAGAATGAAACTTGACCATTCTCTTACACTGTACACAAAGATAAACTCAAAATGGATAAAAGACCTCAACGTGAGACAGGAATCCATCAGACTCCTAGAGGAGAACATAGGCAGTAACCTCTTCGATATCAGCCACAGCAACTTCTTTCAAGATATGTCTCCAAAGGCAAAGGAAACAAAAGCGAAGATGAACTTTTGGGACTTCATCAAAATCAAAAGCTTCTGCACAGCAAAGGAAACAGTCAAAAAAACAAAGAGACAACCCACGGAATGGGAGAAGATATTTGCAAATGACAGTACAGACAAAGGTTGATATCCAGGATCTATGAAGAACTCCTCAAACTCAACACACACAAAACATACAATCATATAAAAAAAAATGGGCAGAAGATATGGACAGACACTTCTCCAATGAAGACATACAAATGGCTATCAGACACATGAAAAAATGTTCATCATCACTAGCCCTCAGGGAGATTCAAATTAAAACCACATTGAGATACCACCTTACACCAGTTAGAATGGCCAAAATTAACAAGACAGGAAACAACATGTGTTGGAGAGGATGTGGAGAAAGGGGAAACCTCTTCCACTGTTGGTGGGAATGCAGGTTGGTGCAGCCACTTTGGAGAACAGTGTGGAGATTCCTCAAGAAATTAAAAATAGAACTTCCCTATGACCCTGCAATTGCAGTACGGGGTATTTACCCCAAAGATATAGATGTCGTGAAAAGAAGGGCCATCTGTACCCCAATGTTTATAGCAGCAATGGCCACGGTCGCCAAACTATGGAAAGAACCAAGATGCCTTTCAACGGATGAATTGATAAGGAAGATGTGGTCCATATGCACTATGGAGTATTATGCCTCCATCAGAAAGGATGAATACCCAACTTTTGTAGCAACATGGACCGGAGTGGAAGAGATTATGCTGAGTGAAATAAGTCAAGCAGAGAGACTTGTCATATGGATATCAATTATCATATGGTTTCACTTATTTGTGGAGCATAACAAATATCATGGAGAACAAGGGGTGTTAGAGAGGAGAAGGGAGTTGGGGTAAATTGGAAGGGGAGGTGAATCATGAGAGACTATGGACTCTGAAAAACAATCTGAGGGGTTTGAAGTGGCGGGGAGGGTGGGAGGTTGGGGTACCAGGTGGTGGGTATTATAGAGGGCACGGATTGCATGGAGCACTGGGTGTGGTGAAAAAAATAATGAATACTGTTTTTCTGAAAATAAATAAATCAATTTAATTAAAAAAAATAAAAGATGAGATAAAAAGTGGATGTAGAAAAAAAAAGTAGGTGTGGAAAGTTCTAACATTCCCACACCATGCCCCAGTGACTCCCCATACACTGAGGTGTGTGCGCTCTTTTCTGGAGAACCTTGCTTTCTACTCCCAGGAGCGTGTGCTTAGTTCCCCCTTTGTGACCTCTGCTTTGAGTCAAAATGCTTTTTTTTTTTTCAGTTGTGCTACAAGCAAAGCTAGGAAACATAATTTCTCTGTGGCTGGGGTGCAAAAGGTTCGTCTTTCTCAAGGGAAAGGTGAATTTCACCAGCAGTGAAGCTCCTGGTGGTTTAGCTGCCCTTTTTAGCCAGAGATTATCTAAAGGACATCTGAGTCTCATCTTTATTAAAGAAGTCAGCTACTCAGAGAGTCCCTGAAGACTTCTGGTGGTGGTGGTGTTGCATGGCTGTGTATTCAAGCCACACCCCTGATATGCTCTATGATTAGAGAGACTTTTCAAAGTCTGGGTTGAGCAGCAGGCAGGTTGAGGCAAAATGTTTTCCCCTTAGTAATGGCAGATCCAGCTTGATAATGCACAGCTTTAAGTGGCGGTGGTGACCTTAAAAATGTGAAGTTCTCAGCTCACTTTGCTGTCACAACAGACTTTTGAGCAATCCAAGCAGAAAAAACCACAAGTGCAAGAAATGTGTAAAGGGCATGTGTGGTATAAAAATAACCATAGAAAGTTTTTGGAAACTATGGTCAAATGCATATTAGCATCAAGCATCAACTTGAAACGATGACACAGAGTGAAGTTGAAGAAACAAGTATGTTACAAAAAAACATTTACATAATTTCGGATTAAGTATCTTTGAACTTGAATTATTAAGGAAAGAGAACCCCAAAAGACAGAAAACTGCTGTTGTATGACAAATCTTTGGGCTGGTATTCTGGAACACTCTCTCCGCATGACTCTAAAGTGATCACATTAATACTGACATCAGCTGAGACTTCTGTAGTTACAAGTGGGCTCACTCCCTACTTCTACAGACAAGGCTTACTGGAAACCACTACACCGAAAGTCATTAAAAGGTACCACGTACCACAATGACTCCAAAAGGCAAGCCGAGCATCACTAATTGCCGTTTCACACACATCCCACACACCCCACACAACACACGTACAGAGGGGCTACAGTTCACGTTCTAGCTCTGAGTCTGATATTTCAGATCTAGTCAGCAGCTCACCATTAGGGATGGACAGTTTGGGGTTTATAGCAAAATGCACCGTTCTCTGGGGAAATTGCATTTCACTGAAGGTGAAAAGAAATGAAGCAGAAAGGGAATATAATTAATTGCTTTCTTCTCCTCAGCTGTGCTGGTATATTCTCCATCTGCCCAGGTCCCCCAGGCATTGGACTTTGCCTAGCACGCCGCTCCCTTCTCACACTGCTCGCAGGCAGGCAGGAGCTTACGGCAAGCAGAGAAAAGCCTGTCAGTCTCGCACAATCACCCCAGTGTATGCCGGAGAATTTGCAGACCACGAGGGTGCAGCTGGGGTTGCTAGTTCATCGTGTTCCTCCACAGCAGAGCTCGAGTACATGAAGTTGTGCAGGTAATTAATAGAGATGTATCTGCTTTTTCTGCAAGTATTTGAGAAATTTAAGAGTGAAATATAACTCATACAATAGCTTATACAATGGTTAATGTTGCTGGAAATGCTACAGATAACTTGGAATGTGACTAGCCAGTTAATACAAAAAAAGTCTAAAAAAAGAAATGATTTTTATCTTTCCCTGGAGTGGAGTTATGGTGTGTATTTTAAGATCTTCTGTTCTGTTGATCTTAGATCAAATCAGGAATGAAGTGAACCGAGAGAAGGGATATACCAAGATTTATAATTTTTCCCTAATTCTAGGAAAATAGTAATATTTGATACTTGTAACTCAGGCTGCCTGGATAAATGGCTCAACATGCAATTTTCTGATGGGACACAAAGTTGCTAATAATACCAAGAGTGGGAACGCCAGAAAGAAGTACAGATTCCAACGAAGAGGTGGGATTGCCGCTCAGAGAGACGGGCAAGATGACAGCGGTGGTCTGCTGACGCCAAGATAAGTTCGGAAGCAGGAGTCCTCGTCCGGCCAGCTGATCCGCCGGTGGCTCTTCAGGTCCCCTCGGTAAAACCGTGAGCCGTTTGTTGTTGCTGTCCTTCTTCCTTCAGTCACTGTCCGTCCTCAACACCCTCTGTCCGTGCTTCAGGGAAGACAACTTAGAGTGACACCTTCCCAAACACTCTCCCGGACCTAGACTGACCTAACCCAACTTCCCTACCTCTTTTCTCCTCCTGACACAAAACTCAATGAACTATTCTGGATTCAGTCGGGAAAAAGGAAACCACGGGCAGTATTTCAAACATGAGGGATTTGATCCAGGAAGTGGTGTACAAAGTGCTAGAAGGGAGGGAAGAACAGAAGGAAGAAGGGGAGATGCGCAGAGTCTGCGAAGCTCCTGGTGTTTCTCCTGCTGCTTCTCAGCTTGCACCCACGAGCCCGTTCCTGCCCCTGCGCAGCTGTGGATGTGGCCACTTTAGGGACTGGGATTCAGAAATGTCCCTCCACGGCCGAGGCTATAAGCAGTGAAGAGATTCTGTTGCTGCCTGCGCGGCTGGAGGTCGCGGCCCCACTGTGCCTTCTGCTCCTGTCGAATTTAGAGGCAGAATGCCTCTCCCTCCCTCTGGTCTTCCCCGAAGCCTGCCATTGGCAGATGCCGACAGGAGGCCCCCAGCAGGGAGTCTGAGACACAGAATTTGCCAACTTTAGGCACCAAGGAACACAGAATAGATTACAAAAGGTTAAATATAAAGCTGAAAACTAACAGATAAGTAATGAACACGGTCAGGTAACTTGCTCTAAACCTAAGCGTCCTGAATTCCAAGTTCAAAGTATGTACAGAAATTGGGATCAGCAGGAGGAGATTTGAGGACTTCTACGCGGGGCTTGGTAAAACCATTGATTACATTTTATTTATATTATAATTATGATGAAAAATACAAAGTAGTAGGGAAGATATTAGATACTGGATTTGTCTGAAATTTCCAAATAAAATATGTTTAATTTGATAAACTTGTGCTTGCCTCCTTAAACATGACATTTCCTGTGAGTTATGCCTGAAATGGCTACATGTTATTCTTATCAATGTTCTTCGATTTGTTGATAGTCAGTATTAATAAGAATTTTTTCCCAAATGGGTGACAGAAAAAAATTTTTAAAAACTTAAAATAACAATTCAGAAATTCACTACTGTTGAAAACATAAAAACCAATAGCTTTTCCTTTCTTCACTGGCAAACATAATGTTGACATTTTTTGCGATAATGGGGTTTTGAATGCTATAAAGTTTTCAGATTCATGTGTTCTCTCACACGAGCATTGTCTGTGCAGTTACTCTGCAGGTTTGGATGTCCCCCAGATGGCACCTTGCTGCAAACAGGCGCAATGAATAAACGTGAAAATAAGAGACTTGGGACAGATGCTGGGTCCGGAGCTACATTGATCAGAAGCCTCTGCCCAAGCTGCCCGACTCCCCTCTCTCTGCGTCGTGGGCTCCCACAGCACGAAGTCTCTCAGCAGGGCCAGAGCTTGCTCTTTCGCTTGAGTCCCGTTGGTGTGCTCCCAGGGGCCACTGAGGGAGGTGCCTGGGGGCAGAGCACTGCCTTGACTGCAAGCCCTGCATCTTGGCTGAGTGGGGCTGAGAGAGATTGTTGTGCTTGCCGCCTGTAGGAGTCCTGGGGCACACTGTCACACCCCACTCTACTAAGGACTCTGTGTCTGGAATACAATGAGATCCATTCACAGGGCGCAAATTGGGCAGCTCTACCTTCGAGACCAGGAGGAAACACATGGTTTTACCTATTGTGAGTTTCAAAAGTTTGTTTGCGTCTAGCTCTGTTTGGAACTCCTTTCACTGATTTCTTTTTTTTTTTTTTAATTTTTAATTTTTATTTTTTTAATTTTTTATTTTTTATAAACATATATTTTTATCCCCAGGGGTACAGGTCTGTGAAACACCAGGTTTACACACTTCACAGCACTCACCAAAGCACATACCCTCCCCAATGTCCATAACCCCACCCCCCTTCTCCCAACCCCCTCCCCCCAGCAACCCTCAGTTTGTTTTGTGAGATTAAGAGTCCCTTATGGTTTGTCTCCCTCCCAATCCTGTACTTATTCTCGAGATACAGAGACATACATTGACAAAAATTCTGAACAGATTTCTATATCTTCGCAGCAGAATTTTGCATTGTGGCTTTTAAATAAGTATGCTGGAAAGCTATGCATTAGTTAGTGTGGTTGGCAGCTCGAACTTGGCTCCCAATGATCCTTCTTCCTCGTGTCCGTCCCTGTGAGTGTGGGTTGGACCTAGTAGTTTGCTTCTAATGAAGAGCCTATGGCAGAGAGGGAAGGGGTGTCACCACGTGGACTAGGCACCAACAGGACACTTTCTTGCGTCTTGTTTACTTTTTCTTGGTCTCCCACTTGCTCACTCTGACTGAAGCCAGTTGCTATGTTATGAACGGCCCTGGGGGAGGCCCTCATGGCAAGAAACCAAGAGGGACCCTCAGTTAACAGCCAGAGAAGAGCTGAGATCCTTAGTCAAGAGCCTGGAGGAACTGACCCTGCCAACAAGCATGTGAGTGAATTTGGAAGCAGATCTTCCCCCATTTGAACCTTGAAATGACTACAGTCCTAGTCAATGACTTGACTACAGCTTTGTCAGAAACCTTCAGCCAGGAGATCTGAGCTAATCTGTATGGAGATTCCTGGCCATAGAAATTGTGAGATAATTGTTGCTTTAAATTGCTAAGTTTGGGGTTAATTTGCTCCTCAGCAGAATAGTTGGGAAAGTCATGTAGGAGAGCACCTTCTTGCGGGAAAGGCATAATCGGTTTGTGAGTGTACTTTCTCTTTGCCTTTCTCTTGCTTTTGGGTGAAAAGTATGAAAATCTGATAGCTAGAGTTCTGGAGACCATCTCAGAGGGTACAGATGAGCGTCTCGTTGTAAGAATGGCACGGAAGTCACTTCTCATATCATAATCACTCCCATAATTAAGCATAGGGAGTAGAATGGAAAGCAGAATCGTTCTAAGTAAACTTCTCTTTGTTTGCCCTTGCCCTCTCTCATAGAGCTAAATGTGCGTAAGTTGAAGGTACACTATGATATAGCCTCTGTGTTTCACCTGCCTTCATCTACTCCTAGAAAGCCATCGGTTTCTATTGTAGACGTACATGACTAGAGGTTTCTTTAAAAGGGTTAAAAATTCCCAAAAGCCAATAGTAATTTGCATGGTAGTCCTATGAATTAAGGGTGGGGTTTTTTTGGTTTGTTTTTTGTTTTGGTTTGGTTTTTTATTTTTGCTTTTTATGTAGCATTGTACTTAGGTGTGCTAGGGCTGTCTTACTAACAGTCGCCCTCCCCATCTTTGAGCTCTCTGACTATCGGCTTAGATCCACTGAGTCTGCCAGGTTAGTTCAGCTGTGACAACCTGAGCCAGCCACTAGGTGAGTTACATTGTCCGGGTACATCCCGACACTAAGGGTACATTTAAGAGGCCGGAAAGTTACGTAAGCGTCAGACGCACTGTTCAGGAGGACCAGGAATGGCTCCGGAAGCCTGAGACTGTGAAGAAAGGTGTCCCAGTCTCAAGCCAAAGCTGGGGTTAGCCACACAGTCTTAGAATTCAAAGGCATCATTGAAAGAGCATCTCAGAGGTGAGCAATAATTACTTGTGAATTCAAGGAATATAAAAAAGTTTACAGATTTCTGTTTCCCCCCTTCCAAAATGAAAAGGTTTTTTAGGTCTCATGGAGAAATGTGTAAGAGCTTAGAATTTACATCACCCAACTCACTGAACTGAGAAACATCACTGAGAGAGCAATATTGCTTTTTAGCCATAAAAATGTTAATATGTAGGCATATTTATGAAGCTGCTAACTGAAGGCAGTTTTATAATATTTCATCTTGAAATGATATTCGAGCTGTATTGCCATGGTAGGTAGTGATTCTCGGATTGGGGCTGATTATCACAAACAGAGGCTGAGATAGATCCAGAGACTTGCCCAAAGCTCCAGCGCTGATAATGTCTCTAGGCCTCCAGCCAAGCCCTCTGACTTCCCAATTCCTGCACTATTTTAGGGAATTTAGGAGCGGTTCGGTGTAGAGTGGTTTGGAATTTGAGTGACTAGGAGTTGCTTCTAAAATTGTTGGTATTGGACAGTTGTTTTTACTTCCTTGTGACAGCAGCTACTGTTAATTCCCTTTTAAAAAAATAGTTATAATTGATAAAGTGGTCTCTCCCTCTCCACCTGTCCCTCCCCTCACTCATGCTCTCTCTTGCAAATAAATAAATAAATGATTTTTAAAATCTTTAATAAATTGATAAACTGGGTTTGGTTTTGCTGGGTTTCGATATAGTCTTCACTCCAGCGGTCACGGGCTCAGAAATTCTGTTTCTAGGAAAGGAAGAAGAATGGATCTTGAGGATAACTCACACTGCCACAACACACTTGACTCTGAACTCTAGTTCATCCCTGTAGGTTTAGCTCAATTATCATCCTTCCTGCAAAGCCTTCTCTCTGTTTTCTCACTGGGTTTTATAAATCCTTGCATCTTGACACTTTCTCATTATTCACTTAGCAAGTTTTAAGTCCCTCCATATGTTAGGCATTATTCTGGGAACTGGGGATTGAGCAATGACCAAAAGTCCTTTCCTTTGCAAAGCTTATTGCATCATAATTATTTATTTCCCTCGCACTCTTCTTATCTCGAGCTGAGATATGAAAGGCAATATTCCAACTTCAAGTATTTTTATTCCCAACTAGATGTATAAATCTATTATCCAGGATTAAGATAAAATAATTGGATAAGGCTTCAAAGATACTTCATATTCTTTCTTACTAATCACAAAGGTAGTATTTGTGATTTATAAATCATCTCTTTTAGGGAGTTGTGGACCTCGAAAGGACCTTGAGGATTATTTAATTAAATCACTTCAGTTCAGATGAGAAGTCTGAGTGTTGAATCACAAGATTTTATTTGCTCAGTATTATGTGCCAAGTTAACGTCAAGGCTAGAAGTAGAATCCAAGAATATTGATTCTTATACAGGTTCCTCTAATGTGTTGCTTTTTGTGAAAAAGTATCAAACTGAAAAATACAGTTTAGTTATGTTTATAAAATCATCCTTTTCAAAAATTATAGGATTAAAATTCAGGTAAAAAAAAGTATTATAGGAATAGGGATATGTTGGTGTGTGTGTGATAGTGTTAAGGGCATTTTCTAGTTCCAGTGTGTGAGAAAGAGAGAGAGAAATCCTTGGAATATAAACATATTGGAGAATGGTGATATAGAGCTACAAAATGTGAAGTTACATTGTAAGTGTGACAGATGACATATCACAACAAGGTCTACACAGCCCTTTCCTAAAACTTTATGGATTCCATTAGAAATCTTCTTCATGTTAATTTGAGATCTGTGATAGTGCACGCACACACTCAAAAACCTGAAAATCAGAGTTTTAATTGAAAACTGATATAAAAATAAAGCCATTGTGCACAGTTTTTAGCAACCTCTGAACTCTAACACGGATCTTGCTCTTTGAACCTTTGCTCCCACACACCGGCAGGTGCCATCTGAGCACACGCCCCCACACTCGCGCCTGCGCGCTGGGCCGCACAGCGGCCTCACACACAGTTCTGACGCCTCAGTTCCAGCTCCTGAATCCATGGGAGAAAGCGTGAAGGAGAAATCAAAGTCAGGAGCACAGACGCCCGATGTGTGAATGTGTGTATTACACAAAGCCTGTGGGGAAAGCTTTGAATAAAAGAGTAATAATTTATTTCAGAAAAATTAACTTCAGTAAAATCAGTGAAAATATAGCCAGCTCCTCCCACCTAAATTCATGAGAATAGAAAGGAAGATTGTGATTCAGTTTAATCAAATCCACTTTTTAAAAAAATTTTCAGCATAAAAGTATTCGTTATTTTTTCACCACACCCAGTGCCCCATGCAATCCATGCCCTCTATAATACCCACCACCTGGTACCCCGACCTCCCACCCCCCACCCCTTCAAAACCCTCAGATTGTTTTTCCGAGTCCATAGTCTCTCACGGTTCACCTCCCCTTCCAATTTACCCCAACTCCCTTCTCCTCTCCATCTCCCCTTGTCCTCCATGCTATTTGTTATGCTCCACAGATAAGTGAGACCATATGATAATTGACTCTCTCTGCTTGACTTATTTCACTCAGCATAATCTCCTCCAGTCCCGTCCATGTTGCTACAAAAGTTGGGTATTCGTCCTTTCTGATGGAGGCATCATACTCCATAGTGTATATGGACCACATCTTCCTTATCCATTCGTCCGTTGAAGGGCATCTTGGTTCTTTCCACAGTTTGGTGACCGTACACAAAGATGAACTCAAAATGGATAAAAGATCTCAACGTGAGACAGGAATCCATCAGAATCCTAGAGGAGAACATAGGCAGTAGCCTCTTCGATATCAGCCACAGCAACTTCTTTCAAGATATGTCTCCAAAGGCAAAGGAAACAAAAGCAAAAATAAACTTTTGGGACTTCATCAAAATCAAATCTACTTTTGATAACAATATATTTAAACCAATACAATACATTGATATTTTCCTGAGGGAAAGGACTTAAAACATTCCTATTAAATTAGTTCTAACAATCTTAACAAGAAGAAAATAATAGTTTTATTTCTTTTTTTTACTTTTTTGGGGGTTTCCCTTATATTTTCTTATCTTTTCTTTTTTTCATCCTAAGTGTACTATTAATCCCCATCCCCCCTTCGCCCATCCCCCACCCACCTCCCCTCTGATAACCATCAGTTTGTTCTTTATAGCCAAGAGTCTGTTTCTTGGGTTTGCCCCTTTCTCTCCCTCTTTTCTTTCCTTTGCTCATTTGTTTTGTTTCTTAAATCCCACATATGAGTGAAATCATATGATATTTGTCTTTCTCTGACTGACTTAGCTTAGCATAATACTCTGTAGCTCCATGTTGCTGCAAATGGCAAGATTTCATTCTTTTTTATGGCCAAATAATTAATATATATATATATATATACACACACACACATATATATATGCACACACATATATATAATTTGTGTGTGTGTGTATATGTATATATGTACATATACACAAACACATATACATATATATACACGTGTATATGTATATATATACATTTATACACACACGCACACACATATATACAATACCACATCTTGGTACTGTATATATGGTATAGTGTGTGTGTGTGTGTGTGTTTGTGTGTGAGTGTGTATACCACATCTTTATCCATTCATCAGTTGATGGACACTTAGGCCGCTCCCAAAATTTGGCTATTATTAAGAAAGCAGCTATAAATATAGGGCTGCATGTATCCCTTTGAATTAATGTTTTTGTCTTTTTTGGGTAAATACCCAGTAGTGTGATTACTGACAATGTTTCTATTTTTAACCTTTTGAGGAAGCGCCATACTATTTTCCACAGTGGCTGCACGAGTTTATAGTCGCACCAGTAGTGTACCAGGGTTTCTTTTTCTCCACATCCTTGCCAACATTTGCTGTTTCTTGAGTTTTTTATTTTAGCCAGTCTGACAGGTATGAGGTGATATCATAGTTTTGGTTTGCATGTCCCTGATGATGAGTGATGTGGAGCATCTTCTCACGTGTCTGTCGGCCACCTGTCTTAAGATCCTCTTTGGAGAAACGTCTGTTCACGTCTTTGACTCATTTTAAAATTAGATTGTTTTTTGAGTATTGAGCAGTATCAGTTATTTACATATTTTGGATACAGCCCCTTACTGGGTATGTCATTTGCAAATATCTTCTCCTATTCAGTAGGTCTTTTAGTTTTGTTGCTTGTTTCCTTTGCTGTGCAGAGGTTTTTCTTCTTCTTTTTCTTCTTCTTCTTCTCCTCCTCCTCCTCCTCCTCCTCCTCCTCCTTCTTTTAAATATTGTCCCAATAGTTTATTTTTGCTTTTATTTCCTTTGTCTCAGGAGACATATCTAGAAAAATGTTGCAACAGCCATGTCAGAGATTACAGCTTGTGCTATCGCCAATGATTTATGGTTTCAGGTCTCATATTTTGGTATTTAATCCATCTTGAGTATATTTTTGTGTATGGTGAAATAAAGTGGTCTGGTTTCATTCTTTTGCATGTAGCTGCCCAGTTTTCCCAACACCACTTATTCAAGAGACTTTTTCCCATTGTATATTCATTCTTCCGTTGTTGAAGATTAACTGACCATACAGTTGTGAATTTATTTCTGGATTTTCTGTTCTATTCTGTTGATCTATGAGTCTGTTTTTATGCCAGTACCATACTGTTTTAATTAGTATTACTTTGTAATATAACTTGAAATCTGGAATTGTGATACCTCCAGTTTTTTTCTTTTTTAAGATTGCTTTGGCTATTCAAAGTTTTTTGTGGTTCCATACAAATTTTAGGATTGTTTAGTTCTAGTTCTGTGAAAGATGCTTTTGGTATTTTGATAGGGACTGCATTAAATCTGTAGATAGCTTTAGGTAGTGTAGGCACTTCACTAATATTTCTTCTTCCAACCCATGGAATGTCTTTCCATTGCTTTGTATTGTCTTGACTTTTTTTTCATCAGTGTTTTATAGTTTTCAGAGTACAAGACTTTCACCTTTTGGGTTAAGTTTATTCCCAGATATTTTATTGTATTTGGTACAATTGTAAATGGAACTGTTTCTTAATTTCACATTCTGCTACTTCATTATTAGTGTATAAGAATGCAACAAAGTTCTGCACATTGATTTCATATCCTGTGACTTTAATGAACTTATTTATCAGATTTAGTGGTTTTTGTTGGTGTAGTCTTTAGAATTTTCTATGCAATATCATATCATCTACAAATAGTAAGAGTTTTACTTCTTCCTTACCAATTTGGATGCCTTTTATTTTTTTTATGTTGTCTAATTGCTGCAGCTAGGATTTCCAGTAATATGTTGAGTAAAAGTAGGAGAGTGGACATCCTTGTCTTGTCCCTGTCCTTAGGGAGAAAGCTTTCACTTTTTCACCATTGAGTATGATGTTGGCTTTGTGTTTTCCTATAAGGCCTTTTTTATGTTGAGGTAAACCTACTTTGCTGAGTGTTTTTGTCATGAATGGATGTTATATTTTGTCAAATGTTGTTTCTGCATCTATTGAAATAATCATATGGTTTTTATCCTTTCTTTTATTGACATGACATATCACATTGATTGTTTTGTGAATATTGAACCACTGTTGCATCCCAGGAATAAATATTACTTGATCATGGTATGATTTCTTAAATGTATTGTTGGATTCTGTTTGCTAATATTGACAGTTTCTGCATTTATAACCATGAGAGATATTAACATATATTTCTTTTTTTTGGTGGTGTCTTTATCTGATTTTGGTATCAGGGTGATACTGGCCTCATAGAATGAACTTGGGAATTTTCCTGACTCCTGTTTTTTTGGCATAGTTTGAGAAGAATAGGTATTAATTCTTCTTTAAATATTTGGTTGACTTCATCTATGAAACTATCTGGTCCTGAACTTGTTTTTTGGGAATTTTTTGATTACTGATTCAATCGCATTGCTGGTAATTGGTCTGTTCAAATTTCCTTTTCCTTCTTTAGTTTTGGTAGTTTATATGTACTAGAACTTTAGTCACTTCTCAGCTGTACAATATGTTCGTATACATTTTCATGATTCTATTATAATTGTTTGTATTTCTGTAATGTTGGTTGTTATTTCTCCTCTTTCATTTGTGATTTTGTTTATTCAGTTTCTCTCTCTCTTTTTATTTTTGATGGATCTGGCTAGAGGTTCATCAGTTTTGTAGAACTTTTCAAAGCACCAGCTCCTGGTTTCATTGATCTATACTATTGTTTCTTTGTTTTGTTTTGTTTTAGTTTCTCTCCTTGTTAGTTTTGGGTTTTGTTTGTTGTTCTTTTTCTAGCTCCTTTGGGTGTAAACTTAGGCTGTTTATTTGAGATTTTTTTTGCTTCTTGAGGTACACTTGTATTGCTATAACTTCCCTCTTAGAACCATTTATGCTGCATCCCAAAGATTTGGGGCCATCGTGTTTTCATTTTCATTTGTTTCCATGTAATTTTTTATTTCTTCTTTGACTCCTTCGTTGACCCAAATGTTATTTACTTCCATTTATTTGTGGTCTTTCCAGACTTTTTCTTGTGGTTGATTTCTACTTTCATAACATTGTGGTCAGAAAGAAGTTTAGTATGACTTTGATTTTTAAAGATTTGTTGAAACTTGTCCTGTGACCTAATATGTGGTGTATTCTGGAGAATGTTCCATGTGCACTTGAAAAGAATGTGTTTTCTGCTGTTTTAGGATGGAATGTTCAGAATACGACTGTTAAAACTATCTGGTCCAGTGTGTCATTCAAAGCCCCGTTTCCTTGTTAATTTTCTGTTTGGATGATCTGCCCATCAATATGAATGGGGTGTTAAATTCCCCTACTATTATTATATTACTATTGATTATTTCATTTATGTTTGTTATTAATGTTTTATGTATTCGGGTGCTACCATGTTGGTACATAAATATTTACAATTGCTATATCCTCTTGTTGGATTGTCCCCTTTATTATTATATATGGTTCTTCTTTGTCTTCTGTTACAGTCTTTGTTTTAAAGTGTATTTTGTTCAAGTATTGCTACCCTGGCTTTCTTTCGACATCCATTTGCATGATAAATGTTTCTCTATCTGCAGGTGTCTTTAGGTCTGAAATGAGTTTCCTATAGGTAGCATATAGATGAGTCTTGTTTTTTAATCTACTCTGTCATCTTATGTCTTTATTTATTTATTTATTTATTTATTTATTTGGAGAGCGAGAGAACACAAGCAGGGGTGAGACAGAGGGAGAAAGAGACTCTTAAGCAGGTTCCATGCTCAGTTCAGGGCCTGATGGAGGCTTGATCTCATGACCCTGAGATCATGACCTGAGCTGAAATCAAGAGCCTGACATTTGACTGACTGAGCCATCCAGGTACCCCTGTCACCTTATGTCTTTTTTTTTTTTTTAAGATTTTATTTATTTATTTGTTTGTTTGACAGACAGATCTCAAGTAGGCAGAGAGGCAGGCAGAGAGAGAGAGGAGGAAGCAGGATTCCCGCAGAGCGGAAAGCCTGATGTTGGGCTCAATCCCAAGACCTTGGGATTATGACCTGAGCCAAAGGCAGAGGCCTTAACCAACTGAGCCACCCAGGCATCCCACCCTATGTCTTTTGACTGGAGCATTTAGTCCATTTATATTTAAAGTAATTATTAATAAGTATGTACTTATTACCATTTTGTTATTCATTTTGTGGTTGTGTTTGTAGTTCTTTTCTCTAGCTCTCTTTTTTCACAGTTAGTTGGCTTTCTGTAGTGATAAACTTGGATTCCTCCCTTTTTATTTTTTGCATATCTATGACTGGTTTTTAATTTGTGGTTACCAGTACGTTTGTATATAACATCTTCTGCACATAGCAGTCTATATTAAGTTGGTGGCAGCTTAAATTTAAGCTCATTCTTTACTCCTTTCCCTATCACATTTGAGGTATATGGTGTTACATTTTACATCCTTTTATATTGTGAATCCCTTGGCTGATTTTTAAAAGATACTTATTTTTACAGCCTTTGTGTTTTTTCTTTTCATACTTTTCCTTATGGTCTTTTCTTTCCTCTCTAAAGGTCCCCTTTAATATTTCTTGTAGGGTTGGGTTTGTGTCATGAAATCCTTTAGTTTTTACTTGTTTGAGAAACTCTATTTCTCCTTCTGCTCTGAATGCTAGCCTTGCTAGATAAAGTACCCTTGGCTGCAGATTTTTCCCCTTTCAGCATGAATATATCATGCCACTCTCTTCTGGCCTGCAAAGTTTCTGCTGAAAAAACTGCTGATAACCGTATAGGGTTTCCCTTGTAGGTAACTATCTTTTCTCTTGTTTCTTTTAAATTTTTTTTCTTTATCACTACATTTTTGCCATTTTGATTACTATGTGTCTTGGTGTGGACCTTCTTAGATTGTTTTTGGGGGGATCTTTGTGCCTCCTGGATCTGGATATCTCTTTCCTTCCCCAGATTAGAGACATTTTCAGCTATTACTTCTTCAAATAAATTTTGTCCCCTTTTCTCTCTCTTCTTCTGATAATGTTAATGTAATTATGTTTGTTGGAGTCACTGAGTTCCCTAAGACCATTCTCAATTTGCATGATTTCCTTTCCTTTCATCTGTTCAACTTGATTACTTTTTATTTCTCTGTCTCCCAAGTTGTTAATTCATTCTTCTGCTTGATCTAGTCTGCTATTTATTCCATAAAATGTATTTTAAATTTCATTTATTGTGTTCCTGATCTCTTAGGTTCTTTTTTTTTAAAGACTTTATTTATTTATTTGACAGAGGGATAGAAGCATAAGTAGGCAGAGCAGCAGGCAGAGGGAGATGGAGAAGCAGGCTCTCCACTGAGCAGGGAATCCAATGTAGGACTCAATTCCAGGACCCTGGTATCATGACCTGAGACAAAGGCAGCCACTTAACCAACTGAGCCCCTCAGGTGCCCATATTGGTTCTTTTTTATCTCTGTGTTAAGGGTTTCACTGATGTCTTCCATTCTTTTCTTAAGTCCAGTGAGTATATTTATGATCATTACTTTAATTTCTCTATCAGGCATGTAACTTATATCCATTTTGCCTGGGTCTCATGGTGTGGTTTGGTTCTATTGTTTCATTTGGGCGATATTTCTCTTTCTTTCATTTTTTTCTGACTCTCTGCAACTGTTTCTCTGTATTAAGAAAGTCAGCTACTTTTCCTGCTCTTAATGATAATAGCCTTACGAAGAAGAGGTCCTGATGGTGCAGTAAAACTCTAAATTTAACTCCCTATTGGTTTTCCCTACAGCCTGAACTCTTTCTGATTGTGCACTATATTTAGATTTAGAAAGACATAATTACATAAAAATTATATTTTTAGAGCATATGAATATGGTAAACCATCAAAGTCAAAAATGCATAAGCCATAAATCATGGAAAACTCAAAATTAGTAAAATAGATGTTATAAAATATCTCTGAAGTAGTGTTCATTGACTGTTACTGACAAGGCATTTGTATTTTACATGACACATTTTTGTTTATTAAGAATCTTGGAGGTTGTAGCAAGCAATAAAATTATGAACAACAGGATAGAAAGATACATCCTTTCTCCATTAATGAGTGGAAATAGCTCACCTTTAGCAGAGGCTGAGACTCTAAAGAATGAGTGGTATTCTTTTGGTTACTGGTGGCAGAAAAACTGACCCAATCTGGCCCAAAAGGAAATTTACTGTCTTGTTTAACTAGAAAGTCCAAGGGTAGGTCCCAAGGCTTCAAGTACAGCTGGATTCAAGCAGAACAATTCCCTGTTGCTCCAACCATTAATTCTGCCTTCTGCATAGCTTCAGCATCAGGTTCCTCACAATAGTGCTCCAGTCCTTCCAACCTCTTAGGTTCAAGATGAAAAGACAAGAACAAGTTGGCTTCCTTAGAACTCAAAGCTAGTGACTTGAGTCCTGTTCTCATCCCTGAACCAATCACTGTGGCTAAGGGAGCATGATACACTGACTAGCCTAAGCCTAAGAAGTATGTTTCACCTCTAAGGACAGAGGTGTAGCCTTGGTCAAGAACACGGACTGAAGAGAGGGAGAGTGAGGAAAGAGTAAAACTTAATATGAAAATTGGGAGCTGTTGCTAGAAGATGGAATGGAAGGGATTTTAGAATACAAGTCACACATACCTATTGTATGAGGAATCTCAGTTGTGGCCAAGGAGATATAGTTTTGCTGGCTCTGTAAGTACCAATAAAAAAGTGGTCTTACATCAAAGGTGATGATAAAAGTACATACCGAATCCACTATTTATAAGGCTGATGTGCCACTGGATCATCAGTCTCCATGGCTGTACAATGACAATTATACCAATTACAACTCTTTTTTTTGGGTGAGGATTAATAAAGCAATGGATGTGAAAACATAGGTGGTTAATAAAGGCCAATTGCCTTCCCACTTTCCTTTGACTTAAATTTTCCTTTCTTGGGTTTGGAGTTATTCAAAATTGGAAGTACGTTTGATTCATTTTTTTAAATCTCTAGAACCTAAGACAGTAGCTTAGTATAGTAAGAAAACATGTGCTGAAAGATTAAATAGGTGTATTAGTTAGATTATAGGATAGGCTGCTGTAACAGAGTCCAAAATATATAATGGATCAAACAAGATGAATGTTTTTTTCTCTCTCACAGAGCAGTCTGGACCTTTTGAGCAGTTTTTGGTAAGAAGGCAGCTCTGTTCCCATAGATCACGCAGCCTTCTGCCCACCTTTCCCTTGTTTCCTTTGAGGGCAAGGCTGAAGCTTGCTGACCATCATCACAAATGTTCCAGTCCATGGGAAGAAAATATAATTGGGAGAGTAGCTTACTTTTAAGATTGTGATACAAATATTGTGCAGGTCTCTTCTACTCATATCCTCTCAGACATTAGTCATGTGGCTACAATGAGCTACAAAGAATGTTGAGGAAGATAGCTTTTAGCAAGGCATTCTTAAGTCAGCTATGGGGTATCCATTAAAAAAGAGTTGAGAGAAGAGATCAATGTGTGGTCTCTGTCACATGCAGCCATGTGAAGGTCAGAGACACTGGAGCAGTGGGTACCAGTTTTCTCAGAATGTCAATGGCAATGAAAAAGCAAAGGGAAGACTACTTGGAAAGAACTGTGGGTCACAATTTCAGAGTGTCCAATGTAAATGTGCTTCTCAGTGTTAAGGCTAAAGATGGAAGTTAGACTAACGGAATTTTTTTTTAAGATCTTATTTATTTATTTGATAGAGAGATCACAAGTAGGCGGAGAGTCAGGCAGAGAGGGAGGGGGAAGCAGGATCTCCACTGAGCAGAGAACCGGATGTGGGTCTCGAACCCAGGACCCTGAGATCACAACCTGAGCTGAAGGCAGAGGCTTAACCCACTGAGCCACCCAGGCACCCCTAATGGAATTTTATGCTTAGCAAATTGACTAAGAATAATCTTTTTAAAATTTTTTTATTCTTTCATTTATTTGAGAGAGAAAAAGAGAGAGAGAGTGACAGAGGGAGCAACAGAGAACATGAGTGGGGAGGACAGGGAGAAGCAGGCTCCCCCACTGTGCAAGGAGCCCAACATGGGGCTTGATTCTAAGACCCTGGGATCATGACCTGAACCAAATGCAGATACTTAACTGACTTAAGGCACCCAGGCACCTCAACTAAGTATAATCTTAAATGAATTCCAGAAAGCACCTATTTCTTTTAACTCAGCTCACCTAAGTTTATTACATTGGAAATATAATTTATTTATTGTATTTGTTTTTAAAGGGTTACTTTTCTAAGAATGATTCACACTCATTTGATCATTTCTCCATATGAAAGTTCTAAGGAATGTAGGAAACATTATTTGAGCTAAGAATTATATTCTCAACTAAAGATATATAAAAGAATCTTAATTGATGAATTACAGTCTGTTCCATGTTGAAGAGAACTGCCCTAAATCAAATATGACATATTTAGGCAATTAGATGTCCCAGAAAATCTGGGGCAGTCTAATTTTAGATACCTGGGGATTTACCAATCCAATAAAACATTTTTGAGCATGTATCACCAATATATGTATATTTATCTATCTATGTACTTATATATATATAAACCAACATGTGCACATTATAAAACATTCACCAAAGAATAAAATTTTTAAAAAGATTTTATGTATTTATTTATTTATTTTAGACCGGGCAGGGGGAGAAAGAGAGAGAGCACTTGAGCAGCGGGAGGGGCAGAGGGAAAGGGAGAGACTCTCAGGCAGGCTCTGCAGGGAACATGAAGCTCTATGTGGGGCTCAGTGTCATGACCCTGAGATCACGACAAGAGCTGAAACCAAGCAGACACTTAACTGAAGGAGCTATCCAGGCACCCCCAAAAAAGAAATTTTTAAAGGATTAGCTACACTAATTGCAAACAGAAGTTTTAATACTCACTTCTTACATCCTCCTAGGGTCCATGCACACACAACATGAAAATCATTGCCTAGTCAGTAACAGAGTCCAGATCAGAACCCAGGTCTCCTGACTTAGAGTTTAGTGGTCTTTTCTCTTAACTGCACTGCCTCTCATCCTCCCAATGCCCCACATAACTAAAGTTTTGTTCTAGGCAAGATGGAGTAGGTACGTCCCATTTTATACCTCCTGTTAATAACAGTAACAATACCAGAAAACCCTCAACAAAATATACAAGTTATTTATCAGAAGATCTGAAAAGTGAGAAAAAAGTGAATTAGCTAGACATCTTGAGACTTAAGGAATGAGTTGGTAGTGCATTTCCTGGGCTTTTTTTCTTGCCCTCAATATATCCAAGTCTGTATGCGAAAAATATTTATAACCTGGAAACAACAGTGGGCAGAGACAAAAAAGCAAACAACAGCAACAACAACTAAACAAAAAACGCAGCAACAACAAAAATAAGAAAATCTTATTTCTCTAGCCAAAGGACTAGGAAAGGAGAAGCCCAATAGAACAAAAACTTCTTAATTATATGTGGTAGGCAGAATTCTAAGATGTACCCCTTATGTTGCCTACCTTTGAGTATTTGCCCTGATCTGAAACTGTGAATTTGATGGACATGACTTCTGTGGTTAGGCTATGTTATACAGTATGGTAGATATTAAGATAAGGAGATTATCCAGGTGGTCCTGGCCTAATCACATAAGCCCTTCAAAAGTTAAGGGTTTTCTTTGCTTGGTAGTAGAAGGGGAAGTTAGAGAAATTCAAGACATGAGAAGCATTTGACATGAGGTTGGTTTTCTGTTGCTAAGATGGAGGAGTCCATGTGGCAAATATCTGAGAATGGCCTCTAGGAGCTGAGTGTGGTCCCCTGCTGACAGGTAGCAAGACTTGGGGATCTTAGCCTTACAACTTCAAGGAAATGAATTCTGCCAGCAACGTGAAAGAAGTGGAAGTGGATCTTTCTCTAGTTGAATCTCCAGGTGAGGTTGTACCTGGCCCACATCTTGATTTTAGCCTCATGAAACATTGAGCTATGGGATTCTTAACTAAGGAAACCATGAGATAATAAATTTTTGTTGCTTTAAACCAATAAGTTATTGGTAATTTCTTTGATCTTGAGACAAAAACCTGTGAAGCAGTCATATCCTCCCTTATACCTGTGGTGCTCCAGTAGTGGGGCTAGTTGGAAGAACTCTAACTTCTATCATGTATTAGTTTCCTATTGCTGTTATAAAAAATTACCAAAAATTAGTGGCTTAAAACAACACAAATTTATTATCTTACAGTTTTAGAGGTCAGAAAGCCAAAATGGATCTTATGGGATAAAATCAAGGTGTACATAGACCTGCCTTCTTTTTGGAAACCTTTCTGGAGGCTTTGGGGAGAATCCATTTCCTTGTCTTTCCAGCTTTTAGAGGTTGCCTGTGTGCCTTGGCTCATGGCCTCTTCCTCTTATCTTTAAAGCACATCACTCCAACTTCTACTTCTGTGATCACATCTCCCATCTTTTTTGAATCCTCTTGCCTTCTTTTTATAAAGACACTTGTGATTAGATTGGGCCCCCCCTTGAAATCCAGGCTAATCTTCCCATATCAAGATCCTTAACTTGGTCACATTTGCAAAGTCTCTTTTACCATGTAAGGTGGCATATTTATAAGTTCTAAGGATTAGGATGTAGACAGTTTGTGTGTGTGTGTGGGGGGGTGTCATTGTTCTGTCACCACAAAATAACACTCTAGAGGTTTTATAAACCAAATTGACATTTGAATCATAGACCACGAAAGTGGGCTAGGCCGTACATTCTGAACATTAATAGGTTAAGTACATACTCAATTAGGATACCTTTTTTTTTGAGAGAGAGAGAGAGAGAGTGAATGGGGGTGGGAAAGGGGCAGAGGGTGAGGGAGAGAGAGAGAATCCTAAGTAGGCTTCATGCCCAGTGCAGAGGCCAACATGGGGCTTGATCCCATGACTCTGAAATCAGGACCTAAACTGAAATCAAGATTTGGATGCCTAAGCCAAGATTCAGGCTCCCCTCAACTAAGATACCTAAATAGGAATCAGATTCATAGGATATCCAACCATCCAGGGTATAGTATGAAATGTTCACTGTACTAGGCAAATGTCAGCTCCAACAAGAAAATACAATCAACAGATATCAATTCAAGATGATGAAGATGCTGCGATTATCAGATAAGGATTTTAAAGCAGCTATTACAAAAATATTCTAATAAGCAGTTATAAATACTCTTGAATCGAATGAAAATGAAACAGAAAAATCTGAGCAAAAATTTATACCAGACATAAAGATAAACCAAATGGAAATTTTAGAATTTAAAAATATAATAACTGAAATTAAAAATTCATTAGATGGGTGTTCTAACTGAACCTAGGATTTGATTTCTAAAAGTGACTAAATGATAACACTGACAGGTCAGTGCCATGGAAAAAAGAGTTTATTAAGAGCATGCTGCCATGCAAGGCTACATGAGGAAGTACTAGGGTCAGTCAGGCTAGAGAAGTGAGAAGAAAGCACAGGTACAAGCTTTTATCTGGAAACCAATAGAAGGAATGGGTGAGTCAGGGTAGTCAAGTTAGAACAAGTTTAGGATTGAATAGTTTGAATAATTTTGGCAGGCTCTGAGCAACAGTGGTGATCCCCAGTTGTTCAGTACCTGGCCCTGTGTGATTTAGGGCAGGGGAAATATTGGCTTGGTGTGTGAAACTTAGACTAAAGGAGGTGGTTGGGGTACAGCTCTGGATTGGTAGGTTTGCATATAAAAAAACATGCGGTAGACGGAATCACTTACTACCACCAGGAATTAGTTAGCTCTAGGTGGGACACTCTTTCCCTAGCCAGCAAGGCTTCCAAGATATGAAAGCATCATAAATGTAGAAAATAAAAACACAATTAAATTAATGAGCTCAATAGCAAAATCAGGAGGCCAGAAGAGTCAGTGAACTTGAAGACAGAGCAATAGAAATTGTCAATATGAATAGCAGATGAGAAAATGATATCTAAAAAAATGAATGGTTCCCCTGGGACCTGTGAGATGATAACAGAAGATTTAACATTCATGTCATCAAAGTTTCAGAAGAAAAAGAACACTAAGCTGAAAAATACTTGAAAGGATATGGTTCAAACATCTCAAATTTGGTGAGAGACATAAACCTATATATTCAAGAAACTAAATGTACCCTCAACCAGAACAAACTTTTAAAAGTTCACACCCAGACATGTCACAATTAAATCTCTGAAAAGGAAAGATGAAGGAAGATGAAGAAATACTTTCAAAAGCTTCCAGAGCCAGAGAGAAACCACGCATTACCTATCGGGGAACAATGAGTCAAATGATAGCAGATCCCTCCTCAGAAACTTGAAGGACAGAAGAAAAAGGCAAACATTTTTCAAGTCCTGGAAGAAAAGCACTGTCAACCCAGAATTTTTTTTTAAATATTTTATTGATTTATGATAGAGCATGAGCACAAGCAGGGAGAGGTGCAGAGGGAGAAGCAACGCAAGGTTCTATCACAGGACTCTGGATCATGACCTGAGCTGAATGAAGGCAGACGCTTAATGGACTGAGCCCCTCAGATACAACCCCCCCCACCACCACCATATTCTTTATCCAGCAAAAAATATCCTTCAAGAAATAAGGTGAAGAAACACTAGGAGGATTTGTCACCAGCAGACTTGTTCTAAAAGAATGGCTAAAAAAGCTATTCAGATAGAAAGGAAATGACAAGGAAAGGACCCTTGGAACATAATGAATGAAAAAAGGAGCAGTGGAATTATATAGATTGCATACTATAGAACATTCCTGAAGTGACAGAATTGTAGTGATGGAGAACAGATCAGTGGTTGCAAGGGCTAGGGCCAAGAAATGGTGTGATTATTAAAGTGTAACAGGAAGAAGTTTCTTTCTGATGGCATGGTCATAGAACAGTTTTGGATTCTGCTTGTGGTGATGGTTATAGGAATCCATACATGTGATGAGATTTCAAATCTTACCCTGAAAAAGAGTATATATAAAGAAAGACTGATGACATCCAAATAAAACCTGTGCCTGAATGAACAGAATTGTACCACTGTGCGTTTCCTGGTTTTGACATTTTACTATGGTTATAGAAAATATTACCAATGGGGCAAGACTGGGTACACAGAAACTTTCTGTAACTGTTTTTTTTTTTTTACAATTTCTTATCTTAACCAATTTCAAAATAAAATATTATAATAGAAATAGGATCTACTTTAGTTTTTTTTATTTAATAATTGAGAAAGGTAGGATAAGAGCAGGTGAATTCAGGATTTGGAGAAAATCAGCTGAATTGGTAATTAGTAGGGTAGATTTTGGTTGGTTCAGTGAGATCATTCTTTGCACGCATCTCCACCAATCTATATACACACATGTGCATATGCATCCTCACAGACACACACAAACATAATTATACTCACCTAGGTTTTAATATTTCCCTATCATCCTTCTACCATTCTCTTTCCAGCCATCTATCTTAGATTTTTCTGTGCTTATCATTAGGAAAGATCTCTCAGGAGATCATCCCTCCTCCTGCTGGTGGTCTGACCCATCTAACTCCTCTCTGCACCCACTTCTGCTTCATCTCCTAACCCTCTTTGCAACCTTTGTAGTTCTTATTGTCATAAAATTCCAGCCTCCATCTCTTAACAGTTATGTTGCCAGCAGCCTAATAACATTGCAGCACTTACTGAGCCTTATTAGATATGATGGAGTGAAAGGGTATAGGCCTGACTCAGAGGCCTGACTCAGCTCTAAGTGATGTCAGACAAAGGAGTCACCTTGGGTCCCGCAGTCTCACCATCACACTCCTGAGGCCCATATGCCCTCTGGAGGGTAGAGGTTGGAGGAGAACTGCTCCATACAAGTCTGAGCAAACCATGGAAGGTGAGTAGAAAGTTGGAGGAGTGGAAGGGAGTGGTGAGAACTTAGCTTATTTAGGAGGATGTTATCCAGCTCAAATCCTTTGGTGATCATTCAGGCTAGGACTGAGAAAGGAAAAGGGAAGTCAAGAGAACAGAAGGAAGAGACTGTTTCTGATAGCCAAAGACTCTATCCCCATCTTTTTATGAGACTTGAGGGAAAGGAAGGGTCAAGATGGTAGACCCAGTTCTGAGGCCACTGGGAGAGGGAAGGGAGAGAGCTTAGTTGCTGTGGATGACTTTGTGGATCCAGTCTGTATAGTGGGAAACCCTGGTGTAGTAGCCAATATCACCTCTCAGAATACATCCTGCTGACCAAGATAGGATCCCATGGAGCTGATTCTGGCACAGGATTGGGGCAGCTGCTAATTCCTGTTAGGAAAAGGACAGATGGGTCAGACAGGAGAGCCAAAACAAAGATGACCTAGTACCTAATGCAAAGTCCCTATCTGAGGGGTCCAGAATAGAGAGATTTAGGTGACAAGGACAGGGATAAATGTCTGGTGGACATGTTGGGCACGTCCCAGCACTCATTCCAGGCCACATCAGAGTTAGCCATGAAGAAATACACTTTGAGATGTTCTCACCCTGGCATCTAAGTTCATTCATTATTGGAAGGACACATCCTATCCTGGGTCCCACCTACCTTTACCTCTTCTTGAATGCAGAGACAGGACATTAGATTGCGTGAGGGAGATAAATGGACCCCAAAACAGTGTCCCAGACCAAACTCAAACGGGGCAGAGGGAAAAGAGTTACCTTACATGTGTGTGAGCTCTCCAGAGATGATCCCGCACAGAACATGTTCTCTGTGATTTTAACAGGAAATTCTCTCACAGGGGACTCTTTGCAGTCATCATTAGGGAACCAAAAGACAGTCTGGTTTATCTGCATATCGGGCTCTGTGTCTATGCACATGAGCATGTGCACATACACATGCACACACAGAGAGAGAGGGAGAGAGAGAGAGAGAGAGAGAGAGAGAGAGAGAGAGAGGAGGCTTTGTTTTTCTTTGAACCTTGGCATGTTCATCTCCCTTTCTTCTCCCCTTCCCTCCCTCTTTTCTGTCATTAACCTCTCCATCATTCAATCAAAGAAAAAGCCAAAATGAAAAGGAACCGAAGAAGAAACATAATGAAAGGAGAAAACCGTGGTCTAGTCCCAGCGTTGCAAACTGCATACCTTGGGCTTGTGTGTGCATGCTTTTGTTTGTGAAGGCCTGTCTCTTTGTTTCTAGTGAGTAAGCCACACTCAGCTTCACCAGCAGGCTCGCCAGCCAGCCCCATCCTCACCCAGACACCTTTTCCCCCCTCACCTGGGGGATTAATGAGCCAAGAACACCGGATTCCAGACACCTCCCGCCCTAAACAGTCATGTTACCAGTTTGGGCCTCAGTTTCCAAATGAATCAAACTACAGGTTAAGATATTATAAGTTCTCAGGCTTCTTCCAATTCTCATGATCTATAATAATAATTATAAGATGATCCTCTTTGAGTGGATACTCAAGAGGCACTAAGGGTCTGTCTTGAAGGTCACTCACTGGAATTCTTCCATTCCCAGCCCCAGCCAGAGACGGTGCACTTTTCCCCTCTTCTGTCATCTGTGGTATTGGGCAGAACCACCAGCTTCACCTGATCATTGAGCTTTTGAGGATGATTCAGCTTGATAAGCATGAGGTCATGCTCAGCAGAATCCCGGCTAAAATCTGGGTGTTGAACAGTAAGCATGGGTCTTAAGTTTCCAATCTTGTTTTGGAAACTCTCTTTTGAATCAGCAATGTTTATCTCAAGAAATCTGGAATAGGCCATGAAGGATTAGATATTATTCTATTGTTCACCTTGTATCCTTTCTCCCCAACTTGCTTTGTGACTTTGCATGAATTCCTTCCACCACAAGACCTCCATTTCCTTGTCTGGCAAATGAGTGATTCTACTGCAGTTCTATAACTCTTTGATCTGCTCCACATTGTATATAGACCTTTCTTCCCTACCGATTCATCCCCTAGTCCTCAACTTCCCCAGTTCCCTCTGTCTACATCATCCCAGAACTCTAACTCATAACCACCTAGATCTATTTCCTGCCTCCTCCCAATCCCTTCTCAGGCTTGAAAACCCCTGGGACAGTTTCTTCAGGGCTGATTCTCAGTACCCCCATCGCCATCTCGGTGACTAAGGGGGCTACCTCTCCGTTTAGACCCCCCATTACTCACGGCAAGAAGCAGTGGGCCGCAGTGAGAACCCACTGTTTGTGGATCAGGGTCCCCAAACAAGGCTCATATTCTGAGTTCAGGAAAACCAAAAAGGTTGGTACAGTTTTGCTATCCATCTGATTGAACTGCTGGGCTAATTTTACTTGTACTGGTGTTGGTTTTACAGTTTTTGTTGTCACTACTGTCAGGAAAGGAAGACAGAATTTTAGAGACGGACAGACATTCCAGAAGATGGAAGTCTGAAACACTTTATGTGGACATGCTTGGAAATAGTCAATGTGTCACTGATGTTTGAGGTGATATTGAACCATTTCTCAGTCCTTTTGCTAATTCTCCCTTAGCCTTCTCTCTGCATTTTCGTCCTCCGCCTTTCTCCTCCTCTCCTTTCTTCCTTCAGCTCGATTATCCTCTTTTCCTCAAGCTTCCTTCCTAACTACATGGCAAAATCACGTTCTCTTGCTGACACCCACCATCTACTGTGCCAAGTCTTATTATCTCAGTCTGAATCTTCTCTTGCACCCATGGAGCCAGAGGAAAGTCCGTGGCTCTAGAGAGCTGAGTGTACAAGGCAACTTCTAATCACAGGATCCTAAATTCTTATCTTTCTAACTAATGTTGTCTCCACCCATCTTATCTAGACCCATTTCCTACAGTTTATTCCAATACAACCTTTTCAAAGTTTTAAGCCAAATTAGGTACCAGCACTCACCAGTCGCTGTCAGAATGTTGAAGACTAGAAAGAGGTGGTTCATGTCTGTGATCTCCATGTCCTCTGGCTGTAAGTAGACCTAGGAAGGGAGTGAACTACCAACAAGTCTGACCTCCTAGAAGCTTTGCAAAGGGAGAAATATCAAGGGGGTGGGAATATCAAGGGAGCAAAATGCTCCGAACCAAAGGAGGATGGCATCAAAGGGGGGAAAGACAGCCAG
The DNA here is from genome assembly GCF_009829155.1 of Mustela erminea. Lineage (NCBI taxonomy): Eukaryota > Metazoa > Chordata > Mammalia > Carnivora > Mustelidae > Mustela > Mustela erminea. The sequence continues at coordinate 3,416,772 of NC_045621.1, forward strand.
ACCCTATTTCTCTAGAGAGTCTGCGCTCCCATTATAGTCTGGGAGATTTTTCTAAGGCGAAATGCCTGACCACAGAGGGATATCCTGTGAGTTAAGAACTTTATTACCAAAGAGAAATCTCAACTGGCCAATTGTGTCTGCCTTACTCCACTGTCTCCAGTAATACTTCAGCCCCCGGTTCCCTTACATTTACTCACCTGTCCTCACTTCGTGTGGCTGATCTTCATCTACCTGTGTGACATTTACTAGCCCTCAACTTCAAAATAAACTCCCTCCACTCTGAGCTAGAGCCCTCATCTAACCAACTAAGCCTTCCCCCATGTCACATTGACTCTTGCCCAAATGTCACACTGGCTCCACAGCATAGCATTCTCTCGTGTCACAGACCCCACACCATGTCATCCTCCCTTTAATCCCCAGATACAGTTGACCTCTCCCTGAAGCTTTGCAGAGCCACATAAAGACAGACAGGGCTCAGCATGGAGTTCCCTCAGAATAAAGTCAAAGGGATAACAGGTAGAATGTATCAGTTGGCTTTTGCTGGCAAATTTCCTCAAAACTCAGTGGCTAAAAATGATAGTTAACTTTGGTCACAGTTCTGTAGGTTGCCAGTTTGGGATGGTCTCTGCAGGGCTCACTGATGCATCTGTAATCAACTGGCGGCCAGTGGTTCCACAAACATGTCCAACGGTTGGCTTGTTGTCAGCTAGAGCGATGAGGATAACTAGGCCATGGGTCTATCACTATTCAACAGGCTAGTCCAAGGTCATTTATATGATGGTAATTGCAAAGTTCAGAAAAATGGTATATCTCAAGGCCCAAATCTTCAGGCCTTTACATATGTCATATTTACTAATGTCCCATTGGCCAAATCAAGTTGCATGGCTGACTCACAGTCACAGGTAGAGGAGTCCACCACTACCTGATGAGAGAACGTGTAAAATCATATTACAAAGGCAGAGAGAGAAGGGGCATAGTTTTCGGCCATGTTTTACCTGCCATTTTATTGTGTACATTTTCAAACATACAAAAAATTTAAAAGCACTATACCGTGGATACTACCATGCCTCCTCCTTATTTTCTTCAACTAACACTTTACTATCTTTGTGTTATCACGTAGCTATCCATCTATCTACCACATAGAGGCAACCAGCTTACTCTCCTACAGTCTGGTTTCTTCTCCCTCCTCTCTGACAGCAGCTCCTTCTCTCACAGCTGTCACCCTCACCATATAGTCCCTGACTATATGGCTGTGGCCATGATAGTTTTCAAACTGGCCTTCTTCGACAAGCTATCTCCTTCTCTGTCCAACTTGCCAGAGTGATTTTTGTTGTTGTTGTTGTTGTGCTCTTGCTCGAAAGCTTACAGTTGTTCCTCATGCCCATTTCTTCATGTCTAAACTCCTAGCTTGACTGCCAAGGTCCTCAGTAACCTGGGACTGACACATGACTCCGTAGGACTATGACATAATGGGCAGAGTCAGAGTCCCTGGGTAATCTCCAAAGGAGCCTGTGTCCTTGAAAGATCTGTTGGTGGACTTACCCCTCTCTGACCAACCCTAGTCTCTGTGTGTCCTAATGTCTTTTAAAATTGGCTATAATCTTTGGCTTTTAGCCCTCTTAGCTTGGCTTCACCTGGACAGCTCCCATCAGCACGTCATAGGCACCAATTTCTGCTCTGATCTGGGTATCTTTTCCTTGGATTCTTGTCAAAAATCTCATGACTGTCATGCTTCCATGGTCATCTGTTTCTCTACTGATGAGCAAAGACTGGCTCGTCCCCCCGTCGTTTGGTCAGAGGCCTGTTTTGAATATATTCTTCTGACTGGCTGTGAGTCCTTGGCTATTCGTCCTGGGTTCATACAAGAAAGGATTCTCATCCAACCTCTGATTGGACTGCATCTCTCACTAAGACCTTTCTCGGGTCCCTCTCTGTGCTAATCCCTGCTGGCACCCAGTGAGCTCCACTTGTTCAGACCAGGTTTTATGAGCCCCTCAGACTTCAGTTTGTCTCCACTGTCTCTCCGACCGAACTAGTCCCTGGTGCATTATTTTTCTCTCTTCTCTACTGTAAACCTTGCACCTTGGTCCGCTAGTTTCTTCAGTATTTTTCACATTGAGCACTTCCCTCCAGGCTTCCTTTCATTCTTTGGTTCACTGTATAAACAAGATTGGGCGCATCCACCCTACCTCACCGCTTATCAGGGAGTCTGCTCCTGTCCATAGCCCTTGCTGAATGACTCAAGCCTGGATGTCAAGGGCCAGAATCTGGATCCTCAGAGACACTTCCTGGATCAGTGCCTCGTACTACTGGATCTGGGTTGTCGTCTCCACACTCGTTGTTGATCCTATCAGACACTCACATGCTTCGGGATGGTCTCAGATTTAAGCAGCTCTATTTACCTGGCTCATGACCTTGACTTAAGCGCAGGATTTGTATGATTCTACTCTGCATCCCTAGATATTAAAATAATACTGATACTGCATAGTAGATTTTTTAAAAAGATTTTATTTATTTATTTGTCAGAGAGAGCGAGCACATGTAGGGGGAACAGCAGACAGAGGGAGAAGCAGGATCCTTGCTGAGCAGGGAGCCTGATAGGGGACTCGATCCCAGGACCCTGGGATCATGACCTGATCCAAAGGTAGACGTTTAACTGACTGAGCCACCCAGGCATCCCTGAATACCAGATTTTATACACACACAAATTCATGCATACACATGCATGTGTATTACTTTTTTTGGATGAATAAGTGAATACCACCTACCTCCTGAGTTAAAGCTCCCAACAGCCTGCCACACTGACCTGACCTCTAGATAATGTCAGCTCCCTGGCTTGCCTCAGGTCACTTCCTTGTGAGTTAATGGGAAGAGCATTTCAAGATTATGGCTTTTGATTCTACGGATCAGGCACTAGACATCACTGGCATGAGATTTAACCTTTTATGTCTTTTAAAAGCTTAACTGAAGTATAATGGTATACAACAAATTGCATATTTAAAATGTACAATTTGGTAAGTTAATGAGAATATTCCCAAAAGATTCCTTATGCCCCTGTGTAATTCCTCCTTCCTCCAACCTACCAGCTTATCACAAAGCAACCACCGATCTCTTTCTGTCCCTAGAGATTAATTTGTATTTTCTAGAATACTAGATAAATAGAGTCATTACAGGTAGTTTTCTTTTTTGGTCTAGCTACTTTCACTCGGCATAATTAATTTGGATTCATACATGTTGTTGTGTGACTCTAGAGTTCGTTTATTTTCACAGCTGAGTAGTATTCTATTGTACTGATAGACCAAAATTTGTTTACCTATTGATGGGATTTTTTGTTGTTTGCAGTTTGGGATTATACAAATAGAGCTTCTGTGAATACTTCACATATGTGGGTCTTTATGTAGGTGCATATGTGTGTATATGTCTTTATGTAAACATATGCATCCTTTTGGGTAAATAAAATGAAATGATTGGATCATATATAGTAAGTGTATATTTAACTTTGAAAGGAACAGTCAAACTGTCTTTCCAAGTATTTTACATTTTGGGGGCCCCTGGATGGCACAGTCAATTGAGCTTCCAACTCCTGGTTTTAGTTCAAGTCATGATTTCAGGGTTGTGAGATCAAACCTCTCATCAGGCTCCGAACTCAGAAGGAGTCTGCTAAAATTTCTATCTCCCTCTCCCTACTCTCTCTCTCTAAAGTGAATAAATAAAGGTTTAAAAAGTATTTTAAAGTATTTCACCAGAAGTGTAAGTGTTCCAGTCCCTCTATATCTTCACCAATACTTGGATATGTTCAGTCTTTTAAAAACTTCTTAAATTGAGATGTAATTGACACATTATAATGTACTAATTTGAGGTGTACAATGTGTTCTGTCTTTTTAACTTCAGCTATTCTCCTAACTGTGAAATAGTGTTTCAGTTTGGTTTTAATTTGCATTTCTCTGTGACTGATGATGTTGAACATCTTTTCATGTGCATATTTGCCATCCATACATCTTCTTTGATAAAGTGTCTATTCAGGCATTTTGCCCATTTTTAAACTGGGTTGTCTCATCCTTTAAAATGAAGATGTGAAGAATTTTTAATATATTCTGAATAGGATTTCTGCAATTCTTCCAGTAGCTGGAGGAATGGACTCCTATAGGTCTATCCACATGCTTCTTCTCTAGACCTGCTCGTTCCCAATTTTTGAATCTTTCTCTTTCCAAACCCCTGACTAAGAAGCTACATTATTCGTTGCATGAGTCTTACATTTTTATTTCAGGCTACTTTTCTTTCCACACAATAGATGACCAGATGTACCCCCAAAGATCTTCCCACTACTTCTGTCTTCTAAGGCCATCTTTGGATGGGGATCATAATAGTGGTTCATTCCTGGCTTCACCACATACCAAGCTAATCCATTTATGTATCAGGACAGGTTTTTTTCTTTTCCATGAGCTGATCATAAGGGAACTTGCCTGTCCACCACCGCACTCCCCCCCAAAAAAACCATGAATGTAAGCTGAGAGAGACGCAATGGTGCCATAGTGATGGTTGAAACAGGGATCTAAGCCATCTACACATGCAGCTTACTTGTCCTTTGATGTACCACTTCCATCTCACTACGGACTTTTGTTGGGCTCACATGACCTTATGATTTAGTAGATTTGATGGAACACACCTTGTCACAAACAGTTCTGGCTGCACAGTCACTGGATGTCCTGAGATCAGGTATTCTGTCTCTACCAAAGCCTAGTAGCATATCAGGAGCTATATTTTGAATGGTGTCTGCTACAGATGGTGTAACATTGTTCCAGAACTCTAACGTCTTCATAATGATTCTTTTACCAGGGCTTGCTGGAAACTCCATAAAATGTCTTTTCCCGTCACACATATCTTTAATAGCATAAGTCTGCTAGGCAGTATAGCTAAGGTCTCTCATGAGGTTACAGGCAAGATGCTGTCCGGGGCTGCAGTCATCTGAAGGCTTGATTGGGGCTGGAGGATCTGCTTCGGCGATGGCTCACTCACACAGCTTTGGGCAGAAGGCCTCAGTTCTTTTCCACATAAATATCTCTGAAATGGCTACTCCAGTGCCTTTATCACATGGTACCTGACCTCCCTCATGTGAATTGATCCAAAAGAGAGCAAGGAATGAAGTTGTAATGTCTTAGAAGTTACATATCATCACTTCTGCAATATTCTATTTGTTAGAAGTAAGTCACTAAGGCCAGACCACATTCAAGGGGACAGAAATTAAGTTCTGTCTCTTGAAGGAAGAAATACCAAAGAATTTGTGGGCATACTTAAAAACCACCACATATGATATCTTCAATATTGTGATGATATGCAGAATGTCCAGGCAGTCTATGTTCCTTTGTTTATATTACCACAGAGAGTAAAAGAATTAATGCTGGTCAAGACTGCAAATGTTTGTGTCATTCACATACTTCTGTTTCCTTGCCTTGATAGGAATAGAAATGAAGGCATTTGCTAATCAATGTAAGGTACCTGTGGCCATATTAGCCCGTGTCAGCAGAGATATTACATCTGGCACAGCCACAGCAATCAGAGCCACTATTTGGTTGACTTTATTATTTCCCAGGATCAGACGTTTTTGTAAGGGTGATACTGGCAAATTACATGGGGATAAGTGAGGGCCATCACCCTGTGTTCTTCAGGTCTTGACTGGTAGCACTAAATGCTGCATTTACCCCAGGATGTGATACTGTTTTTTATTCACTATCATATGAAGGGGCAAATCAGTTTCAGATATTTCACTTTGTCTTCCCCACTAATACAGCTTTCATCCCACAGCACAAGAAATCAGTGTGGAGGTTCCGCCAGTTACCCAGTATATACATTTCAATTACACATTGGTGTACCAGAGAAATTACTCTTTCTTACTCTAGTTTTCTCCATAGCATTTATTACCATCTCTTAATAGTACTTATTAAGTATAACTTAATATACTTAACTCATTTTAATATACTTATTCATTTTATTATCTGTCTCCCCAATGAATCTAATTTCCATAAGGACAGGCATTTTTTTTTCTTTTTTAAAAAACTGATATATTTCCAACGCCTACAAATTAGCTAATACATCCCAGAAACCTAGTTCTACCATAACAGGCATTCAGTAAGTTCTTGTTAAGTGAAAGAATAAATAGTGCCTGACGCTCAACATGAGTTCATTATTGTTATTGTTAGAATTGCCCTAAGATTTTGCTGTCTCTCCCAGCAAGTGTGAATTCAAGTGTGAAACATTCACTCGGAGCAAATTAGAGAATGGTTTCTAGAAGAGGATCAGAGATGACTGATGGCACCTCAGGTGTCCCATGAACAGTACCTGTGTTGGTGTTTGGCTGAGAGGTGGAAGGCGGACCATGAGGGAAACCACTCCAGGGTCCTCGGCACTTTCCATCTCTCTCTCCTCCCCTAATGTGAACTGAAGTACAAATATTTAATATTTGTTAATAGTAAATGTTTAATGTCTCACAGTTTCCAGTGGTAATTAATGGGTTTTTTTTTTTAGCCTCCTAAGATGGAATTTCTTGTTTTTAAAGCATTGAGCCATAAAATACTTAAATACTTAATACTTAAATACTTTCAGGCTTTCTCTTGAAAAAAGGATATGGCTATTGCCATATTTACTGGCATTTAGAAGTGGATCCTCATTTCAAAGGAGGCCTGTGCTTTTCTATTTTGTCACAGCCATCACCATTCTTCGTTGCCTCTTCCACATGAAGGCTAAGCGACAGCTGTCAGTCACAAATGTATGAATCACATCATTTTTTTTTTAAGTGAAGAAAAAGTGATATTGTTTTGATAACCAAGTCCACACAAAAGTTGGGAAGAATAAAATGTAAACATAGAGAAATACACATTCAAGAAAAATGGGAATAGTGTTTTGGGGAGGTAAGAGAGAACAAAGATCATTCCTAAGCATTTAGTATGTAATCTGCAAACAAGATATGACCAGGTACATAGAGTGCCACTCAAGATATAAGGACCTGAGTGTGCAACCCTTCCTCTAATCCAATAAAGAGGAATATATAGTATATTCTATCTACTGTGTAATTTGCAAAGTACTTATTTCTTATTTTTAAAAAATCTGGAATTCACCTTAACATGCATGGCAATTTTAGCTTTAGTGGTTTTTTTTTTTCCATATTGACATCTAACCCCCAAGATATATAATGTGCTACTTCAACTCCCATGTTTTTCCATTTAGGAATGGAAATAAAAAAGAGATACATTGCTAATTGATATGCTTCATCACTGTTGCTTCCTTATTTACATAAAAGTTTTTAATTCTAGCTGAAGAACAATTTAATTAAAAGCCTAACTAAGGAACCTCATTCTCTTCCATTTCAATACGGGGAAGGGTAATTTATTCTTCCAGTTGCTTTTAGTTGATGGTTTTAGGATCCAATAACTGTAATTACAACAATAAAAGTAAAATTGCATATTGTAACTTGAATTCTGGGGTGTTCTAAGCTAGCAAATATACATGATGACTGAAAAAAGTAACAACATTAGGGATAATCATCTGGATGTTTCTTAAAAGGTCAAAAACAAATCCATCACAATCCCAGCATTAAGCTAAGCTTAAATGGTAGGGTATTGGTGCATATTTGCCACAATCCCATAACGAAACAAGACTGTTCTCATGTTTATCTCAATACGTCTTTCTCCCTCGACCACCTTTCCCATCTCCACTCCAGCCGGTTGTGAAAACGAGACAGTTATGGAGTCCGGTATGCACTGATGGCCACGCAGGACGCTTCTGGGTGTGAACCAGACTGGGGATGACTCATTGAAAGCCAAATGTTTGAATGGAAAGCTCCCCCTAAAATGACACAAACGCAGATATTTATAAACATGTTCAAAAGCATTTTGGAACTCTTGGGAGGAGGGGTAAAATACCACCACCCATTCTTAATTACACCTTTTTGATGAAACATTGCTTTGCTATCATCGTGCTGACCCAAGCTTTAAGACGTTCAGAAACGAGGTCACTATAATTGGTAGGACTGGCCTGACTCACAGTATTTCTTATTTTGAAATATGATTCTATTTTGATAACTTCAGCCCAATCTGTATTTCGAATGCATCAAAAATTCATGTGCTACTTGTGAAAGTTTTCAGTTTCCTATAGATAAGTCTCAATTGCAAGCTATACAGAGTTCATAAGAAAAGAGCGGTTACCAATGGAAATTTGTTTCTTTCTGAGCAAATTTGACCTCAAATTGTATAAGCAGATATTCAAATTCTGTACTTTAATGTTGTCTATTGTTTTAAACACCTTTCTTTACTCCTCAAGCAAATAAGAAACAACGGTTTTCATTCTGACAGATATTTTTGGCACACACCAGGTTCTTGTTTAGACTTATTAAGCCTTCGCTTGAGACCCTGGAGCCCATAACTGAGACTATTTGGGGCCCGTGGGAATTCAGCTCCTGTTAGAAACTACCTCTGAAGACAAGGCGGTGGTGGTGGTGGACGTTTGGTGTTTTTCCCATCTGGTCCAGATCTGAAAAGGAACCAGGGGGACAGGAAGTAGTCAGGCCAAGAGGCCAGCCCTCCTGCTAAACCAAGCTGCCTACCCTTTTTCTGTGACCCCCTACAATGGTTTTCTTAGGTTTGTTGGCTTGTTTTATTTATTTTATTTTATTTTATTTTAAAATATGGAACACCTCACAAATTTGTGTGTCATCCTTGCCCAGGGGCCATTCTAATCTTTTTTGTATCATTTCAATTTTAGAATATGTGCTGCCGAAGGGTGCACTTGTTGGCATATTTTAAAAAGGACATTGTGGGGTGCCTGGGTGATTCAGTGAGTTAAGCCTCTACCTTTGGCTCAGGTCATGATCCCAGGGTCCTGGGATTCAGCCCCGCATTGGGCTCTCTGCTCAGCGGGGAGCCTGCTCCCCCCACCCTCTCTGCCTGCCTCTCTGCCTACTTGTGATCTCTGTCAAATAAATAAATTAAATTAAATCTAAAAAAAAAAATAAATAAAGCACACTGAACCACCAGGCATCACTGATTGAACTCATTAAACTAAGCATTGGTACTCTTTTAGAATTTTGTCTTGCATCCAAAAAAACAATGAGAAGTGGTTAGACTAGTGGCTATAAAGAGATATGAATACAGAGGCTAGTATCAAGAAGAGATAATATCACCTTTGATTTCCATATTTGGAACTGGCATTATCTTCTTCTGTAGCAAAAACATCCCGACCAGATTAGTGTATGGAGACTGAGTTATAGATACAGCCCTGCTGCCTTTAGCCAAGATCATGAGAAAATGGGTTCTCTAGATAAATGAATTTCCTAGATTTCTGGAGTTTCCCCCATTAAGCTGCGGAGGAAGATTGAAGGGATAGGGGCAGTTAAATGAAAGTTTTTACTTTTCCCTTTATACTCTTTATAAAGAATACTTTTTAAAATAAAATTAATACATATTATTTTACTATTTTTAAAAATTTGCTTGGAACTATTTTTACACAAACAAATGGGTTATGTATTTCTGACCTCTCAAACAGAGCCAAACTGAGTTTTCTTTTGATGATAATCATCATCATAAAACTCAGTTCTTCTCTGTACTACAAAACCATGATACCCTCAAATAGTCCTGGAGGGTACTGGAAGGCTTACTCTCACACTGAATGTCCTCACTTTAACTTATTTCTCACAAATTTTTTGCTGTCTGCTTTGCTGTGAGATTGTCCGCTGTCTCTTCATCCCGACAGAATGCCACCTGCCTGCCGCAGCCTCTCTCAGCCTCTCTCCTGAATTTGTTGTTTTAATTTGATGCTCCCTAATCGGTTGACAGGTTGGTAAGTCACATAAACAAACTTGCTAATAGTCCACATAAAATTAAATTAAATGAGCATAGAGTGTATGCCCAAGGGTCACTCCTATAAGCAATGTACCCCCCTCCCCCCCAAAAAAAAGCTTGAGTACATTCATTTGGAATTTTCAGTCTTATCCTTTCTGTTTGGATCACAGCTGTGGTTCAGATACTAGATGACACTGGACGAAAGAGTTACATGTAAGTGACAAGATGCTCTGCTGTTCTGTAATAAAATGAGTCGCATCCTTTTTCCTTCCCTGTGAAATTGCTCAACAGCCGTCCAGGTAGATGCCTGTGATAGTAAATTGTAGTTGTTCTCATTCTTTTTTTTTTTAATTTATTTTTTATTTATTTTCAGCATAACAGTATTCATTATTTTTGCACCACACCCAGTGCTCCATGCAATCCGTGCCCTCTATAACACCCACCACCTGGTACCCCGACCTCCCACCTCCGACCCCTTCAAAACCCTCAGATTGTTTTTTAGAGTCCATAGTCTCTCATGGTTCACCTCCCCTTCCAATTTACCCCAACTCCCTTCTCTCCATTTCCCCTTGCCCTCCATGCTCTTTGTTATGCTCCATAAATAAGTTGTTCTCATTCTTTTTAAAAATTTTTTTAATTTTTTTATTTTCTATTTCTTCGTTTTTAAGATTTTATTTATTTATTTATTAAAGATTTTATTTATTTATTTGACAGCAATTACAAGTAGGCAGAGAGGCAGAGAGAGAGAGAGGGAAGCAGACTCCCTGCTGAGCCGAGAGCCTGATGTGGGACTCAATCCCAGGACCCTGAGATCATGACCTGAGCTGAAGGCAGTGGCTTAACCCACTGAGCCACCCAGGCACCCCTATTTATTTATTTTTTTTTAGATTAAATTTATTTATTTTCAGCATAACAGTATTTATTATTTTTTCACCTCACCCAGTGCTCCATGCAATCCGTGCCCTCTATAATACCCACCACCTGGTACCCCAACCTCCCACACCCCCTGCCACTTCAAACCCCTCAGATTGTTTTTCAGAGTCCATAGTCTCTCATGGTTCACCTCCCCTTCCAATTTCCCCCAACTCCCTTCTCCTAACTCCCCATGTCCTCCATGCTATTTGTTAGGCTCCACAAATAAGTGAAACCATATGATAATTGACTCTCTCTGCTTGACTTATTTGCAAATGACAGTACAGACAAAAGGTTGATATCCAGGATCTATAATGAACTCCTCAAACTCAACACACACAAAACAGGCAATCATATTAAAAAAAAAAAATGGGCAGAAGACATGAACAGAGACTTCTCCAATGAAGACATACAAATGGCTATCAGACACATGAAGAAATGTTCATCATCACTAGCCCTCAGGGAGATTCAAATTAAAACCATATTGAGATATCACCTTACACCAGTTAGAATGGCCAAAATTAACAAGACAGGAAACAACGTGTGTTGGAGAGGATGTGGAGAAAGGGGAACCCTCTTATACTGTTGGTGGGAATGCAGGTTGGTGCAGCCTCTTTGGAGAACAGTGTGGAGATTCCTCAAGAAATTAAAAATAGAACTTCCCTATGACCCTGCCATTGCACTCCTGGGTATTTACCCCAAAGATACAGATGTAGTGAAAAGAAGGGCCATCTGTACCCCAATGTTTATAGCAGCAATGGCCACGGTCGCCAGACTATGGAAAGAACCAAGATGCCCTTCAACTGACGAATGGATAAGGAAGATGTGGTCCATATACACTATGGAGTATTATGCCTCCATCAGAAAGAATGAATCCCCAACTTTTGTAGCAACATGGATGGGACTGGAAGAAATTAGGTTCTCATTCTTTAGGTGCGTTGAAATGATAGCCCTAAACATGCTGCCAGTTCCAGGATAATATTTTAAATTAGCAATAATTGCCAGCATTTGGGTAAGCATTCATTTATAGTAAATGTTCTCAAGTGTGATAAATGCATATTTGGCCTTTGTGCTTGGTTCCTGACATAGAGCTTCTGCCCTCAGAATTTCCTGAAAGACTGTAGGGGCACCTTTTGTCATTCCTAAGACCTTTTCAACCACACCAGAGTGATATATGCTAATGGCACGACTCTTGGTGTGCCCGTAGGTAGCTTTGGGTGAGGGCTGGTTCCCAGAGGAGCCAACCTTGTTAGTGAGTTAGAACTTCCGGCCCCATCCGGCTGACCTCCAGGGAGGGGAGAGCGAAGCTGGAGACTGAATTAATCACCAGTGGTCAATGACTTACTCAATGATGCCTGTATAAGGCAGCCTCCAAAGAAACCAGTAAATGATCAAGCTGAGTGCTTCGTGATGGGTGAACACGCAGCGGTGTTGAGAGGGTGATGTGCCCAGGCCCGAAGAAGGCATGGAAGCTCTTTGCCTCCTACCCACCTTCCATCTTACCCAAGCAGGCTTTTGGCTCTTCCCGAGTTGTATCCTTTGTAATAAACCAGTGAACTGCAAGCAAACTGTTTCTGGGAGCCATTCTAACAAATTATGGAACTTGAGAAGGGGCTCATGGGAAATAGCCTGACCATCAGAACTACGGTTGGCCTGGGATTTAGGATTGGTGTCTGAAGTGGGGGCAGTTTTGTGGGAATGAGCTCTTAACCTGTCTACTAACTCTGGCAGTTAGTGCTAGAACTGAATTGTAGGACACACAGTTGGTGTCTGGGGAGTTGAAAAATTCACTGATGTAAGGAAAAAAACCTACACAATTAATGTCAAAAGTGTTGTGAGTGAAAAACTGCTCACCAGGCTTTTGTGATCTCAAATGTTTGAATATGTATCAGGTTTGCCAAATCCATATAAAAAAAAAAAAGCATACATGTAGGTTCTCGTCTACTGGGTCGATCAGACAAGACTCAGCTGACTCACAGATACATGGAAATAGATCAAACAAGTAGCATGTGTTTGAAAGGAACATTTTAGTTAGACAGGGAGTGGGGATTTTTTGACAATCGTTCTGAATGTGAGTCAGAGTGTGGGTTTGTGTGGGTGAGTGTGTGGGCAGATACATCTGTGGGTGTCAGAAAGAGACAGCCGAGATAGATGGCGGGAGTTGTGTAGCTAGTAAAATGACTGTAACAGTAAAGTAAAATTAAAGATACAGACCTTCGTGGAGGCTTTAAAATAGTTTTAGCTAAACAATGTCAGCAGAAGGTTTATTTAAAATAGACCAATCGCTTCCCACAAAGAGTTTAAATTACCTTACATAATAACAGGCAGTTTTCATTTACCAGTTACTTGAAATTTGGTAATTACCACAAGCGAAATCTTATCTTATATTCCTGGTAGCCAAAACTTTTTTAAAATGGGAAAATTGAAATAAATTGGGCAAATTGCTTATCTAGAAAATGACCTTCAGCTGTTCCTAGCATGAGGCATGACAGCAAATAACTTGCAAAGGAAAAAGAAGCTAAAATGGGTACTAGGGTAATAAAAATTCTATCTACAGCTATAACAAGATGATTTCTGATATACTCACCCACATGCAGGAATTGGGTAATACAAAAGTATGAAAAGAGAGGGAACTGGTGTTATAATTTGTTATAATTGCTTGCCTGGTTTTATCTGGGAGAGTGATGTCAGTGATGCGGAGTTTGTGCACAGAGACTCCATTTAACAAGAAATTTGGATTCTGTTTCTGGCAATTCCATTAGCGCATCCCTGGATTCTGCTAAGTGTGAACGTATGGGCAAGTCCAGAGCCCACAAAGCTATTTGGAATATCACTTGAAACTAAGGCAATTGATTCCAGAATGACAGAGTTGATGGACAAACACGCAAAGGGTAGGCAGAATCATTCAATACGCAGCTCACATATTTGAGCCTCTATGACGTGCTTCCTTGCTGAAATCACAACCTGCATCTGCCCTCCAGGAGCTCAGCCCTTGAACTAAACAGTTAAAGAAGTGGGTGGGCATTGTTTGTGTTAGGTGTCAGTACGTACAGGTTAATGGAGGAAACGATTATTAATTTTTCATTCACTCACAGTGATTTTCTTTCCAAAACAGAAATACATTTTTCTAATTACAAAAATAATACAAGTTCATTATAAGAGAATTAAGATATGATAGAAAATATCATTCACTGATTTAAGAGAATTCATTTAAAGCTACTAGACACTAAAGGAGCAAAGGGTCTGCTTCATTTTATAGTCTCTCTTTGCAAACTAACTTCTTCACTCCTTGCCATGTATCACTTTTCATTAGGAACTGGTGGAAATTAAGTGACACAAGGTACTGGCCTAGCACAGCAAGAAATCCGACTCACTCTTTGTCATTCTACCTTTTTGTCTATGCGCCATTAGTGATTCTCACATAGCGTAAGTGTAATTTAAATTTATTTCATAAGCCACTTGGGGCTAGAAAAATCAAAAAAACCCCATCTGCCTCTTACTTGTGTTGGGAAGATCATCCTGCACCGGGAAGGGAGCTCTACCTTTCTCCATTCTGAAGTCCTAGTCATTACCTCACCTTTTCCCTCCTGGCAGGGAAATCAGATCCCGGGCAGCGAGTCTGATGTTGATCAGTGGTGGCCTGAGCCGCTGGTGGGGAGCGTGCCAGACGCAGAGGACTGGGTGAGCCTCGCTCTGGGACAAGACGGCTGTATGCTGCCGTTTTCCGACTCACTGAATCCCCAGCGCTTAACGCAAGGAAGGTTTCATTCTTGCTTGTGCCGCGTGTGCATTCCAGATGGGGAGCCGGGGTCGCTCAGGGAGGAGGCCGGCGGGGGCTCCGCCATCCTGTGGCCGCACCAGCTCTCTGGTCACTGCCGCGGGGAAACCGACACTAGAATCTCAGGTGGGCTTCGCGCTCACCTTCTCAGAAGACAGCCCTGGGCCTTCTGCTCACCTTTCCTTGGCCACATGGTCTTCCCTACGTCAAAGGAGCTAGGAGTGTGGGGATAGACGGGGTGATGGCTTAAAACGGTCTGCGCATTTCTGACCACAGGCGGACACCATCCCAAATCAAAGTGATATTAAGTTATTTACTTATGTCAATTTTCCACTCCTTTGTCATGAATATTTGAGTGTGAGACGTATGCAGAGGACACCCTACACAGCAGCACAGTTTTCTATACATAATTACTTTATACATAATAGCTTATTTTCCACAACAGGTATCCAAAAGAGAGGACGCTATTGCGAAAGAGAAATAATCCCAAGCCCTCCTTTTTTACCACTAATTCCAGTGTGGATTGACTAAAAGCAGCAACATGCCTGGATTTGTCAGCCTAAGTCTAGCCTTTCTGTAACAATTTGTTACCCTCTGGTCTTTCGAAGTCTGGGTAACTCTTTCTTTTGTTTATCTCAATTTTATAGCGTTTCTATAATCTCCATGGCTTAAGACGACAGAATTTATTAATTGCATGTGTTGACAATTCAGCATGGGCATTTGACAAACGGGCTTCTGTGAGGTGATTTAGAGACCTGGGCTCCCCCTTGCTGAGACTTTGGCATCCTCCGGTGTTCCTGAAGCCTCTGCACCCAGCGGACAAAGGAAGAGAAGTAGGAATACGAATATTTTAAAAGATTTTATTTATTTGAGTGAGAGCACACACAGGAGCAGGGGGAGGGGGAGAGGGTGAAGAGGAAGCAGACTCCCTGTGGAGCCGGGAGCCCTCCACAGGGCTGATCCCAGGACCTGAGCCAAAGGCAGACACTTAGCAGGTGCTCCTAGCTTTTATTTTAAAGTGAAAAATGAAAACCCCTAACATTTAAAACAGAAACATAGAGTTTTAATCCATACACATGTCAAAGAAAAAAACCCAAACACCACCTGGTTACCCACACTGACTCTACCTTCCAGGCCTCCGTGCCTGAGACCCTGGAGCAGTCCTAGCCATTGGGGGCGGGGCGGGGGCAGGTGGGTGGGATGGAGGTTGGGGAACCGCGCTCTGGGGAGGCCCTTGTCTCAGTGCCCGACTTAGGCAAGCTGCGGGTGCACGCACAGCCGCGGTTCCTCATTCCTCACGCCCCTCATTCTGACAATAGTCTGCTTTCTTTCCTCTGAGTAGGAAACCTGCAGAGGCAGCTGGCTTGTGGCATTCTGTGTAGGCCTGTGAGTTATATGCAAATCGCATGGGAAGACAGTCAGAATCTTTCCTCAGATGGTCCAAGTCAAGAATATTTGTCTATTTGTCTCAAGTCTGTATTATGCCTGAAAGAGGGCACGTACTTCGGAGATTTCGCTTACTTAATTTCTTCCAGAATTAAGTTGAGCTGCTGTCAGAAGAGGTTTCAGCTTCTAAAGTTCACTATTCATTTCGGAGTTATCCAGACATGCATGCTTACAAAAGTTAAATTATTTTCAAAGATAGAATAATTTTTCTACAACAATTGAATTCAAAGCCAGTGAAGAGCCAGAACATGATAATTTCATCTAAGAATCAACATCCTTTATGTTCAAATAATTTGTAATATGGACGTAACAGTCAAATGACAAAAACATTTTTAATTGCGTTAGGTAATAAGAATAGTGATTTTATGGGCTGTAGACTTCACTCTGCCAAATCATACATCTCTGTCACACACACACACACACACACACACACACATCTCAAATGTTACTAGTATGTTAAAATTATAATACCTATACTTAAAAATTAAGAGAAAGTAGTTTACTTTTAAAAATACCTGTATCAGGGGCACCTAGGTGGCTCAGTGGGTGAAGCCTCTGCCTTCAGCTCAGGTCATGATCTCAGGGTCCTGGGATCGAGCCCCGCATCAGGCTCTCTGCTCAGCGGGGAGCCTGCTTCCTCCTCTCTCTCTGCCTGCCTCTCTGCCTGCTTGTGACCTCTTGTCTGTCAAATAAATAAATAAAATCTAAAAAAAAACCCCTATAATCAAAAATCAAAGCCAATCTTGGTTTCCCATTAAAGACCAAATTTATTCAATCTTTATACTCTTTTCCAAAAAATAGCATAATCTTTTCAAAAAATTACTGTATTAGGGAACTCAGAAAAAACAAAAACAAAAACAGAACACACCAAGATGTCGCTTTGCTAAATTATAACATCTTATCCTGGCAGAGGCTATTTTTTGGCTTTTCAAAACAGGATGAAAAAGAGGAAGTACTGATAATTGCATGTAATTCATTCTGATTTTACTGGGTAGCAGTAAGGATTATCTTTCTTAACAGAGAAGGTTAAGAGGTCAACTCTCATAGGCATTCAGGATTTCCACTGGCGGTAGAAGGGAATTAGTCCCTGAAGGGAGAAAACAGAGCGTCGGTGCTGGGGTGGGAAGGCCGGGAGAGAAGCTGGAGACAGGGCCCTTCTGTCTCCATCCCGAGCTCCCCGGTAGACTCTCGCTGAGTGTGCCATAAGCAACTCTCTGCTAACTACAGCTTTTGCCACCGCAAACGGCACCAGAACCAACACAAAAGCCATGTCCTGGGGCAAGCCTTGCACTCAGGCCTCAAGAACTCTTCCTCTTGAAGATCTCGTCTGTCTTCTCACACGGGCTATTCCCTTCGAGAACCAGCTCTAAGGCTGCTCGGTAGCTCCGGACTCCCCATTCCCAGCCTCTCACGCCCTCAGCTTGACTATCCGTGAAAAGATCTGGGTCCGTATGGGGCTTCCCTCCTCAACCTCGGTCCCTACCTTGGTGCCAGTGTGCCCGGCACCTTCCCACTGCTGTGTGGGAGGAGGCTCATTGTATTTGGGCAGAAGGAAGACACAGAGAGCTCATTGAACTCACCTGAGAATTCCCTTAAAATTGTGTGGGGAGCAGCCAGAAGGGCTGGTGCAGTTACAAAGGTAACTGAGTGCATTGCTTGTTCTCTGACAACCAGAGATTGTATAGTAGCAGGGGAGAGAAAGAGAAAAACTTGGCAACTCAAGCCTTTTCTGATTTGAATCTCTTTGACAAAGAGGCTGTCTGATGCCCTCTTATGACAGCCACTTATCTTCCCGCTTAGTCACTTCACCCGTCCTCTAACCCCTCCCTTCTGCACAACTCTTAGCTTCCAACGCTTGTCTCTTTGCTCACGACCCTGATTCCCCCTCCTATCAATCAGTGAACCCATTTACATGCCCTTGACCCCATTCTCGGTTACATCATGCATTAGGATTTCTGGGTGTTTTTGTGTGTGTAGCATGTAGAACACGCTTTTCAGTAGGTGAACAGGTTCTTTGGTTAACCTGTGTAGCTATATCACTACATAATGTAATGTGTAGGTATATGCACCAATACAGTGCGTATGGTTGAATTCTGATGGTGACTCATAACCAACCACCTTTATATACAGGTAAGTATGTAGGTATGTACATACCAAGAGGTATGTAACTCTTGTGTTTATCTGGATATCTGTGTTTAGGTACCTGGATTGTGTTTACGCACGTGTAAGTCTGCATCTGTGTACATCTGCATACACGTCTCAAGGCAGAGCCAGTGGCTTCCTATTAAGGAAGCTGTCTCCAAATCTTCCTACCTAGGTATGTTACCTTCTCATTTCTGGGGGGAAAATTTTTACTGTGGTTAAAATATATGTAATATAAAACTTACCATTTTAATCAATTTTAAGTGTATAATTCAGTGGCATTAATTACATTCACAGCATTAAATAAATAATCACCACTTCCTAGTCCCAACACCCAAACAGAAACTGTGACTATTAATCAGTAATTCCCTTCTCCCAACCCCTGATAACCTCTAATCTACCTTCTGTCCCTGTGAGTTTGCCTATTCTAGATATTTCATAGAAGATATTTCATATACTTGTATTACATTTAAGTGAACAATTATATAGTTGTCCTTTTTGGCCTGGCTCATGTTACTTAGCATAATGTTTTCAAGTTCATCCATGTTGGAACATGTATCAGAACTTCGTTCCCTTTTTATGGCTGAATAGTATTCCATTATAGATCTATGTCATGTTTTATTTCTCCACTCATTTGTTGATGAACACTTAAATTTTTTCTATTTTTTAGCTATTGTGGTAATGCTGCAATGAACATTGGCATACAAATATTTATTCAAGTTCCTGTTTTTAATTCTTTATGGTATATACCTACAAATAGAATCACTGAGTCATGTAGTAGTTTCATGTTTTGCTTTTTGAGGAACCACCAAACTGTTTCCATAATGGCTGCACCATTTTACATTACTACCAGCAACAGATGAGGTTTCCATTTTCTCCACATCCTTGCCAATATTTGTTATTTTCCTTTTGACAATGGCCATATTAATGGGTGTGAAGAGTGATATCTTATTGCGGCTTTCATTTTTCATTTCCCTAATGATCAGTGATGTCAAGCATTTTTCATGTGTTTATTGGCCATCTGTATTTCTTCTTTGGAGAATTTTCTATTGAAGTTCTTTGCCCATTTTTAAAAAATATTTTACTTATATATTTCACAGAGAGAGAGAGCACAGCAGAGGGAGCAGGGCAGAGGGAGAGGACAAAGCAGCCTCGCTGAGCAGGGAGCTGGATGCAGAGATTGATCCCAGGACTCTGGGATCATAACCTGAGCCAAAGACAGATGCTTAGTGACTGAGACAGCAGGGACCCCTCTTTGCCCAGTTTTTAATTGGGTTGTTTTTCATTGTTGAGTTGTAGGAATTCTTTATATACTTTGGATATTAATTCCTCATCAGATATGTGATTTGCAAATATATTCTCCCATTCTGTAGGTTGGTTTTTCACTTTATTGATAATGTACTTTGATATATAAAAGTTTTTAATTTTGATGAGATCCAGTTTATCTCTTTTTTTCTTTCCTTGCTCACTTCTGGTCTTACTTAAGAATCCACTGCCAAATTCAAGATCATGAAGATTTGCCTCTATTTCCTTCTAAGAGTTTTATTGTTTCAGCACTTATATTTAGTTCTCTGACCCATTTTAAGTTAATTTTTCTATATTATGTAAGGTAGAGGTCCAACTTCATCCTTTTTATATGTGGAAGCACTTTTTGTTGAAGAAACTGGTGTTTTACCATTAAGTGGATTTGGTGGCCTTGTCAAAAATCAATTGACCATAGATGCATTGGTTTATTTCTGAACTCCCAATTCTACTCTATTGGTTCATATGTCAGTTTTTATGCCAGTACCATACCACTTTGATTATTGCAGTTTTATTGTAATTTTTGAAAAATGTGAGTCCTCTTACTATGCTTTTTAAGACTATTTTGGCTATTCAAGGCCCCTTGCAATTCTATATAAATTTGAATATTGGCTTTTCCATTTCTGCAAAAAGGGTGGTTGGAGTTTTGATATAGACTATATTGAATCTGTAGATCACTTTGGGTACTACTGCCATCTTAACAATATTAAGTCTTGCTACCCATGAACATGGGATGTCTTTCCATCTACCTAAGTCTGTAATTTCTTTAAGCAATGTTATGTAGTTTTCAGTGGATAGGTCTTTCACCTTTTGTTTAAATTTATTTCTAGGTATTTTATTTACCCTCTTTTTTAAAAAAAATATTTTATTTATTTATTTGACAGAGAGATCACAAGTGGGCAGAGAGGCAGACAGAGAGAGAGGGAAGCAGGCTCCCTGCCGAGCAGAGAGCCCAATGTGGGGCTCGATCCCAAGACCCTGAGATCATGACCTGAGCCAAAGGCAGAGGCTTTAACCCACTGAGCCACCCCAGAGCCCCTACCCTCTCTTTTGAATTGACTTGAAAATCCTCCCCCATTGTCATAACTAGACTGTAATGTGTCCATAGTGCGTAGAACAGTGCCTAACACAGAGCAGACATTGAACAAATGTTAACTGAATATCAGAATCTCCAAAACCATAGGATTTGGGAACTTAGAGGGAATAAACACTAATGCCAATTTCACTGTTCTAAAAATAAGAAATAATGTTCAGAGAGGCTAAGTGAATTGCTCTAAACAGCACAGTTAGCTAGTGGTAGAATCAGAAGTTCCTATCTCCTGAGCATTTTCTGTGGCTCAAAATGTAATTATTATATGCCAAGATTCTATCTGCCAGAGTAAATAAATGGGTGTGTTTATAAACTTGGATGCTTGTCTTTGGGTTTGGAGATTTTTTTCACTAGCTAGTTTCCTAGTCTCGGAAATCAATCTTAAATAACTGGGGTACCTACAAAAGTAGCTTACATTTAAGACCAAAGAATAATGTATGATTTCAGCAAACGAGGTTATTCAAATGGATATGTAACTCAGTTCATGGTTACCTGGAGACATGCATCTATGAGGGTATCATACATGAAAGTCTAGGAGTGTATGTGTGTGTGTGTGTGTGTGTGTTTGTGAGAGAGAGAGAGATGGTTGAGTTTCATTTTGGAAATGAATTTTAGAGCTTTCTATGCTGAGAACAGATGATCTTCTACTAGACTTTATCTCCTAAAGAAGTTTTCTCATTATATGGAATTATGTCCATTTAGAGAAAGAATGGTGAAAAGACAAAAGATATGACAAAAACTATGTCCTTGTTTACAAACTAAGGTATTCCTTAATGTGTGCGGTGTTTGTTTGTTTTTTCCTTAAATAAGAACTGCTTGTTAGCTATTTGGCCCTCTCCTGAGATAAGAGTCAATCTGTCTGGGACAATGTATAGTTTTGCTTTATTCTGGCCCTTTTTCATAGCTGGTCAGTCCTTAGGTCATTTTCTTACTTCTCCTGTTACAGGTTTCTCCTAGAACCTTCCAAAGATGGTCAGTCCTTAGGTCATTTTCTTACTTCTCCTGTTACAGGTTTCTCCTAGAACCTTCCAAAGATGGTCAGAGGGATTGTTTCTGAGTCAGTGGTGCAAGACCAGCAACTCTCTGGCTCTGGAATTTGGGATCTGTAGAAGAGAACGGTTAGTTGCCTACTCTATGTCCTTTTCCTTATTATGAGCTCTCCAGGTTTGTTGTGGGTGATAAGGTACTTAGGAAAAACAAACAAAAAGCCCCCAGAGGAGCGAAGATGACATTTCCCATTTTTGCTTGCATCTAGAGGTTATCATCAACCCAGCTTTGGACAATTAGGCATAAGAAAAGTTTTTCGATGGGGCCTTCAGTAAAGGTCTTTAAAACGGAGCTGACAGCTAACAGATACCTTTGGCTCTGTGTACTGTGTCCTTCTTCCTGGCTGGATTCTAGAGCTGATGCTAGAAGTGGAGCAGTCCTCTTGTAACTGTGGCAACCTTAAGAGAAAGGTTATCATGTCACAGAGATACAAACACTGACATCACTGTGCTGCTGAACCAATGCTCACTGCCACCTACCTCTTTTTATACAAGAAAAAACCCTTATTTGTTTAAACCATTGACTTTGGAGTCTCTTCAACCAGCAGCCCAATCGAATTCTTAACTGAAACAGAAGCTTAAAGAGAAAGATGAGATAATTTGAGTCAAGGGACTCCTATGTATCTTGTTGGTAAATTATATTTAGAGCAAACATTATGGAGGAATTCTAGATAGCCAACGCAACAGGAGCGGAACGTAGTAGAATATCAATCTCTCACCTCTTCCCTCCACAAAAAGCACAAAGAGCAAGAAGATCAAATAACACTACATATGCCCATGTCTTCACAATAACTAGAAAACAGAATGTTCGAACTTCAAATTAAGTGTCAGTAGAAAATAAACACTGAGCCCCGGCGAGTTGGCCCCACGTTCCTGATGCAAACTCCTCTCGGGAAAACAAAGTCAGTTTGAGAAAAACTGTGCAGAGTTTAGAAAAGGGAAGCTAGTGGTGGATTTAAGATTGATGTAAAGCCACCAACCGAAAGAGAAAGTCCTCTTAGTTTTGAAAATACTGAAAAAACGTGCTGATAGATCAGAGCGCTTACTACAGGGATGGTATCTAGCAGTGCGTGTGAAGTGCAAGGGGCCAATCTTGGAAAGACAGAGTTTTAGGCAGGAGGGTCAGAAGAAGGAAGAGGTGGCTTTCAGGAATTATGCAGGGTAAGGGGAAAAAATTTGAGGGGCAAATTTAGGAAACTATCAGACCCCCCTCCTCTAAGATGAAAGGAGGCAGGCACCTGGGTGGCTCAGTGGCTTAAGCATCTGCCTTAGGCTCAGGTCATGATCTTGGGGTCCTGGGATCGAGCCCCGCATCGTGCTCTCTGCTCTGTGGGGAGCCTGCTTCCCCCTCTCTCTGCCTGCCTCTCTGTCTACTTGTGATCTCTGTCAAATAAATAAATTAGATCTTTTTTTAAATGGAAGGAAGCATAATCTCTTTTCCTATCAATCCTTTTCCATAAAATAATAATCAATTAAAAAAAAGAAAGAAAGAAAAAAGAAACGTACTTTGCTACACTGACAGAAGAGGGCGCTCTTGATCCGGAAATCTTGCAACCACCCCACCGTTCAGCCCTGCCCACGGAAATGCACCTCAGTCTTCAAGCAAGCGACATCATTAACATAAAAATAAAAAGAATCTAAAAAATAAAAATATTTTAAAAAGACAAAAAGAATCCAAAAAATTCAACTCATAAAACTCCTCTTCCAAATAATGTCAAAGTGGGAGAAAATTCACCAACTATAACACAACTCTCCAAACTGAATTATGTATCCTCGAACAAGCATTTGGGAATATGAGAAACAGTAACAGACAAAAAACCAGGAAGAAATGAGACAGTCGATTGAACTCAGGAAAGAAATAGAGTAAGTATCAGACCGCATTACCTGTAAGATTTGAGATATTTGCACTAATGATGAAGTTCTAGAACCTAGGTGAGGTTCGGTGAGCTGAGGTTCGGAGCCGATGACCAAGAAAGAATTCTTGAGACATCTTTGGTGCAAAATGGTGGTTTATTAGAGCATGGGGACAGGACCCGTGAGCAGGAGGAGCTGCTGCCCCGGGTTGTGAGGGTCGGCATGTTATATGCCTTGCGGTTGGGGGAAGATGAGGGGAAGGGGGGTTTCAACGGCGTTCTCACATGTTAGGGAGGGCCTGCAAGGTGCCGGGGGAGGCCTTGCCCTTGTGGCTTGATCAATGTCGTCTTTAGGTCAGGCACTAACATCAAGATAGTTGGGAGATTCTTGGTGGGGTGTTATGATCCTGCTGTCATTTACATTCCCTTCTACCTCAGCCTCCTCCAGTTTATGGTGGGAGGGAGACATTAGGGCTTCAGGAACCAAGAGTTATTTGCCTCTGGAAATTTGTGCTATCGATAAGGTAACCTCCCTGTTTAGACCTCTAGGACATCTTGTAGAGCAAGGGAGATTCCTGTTCTGCAGGATTGCGATCCCTGCAAGTTAACTATTTATCGTTTTATGGCAGTCAGGGGTGCCTGAGGAATGCCACACATATGGAGGGGAGCGGGTGAAGAGGGGGTGCAAGGCGCCAGCTTCTGCTCTGTCCTCAGCCGGCCTCCTGCTCCCTCATCACTAAGACACTGAATATACATATATACATACACGGGCCATCTTTCAAGGTACATTGAAATGATTTCTCCACTGTGTAGTTTTCAGACTGCGTCCTCGGAGGGTATGCCCTTTGAGACTTGTCTGCTGTTATTGCTATTATCACCATTATTGGCAACTGGTTGCTTGAGGACAGCAGGGGAGGGGAGGGAATCCTAAGAAGTTTGTCTAGAGCAAAACTACCGAGTTTATCCCACGGCCCACCTCGGCCCAGGCTTGACTTCATGGAAGAGGAGATTGAGATTCAGCGAGGTTTTCAAAGTGGCCCAAAGCCAGCTAGTGACAGGGCGATGGAAAAAGGCTTCCTTTCCTTCTCTCTTTTCTTCCTCTCGCTTCAGAAGATGAGGAATAGTTCCTCCCCTGAATCCACCTTCCAAGTCCCTCCAGGGGCTCTGAGGTCTTCCTCAGCAGGATCTCTCTTCTATATTCACGCTCCGTTTTCCCGACCCATCCCACCGAACAGAAGCCAAGTGCCCAAATCACCCTCATTTTCAAAAGCAAATAAACCAAACCATCCTCCCTTGATTCTGTCATCCCTGATTTTCCTCTTATCAGTAATACTTCCAGGGGGAACCCGGTGGCGCAGTCGATTAAGTGTCTGACTCCTGATTTTGGCTCAGGTCATGATCTCAGAGTCCTGGGTTTGAGCTCTACGCTGTCCTCTGAGCTCCACAGAGTCGGCTTGAGATTTTCTCTCTCCCTTTGCACCCCCGCCCCCTCCGCTCATGCGTCCACAGACACACACTTTCTCTCTAAAATAAATAAAAGCAAAATCTTTTTTTATTATTTTTTTTATTTATTTTTTTTTTTAAAGATTTTATTTATTTTTCAGAGACAGAGGGAGAGAGCGCGAGCGAGCACAGGCAGACAGAGAGGCAGGCAGAGGCAGAGGGAGAAGCAGGCTCCCTGCCGAGCAAGGAGCCCGATGTGGGACTCGATCCCAGGACCCTGGGATCATGACCTGAGCCGAAGGCAGCTGCTTAACCAACTGAGCCACCCAGGCGTCCCTAAAAGCAAAATCTTTAAAACTTCTGAAAGTGAACTGTGCTAGTTGTGAGCTCTTCCTCCGCACTCATTCTTCAAACTCTCGCTCTCTGTTCTGAAAGCTGTCTAGTTCCCTGTCGGTTACTATCATTTAGACACTCTTACTCCCTGTCTTCTTAGATCTATAATCTTCTTTCCTTAGGCAATTCTCAACTAATCATTCTCCTTTTCTGCCTTGTCTTACCCCCTTTTACTCGCAAGCACATCCTAAAGTTCTCCACTACCTCCCCTTTGTTCCCTCACAGCTACAAATTGCAAATACACGTCTCGAAGCCCAGCAGCTTCTTGGATACCTCTCCCAAGTGACCTACTAGATACCACCCCTGGGTTCCAGAAGTTCCCTGGCGCTCAACATACCTGAAACTGAACTTCAAGCCCTCTCTATTCCGCCTCCTCCCAACCTCCAGTCCAGCCTCACGCGGCTCTTTTTACGTCTCCTTTCTCTTCTGCACCAAATCATTCAGAAATTCAACTAAAAACACTGAATATTTCGTATGTGCAGGGACTGGTTACGGGAGTAGGGAGAGGAAGTGAATAAACCCACTTTCCACATTTGTGCTTAGAAACTCAGGGAAAACCTGTCCGATGAGCACATCCAACTCTCCTTCTGACTCACAGTCATGCCTCTCACCCCCATTGTCACCTCCAAGCTCAAGTCATCGTTACCTCTTTCTTCGACGAATAAATGAGCCTCTGAAACTAGCCTAGCTGAGCTGAGTTGGTCTCTGTATTCCTTGCACGTTTTTCTAGTTTAACGTATCATTTCTGTTTTGATGTTTCCCTCTAGATGGAACGCCCTCCTTGAACTCTCGGTGCTATGCCTTTAAGGCTCATCTCAAAGTCCAGGCCCTCTCTGATGCTTTCCCGACGTCCTGAGCCACGAGTGTATCTTCTTTCTCTGAACTCCCGCGGACTTGCCCTCTGCATCTGTGCCTCTCCAGCTGTCCCTCTTGCCAGAGCTGCTGGCTTCACAATTTATGAGTAGAAGGTAGAAACCTGTTTTATGTGATAGAAAGGCATATCAGTGATCAGCTTCAAGAGAAATTATTCCACCACTAGTTTATTTGCATAATACCTCTCCTTCCTTCCTTTCTTTTCTCACTGATGTCCCTCGGAGGACATGCAGCCCCGCTGACAGCTTGATTACAGTCTAGTGATTCTCTGAGCAGTGAATTCAACCAATGACTAGAGTCCTGACCCATAGAAACTGTGAGATAACAAATTTATGTTATGTTCTTTTCTCACTGATGTCCCTCGGAGGACATGCAGCCCCGCTGACAGCTTGATTACAGTCTAGTGATTCTCTGAGCAGTGAATTCAACCAATGACTAGAGTCCTGACCCATAGAAACTGTGAGATAACAAATTTATGTTGTGTTAAGTTCCTAAATTGGTGACAATTTGTAACAAAACAGTGGAAAACTAATACAGCTCCTTTTCACATAATCTCAAAAGCTGAGCGCTTAAAAAACCATCTTGTTATCATAAAGGAAATGTCAAGTAAATCACAGAAATCTCCGGCCTTGACCTCTTGCATGTCTAAATCATGGTCAGCAGCTGCTTTTCTCCAAACCTTTTTTTACACCAGAGAAATGTCTAATTGTATAAGCCAATACAGGCTAGCAAGCTTTTCTTTTATTGTATTTGAAGTCATTTCCAACTAACACAGCAAACTTCTGAAAGTAGCATGAGCAAGTTTTTATTGGTTCGCGGGCAAACACTTAAAGGAATCCAGATAGAAAACACACGCACACATACACCAAGAACGTTCCAGATAGAACACACACATACACCAAGAATAAAAGGCTCATAGCCCACTGTGGGAGGAGGGGCTAGGCAGAGAAATTAAGGAAACAGTTAAAATACAGAGGGATGGAGACTACGATAGGTATGAGAAGATCTTGGGAAAGCTCAAAGAAGGGGTGCCTAGGACACACTTCAGGGCTGGCTGGGAGGGAAGGACGGATCTGGAGGCTCAGGATGTGGAACAGAACTATGAGGGGCGAGTCAAGTGCCCGGGAGGGAAACCCTGGCGCAGAGAGAAGTAGGGGTCAGTCCGTCAAATAACTGGCCGCTACCAAGCACCTTGTGTGAGGCGGGGAACGTGCCGGACGCTGGAGGCTGGTAGAGACGAGAGTAAAAACAGTGCAGGCTCGGGTGCTTAGACTCACCCTGGTTCCCTGACGGAGCGGCACGTACTCTCCTTGTCTAGGGAGCTGCAGTGACCCCCGACACCCCGTCCTGCTGGCTGCTCCCCGCGATAGTGCCTTTGACAGCTGCCCCCGAAGGAGCCTCATGGAGAGCAGCTCACCCACGGGAGAATCTAGGACAAGCTTCTTCAGGAATGAATCGTGCACAGGCAATTCAAGAAAACAGAAACGGGTTGGACAGGGAAGACCAGTCCTTCAGCTTTTGAAGTCCGTCTTGGAGGCGTTCGGGCTTAGTCAAAGCACATCGTCTCTCCTCTCAACTTAGGGTTCTTTGGCCAGGGGCTGTGCTCGGACGCTAGACAGCCCCCGGGTCCGTTCAACAAGTGAAGAACAAACACATCAGTACGCTGGATTGTGAATTCTGAAATCGGCCTAAAGAAAAACATGGGGGTAAAAAGGCTTAAGGCAGGTACTGTTGCAGGAAGTTGAAAGCAACGGAACAAACCTTGATTCATCCACTGACCTGTTTTTGTCCAACTGGAGGAGCAAAGGTGATGTGGAGCTAAAAGGAAGCGGTAACTCAGGGGCTAGGGAAGCTGTGTCTTTATCAGAGAGGACATCCAGTGCAGCTTCCCCGGGTCTTCCTGGGATGCTGTGAAGCTTCCCGTGTGGCAGCAGGTAAGGAACTTGCCTGGGACCTAGAGGTTTGTTTTTTTGTTCAATTGTTTAAAATGTCAGGTTTACTGAGGTTTATATATATATATATATATATATATAAAATATATATATAATATGTATATACATATATACATATATATGTATGTACATATACATTATATATGAATGTATATATACATTATATATACACATATTATATATTATATATTATATATATTATATATACATATATACATATATAATACATATTATATATAATATATATGCACACACACATGTATGTGTGTATACACATATATGTGTATATATATAGTGTATAATACATAGATACATAATATATAATACAATAACATCGTCCTTTTCCATGTACAGTTTGATGATATTTGACAAATGTGCACCACAGTGTAACCCAGGAGGAAGAAGATGGGACACTTCCATCACCCCACACAGCTCCCTCTTGCCCCTTTGTAGTGAGCTGCCTCCACCATAATGTCCAACCCTGCAAGTAGGGACTTAATCTCCATCCAGACAGTTTTGGCTTTTCCAGAATGCCATATAAATGGAATCATACAGTATATAGCCTTGAATGTCTGGCTTCTTGCACTTAGCATAATGCAAGGTCAATTTTTAAAGCTCCAGTGCTGTCTGCCAAGATCATCTCTCCTTGTGACGTCAGACGAAGTGGGTGAGCATCGGCGTGCACACTTGCCTTAACAGATTCACCGAGGTGTGACCATAGACCCTCAATCAAGCCTGCTGAATACCGAGCTCTTCCTCTTTGTTATCTGTTCGGATGTGTGTCAGGCTAGTGAATTTATACATGACTGTGGCTCTATTTATTAGCATTTAGAATTGCATAATTGCATTTTAGCCAGTCAAGAGCATTTATGCGCCTATATTACTGGCCTTAAGGAGCTTGCAAAGAAAATTAAAAAGACAGCATATAATTAAATCTACAAAATTTTATTGCTGAAAGGAGTTTAGGGGTCATAGAGTCATAGCGGCACAGAATTTCACAGTCAGCAGTGGCCTGCGAGATTGCCCGCACTCACCCGTCCTCTCCGATTTGAATTTCCTTCTGGGCAGCAAATTCAAAGAGCAGACAAGTGATGCAAACACGTGAGACTAGCCGTAGAGAGTCATGGGGCTTGAGGCATACTGAAGAGGGTATGGTAGCACCTGTGGTCATTCAAATTCAATTTCAAAAATTGACACTGTGAAAAGCCATTAAACGCACATCTCTGGGCATTAGTCAGTCCGTTGGTTATCATGTTACAATCTCTTTTCTACCGTCGCCTTCTCAAGTTTTTAGTTAGTGTAACAGAGACTGCTGAGAGCCTGACTTACACCAGTTTCACTCTGACCAGTTCATTGTGTCCCAGCCTGGCTGCCGACTGCCAGCAATAGCACCAGGCAGGAAACGGCAGAGGACGAATGGTTTCCTGGGGGGGGTTTCCACCTCAGCTGATGGAACTTTGTGCGTGCGCATCCCAGCTCTCACCCGAGGTGAGTGTTTTACACTGGTCTCCGGAATTTCCAAGTGGGATTAGAGTTCCTATTTCTATATTGGACTCTTGCATGAATAGTATGTCCTTCACACCCAGCATCCTTTTCTTGTCTCACTTCTGTTTTTCGTATCACTCTTTCCTGGGATCACCTACTGGAGAAGCTACTTATGTGTGGATCCTCGTCTCAGGGTCTACTTCTGTGAGAAAATCTCAAGTTCCTGTAGCCAGTGAATACTCAGACACCTCCAGAGATGAGGGGACCTGCATCCCCAGACCCTGAGGCTGTCTTGGGAAACCTCTGACCCACAGAAATATCTTCCCCTTGCTAAAGTGAAACTGTCTATGACTGGCTAGTGGTTCACTCAATGGGACTAGATACCACTGTCCAGAAATATCCCTCTTCAGAAAGAACCATTCAACCCAATTCTTAAATTGTTTAATTGTTCTTGAATATATTCTACATTTCACTCATTTATCTACGAAAGAAAAATTGTTAATCAGTATACAAAACCAGTAGTGAGACTCTGGAGTGAAAAACGCCCAGGAGAGGGAAGATTGGAGGAGGTTAATGGACTTTCCCATCACCTGAGATGGAAACTAGATCCATAGTTAGTTAAATGTTAAAGGAAAGGTCAATCCAGAAGACTGAAGAACATGACATAATTTTGCTTATATAGATAATACATGTATTATGCGTATAATTTATGGTCTTAGTTTTTCAGCCGGGAAAGCATGTGCTATGTCTTCCTTTTTCAGCCTGACAGTTTTTAGGCACAAAACTGGGAAGTTTGTTTCCCAGTCAAATGTTTAGTGTTTGTTCCCCGTATGTAGTACCTAAGATGGTCTCAAACACTTTGTAAAGGTGCGGGCATGGCATTAGATCCTTACCTTCCTCCCAAGAGGCATCTTTTGGGCCTCTTTAAAAGGCAAGAAAGGTCCTGGCTTGTCTGAGCAATGTTTGAGAGCATCTCCTTATTCCTTTCCACCTTAAGAGAGAAAGCAGAGCTTCCGGGGAGCAAAGAGCGAACCAGTGCGCCAAGTAGATTTCAGAGCCCTGACGGACATCCCTTCCAACAGTGCGTGTGAAATAAAGTACCTGTTGAAGAGTTCAGTGTACTAGTTTCCGAAGTTTGAGAGTACTTTGAGGACATACATGGTCATGTTTTCACGACAAATTTCTGGGACACACTGAAGGGACTGATTACTTGCTAATCCGTTCTTTCTTATATAAGACTACTCTGTGAATATGCATTCCTGAGTATTTATGAATAGTTTTTCTTTTAAATTTTTGAAAGAGAGATAAACAAGTAATTACTGAATTCAAGGCTACACCTATTCCTCCCACATCTCCATCTGATATAATTACAATAAGTCTGGGTTGAGCATATCTGAACATTTTCTGGTTTTGATTGTCAAGCAATCAAATAGCATTTCTCGCCCCCATTCAGACCCATAATTTAGAAGCTTCTCTACAGTGACACTCGGTGCAGTTTAATTATAATGCTCCTCAATCGAGGAAGCTATTTAAAGGACGATGGAAGCTGTGCATTTTCAGTCCTTTCTCTTAAAAACGATTCAGAAATGTATGTGTAGCTGATCCCAAATTGAAACTTGATTCTTGTGTTGTGCATGACTTTGAACAGCACTGTCTTTTCCTTTAGAGAATGGCTCATATTTTAAAATCTATGTTCTTTCTACGAAAGAGGAGCCAGCACAGTTATTTCGTTTTGAAACTCTTGCAGCACAACAACTAGAAAAAGGCATGTAAAATTTCACAATTATCTGCATGCTGTTTCCAGCAAATACTTTTTCATTTCAAAATGAAATTCTCAAGCCCCAAATGGGTAGGTGTTTTAATTCAGCATTAAAATAAAGAACTGCTTTTTCTGGACATATTCTCTTCCCTTCCCTGGCAGTTACTGGTACCAACTTGCTCTTAATTATCTCCCATTCAATGCTAGTCATAACCGCCCGCCTACTTCACACTCATCAGGCCAGCCCGCAGTGCTCACCCCAGCCCCCTCCGGCTGAATCATCTTCTGCCACCCACGTCCTTTCCCACTGCCATTTCCTTTCTTACTTTTCAAAGGGACAGTCTTGCTTTTCCAAAGCTTTTTTCTTCATTCTGTGTTATGTGCCCTTTATATTCTAGAAAACTGCAATTCTAAGGAAATTTTCTTCCCATCACTGACGACAAATCATGCTTAATACATCATAGAATCTATGCTTATTAGCTACCCATTAATTCCTGTGTACTTTAGGGAAAAGTGGGATTTGAGAAACTGGACATTCATTACCTTGACTCTAACATACGAAAGATAAAAGGGACTCATTTTTGTAAGTTTCTACCTTGGCAGAGACGCAGGAAATCCCAGGCCTGGGCTATATAAATAGTCAGCCTTCGGATTGACATTCGTGTGTTCAGGATTCTCTTACTGATTTTTTAAAAATTCTACAGTCAAGTCCTTTCAATCATTAACGCTCAAGTCTCCATTTCCCCTTAGGCACAAAGACTCCTACAGAG
Source organism: Mustela erminea (assembly GCF_009829155.1). Taxonomy (NCBI): domain Eukaryota; kingdom Metazoa; phylum Chordata; class Mammalia; order Carnivora; family Mustelidae; genus Mustela; species Mustela erminea. Next base: position 3,448,846 of record NC_045621.1, read on the forward strand.
AATGACTCCTACAGAGTGTGGAGCTTGGAGGCACAAGGATTTGATACCTGACGGTATCCAAGCTCTGAGCTGCTAACAAACTTTGTGCCAACACGAGCCCAGACCGTGACAGCACAATTAAATGTTTCATCTGCACACATTATTTACTTAGTAATCTCAACATTTTCAGGAGGTAGCCATGCATGAAAGAGAAATCTTGGGCATGTATGGGACAAATCATTTGTCATTATCTCATAAAGATTCCTAACACAGGTCTTACAGTGACCCCAACAAGCAGAGGGAGAAAAGAGGAAGCCAAGGTCAAATGGTGAGTGACGGCCCCATTGAGGGGGTCCCTCTTCATTAAGAAGTTCCGGTTAAAAGAGATACCCTTGGCCAACACCTCATTTTATGTGAGAAAAATGAGCTTCAAAGGCCTGACTTGTCCAAAGTCATGACGGAATTAGTTTTTAAAAATTAGAACCCAGCTATTGGGGCATCTGGGTGGCTCAGTCAGTTAAGTGTCTGCTTTGGCTCAGGTCGTGATCCCCAGGGTCCTGGGATCAAGCCCCGCATCTGGCTCCCTGCTCAGCGGGGAGTCTGCTTCTCCCTCTCCCTCTGCTCCTCCTTCCTGCCCCGTGCTTTCACTCCCTTCCTGTCTCTGAAATAAATAAATCTTTAAAAAAAAGAAGAAGAAGAAGAACCCCAGTGTTGCCACTGATAAGAGGAAATCTGTCTTTGTGAGGGCTGGCACCATGCTCGTCCCTTATCATTTCACCAAATCCTCACAATAACCCCCAGAAAGGCATCGCTATCCCCATTTGAAAGATAAGAAAGCCGAGGGTCATGAAGACAAGAAATTATTCCAAGTTCACACACACACACATGCACACACACACGCACACACACACGCACACACATGGCAAGTGATGCTGCCACGTGGAACTTCTGGCCGGTGTCCACAGCTAGTGGTCCACAGCCCCGTGCACACTCACGCAGGAAGTGAACAGTGAACTGAGCGTCCCAGAGGGTCGCGGGCTGAAGGCCACGGCAATCCCTGGGCTGCTGTTGGTGTGTCGGTAAACATCGTCTTTATCTCCATAATGAAAACGTGCGGTTGTAGCTCCTTTTGTGCTGTTACTGTTATTGTGTTGTTGTTATTTTTTGTTTTGTTTGTCTCTTTAGCCACAAAGACCATCCTAAGAAGCAGACGGCAAACAGGCCCTTTCACGAGTTACCGCCTGGAGTCCACACGGCCAGTACGTTTTAGGAGACAAGAAAGTAATCATACTCTCACAACCCTTAGCATTTTCCCCTGAGGACTGAATGGAAAGGATTTCTGTCTTTTTCTTTTCTTTTTTTAAAAAATTATTTTATTTTTTAAAGATTTTATTTATTTACTTGAGAGAGAGAGAGCATGAGAGGGGAGAGGTCAGCAGGAGAAGCAGACTCCTACTGAGCAGGGAGCCCGATGCGGGACTCGATCCTGGGACTCCAGGATGATGACCTGAGCCGAAGGCAGTCGCTTAACCAACTGAGCCACTGAGGCATCCCCCTTTAAAAAAAAAAAAAGATTTATTTATTTTGGAGAGAGAGTGGGGAGAGAGGGAGAGAGCGAGGCAGAATCCTTAAGCTGATCCCACTCTTAGCAGGGAACCCAGCACGGTGCTCGATCTCACGGCTCTGAGATCATGACCTGAGCCGAAGTCAAGAGTCAGCCATGTAACCAGGTGAGCCACCCAGACACCCCAATGAATGGGAAGTATTTCTGAGGGAAGTTGGATGAGGGATGACAGATCGCAGCCCTGCCCATCCTTGGAAGTCTGGAACTGAAAGGAAGTGTTTAAGATCTTTGCTCTTACTTTAGGTTTGATTGGTGGGAAAATTATTATTTTAATTTATCTGCAGTTACACACAGCACAATTCTGCTTTACTCAGAAAATAAAGGAATCTACTTTTGAATAAAGATCTGACTTGTGTCACTGTAACAACCTTTGCATCAAAAATGAGGTAGGGAAAATTAGGAGATAGAGATAATAAAATAACAAAATTTAGCGTGTAGTTTCTCTAACGATTTGTGAATAGGCCCTCTAAATCACAATAATGCATCTTAAATGTGCGCACATTAACTTGGTACTCACTTTGTGCAGTCGTCCCCTGTCTCCAAACCTTCTCGACGCCCCACCCAACGTCCAGGGCACATTCCCTTTCTCAACTCCATGAGCTCATGTCTTTTCAATTGTCCAGTCATCCCTAAAATTATTACCTTTCAGGATGTTTTTTGGTACTAACTGGAAGTGTGGTGGTGATTTCCTTTGGAATATCTGTCTGAAACAACCTTTTATTCACTTATAAAGTGAAAGTCTAGATTAGATCATCATTGAGGTGTCTTCCAGATCTTAAATTTTTTGCGTTTCTAGTGCAATGTATGAAATCAACAAACATGTATTGAGCACCTACTAAATGTCAGGCATCGTACCAGAAATTGGGGGAAGCAGGATGTAGTCCCTCCCCTCAACCGTCTTATTCTATGGCTGGGGAGAGGGATCAGATACAACTAATTATCACTCAACATTAAAAATGATAAAATCAAGGTATGTGTATGGGGATCAAGTGTCTAATTCTGTCTAGATGGTTGGTGAAATAAAACACAGAGAAGATGGAATCTGAGTTGAGCCTTGAGAAATGAGTTAATAGGCCCAGACAAGAAGGCAAGGACTTTCTAGATAGAAGGAACAGCTTGAGGGACGGCACAGAAAATGGGAGTATCTGGGCGGAGCAAAGAGAGCACAGAGGAGCCTCTGGTGGGCAGCAGGACCCAGACCGCATCCTCCGAGAAGTCAGTTATCCGGCATGTTAGTAACCTAGGGCTGCCAGATAAAATACTACAGACTGAGTGGCTTAAACAGCAAAAATTTGTTTTCTCACAGTTCTGGAGGCTGGAAGTCCAAGACTGAGGTGTCAGCAGGGCTGGTTTCTCCCCAGACCTCTGTCCCTGGCTTGTGGACAGCCACCGTCTTGCCGCACCCCTCACTGCCTCACAGCACCCAGACTAGCTCTCCTCAGGTCAGTGTATTGAAACTCAGCCGCCTCATTCATACGAAAACTCTTAGGCCTCCCCCAAATGGCTGCACATTCTGATTTCACATTCAACTTTTAAATGTAACAAACGGTAGCCGACAGACTGTGTTTTCCAGAGACGGCCGCACCAACCTCTCCCGTCCCTCCTCTCTCTTCCAGTGTAATCTAGCCACTGCCCATCAGCAAGTGGAGGCTCAGTCTTGTCCCTTTGAACCTGGAGCGGATCTCGTGACTCACTTGTTACTAACACAGCGGCACTGCATGATTTCTGAGGCCACGAGAAAAGGCCATGATCGTGCCCTGGTTTCTCTTAGAACACTCACCTTCTGGAAGCCCCTCTTTGTGGCCTTCCCTCTCAGAACCCAGTCACCAGCCGTGAACAGCACAAGCCACGTGAAGAGGCCCTGGGTAGGGGTTCTGGGCAATGGTCCCGGCTAAACCCAGCCTTTCGCTGTTCCAGCCCAGGAGCCAGACAGGTGTGTGAGACGCCATCTTGCGACTGGAACCTCTCGTCCCAGGTACTGCAGACGTCGTCTTCCTACCTGAGTCTTCCTAGCTGAGGGCCAGACATCGGAGAGCAAAGAAGAGCTGCCCCTACCTGTTCACAATAAATTCCTGATCCACAGACTCTAAGAGTGTAATAAAATGATTTTTTTTCATGCTGCTAAGTTTAGGATGACTTATTACATAGCAATAGTAACTGACTCAGACAATCAGACCACTAAGGGAAAAAGATTTCGGAAAAAATACTTGAAGTAGATGTATGGAATTGTTGAACCACGATATTGTACACCTCAATATTTTTCCTGAAAACTTCCCTATTTATAATATGGCATATGATTTTATGTTCACGATAATATTCCAGTCTCATTAAGAAACTGTTAAATTTGGTTTGGGATACATTCCTTTAGAAGGGAAGAGAAATAGATCACACATTTTGGAAAGGTTACACCTCAAATTGGTTAGTATTTAAAATGTCCTGGTGCTTTAAAAGGAATGTAAGTTTCCATAATCAGGAAAATTAAAATACATAAACTTTCTCATTCTTTCATAATATGGATAGATTAGGCTTTACTATAATTTTTAATTGAACATATTTCATATTTATTGGTGTTTGTGTTGCTTGTCAAAAGTAAGTCTTGGGAACTAGCATATTATTATTTGTATATATACATTCTCTTTTTCAACAAAAAAATTGAACAGGCTTTGATGTTTGCTTAACCAGTTTCATACCCCATTAGGCATACCACATATGGATAGAATCATCACGAAGAAACACACTTTGACAATGCTAATGATGTTAAATTATGACCTCTCTAGAGACCAGGGACCATGCACTACTATTCATTTGTATATCTCTGATATTGCCTAGTTCAGTGCTTTGTATATAATAGAAGCTCGAAAGTGATTTAATGAATTGAATTAAATTGACATAATTATGATAAGCTCTTTGAATCACTTAAGTCTAAAATTTTTTTCCAGAACACTATAGAGAAATGAGCAAAAAAGACCTGAAATAATTAACCTCAAGTAATACAAAATAGCCATGTAAAATACCACCCACTTCTAAAATGGATATACAGATGCATTACAATAAATGTACCACATGACAGACTTCTCTAGTTTTATTTCCATGGAGTTTCACACCATTAAAATGGTATTGCAGTTCAGGTCAGGACTAACACTGAATGAGGATTCTGCATATGGTTACATATAGCTGCGTATATGTGTCTGTGTGTGGGCACATGTGGGTATGTTTAGAAGGAAAGCAGATTTATTAGCAGAAATGGAATTTCGGGTCTCATGATCCCATCACAAATACTCTTTGCAAAGAGCAGTCACTGGGTGAGCAGGGCCTGGTGGATGTACCTAAGGACACCCAGGGCACAAGCAACCACGTTAACGTGAAGAGTGCTAGCTTTCCTCCTGGAGACCAGCAAAGCCAAACTACTCTTCCTACCCCTTCCCCATAGGACCCCCATGAGCATTCATCCAGCAGAGCCGGGCCCCGACCAGAGACGAGTCAGGTAGAGGTTTGCTCTCAGTTGTTCTTTGGTGTGGCTCAAGAGTGCAGGGATGAACTGTTGACCGAAATTTTATCTTTGCTGATAATTTAACTATGTGCAGAGAGTTTAATTGCAGCCAGGGTGAAATTAAACTTCAACTCAAAATATATGGTCCTTGTCCTCCACAATTTATAAACCAGTGAGAAGGATGGGTGCAGATGTTTCTAGCTAGCTATAGTCATTTCTGACTGCAGAAGTCGGACACTAATCTATAAACTGAGTAAAGTGCTGCATGGGGATTCTGAAAGGGGTGGTCCCTACCTCTGAAAATGTGGAGAAAGATACAGATCTCACCTGAATCTCACTTTTGGTAAATGGTTCTGATGAAACCAACTAGCACCAAGAATCTGTAAAATGCTTTAAAAAAAACAATAATAAGGGGCGCCTGGGTGGCTCAGTGGGTTAAGCCGCTGCCTTCGGCTCAGCTCATGATCTCAGGGTCCTGGGATCGAGTCCCACATCGGGCTCTCTGCTCAGTGGGGAGCCTGCTTCCTCCTCTCTCTCTGCCTGCCTCTCTGCCTACTTGTGATCTCTGTCTGTCAAATAAATAAATAAAATCTTTAAAAAAAAAATAATAAAATTACTTAATTTACTGAATATATATACAAAGTCCAAGATACCAGCACCATGCTATGTACTCAACCGCGTTCCTTATGTAACCCTTAAAAGAGCCCTAGAAGTAGGTTCTGTTATTATCCTTGTTTTACAAATAAAGAAACTGAAGTTTAGAGAATCAACTTATGCAAGGTCATACAGTTAGAAAATGACAGAGCCAGGATACCAGTCCATACCTGTCTGACTCCACAGCTCAAGATTTGATTTAATTACTATGCAATGCGTATCTCTGTCTTCCCCCAACCGTGTGTGTGTGTGTGTATTGTATTTTATAAATGAAGAAACCCAGATTTGCAAAAGTCAAAAGACTTTCTTATTTCTCTATCACTGGAATTTTTGACAAAGAAAGCCAAAAGACATCAAACAAACAACATAGAACACTATCTTCAAATAGTATATCTATAGAGATCAGGGTACTTGAAACTAAATTTTGCACTAATCACTGTTAAGAAAATATCTGTGTTCTTGGCCTGCACAACATATGACTGATGTTTAAAAATAGTTCTATGTTCTGATTTCCCCTTGTCCTTAAGAAAGAAAAGAAGTTTAACACAAGACTTAATTTGTAACTCAAGATTTATCTGCCTTTATGTACACAAGAGTCTTCGTTGTCTTGAAGCTTTTCCAGTTAATTACTAATTAATTATATATTTCAAATTGGTCATAATACGTTTCTTTAAAAAGAGTAGAAAGCTTTATTGGTAGGTTACAATTATAAGATTATACAGTTCCCACAACTAATTTAAAAGTAATTAATGAAGGCTCAAGTTTCAAAATGGCAGAAACATTCCAACGTCAGAATTATAGGAATCCCTGAAGGGGAGGAGAAAGAAAGAAGTCTAGAAGATATAGTGGAACAAATTCTCCATGAAAATGTTCCCAATCTCGCAGATGGAACCAGTGTTCATGTACTAGAGGCAGAATGGTCTCCCTCCAAGATTATAGAATCTCGAAAGTCCTCGAGACACCTAATAGTAAGAATGAGGAATTATAATTGTAAACAGGCTCTCTTGAAGGTAGCTAGGACAAAGAAGCTCCTTACGTACAGAGGAAGGCCCATCAGAATAACGCCAGACCTGTCCACAGAAACCTGGCAAGCCAGAAAGGGCTGGCAAGATATATTTAGGGCACTAAATGAGAAGAACATGCAGCCAAGAATACTTTATCTGGCAGAAACATTTCAAAATGTTTATTTCCAGGTCACCAGGAGTAGCAAGAACCTTTTCAAATGTTTATTTTCAGAAGTGTCAACATTTCCTATACCAAAATACATAGACCACAATCTTTGAAGAAGATCTCTATGGCATGCTAGTAACACAATCAGTTATATACCACACCATGTCGGCCATTCTACCCACCCGGGAGAGGGGGAGGCGACTTTAGTAGCTTATTCCCTTTGAAGCCCAAAAGGCAATAATTACTCTCCACTTGAGAACAGAATTATAGCCTTCAACCAGAAAGTTAGTTTGCCAACTGATCCTTGGTTTCCAAATTAACCAACAGGTATACAGTAGGGCACAATGCTACAGAAAATGGACAGGGGTACCTGGGGGGTTCAGTCAGTTAAGTGGCCGACTCTCAGTGTTGGCTCAGGTCATGATCTCAGGGTCCTAAGTTCAAGTTCCTTGTCTGGCCCCATGCTCAGTGGAGAGTCTCCTTGAGATTCTCTCTCTCCCTCTGCCCCTTCTCCTGCTCTCCCTCTCTCTCTCTCTAAAATAAATAAATAGGGGCGCCTGGGTGGCTCAGTGGGGTAAAGCCTCTGCCTTCGGCTCCGGTCATGATCCCAGGGTCCTGGGATCAAGCCCCGCATCGGGCTCTCTGCTCAGTGGGGAGCCTGCTTCCCCTCTCTCTTTGCCTGTCTCTCTGTCTACTTGTGATCTCTGCCTGTCAAATACATAAATAAAGTCTTTTAAAAAATAATAAATAAATAGATCTAAAAAAAAAAAAAAGAAAGAAAGAAAGAAAGAAAGAAAGAAAATGTAAAGATGGGCATCTGGTATCCCAGATTAGAATAAGCAAAGAGCAGAGAGCAAACTTAAGTATGTGCTTCGCGTACCACAGAATGCCAAAAGCGTTTACAAGTAGTGGGTTGAAAGTAGACTTTAATGAACTACATTATACTGACATTATGGATCATAATTTTAAAAATTGGGGGGAGGGGTCTCCTGGGTGGCTCGGTCAGTTAAGTGCCTGCCTTTGGCTCAGGTCATGATCCCTGAGTCGCAGGATTGAGGCCGGCATCAGGCTCCCTGCTCAGTGGGGAGTCTGTTTCTCCCTTTCCCTTTCCCCTCTAAACCTCACCCTGTTCATGCTCTCTCTCTCTCTCTCTCTCAATAAATAAACACAATTTTAAAAAATTGTTTTGAAATACATGTATGAGACGTTGAGGGGTTGTGGGAAGGCCTCCCAACCTTTTTGGCGGCTGGGATCACCAAAGGCAATCAACACTTCTTTATATCTCAAAATAGAACAATTTGGCATAATATACAATTGATTAGCCAGAATCTCCCCCAAAAGTCTTTATTTGTGACAAATATTGGAAACCTTCGATTCAGTTCATAAAATGGTTCTAGTCAACAACAGAACCTATTTCTAAGTTACTGTCCGGTGTGACTTGGTGGTTTGAGCTGAGGTTTCAACAGAGGTTGCAGCGGATGTTTGCTGAATGTATAAATTATGAAGGAACTAGAAGCAGTACACCTAGATTCAAAATTCACCTTTTTTTTTCATTTCTAATCATGACCTTGGATCACTTACCTTGAGCTTAGGTCTCTACAGCCATAAAATGAAAATTATATGCCATATATACTTTATGGAGTTGTTAGGATGATCAAATGAGATAATATAGTAAGATCATCTCATTAAGGTAGTTAAAACTCTTATTTGGGTATGGGAGAATTAGAAATGAGACACCTATTTGAGGAATTATATTAAAATCCTTTATAACCGTCCCATAATCATTCATTCATCAATAGATATAGAATACTGCAGGCATGGTATTAGGTACAGAGAAATTTTGTGATAAAGCCTCAGGAAATAAGATTTTTTATATCCATTTTCACATAGTCTACAAACTACGTAGTCTTTGATATAGCATACAGTTGATTGTATTTTCAACATAACCTCTCTCTGTGGTGCCCTTCCATCTTCAAGAATAAGAGATGAGGTGAGAGTGTCTGTTTTACAAACTGCCTAGTGATTTTCAAAAATCAAAGTTTAATGGTTTTTTTGTTTGTTTGTTTGTTTTTAGAGTCATGAAATAGGTGTGAATGTCAAAACTGCCCAACCAAAATGTTACCCCCTCCAGGACCTCACAACCAAAATGTCACCTCCTCTTAGAGGCACCCTCTTTCTCTCTGGTCTCTAAGAGTTCAGTAATGTTTTCCCATCTGCCTGGATCCCTGTCTCCCGGCCTCCCCGGCCCCGTTCACTCGGCTCCCGATCTAAACTCTGGCGAGCTCTTCAGTCATTCCCCGTCCTGAACGCTTCTCCACCCTCACTCCCTCTTGCCCCAGTCTGGATAAAGGTCTTTCTCACCCTTAGAATGGGGTGTTCAGTGAAGTCAAGTTTTTTTTTTTCTTTACTGGAAAGACATCATCTCAAAGTGTTAGTGGAAACATTAATTCATCTTGGGAGCAGATTCTTTTGCTTTAGGAAAATCACCAGAATACTCTCATAAACGTAATAACTACTTACTGTTCTAGAGAAAGATACTAAGTCACCATTAATCTGAAAGCTAGTATTTCAGACAAACACACTAAATGCACCATTGATCAATGTACATTTTGCTGTCTTTGGCATAAATATACCCTTGCAGAGACAGAGACAGATAAAATTTTTTTCCTAAATATGGATTTAGTCTTATGCCTGAAAATTGCCCCCCTCCTGTTGGGAGGTTCGAATGTCCTTTACATAGAAGTTTTCCCACAGATCAGTTTAGAAGAGTCGGGAGCCAGATCTGACCTTCTCTTAGCTTCATGCTGCAGTTATGTCCCACAAGGGTCTTGTAAGAGCGTGACCACGGCTGAACTGCTGGCCACCCACACCCGGGTTCTTTTAATCGCATAAACCAGACTTTGAAGTATGTCTTTGAAAGTGGTACTCTCGCCTTGCCGACCTCCGAAGGCTAAAGAGCACCTGGTGGATGAGGTCGAAGGAACCAGATGTTTCCACAGTCAGTCATTCTAGGGTGGAAGACGAGGTGGGCCCGGGCATGGACTGGAAGACGGCAGACTTCTTCCTGGTTCTAGAAAAAGAAGAGGATTAAGTGTAAGAACTCCACAACACGAAGATGCCTGGGGGACCTGCCATGTCTCCAACACACAGTATTAATTTATTTGTATTTAATACTAATGGAAGATCCTAAAAGTAACAAGTAACTTTTAGGGGCAGCTGAGTTGCAAGTACTTTCTGAATGGTGCTTCAGTTATCCCTGAGCCTTCAGTTAAATCTTAAGTGTGATGGTAGGTTTGGCTGTGCTTTAGGAATTAAGGAAGAACTCAGCGTACAGCAGGTGTGAAATGAAAAAGAGCCAACAGCAGTGTGGGAAGATGTTTACAGAACTTCAAAAAATCAGTTGTAGGATCTGGAGCTGTAACATGTAGATCAGGATGGCTGGTCAGCTGATCAGTGAGTACCTGAACAGACTACAGGACATGGAAATGTTCCTCGGGGATTTAAAGATATTATTCAAGAAAGAAAAGAATCCAGTAAAAGAACAAATTTCTCACAATTCTCTCTCAGATCTATTGCTATTATTTTGGGGAGTGTTGATGCAAATGCATGTGCCTTTTAAAGATTAAAAGAATTTGGATTCCATTTTCAAATTTGCTTTGTCTTTTCTACAAAACCATCAGGTTGTTGGTAATAAGGACTGTGTCTTCTTTATCTTTCCATCATCACAGTCTCTGGAACAGTGTCTAGAACACAGCAGTTGCTCAAAAATGTCTGCTGAATACACATGGATAACGTCTTTTACAAAATGGTCTTCAACTTGATGATCTGACTCGGGTCAATAGTCTTATTTAAAACTGGTTATGACAAATACACTGAAATAAAATTAGTAAGATGTCTCGAGCCTCTTTGTTCTAAAGCTATTGCCATATCTTTCAAGTTGGAAAATATGTTGTCAGCGCAGATTCCTACAAGAAGATCTGTGCAATCATATTGCCAGATAATCAGGAAGCCAGAGGTGACCCGAAGGCCATGTACTTCCTCCACTTTACACATGAGGAAATCAAAGCCTTAAGGAATAAAGTAACTTGCCCAATATCACACACCTCACAAATAATGGAGTAAGGGCTAGACTGTACCTGTTCTGATTCACTATGCTTCTTACTACTATATCATATGCTTCTACTAAATCCTATCATAGGTTCATATTACTCTGAAACAAGAGTTGGTATAGAGATTTTTTTTTTAACCATCATACTTTGCTAAATTTTATAAACATTGCAGATCCTTAAAAGTCTGGAAAAGACCTACCCTGGTCTTTTAAAAAGACCTGGTATTTTTTTAAAAATTGCACCAATGATTCTGATTACAGCTCGTATTAAAAATCATTGCCTTAAAATAGTCATATTCAATGTCCTTATCCATTTTCCAATCCTTTTGTCCACCTCTCCCAACTGCTCCCTCACGCCTCACTCTATGATTAAGTAGGAGACGCAGAACGCAGAGTCCTCATTTTGGGTTTCACTACTGACTAGTGGGAAATTCCTAAATTAATGAAGTTCGATGCAAAAAAATATTTAATTTTACATTAAACACAGAAGACATCACCACTTGTGTGGGACAACACAGTACTGCATTATTTTGGAGAACAGGCTTCCATGGAATTCATGACCAGCAAGAAATATATGATTCATATTTCAGCCACCAGGGAAATCTTGACCTAGAGATACATGTCCCCTTTGTTAAAAGTCTACAGGGAGAAGTAATCCGTATTTTCCTTCATCATTCTTAGCCACACTGCTAAGAATGTTTTTTACTTAACCAATTTAAGCTGCTGTCTTCAGCGGCGGTGAAGAACAATGAACAGATTGCCTGTTTACTTATCTTTTGTTTAGTTGTGGACTCATGAATTCACAACTTAGCCTTTTTCCCTTCAGGCTCATAATAAACAACTTATCCTGTCATTATGGCCTAAATTGCCCACCATTAAAATTTTTCATTCTTCTCTGAACATAATAGACCACTGTATGACAAAGTATTTATCTGTGCTTTAACAGATCATTTGAAGATGAAAAATGCAATGACGTCATCATTTTTAAAAAGATTTATTTATTTGAGAGAGCGAGAGTACACGTGTGAGTGGGGGGGGGGGAGCGGAGGGAGAGAATCTCTAGAAGACGCCCGGTCGGAGCTTGGAGCCTGACAGGCGGGGCTCTCAGTTTCATGACGCATGAGATCACGACCTGAGCCAAACCCAGGAGTCCGAGGCTTAACCCACTGAGCCACCCACATGCCCCTAGCAATGAGGTCATCATTTTAAGTTCTATTACATTCATACTCCAGTACTTCCCATTTTTTCCCTTATCTTTCAGTTTTAAGACACAAAACATAGTCACAGGGTCATAAATCATAATTACCTTGCCTTGTATCTGAAAAAAGCAGAATGCAAACATAATGCTTTCCTCCTCTGATAATGTCTATAATTTACACATAGCATTAATAAGGCTCGGGGTATAATGCAAATGTACAGATTGCACTCACAATGCCAGAAACATAAGCTTTTCCCAGAGCAAACTGTCACTGAGGCACCAGCTCGGATAACAGAATTAGTCATTAACTCTTCAGGCAGCCTTTACATTTTCTTTATGGAGTATTTCTACGCCCGTCCTAATATTGTGCCATTTTTACCAACTAGTTAAGATTTCATTGTATAAACAGTAGCTGAATATATTCATGTCAAAGATAATCCTTCCTTTAAAAGGTTTCTTTGTCAGGTACTCATTAAAGTAGGTTTCACTTCAAAATGATAGTCACTAATATAGGGCAAACATCTTACCCATTTGGCAGGTTTTTAAAAAATAATTTAATTTTATTAGCACCGTATCAAATCATCAGCCCGTATCAGGTCCCCTGTATTAGTAGTACAAGGATCTGGGTCACGGATGCGCACAACTGGTGGGTTTATGGGGCAAAATCTGTGTTTTATATAAAAACCACAAAACAGGAAACCACAGAAGAGACAGTGTTCATGGCTACCTCAGAAATCGATCATTGGACACGTCTCCTTGCACATGCTGTACTTCGTAAACGGTGCTTCCGCCTTCTTATATTAATTTCTTCAGAAATTCATTTTGCGATAAATTCCCTAAATAAGAGCTTCTCTCCAGCTGATGTTTACCACTCCAGGCTGCATGAAGCGCTGGCATTTTGCTTCAAGACAGGAGGTGACAGGAATAAACACAGCGCCCGCTACATTTCCTGCAGATCAGAGATGGCAATGTTGTGAGCATTGTCGTGGGTAGCGTGGGTGACACCGAATTGCACGGAAGCGCCCACACCAAGCGTAGCCCTTCAGAAGGCGCAGCAGACACCATTTTCTCTCGTTCCAACGCCGTTCACAATCTTGTTTTTCAGTTGAAGCTTTCAGATGTAGGTTTTTTTTTTTTAATCTAAACCTGATATAATATATGAATTTTTAGGAGGGCAATTTGGCTTCTAGACAGTGGGAGTGGGAATAGAAAGGTACAAGAATTGGGGTCACAGCTTGTAAATACATCTGAATTCTCCGAAGGAATGAAGTGAGAATAGCCTTTATGTACGGTCACAGGAACACTGATAATCACTAATTAAAGCCAGCATGAGAAGTAAACATCCATTCTTAGATTACCTCATAGGGGAGACCTATGTTTGCCTGGGGGCTGGGTGATGGGGGTGGGAGAGGGGTCAGGAGAGGAGTAGATGAACGGGCTCCCTGTCTTTCTGTGGAGTCACATGAGAAACCAGTGCGGACTGCGGTGTAGGAAGCCTTGCCCCGTGAGTGGACCTACAGGGACTGTGGCCCAGCTGTGACAGCAGCACCGTGGCTCTATATCAAAGAGACTACAGGTGGTGGTGGCTTCGTGTGCTTTGTCTGGGGGTGGTGGGAGGTGGTTGTTGTTTTGTTGGGAAGCCAAAGCATACGTATGGTTTACATACATGCCAGAGCATTTATGTAAGTCAAAGTTGGCTTTCAACGTTGTAACTTGACATTTTCCCGAATTTAGGTCACCCCTTAAGCCATTTGGGGGTGTATCTTTTAGGATTCCCGCAACCCCAGCAGTGCATTCTTTTTTACAGCCTGAGTACTACCCATCTCCGTTTACCCTTTTAAAGTGTACAATTCAGTGGCATTTAGTACATTCACGATGTTGTACAATGATCATCGCAATCTAGTCCAAGAAAATTTTCATCATTCTATTGTTTTTTTCATTTTCATCTTGAACTTTTTGGTTTTGCTTTGCTTTGTTTTCAAATTTTTACTTAAATTCTAGTTAAGATGTAGCGTAATATTGGTTTCAGGAGTAGAAATTAGTGACTCATCACTTACATATAACTCCCATCACAACAAGCACCCCCATCCCCCACCCAACATTCTCGTCACTCTAAAAGGAAAGCCCCTACTCATGAAATAGTCACTGTGCATTATCCCCTCCCCTGGCCTCTGACAACCGGTGATCTGCTTTCTATGTCTATGGATTTACCTATCTGGGGTATTTCATACAGACGGAGCCATGCAGTATGTGTCCTTTTGTACCTGACTTCTTTCACTTATAATGCTTTCCGGGATCACCCATGTTGTAACTCTATCTCTTTTGAAGCAACAGGAAGCCATATGGAACCTAGTCTGCTGAATAAGGTAGATATATATTATTTGAAAAATGTTTAAGTGATTATAAAGTAATGATACTAATTTTCTTATGTGTCTCGTGTTTTGTATTTATGTCTTTGACTATATAAGTTCTATCTACACTAAAAAAATGCACACAACTAAATAAACATGACAATACATTATTACCTATACTCAGAGTATAAGTTTTGCTTGGTTGTTGTCCAGTAGACTTTTACAAGGTCCTCTTTGCAGGAGGCAGGGGTTGGCTAAAGGATGTTACACTGAAGATGTTGTACTGGAATTATGACATCTCCTAGCGAATAATGTGAGGTATCCATAAATCAGATCTCAGAGGCAAAGCATCCAGGCTTTTTTAGTCTCTCTTTGTAACATCTGTCCTGTTTAATTGTTCCCTTTTCTAGTTCTCCTACAAAGGTTAAGTACCTAGTTAATGAAAAAAATTTACTCTAAAATATATATGACCTAATAAACTTAGAAACTAATGGAGACATACTTGCTTAATTCTATAATTTTTTTTATCCCGTTCAGTTAGCCACATATAGTACATCATTAGTTTTTGATGTAGTGTTCAACGATTCATTAGTTGCGTATAACACCCCGTGCTCATCACAACTCGTGCCCTCCATAATGCCCATCACGTGGCTGTGCCATCCTCCCCAGGGCCCCTCCCCTCTGAAATCCTCCATTTGTTTCCCAGAGTCGGTAGTCTCTCGTGGCTTGTCCCTCTGATTTCCCTCCCTTCAGTTTTCGCTCCGTGTCCGTGGGCCTCTGTGCTATTCTTCATGTCCCACATAGGAGGGAAACCATATCATTGTCTGTCTCTGTGTGACTTATTTCACTCGGCATCATCCCCTCCGGTTCCATCCATGGTGATGCAGAGGGTGGGTGTCCGTCCTTTCTGACAGCTGTGTAATAGTCCACTGTACGTGTGTTCAACAAATGGTGCTGGGAAGATGGGATAGCTACATACAAAGGAATGAAACTGGACCATTCTCTTACACCATACACAAAGATAAACTTAATTCTATAAAATTAATTGCCTTTTGTGTCTGATTTTCTCTCCATCTAAGAAGGAGAGAAAAATATTAAGAGCAGATCTTTCCTAGTGTCCTTAAATCATACCACGTGGACCAGTGTGGTCCTCAAGCTTCCGCGTGTCTAAGAATCACTGGGACATTCATAAATATAAATTCCTAGGACCCAGAGATTCTGATTCAATCTGGTCGAGTATCAGAAATCTACATTTTTAAAAAGATTTATTCATTTATTTATTTGAGAGACCATGTGCACAGGCAGGGGGAGGGGCAAAGGGAGAGGGCGAATCTCAACCAGACTTCCTGCAGAGCACAGACCCCATGGCAGTGCTGGATCTCAGGACCCTGAGATCATGATATGAGTTGAAACCAAGTGTCAGTCACTCAACCGACTGAGCCACCCAGGCACCCCAGAAATCGATACTTGTGATAACTATCCTAAGTTGGTCGTTCTGGAACTTTAGTGTGCCTCAGAATTGCCCTGAGGGCTTGTTAAACCACAGATTTCTGGACCCCATTCCCAGAGGTTTTGATTTAGTAGGCCTGGAGTGATGCCAAGAATTTACCTAACAAGACCCCAGGTGGTGCTGGTGCGTCAGGTTGGGGACCATATTTTGTGAACTATTGTCTTTGATGTTTTTAAAATAACTGAGCCTTGGCATACCTGGAGACATTCCGATAAACTAATCACACTTCTGTAAATCAGGCTAAGCTGTGTGGCAGCCTGTGATAATATAACATCACTTTCACTGTCCCTAGCTGGGATGCATCAATACATTCCACAAACAATTTTAATAGGGTACTATTTTAATATAAAAAATCAGTTAAGGACCAAAAACCAATGCATGCAAAACAATGTTTTCTTTTGACGTTCCAGGTATGCATACAGAAATTTTAAAATTATTGTTGTAGATTTCATTTAAAATAATACATTAAGGAGGGCATGTGTTCTGATGAGCACTGGGTTGCATGTAACTAATGAATCATTGCACACTACGTCAAAAACTAATGATGTACTGCTATATGTTGGCTAACTGAACATAATAATAAAACTTGGAAAATTAAAAATTTAAAAAGAAACTAGAATTTTCTAAAAATGTAAAAAGATAAAATAAAATGAAATAAAACATCGAAAAAACATCTGAAGCTCTAAAAAAGTCACTGTTTAATGGCTTTTTTTCAGTTAGAAAACTGATTCAGGAGTACAGCCTACTGGATGTTTCTGATATTGCAAAAGAAAAAATGTCATGAAAGTTTTAGCACTAAATATCTTTCTTTTATTGCATTAGTTTCTTTCTATGTTTCTTTATAAGCACAGTAGAATGGAAATCTCACGAACCTTGGAGCCTTCAACATCTTCCTTTGTTTTGTGAGCTTCTTTGCTATGTTATGTTACCTTGAACAAGTTACTCAAGCTTTAGGTTCCTACTCTGTATAACAGGGTATCGTAATAACTACCACCCGGCAGCACAGTTGTGAAAATCAGTGGAATAAAACATTTAAATTCCCAGTACAATGCTGGACTTGTTTTGGAACCTATGGTGTTTATACAGATCCCTGTATACATGTGCACACGTCTGTCACCAAACAGGAAAGCTTTTTTATAAAATCACTTTCTGATTTTTCTATGTAAGTTCCCCAAACTTAATTCTGCTTCAAAGCAACATTTACCAGAACATGTGGGGACTCCACGTTAGTATTCCTCTGCATTTTGACTTCTGATCGTTCTATGCATTAATGAATTAGGGAAGACTAGGCCTTGGTAAAGTCACACTATTTTTACTGCTATTAAAACTTAACAATGAAGTGAAGCATTCCAGATAAGTAATTTCCTGTACATAAGTTACTTAAGTAGAATCCGTACTCAGTGCCTTCAGTCAATTAATTCTTTGATGTTTTCCCTAGGGGAGGACATTCATAAGCTGGTCTTCACCGAAGATAAGCAGTAAGAAATGACATCCCATTGATGTCCAGGACCAAACTGTGATGTCTCCCGACCCTAGTTGTGCTTAGGAACTCATCACATTTTGAGGTCCCCACACATCCCTTCTGATTCAGAGTGTCCTTGGTGATCTCATGTGTGCTTGGGAACTGGCCCATGTATATTTTCTGCTGTAGCCTCCTGGTTAAGAAATCTGGAGATACGGTTCTGTGACCTACAGTAGGGCTCCAGAATGTTTATTAAAATAAGTGAATTCAGGAGATCCTGATGAAAGGTGACCCAGGGTTATATAATATAGGAAAAAAACCTATACTGGGAGCGTGTAGGAACCAGCAGGAGTTGGTTTTCTGCTCCTGCTTGCTGTAATTACTGGAACAGAATCAAGCAGGGCTTCTACATTCAGTAAGGACTCTCATTAGCCAGGTAGACTGTCAGTTATGATTACCGGGGGCACTCTGGTTCAAGTCAAGTGTCCTTTGGATTCTAGTGTTGCAAACTACTATGATTTATGAAGCCCTTGTTGCAGAAAGAGATAATTATTGCAGGTGATACTATTCCTGCCTCCTTACCCGCTGCCCCATTATTAGAGTCAGACTGTTCAAGCTAGCTCAGGGTCCAGCACAGAGTATGGCTCAAAGAAGACATTCAGTAAACAAGTGTTGAATGAATCCTTGTGGAGCCACAGCACCAGCTACATCAAAGATTGGGGTTTATTTGGAAGCTATATTTACTTGGCTCGGTATTCATGATCAAGCAGTCTTTCCAAAGTTTGAGTGCCTATCCAATGCAGCTCTACTCCAGATAACTCAGGGATTTGGGGAAGTTTGAGTCCTGGTATGCCCAGAAAAGACTAGCTACGTAAAATAGCTCTTGCTCCCCAACAGTCACTTACGGCAGCTTATCAAAAATCACATTCCTTCAACATTCTTAAAATAAAGTTAGACTAGGGCTTATACGAAGTTCACATGAAGACGAAATTATTTGGGACTCAATGTTTTGAATAATTACATTGAGATTAGACAGGTTCTATTATTAAAGGTCAAGTAAGTAGGATTTCTTTTTATCTCGGGTAATACTTGTTAATGTTCTTAAAGTAATGTGGATTTAATTACACAGGTCACATGAGAGTTCCCTCTTGCTTCTACTCAGTAAATATGGATTCCTTCACATTTAGAAAAATTTTATTTTATTTTTCCGGTGTTCCAAGATTCATTGTTTATGCACCACACCCAGTGCTCCATGCAATACGTGCCCTCCTTAATACCCACCACCAGGCTCACCCAACCCCCCACCATTCATTCTCCCCTCCAAAACCCTCCGTTTGTTTCTCAGAGTCCACAGTCTCTCATGATTCCTTCTCTTTTGATGACTCTGTAAAACCTGTAACTGGTAGATGACAGTGCCTTGTCTACCAAGGTCACAATAATATAGAATTATTAATTTTTATTTTCTTCCCCAAGTCAGGAATCTCTGACAAGGATATCACTAAGATAAACCTTAAATTGGGCTCTCCAAGAAACTATATGGAAAAATGAAAAATGAACAAAAAAAATAGCTTGATGAAAAAAAGAATGGCTTAAATCTGTTGAAAAAAAGGGTTTAAAAATTATCAGCATATCCTCCTATTTACTATGAATTTAAACCGTATGCATTTATGACTGCTTTAAAATAGATCATTGTTCAAGAAAAAACAATTACAAAGATATTACTTATAGAAGGTTTGTTTCTAATAGAAAATACTCAGATTCAGGCAACCATGGAAATAGAAACTCCTTTCTTTCGAGTCTAGCATGAGAATTGGGTATTATGTTATTCTAGGTTCTTCCTATGCCATCTAGTGGGAGAGTCAAATGGTTTTGTCTGAATTTTGGGTAGATTATTTATCATCATTTCTTTCAACTTTTAATTTGCAGCGAATCAACCACATTACACCAAGTAAATGATGCGTGTCAAATTATGGGTTGAAAATGAAACTAAAGCAGACAAAGCAGAGAGTAAGCCCTGCCTTATGTTACAAATAACTTTACGATAGAATATGCTCCCGTTTCCAGCTCATATCCCTAGTGACCCCTATGAGAGATTCTGTGGTGAGAATATGAGCCATTACTGCTGTTGGCAAATCATTATATTAGGGTATGATGATACATTCTAATTTATTCAGCCAAGAATATCCTCAGGACACAATTCCTAGGTGTAAATAGAATACAATGCCTTCACCTGCTGTTTCCTGTCTTACTTCTCTTCAGCACCCCCTTCTCTGCATGATGAAATCTTACCCAGCCGTCAAGATTGCTCTGGTATCGTGTCCTCTGCCAAATTTGCCTTTTGTCCCAGGCTACACAGTCTACCCAGATGAAACAGACGTAAACATGCGGAGGGGCCTGTGGGACTAAGCGCCCCTCCGATTGCATCTAGAGCACTTTGTTCTTATACATCTGTTACCACATTAACTGGTATTATTATTTTCTCAAATAGAGCTCCTTGAGGCCAAGGGCTATTTCTTTTTCATCTTTGACTTAAAAAGCCATGAATGAATGAAAGAATGAAAGTAGGTACAGAGTCATCACTACGGCTCACTCCTCTCACTCAGTTGGTTGCAGAAGCCACACGTACTGAATTCCCACTGACGGGACTGAAAACAGACGGGGAGCCATGGAGTGTGTGTGAAGGCTCGGCGGGGAGCAGGAACCCAGGAATCAGCAGGAACGGCTCTCGGGGCGTATGTGATGACCTCCCCCCTCTGCCCCTTCTCCTTTCACGCTCAGTCCCCTTCTCTCCTAAGACGGAAGGTCCTACAGGTGGGGACTTGGCTTAATTCCACTGAGGCAGGCTTATGGATGGCAGTGAGAGTCACAGGGATCTCAAGTGCTAATAGTGGCAGTTCGGCTGAAAGAGAAGGAAAAAACTACAGTACTGACTCGAGACCGTCATGTATCTGCACAGGCAAAGACTCTCTCTCGAGTTCAGATCCAGCTACTGACACTTCCTAGGGGTTCTCTTTTACTCGCCCCAGATAGGCTCCTTCTGTGACCAATTTGTAAGGAAATGACCACCTCTCTTGAGAGCCAAGGGGACAGTCATTAGCCTACAGAGCACCTTCCTATCCAACCCCTCCAGCACTTACAGAGCCCTTCCCTGGAGACACCGTGACTCTGAGTGGACCCATGTTCAGAGGACACAGAGAGGAAAGGAAGCAATAAACATAATCTCCAAGAACTATATAGTTATAAAGTGTGTTGTAACCATACTCCAAATCTAGATCAGTCCAGAGCTACAGAAACTTGTGACTAACATCATCACCTTTACTTCCCAATTGCAGGTACAAAATATACAATCCTTCTCCACCCGTCCTCCAACTTGGTAAGAATGAGTAAA
This sequence comes from Mustela erminea, assembly GCF_009829155.1. Taxonomy (NCBI): domain Eukaryota; kingdom Metazoa; phylum Chordata; class Mammalia; order Carnivora; family Mustelidae; genus Mustela; species Mustela erminea. The sequence goes on from NC_045621.1 coordinate 3,469,780, forward strand.
GCAATTTAAACCCATGTGAGGTTAAAATGGCCATTTTTCTTGTTGATGAGTTTCATTTTATCAGATGTTTTGGCTGACAGAGGGTAAGCCAAGTTTGTTTTTTTTTTTATAAACATATATTTTTATCTCCAGGGGTACAGGTCTGTGAATCGCCAGGTTTACACACTTCATAGCACTCACCAAAGCACATACCCTCCCCAATGTCCATAACCCCACCCCCCTTCTCTCAACCCCCCTCCCCCCAGAAATCCTCAGTTTGTTTTGTGAGATTAAGAGTCACTTATGGTTTGTCTCCCTCCCAATCCCATCTTGTTTCATTTATTCTTCTCCTACCCACTTAAGCCCCCATGTTGCATCACCACTTCCTCATATCCGGGAGATCATATGATACTTGTCCTTCTCCGCTTGACTTATTTAGCTAAGCATGCTACCCTCTAGTTCCATCCACATCATCACAAATGGCAAGATTTCATTTCTTTTGATGGCTGCATAGTATTCCATTGTGTATATATACCACATCTTCTTTATCCATTCATCTGTTGATGGACATCTAGGTTCTTTCCATAGTTTAAGCCAAGTTTTTTTTTTTTTTTCTGATCATTAATGCTAACTGGAAGGATGGCAATTAAGGGAGGATTTTGAGAGTTCTGGTCTCCAGCTCAGAAACCGCATCGCTGTTTTTGCAGTGAGTTCAAGACAAACATCTTGCACTACTTGGTTTCTCTCTCTTATCACACCCAACATCCAGAACATTCACACATCTTGTGAGTTTCATAAAAAATTTTTTTCCAAGTATATCTAATACGTTCACTTCATACCATTCCAGTGCACCAACCAAATCCAAGCCACCATCAGTCCATTAGAACCAACCACACTGCCACTATTAGCACTCTTGCTGCCACTCCCTACCACCTCCCAGACTACTGTCCACACAGTAGCCCACATGGTCTCAGCAAAGGGTAAGTCATGTGACTTGTATCATTTAAGGTAACAGTCACTACTACAATAAAGAAGCCCTCATATTTGTGTAATGTGGACTTTACTTCTCACTTGCCTCATAGTCCCATTTAGGGGATCCTTTGTCAGGGCCAGGCTAGCGCAGGGCAAAACCTAGTTATTGTCAACACATGAAATTAACATCCATCAAACTGATAGACGTGGAAAGAAAAAGTGAGGCAGACACATCTGTTCTTCTGATACGTTTGCTCATAAATCACTCCTGCTCACATTCCAATGGCAAGAATTCATCCATGGCTTCTCTGGATGCAAGGCAACCCTGGCTGGGCAGCTGCTCCCCTAAAACAACTCCAGTGCTCTACAACTCTGATGCGGGCAGCTGCCATCTGTTAAAATATAAGGAAGAGTTTATTCATCTGATTACAACTGTCCTAGTGCTTCCTGTCTAACTATACCCAGAGCTTCCAGACCCTCATGATCTGACCCCTTCTACCTCTGTGGTCTCATTGTGCTCTGGCTCCCAAGGCTTTTATTCTGATCCTTACTTATTGCCAACCCCGCATTTGCTGTTCTCTTTATCTAAAAGATTCTTTCATTAAATCTTCATGTAACTGATTCATTTTCATCATTTACAGAGATAGGTGGTAGGAACCAGGCATTTGCACTTTAAAGGGCACCCTAGGTGACTCTGATGTGGATGGTCACTGGCCCAAATTCTGAGAAACACCTGGACAGTGGTTGACAATATAAACTCTAAGAACAGAGATACTTTGTTCATACACTAGTGTATGAAGTCTCTAACCAAGTCTTACACCAAGTCTCTAACTCTGGGCCATTTACTTGGGTTGAATAGCTTAGAGTCCGGCACATAGTAAGTGGCACAAAGGAGTGGTGATAGGTGCATTGGTGCATTGTGCAGTTTTTTAAAAAATAGGGATAGAATTAGACAAAAGGAGATTTGAGCAAGTGAATGTTAAATAAGGAAGTGATGGGACTTCGGGAAAACAGTTCGGATGTGCGTTGTGGGATTGTGGAAGGACCCTACAGAATCTTAAGGAATAGAGTGCTGTCTCATGAGTGGTTTGAGATGCCCGTGTCTAAGGTCACTCTGAGCAGTGGTTAGGAAGGTTAGATCTGGAGGGGAGAACCCGACCAAGAGACCAAGTTTTGAATAAATTCTTGCAGTTGGAAGGCGAGCAGGAATGATTTATGTGTCTCTCCTGGGCAAAAGTATCAGAGGAACCGATGTGTCTGCCTCACTTTTCCTTTCCATTTCTATCAGCTGGATGGAGGTTAACTTCCTGTATTAAAGATAACTATTCTTCTGGATAAAAGAAGACCCTATTGTATGAACTGAACAGAGAAATGGATCAGAAGGAGGAGAAAACAGAAAGAAACAGCAAAAAGGGCTGGTAACATGAAAACCGGGGAGAACGGATGGAAGAGACACACGTGTGATCTCAGTGTGGGCAGAGCCTAATCTCACAGGAGGGCGGTGATTTCTAGCCTAGATTACTCCCGGGAGAAAAAAGGCTGAGGAACTTCAATAGATGCAGAAAGTGGTACCACACGATCCTCAGAGCAAATGACCCCCTAGAAGCCGGAGTCCCGTGCCAAGCTTCTGAAGCGATGCTAGTCACAACAAAGGGAAAACGGTGCATTGATGAGGCATCCAGTGAGAAACTGCAATGATCACGTCGGAAACCGTCTTCTGACTTTTCCACGAAGTCTCGATATTCCAGCGGACAGGAGGCTTCTAGGGGTGAGTGGGGTGCCGGGGGCAGGGGCACGACGTGCGTTCGAGAGAGTCAAGGCCCGGGACGTAGTTCAGAGGTGGGACGTCGTGTATGAAGTGTGTGTGCAAGGAACTGGGAAGGGGATGGAGCAGCGGGAAAGGCTAAACTCTGGTGCCCCGGGGCCTGTGCCGGTGGACGGGGCCGTTCTCGCTCACAGACACAGGCCGCACCGGTGCTCCTCTCTCCCGCCGCTGCCCTGCACAACCCCCCTGACTGTTCGCCCCGAGGCCCTTCCCAGGCCCACGTGAGACACCGACCTCCGACCTGGGGGAGTGTAATGAAGATTCCACGTGGGCAGGCGGGGCCCAGGATGTGCGAGGGCTAGAGCTTGTACTACTCGGGTCATCCTTCCTCAGAAACGGAAGATAAAATACGAAAGACAATGTTCGGTCTCCAAAACGAACATTTATTACGGATGAGAGGAGGATTCACGACGAATTACCCTGGAGCTTCGGAAGGCCGGTCTGTCTCGGGACACTCGCCTAGGAACGTGCTGGAAACGCGCCCACAGAAGAGCAGTCGGACGCCCTCCGCGCGGCGACCCCGCGGCGACCCCGCGGCGACCCCGCGGCGACCCCGCGGCGACCCCGCGGCGACCCCGCGGCCCCGGCGCGCACACCGGCCGGCGGGCAGGGCCCGAGGCTGAAGCTTCATTGTCCTCGGAGCGAAACCGCCTTTCTGTGCAGAAGTGTCTCCTCGCTTCCGGGTCAGCAAACTCGGCCGCCTGACCGCGGCGAAGCGCTCGCCATGTCGTCGTCTTCGTGAAGCTGCTCTGGGTCGTGCTCGGGCTGGAGAGGACGAAGCGTGGCCGTCAGGGAAACCCCGCGGCGAGCTGCGGCCCCGGCAGTCCCGACTCAGGGCGGCCGGCAGGGCCCGAGGCTCGGACTCTCCCAGCTCCGTGGCCGCATCCCCCGCAGGACACACACGGCTTCGCGCCGGCCGCACCTCAGAGGTATTGCGTTTGCGGCGCCGTCCGTGAGCCTCTCCGGACTCGCTCTCTCCGCCCCGTGCGGCCCCGCGCCCCGGAGGGCGGACCCGTGGCGACGCCCGCGGCTCCCGTCACGCCCCGCTCGGGGCCAGGTGCGGCGGCGACAGCCCCGCGGACGCAACGTGAGGCGCGGCTCCTTCGGGCCCGGCTCCCCGCGGCGCGCGGCTCCCGGCGCCGCTTCCGGGCCGGCCTCTCGCACGACCGCCCTCTGCAGGGGCGGGGCAGCCCCGTAGCCGCCATCTTCGCGCCCGGGGAGTCCTGTCTCCGCCGCCACAAGTCTTGGGGACGGTGCGGCCCTTCTGGTTTCTGTAAACACCGTCCGCACCTCTGCGAACGTCTTCGTCAAACTCGCCTCCAGTGACCCAGTGTGAACGCTCGCTTGCTGTCTGCTCGGACCCTGATTTCACATTATAATCACCGAGGACGGAAAAGGCCTTCAAAAACGTTTCCGGGGGGCCCAGAATTAATAAAAGGGGAAGTAAAACGCATGAGCCGACCCCGAACACACCGGCCGGTCAACAGAGTGTGCCCGGAGGACGCCCCGGGCGGCCTCGGAGCTGGGAGGCCCTGTGTTCCCTCCCCGCAAACCGCAGGTTCCTCCAGGCAGAAAGGACCGTAATAAGGTAGAAGAAGCCATTCGATTAGCTAGTCAGGTTATTGAATATGTTCGACTTAAATATTTGCAAAGGTGGAAAGCATTACTGTACGTACAGTAGCCCAGTGAGTTACAGCGCATGTCTAATTGTCAGAACATTACAGACATATTTGATAATAGTAGAACATCATATAAATATACGTATCGTTATATATTATATATAATTAAACAAATTAAATATATATATATAAAAGATTTCATTTACTTACTTGAGAGAGAATGAGTAAGTGAGAATGAGCAGGGAGAGGGACCGAGGGAGAGGCCGACTCCCTGCTGAGCAGAGAGCCCAACGCTGGGCTCGATTCCAGGACCCTGGGGTCATGACCTGAGCCAAAGGCAGCGGCTTAACCAGCTGAGCCACCCAGGCGTCCCTGTTAGAACATTATGTTAAGCAAAATCTGCGTCCCTTTAACTTGCCTTGTGTCTATTTCTCTTTTTTTTGAACAATATAGAGCCAAATGTGATCTTTCTTCCTTGTGGCAGACCTACAGATGTCAGGGGAGAGCTGCCCTTTCTCACCACCCTCGTGTCTTGAATGACCTCTGGTTCAATGCTCCAGTGAAAGTATAGTGACCAAAAATGAACATAATACTCTATGTAGAATTTTGCCTGGAATAGCCATATAACATTCAGCTAGGCTTTTCCCATCATTCTTTCCCCACCCCTTAAAAAATATTTCTCTTACTTTTAGGACACATTTAAAATTAATCCTCTCTCCCATAGCTGCTACCTCCTTTAACTGTACTAAAATTATCTTCTCCTCGCACTTCATTTCCTATTTCAAATGCCTCTTTTATAGCTACCCATGGCTTTTTCCATCATATTCAAGTTTCTTGATTTTACTGTTACTGCCTGACCCCAATCATTATTTTTACTGCTTGCTGATTTTCTTTTTCTCCTTTCTCCTCTACATCTTTGTTCCCTGTCACCTCCACTGAATATACTACTGATTTCACACTGAACTCTGTTTGAAATGTTCAGCCCATTTTTTGTCATCCTTTTCTATTTTAGAAGTCCCTTTTATGTAACCACCTCATAAAACACAGAGAAAAATACACACATAGACACTAAATCCAAATGATCTTTTATCCTTCAAAGTTCATGAGCATCCTCATTTTATTTTATTTTTAGAGGGGGAGCGGGGAGGGGGCAGGGGACGAGGAAGAGGAGAAAGCGAATCTTGGGGAGCCTCCCTGTATAGCACGGAGCCTGACGCAGCTCAATCCCACAACTCTGAGATCATGACTTGGATCAAAATCAAGTCAGGTGCTTGACTGACTGAGCCACCCAGGTGTCCCACGAGCACCCTCATTTTAGTGTCTTGATCTTATTCTTTGAATTATATACTAGTGTCAAGATAAACTGTTAGAACCAAAATCATATCTTACAATGTTTCATAAAAATGTTAAGCCCTTTATAATTACATAAAACCTACAGAGCTTGAACATGAGAATAACACTTGAAATAAGTTTGATCAACAATCATTTCATTTAAAGAAGCATGATATAAATAACTCAAATTATGTATAAAGTTCTCATTAAAATATGTGTCACACAGGATTCACCTGTACTTAGTTTTACCTCTCATTGTGAGGGAGGCTTACAGTACAGGTTCCTGAGCTCTGAGGAGAGTCTACTCTCTGACCTTGTTTTAAAGGACGAGATTGAACTAAATATCTAGTAGTGAGCATTTTCTATCTATTCCATGCATACTTCTGGACACAAGCCAAGTTAAAAAAAACATCTGAATATAGATAGAGAGACTGATATACAATCTTGCAATATTTCTCTAGAATATTGCAACCAAAGAATTCCTTTGGTTATATTTATACATTTTTATTGCAGGAGCTCAAAGTTCTCCACAGATAGTATCTTTAGAATCCTCATAACATACTCTTTAAACAAGTAGAAACCAAAGAGGATTGCATTCTTTTTTTTCTTTTTTGTATTGGTTTTTGTTTCTGTTTTTTTAAAGAACAGTCCTTTAGAGGCAGAAGGGCCTTTCTCCTGGGGTCATTCATCTTGCCAAGTTGATGGCTAGCCTTAGGTCAAGGTCACACATTAAGGTACTGGTGTTCTAAGAAAAGAATTCTAATTTAATGATCCACCCACAGGATCTGGCCGACTTCCATATGTACAAAGTCAGTACTAAGACACCGTAGGATAAGATACTGACTAAAGCTCCGTCTACAAAACTCACTGCATTTTCTGTTAAAACATTTCTGGAAAAAGAATCAAACTTACAAGTACTATATGAGTGCGAGTCACATAGTCATGACCCCTCAGGCCCCATTCTTCCTTGATATCAAGTTCCCATGGATTTGCTACCTTCTCTTCTCTAGACTTCAGAATATGTATCTCCATCTTACCATCCTATTATCCTCAGATTTAGCATTTCCTTGGAATATCACTGTTTGCCCAGTATGAGTCTGAATTTGCTACTCTCTTATTAGGACTTGCTCTTGGAAAGCTCACCTTCTCCATGAATACTGAAGCCACTATTCCCACGTGGCTCAAGTTTGTATTAATTTCTTCCTAACCTTCCCTCTTTCTCTCGACTTACTTCCTCTTCCTCCTTGCTCCCCAAATGCTCTGCCACAAATGATATGAAAGCATACTGTACTTCCTGCTGGTGGGCCAGACAGAATCACCCCCAGCATTATGCATAGGGGGCTATTCATGCACTGCAAGTGGTTCTTCCCTAACCAGAAGTATATAAAAGAACCATGGCTGGGCCAGAACTTTTTGCCCAGAATGAGGCTCATAACTCTGCATTCTCCCTGCTGACATGTTGCTCTAAGTTACTTAGTTGCCTGGATTTGGGGCCCCTTGTTTCCCCTGAACTCAGGTATTTCCTACTTAAGAATTGCTTCTTTACTGGGAAAAAAAGATTTGTAAAATACATATCTGATAAAGGACTTCTATCCAGGGTATTTAAAAAACTCATAGCTTAATAAAGGCAAACAACCCGGTTATGATGGACAAGAATCCAGATGTCCATTGGCAGACGAATGGATAAAGAAGATGTGGTATACATATACAGAGGAATATTACTCAGCCAACAAAAAGAATGAAATCGTTCCATTTGCAATGATGTGGATGGAATTAGATGGTTTTGTGCTAATTAAAGTCAGTCAGTCAGAGAAAGACAAATGCCATATGATTTCACTCATATGTGGAATTTAAGAAACAAAACATAGAAACAAGAAACGAGAACATAAACAAAACAAGAAACAAGAACATAGGGGAAAGGAAGGAAAAATAAAATAAGATGAAAACAGAAAGGGAGGCAAATCATAAGAGATGCTTAATTCTAGGAAACAAATTGAGAGTTGCTGGAGGGGAGGTGTGTAGGGGGATAGGGTAATTGGGTAATAGGCATTAAGGAAGGCAGTTGATGTAATGAGCACTGAGTGTTACATGCAACTGGTGAACCACTGAATTCTATCCCTGAAACTAATAACACAGTATATGTTAACTAAATTGAATTTTTAAAAATTTTTAAAAGAAATGAACATAAAGTACCAGATTTCACAAAAGAAGATATTCAAATGTAAAAGAAGTACATTAAAAAGGTGCTCAACTCCATCAGTCATTAGGGAAATGCAAATTAAAACCACAAGGAGGCACTACTACAAATGCCATCAGAATGCCTAACTTAAAAGACAAATAGTACCTTGTCTTGTCAACGATGCAGTCTTTGGAACTCTCATACATTGCTGTGGAAATGCAAAATGGTACAACTACTTTGGAAAACAGCTTGGTAATTTCATGTAAGATTAAATATGCTCTTAATATATGAGCTAGAAATCTTACTCTTAGGTATCTACTCAAGATAAAAGAGAAAAAATATGTTCCATACAAAGATTTGTACTTTAATGCTCATAGTAGCTTTATTCAGAAAAGCCCCAAACTAGAAGCAATCCAAATCCTCATTAACTGGTGAATGGATAAATAAATTGTGGCATAGCCATACAATGGTGTACTACACAGCAATAAAGAAGAATAAACTATTGATATAAGCAACAAAATCAGTTAAAATCAAAAGTGTAATTATGTTCATTGTAAAAAGCCAGGCAGAAAAGATCACATACAATGTATATGAACTTCTAGAAAAGGCAAAACTATAGTGAGGGAAAATTGATCAGTGGTTTCCAGGTGTAGATGGGGAGAATGGGATTGGCTATAACAGGACATGATGAAATTTTTTTAGGTAACTTAAATGTTCTGTATTGTGAAAGTGGTGGTAGTTTTTAACAGGTTTTCTTGTTTGTTTGTTTGTTTGTTTTTTTATAAAACTCAACTGTATGCTTAAAATGGGTGAATTTTATTGAAGGTAAATTATATTTCTTTTTTTTTTTTTAAAGATTTTATTTATTTATTTGACAGAGAACACAAGTAGGCAGAGAGGCAGGCAGAGAGAGAGGAGGAAGCAGGCTCCCTGCTGAGCAGAGAGCCCGATGCGGGACTCGATCCCAGGACCCTGAGATCATGACCTGAGCCGAAGGCAGTGGCTTAACCCACTGAGCCACCCAGGCGCCCAATTGAAGGTAAATTATATTTCAATAAAGATGATTAAAACAAACAAAATGCAACAAATGTTAATAGATGGTATTTTAAAATTTAGGATTTCTATTATTGTTATTCAGGAATGGTGAGGTCAATAGGTCAAGAAATGGCTGCCACTAAAAAGATTGCTTGTTCCTCACAGTTCCCAAGAGGGAGAGACACCCATGCCACAGAAGGAACATTGAAAAATACCTGGGCTGGTCAGAAGGCAAAGAAAGCCTGAGGAAAATGTGGGCAAGAGATTTTATTGTGGCTTCCATGGGAAGGAAAGGTAAGGCAGGTTAAACAGGTTTAGGACTGGCTAGTTTGAGTAATTTCAGCATGTTCTGAGGTATAGAGCTCTCTCAGATTGCCTGATACCTGGCTTCGGGCTGAGTACAACAAATAGTGGCCCTGAGTATGAAAGCCCCTTAGAGGGGCAGTGGGGATGTGGGCTCTGGATTGATGAGTTAGCAAAAGAAAGACACACGTGCAGGCAAATCCCTTACTGTCTCCAGGAGCTGGGCAGCACTGAGAGTGGCGGTCTCTCCAGGGTCAGCGAGGCAAGATCCTAGATGCCCAAACATCGGGAATACAGAAAATAAAAAGACATGATTAAAAATGTATGTGATAAAATAAATACACAAAAATGTTAATCACAGACTCTAGGTGTTGGGTATATGGGTATTCCTTATATAATTCTTTCAAGTTCTCAGTATACCTGAACATTTTCATAATAAAAGTTGAGGGAAAAAATGTTTCTTTGGGTATCTCATCTCTTACCTAGTCATGGCTTCTAAGAGCCCGTTTCTCTACCCTTGTCTTACCCTTGTCCTGCCTAGATTCTTGACTTCCCACTTGCTTTGAACATTACTATTACCTGACTCTCTTAGTCATAAAATTCAGCTGAGTCTCCCTATCAGCCAACTTTTTTGGATTCCAGGAGTCACACCCGTACTAGCCAAGACTTCTTATTGCACAAAGTCACTAAATAGGCAGGGCCAGCTCAGGGCATACTGTGAATCAGATGAGTTCCGTATTCAAGTGCCTCATATACTTTCATCCTCAGACCCCCATCCAGCGCCTGTACACACCTCTGCTATAGAGTGAATTGTGTCCTTCCCCAGATTCATATGAATGTGACCTAATTTGTGACAATGGAAGCTTTATAGAAGTAATCAAGTAAGAGGAAGTCATTAAGGTAGGCCCGAATCCAATACGATTGGCATCCTTATGAAAATTGGAAATTTGGACATAGCGATACAAAGGGAAGAGAATATGGAGAGACACAGGGAGAAGACAGGCACCTATAATCCAAGGAACACCTGAGGATACACCAGAAGCTAGAAGAGGGCCTGGAACAGATGCACCCCCAGCACCGTTTGAAGACTTCATGGTCTTGTCAACACCTTGATTGTGAACTCTGTCTTCTGAAACTGTGAGACTAATAATACCTTTTTGTTCTAAGCCACCCGGTTTGTGAATATTTTGTTACTGCAGTAACTAAAAAACTAGTTTGTCTAGAGAACTAACAATGGCTATAGGCTCTCTTTCTCTTTTCCTAGTCCAGTACAGTTGTATCCTCTATGGTACCTCACCCACATTTGCAGTAATGGACAGTGTCTCAGGTACCCATTCATAAAAACTCGAATTTCCAAAGTGCCTGTAGCTTGGAAAGTTACCAGGGAGTAACTAAGAACTGATAAGCTAAAATGAAGCCAAAGAGTACGGACACTCTTACAATGTGCCATAACTCTTGTGGGGATTGGTTCATACGCTCGTTAATTCATAGAACAAGTCTATAACGATGCTGTCTCAGGCAGTATAAGAGGTGGGCAAGGAAAATAATCTTAGGTGTAGGAAACATCTCATAGTTTCTCAAATCACACCAGTTAAATTGCCATGCATTTTTACCTGGAAGTGTCCATGCTGGCAAAGAGACAATTTCTCGCCCAGAAAAATGTGCCGGTTAATGCACAGGTCAACAAATAAGTGCCTGATTGCCTCCAGGGCAGCACGTGGTGTGTAAAGGTATTCTAATTTGTGGTAAATCATCCAAAAAAAATCCATATTTTCATTAGCTAACCTCTTACCCCTTTTGCTTCTATGCTAACACTGGAAATACTGCGACCAGAATGACATGTGTAAAGATGCTATTCTGGTTCTATTTGCCAAGGGAGGGGGAAAGTCAAAGACTGATCTCGTCCCAGCTTTCAGAGAGCTGAAAAATGTCTGCACAGAGGATTGGGGACACATTTGCCATACATAGCCAAGAGAAAGCATTTGGCAAAGACAAGCAACAAAAGTGAGAAAATAAAGAAATTACTATTTTCTGTAGGTTAAAACAAATTAGTGAGGACTGATATCCGATTTCAGAAAAAGTACTCACCATTTTCAATAAAAATCTTTCAAAAAGCAATGCCTTAGTTAAAGAAAGAAGATTAGTTTTTAATTCGCTACAGTGCTTTCCATCAAGGAGTTTGCCTTTTTGACTAGTGGGGGGAGGGGGAAGGCAGTTCTTGGTTGTTTGGGTGGCCATATTAGGTTTGGATATTGGTTCCCCAGGACAGATCTGTGAACACAACATGTCACGATCTTCTAAGAAGAGCAAAAGGAAGGTATTTTGAAAGAACATGACTATATTTAATTAATCTAAGTATGTTCTGTTTCCATGATTGATCCCATCACTTTTTCAACACCTCATCATTTGAATACTATTCAAATATTATTATAATATTATAATTTATTTCAATGTTTTCAAGATAATAGTTTTTTCATTTCAACAATCTTATTGTTTAATTTTACACACATGTATTTGACACTATTCTCCTAGTTGAGGATGTAGTGCCAGTTCACAATGGAAAGGTAATTTGTTAGTCATTTGCATGCACTCTCTTGTCATTCATCAGAGGTGACCATGTTCCATCCTAAATGAAGTGCCGAACTTGAGAGTTTGTAATCCAGTGAGGTCACCAGAGTGATCAAGCAGAGGTCAGCTGGCACTTCTGTCCTTTTCCCCTAGAGATCGGAATGACTGGCTCTCTCTTCCCGCCACCCTTCCCCCCCCTCACTCATTCCAGTTCGTGCCTGGCATGGGACTATGTGATCACGTAAGACACAAAGTCCCTGCTTTATAACCACTTATTGCTAGAGCTTTCAAACCACTCCCAGGATTCAGTTAAAAGGGCTCAGTCTTTCTCCTCAACTCTTTATGTCCCAATCCTATACTACCTTCAGTGTCCTTTTGAGTTGAACTAAAAGTTTTTCTTTCCAACCTATGTCCCCCTTGGAACAATGATGGTCACTAGTAGTATTACTCTGTACCATCATCTACTCTTGTGTCTTGTTTTTCAGTTTTTAATCTTGTCTCCCATACTTGACAATGAGCTCCTAGGGGACAAGATTCATCTTCATGTCCTTCCAATGGCTATTATATTGCTCTCTGCAGAGCAGGTGCTTAAAGAATGCCTACTGAATGACCGGGTTCATCCAAAAATGAAGTATTGAAAAGCAGCAAAAATTTTTTTTGATGGATTACATCTTTTGTCCAACAATTTGCTCATTCCTAGAAGTCCCTGAACGAAAAGCACCAGGTGAAAAAAGTTTCTTTTCTTTTCTTTTATTTGACAGAGAGATCACAAGTTGGCAGATCACAACACAAGTAGGCAGAGTCAGGGAGAGAGAGGTGGGGAAGCAGGCTCCCCACTGAGCAGAGAGGGCTCCATGCAGGGCTCAGTGCAGGGCTCGATCCCAGAACCCTGGGATCACAACCTGCGCCAAAGGCAGAAGGTTTAACCCACTGAGCCACCCAGGCACCCCTGAAAAAGGTTTCTTACTATTGGTATGTAGTAATTTCAATGCCAACAAAAGTCTAGTCCTTTGGATTCACTTTCTACTATTGGGTCAATTATGAAGCTCTTGAGCCCCTAAGTGGGATTGGAGGGTACAGAATTCAAACTTGGAGTGTTTAGGTTAGTGTAAATATATTCTTCTAAAAATCAATATTTAACTAAGGGTCATTTTCTGACACATAATGATGAGAAAAATATTTGATTACAAGAAGTTCTTCAAAGTCACTCACTCCTAATAGAATTTGAGTTATCCCTTTATTCTTCAAAGAACAATGTTTCAGTTAATAGATCAAAGTTAGCATTATGCTTTACCAGTTCAACCTTAAGCTCTTTTCATTAAAGACAAATTTGCAAAATATTATCCTGCTGCTAAAGATTTTACTAGTCCAGGAACGGCAAGCACACTGTATTCTGTTCCTTAGTTAACTCTGGTGAACAAGACTGAAGTTTAGTGTTTAAGCCTCATAGACTCTGGAGCCTTGTTTCTTGGATTCATATCCCTCTCTCCAGTCTTGGAGTTTTGTAATCTTTATAAACTAGTTAGCCTCTCTGTCTCAATCTCTTCATGTTTAAAATAGAAATGATTATCTGTCAGCCTATGGTGGAGATTAACTGAGTTTGTGCAGCCCAAACTCTTGGAACAGTACTTGAGCACAGTAAAGACCATGTTGGTTATTGTTTAAGGGTCTAAAGGTAGACTGTAACAACTTGAATTCCTTCTCTTTGGATAGGAGGGATGGTTCAGATGAAGTTGAATCTCTTTTAATCTTTTAAGGCAGGTCAGTGGCTCTTGGTAAGGCATTATCCTTTTTCTGGCATTTGAGCAAAGCTACCCCTAAGGCCTGAAAGCTATTTTAGTCAATGGAAGTCTTACCACTGGTATCCCCCACCCACTTCCTTTTAACCCTTTCTATGACATCTCTGTTCAAAACGCTGTACTCCCCATCCCACCCCAGGGAACATAAACTTCTGTCCAGAGGAAGGAAACTATAATGTCACATAATAGACTACAAACCTATGTAACCGACATACTACCTCCTTGGTCTTCCATGAGTCCCATTCTCAGGTGAAAAATAAAATTGTAGCTAGTTCTTGATTAGTAGTACTTATAGGGCTTAAGTGGAATTAGTAGGATCTTTTAATATCCCAACCGTCCACTCCGTATGTTTGGCAAATAAAAAGAAGCAAATTAATGGTGATATTAATTAACTTTAAAAAGATTAAATAAAGAGGTTTAGAGATAGAAGTAACAGATGGCAACTGAGGTGTCCATTTAGCTCATAGACACAGAAGGGAAAAGGGTCCCTGATTTCTTGTGGGTGACTGGTTTCCAGAGCCTGCCAATATTTCTCAACTGCTTGGCATGCTTCTGTAAAAGGTCAGTTTCTAGGGCTCACCAGTGCCAATAGGATTCCTGGTGGTGGGACCTAGTAGCATATATAACATGTTTCCCGCAGGGGATTCTGGTGTCCCCAGTTCTCCTGTTGTTGTCTCATTTCTTAGACTGATGAATGCGACACAAGAAATTTGGGGTAAGAGGAGGTCTTAGAGATTATCTAGGATACCTCCCCCTCATACACAACGAGGAGGTCCACAGAAGTCAAAGGGCTGACCCAGGGTCTTTCAGACTGAATACTGTTAGCATATACAAAGTGTTCCAAGAACTAGAGTTGTGCACTCACAAGACCTGACTGAAGCGCAAACTATTTGGTTTGCTAACACACATAGTATTTTCCAAAATATCAAGAATAATAATGTTGTTGTAACAGACAGCCACTGCCATGCATATATCTACATAATTCAGACCTCTTATAACTAGCATGTCTTGGGAGTTTTCTAATTAGCTTTCTTTTCTTTTTTTTTTAATCAACATTATTTTATACTCTCTTTTGGTTTCTGTACATCAGGATTGCAGGGAGGGATCAAGTGGATAATTCACATTCAGGGTCTGTCTTTTTAAAAATGTCTTTATTGAAATATAGTTCACATATCATAAAATTCAGACATTTAAAGTACAATTCAATGTTTTTTAGGGTATCCACAAAATTATGCAAGAATCACCATAATCTGACTTTATAACATTTTCAACATCTCAAAAAAAAATCCTGTGTCCATTAAGTCATACCCCATTCCTTCCCAACACATCCCATGCCCCTCAACCCTACCACCCACTACCATGTCCTATGAAACTACAAATTTACTTTTTGTTTCTATAGATTTGCCTGTTCTGGGCATATCATACAGAATCATTCAGTATGTGGCCTTTTATAACCAGCTTCTTTCACTTAGTATATAACATCTTCAAGGTTTATCCATGTTGTAGCATGCATCAATACCTCATTTGTATGGCTGAATAAGATTCCATTGTATGGATATACCACATTTTGTTTATTCATCCATCATTTGATGAACACTTGGCTTATTTCCGTCTTTTGGCTATTCTGAATAATGCTGCTATGAACACCCAAGTATAGGTATTTGTTTATATATACATTTTCAGGAGCATCTGGGTGGCTCAGTTGGTTAAGTGTCCAACTCTTGATTTTCACTCAGGTCATGATCTCTCAGGGTTGTTAGATCAAGCTCCACATCAGGCTTGTGCTGGGTGTGGAGCCTGCTTGAGATTCTCTCCCTCTACCTTGCCCTCTGCCCCTCCCACCACCACCACCAACAACAACACCCTTTTTCAGTTCTCTTGGGTATATATCTAAAAGAGGAATTGCCAAATCAGATGGTAGCTGTATGTTTAACATTCTGAGGGATGCTAAATTATTTCTCCACATTTCACATCACATTTCACATTCTCACCAACATTTATAATTGTTGATGTTTTTATTATACCCAGATGTAATGTTTTTCTAGGGTTGCTGTAACAAAGTACTACAAACTGAGTGGCTAAAACAGAAATTCTCCCACAGTTCTGGAGGCTAGAATTTCAAGATCAAGGTGTCCACAGGATCATGTTCCATCTGAAGAGCCTAGGGGAATTATCTGTTCGAGACTTCTCTTCTAGCTTCTTGTAGCTCCTTGGCTACTGGAAATATATATCTATTTTTCACATGGTGTTTTCTCAGTGTACATGTCTGTGTCTAAATTTCCACTTTCTATAAAGACATTAGCCATATTGGATTTGGGGCCACCCTAGTCTGGATCTCATCTAAACTACATCTACATTGACCCTACTTCCAAATAAGGTCATATTCTGGGGTTAGGACTTCAACATAGAATTTTAGGGGGGCACAATTCAACCATACTTGTAGGTCCAAAAGGATATTTAATTGCAGTTTTGATTTTCATTTTTCTACGACTAGTAATATTGAACGTCTTTCTATGTGCTTATTTGCCATTTGTGTATCTTCTTTGGAGAAATGTCTGCTCAAATCCTTTGTTCATTTAAAAAACTGGATTATTTATCTTCTTATTGTTGAGTTTTAGGGGTATTTTATAAATTCTGGATATAAGACTGGTATATGATTTGCAAAGATTTCTCCCATTCTGTAGGTCTTTTCACTTTCTTGATAGTATCCATTCATGTAGAAAAGATTTTAATTTCAATGAAATTCAGTTTATCTTTTGTTGCTTGTGCTTGTCATTTATAAGAAATCTATATATAAATCCAAGGGTCCTAAGATTTTTCTTGTGTTTTGTTCTAAGCGTTTTATGGTCTTAGTATTTAATTTTAGTTTTCATTCTGAGTTAATTTTCATATATGGTGTGAGGTAGGAGTCCAGCCTCTTTCTTTTACTTATGATATCTAGTAGTTTCAGTGCATTTGATGAAAAAGCTGTTCTTTCCCGCATTTAATTGTTTTGACGTTCTTATGAAAAATGCATTAACCACAATGTAAAGATTAATTTTTGGCCTCCCATTTCTATTGCAATAATCTATATTTGTATTTTTATGCCATATTGTCTTGATTACTGTAGCTTTGTAGTATGTCCTCTATTTTTATTCTTCTTTCTTAAGATTGCTATTATGGGTTTCTTGGATTTCTATATAAATTTTAGGATCACACTGTCAGTTTCTGCACAAAATCTAACTGGGCTTTTGACAGAGATTTCACTGAATCTGTGGATAATTTGGAGAGTATTGCCACTTTAACAATAAGTTTTATAATCCAGGAAAATGAAATGTCTGTATCTATTCTAGATTTCCCTTAATTTCTTTCAACAAGGTTTTGCATTTTCCAGTGTACAAGACTTGCACTTAATTTTTTAAAATTTATACCTATTTTATTGTTCTTGATGTTATTATAAGTGGAATTATTTTCTTAATTTCATTTTCAGATTATTTTTTTCTACTATACAGAAATTAAATTAATTTTTTAATACAAATCTTATATCCTGCAACTCTACCAAACTTATTTAATTCTAATGCTCTTTTAATGCATTACTTATGTGGATATAATAAAAATATATGTTATGTATTTAGTCTTTATTAGTGGTTCCTGGTACAGAGCTCAAAAACTCTTGGAATTTCCTGAGTGATAGGAGTGTCTTTTGTTATCCATAATAATATCTGAAAGTATGATAACAAGATGACTCATGGTGGGTCCTCAGATAGTTTCAAGGAAGGAGATGGCCACACACATGATTAGAAGATTGGAACTTTCAGCCCCACCCCCCAGTCTCTGGAGAAAGGAGGCAGGGGTTGGTCATTGAGTTCAATCATGTGGACTATGATTTAATCAATCATGCCTATAATGAAACCTCAATAAAAATTCTTGAATCATGAGATCTGGGAAGATTCTAGATTCATAAAAACATTGATGTGCTGAGCAGGTCATCCTATTGGAGACAGCATGAAAGTTCTTTGTCCCACTTCCATATTTTGTCTAATGAGCATTTTCCATTTGTCTGTTCCCAAGTTACACACTTTATAAGAAAAGTATAATTATAAGTATACTACTTTTCTGAGTTCTGTGAATTGTTTTAGCAAATTAGGAAACCTGAGTAGGGGGTCATGGTAACCCCCAAATTTTAGTCTTTTGGATAGAAGTGTGGGTAGTCTGAAGCCCCCAGGTAAGGCTGGTGTTTAAAAGTGAGGGAAGTCCTGTGGGAGTGAGCTGTTTACTTTTGGGGTTTGTACTAACTCTGGGTAGTTAGGATCAGTACTGAATTAAATCATTGGACACTCTGTTCACGTCAGGGAATTTTTACTGGAAGAATGTACCTATTAAAGTCATTAATTCTCATAGTCTATTAATGGATTCCATTGGATTTTCTAGACTTAAGATTATGTGATTTGCACATAGAGATAGTTTAACTTCTTCCTGTCCAATCTGGACATATTTTATTTCTTTTTCTTGCCTAATTGCTTTGTATGGAACTTCTAGTATAATGTGCAATGTAAGTGGCAAGAGTGGACGTCCTTGTCTTCTTCCAGATCTTAGTGTGATGCTAGCTATAGGGTTTTGTGGAAGCCATTTATCAGGTAAAGGACATTCCCTTCTATTTCAACTTTATCACTGAAAAATGCTGGTTTTGTAAAATGCCTTTTCTGCATCTATTGAGATGATTGATCTTTGTCCTTCATTCTACTCTTTTCATGTATTACACTAATTGATATTCAGGTAATATAAGATAAATCCCACTTGGTTATGGGGTGTAATTATTTTTATATGTCACTGGATTTGGTTTGTTGCTATTTTTTTGAGGACTTTAGTGATTACATCCATAAAGAATATTGATAAGCAGTTTCTTTTTTGTGTAGTATCTTCATCTGTGTTTGGTATTGGGCTAAAACTGGCTTCATAGAATTATTTGGGATATATTCCTTCATCTTTCTTTTTTGGAAGTGTATATTAGGGATTGAGGGATTGGCATTAATTCTTCTATAAATGTTCGGTAGTACCTTATCTGCCACTTTTCTTTGTGGCAAGTTTTTTGATAACTAATGCAGTCTCTTCTTACAGCTCTATTCAGATTTTCAGTTTCTATTTGAGAGAGTTTCATCACTTTGTGTCTTCCTTTCATCTAAGCTACCTGATTTGTTGGCATATCATTATTCATAGTTTCATTTTCATTGTTCTCAAAGTGTTTTCTAACTACCCTTGTGATTTCTTTCTCGACCTTGGTTATTTAGGAGTGTGTTGTTTAGTTTCCACATATTTGTGAATTTCCCAAATTTCCTTGCTAATGATTCCTAATTTCTAGTTTCATTCCATTTTGGTTGGAGAATATACTTTGTATGATTTCAATCCCTTTAAGTTTATTGAGCCTTATTTTATGGCCTACCATATGGTCTATCCTAGAAAATGTTCCAAGTGCACTTAAGGAAGAAAAATTCTGTTGTTAGGTAGAATGTTCTATAGACTCATTCACATTCATGATCTGTATGCTTATATATTTCCTGTGAGATATGTTTAGATTCACATCTACCATTGTGCTTTTTCTAAATCTCGTATGTTTTTTTATTCCTATCTTCCTCTTTATTGTTATCTTTCATATTAAGCTACATTACATTTCATTACATTTATAATGTAACATAATTCTTTTAATAATTTTTTTATTTTATTTTTGAGTTATTTTCTTAGTGGTTATTCTACAATTACAATATGGTTCTTAAAATCTACTTCAGATTTTTACTAAACTGATTCTAGTTAATTTGGAAATGTATTGTCATTACTACTATATAGCTTCATGCGCCACCCCTTTTTGTGGTATTATTTATAGCTTTTGTGTTTTCTTGTTAATACCAGTGTCATGGGGCTAACAGCATCCTCTCAATTGTTCTCCACAAAAATCTTCTTTGTTTCAGACAATACCCTTAAGCATGGAATTTCTACATTTTGTTCCAGATAAACTCAGTCCCTTCAGGCAGAGGTGTGGTGCCCTTTGTCCTTCTGGCCTGTCCCTTCTCAGGAACAGACTCTCTGAATCGCATTACAGCTGGGAGCAGGGACGATAGCCTGATTCTCCCAGGATGACACCCAGCAATACGTGCATGTGCTGGAAGTGAGGGATGGTAGGCTCTGACCTTCTCAACTTGCCTTGACAATGTGGAACCTCTCTAGGAGTGGTTCAAGCACCTGGGGAAGGAGTAAGCAAGGCCCCAGTACTTGGGGCTTACCAAGCTGAGAAACAAACAGTGTTTTGGAGGGTATGGGAGTTGGGGGGTTGGGTGAGCCTGGTGGTGGGTATTATGGAGGGCACATATTGCATGGAGCACTGGGTGCGGTGCATAAACAATGAATTTTGGAACACTGAAAAAAAATTAAATTTTTTTTAAAAAATTTCTGCCTTTAGGAAAATTTCAAGAGATATTAGATGATTTTTAAAAGTAATTTTCTCTAATTATATAGTTGTTTTGTTGGGGAGAAGATTTGCAGAGCTCCTCATTCTGGAAGTCTTAATCCCCAATTTATTTTTCTTTTTCAAGATTTATTTATTTGTTTGAGAGAGAAAGAGCATATGCACATGAGTGGGGGAAGGGGAAGAGAGAGGGAAAGAGAGACTTCTCAAACTCCCCACTGTGTGCAGAACCCAACTCTGAGCTTGATCCCAGGACTCTGAGATCGTGACCTGAGCCAAAATTAAGAGTCCACTGCTCAACCTCTTGAGCCATCTAGGGACCCCCTCTCCCAATTTGCTTTTAAAGAGGTACCTTTCAAAACTTCCACTGGCCTGGGAAGATTCTCCTATACTTCTCTGACAACGTTAACTACAAATCCTATAAAATGACACCATCAAGCTGAGAAAAACTATTTGCACATTAGGAGGAGAAGGAGAACTGGCTAAGGTCTGGGATAGGCCACTTCCCCTAGGGACAGTTCAAACCTTATGATGAAGAATATAGCTGCAAACAAATGAATAACTATCTGGGTAGAACATGATATACAAAGTATAGTGAAAAGCAACAGGAGGTAACCCAAATTAGGGGTTTGTATCAGAGTAGTCCCAGGAAGTACATGTGTGAAATGATCTAAGAATAAGTAATTTGTGAAAATCCAGAAAAGAAATCATGTAGCAGCAGTACCCATAGACACAATGAGGCAGGATTCCGTAAGAAAGTAAGAAGGAAAGAAGGAAGGAAGGAAGCACGGAAGGAAGGAAAGAAAGAACAAAGCAGGGAAGAAAGAATAAGGTGGGGCACTTTGTGTCGGGAAAAGGCAGAAGCCCAGTGTTTGGAATTGAAGAATGAGGTAAGAACCAGCAAAGTCAGGGTGCTCTGCACCAGAAGTCATTTTAATTCTTCAGTCTAGGCTTAAATTACTCCCAAAGCCAGGTACAGTGCTTAGTCCCTAGTTGAATATTAGAACCACCTGGGGAGCTTTAAAAACAACCTAATCACAAACCAATTACTTCAGAACTTCTGGTATAGGGCTCAGGAATGAGTGGTTTTTAAAGTTTCCCAGATCTTCTCAATGTACAGCCATTTTAAGAACTACTGTAATATGTGGGTGGGCAGGGAGCTCAGATGCAATCACAGGAGTGTTAGAGTGGGAGGGAGACAGGCAGTTCGTATGTTTTTTTTTTCTTTTTGAAAATCTCGCCAAGGATTGTCTGAACTTCCTGCCTTAGGTTAATAAATTTATATATATGTGTGCCAGTCTTCTAAATTGATTTTGCTGTTACCCTACATCTCACACTCTGCTTACTTTCAATGTTTACTTTTCCATTAGACCACAAACTATATTGTAATTTTCATCTCAAATAAATGTAACTTTATTATGTACATATTTTTATTGACATACTCTGCCAAATAGCTATCCAGCAAGGATTCCAAAGAAATTTAGGCATATATTGAAATGGCTATTAAATTGGTGACAATGGCCTATGCCAACAAATGGGACAAAGTAGAAGAAATGGATAAATGTCTAGAAACATACAATCTCCTTAAACTGAATCAGAAAGAACTAGAAAATCTGAACAGACTAATTACTAATAACAAAATTGAACAGTAATCAAAAAACTACCAACAAACAAAAGTCCAGAACTAGATGGATTGACACATGGATTTCACCAAACATTTAAAGAAGAGTTAATAGTTATTCTCCTCAAATTACTCCAAAAAATAGAAGAAGAAGGAAATCTTCTAAATATATTATATAAAGCCAGTATTATCCCGATACAAAAACCAGACAAAAACACCACACACACAAAATCTACAAGGCAATATCCCTGATAAACACAGATTAAAAAACCTCAAAAAAATATTAGCAAACCACATTCAACAATACATTAAAAGCATCATTCACCACGATCAAATGGGATTTATTCCAGGGATGCAAGGGTGATTCAATATTTGCAAATCATTGTGATATATCACATTAACAAAACAAAGGGTAAAAATCATATGGTCATCTAAATAGATGAAGAAAAATCATTTCAGAATATTCAACATCCATTAATGATAAAAACTCTCAACAAAGTGGAGTTAGAGGGAACAGATTTCAACATAGTAAAGTCCATATTTGAAACCCACAGCATCATATTCAATGCTGAAAACTGAGCCCTTCCTCTAATATTAGGAACAAGACAAGGATGTCCACTCTCACCACTTTTATTCATTATAGTACTGGAAGTCCTAGCTATGGCAAACGGACAGGGAAAAAAAAAAAGACATCCATATTAATAAGAAGGAAGTTAAACTGTCAGTATTTGCAGATGATATGATACTATACATAGAAAATCCTAAAAACTCCATATAAAACCTATTAAAAGTAATAAATGACTTCAGTAAAGTTGCAGGATACAAAATTAATATGCAGAAATTGTTTGCATTTCTGTGAAAGAGAAATTAGGAAAATAATTCCATTTACAGTTATACCAAAAATAATGAGATACTTGGGAATAAACTTAGCCAAAAAACTAAGGGGCTTGTACTATGAAAACTATAAAACACTGGTGAAAGAAACTGAAGACAACATACACAGGTGGAAAGATGTAGCGTGTTTATGGATTGGAAAAATTAATATTGTTAAAATATGCATATCGAAAGCAATCTACAGATGTAATACAATCTCTATCAAAATACCAATAGCATATTTCACAGAACTAGAACAAATAATACTAAAATTTGTATGGAAGCACAGAGACCATGAATACCAAAGCAATCTTAAGAAAAAGGACAAAGCTAGAAGTATCACAATTTTAGATTCAAGACACATTATAAAGCTGTAGTAATCAAAACAGTATGTTAGTGGCACAAAAATAGACACATAGATCATTGCACAGAATAGGAACCCCAGAAATAAACCCATGATTATATGGTCACTTAATATACAATAAATGAGACAAGAATATACAGGGCAAGAAAGATATCCTCTTCAATAAATGCTGCTGAGTAAACTAAACAGCTATATACAAAAGAATGAAACTGAAGCACTTTCTTATACCACACACAAAAATAAATTTAAAATGAATTAAACATCTACACATGAAACTTGAAATCATAAAACTCCTAGAAGAAAACTAAGGCAGTAATTTCTTTTATATTGGCCTTAGCAACATTTTTCTGCATATGTCTCTCCAGGCAACGGAAACAAAAGCAAAAATAAACTATCCGGACTACACAAGATAAAAAGCTTTTTTGCAGTGAAGGAAACCATCAAGAAAACAAAAAGGTAACCTACTGAATGGGAGAAGATATTTGCAAATAATATATCCAATAAGGGGTTAATAACCAAAATATATAAAAGTCTTACTTATACAACTCAACATCAAAACAAAACAAAACCCACAAAAACCAACCCCAAATAAAAATGGGCAGATGACCTAAATAGGCATTTGTCCAAAGAAGATGTAAAATTGCAAAGAGATACATGAAAATATACTTAATATCACTAATTGTCAGGGAAATATAAATGAAAACCACAATGAGATACCTTATGCCTGTCAGAATGGCTAGAATAAAAAAAGACAAGAAATAAGTGTTGGTGAGGATGTGGAGAAAAAGGAATCCTTCTGGAAATATTGTTGGGAATGTAAATTGGTGCAGCCACTGTGGAGGTTTCTCAGTATGGAGTTCCCTCAAAAAATTAAAAATAGAAATACTATATGTTCCCACTACTGTTTCCTGGTTCCTGTAGAACCAGGAAAGCCAATGGAATACTTTGGTCTGAGTCTGAAGGCCCGAGAACCGAGAACTCGGTTATCCAAAGGCAGCAGGGCCAGATGGAGGCCCAGCTCAAGAAGAGAGAGCATGAATTTGCCCTTCCTCTGCCTTTCTGTTCTACTGGAGCTCTCAATGGATTGGATGATGCCCCACTTTGCAAAGGGTGGATGCTCTTTACTCCGTCTATTAATTCAAATGCAAATCTCTTTCATATACACCTTCAGAGATACATCTAGAAATAATGTTTTACTCGTTCTTTGGGTATCCTTTAGCTCAATCACGTTGACACATGAATTAACCATCACAGAGACTCAAGGACTGAACAGGAAGCAGTGGTGGGCTGGAGAAGCAGGGGTGGACATTGCCAGTGTATAGCGAAGAATGAGGCAACACTGATGGACACAGCTGCCAGCTCAGGAGAGGAAGCCAGCAGAAGAACAGCTCATTATAGCTGATTGGATGCTGTGTAGATTCTCAGAAATTCTTTAGGGCAAATCTTTTAGGAATCTGAGGTCCTACATGAGCAAGTAGGGTAAATATAAACAATGCAAAATGTACCTTTAACTCCCTTTGTATATACCTCAGGCTGGCAAGGCCTGGGGAAACTCAAGTTATAGATGATCATGTAGTCATCAGAAAGGATGAATACCCAACTTTTGTAGCAACATGGACGGGACTGGAAGAGATTATGCTGAGTGAAATAAGTCAAGCAGAGAGAGTCAATTATCATATGGTTTCACTTATTTGTGGAGCATAACAAATATCATGGAGGACATGGGGAGTTAGAGAGGAGAAGGGAGTTGGGGGAAATTGGAAGGGGAATTCAACCATGAGAGACTATGGACTCTGAAAAACAATCTGAGGGTTGTGAAGGGGCGAGGAGTGGAGGTCAGGGTACCAGGTGGTGGGTATTATAGAGGGCACGGATTGCATGGAGCACTGGGTGTGGTGAAAAAATAATGAATACTGTTATGCTGAAAAAAAAAACCAGATTTTTAAAAAAAATCTATGTATCAGTCAACACATTCATAATAAAACAATTTCTTTTTACCTTGTAATTCATAAAATACCTTGTTATTTATCAAATACAAAAAAATTATCAAAGTTATCAATCTTCCTGAGTTCTTTCATGTCTTTCTAACTTCCACCTTTGACTCCTGATATAGCATACAGACTCTCAAAGACTGAATCAGTTTGTAGATAAATTATGGTATCAGACAATTCCAGGAGCTAACCCTTGATCCAATCCACTTCTATCCATAGTGCTGCAAACATCTGTCCTTTGAAATAAACAACAAGAAGAAAGGATCCACTTCGTCCAATTTCCCCAATCTCCCATCCCTATGTTTACAGTTCCATTATCCAAATTATGGATGGAGCCAGGAGTTTCACCCACTGTCTCCCATAGTACAGTCCCTTACAAACTTTGATGTCTTTAAGGTTGGAAGCAGCACTGACTTCCTTTGCCTGTGCTTATAAAAGAGTAACTTCCTCTCTGAGCAATGTCAGAGCAACCAAGGTCTCATCCTAAGAACTACTGTTTTCTACTTGAATCAAGAGCATTTTCCATGGGAACGGATAAGGGAAGATGCAGACCCTCAGAGAAGGGCCAAAGAAAGAAACCAAGAAAACAAAAAGGAGACGGGTGGGAAACAGAGAGGAAAGAGCAAAAATGAAGGATGGGAGGGAAAAGGCGCCAAGGGGGGAGAGAGAGGGAAATTATTTAAAGAAACATAAATATAGGAACGAATAGGAAAATCTTCATGTTACACCCACATACGGATATTGTGCTCATTTCCAAACCCAGATATTTGGAACTTATTCCTTGGAGCCAATATCTAAGTGTGAGTCCTACCTTGCACTCTTCAGTCTTTTTCTGAATTGTTTTAGTTCCCCCCGTTAGCTATATAACCTCAAGTGAGAACCTTAAATATACTTATAGAAGTGGTACATCTGCTTGTCAGAAAATAATCAAATGCTGACAGACAAAACAGTGAAAACATTATATTCTTACTATTAAAGCACACACTTCTTAGGGTATTCTGTTATATCTTTCTAATATCTAGCACAGTCACCTTTTTATGTTATTATTGAAGGTCAGTCCAATTGTCCTGGGTTTGTTCTGTTGGTCCCACCTGCTATCATTTAGCTTGTTTCCCTAGTGCCTGAATCTACTGTGAAATGGAAGTCACATATAAAACTCTGTGTATTGGGTGCCTGGGTGGCTCCGTGGGTTAAGACCTCTGCCTTCAGCTCAGGTCATGATCTCAGGGTCCTGGGATCGAGCCCCGCATCGGGCTCTCTGCTCAGCAGAAAGCCTGCTTCCTCCTGTCTCTCTGCCTGTCTCTCTGTCTGCTTGTGATCTCTGTCTGTCAAATAAATAAATAAAATCTTTAAAAAAAATTTTAAAAAAACTCTGTGTATTATTTTTTAAAGATTTTGGTTAAGATAAAAATTCACTTTTTATAAAAGCTAACATTTTAATAATTTTCAAGTGTTGAATTCAGTGACTTTTAGTATATTCAAAATATTGTGTAACCAACACCATTACCTAATTCCAATACTTCTATCACCTCAAAAAAGGAACCCAGTAACTCCCAACACCTTTCTCCCCACATGCTTTGACAACATAATCCACGTTCTGTTTCTATGAATTTATCTATTCTGGACACATAATATAAATGAAATCATACAGTATGTAATTTTTGTTTTTATATCTGTCTTCTTTCACACAGCATAATGTTTTCAAGGTTCATTCATGTTGTAGCATGTATCATTACTTGTTACATTTTTATCACTGAATAATATTACATTGTAATAATATTGCATTACATTTTTTTTCTAATGTAAAGCGAATTTGTTAAATCTTGAAAATATGTGACAGTCTTCAGAAAAGATGTTCATTTTTCTTCAACAGAATGTCCAGAAGGGGAGCATTCGTTTGCTTGCAAAGGCTATAATCTGTTCTTTGAGTGGAGACACTGCATATGTGGCCTGCAAGCCCCACGTCCGGAGCAGCACCAGCGGAGCGGCCCTGGTGGAGTAGAGCCTTTTCAGTAGGTCAGTAGCAGCCAGAAGAGCAGTGTTGTGATGCTGTTGATCTGTTTTATTTTTTTTTAATATTTTATTTATTTATTTGACAGATCACAAGTAGGTAGAGAGGCAGGTAGAGAGAGAGGGGGAAGCAGGCTCCCTGCTTAGCAGAGACCCTGAGATCATGACCTGAGCTGAAGGCAGTGGACATTTGGACATTTGAATGGTTTTTACTTTTTGGTTATTATGAGTTATGCTGCCATGAACATTCCTGCACACATTTTTTATTTTAAACGAAGAAAAGTTTTTAGTTATCTAGACTATATATCTAGAAGTGGAACTGATGGTTCATATGGTAACTGTATCTTTAACTTTTTGAAAAACTGCCAAATGGTTTGCCACAGTAGCTATACTATTTTACATTCCTATCATCAATGTATGAGGGTTCCAATTTTTCCATATCCCCACCAACACTTGTTATTTTCCATTTAAAAAAATTGTATTCATCTTAGTGGTATGAAGTGGTATTTCATTGTGATTTGCATTTCCCTAATAATTAATAATATGGAACACTTTCTCAGGTGCATATTGGTCATTTGTATATCTTCTTTGGGGGTATGTCTATTTGAATCCTTTGCCCACTTTTAAATTGGGTTGTTTCTTTATATATTTTGGATTTTAGACCCTTAACAAATACATGATTTACAAACTTTTTCTTTCACTCTATATGTGGTCTTTTTACTTTCTTTATAATGACCTTTAATACAAAAAATATTTTAATTTTAGTGAAGTTTTAATTAATATTTTTCTTAAAAAATGTTTGTGTTTTGAAGTTATATTTAAGAATCCATTGCTTAATCCTAAGTCACAAGGATTTATACTTGTGCTTCCTTTTAGAGTTTTACCATTCTAGTGCTTACATCTAGGTCTTTGGTCCATTTTGAATTGTTTTTGTATACAGTGTGAGGAAAGAGTCCAAATTCATTCTTTGTATGTGGATATTCAACTGTCCCAGTACCATCTGTTGAACTTCGTGTATTCTAATACACATTTTTGCTTACTAAATTACATCATAGGTGATGTCAAGTTTTGCATGTTCAATCTCATTAGAAGATATTATGTGGATGAACTATCATTAGAAACCTAACTGTTTATTTATTATGATGACCACTGGATACCTCCATTGTATAGTGTTATTTTCATTTGTGACTAGGAAATAATCTGTTTGAACTTCCAGGGAAGGAGGACCCTAAACTCATCTTGTGCCACAGACATAACTATGTAACGCTTGCATGAGAGCAAACAATCCAGAAAGGGACCTAAAGACTGGTCAAACTCCATAATTAAATATAGAAAAGAGGCTATATCAAAGAGGGTAGAAAGAGTGAACGCTTCTAAACACCAAAGACCTGACTGCTGGAGGGAGGGAACTGCAGAAGGGACTGGAGACAGACTATCACACTAGGAAGGCTGCAAGGGGAAGAGAAATCCCCATAGCACTTGGCTTGGAAAGTCAGAGGGACTGAATTTCATGTAAGCACTCAAGAAATTCAGTCCCTCTGATTTCCGTGAAAGCTTACAACCAGTGGGACTTAAAGTCTGGAACTTTAAACAAATCAAAGGGCTTAGCTCGGAGAGAGCCCAGAGGGCAAGAGGAAGCTGAGCACTGCCCTTAAATAGACAGTAGAGCAAACACCCCATGGAGATACAGGTTGGAAACAGCAATTTTAAAGGTGCATGGGGTTTATGGAAGGAAGAGTTAGTTACTAATTTCAGAAATTATTGAGGGACTTCTCCAAGAACAAAGGAACTGGCAGGCATCATTTCTGTCTTGTTCCCCTCATCATAAACACATAGCCACCTGTGGGAACCAGCGCAGCACCAGCATTGACTACCTAACTTGCTTATACCATGCCCCAAACCTTCCAGCCAGGCTGCCTTGGGCCTCACGCTGTGGATCCCCTCCCCCAAAAGACCCATGCAAACCTTGTCAATATTGCCCCCTCCAAGAGGACAGATGCACCTTATTAAAACTGCACCCCTCCCCCAGTTGTGCATGTTTTGCAGAAATCCACACACTACTTTCAAGAACAAGAGACATACCTGACTCTGTTACCCCACAGAAACAGACACGAGAATAAGGAAAATGAGACAGAGGAATATGTCACAAATGAAAGAACAGGACAAAACCACAGCAAGAGACTTAAGCAAAAGGGATATAAGAAATAACTGTTTTGGGGGTGCCAAAACAGTTAAGCATCTGCTTTTGGCTCAGGTGATCCCAGGGTCCTGGAGTCAAGTCCTGAGTCATGTTCCCTGCTTGGTGGAGAGCCTGCTTCTCCCTCTCCCTCTGCTGCTCGCCTCTGCGTGTGCTCTCTCACTCACAAATAAGTAAATATTTTTTTAAAAGAAGAAATACGCCTTGATAGAGAATTTAAAGTAATGATCATAAAGATACTCACTGGACTTGAGAAAAAAGTGAAATAAGTCAAGCAGAGAGAGTCAATTATCAAATGGTTTCACTTACTTGTGGAGCATAAGGAATAACATGGAGGAGATTGGGAGATGGAGAGGAGAAGCGAGTTGGGGGGAAATCAGAGGGGGAGATGAACCATGAGAGACTGTGGACTCTGAGAAACTAACTGAGGGTTTTGGAGGGGAGAGGGGTGGGGGTTTGGGTGAGCCTGGTGGTGGGTATTATGGAGGCAATATTGCAATGGAGCACTGGGTGTGGTGCATAAACAATGAATTCTGGAACCCTGGAAAGAAATAAAGTAAAATAAAATAAAATAAAATAAAATAAAATAAAATAAAATAGTGGAGAACATCAGTGATACCTTTAAGAAAGAGATAGAAACATAAAAAAGAACCAGTCCGAGATGAAGAATATAATAAATGAAATAAAAAAAATACTTGAGGGGTTAAATAACCAGCAAAAAAAGCAAAGGAAAAAATTAGTGAACTGGAAGAAAAAGTACTGGAAAGTAATCAAGCTGAACACATGAGAGAAAAAGAATTATGCAAAATGAGAATAGATTTAGGGAACTCAGTGACTTCATCAAGCATAATAACATTTGCATGATAGGGATCCCAGAAGTGGAAGAGAGAGGGAGAAGGGCAGAACATTTATTTGAAGAAGTAATAACTGAAAAATTCCCTAATCTGGGGAAGAAAACAGATATTCAGATTCAGGATGCACAGAGATCCCCCAACAAAATCAACTAAAGGACGTCCACACCAAGACATACAGTAATCAAAATGGCAAAAAGTAGAAATAAAGAAAAAAACTTAAAAAGTAGCAGAGAAAAAGAAGACAGTTGTGTACAATGGAAATCCCATAAGGCTATAAGATTTTTCACCAAGAACTTTGCTGGCCAGAAGGGGTCATAGCTGAGAGTATGAAAAGTCAGAAACACTGGGATGCCTGGGTGGCTCAGTGGGTTAAGCCTCTGCCTTCGGCTCAGGTCATGATCTCAGGGTCCTGGGATGGAGCCCATCGTCGGGCTCTCTGCTCAGTGGGGAGCCTGCTTCCTCCTCTCTCTCTGCCTGCCTCTCTGCCTACTTGTGATCTCTGTCTGTCAAATAAAAAAATTTAAAAAATTTTTTAAAAAGTCGGAAACACAAAAACAGGAAAAATAAGTACTTCTGCAAAAAATCAATCAAGGGACTCACAAAATAAAAGGATGTAAAATATGACACTATATATGTAAAGGTGGGTGGGCAGAGAGGAAACTTTAAAGAATGGATTTTTAAACTGAAGCAATCATGAATTTAATATAGACTGCTACATGCAGAAGATGTTATATGAAAGCATAATGGTAACCACAAATCAAAAACCACAAATAGATATGCAAGGAATAAAGAAATATGAATCCAAGTATATCACTAAAGAAAACCAGCAAACCATGAAAGAGAAGAAAAAATTAGGAAAAAATCACAAAAATTATCACAAAACAAATAAAATGGCAAGAAATACATTTCTGTCAATAATTACTTTGAATGTGAATGGACTAAATCCTACAATCAAAATACAAAGGGTGACAGAGTGGATTAAAATAAAACAACCACACCCATCTAAATGCCGCCTATAAGAGACTCGTTTCAGACTTACAGACACCTACAGATGGAACGTGAGGGAATACAGAAATATTTATTATGCAAATGGATGTCAAAAGAAAGCCTGAGTAGCAATAGTTACATTGGACAAAACAGACTTTAAAACAAAGACTGTAATAAGAGACAAAGAAGGACACTATATAAATATATAAAGGGGACAATCCAACAAGAGGATATACCAACTGTAAATATTTATGCACCCAAATTCATAAAACAGTTACTAACCAAGAACAGAAATAATTGATAATAATACAATAACAGTAGAGACTTTAACGCGCCACTTGCATCATTGGACAGATAATCCAAACAGAAAATCAACAAGGAAACATTGCCTTTGAAAGACACACTGGATCAAGTGGACGTAACCGATAAATACACCAAACATTCCATCCTAAAACAGCAGAATACAAATTCTTTTTTTTTAATTTATTTTTTATTTATTTTCAGCATAACAGTATTCATTATTTTTGCACACACCCAGTGCTCCATGCAATCCGTGCCCTCTATAATACCCACCACCTGTTACCCCAATGTCCCACACCCCTGCCCCTTCAAACCCCTCAGATTGTTTTTCAGAGTCCATAGTCTCTCATGGTTCACCTCCCCTTCCAATTTCCCCCAACTCCCTTCTCCTCTCTAACTCCCCATGTCCTCCATGCTATTTGTTATGCTCCATGAATAAGTGAAACCATATGATAATTAACCCTCTCTGCTTGACTTATTTCACTCAGCATAATCTCTTCCAGTCCTGTCCATGTTGCTACAAAAGTTGGGTATTCATCCTTTCTGATGGAGGCATAATACTCCATAGTGTATATGGACCACATCTTCCTTATCCATTCGTCCATTGAAGGGCATCTTGGTTCTTTCCACAGTTTGGCAACCGTGGCCATTGCTGCTATAAACATTGGGGTACAGATGGCCCTCTTTTCACGACATCTGTATCTTTGGGGTAAATACCCAGGAGTGCAATGGCAGGGTCATAGGGAAGTTCTATTTTTAATTTCTTGAGGAATCTCCACACTGTTAAAATGGATAAAAGACCTCAACGTGAGACAGGAATCTATCAGAATCTTAGAGGAGAATATAGGCAGTAATCTCTTCGATATCAGCCACAGAAACTTCTTTCAAGATATGTCTCCAAAGGCAAAGGAAACAAAAGGGAAAATAAACTTTTGGGACTTCATCAAAATCAAAAGCTTCTGCACAGCAAAGGAAACAGTCAAGAAAACAAAGAGGCAACCCACGGAATGGGCGAAGATATTTGCAAATGACAGTACAGACAAAAGGTTGATATCCAGGATCTATAAAGAACTCCTCAAACTCAACACACACAAAACAGACAATCATATTTAAAAATGGGCAGAAGATATGAACAGACACTTCTCCAATGAAGACATACAAATGGCTATCAGACACATGAAAAAATGTTCATCATCACTAGCCCTCAGGGAGATTCAAATTAAAACCATATTGAGATATCACCTTACACCAGTTAGAATGGCCAAAATTAGCAAGACAGGAAACAACATGTGTTGGAGGGGATGTGGAGACAGGGGAACCCTCTTCCACTGTTGGTGGGAATGCAAGCTGGTGCAGCCTCTTTGGAGAACAGTGTGGAGATTCTACAAATTCTTTTCAAGTGCACAAGGAACACTCTCCAGAATACATCACATATTAGGTCACAGAACATATCACAACAAATTTCAAAAGAGCAATGTCATACTATGCATCTTTTCTCATCACAATGCTATGAAACTAGAAATCAACCACAAGAAAAATTCTGAAAAGACCACAAATACCTGGAGCTTAAACAGCATGCTACTAAACAATGAATGAGTCAACCAAGAAATCAGAGAAATCAAAAAGTACATGAA
Organism: Mustela erminea; assembly: GCF_009829155.1. Classification (NCBI taxonomy): domain Eukaryota; kingdom Metazoa; phylum Chordata; class Mammalia; order Carnivora; family Mustelidae; genus Mustela; species Mustela erminea. The sequence continues at coordinate 3,502,658 of NC_045621.1, forward strand.
AACAAAGGAAAGTGAAAATATAATGGTTCAGAACATTTGGGACATAGCAAAAGCAGTTTAAGAGGGAATTTTATAGCAATATAGTCCTACCTCAAGAAGCAAGAAAAATCTCAAACAACCTAATCTCATACTTAAAGGAGCTAGAAAAAGAGCAACAAACAAAACCTAAAAATGGCAGAAGGAAAGAAATAATGAAGATTACAGCAGAAATAAAGGACGTAGACACTAAAAACAACAACAACAAAAAAAAATCAGTAAAGCAGATGAATGAAACGAGGAGTTGAGGTGGTTCTTTAAAAAGATCAACAAAATTGATCTAGCCAACACATTAAAAGAAGAGAGGGAGAGAAAGGACTCAAAGAAAATTACAAATTAAAGAGGAGAAATAACAACCGACACCACAGAAATGCAAACAATTAGAACATTATGAAAAACTATATGCCAACAAATTAGACAACCTAAATGAAAGAGATGAATTCCTAAAAACATATAGCTTACTGAAATTGAAGCAGGAAGAAATAGGCAATTTGAATAGACTGATTACCAGCAAGGAGATTGAATCAGTGGTCAAAAAAACTACCAGATGGGCTAGATGGCTTCATAGGAAAATTCTACTAAACAATTAAAGAAGAGTTAATACCTATTCTCAAACTATTCCAAAGTAGTTTCCAAAATACTCCAAAAACTATTCCAAAATATTTCCAAAAAATACAAGAAAGAAAACTTCCAAATTCATTCTATGAGGTATCACCCTGATATCAAAACCAGATGAAGACACTACAAAAAAGAGAACTATAGACAAATACCTCTGATGAACATAGATGAAAAAATCCACAATAAAATATTAGCAAGCTGAATCCAACAATACATTAAAAAAAATCATTCACCACGATCAAATGGTATTTGATCATGAGATACACATGTGGTTTATTATTCACAAATTAATCAACATGATATACCACATCAGTAAGAGAAAAGATAAAAACCATATGATCATTTCAATAGATACAGAAAATGCATTTGACAAAGGACAACTTCTATTTCATAAAAGCCTCATAAAGTAGGTTTAGAAGGAACATACCTCAACTTAATAAAGGTCATATATGAAAAACCCACAGCAAACATCATACTCAATGGTGAAAAACTGAGAGCTTTTCCCCTAAGAACAGGAACAAGACAAGGATGTCCACTTTTACCACTTTTAATCAACATATTACTGGAAGTTCTAGCCACAGCAATTAGAAAACATAAAGAAGTAAAATGGACCCAAGCTAGTAAAGAAGAAGTAAAACTTTCACAATTTGCAAATGATGTGATACTGAATGTAGAAAACCCTAAAGACTCCACCAAAAAACTATTGGAACAGATAAGTGAATTCAGTAAAGTCACAGTATACAAAATCAATATGAAGGAATCTGATTCATTTCTATACACTAATAATGAAGCAGCAGAAAGAGAGATTAAGAAAACAATCCCATTTACAATTGGACTAAATATAATAAAGTATCTATGAATAAGCCTAACTAAAAAGGTGAAAAACCTGTATTCTGAAAACTATAAAACATTGATGAAAGAAATTGAAGACAACACAAAGAAATGGAAAGAAATTCCACGCTCATGGACTCGAAGGACAAACACTGTTATAATATCTATACTACCCAAAGCAATCTATGGATTTAATGCCATCCCTATCAAAATGCCAACTGCATCTTTCACAGAACTAGAACAAACAATCCCAAAATTTGTATGGAACCACAAAATACCTTAAATAGCCAAAGCAATGTTGAAAAGGAAGAACAAAGCTGGAGGAATCACAGTCCCAGACTTCAAGTTATATTACAAAGCTGTAGTACGGTACTGGCACAGAAAAAGACACAAAGATAAATAGAACAGGAAATCCAAAAATAAAACCACAAATACATGGTCAATCTTCAAAAAAGCAGGAAAGAATATGTAATGGAAAAAAGACACTGTCTTGAACAAGAGGTGTTGGGAAAATCAGACAGCTACATGCAAAAGAATGAAACTGGATCACTTTCTTGCATCATACACAGAAATCAACTCAAAATAAATTGAGAAACTAAATGTGATACCTAAAACCATAAAATTCCTAGAAAAGAGCAAGGCAGTAATGTCTCTGACATTTTCTATAGCAACATTTTTCTAGATACGTCTGCTGAGGTAAGGGAAATAAAAGCAAAAATAAACTACCAGGACTATTTCAAAATAAAAAGTTTCTGCACAGTGAAGGAAACAGAACTAAAAGGCAACCCACTGAATGGAAGAAGATATTTGCAAATGACATATCCAATAAAGGGTTAGTATCCCAAATATATAAAGAACTGATACAATACCCCCAAAACAAATAATCCAATAAAAAAATGGACAGAAGACATCTTCTCCAAAGAAGACATCCAGATGGTCAACAGACATATGAAAAGATACTCAACATCACTCATCATTAGGGAAAGGCAAATTGAAACAACAATGAGATATCACTTCACATCTGTCATAATAGCTAAAATAAAAAAACTCTAGAAACAACACGTGTTGGTGAGGACGTGGATGAAAAAAAACCCTCATGTGCACGATTAGTGGGAAGGCAAACTGGTGCAGCCACTATGGAAAACAGGTTGAAGATTCCTCAAAAAGTTAAAAGCAGAACTACCCTACAGTCCAGTAATCACACTACTGGGAATTTACCCCAAGAATACAAAAGCAGTAATTCAAAGGGATGCGTGCGCTCTGATGTTTATAGCAGTATTATTTACAATAGCCGAATTATGAAAGCAGTGAAGTGTCCATTGGTAGATGAACGGATAGAGAAGAAGTGGTATATATACAGTGGAATATTATTCAGCCATAAAAAAGAATGAAATCTTGCCATTTTCAATGACATGGATGGCACTGAAGAGTATGTTAGCAAAATAAGTCAGTCAGAGAAAGACAAATACCATATGATTTCACTCATATGTGGAATTTAAGAAATTGAACAATCAAGCAAAGGATTAAAAAAAGGGGGGGGAACCAAGAAACACTCTTAACTATAGAGAACAAATGGCTGCTTACCAGGAGGTAGGTGGGTGGGGGAGTGGGCGAAATAGGAAATGGGGAGAAAGGAATTGTTCTTGTTGTGATGAGCATGGGGTAATGTGGGGGAGTGTTGCACCACTATAGCACACCTAGAACTAATGCAACACTGTATGCCAACTCTGTAGGAGTCAAAATAAAGTTTAAAAAAGAAAATAATCTATTTGGCGTTAATCTGGAAATTACAGGAATGTCTAGTCACCCATCAACTAATCTTCAAATGGTATTAGCAAATAATTTGACTCATCATCATCAAGCTGTCATACATTGCCTGGTCTAGAAAATGGGCTTGGGTAAGAACATCTCAAAGATCACTTTAAGCTTGAATGTTATTTCATTCTCTTAGTCTGACATGTTGACTTTATCTGAATCAAGCTGTAATGCCTTTTTCTAGTCGTACTGAGAAATAACTGACTTACATAGACTGCTGGGTAAGTTTTAGGCATACAGCATGATGATTCCAGACCAAGAGTAAAGAAAACAGACCAAGTCTTTGCAGAATGAAGATTTAGTGGATGGGATTTAAGGGCGGGCGGGTATCAGGTCTCTGTAAAGCGGCTCTCTCCTCAGTGCAAGCCGTCCAGATTGCAGCAGGCTGCTGCCTGTGAGTCAGACGGCTTCCGCGCCTGGAAGTGTCCCAAAAGAGGCTACCGAGCCACCGCGTGCAGATGCTGTGAACAAGATTCCTGCCTTTAGTCAAAAGTGGGACTAAACAATATCTAAGCCTCTTTCCAAACAGAGAGACCTGGGGGTCCTCTTCATCATCTTGGGCCACATTATTGAGCCCACTGTCACTTCACAGCCTCAGCATTTCTCAGATTTCCATTTTCAGTTTGGCTGTCGCTGGGGCTAAATCTCCTACTAACCCTAACATGAGCTCCATGCTCAAGGCAAACTTCACTAGAGTCCGTGCTCACGCCTCCCTCTTTGCTGTGAATTCCATTATTTCTCATCACTCAGCTCAAAATCTCTTCCCCAGGGAAGCCTTTTCTGCCCCAGCCTGGCAGAGTCCTTGACTATCTCCGTTTGACAAAACAGTAGTTTACACGAACTGCCAGAATTCTGCCAGTTCAGAATACAGAATTCTGTAATAAAATTCTGTATTACAATTTTATGTTTACACATCTGGCTCCCCTACTAAATGATAACCTTCCCCAGGGCAAAGATCAAGCCTTATCTTTGTATGACCAGCACCTGGAAGAGTATTTCCTGTAGAACTCACTCAACAAATATTTAGTGAGTAAATAAATCAATGAATTAATCTTTGGGATTCTATATTTCTGTTAAGAGTCCTTATACTCATATGACACCTTTAAGAACGAAAATGAAATGTTTCTTAACTAAGGCCAGTATTTTTATATCTAAAATGGTACCTCTCAACTTTAAAGTTTTTATGTTCCTCATCCTTTCCTCTGAGGGAGCAAGCTTTGCTACAAACGACGAAAGGGAAGCACTGACTACAACAGTAAAAAGTGAAGTTACTGCCATGATCTTTTGGCTCTGACAGCACCCCCCTGAAGGGTTAATTAATCCTGATGGAGAAGAGGAGAAACCAGGAGGTATACAAGGGAGGAAAGGAAAGGAAAGGGAGAAAAAAGGGGAAGCAAAGAAGAATACACACGGGCAGGAAAATGTAAACATCAGAGGACACCGTGATCGAAGCACAGTTTTGGGTTATATGTGTCCGTGCCGTTTGTGACACTCTAGTTAGAAAGTGAGGCTCAGAAGATCCTGGCGGTTCTCAATCTGTGGTCAACAACAGAGCAGAAAGCGGTAAAACACCGCTCCTGGGAAGGTTTATGAAGGCAAAGGAAGACAGTCTAGAGATGTGTGCTAAAGAGAAATGTTCAAAGGGCGCCCGGGCCACTTAGCGGGTTAAGCATCCGCCTTCGGCTCAGGTCATGATCTCACCGTTCTGGGATCGAGACTGGCACTGGGCTCCCTGCTCAGCGGCTCGCCTGTTTCTTCCTCTCCCTCTCCCTGCTGCTCCCTCTGCTTGTGCTCTCTCTGTCAAATAGATAAATAAATAAAATCTTTAAAAAAAAAAAAACAAAGGAAGAAGAAGTATGTTCAAACTCCTGAGAGAGCCCTTTCCCCCGGTGGCATAAGCAGAATCCTTTCTCCCCGGACCATCAAGGTGATTGCTGGCTCTCTTGGCTGGGACCAGCCTGAGGGAAATTTGGGAAGTAAACAAGATTTAACATCCATTCTCTTTTTACAGTGACCTCTTCCTTTTTTTAACCACCTGCCATTATCTCCAGTTTTCTCTAATTTCCCCCACTGCCTCTTAATTTAACATGCTTACGCAGCTTTCCCCCTATCTGTGACACCCCATCAGGACATCCCAGTTTTTCTATTCTCTGGGTTTATTCTCCCTTTACCCTCCATGGTGGCCATGGCACCATGTCCATTTTCTCTGGCAAAACCAGTCTTGAGCTAAATTGCTAATGACTGAATTGAACGACTTTGAATCCCCAATGTGTTACTCTTCCACATATGCATTCTGCTAGAGATTTTTAGTGACTTAAACAAAAGGTAGAGTAAACATTAAATATGAAACAAGGGAAACCATTTAAAACACTAACCCGAACTATGCCTGAAAATGAAAGTCTCATCCTTAAGGAGCTTGAGATCCTTAAGAAATAGATTTCATACTTCATTGAAATAAACAGGACACACAGTACTTCAGACTTTAATTTCATGCTAGTGATTTTTGATAGCAGCTGTTGTTAATAAGGGAGGAGTATATTTGTCAAAGCAGCTAATCATCTTGTACACACACACACACACACACACACACACACACACACACAAAAACCAAAAACAAAAACAGACTGTAACAGGAATTTGGAAATCTGCCCAGAATGCTTTTTGAGAAATGGATGGCAATGGTTGACATCTCTTTTTTGTGCCTCTTCCTGACTCTCCCGCACAGGGGCACACCCTGCCCATTCTCAGGGTGACTCTGAAGACAGTGTTGTCTAATACTTTAATGACACAGAAATACGTTGTCTCCAAACTACACTGTAAGAGAATCAAATGACGCAACCATAGGTTATTAACAGCAGCTCTTATCAACCTGTTCTTTAAGAATATTGGTTGCTTTTATTTGTGTCTAAAAATTCCTTCCTCTGCGTTGAGGGAAAAAAAAAAAGGAAAAATACAAGGGAAGACAGAGGAAGAGAGGAAGAAAAGGAGGGAGAAAGTGAGGGAAGGAATGCCCCAGTTCTTCTTGCCGAATCGCTCTGTATCTTTGAGATGTCAACATTTTTTTAAAAAGATTTTATATATTTATTTGAAAGACAGAGAACACACAAGCAGGGGCAGAGGGAGAGGAAGCAGCAGACTCCCCTGATGAGCAGGAAGCCCGACTCAGCTCAATTCCAGGACCAGGATCATGACCTGAGCTGAAGGCAGAGGCTTCACTGACTGAGCCATGCAGGTGCCCTGAGATGTCAATATTTTTAAATGAAAGCTTCTTGGAATATTAATTTTTGATTGACAGTACTTGTTTCCTTTATTTCCCATATATTTTTCATAATTATGTACATATTTCTGTGTTTTATTTTATCCTTTTGGGTGGCTCTTTGTTGGACATCTGAAATAGCTATTTCAGGCATTTGTTTTTCCTCCCTAAAGAAGGGTATCTCTGATTTTCTTTTGTCTTTGCCTACATTCTCTTTGCATGAAAACAAACAAACAAAACAGACATGATAATGAGCTCTGAAGGGATGAACCTCAGAAATGGTCTAGGATTCCAGGACTAGCGTGCTACGGCCCACAAACCGAACACACACATTCTGACTTGCCACCCAGGCAACCAATATGTCCTACTCCAAGATTCCTTTTCCAGGGATAGGACTTCCAAGAGACAGGACATAGCTACAGAGGGCACGGATTTTTTTAGTCTGTTTCACTGCATATATATATATATGGTATAGTAGGTCTTCAATAATAATTAGAGGATTACATAAATGGCTTTCATTAAAAATAAACAAGACTCAATAATGGGCACTTCTAGAGTTCACTTACTTCAGAGTAACACCAGAAAAACCTGTCCTAATTTGGAATTTGCAAGGCCAGCCCCTCAATAGTGGGAACTTTGCCTTCACAAAGATATCATAGAAAAATTGTATTAAATGCATCAATTAAAATTTAGACATTTCAAAAAAGAACTCAAGAAGAACATTCAAATGCCTTGAGACTCAAAGACCAAAACTAAGGCACTGTTTAAAATTGTTAAGTGACAGTTCAGTTAACGTATAATAAGCACAGATTTAATTAGTATTTCCTTTAAAAGGGATTAGAGAATTTTTAAACCCCATTTTTTCCAACAACCAAGTTAGAGTGATTAGATCAAATTGTGATAATACTCAGATCTTCTTCAACTAATTGGCCCACCATTTGTAGGATGCATCCTTAGAATCTGATACTTTTCCAAGTTTCACCACTCTTATTAAAGCTCTGACCAAAGGCTGTAGCTAGTCGTTTCGGTACCTTCATTAGAGTTAGAAAAAGGTGTACCCCTTGGAATTTCAGCTTCCAGTTTCCCTTGTGAGGGGCATAACTTTATTCCACTTATGTACCTACTCAGCAGACGAACTTATCACCTACATCGCAAAGAAAATTGAGACCAAGAGTTGTGAACCCCTCCAACTTCCAGCTTCCCTCCTCCAATTTAACTCTATGTTTGCACATTCCCTCTTGTCTAAGGGGACACATTCTTTCCAGACTCACCCCATCCTCCCGGATGCTTCCTCCTCTCCCTTCCAGGGCCCAGATACACCCACTCAGCCTTTACTCCTCTGCTTTCCTCAGTCTCCATATAGGCTCAAGTCCCCCGACCTAAGAAACACAAAACTTCCTCTTCACTCTGTTCCCCAAAATCAAACTTCTTGAAAAAGCACGAAACATCTTTATGCTCAATTCTTCACCTCACATTTGCTCCTCAGTCTTCTCGTCATTGTATCTCTTCCGACCTCCTCATTCAGATTCCAGTTTTAGATGGTGACATAGGAAGAGCCTCAACTCACCTCCTCCCATGGACACAGTAAGTCTACAGCTACATATGGGACAACTTCTTCTGGGGGGGGGGACCCTAAAGGCTGGCTGAACAAATACTATACCTCAGGAATATGAGAAGAAAACCCCATCCAAAGGGGTAGGAAAGGCCAGAGTATAATTTCACCATAAATCCCAGCCCTAGCACAGTGACCCACATTGGAAAGAAACTGCCTGAGGAGTGGGGAGTTTGAACCCCATATCAGGCACCCCTGCTTTTAAGACCTGCACTTGAGAGATGAGCCTCTAAAACGCCTAGCTTTGAAAGCCAACAAGGCTTATATCCATGAGACTACAAGACTGTAGCCATCTGAGAAACAGTTCTTAAAGGACTCCTGTGCTGGGACTCACCTGTCCTAGGGGCCAGCCCAGGGGCAGCATTCTGCTCAGACTTTAAGTGAAAGAGGCTCATTTGAGTATATTAAAGTGCTGGTCTGAGGTGGAGGTATATAATTTAACACATATCTGAGAGCCTGCAGGAACACTCTCTGGGGGCAGAGATTGGTAGACGCCATCATCATGGTCTCCTTCTGCCTTGCTCTCACCCAAAGTTGCCACCTCTTCCTTTTTTTTAAAACAAATTTTCCATTGGGTGCCATCTTTATGCCCCTGTCTTCCTTGCTACGGCCAGTAGGCCTTTCTGTATTGTATACCTCTGCCCTGCTCCAGAATGCCAGTATCTCCCAGGGGGAAGCTCTTACATATATCTGGTGCCTTTTTGTTGTTATTGTTGGGTTTTTTTTTGTTTGTTTTTTTTGGGGGGGTCTGGTGTCCTAGCTTTTGCAGCTGCTGCCCAGGGAATGCTCTTTGACCACCTGCTTCCAGTGGCCAGGTGTGGCTGTGTTCTGGATCCCACATTACTAAAATGGGAGAATAGTTCTTGGCAGGCTACCATACCCAGAGCACTATGAAGAAAGTGGACTGAAGCACATCCCCCCAGTCTTTCTGTGAAAGAAACCTATTTGCATGTCCAGGAGTTTTGGCCTGAGGGACAGACTTTTAGTCTGGTACACACCTAGGCGTCTACTGAGTTGCTCTTGGGGAATATAGGCTGATGAGACCATTTTTGGTCTCTCCCTCTACCTTGCTACAGCTGAGTGGTATCTGGAAAAGAGCTTATGCACTTATCTGGAATACTGATTTTTGTGATTGCTGCACAGGGGACTCCTCCAGATCACCTGGCTCTGGTAGCCATCAGGGCTACACTTCCAGTTCCACAGGCCATATACATTTGCATACTTTAAAATCTGCTGCCTGAGGGTTTGGTTTCCAGGCACCTTGAATGAGTGTAAGTGCTAAGTGAGATCTCCTTTGAGACACTGACAGGTCTTGGCCCATCTTCAACTACTGGGAGCTATTAAAAAATATTATAGGCTGCTTGGATAATCACAAGGCTTAAAAGACAACCAGGAACTAAGGAAGGGTTGTGATATGGTTCATTTCCCACACAAGTCCAACCTGTTAAGACTGGGAGAGGTAGCTGTTTCATCTAATGCATAGAAACCAACAGAGAGTCAGGCAAAATGAAGAAACAGAGGATTATATTCCAGATGAAAAATAAAAAATAAAAAAATAAAACTTTAGAAAAAAAACCTTACTGAAGTGGAGATAACTAATATACCTGAAAAAGAGTTTTAAGTAGAAGTCATAAAGATGTTCACTGAACTTAGGAGAAGAATGGATGAACACAGTGAAAACATCAACAAAGAGTTAGAAAATATAAGAAAGTACCACTCCATCCAAAGACATTCAAAAAGGTCTCTCCGGGGGTGCTTGGGTGGCTCAGTCAGTTAAACGTCTGTCTTGCGCTCAGGCCATGATCTCAGGGTCCTGGGAACAAGCCCCATATGAGACTCCTGCTTCCTCCTCCCAGGTCATGCTCTCCCTCTCCCTCTCTATTAAATAAAATAAAAATAAAAATAAAAAGAAAGAAAGAAAAAGAAAAGGTCTCTCCAGAATCCCCAGATAACCATAATTTCTTTTTTATCCTTCTTGATGTCTTTGCATCATTTGACTCTATAGATCTTCTTTCTATAAACTTTCTCCTTCCACTGGCTTCTTTGAGACCACTACCTCTCTGACTTCTATCTCTTAGCTTATTATTCTGAGTTTTAATGATTTAAAAAAGGCAGGGGAGCAGAAGATCTCACCTCTATCTAAGCTTTAAAAATGAATTTACCATGGAGTGTAAGATCACTGAAAACTTGCACAAACTTGATATACTGATAAAAAACACATTTTATTAAGGGAAAATCATATCTAAGTAATATGTTAGGCTTCTTTGAGAGTGAAATTAAATACCTTAATAAAAGCACAGCAATAAATGTGATGTTTGTGTTAGCCTTTCATAAGATTATACACTAAAAACACTTAACAAATAAAAATCATCAGAGAAAAAATTTTATGGATAAAGAACTGCTCTAAAAGCACTAAAGAAAAGATAAGGGTAAATGGGCACTTGCATGTATAATTAGTGCATTGAACAAGCCCTATCTTATAGGATGTGCTCAGAAGAAAAGCAAACTTTTCTCTTTCATTGTCCACTTATATTTATTCAATAGGTCTGGTCTTTCTCCTGCCTCTGTAGAAACTTAGCTTTTCTTCTTACCTTTACATAGGAAGAGTTTACTTTGCTGGTTTACTTTAAGATTCACTCTTAAATCAGGCTCCCTGCCGAGCAGAGAGCCCAAAGCCGGGCTTTTTCAATCCCAGGACCCTGAGATCATGACCTTAGCCAAAGGCAGAGGCTTAACCCACTGAGTCACCCAGGCGCCCCAAGAAGAATTTACTTTGCTGGTTTACTTTAAGATTCACTCTTGACTTGAGCTAAAGAAGGTGGGGTTGATGCTTCACAACTCATGGAAGGAAGGAGGAAGGATGGATGGATGGGAGGGAGAAGGAAGGAAGGGAGAGAGAGAAAGAAAGGAAGAAAGAGAAAGAAAGAAAAAAATCAATTTTTCAAATGCCCAATAAAACCACCCTTATGCCCCTGATGTGGATAAGGGGCCTAAGCATTATAACTCTAAAATTAATAAGTTTACAATTAACTTAGGTAGCTCATACTTTAGGACATCAGCTGAAACTTCCACTTAACATTCCATTCCTCCTGAATGAAGACATTTAAGCAGTGAGATAACACCAGGGATTGGCTCTAAGGAATTCTTAAGAAAAGGTTTGGTAAATGATTCAGAGGTGAGCATATGCTGAAATCTCCGAAGTGGCATATGACATGGAACTTCCGTTTAGTAAAATGCCAAGTGCAAGATAACCTACAGGAAGATGGCACCAGAACGGGCGAGCGGGCAGAGAAGTGGAAGATGAATGTTCAAGGATAGGAGAGAAGATGCTCAGGGCAAATAATCCAAACAGCATTCTCAGATGGTCTCCAGGGCATCAGCCATGACCCTCTGGAAGGATGGCCTTCAGAAAGGTATAAGCCTACACACAAATGAGGTTCCTATTTACAGTTCTTAAGTTACTGGAATCTTTTGCATGTTTAACTAAGGTTTTGTTTTTTTTTTTAAATAACCAGTAAAGTCATTCTTCTTTTCAGTGAAACACAAGTGGTTGAATCTTGAATTTGAATTTCAGATGGCATTTTATACCAGGGATTTACTTTAGTCTATATTTCCATATATATTTATAATTAATAGGAGGCTTTGAAACCTAAATTTATTCTTTTTCACATAGAACTACATAGATCTTTATTATCAATCTGCTAATAAAGTACTTTTGTCTCTGTGAAGATGTGTTTGTGTATCTTTCTCCACGTATTTTTCTATTGTGCATGTGTGTAGGTACACTTGGTCATACAAGTATCTAATTACTTGAGGTGTAATTAAAAGTCTTTCGGAGACTCTCCTCTCTCAAGATCTTTTTTTTTTTTCCCCTCCACTGAGAAGGTGAGACATTGGGTAGCTGTACAATTTCCACTATTAAAAATAAATGCCCTTCAGACAGGAATTAGATAAGCAGCTTGTTTCTTCAAGAGTTGAACAGCAGCCAATTTCACACAAACTCATTTCATAAATATTTCTCTCTTCCAAAAAAAAAATTTTTTTTTTTTGAGAAGATAGATGGATTCAAAATTCTCCAGGAAGGTACTGAAGTTTCTGCTCAGGATTATCTCAGGGGGAAGCTTCCATCTGTTCTCTCTAATAGCTTACCTTTCTCTGTTGAGCTCCATATTTCTTAAACAGGACTTTGAAGTTTTTGTATAAGATTAAATATGTTTCTCATTTTCCTGTTTTATTAAAATACCCATTTATTTGATAAGCCATTCCCCTGCTCTATTGCTTACAGCATTACCTGAGGGTAGAGAAAATATTTTGTCCCAAAGAAAGATTTCATGTCATCTCTATGGCTACATAAATACTTAGGTATCTTTGTATCTTTTTAACTGCCTCGATTTGTTGATTTTTAGATTGTCTCAAATGCCACCTGATTTCTCCGCCTCCCCAAAGGCCTTCTTCAATCCCTGTATAACTTCCTTTCTATTCCTGCTCACTGGCCCACGAAGGTCATGTTCAAAATATTATCACCTTTATGTAATGATCACATACAAAGCCTAACCATCCTCTAAATGGTTTCAAAATGAAGCATGACCATAAACCAGCGTGAATTATTTTCAACCTGAACAGGACTGAAAACTAGTTCAATAAGAGGAGCTCCAGAAATCTTAGCATTGATTAAGCATATAAATTTCTTCTGCTGAGTCCTTTGAGTATATAAGTGCTGTAATATTTACTTAAAAAGCCATTCACACTGTTTATACTTTCACTTTGTATTTGGTATTAATATGCTATACTGTGTATTCTCTTTGGAGTAAAACATTTTCTCACTCTAATATTCATGTTAATAGCTCTCATTACAAAAGTGGGTAATTCTAATTTTTAGCAATTTTTTTCTTTAATCCATTCTCACGTTTAAATATGAAACACATGAAAGTGAATGTCTTTTTTTTTTTAAAGATTTTATTTATTTATTTGACAGAGAGAGATCACAAGTAGGCAGAGAGGCAGGCAGAGAGAGAGAGGTGGAAGCAGGCTCCCCACTGAGCAGAGAGTCCGATGCGGGGCTCAATCCCAGGACCCTGGGATCATGACCTGAGCTGAAGTCAGAGGCTTTAACCCACTGAGCCACCCAGGCGCCCCGAAAGTGAATGTCTTAAAGATTTTTTTAATTAAGAGAATTCCTCGTATTATATGTGTTTGCCAAAAAACTCTTGGGTCCAGTAATTCAGTTTTAAATTATTTGTTTGGAACCTTAGGGATGTTTCTACTGTTTCAGAGTCCCAATTAAAAAGAAAAAGAAGAAGTAAGCAAAGTCAATACGAAGGCATTCCTGACTCCCCTGTGAAAGGTAATACTTTATAGTAGTACTTTCCTCATGGACTCCTGTAATTTTCCATCACAAATTAGTATCCACATTCCTTTCATGCAGACACAACTTGAACATGCTCTCATACATGGTTGGCTTTGGAGTAGGAATGGAAACCAGCCCAAATCACGTTGTACCCTGCCACCTTCTGCTCTGAACATTTTTATATGGGAACATCGGGTTAAAAAAACTAATCTTAAAAGAAAGAATGAGGAAGACCCAAAAAAGCCACACCCAGTCTGGGGAAAGGGTATAAAAAGGAGATAAGCAAGTCTTACCTGCCTGCCCTGGTGACAAAAGGTATGGTAGTGTATTCATGTGTAAAAAATACCCACCCTTAAGGGTGGTGAGAACATTGAGTTTTTATAGCCCTATAAGGCAGATAGTATTATTATCTCCATATTTTACAGATGAGAAAACCATCTTTCAGGTCATTTTTAGCACCAGTTGGGGAATTGGCTAACTGCCGGAGTGAGTCATGGTCCAGACGCACAATCCCAAAACCATGAGGGCTGAAGACAATTACCCAGTGTTTTTGGCACTCCCTGCTTCAGCTGTGCCCAGCACACACCCTGAATATTTGATAATGTGTGTTTAAAAAATAACCCCATATTGTACTGATTATCATTCAAATATCTGTGTTAATGAATACTTATTTTCAGTATTTGAGTCACCAATTCCCATTTCAGTACTGACTTTCACCTTGGCCATTTGTGCCAATATAAGGAAGCATTGGCATGGATACTGGAAGTGGGCACTTCGCCCACCCAGCGGGATCATGCGCCTCACACAAATGAGCCAAACACTGAAATTCAGTGTCACCTCATCCCTTAAAATTATAGCTAGAATTGAGGAAAACTACCACCAGGGGGCAATAAATATCTCACCACATGGTCAGAACCAGCAGCCATATTTTGTTAAAATGACATTGCACCTCCAAGGAATACAATAATTGAGCACCAATACAGGCATCAACATAATTTTAAATGACAAAACTTTAAGTGTAATTTTATATATTTTAAATTAATGCTTATCTACTTTAAATTAGCTTATTCTAACTCTGTTCTTATCTTCTGGCTGAAACAGAAATTTGAATATTCATCCCAAATCCATATCCTGAAGGACTCAGGTCGTTCCTAGAGAGGCTATATATTTTGTTACTTCAAACAAATTTGATCAGCTCATTCTCTTAATTGCAGGTAAAAGCAAGAATTGTAAGGCTGCCATGAGGAACTTGCTTAGATGGAGTCTCCCAACTTCATACTTTCCTTTTCTTTTAACGATTTTATTTGTTTATTTGACAGACACAGCGAGAGAGGGAACACAAACAGGGGGAGTGGGAGAGGGAGAAGCAGGCCCCCCGCTGAGCAGGGAACCTGATGTGGGCCAGGATGCTGGGATCAGGACCAGAGCCAAAGGCAGACGCTTAACAACTGAGCCACCCAAGCGCCCCTCAACTTCACACTTTGCTCGTTCTCTCTTTCTAGAAGGTGGAAGAAACTATTGGAGGGGATAAGAAAGACAGCATCCTCTTGCTTTTTTGCCTTCTCACATTTTTGTGAGTTTATTCATAATCGGAACAGGCAGAGAGAGCAACTGATGGTCTCACAGGTCAAGGAAGCTTCGGCTGTGATATTTCTCATTCCAGATTCCTAGACTGTTCTCATTGTTCAGAGTCAAACTACCTGGTATTGTAGAGAAATTATTATTGCTCTCCAGAGGCAGTTTGGGTGGCAGACAGAACTCTAGCTTTGAGTGAGAAATGCTTGATTTATTACTCTTCACTCAGAGTATACGTTACTATTTACTACAGTCCAGGACTAAATTTTCTTGACTGTAAGAGTGGGATAACACTCTTTGACCTTACAACTTTGCTCATGTCATTGTGAAGAACAAAAATAATCCATGTTGTGAAAACAAACTGTAGAATACTATATAATACAAGGTGTTATAATTTTGAAACTTCCAGGAGGCGAAGTGACCACAGTAGCAGCTTCCCATCCTCCACCCTTCAGACCTGTGGCAGGCAGCTGTACACATGCTCTAGAACAGCTTGCATGTAATTTTCCAGAGCCGGGTGGGGGGAAAATATGTCCTCCAAATATGTGGGGTCTATTCTCGGATGGCTGATTGACGTTTCTGACCACAGAGGCACAGGCAAAGAGCCAATGATCATTGTTGTTCGACCTCCCCCATTTTTGCAAGCCGCTCTCATTTCAGTTGAAGAGACTTCTGGGGATTTAAAGAACTGGCATCCTTTTGCTCCCCTTCATTTTTTTATTTTCTGCCTTTGGGAGCTGTACATTAAAGACTAGGCTATTCAAAAGCAAATGTATACAAACACACACATATATATGTTTAAGAGAAATTCGAAAGTTACCACACATTTCCAGACAAAGTGTACAACTCAGAAAATACCTGAAAGGACCTTAGATTTACACTTCAGACTGATTTCCCAGCAAACAGCCTCCAATAAACCAAATAGCAAAACTTGTTGGGGGGCGGGGAAGAGGAAGAATCTTACGTTCCACAGTTACCAAATCATTAGATTAAGTATCCATTTTTCAACAAAAATCACAAAGTATACAAAGAAACAAGAAAGTATGACCCATTCAAAGGAAAAATTAGACCAACAGAAACTGTCCTTGGAAAAGAAGTGATGGTGGACCTACTAGACAAAGACATTAAAACAACTGTCATAAAAATGCTCAAAGAACTAAAGGAAGATATGAAGAAGGTTAAGAAAATGATGTATGATAAAATGGAAATACTAATAAAGAGACAAAAAACCTAAAAGAAACAAAAAAGAAACTCTGGAACTCCAAAGAACAATAACTGAAATGGAAAATTCCCTAGAGGGATTCAGAGGCATTTTTGAGCAGAGGAATCAGCAAACTTGAAAATAGGACAATTGTAATTATTGAGCCCGAGGTACATAAAGAAAAAAAACAAACTGAAGGAAAGTGAAGAGTGTAACAGACCTGTGATTTACCATCCGGCAGACCAACATACAGATAGTGAAGTCCCAGAAGGAGGAGAGAGAGACAGAAGAACAGAGAGAATATTGAAGAAATAATGCCCCCCACCTCCCCAAATCTGATGACATGAACATAAACATCCAAGAAGTTCCAAGACCCAAGTAGGATGAATTCAGAGAGATGCACACTGAGAATCAGAGATTCTTGAAAGCAGCAAGAAAGAAGCAAGTCATCAGAAACTGGAGACAGGAGACAGCAGGCTGATACATTCAAAATGCTAAATAACAACCACAATCGCCTGTCAACCAAGAATGTATTTGACAAATTCCTTCAAAACTGAGGGAGAAATTAGGACATTTCTAGATAGACAAAAGCTGAAGGAGTTCATGACCACTAGACTTACCCTGCAAGACATGCTCTAGAGAACCCGCAGATTGAAATGAATGAACACTGGTCGGCAACTTGAAACCATATGGAGACATAAAGTTCTCAATAAAGGTAAATGTATGGGCAATTACAAGACCTACTGCTATTGTTGCAATGATTTGTAACTCCACTTTCTTTCTACATTAAAAATCATTAACTTATGTTTTAAAAACAATGTATAAAGACATAATTTTGTGACATCAACAACTGAAAGGAGTAGGGATGGACATGTAAAGGAGAAGAGTTACTGTGTGTTATTGAAGTCAAGCTGGCATGAATCAAGTTAGAGTGCTGTAACCTTAGAATACGAAATCCCTATGGTAACTACAAATAAAATGACGTAGAATATACTCAAAAGGAAATGAGGAAGGAATTTAAACATTTCATTACAAAAAATCACTAAACACAAAAGAAGACAGTAATGCAGGAAATCGGGCACAATAAAACTGTAATAAAGCATATTGAAAACAAATAGCAAAATGACATAAGTAAGTTTCTTATCAATCAGCCTTAAAAAAATTCTGACACATGCTACAACACAGATGAAACTTGGGAACACTGTACTACGTGAAATAAGCCGATCATAAAATGTCAAACGTTCTATGATTCCTTTGTTAACTTCTTTCTGTGTTTACTGCTGTCGGTACTTCCACACAGGGTGAGCTCTCTAAGAGTGGGGTCGTTCTGATTGCTGTTTCTGTACCACACAGAACATAACGGCATATGATGGGGATCAAGAAAATTATTTGCTCAATGAGTAAATGGAACAATTTTTTTTTTTAATTTTAGGGAGAGTGAGAGAGCACGCACAAGCAAGCAGGGGAGGGGCAAGGGGAGATGGAGAGACAGAATCTCAAGGAGACTCCATGGTGAGTGCAGAGCACGACACGGCTCCTCTCAAGACCCTGGAAACACGACCTGAGCTGAAGCCAAGAACTGTATGTCCAACTCACTGAGCCATCCAGCTCCCCATGAAAACAAAATTTGATTTTGTTTTCAACATATAATATCTCTCGGTTTCATCCAAAACTTAAAGACCCAATGACTGATTTATTAGATTGTTCTGTTATTCTTAGTTTGGGGGTAAAAAAAAAAAGTGTCTTATATCAAAGCACATATTTTGCCACATCCCATAAATTTTTTTTTAATTTTTTATTTTTTATAAACATATCAGGAAATGCCAAATCCCATAAATTTTTATATCCTAATCCTTTGTTTACAGTCCCTGCCTCCATATAACCTTTCTAGTCAACTACCTCCTCTTCCAATTTATTATTTATGAGCCTATAAAATACTTGAAGGAAAAATACAAAAAGCATCCATATACTCTTCATCCGGACTCAACGTCTTTTAACCTCTTGCCACACTTGCAGTCTCTCCCTTTCTATACACACACACACACACACACACACACCTCTAAATAAGTTATTACAGAAATAACTATAAAATGGTAATTTTCTTTTTCTATCATTCCTTCCATATGCATTAGCTAGCATTAGTCATAACCAACAGCTTCTTGACACCGGATCATATGAAGGGAGATTTGTATTAACAATGAAGTAGATTCAGAAAAAATATTTTAGTGGTCTGGATATGTTTTTGAATCAATCCCATTAGCACAGTCCCCAAATATAGAATGTGCATGGTGCTCAAAATTTCTGAATACTGAACTTTACTACTATCAGAAAAAATGAAATTCTGAAAGATTAATTTTTCCTCTTTCAGTACAAGTATAAAAATGTCCCTGTATTATTCTGTTGTTATGATCATTGACCATCTAACCCACAGACATCTTAAGCTATTTTACTATTAACATTAAACCAAAAAAGAAATAAATTGATGATATGTGTTTGAGATGTGAGAAACATTTTGAATTGTAAGAAAGCTAATATTAAATGGGTGTAACATTTTCAAATGGACCCAGAGAATTGGAGAGGAAAACTCAGAGTCAACATACATTATGGACACTAATTCTGTGAGGCACTAATGCATTATTGCCATGATACAGTCCAATTATTCCCAACATAATTTCTTAAGTTAAATATAGTAAATGGAATTTTTCCCCCAGCACGTTTGGCTAACTAGTTAATTTTTACCCAGGTTAGTTTCAGGACTACCTTGATGGAGGAGGTTGTCTGGAAGAGGAGTCAGGAAGGGTCAATCTGGAATTTAAATCCTCTACATGTAATCTGCAAGAATAGCAGGGAAATTACTTACGTTCAGGGTCTTAATATTGATTTGTCACTACAAATTAGGTGAACTTGAACTGCTTAACTAGTGAGATAGTACTTAGTTCTAGAATGTATTACTTCATTCACTCATCAAATATTAGCAGAGTTCCTCTCCATGCCAGCTACACGCCAGGACATGGAAGCCCTTGGTGAACACCACAGCTCCCACTATCGATGGTCCTCAGTCTCCTCCAGCTCTAAGGAAGTGTCTCTCTAAGGAAGCAGGTGGAGGGAAGTGTAGAAAAGGATAAAAGGGGGACAGAAAAAGAATACTAAAAGGTCGACAAAGAGTCATGACAAATGTGAAGATTAACAGAAAATGAAGATGGACCTCAGAGGCGAGAAGTCTTGAACTATGCGATGTGAGTAGGGCTTGCCACGGACAGCTCTGTAGTCTGAGCGTTACGCAGACACCTGATGGACACGCCCAGCGAAACCTCATGCTTGGGGAGGCGGGGGGAGGACTCGACCTACCCCTAAAAACAGGCAACTTTTTCCAGTTCATAGAAAGGTACTACATAGGATGTGTATGTTTTTAGATCCAAAGTTATGCCTTTAAAACTAAAAATATTTTTAAGATTTTATTTATTTATTTGAAAGACAGAGATCACAAGCAGACAGAGAGGCAGGCAGGGGGGTGGGGGGAGCAGGCTCCTCGCGGAGCAGAGAGCCTGATGTGGGGCTCAATCCCAGGACCCTGAGATCATAACCTGAGCCGAAGACAGAGGTTTAACCTACTGAGCCACCCAGGCACCCCTAAAACTAAAAATATTAAACAGAGCGACAGTTGGTGGTGCTCATAGTCTGTACTCAGTCAAGGATCTTCTTAACAATTTTCTCACATGTACAGGATTCAAGAGTATATATGCAAGACTTGTAGGTGTACATCTTGGGCTTGTAATAAGCTATGGCAATAGATTTCTTAACATGAAGCTTAAGTTCTTCATCTACTTTAAGAGTATACTTTAAGAATATTTGAGATGTAACATGTTAAAACAAAATACTCATGTCTTGTTTACCTTTGTATTATAACATTTTAAGAATCATCTTGTTGTTATTACTATTATTATATGACTCGAGGAAAATACCAAGTTTCAGTGTAAACCATGGTTGTGTATTATTTGAGGAAGATTACTTTCATTTGCATTGCTTCAAATCTTAAAATGTGTGGTTCTATATAAAACAAGAGGAAGTGGCCTAATCTTTTTAAATATAGAATGTTGACGTGGAGTTTAAAGTCCATTTTTATCCAATTTCGATTTCCTCTGAAACACCTGGAAGCATTCCTTGTGCTTAAAGAAAATAGCTTATGCATTCATGCTCTTAAAAATTGTGCTGTAAGCCTAAAACACAACACAAAACATTGTGTGGCTGTGTATTTTATTGAACCTAGACTCTAATAGCTTTTTGACAAGCCAATATAAGAAGTAGTATTTTTGATTCCTTATGTGTCAAAAATTATTAA
Source organism: Mustela erminea (assembly GCF_009829155.1). Lineage (NCBI taxonomy): Eukaryota > Metazoa > Chordata > Mammalia > Carnivora > Mustelidae > Mustela > Mustela erminea. The sequence goes on from NC_045621.1 coordinate 3,523,288, forward strand.
AAGTTCACTGTGCAAAGCATTGTGGAATTAAGCAAATAATAGAAAAGATATTGCTTCTTCCTTCAAAGGGATAAGGTTATTTTGGCATTGAAATATTTCTTTTCAGAACGCTGATAGCCGCAGAAATATGGGTCAAATATGGGCAAAAATAATTGTTGCCATCTCCTGTTTTGATCTCTCTTTGAGGCACCCAATTGCTCTTCTGGTCTCTCAGAGTCCTTTTGGGCTCACCTCTGGAAATTCTCCCTTTTCCAATCCCTTCTTTTATTATGCCCATATCCATATTACTTGCCTATGATCTATTTTCTTAGGGATTAGTTGCCACAGTGATGACTAACTAATCTGAAAAACTAATCCATTCTAAGGTATATTCCAGTATATTCTAGTTTTATCCCATAACATAGTTATGTTTTATTCTTTTTTTAGAGACAATACCTTAATGCATAAAAGTGACTCTACTGGTGGGGCTTTCTACAACAAGCATGACGGATCATTTGGTGTCCCTCAACATTGTTTTCTTGTCCAAGGGTGGAGGGGAAAAAAATGGGCTGTCTGTTTTATTTTTTTAAATATTTTATTTATTTATTTGAAAGAGAGAGAGAGAGAGAGAGAATAAGAGAGAGAGCATGAGCAGGGGGCGAAGGGGTGGGCAGAGGGAAAGGGAGAAGCAAACTTTCTGCTGAGTAGAGAGCCCGATGCGGGGCTCAATCCCAGGACACCGAGATCATGACCTGAGCTGAAGGCAGAGGCTTAACCAACTGAGTCACCCAGGCGCCCCATAAATGGGCTAAGTCTTCACATTGTTTGGAAGAATTCCTAATTACATGATTACAAAACCCTCGAGGGGCAGGTGGTTTCTTCCCTATCTTGTAGGATCCTCCATTTCAACAAGCTCGGCCCAGTTTTCCACAATTCCTATTGGAAGAAAATATATTTCTCAAAATAAAGATGCAAGTGGCATTCTGGGCAGGACAATTCTTTGTATTATAGAGTGGTATTGCATGTGGAAGGAAATTTTAATACCTTTGGTCCCAACCCACTAGCATCTCCGCTGCCACTCCACCTGCCCAGTCACTGTGACAACCAACGTGCCTTCCACACGTTTCCAAATGTTGGAATAACACTGGCGATGACTATTAGCCGGCCGTTTTAGAGCCAGTTAGAATCATCTCTGCAGAATGCACAACGTACTCCATTAGCCACACTGTCACAGGTGGTGAGTAGCCTTGAACATTTAGCGGGCAGATCTCTGTTCAGGAACGTAGTGCATAAATGCAAAAAGGCAGATGTAAACTTTCCCCTCAGCATCCTCAAACCAGTTCCAGTCAACTGTGTTACTGTAAGTCAGGAAATAAGACTAAAAGGATGGGAACTTTTTCTGAAAGTAAAGGCTTTCTTTAGATGGCAGCTTAATAAGGACTCATTCAGTGGTTGACATTGATCCATCTAATATTGTGACAGTATCCCTGAAAGAAACCATTCCCTTTGGGGGTAACAAAACTTCAGAATTTTATCTATTTTTGGAGTCACATTTGGTCTCATTCAAAAGATCATTTTTTAAAGAATCAGTACATAAGAAAAAATGAGAACAGAAATCCTTTGTCTCAAATGCCATGGTAACACACTAAAATATTGATTTTTAAACAATTGTTCACTTGATATAATTTCCAGTAAGTCAATTTGTATTATTTTTATTAATTTTTCATAGCATTAGAATTACATGGTTTAAAGATATGGAGTAAGAATAAGAACTAGATAACATCATAGCAAAATAGACTTCTAGTTTATGGTGAGTAGATCAAAGTTTCAGGGGCCATAAAGAGTTTCATCAGGGGAGTAAAGTCCTTTCGTTTCTTTTAGATTAGACGTACGCATAAAAGGCTCAGGAAAGAGCTGTTTAATTAGATAATGCTCAAAGAACATGATTGACAAGAAAATTATGTGAAAATAAAGTTTAAAACAATTTATTTAAAAGAAAATTATGTGGGAAATAAATTGTGGGACAATTTGTTTAAAAGTCTGGGGTAACTTCAAGAGGATGGAAGATAGGAAACATGACTTTTGAAAATATGAATATGTTCTTGCTTATTAGTGGTTATCCTCAAAGTAAGAGTTAAGATGGGCTTCTATTTTAAATATTGAACATTTGGTACAAAATGATGCTGACTTGGTGTTGTATAGGTGGTTAAATCATTGGTTACATTGATAAGAAAGCCAATTATATTTCTTCCCTAATAGTCTATGTGTTGGTTAGATGCCAGTTTAGGAAAATGGTCACTCTGCTTCGAGTTCCAGGAATGCCAGGGCCATGTTAACACTGCTCCATCTCCAGGACCTGCGCAGACTGCCTGCACATAGAAAGCCCTCAAAGGAGGGGAGGAGTTGAAAAACATTCACTCCTTTTTTCTAGCGTAACAGAAACACCCTAGATGATTCTCTCCCTGAGCCATTTTCAATACAACTTTTGACAGCTGACTCTCATCTGTATGCACTTATTGTGAGCCCAGCAACAATGACCATTATTTCATTTAATTATTAAATCGATTTCATGACATAAGCATTATTGTCAACACTTTCAGACAAAGGCGCTAGATCTTAAATCAGTAATTTGCTTGGGATAATGCGGCACCGAAATGAAAATCCAGGTCTCTGAGACCTGGGTCTATTTATTGAGTCCCTGTTGTGAGTGAGACACTATGGTAGGAGATAGATTTCATAAGATAAGCCTCTGCCCTCTACTGAGAAAGAGGGTCATGTAAACAAGTCATTCCATTCACTGTTAAAAGGGCTAAAATAGAGAGAGTTATAAGGCAGCAACTAGTAAAATTTAAGGATAGAGAAGTAATTACCTGAATTTAAGGATGTTGCTAATCATATGATGATAGAATGACAGGATTTAGATGTCAGCTTTCCAATTCTGGGAGGTAAGCAAGTTATATAAAATGAGCAAAACTATCACATCTGGATGTGAAACAATTCTGTCCCCAGGTCCTACTTCTCTTCAGGCAGCTCCCCACCGTGGGTCAGCCCCTATATACCAGCCAGTGCTGAACTACCTATACACTGCTTACCTCCGATGCCCCGGGGCGACTCTTACAGCTCACAGCGCTTGCACCAACATGCGAAGTATCTCCCTGTGACTCTGAGAGTCACCGCAGGGGTGCCTGTCTCCACTCGCAGTTAAACCAAGTCATTTTCCTCCCACTTGGGTCCCTTCTTGCCCATGTCCACTGCAGCTGAAGCTTCCTTAAGAAACCTGCTGCCATCTCTGCTCGGGACTATTAAGCAGTCCACAACCATGACCTATTCCTAATTCAGCTTTTACCCAGCAAAACCACCCTAGGTGGGAGGAAGTACCCTCTGTTGTCCCCTGGCCTCCAAGGCCCCACTCTGCTAGACCCAGTGTCTCTCACAGTAGAATGTCTTCCCCTCTTTATCACCTTTAAGCAAAGTTATCTCAAACAGAAGTAGAAGCTGCAGTTTTCTGTGCATTCTCTATGCTGTTTAAACACTTCCAAGAAAAACGTTTTCTTTCCCTACTACTGAAATACAAGTCAGCACACATACACATACTCACACAAGGAACTTAGAGATAGCAATCTAGCTCAAAGCTACACCATTTTCCTTACCAAACTGGAATGCTTAATACCGTCTTCAGATTAAGGGCACCTGCCTTATAGTTGTGTAATTAAAAGAAACCATTGTGGGATTCCCCCCCCCCATGAAGACAGTTTATATTAAATATGAATGATAAATAAGAACAATAAAAATAGATATTTACTTGTAGAGACCAAAAAAACACACAAAATTTCACAAATTTTGAAGTCCCATCTCAGCCGAGACACTCCGTTACATACAGGTGAAGAAATCGAGAGTCACGAAGACTGTTGGTGGTTAAAGTCATACAGGTAATAGCAGAGCCAGGGTTAGAATTTAGGCTTTTCAATTCCCAGTCGAGTGCTCTTTCTTTGGGGGTGGGGGGAGAGGGAGGAGGAGGTTAAGAGAGCTGTAGTTTGATACTTTTTTCCCCTTGGGAGAAAGAAGAATGGATTTCTCTGTTCTCTCTCAGCTAGTTTTTGGTCAGTTTTTGGTCATCTGCTAGGTATGTGTCATTTCTGGCTCTTGCATTTTCAACAGAGCTGACTCTTGTGTACTGACTCTGAGCTTCCGTGGTTTTATGGAATGTTCAACACGAGCCTCCTCCAAAGGGAGACTGTGCAGTACTCCTCATTCTAAAAATATGCTGTTTTGGTTGAAATGGTTAAATTACTAAGGTTTATTTTATTATGCCTTGAATTGTGTCTACATTCTTTTTGCTGTTTTCCTATTCAAATTCTTGACTTATAATACACCTCGGCACATTGATGTTTTTATCTTTTGAACAAGGTGATCATGATAGCTCCACATTGCCTAGAATCAGTTAACTTGTTTCCTAATAAATTCGTTTCTCTGATTGTCATTAATATTCAAACAGTTTGCTTAGTGTGGTTGCCTAGATATGCTGCCAGGGGACCTGGAATATATCTCACCAGGACCAGTTGTAGCATGAATATTTCTGTTCTAACTCCTTCTCCCTGGTCCAGGGACCAGCTTCCTTTCTTCATCTTCATCAGAAAGTAGAAACCTATGTATCTGCCACATTCATAATGCTTTTGGCTTTTCTAAGTGTGTGATGTGGAAAAAAAAAAATAACGTTGGGGGTGAGTTCGTAGCAGCTGTTTTACCACGTTCCTGTGAAAACGCCTTCAGACCCAGACGGCTCCACTCAAGCCATAAAAAGACCTTCAGCCCTGGAAGATCTGCCTCGGCTGGTCTCCATCAGAATGCGGGGTTCCAGACTCAAGCATAAGAAATTCCTGGGGGTGTTGACTGCTGAACTGTACCGCAGACCCAAGGATTCTGTCCATCTAGGGGCCCAAGGACACTTCAGCAATATTCCAGTGACTCTGCAGAGCATTTTTGGGGTTTTAGAATTAGGCTCATTTCTTTAAAAAAATCTTTTTCTTAAAATTGTAGCTGGATGGCCAGTTTTGAGGAATGCTATATAGAGGGGATTAACAAACATGGGGGAGTGGGCCGGATTTCTGAAGTCCCTTCCTTCCCACCTCTTGGATTCTAGGTTTTTTTTGTTTTTTTTTTTTGTTTTGTTTTGGTTTTTTTTTTTGATTATATATCATACATCTGAATCCATGGAGTTTAGGTTCAGTACAGAGATATTTCTTGGAATTTTTTCTCCTTACTGAAGAGCCTGCAAAATGAAGGGTTATGTTAAAATATAGAAAATATGTGTGTAGAAGCTTTGGTAACTTTCTGGAGTTATTCTCTGCCGACTAAATAAAACCTCAGTCCACAGTCCGCCGTCTCTCCCCATGAATGGTCTCTCCCCATTCATACCCTCCGGGCACAGTTTGCTTGGTTTTATGAGATTAGGACCGAAATGGGTTCATTTGTGTAAACAGGAGCGAGAGAGGAATGTGCCCCGAGAATTGAGGTAAGCCTTAGACCTGAAGGGAGGGCTTGGAACACTGAGACACAGAAGGGCTCACTTATGGGTGGAACAGATAGACCTTTTGTGATGTGACTTTAGAGGAGACAACCAAATTTCTTTAGTGGAGTCATGGTGCCGAGGACAACTGCCAGAGCCTCACGCCCTGTAAGGTTAAACTTAAAGATGGACCTGGAAGATGATTCCTTAAATTCACTCTATTACTTATAAAGGATTTCCATGAATGTTTCCTGAAAGCTGTTTTAACATGTAGGGGGAAAGCTACTATAGAAAGTTGGAGTGAGGGGCATCTTGGTGGGACAGTCAGTTAACGTTTGGGCTCAGGTCATGATCTTAAGGTTAGGAGACGGAACCCCACATGGGGCTCCATGATGAGTGTGGACTCTGCTTGAGTTTCTCTCTCCCTCTACCTCTGCCCCTTCCCTCCCCTGTGCTTGCTCTCTATTTCCAATAAATAAATAATTTAAAAAGAAAGTTGGAAGTGAGGGGAGAAAATTATGCGAATGAGGTAGACAGCACAAAAATAGGTAGTTGGCACCATGACCATTCTTATTCAAGTTATCTTATTCAATAAGGAAGACACACCACAAAATTCTGGAGAAAAACACCTGAGTGCGTGGCAACCTGAGCTAATGAAAGAATAGAAATTTTTTTGTAAAGTTACAGCACAGAGGCCTGACAAAGCAAATGCCACTGTGTGCTCACAGTTTAGAAGGAGGGCCTCGGGTTCTCACTCAGAGGTGACTTCACGTCTGATGTTAAATGGTAAATATACATTTAAACACGAGCACAGAAATCTCTCCAAGAGCTTCTCTAAGAGCTGCCTTCTACACTGGGAGTTTCCAAACAGGGATCGTGTGAGAGAAGATGTCAGACCAGCATGGAGAGCAGAATCTTAAAGAAAAATCTTAAAGATTAAAAAAACTTAAAAAAAAAATCAAAAATAAAAATCAAAGCCAGATAGGAAGGAAGACTCAAAGTGGACAAAAAACTTCGGGAAAGACTGTCAATCTAGACAGTCTACAGAGGTCAGAGAGTGCATAAGAGGTAGGACCTCGCACAGGCCATGGTACTCGGGGACATCTCATAGACTGTCATGGAAGGAAGGTAGAGAAGCCGCGGTTTGAGCAGAAGCTCCAGTTATCGGAAAAGGTGGTGGGCTGTGAGGTATATTTTCATGACTAAAAGGTAATGGTCTAAACCTAGAATCCAAACAGAAAAGCGTATTAGTACTTTCTTTCAGAGACCTGTGCAGAAGCACAACTCAGGACACTAAAGCAGGTGGCTTGGCCCTTCAGTAAACATCCAAGGACAATGTGACCTGGGCTCGAAACAAGGCACAAAGGTGGGCCTGGCGGGGCACCTCTGCTGAGAGTTCAGGACCGGAAGAGCCTGGAGGCAGTGCTAGCAGTTTCTCTCTTCCTTTGCAGTAGTGCACTTCCTGTCTCAAATCCCTCTTTCTACACAAAGTCTATTTTGCTCTAGAACCACTTGTGAATGTTGAAACGCAGTGAGCAGGGTGAAAAAGAGGAAGTGAGTTAAAGAGGAAGTAGGAAGAGAGCAGCATACAAAGGTCTTTTGCTGGAGGCATTTTCTCTCTGTTCCTACATGTGGCTCAAGGAAGATGCCCAAATTTGACATCAGGTTGGCTGGAGTCATGCTCTCCAATTTTCCCTGGGTGATGGGGAGGGGGGACAGATCTTTCGCTGTATCTTTGGGTGGACTTTATTGGTTAGTAAATCTTGAACTCCAGCAGCAAGCATTTCCTGCATGCTTTGTCCGTGTCAGAATGTAGCCGTGAGAGAAAGACCCACCCTACCAGGCCCTTAGAAACTTACAGTCTGGTAGCAGAGGAACAGTCACACAGGATTACTCATTTGCTTGAAAGAAAAGAGCAGGGTGTTAGGAGAGTTCTTAACAAGGAAACATATTTGAGTAGGTTGCATTTAAGCTGAGACCTAAGAGTAAGATTTTGCCAGTAACAAAGAGAAAAGGTGAGGGTTTCAGGCAGAAGGGAGCAGCACATGCAGAAGCAGTGATGGTTTCCAAACTGCAATACGGGAGGGCCTTACGGGCAGCAATTTAAGTGGTGGGCTAGAAGCTACTTTCACATAGCTTTTGGCATAAAAGCTACAAAATATGAGTGGCGCATCTCAAAGGAAAGACGGACTCAATGCATATTATAACAGATAAAGCACCCCGAATCTCCTCTTGTGCTACTACTGTGCTGGAACCATGAGACAGGTCAGGCCTATCTGAAGACCCTTGAGAAGGCAATTGTGGTACCTGAACATAAAACTCATAAGAAGCAGCTACAATTCAGGGAGGGCCAAGGAGCCTTGTTGTGAAGGTTACAAATTGTTGATTTTATCCCAAATGTAATGGGAAGCCATTAAGGGTTTTAGGTTGAAGAGTAATATGATCCAATCTTATAGTTTATGATCATTCCAGCTTGGCAGAAATGGATTAGAAGGGACAAGGAGCTAACAGTTGCCGAGTTTCTGTGTGGCCTTGTCCCTGAGCAATACATACGCATCACTCATTTAATTCTTACAACGGCCCCCCAAAGTGGGGGGACTGAGGCCCTTCAAAGTTATACAAATTGTCCAGCATAACACTAGGAGAAGCAAAAAAAAAAAGTGTAAAATTTGTTTTATTATTGTGGAGTTAATGCATGGGGCATACCAATAATATCTCAGTGATTGTTTGATCGTAAAATTCTGTAAGTTAGGTGATGGCCATATCCAGAACGCAGTGATAACAAAGGGTTTATACGTGTTTTTGCAGCAAGGAAGTTCCTGACCCTGGCTGCTCTTCCAAAGGATACTGGATACAGCCATGTGTGATTAAAACTACTATAGAATTTTGTTCTTAAAACCTTTCTTAACATTGTTAAATGTGCAAAAGACCTCTTTTCACTGTTTTGATCTCTTTTTCAGGTTGTTTTCCAGACAGTGGTTGGTAGGAGTGAAAGAGTTTTATTATTTAGAGCTAAGTGAAGCCGAGATATCCCATTCCCTTAGAAAGCACCAAAAAAAAAAAAAAAAAAAGAAAGGAAGAAAGGAAGGAAAATGGTAATTGACTTGACAACTATTTTTGTAACACCACTTGTACCAATCCACCTGCTTTATATTTACTTGTGGTTATCTCTTTTCACTAATGATTCTCTGAAAGCACACACTAAAGTTTGCTCCAAAATACTGTCCTGGAGACGGTTGGAGTCTGATTGCCAGGGCTCTTAGGGCCAACAGCTGTTTCTAATAACAGTGAGCGCGTACAGACTGAGGGACTACGGAGACCCTGCCATAAGCATGAGTACCAGCGGCTACACAAGGCATGAATTACCCTTGAATATAGTTGCCTTTATAGTCTGATTATGCTTACCTCTGGGGGAAACCCCACTGAGACTGCAGTTGTACCAACCAGGCTACAGAGACATTGCTCCACATCTGGGATCAGTTCCCACCCAGCCCTGAGGTTCTTGGTTGGGTATCCCTTTGCTCCTTTTCATATCACCCCTTAACAGTATCTTTGATTATTAACCTAAGAGTGTGTGCACCCTTTTGCTCTTGTAAAACTGCCATGTGCTAGGCTGCTTATAGCTTTTGTCCAGTCACTGAACTTAAAACATTGTTCAACCTTGTTTGATATTTATAATGCATCACCTGCAATTCCTATAGTACCTGTTGGAAACAGAGACATGCGATCCCATCAATAAGTGTCTACTAATCTCCAGATGAAAGTTACAACTGCATATAACCTGAATCACATGCTCAGAATCACAGTTCAGATCCGCCTTTGAGATCATGTAGGCCAAGCTTCCATTTAACAGATGTGGGAACCGAGGCACGGACAGGTCAAGGGATTTACCCAGGTCAACCAGCCAGGCAATGGCCAGGCTGGAGCAAGAATTCTGGTAGCTGCACTCTTAGAAAGTTCAGAAAGCCTTTAGAGATCTATATCCATTATTAAACTCTTTCATATAGAAACATAAATTTAGTCCTCAGAATTGGACTTAAAATTTGTTTATTGGATCTCTTACTGTACAAGGACTTGATTTTCCTCTCAACATTTGGGAAGATACTAGGGAGTACACACACTTAAGGTACTTCCCTTGGCCCATATCACAAATTATTGAGAACAAACCACAGTTATGAAGGAGACTAAGTTTATCTTCAGAATGTCCACCTTTGCTTCTCATCCTCTCTTCTCTCTTTTTCCTTTGCTATTCCTCTAAGTCTTGCTGGTATCTTAAGATCTGTATTCTAGGGGCGCCTGGGTGGCTCAGTGGGTTAAGGCCTCTGCCTTCGGCTCAGGTCATGATCCCGGAGTCCTGGGATCGAGCCCCGCATCGGGCTCTCTGCTCAGCAGGGAGCCTGCTTCCTCCTCTCTCTCTGCCTGCCTCTCTGCCTACTTGTAATCTCTGTCAAATAAAATAACTAAAATCTTAAAAAAAAAAAATCTGTATTCTAACCTATTCATTGGCCTTTGGCTTTCCATTCTTACCACTTAGGATAACCCCTTATGTCTAGACCTTTTCCTACCTCATTTCCTCCTCTGTCTACATAAACTTACTTATACAGTATATACTATCCTCTCAGTTTCTTCTCTCAGGTATGATGTTAGCAAAGCTCATATCAACATACATGGCGCCTGTCTTTGCCTATCATGAGATGTCAAGCTATCACTATTTCAGTCACTCTCTTGGATTAAAATACTATTTCTAGAAACCTCATTAAAATGTAAAGAATGTTATCTGGGAGGTAAAATCCATGAAGGCAGTACTGTGTGAAAGCAATACACTCTGCTAGAAATAAAATTTAAGCATGTCTCTCCCCAAGTTGTAAGCATTTTCATTTGTGCCATGCCTCTTTCAAATGCAGAAATGTAACAGCGTCTGGTGTTCAATACAAGTGTAGCTAATAAAAACCAAGGCTATAGGTGACTGGGTGTTTTCCCCCCATCTGAAACACATAGGTTACTGACTGTGTAACAATAAGGTTAATTTAAGGATGGATTATGAAGGCATGTTTTTTATTTTTTTGACTCAGATTACATTCATCAACTTTGGAGTTAGTTGTGGAAATAAGAACTGCTGGTCAGAAATGGCATTCAAGGAGCACCTGGGTGGCTCAGTGGGTTAGGCCTCTGCCTTCAGCTCAGGTCATGATCTCAGGGTCCTGGGATTGAGTTCTACATGGGGCTCTCTGATCGGCAGGGAGCCTGCTTCCTCCTCTCTCTCTCTGCCTACTTGTGACCTCTCTGTGTCAAATAAATAAATTTTTTAAAAACGGCATTCAATTGAAAAAGCATAAAATACGCTTATTTGAATTCATGCATTTAAATATTTGGACATATACTTTTGAGTAAATGGGCATTTTATAGGCTGACCTTTATAAGTGCAACCAATATGATTGTTTTCTCTATGATCCAATGTTCTTTCTCTCACCTTCCTCTCATATTAGATGGAATAAATAGGATAGAATGTTTTGCTCTGACAAAAATAGCCCACGAATAGGGGCCCCTGGGTGGCTCAGTCCATTGAGCCTTTATGTTCAACTCGGGTCCTGATCTCAGGGTTCTGGGATGGAGCCTTACGTCGGGCTCTCTGCTCAGTGGGGAGTCTGTTTCTCCCTCTCATTTTCCCTCTGTGTTCTCCCTTCTCATTCTCTCAAATAAATTTTTAATAATTTTTTTAAAAAATAGCCCACAAATCACAGACGCTTAAAATGACAAAGTTTCTTTCTCTGACCTCAGAGACTAAGGTAGACAGAATGGCCACCAGCTTTAAGTATTAATAGTTACAGTGGCATAGAGAAAGACAGAAAATTATGCATTGGATTTTTAAGCTTTTAACATTTCTCTGGCCAAAGCAAGTTGCATGGATACATCCAACTTTAAGAGAGCAGAGGTGTGCAATTTAACACAGGTAGATACTGGAAACACTTAGTAGAGAGTGTTAATACCACTTCAGATTACTTAGAATTCCCTGAACCTACAATTTAACTTATTTCATTTTTGTTCTTCAAAGAATGTCCTTGTCAATCTTTATGTATCTGGATTTCTACCAGTAGCTACCTCCTTCCTAGAATATTTCATAATCTCCCTGATAGAATTCATTTCCAGATCTTTATCCTTTGAATATACACATATATGTAATGTTTATAGCATCTAGACTAATATATTTTAATTAAGAGTTTACGTTTGTCTGAGTTTCATCTACCTCATCAAACCAAAAGACTATGTCTTTCTTACTCCTCTACATAATCGTAGCTCCCACCGTGGTGATTGGTGCCAGTAGATAGTCACTAAAAACAAGACGTCCATAAGGTCAGTTTGAATTTTTAATAAATTTCTTCTTCTTTGTGAAATATAGAGGAGTAATTTACTTAAGAGTCAAATAAAATTGTGAAAGGTTCATTTTTTCTAATAATTTCCTTTATTTTCTAGCTAACAAACTCCTATGTTACATTAATTGAGCCTCATTTCAGTTATTAAAATGATGTTATTTAAAATGATGGTGGAGAGGCACCTGGGTGGCTCAGCTGGTTAAGGGTCTGCCTTCAGCTCAGGTCACGACCCCAGGGTCCTGGAATTGGTCCCACATCCAGCTCCCTGCTCAGTGGGGAGCCTGCTTCTCCCTCTGCCTCTGCCTCTGCTCCTGCTTGTGCTCACTCACTCTCGCTCTCTCTCAAATAAAAAAATAAATAAATAAAATCTTTTTAAAAAGAGAAAATTTTAAAAAGAAAAAAAGAAAATGATGGTGGATATGTTGAAAACAAAAAGATGTACATCCTCCTGTCTAGCTGGAAGAGAGGCACACAAATAATTACAGTAATGCAATAAATGAAGATACTACCAAGTAAGCCCTGATACAAAGAGGAAGAATCTTTCAACTCTGCCTAGAGAGGTCAGGGAAGGCTTTCCAAAGGAGATGCCATTTGAGCTGAGTTCTTAGAAAAGACAAGGAATACCCCGATGAGATTAGTAAGGGGCAGTGGTAGTGGTAAAAGCCACAGCATCAAGAAATATGTGCCACTTTTAAGGCAAGTCATAGAAATATTGAGCAGATTACTTAAAATCTCTGTCAATTTTCTCATTTACAAAATAAGATTGTACGCAGCTGCCAATCTCAAATGGCTGTTATAAGGGTAACAACTGTTATGAAGGTAAATGTGTGGTTATATGAGAAACTGGAGAGCATCACGGAGATGTAAGATGGACACCTTGAAGGGTCAGTGGAATGTGGGTGGGTAGAGGGAAAGGGACTCAGGGCATACAAGACGGTAAGAGTGGTGTAAGCAGACTCCAAGGAGAAAAGTCAGCTCGGTGAAGGAAAATGGATAATTTTGGCAAGAGTGGAGGATAGCAAGTTGAAGTTCCAACACTAACAAATAAGGCACAAGTATAGAAGTCCAGCAGAAAAAAAGATGGTTGACTTAATATGGCTCAATACTTTTCTGTTGGGAGAGAATAGAAGCAAATCTAGGGTTACAGAAATGAGTCAGAGTCCACACTGGGGCAAGCTTCTTAATGCTCGTTGTATCTCCCACTCTATCCTTTAAATTATGCAAGGCTATCCTATGTGGCCCTCAAACAATATGCAAATAGGTTAACTGTAGATATATAATCTAGATATATAATAAATGTTAAAAATAAGAGAGAGAAGCGAGATATTGTAACTCAAGGTAAGAAAGAGAAGTGATAAATTGTAACTCAAGGGAAGAGAGAGACCGAGGGACGCCTGGTGGCTCAGTTGGTTAAGCAGCTGCCTTCGGCTCAGGTCATGATCCCAGCGTCCTGGGATCGAGTCCCATTTCGGGCTCCTTGCTCGGCAGGGAGCCTGCTTCTCCCTCTGCCTCTGCCTGCCTCTCTGTCTGCCTGTGCTCACTCGCTCTCTCCCCCTCTATCTCTGACAAATAAATAAATAAAATCTTAAAAAAAAAAAAAAAGAGAGAGAGAGACGGAGATAATCTCATACAGCGTGATTTTGAATCAATCAGGATGTCTTAATGGAAACCAGGATTTGAGATGATTTAAGGGCATGTATCACATATAACAGGGCAGGTATCAGAATTGGCTGCTGTTGGCCTTGGTATGTTGGGTTTTTCTTATGCTAGTTCCTCTCTTTGGTAGCAAGACAGCTGCAGCAGTTTCATGGGGAATGAAATGTTCATGGCTGGCTAGGACTAATCTGGAGTAGAATATGTGCTGGGGAATAAAGCTTAAACAGAGTGACATTGCTCTGACATTGCTCAGGACAGGGGAACATGGGCCAAATTATTCTTGCAGATGTTTTGTTTGACTAGTATAGTGTTAAAAAAATTGAATGAGTTGCTTACTTTTATAAATCAGAAGACTTTATTCTGTAAAGCAGCACCTCTGCTCTTGTTATCTGTTACTCCCTTTTACAAATCTTACCTGAAGGCAAACTGGTGGCTTAAAGTTTTCTAGACTTATCCAGAATTTTCCTATCTCTTTGCTTTTGTTCCTGCTATTCCCTTCTCCAGAATGCTGTTCCCTGCACCGCCAAGTGGAAATCCCACCCACCCCACAGGGCCATGTCATCTGTTACACCCCCCAATCCCCCACCCCACCCCCACCCCCATCATGAAGGCTGATCTAAGTCCACAAACCAGATAGCATCTTTTCCTTCACAGAATCCTTCACACTCTACATATTGCTCTTGTGTCTTGAGTTATGGTTGTTCTATTTGCCTTAGATCATGCACTCATTTGTTTTTGAGAACTTTCCAGGTACCACCAGGCGCTGGGGCCTGTGTACAAATCAACAAGAGCAATCTTGATCTTAAAGGGAGTAAGGATTTAGGGAGGCCTTCTAGGCAGAGGAAACAGCAAGTTCAAAGATCCAGAGGTCAGATAGAACCCAGGCCAGGTGAGAAACTGCAGAGTTCAGCATAAGGAAGAAATCAGCTGCAGCGCCTGGTGACTCAGTCAGTTAAGTGTCTGCCTGTGGCTTGGTTCATGATTCCAGGATTCTGGGGTCGAGCTCTGTGATGGGCTTTCTGCTCAGCGGGGATCCTGTTTTTCCCTTTGCCTACTGCTCCCCCTGCTTGTGCCGTCTCTCTCTTTCTCTGTTAAATGAGCAAAGTCTTTAAAAAAACAATCAGAAGATTTTGTTTACTTTTAAAAATCACATTCCTGCATTATCTTAAAGAATACAAAGGTCTAGCTAACGGTGCCTGCATTCCACTTAGCTAAAGCTAGCTAGAGTACATTACTTACTTCCCCTCTAGACAGACCATTCCAATTCTAATTTACTAGAGCCTCATCCTTCCCTAATGCATTATAACCTAGTCTGTTTTACTCAAGTTATCTACTGTGCCTTGCACTGGGGAAATTATTCCCAAAGATTTTTAAGAGCTTTGTGGTGTCTTGGATCCATAAACATATCTCTTTTAGGTATTTGTCCAAAGGCTCAAGAGAATAGAAAGCAAGGAGAGTGAGTCTTTGCCAATTCCACTGTATTAGTTGAGTGAATTTATTAGCTTATAACTTTCATAGCCACAAAATTTAGCAATTGACACCTGTCCCAGTAGGAATGTTACAAAGATAAATAGCTTAACTCCAAAGAAAGGAAGGATATTTCTTTATCCATATTTTATTAATAAAAGAATTCCTTCCATATTTATGTTTGAGATAGCCAAGAACCAAATAATTTTTTTAAGGTTTTCAGTTAAACATTAGTCACTCATAACTTTCATAAAGCCTAATATGGTTTCAAGGATATTGTCTGTTGGTTGCACTCTTTAAGTATGTTTACAGAGTAGCTGTATTACTTACTAGTTGTATCAGCCATCATTGATTAGGCAAAGTTTGATAAAGTTTAAAAGGAATCATTAAAAAGTGAACATTGGATTATAATATTATATTATGTATATGTATATATACATATACATATGTATAATATTGTTAGAGAAAAGAAACAGCTTTCAACATTATAATAAAGCTTTTCTTTAATTATCTTTTAGAGTTCTCAAATATTTTTTATAATCCATATTCTCATGGTGGCCAACTCATCTTAATTCAAGTTGGATGATACATCAGTTAACCTAAGTTATTCTATGGTAATAATCCCTAAATGGAAATTACTTACAGGAAGTTTTCTTTCTCTTCACGTTATTTGTCAATCGCAATCATCTTCAACTTCGTTTCATCCTTCTGGGACCCAGGTGAAGGGGCATCCACTCTTTGGGACATGCCATTCTTGTCATACAAAGAAGAGAGAGTCGTTAGAACTAAGTGAGTACTATTAAAATTCCTGGTCAATGTGGCACGCATCATTTTCTTTCATATTTCATTGAACAAAAATTAAGGCAAAATGCCAAGCCTGTCATTCAAGAAGGTGAAGAGGTAAAGTCTTCCCACTGGAAGGGACATAAAATATTTGGGAATAGTAATTTGATTTACCATAGAGGCTATTTTCATTCTCAAGAAGGTATCCTTTTGATTGACTTTTGGGATATTTATAAAATCCTCCCCCCCTTTTTAAGGTTTTTGCTTATTATACAAGCAAGACTTTTTTATCTTTGAGATGGAGATGGGGTTTAGTCCAATTTAGTATTTCCTATTATACTACAAAAAATAAGAATTAAAATTACTTTGAAAAATCAATAAATATCTAGGGAACACGTGCATAGAATTGTGATCTAAGTATAACCAATATTAACTTTATAAACCGAACTAATTGAAATCTTCACTCTATCCCTCCAAATGAAGGAAAATAACTCATTACCACCCGATTCCTGTTCCAGCCATCAGGAGACCTACAAAAAAATTTCATGTAGTTAGTATTTTGGATGAGACCATTCAAGTAGTTTCTTCAAACCTGATGAAAATCTTATTTTTGTGTGATGTCACAAGGAAGAGATGTTTGATTTACATAGGTAGCAAATAATAGATTTTTAGACTTAATTATATATGAAACATACATTTTCTTTTTAATCTAGCATTTCTTCCTGTAGTACTTCTTAAAAGTTATTTGTAAATAGTTGGTACCTTGGGCACTGAGCCCAGCTTTGCTTAATCTTACTGTCTTTAGAGCAGTCTATTTCTATTTTAAGATACTTTGGTAATTATTGGTTTGTTTTCTAAAAATGGAGTAAATGATCTCATTTTGTGGAGCTAACTTCTTCTTAAATGATATTTTATGACTAGATGGTTTAAAACAACTTTATCTAGCTTTTGATTAGACAACAGATGTTATCTAATCAAAACAGATTAGACAACATCTAATGTTTCAACATTAGATGTGACAACAGATGTGACAACGAAATCATACTGCACAAACAAAATTTATTCACTCATGGAATATTTATAGCTAGCATTTATAAAAAGCTACTGGTATTGTTCCAAATGGTTTATATATATTGATTCACTTAGTTCTCACAACCTTGTGAGATAAGGTGTTAATATTATCACCGTTGTATAGATGAAGGATCTAATACCTACTTTAATACAGACGTAAGTTCAGCTTTTCAATAATAAGCATGTTTGACAAGGTTTATCAGCAAGACTAGGAAGTTGGCCAATTAATGCAGGAAATAGAACAGAAGAAAGGGAAGTAGTAGCAGAAGCTGTTTAGAGGTTTCCTGAATCCTACTCTATTCTCTTAATAGAAGAATTTCAAACAAACAAACAAAAAACATAGTCAATTCTTTTAAGCTGTTAGGCAAATTATTTTCTACTTAGCTTTAGGTCAACAAATAATCTTTTAGTTCTTGTGAAAGGCAAAATCTGGAACTTATGCATAGCTTACATTATGATCTTGAAACATTAGCTTTTTTTTTTAATCTTCAAAGGGAACACAGGAACTCAGGAATTGTTCTTCTAGTTAGAACACAGACAAGGTGCATAAATTCCAACTTTTCCTTTGGATGGTTCATTACCTTCTCAATAGCTACGGGACCACAGCCTACTGTGGGATGGCTGCACTTACCTAGGAGGGAAGAGAAGTCTATGAGTAGGTCTGACAATCCAGCCACCTGTTAATCTGGAGACCCATTTTCTCTTTTGTAGATATGTTGGTGGACTATCGTATGTGTATAAAATGTTTTTACAGGGATAGATTTTGTTTTATATGTTGATGTTATTTATTAGGCAAAGAATTAATCTAATGGAAATAGTAATTAACTCCAATTCATGGTTACCCAGTTGTCTTTGATTAAAAAAAATTATAAGATAAAGGAATCAAACGAGAGTATGAATGAGTCACATTTTTAATTTTATTTATTATAGTTTTAATTTGCTGTCTATAACTTTCTCATGGTTTTCGCAAAGCAATTAAATTTCATGACTCTTTAGTTCTTCTAAATGTTAGGAGTAACATGTGTCCATTTTTATGAGCTCATCCCTGAAAGTAGAAACTCTAGACAACAATCCATTATTAGGTTTATTTTCCACATTTGTTAAGTATACTACAAAGTATTTAAACCTTTTAACATTAGAATTTTCATAGGAAAATTAGAGAAACTAAGAGAAGAACCAGGAGGAAAATAAGAATTGGATTTGTCAATAGCTTGGATGTGGGACACAGTAAAAACTGATAACCAGTCATACCTAAGAGGTCATACAGTATTCAGGTTTGTGCCATGGGTAAGTCAGACTGGAAAGGTTAGGCAGGGCTGGTATTTGCTACCTTTCTTCCCAAAGCTGACGTTCCTTTTCCTGAATGTATTATTATTATTTTGACTCTTCAAATTTTAGTGACGGGTAACCTTAAGCAGTAATAAAAGCCCTATAAATAATTTGCCAGTGTTTTTTAACTTTTTTTTTTAAGGCACTTAAGTGATTGACACCTGATAGCTTTTTCTAGGTTCTTCCGGTTAAAGAGCAGCTAGAGAAAATTTAAATATGGCAAGGCTCTGACATGTCAAAGGTCACATAACCTTTAGGTACAGCAGATTTTCTATTAATCTAGTGCTTCATTTTAAGATTAATTAGATGACTCAACCTGGTAATCCGTTAATGATGTCCCTGACAAACACACCCTTCCTGTGTCTTAAAGATCACCCCACTGACCTTCGTGGGTCTACGCACTGCCAGGGCATAGGTGGGCTCGGAGAAAACCCCGGGGTTTACCCCATCCTTGGCTCTTTCCCCACAGGTCCAAAAGGATAACCGGGTGGGGGGATACGAAGCCGAAGCGATTCGAGGGGCCCGCACTCGGGGGCTCGTATCTTAAAATGATGAGCCGCTTTTAAAATCGAAGAGTATCCACAATTTTGCTTTCCAGCAAACTAATGTTCGGGGAATCCCTGCTGTCCAGAAACATTTGGGGGGCAGCAGCGTACATTAAAAAATAATTGTTTCAGAGGCAAGCCGTCGAGCTCCGGCATTCCTCCGCTCCCGCCCGCGCCCGCGGCCGCCCCCCAGCCGCTAAGCCGCAGAGCTGAAAGGCTTTTGCTCATTTTTTCCAAAACACTTCGCATCTGGGTGGTGGCCAACCGTGGAAAGTTTCACGTAAATGTGACATTCGGGAGGGAGACGACGTTCGTCTGGGGCTGCCTCCCCTGGACCGCGGCCACCGGAGGTGTCGCCTCACGCCCTGTCCGGACGGCCGGGCCGACGCGAGCCTGGACCAGCCCAGCTCCCGCGGCCCAGACGCCCCCTGCGGCCCACCCGGCCGGCTGCCGGCCCCTCGGCCTGCCCGTCGGTCTCCACCGCGGCTTCGAAGCCCGCGAGTCCGGGAGCCAATCCACTTCGTAAACGCCGCGACCCCCGGGTCCCCAGGAGCGCAGCCTCGCGGCGGGAAAGCGCAAGGAAGGGACCGGCCTGGAGCCCCCCCTCCGGCCCCGGCTCCCACGCCTCGCACGTCAGGCCGGGTCCCCTCCTCAGCCACCCCCTCCGCCCGCGCTGCCTCCCCCGCCCCGACTCCGCGCGCCCCCGGCGCCGAGAGGAATTTGACTGCTCCAGTCACCAATCAGGAGAGAGGTCGAGGGGACGAGCCAATCGGAGCGGGGAGAGGGGGAAGGACGCCGGTGTCCTCCCGCCCCCACGAGGCTGAGCGCGGAATGTCTCCGGCCCTCCCCTGCGCCTCAGCCTCAGTGCGGAGCCCTCGGCCGCGGGAGGAGGAGCAGCAGCCCGCAGCCGCCGAGGAGCCGCAGAAGCTGCGAGAGCCGGAACCGAAACCACACCCACGTCGCCGCTCCTGTCCTCTGTCGCCCTCTCGGCGTCCCACCCGAGGCCGCGTTCCGGAGGACAGCGGCCGCCCACTGCCCGAGCATCCTCCCTCCGAGCGGGAGCTGACAGAGCCGGCGGCATGATGCGCCTGCGGGGCTCGGCGATGCTGCGCGACCTGCTCCTGCGGCCTCCCGCCGCGTCCTGCGCGGCTCTGAGGCGGGCGCAGCCCCTCGCCACGCAGTGCCGGCGTCCCCGAGGCGGGGGGCAGGGGACCGCCGGCCCAGCGGCCGCCGCGCGTCTCCACCCGTGGTGGGGCGGGGGCGGCCGGCCGGCGGGGCCCCTCGCGCGGGGACTGTCTAGCTCCCCCTCGGAGATCCTGCAGGAGCTGGGCAAGGGGGGCCCGCAGCCGCCGCCGCCGCAGCAGCCGCAGCCGCAGCCCGGGGAGGCGCCGCCCGCGGCCCCGTCGGCTCCCGGCCCCAAGGACGGCCCCGGGGAGACGGACGCGTTCGGCAACAGTGAGGGCAAGGAGCTGGTGGCCTCGGGCGAAAAGTGAGTGTCTGCGCCGGGCGGAGGCGGCCTCCCCCTGCGCGGGGCTCGGGAGGGGCGGTGGGGCGGGAGGGGAGCGGAGGTTCGAGAAAGAGAAAGAAAGAGATGCCGGCGGCCTGCGCAGGCTGCGCCATGTGATTCGGTCCGGCCCCGCCCGCGCCTTCCCTGCCGGCGCCCCTCCGCGAGGCCCCCACTTCCCTTCCCCGCCCCCGGCGCGGGCCGCCCGGGAGGAGCCGCGCGGGGGCCGCGGTGGGGGGGGGGGCTGGTCCCCTCCCCGCCCCCCCGTGCCCCGCCCGGTCCCGCGGCCGCCAGTGCGCGCCGCGTGCGCCGCTCCCCGGCCCGCGGCTGCAGCACCTGGCGCCGGCCCAGCTCTCGTGGGTGATGCCGCGCGATCCGCCCCGCCGAGTGACATTCGGGGGCCGGTGTGAGCCCGCCCGGGGCCTTCGCGGCTCCCGACTCGTCGCTCCCCGGCTCGGGTTTCTTCCCCGCGCCGCCCCCGGCGCTCGCCGCCACGGTCTCCGTAGCAGCCTCGCGTGGCAGAACGTTCGTAACCTTTCTGGAGTGGCGCCTCCCGGCGCGCTGCGCAGCCATCGGGGCGCCGGAAATCGTGTTTTCGCAGCGAGAGGAGGAGAGTCCTGTGGCCGAGATGGGGCGCGCCGGAGGACGCTACCTGTTTGCCGGGGACCAGCCTCGGCCTGTCCGATGGCGCTCATGAGTGGGTGAATTTTAAAAAATAAAGATCCGAATAGCCAAGATGAAGCGTGACTTGGTAAAACACTGGAAAATCCGAGCCGTGTAGCCTTCGTGGCTTAGCGGTAGAGGGTTGTCATCTGTGCCGCACGGCAGTTCCGACCCACACGCAGTGGGTTTTCCTACGCAATATGGGAAGCGATTTCTTGGATAGTTCGTGTGACATAAATGGACCCAAACTTTGTTTTCCATGTGAGTGGAAATACATCTAGCTTTCTTCATACTTCACTGTTTGCTGACACGGTCCTGCCGCTAGGCGACCTCTTTGGCCTCCCTGTGACTTAACGTTACACGTTGTCTCCAGCCTCAGATCACCTTAAGGCAAACTGAAAGTGCCCTTTGATTTTTGTATTTTCAGTCTCAGGCTGGCCCAATGTTTCCTGTAATTGAAGTTGGCACCTTCCTCAAACATTCCAAGCTCAAGTTTTCCCAGACTGAAAAATGTCACGTAAAAAAACAAAAAAACCCACACATTTATGGGGAAAATTTGTGGTATTCTGTGATCATGATTTTGTGCCACAAAGTAGCTGTAGGACCATAGACAGGTCATTTAGCATCTTAGATGATTTAAATCCCTTCAAGGTCCAGAAAGCTAGACTTCTGTTAAATTTTGACCTCTCATGTTTTTTAGGGAATAGCATGTGTGCTTAATCTCATGTGGAACTCTCTTGTACCTTATCATCTGGTTTACGAGACTTGGAACTCGTTTCAATACCTGAGCCCGGAGTTACGGAATTGCAAAATGCAACTGCCAGCATTTAAAAGTTGTTCTTAAGGCTGTAGAAGACAGCAGCTTTCTGTTGAAAATGTCTTCCAGTCTGTGTCTCTTCAGTGGCTTTAGTGTCCCTCTTTTTTTTCCTTTTTGTCAGGTAGGAAATTGATCTCCTTTTGTGATTCACATGTTTCCCAGAATTTCTAGCTTCATTGTCTTCTGAATAAGAGATGATCTCTTAGCAATAACTTTCAAACACTTTGGCTAATACTTACGACAGTGATGCATAAAAACTGTCGTGTACTATATCCTAATCACCAAAGAAAACCGATCTAGAGAGGGAATCCTTTAAGTATGCTTAGATGCCCCGGGAGTTTGAATAACCAGTAAGATACTCTTGTTTACCTTAGTATAAAGAAGTTTATTTTTCTGCCACCAAAGTTAGGAGTAATAGCTAGACTGGCTCAGGAACAACCCAAGTATATGATAATCCTGAGAGCTCTCAGTCAAGGATTTAAAGAGTGAACCCCAGCTGCCTCCAATCTGTGTATAAAGTTGAAGAGCACTGGTCTCAAGATTGCCAAAAAATTTTTAAATCTTAAGAAAGATTCAATTTCCTGAATGCTGTGGTTTCCAAATGTAGCTTTCCTCCTTCAACTCCTTCGATTTTGCCTTTGTGTGATAAACATTTCTGTCATTCTGGAGGTTAGCCTCCCGTTGATCCCGTTATCCTTTCTAATGCTCAGCTTCCAAAGCACAGTTCATCCCTCAGTCAGCCAGCCATCTGGAATGCCAGCACTCGGGACTCTGCCAGGTTTTATGGGGGATTATTAAAAGAAATAGCCATGTGAAAATTAAATGAGTTGACGTTTTGTAAAAGGCTTAGGACAATATTTGATATGTGTTAAATACTACATAAATCTTTATTAAACAAGAAATTGCTTCATTTATTTTAAAACATGACAAGGACATTGACCTTTGAATTTTAGGCTCACATATGAGAAATTTCTTTTGGTTTTTTAATTTCCAGAAAAAATTTCTCTTAAGAAATTATTGTACTTACATAAAACTACTTGATTTGCACTGTTTATCTTTTTAGCTTGTATACTCAGTAAGCTCAGAGTGAATTGAATAACCATACAACTTTAATTAATAAACACGGCTGAGCTATTTCTTGTACCTACTTGGTCTTCCTATATTTTATTAACTTTACCGTATTATTTTCTGGAAAGAGGTGGGATATAAGCACATGAACCTACTTACATTTTTTTCCGTCAGATTCTTTGAACCAGTGTCATCCTAGGCTATGCCATCTCCTTCAACCAACTTCAGTCTGGTTTAGATTCCTGATGTAGCTTAAGATTTAAGATTTACGTATCTTAGAGAAAATGTAATGATCTTCGCTCAGTTTTGACTGTAGTACACTAATTTTTGTTGCTATCATTTCATCATTTTGAAAACCACTTGGCTTGGCTCTCTTCATTTTTTAAATTGTTCTCTTTGCTTTCCTGGCTCTGTTTTGGATTTGCTCACTGAGTAAACCCTGAGGTTAAAGCCTTTGCTTCTTTCCCACTTGTCTGTCTTCTCAACATGTGCCTTCTCTCAGCTTTGACTCTCATGGTAATATTTCATCTCTTATCCAGACTCTTTTCTTACATTTATCTTCACATGTTTGATGATCCAAATTTAAATTCTGTGCCCCCATATTCATTTTTCTGTCCCATTTCAATCTATTTTGCATACTGTTCTGAGATTAATTATAGAGTTTTAATTTCAAACTACCACTTTCCTTCCAGACTGGAGTGAGCATTATATCAAAATCGCAAACCATGCTGTCACATGCAATATTCTGGATCAACCTTAATGCCAAATGCTTGCCCATCATGGACATTTTATCATACTGTTCTCCATGCTTCATGTCTGTAAAGCTCAGAAGTGGGTATCCTATCTTAGTAAAGAGGAAAGAGTGACAAAGGGCTAGCAGGGTGGAATGAGGGACGTTTTTGTTACCTTCTGTTTGGACATTTTATTGTTTAATTAGAAAGGAAAAAGATATAACAAAAGGACTAGGCTGGGAAAATATCAGCACATGTATGTTCTTTAGTAAGCAGGTAATTCATTCAGGGTGTAATACTGACGATACAGGAAACAGTATTCCATCAAAACGATGAGATCATTTTTACCCTATCAGATGGGCAGATGTTAAGTTAAATCGAGTGATGTAGATGGTGAGGGGAATAGGAACTCTTACATTGCTAGTGGAAGTATAAATTAGTTCAGCTATTTTGGAGGGTGGTTTGGTAGTATCTGTCAAAAACTGCATACCCATGATGCAGTTGTAATTGAATGTATGCTCATCTGCATGAAGTCATGGCCTTTAAAAATGTATCTTAAATATGCGGAGTTAAAAATATATTAAGGGGCAGTTGGGTGACTTGGTTGTGTGTCTGTCTTCGGCTCAGGTCATGATCTTGGGATCCTGGGATCAAGGCTCCCATGGCCTCTCTTCCCCCACAGCACCCTAGCTTCAGATTGTGTGACTTATTTTGGTAGTTAATATTTATTAAATGGAAAGTGAGGGTCAAAGTATCATTGAATCATATGCTATAAGAATTAAATCTCCGAGTAAGATTAAATGCCTAGGCATTTCAGCAAACATTGAATTGGGTCTATACACGGTACTGATAATGAAGTTGAGACAGTATTTGGCAGATATAGATCATTTCAAAGTGAAAGAACCTCTCTGAAATAGGTGACAAATTCTGTCATCCTTTAATAATGTGTTTGCTTTTCATTTGTAAAAGTGAACATATATATAATTCATTAAAATTGAGATTGAAATTATATTTAATTGGGAGCTTTCAGTGAACCCCTCTGATTTTATTTGTGGTTTCCTCTATTAAAATTTTTTTTTAAATTACAGTTATCAGTGAGTTTTAGTTTACTTTTAATGGCCAGTTGTAACATATATTATAACATTATTTGCTGTCTAATGTTTATATTAAACCACATACATCTATTTAGTCATGAATATATCTGTGGTGATCTATAATTAACAAATTACATGCTGCTTATTAATTTTTAGATGAAGTTCACTGAAAGAGCGTGAGTTAGATCTTGAACTTTAGTGTCTTTGAGTTTTAGCCTCTTTTTAGGCTTTACTGTTGACAAAGAAGTCTGCCTACTCAAAATCAACTAACTCAGGAAATGACTACCAAATTGAATTCAGGTTTTTTTTGAAGCAGTAGGTAGGGAAAAGTAACAGGTAGGACGGGTACTATTTTAATCTGAAGAAGCTAAATGTCATTTTGAAGAGAACTTTGTTGAATACATTTGTGAGTTTGAGTTTCAAAAAGTTACTTGAAATAAGCAAAAAGATATATTATTTCCTTGTGATTATGAAGTGAAGAAAAACTGAAAGTCTGATTGTAGGTTTTGCATTCTTTGAGGAGCTCGGTCTTTAAATCCTGTATAAATCAAGGAGTTGCCTGTTGGCCTTTTCACCTTTTAAGTCATTTGCTAGTAAGAGGAATGCTTAAGGAAGCTGAGTGAACAGATATATTTGTAAAAATAGTTATTAATTGTTGATATCTCTAAGTGAGTTAAATAGCTTTTAGGTAGACACTAAGATTTTATCCTTGGATCTGCTCAGGTGTAAAACTGCTTTGGTTATGAGACAGGGTGCATGCAACTAATTATTGTACTTGGTAATTTTTCTGGCCACCTACAATGTGGTATGAGTATGTTAATGTGTTGTCTTGGTTTCCTTTGGGAAGTATTCTCTGGTTGGTGTGTAACATTGCTTAGTGAGTTCTAAAGAAATATTTGTAGCGAAAGCAATAATTTAACGTGGAACTATTGATATTACATAATGGACAGTAAGTTGATAACTTTCAGGATTTGCATATATATTTTTGCCTCCTAATTTCCATTACAGACTTCTAAAGATTTTTTAACATTTATTTATTTTAGAGGGGAGGGGCAGAAGGAGGGGAAGATAGAGTCTCAAGCAGATTCTGCGCCGAGTGCGCATTCCAACGTGGCTCCTCATGGGGCTCCATCTAATGACCTTGACATCAGGACCTGAGCAGAAACCAAAAGCTGAAACACTTAAAAGTGTGCACACAGGTGCCCCTAAAAAAGATTTCATTTATTTGAGAGAGAGAGAGAGAGCACGCGTGCACATAAGCTGGGGTGGAGCTGAGGGAGCCGGAGAAGCAGCCGCCCCGCTGAGCAGAGAGCCTGATGCTGGGCTTGATCCCAGCACCCTGGGATCATGACCTGAGCCAAAGACATATACTTAACCAACTGAGCCACCCATGTGCCCCTAAAAAAGGTGTTTAAATTGTTACTTTCATGAGGGTATTCTGAGTGACATGGGCACCTAAGATTCTTGGTGAGAGTTCTTAGGAATGCAGACTTTTTAAGAACAGTTCTTAAACTATGAAACTTTAAATATATTCATACATTTTTAGGCACCTGGGCTGAGTTGTAGAAAGATTTATTCACTAATACTTCTGGCACAGTATTATGCATACTAGAGAAGAATGGAGAAAAACTTATGTTTAACATTAGTGGAATGGTTAAGTAAATGATGCTACATCCATATGAAAGTTTCTTATTCAGTCATTTAAGATGTGTACACATACTTTGGGGGCGGGGGTATAAGACAATGGTAAGCCTGAAGTTAAAATACAAAATTTACTGTGCAGTATGCTCTTAAGTGATCCTTAAGCTTAAAAAAAAAAAAAAAAAGAAAAAGAAAAAGAAAGAAAAGAAAGCTTAGAAAATGTGTCTGAGGAGAATAAACTGAAATGATATCAGCAGTTGTAGTTTGTGAAAATGGGCATTGTTTTTCCTGCCTCTCTAGAGTTACTAAGATTTCTCATTATGATTATAGTTAGCCCTTGAATAATGTAGAGATTAGGGGTGCCAGCCTCCCCTCACAGTCAAAAATCTCCTGACTTCCCCAAAAATGTTACTACTAATAGCCTACTGTTGACTGGAAGCCTTACTAATAACATGAACAGTCAATTAATATATCATGTGCTATATTCTTATAATAAAGTAAGCAAGAGAAAAGAATGTTATTAAAATCATAAGGAAAAGAAAATGCATTTGCAGTACTGTACTGTATTTATTGGAAAAATCTACATATAAGTGGACCCACGTAGCTCAAGCCCATGTTGTTCAAAGGTCATCTACATCTATAACTTCTATAACTAGAAGAACCACATCTGTTAAATTTTAAAATTGTAAATCTCTACTTTGCTGTCTTAGTCTGCTAACCTAATATCCTGTTTCTGGTACATATAACAGGAAGTACCTACATTACATTAAAAAGTTAAAAAAACATTGTGAGTCTTTGTACAGCTTTGTACAGCTCTTATCAGCATTATCCAATTGTGTTCACTATTTGCAAACATCAAGCTTTTTTATTCCTAAACTATTCTCGGTGTAGGTCTCCTTAGAAAATGTTGAATGTTTTTTGCTACAGTAAAAAGTTATAACGAATAAAGTTTAATATTTCTTGTTCCAACTTAGAGTTTACCATAAGGGAGCATTGCTGTAGTGATGCTCTCAGGCACGTGTTGGCAAACTTTTTCTCAGAAGGGCCAAGTAGTATGTACTTTTGGCTTTGCATACTATCTGGTCTATGTTAATACTATTCAAATTAGCGGTTATTAGCAAAGCTGTCAAGGACATCAGGTAAATGAATAGGCATGACTGTCTTGCAATAAAACTTTATGTACAAAAACAGGGGGTGCTGCTATAGTTTGCTGCTGGTGGCTCCAACATTAAACTGTATTTAGTTGTGTAACGTATATTCTCATATTCTGACTAGTTGTACTTTGAATGATTTGTTCCTTTGTGGATTTTTGTATCCTCAGTTGCTGTATCTTGTTCCTATTCTTCATGTCTCCACTTGCCTCTTTTCCTCTTACTCTCACCTTCCATGCCTAATTTGCTTTAACTATTAAAAAAAAATTCCAGTAAAGTACACGTAACGTAAAATCTTTTATCTTAACCATTTTTAAGTTTATAGTTCAGTGACATAAGTGCTTTTTAAAAAGCATTCAAATAATTAGACTTTTTGTATAAAATGTGTGAATATAGATGCTGTGTGTGTGTATCTTCTGAGTGAGTAAAGCTTATAGTCTTTAGTGTAGGAATTTAGGAGGACATCTATTTTAGCCGCTTAAAAACTGAGAATTAGAATTGGAAGTGACTTTAAAAACATTTAACTCCACCTCATTTTACATATTTTCTAAGTTGGCCACATAAAATAGCCTAACGAAATGACTAAAGTTCCTGCAGTATTAGGACTTAATTTGTTTTTTTCATCTGCTAGTAGATTAATAAAATACTGTACTGAATTGATTACTTTTTTAGGTACAGGATTGGAAGAGACCTTAAAAACCCATATCCTGGTGCACCTGGGTGGCTCAGTCATTTAAGCATCTGCCTTTGGCTAACTGGGGTCATAATCCCAGGGTTCTGAGATCCCTCTTAAGTGGGGAGCCTTTTTCTCCCTCTCCTTGTCCCTCCTTCCCCCCCAAATGAATAAATAAAAAATAAAATCTTAAAAAAATAAGAGAGAAAGAAAACAAACCATCTCCCCCAGCTGATGTTTTTTTCCTCTTTTATACTCTCTGAAAATTGTTACTTATCTCTGCTTGAATAGTTCCTTGACTGAAGTTAATTCCCTTAGAATATTGCACCTTCCATTTCAGAGCTGGGGTGTTTTTTTTTTTTTTTTTTTTTTGGTATCTCTGAAGTCTGCCTTACATTAACTTCTATTTACATATTTTAATTATTTCAAAGACATCTTTCTAGAATGGTATTAAAGTGCTTTCAATAACAGTTCACATAATATCTGTATTTTTACAACTGGAGTGATTTATTAAAGGATACTGAGGGAATAGATGCTTGGAAGGAATAACAGAGTTGAGTATTAGGGACTTGACCTGCCCAGGTCCTGGTCCTCCTCTCAGAGACCAGCAGACTGCCCCCCGGGTTAGACTTCTAAAGTTGTACATGTGGACAAATTGCCATCAACTGTATGGAGAGCCTGGCCACTTCTCACATAAAGATTTATGGCTTTGGTGCTTCTCACTCTGGCATTCTCTTGGTAATTTTCAGAAAAGTCTAATCAGAACAGCAGCCCTAATTTAATACAGTCTGATCCTCACTTTGTACAGGATACAGTTTTAACAAGGTTGAACAACAGTTTAGTTATCTAACATAGGTAATTCCCGTTAACATTTTGGTTAGAAATTCTTCAGTGTGTAAGGAGTCTTATCTTTCATTTTTCTGAGTGAGCTCCAGGTGTTCCTTCTAAAATGGAGAGCTAATAACTGAGCGTAGTTGGTGTGGTATACCGGGAAATATCCAGGACTAGAAACCAAAGACCAGCTTTCCACGACTAATTCTGGTCCAGCCACTTAAGAACTGTGTGACATTAGACATGGTGCTGGGCTCTGAGATCAGAGTCTTTATCTGTAAACCTTACTTTAGCACATAGGGTTTTAAGATAGTAGGAGATCATTTCTTAACAGTAAAGCCTTAAAATATGTAAGATTTTGTTTTTAAATTCCACCAATAATTAGCCTTGGGGCAAAATGATTTGGAGAATAAGCAGAATTTGTCACTTGTCAGACTGTCAGACTTAGGATATGTGGTCAGTCCCTCATCAGTTCAATTCTTAACCCCATAGGTTTATTTAGTAAATTAATTTTTATTGAAGTATAATCGACATACCATATTGTATTGAAGTATAATCGACATACCATTGTATGGGTTCCATGTGTACAACATAGGGATTCCACATATTCATGAATTGGGAATTGATCACAGTAAGTCTCGTTACCATCTGTCACCATACAGAGTGGATACATTATTATTGAAGGTGTTCCCCATGCTGTAAGTTACATCCTCATAGCTTATTTATTTTGTTGAAAGTTTGTACCTTTTGATCCCTTTCACCTATTTTGGCCCCCACTTCCCAACCCATCTCCCCTCTGGGAACCACTACTCTTCTCCATGTCTGTGAGTCTCAACTGGTTTAATCTAATTTGCTGGTGTTGATGGACAACTATTACTATCTATCAGGTTACTTGAAATTCAGAATGATAGACTGATTTAAAAACAACTTCAGTTTCTTTTTAAAGATCATTGTTTTAAAATGATGACGTAAGTAAAAATACCAAAGCATTCTTTTGTGTTCTCGCACGATGTGGGGTGTTGTGGGGCTTGATCCCAGGACCCTGGGATCATGACCCCAGCCGAAGGCAGATGACTAACGACTGAGCCACGCAGGTGCCCTGGACCTTTATTACTATTATTATTATTTTAAATCTAGTTGGGGAAAAAAGTTTCTAATTATCTGATAGGTTTACCATACTATACAATGCATTTGAGGTACATGGAGTTGACGTCTACACACACACACACCCCATAAAGAAGGTAATAAGCCAGTCTTGAAGGTTTATAGTTTAGAGAAGTCAGATAACATAAAATGTTATTTAACAAAATAGGACAATATAGTTGATTTCCATTTTTTTCTTCTCATTTTGCTGTCCTTAGTAAAGGCTTGCTTTCATTTTCCTCCTTTCATTTGATTCTAGAGTTTTTTAATTAATAAAATTTTGAACTGATGACGGAGAGTTTACAGTATTGTTTCTAATTACAAATTATATTTACTTGATTTCCCCCACCCATCAAGGCAAAACTGAATGCTTACTTTGTACTTGCCAATACTTTTCTTACCCTTCTATCCTAGTACTTGCCCCATGGCTGTAGTCTTTGCTATCCTATAGAGCATCTTTACTTTATTCATCTTTATATCCCCAATGCTTAGCATACATAGGCTGTATTAGAGAAGTACAAAACTCAGTGATGTGGCCCAGTGCATGCTAAAAAGAGTATAGAATATCTGGTTAGGGAAAGCCCTCTCAAATGATTGAAAAGATCATTGATGCCTTAAAGGATTAGGAAAAGGAAGGTTATAAACAGAAGGCTTATATAGATAAAAAAAATTAAAGGCACAGTAGCAGGATTTATTTGCAGGTTGGTGAGTCTAATTAATTAAAATGATAAGTTTAGGAATAGATAGTACAAAGCCAAATATGGAGAACTGAATACCAGACTGAGGAGCTTAAATTGTCCTTTGGTATTGGTAACTGATTTGATTGATCAATAAACAAAGACAGTATCTCTTTTCATGTTGCAGAAATTCACCCTGAATTTAAACTCCATATTACATTTTGGAGAGGTAGTCTCATTTATTATTTATATAGATCTCTCTCAACACTGAAAATTAAGTATTTTCACAGCTCATAAGGAGAAATGGGCACTTTCATATATCTTAGGCTGTCACTGGTGTTCCTTATAAACACCTAATGAATGTTTACCGTCATTGCTTTGGTGGTTCTATTTTCTTCCCTGGAAATCGCTTTCTGTTGCCATGTTTTCAACTCCTACCATCTTTCAAGTCCAGCTGAAATTCTGTGTCTTCTAAAGATGCTTTACGTTATTAGTCCACAGTGAAGTAATTTTTCAGAGTGGATCCCATAGTCTTACTAGAATTCCTCATGATGTGAGTCTTCTATTTTCAATTTAGACTGTAAGCAACAACTAACATAATGCTGTACATGTCATAGATGCCAGTTAAATACATGGTATTTTTCTTTTTCATCTTCTTAAGTAATGATTTTTATGTTCTAGGCAAGTATTTTGTAAGGATACAAAGTAGAGGAAGGAATGGGTAGATAGATGAAGGCACAAAATGAGAGTGAAAGGATCTTGAGGGCAGACATTAGGAAGTAAGCGGAAATAGAAGGTAAAGAATAAAAAGGTATGAAACGGGATTTTTCTTTGGATTTACTGATTTTCTATGTATATCTTATTTTAGTTGTTGAGTGTCATAACTATTTTATATTTTTCCATAGGAAATCTGGATGGCTCACTCAGGTTCATCACTGGTGGCTAATGTGGTGATTTGAAAGTATCCTATAACCTGTGTTTTTTTGCCATTAAAACTTGAGTACGCCTGAAGGATTTTCTAGTTACTATATGCTTAAAACTTTAGCTTTTAGCTTTTGAATTTTTTTTTTTTTAAGATTTTATTTATTTATTTGATAGAGACACAGCGAGAGAGGGAACAGAGCAGGGGAGCACCAGAGGGAGAAGGAGAAGCAGACTTCCCGCCAAGTAGGGAGCCCAGTGTGGGGCTCCATCCCAGGACCCCAGGATCATGACCTGAGCCAAAGGCAGACGCTTAACAACGGAGCCACCCAGGCGCCCCTTAGCTTTTGAATTTTAATAGCAAAACACATTACTGCGAAATGTTGTCACAAAGTCGTATTAATTAAATTTGGAGAGAGAAAAGGGGGTAACATCAAGAAAGATCTTTGGAGTAATTTCTTCCTCTTTTGAAGTTTGGGGAGAATCTTGTCATTTATTTGTTTACCAGAGAGTTGATGCTAACTCATTCTCAAATCAGAGTGTGAACTTTTTTTTAAATGCTGAGATAGGTATCAATTTTGACCTATTTATTTTGTAAGCACATTTTTTAGAGATGACTTAAATCTCCTTTTTATGGATAAAAATTAGTCTCATCCAAAAGCAAGTAAATATTTACCTTTTTTTGCTAGCTGTGACAATAATATGGTCATTTAAATTTTTTTGTGCTCTGTACCATAAGCTAAAGAAGTGTATATTTTATATCATTTGCTTAGCTTTGAGGCAAAGCAAATACCATTTACTAGTGTAAATATATAGAAAGCTTATTCTGCAGTTTTTTAAAGTGACAAACTATCACTATCTGAAGTTTATTTGACAAACCATTTTCTGTAAAAAATTGGTCTGTTATTTTCCACTGCTGTTTTGATGGCTAGCTCAGTTTTTCTTTAAATAATTAAGTCGTCAGTATTGTTGAATGCTGTTAATGGTTTTGGATCAGGGTAAGTCCTAGAAAAATTCTACTTTGTGAAAATAATAACTAGCTAGTAAGTTTGAGAGCCAGTATACTGTAGTAATGAATAATTTGGGCTCTGGATTTGGAGAAATGGGTTCTAAATCCATTTTTGCCACCGTGCAGTGTCTGAACTCCTGTTTCCCTGTCTCCTGTCTCCAGTATCTGAACTCCTGTTTCATTATATACATAGAAGTTTATAATTCCAGGATATGCCATTAAACTATGGTAATCCTCTGTATTTTTTAAAACTTTGGCATGAAATTGATAAATTTTAAGGTTGATTTTAAAACCTAAAAGTTGGTCTAACAGCTTTGAAAGCCAGTTTAAATGATACTAATATCAACTTAATGTTTCTTTTAGGAGAAATTTGATATGTGTTTGTATAACTGTTCATGTTCTGTGAGCCAAGTTTATATTCTGTTGTGTTTTAAGATGGAAATATATGGGCCACGAATAATAGGGAGGTAATTATATTAGGAAATATTAAGTACATATGGTCTTACTGAAGTATGGAACTATTAAATAATCTTTGGGTAATTCAGGAAGTATTTAGATACTAGAAAAGCTCTTTTTAACAGTATAGAAGCAATTGTGACAGTCTATTTTAACAGAAGTTATGTATACAGTTTCCCTGTGAAACTTGCCATTATACCTATGGCTAGTCCAGAGTTGTTCTCAATTAAGTTCTAAAATTAAGAAAATGAGTATTCTGTATCCTTCCCTTTTCTTTAATTTTCTCTATTGCTTTCTTGAAATATAGATAAAGTCTTTTCCAGAATATTTTATACAGCGTGCCATACATGTGTGTATTTTCTCTCTCACATTTTAATAGATGGGGAAGAGATCTGTTTTATCTTAGATCTATAATCCTTGCATCACTGTAATACAGTCATTGATGTTCAGAATATGGAAATGTGTTAATTATAGTTTCAGAGCTAAAAAAAGATTATAATTTCATTATAGTTTACTTGAAAGCTTTTTAGTGGATAGGAAAAAATTCCTTTCTTGTTTAAATGTTTGGTTAATTATGGTATCTTATACTAGTTTATTAGTTAATTAAGATTTTAATGTATTTTTTATAGTAAAAAAATTGTATTCTAACAGTCTCCTTTATGATTTGTGGCATTTTGTCTGCATACGTAAGCCTAGATCACTTTAGAAATATTAACTATAATTACCATCTATTGAGTATTTACTCTCTGCCAGTCATCATTCTAAATGCATTGAATGTTTCCAGTCAACTGATCCTCACAATAAACAACCCTGTGAGGTAGGCACTATTATCTCGCCTCACATGAGGAAACTGAACCATGGAAAGGTTCTTTAATTTATCCAGGGTGACTCAGCTAGTAAGTATTATAGCTAGGATTCAGAACTAGTACCTTTATTGTCCAGTATGTAATTGCTTTCTCCCCCAGGTTTTATAATCAGGTTAACATTTTAATAATATATAAATATAGTCATCATATTTTTAAAAAACAGAGCAAAGTATTGACTCTTACCCGAACATTTGCTGAGCTCTATAATTAGAGTTGGGTGTTGTATTAGGCTGTACTGGAGGGTATCACCGTAACAGATGACTAGGTATTAGTAGCACTAGAAATGGTAATCAAGATTTTAAAACCTGGGATTTAAAAAAATCTATATTCATTAATAAGTCATTTTCTACTTTTTCAGTGTGATTTCAGTAATAACTAGTTTGAGTTTGGTAAATTAGCATTTATCATGGCAGTAGTCTTGATGAGTAGATCAGCTTAGCTATAGTGTGATTCAGTAATTATTTAATAATGGATATACCTAAAATCCATTAAAATGTTTGCACAAGGATTAATTTTGTTTTCTTTTTTCCCTTTAGTAAAATAAAACAGGGTCTGTTACCTAGCTTGGAAGATTTGCTGTTCTATACAATTGCAGAAGGACAAGAGAAAATACCCGTTCATAAATTTATTACAGTAAGTTTTTATATTCTTCTGTGTTACACTTTTTAAAAATCAGTAATATTGAATCAATAATGCAGTAATATCGAATTGTAGTCTTAAAGCTCATTTGACATGTAGATCCTGACTGACACTGTTTCTCTTATTATGTCTTCAAATTTTCATCATGCTCATTTCAAGGTAATCAGTGAAAGAAAATGAAAGAAACAATGAGAAACTTGTCCAGGAAGTGGGTAATAGTGACACTAAAATGCCCATATACATATTCAGGTTCTGGGTAGAAATTTTTATATACAGGAATAAAAACTTGTAGTTGGAATAAGCATATACATTATTTGCACTATGTATTTACAAACTCTTATTTTTTTAAAAACAGGCACTCAAATCTACAGGATTGCGAACGTCTGATCCCAGGTTGAAAGAGTGTATGGATATGTTAAGATTAACTCTTCAAACAACATCAGATGGTGTCATGCTAGACAAAGATCTTTTTAAAAAGTAAAAAATTCTGCCAAACCTTTAATGGTGATTTGCTATGCTATATGGTGATTTTTCTTTTAAAACAAAACTGCATCTTTGAATGCCAGTGCTTCTTGTGTAACTGGAAAAAAGGGGGTATTTATAAATATCAGTTGTTTGACAAAGGTGGTGCACATAAGGTTCTATGATGCACAGGGGTATGAGTAGACTTTCTTTGAAACTACTCTAAGGAAATGTAGGCATAGATGTTTCCAATTTACAGTATATGGAGATCGCATTTAGTTTGAACAGAGCACACTCTGGCTTGTCACAAACTGATCTCCAGTTCTTCTGCATGTCTTACAGGCTTTTTCAGTATGGTCTCTGTTTCTTTCCTACAAGGTGATTTAGATGACATCATAAAATGAGAAGGCTTCAGACAGCATGTGTTCCTTAGATTTACGTATCTCCATTGTCTGCTTCTCTTTTCTCTTCAGACATATTGATACATGGGCTTTTGACTGCTTTTATTTCCCTGAAAATATTTAAAAACTAATGATGCTTTAGAGATTAATACCTTGATTTGGTTGAATGAGCTTATTTTGATTTTCATGTATTTGCCTCTTTGTTTAGTATTTATCTTCATTAATGTCTTCCTACTTGTCTGATTTCTTAATGGTTTAAAAGATAGCATGTTTATAATGGATCCCAAAGAGGTGAATGTTATTTTAAATTAATAAAAGTTAGGTAAAAACCAGTATAAAACTGTAAACACATTGGCTTTTTCTAGATGATAGGGTAAGTTGAGATACAAAGAATTCTAGCATCTACCTTGAAAACTCATTTTTATGTATGTATGTATTTTTGTTTAGTTTTATTTTCTTTTGGGGACTTGGTGATTTGTCCTAGATGTCTCTTGGAAATATCCTAGGTATTAAGTCATTTGAAGGTATTTGTTTAACTGAAGTCCTTCAGAGTTTCCTGGCATGCTGTGAAGCACTGCTGACAGTTTTGGATTCTTGTCTTTTTACCACAAGGTTCTTGATTCTGTTAACTCAGCTGACCTTATAAAGTATAAGTTTTAGGTTCATGTTAGAATTAGTGTTAAGATTTTTGAATCTTCGAAATATGTTTCTTTGTGGAGGGGAGGAAATAATTTGTTAGCTGTGCCTTTGCAATAAGGATTATTTTTAGTGTTCATGAACTCTCCGAGCAAAGTACTCTTGATTATGGTGCCTTCTGAACAGTTATTTTAGCGTACCTGAGAGTGAAATTGTCAAGAGGTAGTAGGTAGATCTGTTGATAATAGGTATAAGGAACTGCTTTGGAATTTTAAATGAAAGCAGTATTTTATACATTTTTAGTCTGCTTAAAATTTTTTGTGCTTTATAAACATGTTGCTATGTTTAAATATGAAATTAAAAGTAAACTAAGTATACTGATTATGAAGCGAGGAAGCATAGTCGTATTATTTTCTGTCTATAATTATATAAAAGAACAGCAATTACCATATTTTTAAATACTAATCCAATTTCTTAAAAAAATTGATGATTGTAATATAGGCAGTTCCTAGCTTGACAAATGCTTGGTGTTTTATGTAAGCAGGCAGTGGAAAAGTCTCCATGTATAGGCATAACGATTTCTCTTCTCATCTCTCGAATGAATTCAAACCTCTGACTATTAACCTTTTGAGGTCACCTAGAAAGGTGATTGCTCCAGAGAGGTTCTTTCTTTCTTTTCTTTTTTCTTTTTCAAAATAAGAAGTTTTCTAGTTTAATGTTACTTAAATAAACTAACTCTTCTCCATGCTGATGGGAAGGAGATATTACAGTGAATTCATTTTCTCAGGGAAATAATTTATAAAGGTGGATAGGTTTGGTTGAAGTCAGTGTGTTGATAATTTTACCAGAAAATATTGTTGGTTAATATATTTAGCCTTTGAGGGTAATCTGAGCAACAATGATTACATAGGATTTTTTTTTAAGGGAAAGTGAATTCTAAGCATACTATTTGGAGCATAATCTGTTTGAAAGTTGGAGACTGCCTGTACCCATCTAGATAATTAATTGTTTTTAATGCCAATAATCCTTTAAACTGATAGAAGTAGATAATTGTGTTGAAAATGAATGCCTTATTTATTTATGCATTTTTAACTATACAGATATTAGATCTATTTTTATGTGTGATCATGATTTTTTGGTCTTTTCAGTTTTAGAGGAAAATGAATTGTAGTCTTTGTATCTGTATATTGATTTTTTTTTAAAAACACTTCATCTCCATTATGTTATTTTACTGATGAAAATTAGGAGATACTTTCTAAAACATGTGCATTATAGTTGTTAATCATAAACATTTAAGAAGAAAGATGATTATTCCCAGTTTACAGATGAGCAAGCCAAAGCATGAGAAAGCTGTGACTTGCTGAAAAGTCTGAGCCCTTCCTTCTCAGAATTCATTTTTATTTAGGACTTCTAATTTTCTAGTTCCATTCATGACGTGTATTCAAATAGCTCCCAATGAAAACATTTACTACATGTAATTTTCATCAGTTTGCAGTAAACACTTTCTTGTGTGGTAAGATTGTTTGTGTTTTGCACAGTAATTCACCAGTGAAGTCAGATCCACACCTTTACTAGCACCTTCTGATAGAGGGAAAAACAATGACAAACCAGTTTCACTGACTATAGAGTTTTGTTAATTATAAAGCTTCCTTTTAAAAGTGCTGATTAATTTTAAATAGTTAAATAGTTAGTAGTAGGTTAATAATTTAAGTTTGCTTAGTAGTCCTTATATTTTTCCATGTATAACTTCTTGAAAAATTAGGATTTAAGTTTGATACAGATACAGTGCTTTAACATCAGGAATTGTCTTAACTTTTTCCTACTGAGAAATGTGTTCTTTAGTATAAATTTCTTACAACTTTCATATGTGCAAATTAAATTGCTGTTTAAAACATTAAATATTAAATCATTGGCATATTTAATTTTTAGATTAACTTTGAAATTATGAGAAAACAATTCATTGAATTATTGATATTGAAGTAAATATCTTATCTCTGGGATGTCAATTATTTCTATGTCTATTAATAATTGAAATTAGGACTATAATTTTTTCATGTTGTGATTGAGGTACATCTTTGTCATTGGAAATAACCTATATTATTTTAAATCAGTATTTTAATTTTATACTGACCAAGTGAGTATAATCTCTGAATTTTTTATTAATAGTTAAAAGTGAAATCGGACTTTTAATTTTAATTTGATATTTCATTTGGAACAATTGTAATTAAAATACTGAGATATAAAAACTAAAAAAGAAATACTGAGTGTCTAGTTCTTCATTTCTGTTTTTATAGTTAAAGCAAGTTATTTACTTGCAGGTAGTTTTTTTATCTGTAAAGTAAGGAAATCCTCTTTATCAAAATGTTGATGTTCTCATGGTTGAACAGATGAAGAGTATTTGAAGCTTACTTTTTATGAAGAATGCCATTTTGGATGTTTTTTTTTCTCTTCCCAAAGAAGCTAATATAGTATCACATCATTTACCTGTGAGGAATCAAGTTATATAACTTCTTGTAGTTAGTGGCTTAACTTTCTCTTACCAAATTACTGAGACTCTTAGGAAGATGAGCTTAGAAGGTGGTTCACTGTAACCTATTTAAAAAGCTCTTCTTTAAGGTTACATTAGTATACTGATTTTCTGGCTTAAATCCTTTAGAACAAAGCAGAATATTGGTTCAAATCATTAGATTTCATGCTTTCCCATCCACATGGTTTACCATATCTTTTTAAATAGTTTTTGACAATGAGACCTTTTGTTCCATAGTGTATTACATATCTTATAGTGAATAGAATAATGTGATTTCATATTTTTGGTGATTCATATAAGTAAACTTAATTACTGTACTACTTTATATATAATTTTATTTAAAATTATACATTATTGTTACAAGTATTTTATTCTAATCTGACTAAATAAAGTTGATTTTATCTCTATTTGTTAGCTTGGAAATACAGATTTTTCACACTAATTTAGAGAAAATATGTTAAGATATAAAAAGTTTAGTTTTTGTGAAATATTACTAATAATTATATAGGAACTAAGGATATATGTCTGTAGTTACTTAATGGATCAATAAACAGGCTCTCAACTGTGACATATTAAAGTCCAGTTTTTGTTAACGAAATGTCATGCTGAATGCCTCACCGTGGTGGGCTTAAGAAACTTGTCTTTAGATGCTCTTGATATTTAACCTGGTGGAACACTCTGGTTTTTAATCTTTGACACAATTTTTAGGCAATCTAATTTATTTCTTAAACTTGCTCAACAGCCTACAAGCAACTTCATGAAAGACTGCTTGAAGGAAAGAAAATAATATAGAAAGTATAATTTATAGATTTTAGTTTGTTATATAAAATGACAAATTTCTCAATTGTTTAAATATTCTCCTAATTAATATCTTTATTACCAACTACTAATATTTGAAAGGTACCCAGTAAGTTAATTTTTTCCTTACATTCCACAGATGTGTTCAGAGCAACATCGTTTTGTTGACACAAGCCTTTAGAAGAAAGTTTGTCATTCCTGACTTTATGTCTTTTACCTCTCACATTGATGAGTTATTTGAAAGTGCTAAAAAGCAGTCTGGAGGAAAGGTAAAATTTTTGATGTGAATATTTTCCTAAACCAGTCACTTAATTAAGCTCAAGTTGAGGTAGAGAAATTCAGGTTGTAGAGTTTTCGTGTGCTTTGCTAGTTAAGAAGTTTAAGCTTAAGTGAAGCTACTGGATTAAATCTTTTAAAATATTTTAAATATTCAATTTTGTTATTTGGGCTACAGAGAAATCTTAAGTTTAAGAATTCTTTTTGATTTTCAGATGATGGAAATCGCTTTTAACTCTTTTAAAAAAAGTAACTTTATTAAGAATTTCTGGAAATGTGATACCCTCAAACATTAAATTTGAAAAATTCTCTAAATAAAATACTAGGGGCTATTTTTTCTCTGTATTGAAAGTTTTTAGGTAATGAAACCCTGCTACCATGACTTTGATTAAAGAAATTCTATTTCTTTACATTTAAGGAAAATCAAGTCTTAGTCTCTCTCTCTCTCTTTTTTTAGTTTCTCTTTTAGAATATGCTTTTCTCAATTCTCTAGGAATTGAGAATGCATTGGAAAACATGGGATGAGGGAGACTGAGAGAAGTCAGTTAGATCTTACTTGTAATCCTCAACTCTCTTCTGCCCTTGATTTTTATGAATATTATTATAAAAGATAAACCACAAAGCCACTGAGTACTATAAAATAACTCTTTATTCATGGAAGCTTAATTAAGATGAATTTTTTTGTAGAAGAAATATTACTTGCTTGTATTCTGTTCATTTTTTCCCACTATTTTGTATAGGTTGCAGATTATATTCCTCAGCTAGCCAAGTTCAGTCCTGATTTGTGGGGTGTGTCTGTGTGTACAGTAGATGGACAGAGGTGAGTTTATTTCAAATTCATGGAAACCAACTTTAAGCTTTGAATTTTATGTAACAGTGAGCACAAGGGAGACAGGATTATCTTCTGTGTTGGAAACTAGCCTAACATGACAGGAATTCAAGAAGGAAAATAAGTTTAGATTTTAATTTAATTTTTAAAAACTCAACTAAAATCGTCTTACACTAAATTTTATGAGGTATTTCATCTCATTCACAATTGTAGTCTTGTTATTTGAGTATTTATTTTTCAAGTACTTGCAATTACAGTTTTCTTAGGAAAAGCAGACTTGTCAAAACATGAAATTATTCACTAGTGAACTGACCACTAATAAAATTGGTTTCCGTTTCTTAGTTCAACAGTAACGGCCTCTCACTGTCTTTGTTGCCCCTGCTCCTGATATGAGCTGTGTGTTAGCTAAGACGGTACAGTATTATAGTCCTCAGTTTCTGTCTGTCACTTGCAAAGTGAGAAGTCATGCGCAAACTCTCGGGGTCTCTTAAATCTTTGGGAAGTACTCATGCTGTAGGCAGAACCATTGACAAATGATATTCTAGCAGAATTATAAAAAGGATAATGATGTGAAGACACTCCAAAGAGAATGATTTGGTTTTAAAATCAATGAATTATGTGAGGCCCTTGAAAAGTTGATAAAATTCTGGAATATTTTTTCAAGAATGACTTTTCATTATGCTGTGAGTAAGATACAAGTATTTTTTATCATATTATAATTTGGTTTTGTCAAGTCAGAAAAATTATGCCAGAAAATTCAATTTTTTAAATTAATTTGAAGGGTTAGCTCAGAGTTACAATCTTTGTGTTCCTTTCGTTTTTAACTAAAGTATTTGTTTTTAAATTAAAATGTTAACAAATACCTGGGTCTCTTAACTTCTAGTTTGTTGTTCTCACCATTATCACAGGCTTTTGTTCTCATTTGGGCCCATGAGATGTACTAAGCATTAATTGTGTATTGAATTAAATGTTGGACACAAATACATGGGAAGACAGGGCTTTATTCTAGTACAGAGTGATACCTTGTTTTTGTATTTGGAGGAAATGGTTTATCATGTAATGGAAATTTTTATATTTGGAGGAAATGATTATAATGCAAGGTGTGCACGTGATTGTTCTCTTAAACATTCTCTGTGTGTGGAAATGATTCTTTTAGGTTAAGTTGACTTTGGACTAGAACCATATGTATTTTTAAATGAAAGGGAATAAGACAGGCTCTTGTCAGGTTTTAAGAATGATTCAATCAAGTTGAAGTTACAGTCTGAATTAGAAATTATTTCTAAACATGATAGGAAGAATATTATGTACTTTTACTCTCTATTCATATGTATTTATATTCCATAATATACTTGGAAGTAAGGTGGCTGGCCCCTGGTGTTTCTTTGCCTTTGATGTCTCCTCTAACCCGTTTTGCCCAG
This sequence comes from Mustela erminea, assembly GCF_009829155.1. NCBI lineage: Eukaryota > Metazoa > Chordata > Mammalia > Carnivora > Mustelidae > Mustela > Mustela erminea. The sequence continues at coordinate 3,565,226 of NC_045621.1, forward strand.
GGGCGGTTATTAGTAGTGTCCAGTTTCACTGTGAATGAGTTTCACTCTGAATGAATGATTGACTGGTTTGTGTTGGGGCATAGTTCAGGGCACCTGGGATCCCAGTAAATAAAAGAAAGATCTCCGCCCTTACATTATAATAGAGTCAGTCAGTTTTTCCATTTTTATACCTATTTTATACCTCATTTACATCCCAGTTTGGAAACATATAAAGCTTTCTTTTTGTTCTATTGTTTGGATACGTGGTAATAATAATGCCATTAATGCCAGCTCTAATATAGCTTACAAAGCTTGGTGCTGTTTATTTTAACGGGGCTGGAATTGTGAGTAGATGTGGTTCACAGGCTAAGGTGTTTATGGACAAGGTCTCAGAGAATAGAGTGAGATTCAAACTGAGCCCTATTTAAAACTAACCACCACTATGTAGCCATGATTAAACCTATGAGTGAAGAAGTGGTGACTGATTTCTAAAAGGGTTAGTTCATTTTATATGCTTGAATACTGGTAGGAGTAAGGAGGGCCAAACCCTTTTGGCCTCAGAGGAAAATTTTCACGTTACTTATTTATTATCTAATTCTGAACCATATTATTACCTGTGTACTTTTAAGCTTTTGCCCTTTTTTTGCAGTATTTAAAAAATTTATATTTATTCTTTAATATCCAAGTAAACTTGTGGTAAAATTATGGGAAAACCTTTATAAATTAAAATTAAAATGTAAAGATAACTCCAGTTATTCAAATTTTTTTCCAGTTGATTTTAATTATTTTTTAAATCTACTTTTAAATAGGCATTCTATTGGAGATACCAAAGTTCCATTTTGTCTTCAGTCCTGTGTAAAACCTTTGAAATATGCCATTGCTGTTAATGATCTTGGAACAGAATATGTTCATCGATATGTTGGAAAAGAGCCAAGTGGATTAAGATTCAACAAACTGTTTTTAAATGAAGATGGTAAGAATAATATAAAAGTTCGAAAAAGAAATACCGCTTTTTCCTATTTAAATCTAAGAAGTTGGGATGCACGGGTGGTCAGTCGGTTGAGTGTCTGCATTCGGTTCAGGTCATGTGAGTGCCACATTGGGCTCCCCGTTTTTCCTTCTGCCTGCCACCTGCCCTGCTTGTGCGCTCTCTCTCTCTCTCTCTCTGACAAAGAAATAAATAAAAATTTCAGAAAAAAAAATCGAAGAAGTTATTTTTTAATATTTTTGAAGAAAATTAAAAACATTTGTAATTTATTTCATTTCTCATGGAATTTCCGTTAAACCCATAGACATAGTTTGTTTAATCACCTACTTTTAAAAATGTATAAGTATTTTTTAGGACTAGAGAGAAGATGGGGCAGGGAGTAAGATTTTTGTTTCACTCCTAACCACATATAGGAGAGTATCTTGTAATAAAATCTCACAGTGTCTGGGATTTGCTGTAAAATAATTCAGTGAGTATAGTTGGGAGTGCTGCGCATGAATTTTTACTGTATGTTGGTAATTATTGAGGCTAACTTAGATGCCTACATGGATGTTTATTCTATTCTTTCTACTTTTGTATTTCATATATATTTGAAAACTTCCAGTATAACAGGTTTTTATAGTGGCTGTGGTTATAATAATGAATATCTTTGCTTTTTCTTTTACATAACATTTAATATTTGAAAGAAACATGTTAAATAGTTGGAAAACTAACAAATCTTATCACTTAATAGGAATTTAAAACAATGGGGGAGGAAAAAGGGAGTACTTTTGATCTAATAGAGGTTTTATTTTATTTATTTATTTTTAAAGATTTTATTTATTGAAAGAGAGAAGGAGAGCATGAGTGGGGGGAAAGGGAGGGGGAGAAGCTGACTCCCCACTGCACAGGGAGCCCCACATGGAACTCAGTCCCGGTACCTGAGATCTTGACCAGAACCAAAGGCAGATGTTTACCCAACTGAGCCTCCCAGGCACCCCTGATAGACCTTTTTTATGTTTGGTTGCTTGTTGTTTTCTGATAGAAGTTTTAATTCTAAACACCAATCTATATATTGGTTTCTATATTTTAGTCTTTCTGACATATACTGTGTTGCTCATTCGTGATGAGTGAAGATAAAATCAAAGAAAGAGTGAAGGAGTTTAATGGTTGCAGTAATGGTTGTGACAAATACACTTTTGCAATTTTTGTTTGTGCTGGATAAAAATGAAATGTGCCTTATACTTGTTATTGTTTTTTTAATGAAGTTATAAAAATGGTATTTTCTTGGGGTGCTTGGGTGTGCGTCACCCAGTAAAGCATCTGACTCTTGATTTCTGTTGAGGTCATGATCTCAAGGGCTTGGGATTGAGCCCATAGTGGGTCTCCGTGGTCAGCAGGGAGTCTGCTTGAGATTTCTCTCTGCTTGTCCTCTGCCCCTCCGCACTGTGATCTTTTTCTCTAAAATAAACAAAAGTTAAAAGAAAAAATATGATATTTTCTTGTGCATCTCTGTTTGTTTTGAGAGCAATTATATTTTCTTACTTAGTTTACCATAGTCTTTGTGTCCTGATGCTGCTGTTGATTTTATGGACATTATCATAAACCAACAATTTCAATAAGGTCATCATATGCAGAGGAACCTTATTTATTAAGTCAATTGACATCCAGATTTAATATGGGAATAACTAGTATTTTTGTTCTATCAAGATAGAGCATTTTATAGGAAAAATTAATATTTTCCCATGTAAGCAAAATAGAATAACCTAGGTGGTTCTGGTGAATTGTGATTGGCTTTGAGAGAGGTATTTAAAGAATAGAAATGGGGGCACCTGGGTGGCTCAGTGGGTTAAAGCCTCTGCCTTTGGCTCAGGTCATGATCCCAGGGTCCTGGGATCGAGCCCCACATCAGGCTCTCTGCTCAGCAGGGAACCTGCTTCCTCCTCTCTCTCTTCCTGCCTCTGCCTACTTGTGATCTGTCAAATAAATAAATAAATATTAAAAAAAAAAAAGAATAGAAATGAACAAATACAGGAATTCAAATGTGAAGAAATATTTGAAAAACAACAAAGCAATAAAATGGGCATGGAATAAATGAACATTACAAGTAATACCTTTTTTTGCTCTGTAGCTTTGAGTTTAGAAATTATAATTTACTGACACAGTAATCTATAAGAAAAAAATCATAAAAACTTAGGGATTTAGCACTGGTTTATAATTGAAATATGAAGTTTAACAAGAGGTTTTACCTTGATAGTCTTTGATTTTTTTCCAAGCCGGTCCAGGAGTCTCAGAAGTAACGGGAAAATGAAGGCCTCACCGTGCCACTTCTGCATAGATTCTATGCTCTAAAGTTTTGGTTTTAAACTAGCCCCAGATAAAAACAATCTGTCCATCTTCTTCATACTTAAAACTTCAAGGGTAGATTTATGATGAAACTATACACTTCATATATGTCTGTGCATCTAGCATTATAAAATTTTAAAAAAATATGTGTGTTAATATTCTTCTAACTTTGTAAGATTGTGGTAAGTTAAGATTAATGTGAATATAATAAAAAAATACAGTACTCTTAACGTCAGTAGTTTTACAGTGTTCTTACAGCATAAAAACATTTTAGTCCTGTGGTGGAGAGTTGGTCTGAGACTTTCTGTCAAGAAGTAGGTTACTTGATGGACATAATCAGTTTTTGGAAACAGCTGTCACCTAGTGAAGTCTTTTTCTATCTTACAGTAGAAATTAGATTAATTAACAAATACTTACATAGCCTTCTTCCACTCTATTAACAGCTTGTGCAGGGTAAATGGATGTTGGTTCTTTGAGTAACTTATGTAGCTAATACTAATACTAAAGGATATGGCAGCAGTTAGACATCTATCTAATACGTGCAGACAAAATACAAACTCTTATCTTACAAGTGTGTAATTGACAGAAGCCAAAATATATATGTTGGTTTATATTGTGAAAGATTTGAGAAAGAAAAGTGTTGAACTAATTTACACGAGGAAGACAGGACTGAATTTTATATAAGAAGAACAAAGTTTGGGTGATTGGGTAAGTGGGCACTGCAGGATTAAACTTTATGTAGAATATACTTTAGTTTTTATATTGCCCTTTAAAATTCTAGTATAATACTTAAAATGTAAATATTCTTATCAAACTGAAATGAATACATTTTAGTTCTTTAGTGTGTACATTAGCAACCTTTGACTTAACCTCAGGTATGATCCACATCTTTTAAGGTTCGTATGCTTAGCAGTTGGAGAACTTTTGCTAGTGTAATATAATGCATGTTTAGTCACTTTGGAGAATAAATACGTGCTAAAATTAAACAGTTTTGTGCATTCTAGTTAAAAGTGCTCCTAACTTTCATATGTTGCCCTTGTCCATTTTGTCATTATACCAAGCTAATTTTTGTCATTACTTCAGATGGTAGATTTTATTAATTAGCTTAAGTGTTATTTCTGCTGTCATGAGTATTTTTTAAATAAAAGTTCTAAATAGAACCTTTCAATTCTCCCCTCCTGCCTAGAGTGGAGCAGGAAGCAAGTAGATTTTATAGTCATGGGTTTTAGACTGAGGTTTTAGACTGCAGTAATGCTGGTGTTATATTATAGTATCTGGTATATTTCCAAACATTGAGGTGTCTGGCTTTTGAGCCAAAGGCAGAGAGAGCAGTTGCTTACATCTGAAAATTGCAGCGTCATGCCATGAAATGGTCTAATGTTCTTTGAAAGGTCGTCTTAAATGTAGCTGATGTGATATTTGCAGAATATTTATAATTTAGATAATATTAAATGCACACATTTATGTGTTACCATTGGAATATACACATTAGCTGCCCCCTAAAGGCTCTAGAGCCTGAACATGATAATATCAAAAGACCATGAAAGGGCAGACACAGAAACAGCTACACAAACATAAATATAAACTAATGTAGCACAGGCTGATCTCTGTATTGTTTTCTGTCTGTATCTTTTTTTTTTTTCCAGGTGAATAATACTGGAAATTTTTTGTTTCTTGGCTCCCTCTTGCCACGTAGTACTTTTCTTTGACAGTAGTTGCTCTCATTTTGTGTGACCTAGAGGAGGCACACTTTTCTTAGTGGGATTTGGGATAGGTGAACTCTTGATTGTAAGTACTCTGATATTATACTAAATTTTAACATTTGGAGCCAGTCATCATCATGAGTAACCCAAAATGTACAGTGTTTAAACCATAGCTGCTAAATCACATTGTTGATCTTACATTGAGGGTAAACTGGTAAACTGTCATCACCTAATATTCTGTCTGTATTTGTTTAAATAAAAAAAATTTAATGGTGTTATTGGGAGATACTTCTCATGCCATATAATTCACCCATTTAGAGTGTAGAGTTCAGTGGCTTTTAGTGTATTAATAGGGTTGTACAGCCATTACCACAGTCCATTCTGGGACTCTTTTGCCCAAAATGATACCCTGTACCTATTAGCAGTGAGCATCCATTTCTCTCCCGCCCCTGGTGACTAGTAATCTATTTTCTGTCTCTATAGATTAGCTTGCTCGGGGGTGCCTGGGTGGCTCTGTCATGACTTTTTCTGCTCAGGTCATGATCGTGATCGCAGGGTCTGAGATCCAGTCCTGTGTGCTTAAGATTCTTTCTCTCCCCCCCAACCCCCAGCTTGCTCACTCACTCTCTTAAAGAAAAAGATGATTTGCCTGTTCTGGATATTTTATATAAATGGAATCATATGATGATATTTGGTCTTTTATGACTGGCCTGTTGTACTTAGTGTATTAAAGTGCTCTCATGGGGTAGATTGCATCTGTACTTTGCCATTTAAAAAAATGCATTGAAGAGCGTATGTGCTATGGTGAGAGCTGAGAAGTGTGTAAGCCTGACGATTCACAAACTGTACCCCTGGGGCAAATAATACATTTTATGTTAATAAAATAATAACAAAATAATAATAAAAAACAAAAAAACCCAATACTCTCCTATTTATGATTTATAAAACAAGACAATGATTAATAGAATTAGAAAAAAAATTGTTGAATAACATTGCATTGTATGGGTAATAATACCACAATAAAAATAATCACATTGTGTTTAGACATTCATCAGTTGACAGGACATTTAAATTGTTTTTCGCCTTTTGACTATTACATATAATGCTGCTGTGAGCATTGGTTTGCAAATTTTCATGTGCACGTATTTATTTATTTTCTATTTTTTGGTTATATACCTGGGAATGGAATTGCTCAGTCATATGGAAACTGTTTAATTCCTGAAGAACTGCCAGGCTGTTCTCCAGAGCTCAGAGCTATTTAGTTATAGATTACTTTTACAGAAGGCAACTTGCTTAAAATTTAAGGAGAATAATAATTATGTAGTTAGTGAATTCTGTTGAATTATCAAGTTAGATATGAATTTGTTCCCCCCAAAATAAATCACTACCACAGATAGATAAATTAGGAGTTGTGCTTTCAGATAAATGTTGTCAATGTTCTCAGGCATTAATATTTGGCATTTGTGCCATGCCATGAATGACAGGGTAATCAGTTGAGACTTGAAATTCTATTTGTTCTAAGAATTAAAAGAGATAGGATTTTGGATGAACTTAAATTTTAAGTATTTTTAAGATAAATACATCTTTATTGTCAGGAAATATAGAAAAGTAGAGAATATCATTTAAATCTCATATAATATTTTTATCATAGGTATATCCCTTTATAGTGTTTGTGTTTTCTTTTTCTGCATATGTATATGAGTATTCATAAAAACAAAAATAAAGCACTTTTTTAAAAAGATTTTATTTATTTGATGGCAAGTGCACAGGTAAGCAGGCGGTAGACAGAAAAAGAAGGTGAAGCAGCCCAGCAGAGAGCCCAGTGCGAGGCTAATCCCCCGACCCCAGGATCGTGACCTGAGCCGAGGGCACATGCTTAACCAACTGAGCCACCCCGGTGTCCCCAAAATAAGGCATTTTAAAAAGCAAAAGTGGTTTCATACTAGATGTGCTGCTTTCAAGGTTATTTTTTAACAATATTATTTGAGTGCATAAGGGTGTGCCATTTACATTTAAGCATTTCATGTGTTTTACTTCATTCAGAAATGATGACTCACTGAGGTGTTGATGTTCTTTATTACTCCCAACATACAGTGGGAAAACTGAGGCACAGCGAAGTTCAATTACTTGCCTACGTTCAAATAGCTAGTAAATCGTAGAGTTAGGAAATTTTGATGTACTTTTATACTGCTATTCATTGTCTTTCAATACATATGAATCTTTGTTTTCCTATATGATTATTATAGAAATATATTATTGGTTTGATAAGTAAATGACTTAAATGCATTCTTTCACCCTCTCTTTCCCCTGCCAAAAAAAAAGACTAACGATATCTTACATAAAGAAAATAGATATATATTCACAGTAAATACCTATGCATCATGGAAAATGATATCAAGTATTTGAAATGATGCTGTTTTTATATTTTACAGATAAGCCACACAATCCTATGGTAAATGCTGGTGCAATTGTTGTGACTTCATTAATAAAGGTAAAATGTTGACAATTCCTTTTAACCTAGTAAGTTTTTAAAAATAACTAAGGCATAAAGATGAATCTTGGATTATTTATGTAGAACTATGAAAAGTTTTTTTAAAAATCTTATGGTATAAAGCTAAAATTCTTATTTATTTAAAAATAAATAATACAGTCTCAAGGACGAAATTAAAAAACAGATGACTCACTGTAGAGTTACTCAGTTACCCTTGACCTGAAGATCTGGCAAAAATTCAAAAAGAAGTCTGCTGAACAATAGGCACAGAGGTTTTTCTTCTTAAAGTTTTGATATTTTTTTCTTCCCTTTCCTTTTGGCTCTTGGAAAATAAACAGATGTAAACACAGTTAAAAGCGTTTTACTGTTAACTGTTTGTCATCAGCATATGTAGGAACAAATGTTTTGGTACTTTGTTAAGACAAAGTACATTTACCCTTGAATATTCCGAAGTCCTACTACTCTCAGGAGCTACATTCATGATTTTCATTTGAACTTCTTTCATTTGTTTTGCTTATTATCATAACTAAAATAAGTAAGACTTATTCCAATTATTAAGTTATATTATTTTTCTTATGTATTGTTTTACATTGTATGTTTTGATTGTTTTAGTGTCTGGTTTGCCTTAATAATTGGAAGCTCTAATGTTGTTTGGAATAAGTATTTGAAAATGATTTGAGTGCGTGATACTGTTTAGATTTTTAATTTCTAATTATAAATTTCATTTATATTCAAATAAATCTCATTTATGTTTGGAACACTTGTATACTTTCTTCAGTGAATCTGTGTTTATCTCTTCCAAGCATAAAAAGACACAGCAACATGGCTTTGTAGATGCATTAGTGAGGATGGGATACCCCGGTTACATAAGAAATATTTGGGCCTTTGGCCCAATTAATAAAAATATACCTAATTTCTATACTGGAAATCCTTTTTCGTAAATTTTATATGTTCATGAGAAAAGGCTTTCAAATAGAAGACTACTGTCATAAGAATTATGTATGTTTAGTTGTTATTTTAGGACAAATACTTTATAAGCATTGGTCCACTTAATCCTTGTGACTCTAGTGAGGTAGATATTATAGCCAAGGATTATTCTTTAATGTAATTCATTTAGAAGACTATGAAAATTTTTATTTTGCCCATTATAATATTTAGCTATACATAACTGTTTTACCTAAGATGAAAGTCGTCAGTTTGAGGTGAAAGAATATTTGTTTATTGTAGAAAATTATAATACAAATCTGTGCTAGCCACAGTCCTTCCTTCAGGTAGTTTGCTTACCTTGTAGTGTGAGATGGACACAAGTATAAATGGGTCCTTACAATGAAATTCAGTGAACACTGCGATGAGAGAAAATCTCATTAATAATTGTTTAGATTTGAACAAGTAACAAATTAGAAGTAAAGAAAGTTACAATAACACAACCTACGTATTAGTGCTTGCTTGATGAGAAAAACCACTAGAATGGTTCTGAACCTTTTTTGGGTCTTCCCAGAAAAATGTTCACTTAATGATGATTTTATATCAACTAAGGAGTTTACAGACCCTTCAAACCTGATCTGTGAGTCCAAGTTGAAGAACTCTTATGTTGGAGAAAGAGTAACATAGCACACCAGTAATATTTTCAGGAAAGGGCATGTATAAATGATTAAAGGAAGCTTTCCTTAACTGCATGCATTTAAACATCTTTTGTTTAATGATTCATGGGTTTCATATACTATGCTGAAATGCTGCATGTAAGTGCATGTCTGGTCACATCACAGCATCACTTCCTCCGTTTCACTTCCCATGTGCAGTCATGAGCCGTAAAAGTCACATTGAGCCACATTAATATGAAACAGTGAAAAAAACGCATATACACAACATAAATGTGGTTCAGTGTCCAACAGTGCAAAAGTTTAACTGAGTCATCTTGTATTTATAAATTTGATCAGTGATTTTAAATATATAAACATTTTTAATTTACTGGCAAAGTTGAAAATGCAGCTTTGGGATATAGTTCATATTTAAGGTCACTTTCTTGGAATGTTTGTTTTGTTTTTAGAAGTGTTTCACAAGTTTCTTTCTCTTTCTTTAATGAAGTTCATCTAGGTCTTGGAGGGGTAAGCTTCATCTCCCTCTGTAAAACTGACTGTCCCAGAATGTAATACTTCTTTAGACTGTTTTTTTTTTTTTTTTTTTCTAAAGAATTCAAAACTCCTCTAAAAATCTGTATGTGATCTGTGAAGGTCGTATGATCACATATTTATGAATTGGTAATCGAAACTGAGGTAACAAAACCGTAGCTGAAAGGGTCTTCAAGTTTAGCCTACTTACTTTATGCAGCGAGGAAGCAGGGACTAGAAAGGGATTGACAGCAGCAGAGCTGGGCCTGAGCTAAATCTGGTTTGTTTGCACTTCATTACAGTTCACTCCACCATATTTAATGTAGGTGTTTGCTGCTTCTCTTGATGACATCTTTGTCTCTACCTAGCATGGTTATATTGTCCAAAAAGCAGGAATTTTATTTTCTTAATTTTAACTGGCTCAAAAGATAATTTATTGGCTTAAAAGTCACATCTGATTTTTAGTGGGTGTAATACGGTCATTCTTTGGACATTATTCAGTACCTGCTATCTGTATGGAGCTAATGATTTCTCGGGAGCTTGCATTTGAGTATCCAAAGTGTGGATATTTAACCATGGCTACTAGATGTGAATTTTATTTTTTAGCTCTTGTAGTTGGTTTTTTTTTTTTTTCAAACTTCATGTGGTGCTATTACAACCTTCTCCTCATGTTAGTCTTCTCCCACCCCACCCCAAAAATTAAGTAGAGTCTTTAGTAAGACTCTTTATTTCTTAATTTTGTAGTATTGATATTTTTTCCTTGTAGGATTGGAGATGATCCTCAGGAAATGGGGGAAGAGGCAGAGCAAATGTTCAAAAGGATTAGCAGATTGTGGAAAAGAGGAGGATTTGGACAGAAGGAACCTGTTGCATAAATTCTTAACTACTAAACTTATAGGAAAACTCCAATATTTAAAATTTTAAACAAAGCTTATATAGGTAAATACCTTCAAAAAAACCAAATGTCATTTTGTACTTAAAATGCACATAATTTAAACGACTATAAAATTAATACCTTTTATTTCTTTGTGGTAACTACTAAGTTTAAAGGAACACTTTCTGATGCAGTTTGTTTTATCTGATGATGGTAATATGGTTGCTTTGTTTAAAAGGAAGAGTAAAAATAAATTTGAAAGGAGCACAGTTAACTCTGGATGAAATAGCAGTATATGTATGTAATTTTTTTCTTTGCAATGGTAAAAACTTCACCTAGATTTAGTTTGGAAGTTAAGATCTTCAGGTAACTTAAGGGCTGGGGTGGGAAAAGAGGACAACAGACTTGAAGAGAGTCGCCGTAATTCTGCTTTTGTATATAAAGGTAACGCATAAGTTACATTTTCTTCTGTGTTTATGTCTCTCCTTATTCTGGTGGTATTTTCCAGTTTTTGTCATTTAAAGAAGCCTGATTAAAAAAAAAAATCAGAAATATTTTTAAATTTAAAAAATCAGATTTTTTTTTCTTTTTAAAAGACAATTCAATCATTCTCCATGAAAATAGATGAATTTAGTTAGTATGTATGTAGTGCTCAGTTTGGTTATGTTAGCAGCAACCTTTTGGATGTGCTTGTGAGCCACACTTTTAAGGTGGTTTATGGCTCTGGGGAGCTCAGGGTGATGCCTTGGATTTGGTGATTTTATTGTGTTATTTTATTCACTCCAGGTTTATATCAGATTGAATTGTTTGAGGTTTTTTTTAATGAAAGGCAAATAATTTATTGCCAACAGAACTTTTTATATTTAGGGTTAATTTAGATAATACTAGATTTAGAATATTATTTTTTACCTGTAATATCTACTGTGACTCCTCAAGTATTATTTAGCTGTAAAGCATTTTCTGTGGTAAGATTAAACTAAGAGTATTCTGTAAAATCATTTTCAGTTACTTATTTTAGCCTCTTTTATGCCTCTTTCCTTTGCAATTGCTAATTTTCCATTGGCTTTTACACCTCCATACTTTATGAATGAAATCAAGTGATATACTTACAAAATAACTGATTAATGCATGGACTTCAAATGAATCATTTTTATATTAAATTTATTAGCGTATATCCCTGTTAATAGTAATATTTTCACCTGTGTCTTAATGTATAATTCATAATTGAATTCAGGAGTATGTTTGTTATAAAAACAGGCTATAAAAACACTCCACCATGGTTATATTAATTCTTTTAACAGCCAGTGTTAAACAGCCTGTGCCTGTTTATCACATTTTCATTCATAACGTTTTCTTTAATGAAATGGAAATTCCTTAAGTTAGTGTAGGTATGTTTACAGAGAAACTAGTTTGTATACTTTTCTAGTCTCTGGATCCGATTACTACTGTTTTCAAACAAAACTTGGTTTGCTTTTTAAAAATCCTTTGATCTCCAGGTTCCTGTAAGTCTTTTTTAACATATGAAAATCCCTTTAGAAACTTCCTTTATCTCTACCCTTGGACACAATTTAAATGTATATTGTCAGTCACTCCTTGCAGTTACAGTGCAGCTCCTTCTGCCCATGAGGACTGTCCCCTTCCTTTAATAAAAACACTTTCTCACACACACCAAAAGAAAAAAAAAATTTTCATTTGGTGAATGTATTTTCTCCAATTTATTATTATTATTTTTTTTAGTTTTCCTAGTGTACTTACTATGTATCACTATAACTTTTTCTAGAATTAAAATAGCATATCTAATAATGGTTGTAGAGTGACTTAAAACTGGTCTAAGCGTATTCCTGTTATGGGAATTTTTTTTTCAAGAGATAAAGGGGCATTAATAGTTTTAAGACTATCAGTTTCCAAATTTCAGTTTTCATATGTGTCTTTCTTAAAATTAGTCTGCCTTTGATCCAGATATTTCCTTCCAGTTTTCATAAGAAGGCATACTTCTCATGCATCCCAAATTTTACTATAGTGCACTGCTTTAGGTTGTAAAAACCTCTTGGGCACCAACAAAAAAGAACATTTTGAAATATTAGAGTCAGTGGTATTGAGGATATGAATCATTGCAAAGAGTGGAACAACCCTTTGTATACGAGGTTGTTCCTAGGTCTTTGGTTTCAACAAAATGGACAGGATCTGATCAAGTTGTTAGTGAGAGCATGAAGTGTAAGTTTAAAGGATGGGTTGACTTTTATATGTAAAGAGCCTAGTGGTATTGCTATAACAAAACCTTCCCTATCTCAATCTACTCCTCTGTTGTCAGCAAGATTTCTCAACTCATACATCTGGAAAATTTTAAATAGGAATATTTAATTTCTTAATTTTAGCTGTAGAAAGTAACAGCTGTAAATTAAGATGGGACATTATTAACAAATAAACATTTTTTTCTTCAAATTTTTGTGAAAAATTTCAAACATATACAAAATAAACATGATAATATAACCAGTCCCCAGGTACCCATTCCTGGCTTCTAATTTTCATAACATCTCTTCTTCCTCCCCTCTGTACCCCACTACTAGATAATGATGATGGATTTTGTTTTTACAGTTTACATTTTTGCTTTTGGGGGTTTTACTCTAGTTTATTTTTTATTTGTGCTTTTTCTTTCACATCTTTGCAAATAAACTTTATACAGTTTTTTTGTTTGTTTGTTTTTAGAAATTAACATTTTGTAATGAAATATATCCCTGAGATACACCGAATTCTCCTGAGAGATACAGGGGCAAATATATTTTATTGACTTAAATTAAATACTGTTTTCAGGGTAGATAGTAAGAACAAACATTAATCAAGTGCTTTTACATTTAAATGGGGGAAGTTTTGGGGAGAGACTTTCTTGGGTCAACAAAAATCAGTGAGATACTTTATTTTACTTGTTTATATAATCTGCCTAGGACATTTCAAATGGCTTATCCAAAATGTTATATAACGATTGACGTTCATAAATACCAGTTGTTTTTTAAAAACAGCATAGAAGCAAAACTCAGTTGTGCTTTAATTTAGTAAGCTGCAAAGTACACCAAGCATGTGACCATAGTCTAGAGTTGAACGGTTTTTTTTTCTGTTCTTTTTATTAAACATGACAGCTAAATAAAGCAAATTTGTATTTGTTTTGTAGGGACAGTTTAGGTCAGAGAATGAAAGTTCAGTATAACCTGTCTATTTTACATTGATTAATTGTATAATGGTAATTACCCATGTAACATCCCAATGCAAATGCTGACATCATTTTCCAAAAGAGTTGTGTTTTTTTTTTTGTTTTGTTTTTTTGGTTTTTTTTGTGCTTTCTCAAAGGTTAAAAAGGTTTTTGTGGTTTAAATGTTGTTACATATTTTACAGCATTAGGATCTATGGAATATTTTGACAACTGCAACAGTTCAATGAAGTTGGTAATTTCTTCTTTTAATTATTTTTCATTGAACACCTTTGGACTTACATTTCTACATTTTGAATTCTGGTGTATTATAAGGAAAGAAAACTTAAAATATGTCAAAAGGCACTTTAGAGAAAATACATAGATAGTGATTACAATATGGCTGTAGCTAAATTATCCTTACCTTGTTTAAGCTTTGCTAATGCCTAATTTTGATGAAATAGTGTGTTCTTTTCAGCTACTGATTGTATATGTGATTGACATCCTTTCTTAAATAAGTTGATTTGTAAGGTTTCATGGATTATCAGCCACATCCTAGTCCACTTGTAAAGTGGAGAATGAACCTGGCTATATTCAGTTAAATAATTCTGTGGTACAGATTTTCCCCCTCCTAATAAAATTTGAAAGTGTAATGTTTTAGAATTTTTGAGGGTAAAGTTAAAAAATTTGTTTAAAAATTTTTAGTTGTCAAATTATTTTAAACCTGTTTTGAAAATTAGAGATGTATTGTTTCTTTTGGGTGCACATCACCAATTAATACGTTTGATTTCAGATCTACATCTTACTGCTTTGTAAACTTCGCCGAGGTAAAATGAAACCATTTGGCTACTTGAACTGATCTACGTTACATAGGTTTTTCCAATTGACATTGCAGTAGCTGACATACCAGAAATAGCAGTGACGAAACAATACATCTTCCATGCTCTGAATTGGCATAATGCTAAATTCAAATGTAGCTAATTTTCTTAGAGACTATGGAATATATGTTTTCTTAGTTCAAGTATTGTTAAAACATTTGAGATGTGAAAGGTAGAGCTTTCTTTACACTAGCAGAATGTATTCAGAATGTTTGCATATACTAGGATTATAAAAGTTTAGTTAGTTTTGCAACGTAACTCATTTTTCTAACTCTAATACTGGTTTAAGATTATTTTAAAAATATAAGTAGATCATTCTAAATTGAAAACCATAATTTATAAATACTCAATTCTTTTCTAAGGGTGAAACTTTATTTTAAGTTTTTTTAAAATATGAAATTAAATAACATACATTCTAGAATATTGTGTGTTGTCCTGAAAGTTAAGGGAACTTGGGGTAACTAAAATTCTGTAACTTTTGGTTGGGTAAAGATATACTTAAAATAAAGCATTCCCTTCGTAATTCAGATCCATTCTCAACATATTGGTGTTAATAAAAGAATATGTAGAAAGTTTATGTAAATATTAAATTATTTTAGAGTATTTCCTAGTGTTAAGTACTAATGCACAGTATATTAATCATAATGATAGCAGTTTGAAATTTTGGTACTATATTCACTTAAAACTTAACTGTGGGGTGATGCCGATATTAACATTTATTATGTCTCATTTCTTTGCAGCAAGGAGTGAATAATGCTGAAAAATTTGACTATGTAAGTGCAATATGGAATTCAGTTTTTGTGCTATATTTATATTCCTTATGTATTTGTTTTTTGACTAGCACTTTCTAATTTCGGTTTATAGGTGATGCAGTTTTTGAATAAGATGGCTGGCAATGAATATGTTGGATTCAGTAATGCAACGTGAGTCTGATTTGTGGCCTAAGTTTTTTATAATAGGCCAGGCCTCTTTAAATTAACAAACGTAACTAGATTATAGAATTCTATTTTAAATGCTGTCTTGTCCCACTTCTCTCCCTCCTTTTCCCACCCCTCTCCCTGTTGTAATACACAATATACTTCGAGTTGGTCCTAGGGTTTACTTCAGTGAGTAAATAAATGCTTTCAACAGTTTTGATACACTTCTTGTGGGTAATTATAGAGTTAGAAGGGAACCCAACTGTACCTTAAATTACTGGTAATTAGGGATACCTGGGTGGCTCCTTCGGCTCAGATCAAGATTGCAGGGTCCAGGGATTGAGTCCCACACCCTGGTCCTTGCTCAGCAGGGAGCCTTCTTCTCTCTCTGCCTGCCGCTCCTCCTGCTTGTGTATTCTCTCTCTCTCTGACAAATAAAATCTTTTTTAAAAATTGCTGATAATTACTGTTTTTGTTTTTTTTTTTGCCTGTGATACATGTTTTATGTCTCTCTCTCTCTCTTTTTAAAGAATTTATTTATTTACTCATTTTGAGAGCAAGAGAGCATGTGTGAGCTGGGGTGGGGGCAGGGGAGCAGAGGGAGAGGGACAAACTGACTCCGGGCTGAACGAGGAACCCATCTTGGGGTCAGTTCCCATGGCCCTGAGGTTATGACTGAGCAGAAAGTAAGAGTTGGACACTTAACTGTGAGCCACCCAGGTGCCCCAGTCTTACCTCTCGCAGTTTCTCTGCCTGGCTAATTTGACTTTGACCCCAAGTTTTAAGTTTTGAAATTGGCCAGTCTACAGAAAAATTCAAAGAATAAACAATGAATATCTGGATATTTTCTGATTAATATTTTGTCTCATTGGCTTTTCCTCAACCTCTTTCTTTAAATAGAGGTATTTAAAAAGATGTGTATCTCTCTCTATGTGTACATATATGTAAATATACATGATTATGATGGGATTATTTTCCTGAACTAATAGAACAACATTTCACCCTTAAATAACTCAACGTGTGTATTCTAAGAATAAGGACAGTCTCCTACATAATCACAACACCATCAACAAATTTAAGGTCATTAACATTAATTTAAAAATATCTTCAATATGTAAATGTCCCCAACTGTCCCCTAAATGCCTGTTATAGCCTTTTTACCCCAGGAATTAATTAAGGTTCATGCAAGGCATTTTTGTCTCTTTTGCTTTATTGAAATGGAAGAGATCCTCCTGCCCTAAACCCTTGCTTCATAAAATTTTATTAAATGGTTTTCTTTGAGGAGTGCCGATCACTTTTTTTACCAAGTAGGAATTAACTAACTTTCTCTGTGAAGGACCAGATAGTAAATATTTCAGACTTATGGGCCATAGAGACTCTGTTTCAACTACTCATTTCTACTGTTTTGGTAAGAGAGTAGCTATAGACAATATGAGGTGGTGTTCCAAGAAACTTTATTTATGAAAATAGGCAGCAGGCTACATCTGGCCCATGGGCTATAGTGGATATTTTCCATTTTGAATAGGTCTGTTGTTTCCTGTGGTTAGATAAAGCTGAAACAGTTTTGTCATGACTGCTAACTAGGTGATACTTTGTACTACATGTTTCAGGAGGCAAAAATTTTCTGCTGTACCAACTTTTATTCATCTGCTTAAATATCTTTTCCCAGAAGTTTTTCGTGAATCGCATCTCAGCTCTCTCCTGTGGTCTCATATTACCATAATTAATTGAGCTTACTCTTTGTCTCTCTGTCCTGTCACTGCTGTTAGACTCTGATCTCCGTTAGACCTGGATAGAATATCTTCCGGTTCACTTTTGTATTCCTGTTACCTGGCAGATAATAGGCACTTGATTTAGTGTTTGTTGAACAGAGCCAATGCTGGGCAGAGTGGTCATTGCTGAGTAGTTACTGCACTGTGCTGATTTTTTTTAAAGGCATGGCAGGTTGACAAGTTTATTTTCCAGAGCTTTTCCACATTCAGCATTGTTTTTCTGACCACAGAAACATTAAAACATGTAGTTAGAGGGGACTGCCACCCCCACCTCCATGATTGATAATACAAAGTGTGTCACCCATGTTTCCTCTTGTCAGCAGCCTTCTGGAAACTTGGAGGTTGATTTCTCAAATGTACTGCAAATTAAATCTGTCTAAAATTAAAACTCATTCTCTTTCTTCTCAAACTGCTCTTTGCTCCCATCAGTTGATATCATGATCCTTTCAGTAGACTGCATTAGAAATCTAGACTTTTGTACCAGACTTCATTCCCCTGTTTCTCCTCTTTCCCATCAGGTTGGAAGATTTGCTGAACTGCCCTCATGTTTGATTGTTCCCCTTCTTCCGTTCCTGTCACCACTAGTTCAGGCTTCAGTGGCTCTTAACTCTCCAGTCTCCTAATAACATCAGTCCTTTTTGTTCCCTTTCCCAAACTGATGTTAGAGTTACCCTTCCAAAGTGTCGATCTTCCTAGGCAATGTGATTGGAAGCCTTTAAGCTTTCATTCTGTTGACAGTTAGGAGCCATTTTTAGCATTTATTGGTCTTGATAATGTGGTTCTAGTCTCCTTTGTTAGTTCGATGTTTCTCCACTCTTTTCCATGAACCCTATTTCCCAGATACATCAGAATATGTGCCATTCTTCAGTGAAATTCTTTTAAACGTTTTACCTTTGTGCTACATGGAATTTGCCACTGCCTAGGCTTCCCCCTGAAATCTGTTAATCCAACAAATGCTGAAAGGCCCATTTCATTTGTCCCTCTCTCAGTGAAATGTCCATTCATTCCCTCAGTTGGAATTGATTATTATACTTTTTGAGGATCCAGAAGATTCTGAAACTTTTTAGTATATTTTTTAATGGTGGAATATTTGATAATTTTAAAAATAGCTACTTTATTCACAAAATATGGAGATTAGAAAGGGCGTACCTCACTTCAGTCCTTTTACAGCTGAGGAAGTTAAGGCTACAAGAATTGTCACTTAAATGACTTCCTCAAGACACATAGCTAGCCTATTTGACAGAACTGGGACTGGAACCTAGCCGTCTTTACTCTTGGGTCAGTGTTCTTTATACTGTACTTTGCTATATAAATTAGACTACAGAACAATCATACTCTTATACGAAATAAGTAGAGAAATTTTCTAAATAGAGTAATTTTCTTTTCTTCCTAGGTTTCAGTCTGAAAGAGAAAGTGGAGATCGAAACTTTGCAATAGGATATTACCTAAAAGAAAAAAAGGTTTTTGAATTTTTGTTTCTATTTCAAATTATTTTATTTAGTAAAATACATTGGGATGTATGCTAAGAACTCAGCAACAACTTATAAGCAACTACCTATTGCTATTTAAGTGCAGAAATTTTTGCAAAACACTCTTGAGGTTAATGGTGTCAAAATGGTAATAATATTAAATTGATTTAAAATCTGGCAGTATTCAAGTATTTGACTAGTTTTATTAATGCAACTTTTGCTTGAGGATTAGCCCATTTTTCCAAAGTGTAATGCCAGACTATTGTTGATTAAATTTGATTATTAAATTTTAAGAGTGGTCCAGTAACTTAGTTAATGAATTATGAATCAGTTTATAGTATTTAGAAGTCTGTATATGATGTAGTTTTATTTTATTGTTCTTCATTATTTCATACTTATACTGTTTATAAATTATGTGCTGTTTTCTCAAGGTGAAACATTTGTGTACATTTTAAATTTAATCTTTATGTGTCTTTTAGTTATGTGCATATATTCTTGTTTTTAATTGCCCTTCTGTTTTTTCAGTGTTTTCCAGAAGGCACAGACATGGTTGGTATATTAGACTTCTATTTCCAGGTAATATACTTTACTGTATGAATTGTGTATATAAATAGGTGTATCACACTTTGCAGAATCATGGCTTCAGGTTAAGATGGAATATTTACCATTGATCTTCCCAAAAAAGCCTTCGTAAAAGTTAATTTCATGTCTTTTTCTCCTAAAATGTCATGTCTCAGAATGTAAGAGGGAGTTTTTTTCTGTAAAAAACACTATATTTAAGAAGTGTCAAAAATGATGTATAACTCTAGAAATTCACTTGTCCTTATTTAAACTAAGCTGACTTCTTAGCTTTTCAGTTTTGGAGAATTTATTTGTTTATCAGAGGGTTTATATTCAGCATCTTGAAGAGGCAGTTTCTTGGTTGGTTTAATTCATTTTTGCAGTGTCATATGATGGGGTTTTTTCTAAGTTAAAGTAGCTCTCCGCATTTGTGAGAGAGGTGGGCCACACATACAATCTGTGGTTATAGAACTTGGTTTTACATAACCTTCCAGGACAGCTCTCTTTTCTCCCTGTGTTTTCAGTTCATTTCATTCCTACAGATACAGTAACATTGGAGCCTCCCATGGGCTATCATATCAAGCTACATAGTAACAAATTACTTTCCATTGATTTCTAGTTAACCTTACATTTATCTGTCTGTACAAGATGTGCTTGAATTTAGAATTCGTGGTCATCTTCAAGAATATATAAGGAAGATTGATAATGAAGTAGATTTTGATGGCAGTTTGTCACCTGCTAATGTAAAGAGTTGTGAATCGAGAATCCAGACTACCAATATAAAATCAAGGTCTAATCTGGCCACTTTTTAAACATGTGACCTAATTTCAGTTACTTAGACCTTGTTTTATTATGTATAGCACATGTTTACCCTAACTTTCTGCATTACATTGAAGATAATATGAGATGATATGTGTGAAATTCCTTTGAATCCAAAAGTTATTATATGTAGTATCATATTTACTTATACCCAGTAGCCCTATTTTTTGCCCTAGCCCGTATGAATTTCTTCCATACATTAATGCTTCTTTTCCTTTGGTATACATACTTTACTTTGGCTATTACAGCCTAGGTGCTACTAATCTACTGTAAAATGTCTGTACTTCTGGGCAAAAATTAAGAGAAGACCATAGAAGCCTTACTTTTTTGGAGAAGGGCTACATGTAATTGAACATCCATCAGGGTATCAGGAAAGCACTTTCAGATTGGGATTTTTTAAATTAGTAGTGTATCATTTTATGACAAACAAAATTCCAATTAATACCAAGTATAAATTGGGAAATGATCATTGGAATTTAAATCTTACTTATTTTAGAAAGTTTCATGATTAAATCTGCTGTAAGTCTTTGCTGTCTGGGTCGTATAGTAATTAGGTTTTCTAGTTTTGAAGAAATAGGGAAGAGATTTTAATACAAATAAAAGTAAAAGTCAGACAAAAAGTGGCTCCCCGTCAGTTTCCTAAATAAAAGTAAAAGTCAGACAAAAAGTGGCTCCCCGTCAGTTTGCACTGTAGCTAGTTTTCCTCTTGCTCTCCCAAACCCCTTTGTGCCTCTTGTAGAATCTTGAACTATGGATAAGGAACGCTTACACTTTGAGAACCTAGTCTTTTCCTCCTGTTCCCTCTTCCTATCTTCTCTTCTGCTTCCTCCCCTTCACCCACAGTTTTGGTTACTATAAAGGAAAAATAAAATGGAGCATATTTTTATTGTTTACATTTTACGGATAAATTTGGGTTTGCTATGATAAACTGTTTCCATTATTTTGACTGTATTTAAATGTGAAAATTCTGAACTATACTGCACCTAGACTTTGCCTTTTTTTATTGATTATAATTTATCCAGCACCCATAATCAGTATCAAATAAATATTTGAATATTGATAAGTGACTTAAAAGGTAGCGTTTTGATTTAGGCACACAGAATATCCAGGCTAGAGCCATCTTAGAGTTTTCTTCCCTTAATTTTTTACATATTGCTACAAAGGGATGCTGAACTTTGCCATAGTGAAATGTCAGGCATTTTAGCATTTTTTCCTTGAGTGGTAATTTCTCATGTAGGTGCTGTCTATCATACTACTCGTGTATGTTGCTTTATCTTAAAAATATATCATGGCTCCTTTTTCTTTTGATTTAAAAACAATTGTTAGAAAGTATTAATATTTAAACAACTTTTAATATCATTTGGGCAGTTACAAATGTTAGTGCTTAGGGGCTGGCTCTTCCTATCCTAGTTTTGCTGTTAGAAGACTATGTAACTGGGCAAATTGGGATAAACCTTAAAGGGGCTTGAACTTTGTTCAAATTAAAATCTTTGGAATGATATTAAGTTACATTAAAATAATTCCCTTAGAAGAAAGATTTCAGATCTGTATAAAATACCAGATGAAACAGATTACCTTAGAAATCAACTGCAGTACAAAAAATAGTGTGAATTTAGATTTTCAGACAGTTTTTTCTTCCTTTTAGTTATGCTCCATTGAAGTAACTTGTGAATCAGCCAGTGTGATGGCTGCAACGCTGGCTAACGGAGGTTTCTGTCCGATTACTGGGGAGAGAGTACTGAGCCCTGAAGCAGTTCGGAATACACTGAGTTTGATGCACTCCTGTGGCATGTATGATTTCTCAGGGCAGTTTGCTTTCCATGTAAGTAATTGTTTGATCTCAGTTTTCTACTGCAAGAAACTAGTCTGGACTAGTTCTTTTAAAAATACAGTTTGAACTTTGGTTCTAAAGCTGAACAAAAAACAAGAGAGACTTGTTTTCAAGGTTAATTTGTTACAGACTTGGTAAGGAAAAGAGTTAAGCAGTCTACCAGATATTCTTGAGTACTTGAAGTTTAATTTATAGAACCGCATGACTTCTACTTTTAAGGCATTCCAATGTGCACGGTTAGTATAGACTTTCTTTGCTTTTTCTTAATATTTAGCAGTATGGTGATTACATACACTCAAGAACTCCTTATGTTCAGAAGGTGCACATAATTGTGATGTTTAACATCTTTGGTTATTGTCGTAGATATTTTAAAGCACTTGAAGTATATTTAACAAAAATATACTGCATAAAGCTCTGTTGTGCCCTTGTGACATTTGTGTACACTTGTGAAATCTATAGACTTTCTTACTCATGCTTATGTGAAGACATAATGCCCTAAAAAAATTTTACTTGAAATTTTTTAAACAGAAAAATAGAGAAATGCATTTAATATGTTATGTACTACTCAACTTCAGTAATTATCTATGCATGACCAATATTGTTTATCTTTATTTCATACTCTTGCTGTAGTTTAATATGTAATTCTAAATGATAAGGACGTTTTTAAAAAAAACCATAGCAGCATTATTACATTTAAAAAGATAAAAACAACTTAGTCTTTTAATAGCATCAAAATATTTAATGTTCAGCTGATCTGGATTGTCTTATAAATTATTTTCTAGTTTGACTTGGGTTGCAAATAAGGGGCATACACTGTGACTGGTTGTATCTCCCTTTATTATTATTTTTAAAATCTGTGTTCTCCCCCTTGGCCTTTCTTTTTTCTTGTTTTTAGTTGAAAAAAACTGGGTCATTTATCCTGTACAGTTCCTCACAGTCTAGATTTTGTTTATTTTATCCATACCATTGTTCTTTTTATCTTGCATTCCTGGTAAATTGGTATATCCCATTTAGGTGATTTTTTTTTCCTTAGGTTTTATGCGAGATTAGTTCTAGCAATAGATACTCAGTATCAGAATGTTAGTAAGCCATTAGTGAATACTGCCCTGATGATATTAATACTGTCTTTTATCATAGTTACTGTCAAGTATAGAATGCAAACTTAAAAGTTTTGAAGATGATTAGTTTAAATTACCATCTTACTTGTCTTCCTCAGACAGTTCTCTGACAGTATATCAGAGAATCTTTTTTTTCAGTTTTTAAAAATTTTTAAAGATTTTATTTTTTTATTTGACAGACATAGCAAGAGAAGGAATGCAAGCAGGGGGTAGAGAGGGAACACAAGCAGTGGGAGAGGGAGAAGTAGGCTCCCTCCAGCAGGGAGCCCAATGTGGGGCTTGATCCTAGGACCCTGGGGTCATGACCTGAGCTGAAGGCAGATGCTAATGACTGAGCCACCCCTACAGAGAATCTTTTAAGAAGCTATAATTTTTCATTGTTCTCTAGTCATAGAATATCTTTTTCAAAGTAACTTCTTATACTTGAATTCATATTTATTATAGAATTAAAAAATAATAGGCCAAGAGACTAAAATAAAAACATGCATAGCCCCACAATTTATGATGTAATGGACTTTAATCCTTAGAGTATATCTTTTCAAATTTTTTTATATTCAAATATATTTCAGCTCTAATAGTGTTTTCTCATTTATTCCTTATATACATGTTGAAAGATACTTTTCCACAACATTTGTAATGTTAGAATTCTGTGTGTATGTAAACCAAAATTTTTAAGCCGATTCCCTTATTGTTGGACGTACCCTCCCCTTTTTTAAAAATGTTAACATGAATATCTTTCTCTTCAAATTATTTTCAGGTTGGTCTTCCTGCAAAATCCGGAGTTGCTGGGGGCATTCTTTTAGTTGTGCCCAATGTCATGGGCATGATGTGCTGGTCTCCTCCTCTGGACAAGATGGGCAACAGTGTTAAGGGAATTCATTTCTGTCATGTAAGCAAATTTTCGTAATGAAAATAATGGTCATATAAGTGGAACATCCAGTGATTCCATTTTTTAAATTTTTGATTGCAATATAGTTAATATATGATGATATATATGAGTTTCAGGTGTACAGTATAGTGATTCAGTAATTCTGTACATGATCCATTGTTCATCATGATAAGTGCAGTCTTAATCCCCTTCACCTATTTCACCCATCTCCCTACCCACCTCTCTGGTAACCAGCAGTTCTCTATAGTTTATCTCTTTTTTTTCCCCCTCTTTATTTGTTTTATTTCTTAAATTCTACAAACAAGTGAAATCATATGCTATTTTTCTTTCTCTGACTGGCTTACTTCACTCAGTATTTTACTCTGGATCCATCCATGTTATAGCCAAATGGCAAGATTTCATTCTTCTTTACGGCTGAATAATATTCCATTGTGTATGTATGTTCACATCACTTCTTTATTCCATGTATCCGCCAGCGGCACTTGGGCTCTTTCCATAGTTTGGCGATTGTAAATAATGCTCCAGTAAACATAGGGGTGCATATATCCCTTCAAATTAGTGTTTTCATATTTTGGGGATAAATGCCAAATAGAGTGATTACTGGATATAGGATAGTTCTTTCTTAACATTTTTTTTAGACTTTTTAAGGACACGTCATACTGTTTTCCATAGTGGCTGCGCCAGTTTACATGCCAGTCAACAGTGCACAAAGGTTCCTTTTTCTCCACATCCTCACCAACACTTGTTTCTTTAGTTTCTCATTTTAGCCATTCTGAGAAGTGTGAAGTACTACCTCATTGTGGTTTTGATTTGCATTACCCTGGTGATGAGTGATGTTGAGCGTCTTTTCATGTGTCTGTTGGCCATCTGCATGTCTTTGGAGAAATGTCTGTTCATGTCTTCTGCCCATTTGGTAATCAGATAATTTGATTTTTGGGTGTTCAGTTGTATTAGTTCCTTACATATTTTAGATACTAACCCTTTATTTTAATAGGTAATTTTGAGGTATCTTCTCCCTTTCATTAGGTTGTTTTTAGTTTGGTTGATTGTTTCCTTTGCTGTGCAGAAACTTTATTTTGATGTAGTCCCAATACTTTATTTTTGCTTTTGTTTTCTTTGCTTCAGGAGACATACCTAGAAAGAAGTTGGCTGTAGTTCCTTAATCCATTTTGAGTTGATTTTTGTGTATGGTGTAAGAAAATGGTCCGCTTTCATTATTTTGCATGTAGTTGTCTAGTTTCCCTAACACCACTTATTGAAGAGTCTGTCTTTTTAAACCATTGCATATTCTTTCCTACTTTGTCAAAGATTAGTTGACCATATAATTATGGGTTTAATTCCGGATGTTTTGTTCTGTTTCATTGATATCTGTGTCTGTTTTTGTGCCTGCACCATGCTGTTTTATTATGGCTTCGTAATATAACTTGAAGTCTGGAATTGTGATACCTTGGTTTTGTTCTTTTTTAAGATTGCTTTGGCTATTTAGAGTCTTTTGTGGGTTTTTATGCAAATTTCAGGCTTGTTTGTTCTAGTTCTATGAAAAATGCTTTTGGTATTTTGATAGAATTACATTAAATCTGTAGATTGCTTTGAGTAGTGTAGACATCTTAACAATATTTGTTCTTCCATTCCATGAGCATGGAATGTCTTTTCCATTGCTTTGTGTCATTTTCGTTAGCATTTTAGAGTTCAGAGTACAGGTCTTTCCTCTTTGGTTAAGTTTATTCCTAGGTATTTTATTATTTTTGGTGCAATTATAAATGGGATTTCTTTCTTACTTTCTGTGGTTTCATTATTAGTGTGTAAAACTAATAATCCAATAGCATTGGATTTCTGTATTTTTGTATCCTGTGACTTTACTGAATTCATTTATCAGTTCTAGTAGTTTTTTGGTGGAGTCTTTAGGGTTTTCTAGAGTATCATTTCATCTGCAAATAGTGGAAGTTTTACTTCTTTGTTATCAGTTTGGATGCTTTTTGTTTCTTTTATTGTCTGATTGCTTTGGTTAGGACTTCCAATACTGTGTTGAATACAAGTGGTGAGAGTAGACATCTTGTTTTTGATCTTAAGGGAAAAGCTTTCAAGTTTTTTTCCCTATTAGGTATGATGTTAGCTGTGGGTAACATCATATATGGTCTTTATTATGTTGAGGTATATTCCCTCTAAACCTACTTTGTTGAAGGTTTTTATCATGAGTGGATATTGTATGATAATGATCATATAAGTGGAACCATCCAGTGATTCTTTTTTTTTTAAGTCATTTCGGTAGTTTTTTTGCTTGTTGCCATTCTGCCTGCGTATCTGCCAGTTACTGGGATAGCTGTGGAAGTACTCATAGAGGAACTTCAAATTGCTTCCTTCAGACAGTTCCCTTATATTCATTCCCACAGAAAATTATGTTTGAAGTTGATGTTTTAATTGTCATGGTTTTAAATAGTTTTCAGTTTCCAAAAGCTCAACTAAAATTATTAAACTTGGAAAAGTTTAAATTTAAAGCCAATTAAGAAATATTATAGTTTATTTGTTCTTTGGGTGTTGAGTTTGCTAAGTTCTTTATAGATTCTGGACACTAGTCCTTTATCTGATATGTCGTTTGCAAATATCTTCTCCCATTCTGTCAGTTCAACACCCAAAGAACAAATAATCCAGTCCAGAAATGGGCAGAGGACATGAACAGACATTTCTGCAAAGAAGACATCCAGATGGCCAACAGACACATGAAAAAGTGCTCCATATCACTCGGCATCAGGGAAATACAAATCAAAACCACAATGAGATTTCACCTCACACCAGTCAGAATGGCTAAAATCAACAAGTCAGGAAATGACAGATGCTGGCGAGGATGCGGAGAAAGGGGAACCCTCCTACACTGTTGGTGGGAATGCAAGCTGGTGCAGCCACTCTGGAAAACAGCATGGAGGTTCCTCAAAATGTTGAAAATAGAACTGCCCTATGACCCAGCAATTGCACTACTGGGTATTTACCCTAAAGATACAAACGTAGTGATCCGAAGGGGCACGTGCACCCGAATGTTTATAGCAGCAATGTCCACAATAGCCAAACTATGGAAAGAACCTAGATGTCCATCAACAGATGAATGGATCAAGAAGATGTGGTATATATACACAATGGAATACTATGCAGCCATCAAAAGAAATGAAATCTTGCCATTTGCGACAACATGGATGGAACTAGAGCGTATCATGCTTAGCGAAATAAGTCAAGCAGAGAAAGACAACTATCATATGATCTCCCTGATATGAGGAAGTGGTGATGCAACATGGGGGCTTAAGTGGGTAGGAGAAGAATAAATGAAACAAGATGGGATTGGGAGGGAGACAAACCATAAGTGACTCTTAATCTCACAAAACAAACTGAGGGTTGCTGGGGGGAGGGGGTTTGGGAGAAGGGGGTGGGATTATGGACACTGTGGAGGGTATGTGCTTTGGTGAGTGCTGTGAAGTGTGTAAACCTGGTGATTCACAGACCTGTACCCCTGGGGATAAAAACATGTTTATAAAAAATAAAAAATTAAAAAAAAAAAGAAAGAAATATTATAGTTCATTATATCATCATTAATCTTCATATTTGAATATCTTTATCCATAAACTACCTTGAAAAGTCTGTTTTTTGAGGACATTAGCCCTGCAAAATAAAATTGTTATTACTGTTGATTAGCACAGTATTTTATGTTATCCAAATTTGCTAATATTTCAGCTTCTGGTTTTATGTACATTTGCTGCTTCATAGACTCTATATTGTGTACCATAATTTTTCTGCAAACTTTCTCAATTAAAATTCTGATTTATTTTTCAGTTTCTTATAATTTACAAAAGCTAGAGGATGACGTTGGATTGCTTATAGATTATAACCAGAATGTTGATTAATATTTTTGTGGTGCTTTACGGTTATTTGATAGAGTAGTTCTTTCATATGGCCCATTTTATAGGAAATGAAAGTTAAACAATTTGGTGGTTGAGTCCTAGGGTCAATGCTAGTAAGCAGTGTGCTCAAAATTTTTGTCCCTGTCTTCTCATTCTGATTTCAGTTCTCTTCTTGATTCATCAGGCTGCTTTATAACATGCAGTGGTGTTTTCCATGAGATAGTAGTTAAGTTGGACAATCTTAGTGTGATTTGTTAAAATGTGAAAAAGCAATGGCCAATGAATAGCCAGTTCCTTACACCTGTTCTCTTTATTTACAGGATCTTGTTTCTCTCTGTAATTTCCATAACTATGATAATCTGAGACACTTTGCAAAAAAACTTGATCCTCGAAGAGAAGGTGGTGATCAAAGGGTAAGCAAAATTCTTATTTAGATTATTATGTAATATTTTTCTAAGAGAGAGAGAAAATGAGATTCACCTGTTTGAATAGAACTTAGTTTAATTGCTGGTGGCCTCATTATTTGCTAATCACAAATGAATGTACACAAATTGTTGACATATTGACCCTGGATGTGATAATATATAGATGTGGCTGTTTTATTTAAATTTAAACTGGTTAGCCTAGCATCAGAGTTTACCCACCACCCATTTTCCTGCTATTTCAAGCAATATTTTTAAGAATTGATTCTGTTAAAAAGAAGAATTAATTCTGTTCCAAGAAAACAACATTAGAAAGTGCTACAATGCTATAAAAGAAAGCCTTGTTTTTTTTTTTTTTTGCTCTTAATATTTGTCAGTTATACTCTTAAAGTTTATTTTGATGTGGATGGATCTATAAATGGGAAAGGGGTTATAGGATTCGTGAAAAATCTTTCAAAGCCTCATAGTTTTAGTGGCCACTACAGATGAAATACTTTCTATAAAAAGTGTTTGATAACAATTCTTGACACTCTTATTTTAAAGTAATATTTGTTGATATATCAGTGTGTTTGGCTTCATATTATTGCACATACATACTTTTTTTAGAGCTAATATTTAAGAGTCTGAACTTAAATTTCAGAAACAAGATTTTTCGTCTTCATAGTTACTCACTAGAACGAGGACTTGTTTTGAATTTTAATTAAATTCCTTTATATCCCATTTGGAAAATGTAAATAACTAATTAGACTTGAAGCTAATATGAAGCACTTAAAAGTAGAAATTATTTTTATGCATAGTAAGAAAACTTTCATATTGTTAGTTCCAAAGTAACTTATAATAATATATGAGAATTATGCAAAGCCAACAGAATAGAAACTTCCATGAGCATCAACATGAGTAACATGGAACAAAACATCAAAAGGTGGTGGGTGAAAATGTTAACAGATTTTAATAACATTCATTGAAAAATACCGTTTTATAGCTTGGACCTTTCTTCACTCAAGTGCACTAATAAATTATGTATGTTGCTTGAACAACTAGCATTCCTTTGGACCATTGGACTATGAAAGTCTCCAACAAGAACTTGCTTTAAAAGAGACAGTATGGAAAAAAGTGTCACCTGAGTCAAATGAGGACATCTCCACAACTGTAGTGTATAGAATGGAAAGTCTGGGAGAGAAAAGCTAAAGAAGTGGGTTATAGTTCCAGAATGTTCTTCACTTAACCTCTCAAACATCTTTAGCTTTTTTGCATACTATTAATATTTATTTGAGTTTTTTTGTGTTCTCAACCTTGGGTGCTGGAGCCGTAAAGCTTTTTTTCCTTTTAATCTTTTGTATAAAGATAAGAGATTAAAAAGTGGATTTGTTGGTCTTTAAAAAAGTATTTATAAATAAGTAAAGCAAATTTGCTTTATTTTTAAAGATGCAAAAAGGAAAAATTCCTTTACATTTTTTCATGGTATAATTAAAATTTTAACTTAACCCTCCTTTTAAAATAGTAAGAAATATTTAATTTTTTGGTTCTAAAACCCACACATTGAACTCATAAATTTAGTTACATTTTGTTTTTTCTTTCCCAGTTTTAAAATTTACGTGATGTCTATAGGGGCAGTAGAAAGCTATTTCTATGCTAAATAGAAAACTGAAAAGGCAAAATTAATGAATCCCAAATTATTTAATATAGCAATAGATTATAAAATTAGCTTAAGTTTACATTTTATGCCATTTTTAGTGATAGATTGCCTTTAAATTTTTTAAAACTTCATTTTAAATTTTATCTAATACTTTGAAATATAAATCATGTCTGTGCTTTTTTTATTTTGCAATTCCTCTATGTTCTGTCAAAATTGTCATGTATAGGAGTGTCTTATGTTACTAAAACATTCCAGCCAAAGAATTTCAGAAGTAAGATAATGACATTTCACTGTTAAAAAGCTATAATGGTTACTCAGAAGGAGCAACAGTGAGTGTCCTCAAGTGAGATGTTTACCTAAACAGTTTTATTTTTGTATTACCCACGTTACTTTTTCTATGTTATATTTAAGTATGAATGGTGAAGTCTTGGGTTTTAGCTTTTAATATTTTTATTATCCTAATAATTTCACAAATGCTAATGAATCTTATATGATAAATTATGATGACATCTCATAAAGTTTGTTTTATTTGAACTCTTTTAGAGTACTTAGGAAATGAATTCAGTCTGATGGTAGTAAGCATACTACTAAAATGTTAGATCTGAATCCTTTTGTTTGGTTATAAAAATGCAATATTGAGAATCAAAACTTGTTTTTAAGAGAAGGACTATTTTGGGTAATTTACAATGTTTAAAGTCTGTCTTGGCAAAGTGATTGTAAAATTCTTTAGGACCTATTCACACTTCTTCCTTCTTCCAAATATCTCTTCAGTTTTCTCCACAGTATCCCATACCTGCAAGGTGTTTTTTGTTTTTATTTTATTCATTCTTAAACTTATAGATTTTGGAGGGGCAGTTATGGGTTCTCAGGTCTAGGAGGAGAACTTGGTAGTTGATTTTGGTTTTTTGGGTTTTTGGTTTTTTTTTTTAGTTTCATGGCATATATATGGTAGATATAACGTCTATGAAAGTAAATAATAGTGTAATAAAACAGGTTTCACTGAGTAATTTAGATACTGGTTTAAATACAAAAATTTTGATGATATGATGTCTGGAACTTGGGAACTGTGGTAATAGAAAAAGAAGTTC
Source organism: Mustela erminea (assembly GCF_009829155.1). Classification (NCBI taxonomy): domain Eukaryota; kingdom Metazoa; phylum Chordata; class Mammalia; order Carnivora; family Mustelidae; genus Mustela; species Mustela erminea. The sequence goes on from NC_045621.1 coordinate 3,596,159, forward strand.
CCTTCCAAAGGTGTTGGTCAAAAGCTTTTTGAGCTAACTTTAAATTATTATATGTTAATTTTTAGAGGATTTTATCAAGGGTTTTATGGTTACTTGAATATTTCTCTGATGTACATATGCATATCTCTATTGGATGCTTCCCATTTGGCCATTTCCAAAGGGGAGGGTTTTTATTTGAAGCCCTCACCTCTGCAACACCTTTAAACAGTATCATGTGTACTATGAGTTCCACCAAAGCCATTTGCAGTTGGGGAATGACTTAATTGATAGATTGGGGAAAAAAGCTTTATTTTTTCCCCTATGCTCTAAATTGTTACATTTTACTGTTTCATTTGGAGATTGGTTTTACTTTATAAAATGAAAATTTAATGTTTCCTATTGTGCCCATATGTATAGATTTCAAAATTATGTTGTTAATGTGTGGCACTCACGTCGGTAAGGAGTAAATGCACACTTACCAGTGAAGTAATATTATCTAAGCTAACTGTTTAAAGAATCTTGTGAGGGTGAGTATCCAGAAATTTTTGTAGGAAGTTGTCCAAATGGAAGAAGACGGAAGATACTGTGAATAGACCCCCAAACTTTAAGGAAAAAAAAAAAAGAAGGAGGAAAATCTTTGCCAGATTTAAGGACATTCTTTAAATCAATTCCATCAGTATTTTTAATGCCTTTTCAAATAAAGTTCTTGAAAAGTACCTAGTATTGTGGATTTAATGTTTCATGCCATTACAGATTCTTGATATTCAAGCATTTAGAAGTTAGCACATTTGTTTTTCTTTTTTTTTCATTATTAACATTTCATTTGAAATGCATAGCCTTCCTGAAATACTTTATTTTAGCATAAATGTTGTGCATTTTATCCTAGTGTTTGGATTAAAACATTTGTGTTATTTAGCTTTCTTTCATTTGCTTTGTATATTTAATATTGTACCTTTTATTTTCCAGTATGCCTACTTTTTGTATTGTACAATAAATTTATTTTAAGCTGATTTTATTGGTTTTTTTTTTTTTATGAAAGCAACCCTAGCATTTTAAGTGCAAGTATTTGGAATTTTAACTTAGAAAATTTCTTTTATGACGATACTATTAAAAATGTTTTATATTTTTAATTCTGAGCCTGTTGTGAAGAGATACTGGAAATACTCAAAAGGGCTTTGTTTGATTTTTTTGTTCTTAAGCAAAGTATAGAGTTGGTGGGGTTTTTTGATGGAGAGGACGTTTTCCTATTGGTTGTACTAGAAGTATTTGAATAAAGACTTTTCTCCCAATTTTTTTTTTTTTGGTTGTTTTTCCATTTGACAACTTAAAAAAAAAGTCTACCCCGTATGCTCTTTATGCTTTCTGAGGAAGAGTATCACTGATGTTACTCACTTGTCAGTGTTGTTTTATCTGTTGTCTAGTGGAAGAAAAACATATTGCTAAACCAAATGAAGAGTATCATAATACTGTTTTAGAGTTGTCATTCACAGCAGAGTTTATATCGTGTGAAATACCTATAATACAGAAATTCACCTTACCTACGTTTTAAGGAATTTAGTTTCCAGAAGGAGCTTACTTCCTTCTGTATGTTTACACAGCACAGTCCAAATTATGAGGCTCCGTGCATTGTACCGTTGACTCTCAACACAAGTTTGAACTGCATGGATCTACTTGTATAATTTAATTTATAGTACAGTACTGTAATGTGTTTTATTTTCCTGATGATTTTCTTAACATTTTTCTCTTACTGTAACATACAGTAAGAGCTTACTGTAACATACAAAATTTGTTTTAATCAACTCTTTATGTTCTTGGTAAGGCTTGTGGTCAGTGTAGGCTATTAGTGGTTAAGTTTTGGGAGAGTCAAAAGTTATGTGCAGATTTTCAACTACATGGGGTGAGTGTCCCTAACCCCCACCCCAACTTGTTCAAGGTCAACTGTACTTTAAATATTCTTGTTTGAGCAGATCTATCATTTGTATCCATAGAAGATATCCCAAATATATTGTAGAACTTTAAAGCTATTTCAAAGGGAAATACCGTTGTTTATAAGAATTTGTATTTATCTGTGGGATTTTTTATAAAGTTTTTGGGGACTAGTAAATATGGAGTTCCAAGTGTCATGATATATTCAAAATGTAATGTTTCTGATTGCTTACTTTTAAAGATACACTTGGAATTTTTTTGTTGTTTTTAATCCGTTTAAAAGAAAGGGAGAGGTGACTCAGAGCTTGGTGGTCTTGTCTGACAGTGTAGAGTTTTATAGGCATGTACACGTGTGGAAACAAACACTGATATATTCTGAAAAGGTATATATAAATTGTGCATAATACATATGTATGCGTTTGTGATTACATCTATCTAAGTCTGTCTTTTTATCTGTCCATCCATTTTCCTATCCATCCACCCATCCATGTTCTGAAAATCAGCAGCAATCCTTTCCACATAGTATGTTATGTGTAAATGGTCCTTTGTTTTATTCCTATCCCAAGTTTTATCATAGAACTCTTTAATATTGTTGCTGCCCCCAGGATTTATAAAACATAACGTATTTTACTTGTTCAACTTAACTCTAAAGATTGTGCTTTCTTTTTTTGTGCCGATTTGCTACCTGCACTGTCAGAGTAAGAGAGTAAGAGTATTGGGGAACTCCATACAAGGGAAAACAAGAACATCAAATTTCATGTGGAAAGTTGACTTTATGGCAGTGTCTAAAATTTATTATATGGAAGGATTATATTCAACTTAAAATAAATAATGTACTTCTCATTTTGAATAGCTTATGGAATAGTTTTATTCTAAAAATTTGTATACAATTTTTATTTTAAGAATGTGCTTTACTATTCATTTGTGAAATTTGGGTATTTCTTCTAATCGATCTTGAAAATGCTAGAATACAGTTTTTTCAAAAAGTAACATGATTTCTGCTCAGTTCCTTTACTATTTTATATTAAATGTAATATTTACATTGTGTAATAAAACCAAAACTGGATGTTGGAGATACAGCTGTTAGGAGGCATCATGGCCATCCTTCAGATTTTCACTTAGATTTATTCTGGATAGACTTTACCTTAGTCCATTCTCTGTCATGGAGTTCAAAGGCAAAATTAAACAGGAAAATATATTCCAAGTTAATTAAGTTCAGCCACTTTTCTTTTATTTCAAATTGTAATATAGTTAAAATGTTATTTTTTTACACTGGATAAAAATGGAAGGAATTTCACTGGACTTTTCTCCTCCTCTTCTCTTCCCCTGGCCAAGTTGTTTATCAAAGTGAATTCCATACAGACTTGAAGAAATTTAGAGTTACACTTAGTCTGTTTCAGTTTAGTTTTTAAAACTACTATAAAGGCATCTAGAGCAAAATCTATCCAACATAAAACAGAGCTGGCGAAACTTGATGTTAAAGAGTCCTTAATTTCTTAAATAATAATAGAAAACATACTTACTTTTTAAAAAGATGTTAAGGAGACCAGTCATAAATCTTTGTATCTAATGAAGTGATTCTATTATACTATAGTTTTAAAATGTTCTTTTTTATTTATATTTTGAATTATGAAAGGTCATTAATTTTAAGACTGACTTTACCATTTGTTTTGTGGATTGTAGATCTACTATAGTGAATTTTAGAAGTTGTAGCTGTAGAGATTTTTAAGATATGCAAATATGTAAAGCCTATGTTGATTAGGCTTTATAATGGCTTTCTGATCAATTACATTAACGTTTGACTAAAATGAATGACACAAATTAGCACTTGAGGGCATTGTTTTTCTTTGTGGTATCTGTGTATTTTTTTGCATAAATTACTTTTTATTGAGAACTGTTATGTATGGGGTTAAAAAAAACAAATTTTGATTCTTGGTGCCAAATGCTTCGATGAACTTGGAAGAAAGAGTAATGAAATGACAAATTTTGGCAATTGATCTTGTAACACCATTATTAAACTTTCAACTCTAAATCTCATTTACTAACTCAGAAATATTAAATCTCAATGATAAAGAACAGCTTGGTATATCGGTTTTTAAACCAAATTTTGATATCTGAGGATATGATTTTTCTGGAAATAGTATTGTTAAAAATAATGATTATTTTTCATTATTTACCTTGCTAAATAAAATATTTCCAATGCTAGTACCTCAGATTATTGAAATTATCTATCTGGAAGGCTTAGCTTTTAAAAGGAATAGTTCTTACTGATCAAGTTTTAGGTTTGCTTCCATATGGACATGACTGGTGATTTTTGTTTATCTAATGAAAATCTCCTCTGTCCGGCAATCCCACTTGGTGCCCTGAGTTACAGTTTTAGTTCATATTCTGTAAGCAGCTGAAGAATTTGTTTTATTTTTAAAACATATTTATACCTTCCTAATTCTTTGATGTTCTTTCTCTTACCATAATCTTGTAATTTATTAGAATTTCTTAATTGAGGGGCGCCAGGGTGGCTTAGTTAAGTGTGCAACTGTTGATTTCAGCTCTGGTCATAATCCTGGGGTTGTAAGATCGAGCCCTGAGTCAGGCTCCGCCCTGGGCCTAGAGTCTGCCCAAGATTATCTCTCTTTCCCCAGTCATATGTGCACATGCTATCTCTTTAAAAAAATAAAATAGATAAGAATCCCATAACTTCACTTGAAAGTAATCTTAAAGTTTATCCAGTGCAAACTCTCACTTTTCCAGGTTTCTTGACACCTTGCTTTCTCAGTTAACATAAGTACAATATTTTTTTCTCTGTCTTGATGGAGTTGGTCTGTTTTGTGTTTTGTTACAACAGCCTTTTGTGTATTGGTTATTTGTAATGAAAAGCATAATTGACAATAGTTAATATGACTGTAAGTTATTTGGCAAACTGATTGTCCCATCAAAAAAGTAGTTATAATACTTAATTGTATTTTTCTAGTAAACAGTCTTATGCCGCAGTTTATAAAGACTAGTAAAGTTAGAAGTGAATGTAACAATTATACAGTAGTTCTAAAAATAAAGCACTACCCTGGAACTTATGAAAGAAAGGAAGTATAGCAAAAATGTGACTCTAAAAATAAATATTGCACCATTTGCTTTTTAAAATGAGTTTCTTTGGGTTTAGGTTAAATATATAAGTAAAAAGGTTAAATAAGCAAAAGGTTATTGGGGTTCTAAACAAATGTTCTCTAGAAGAAAAAATTTTTCTTTGCAAGTTAATTTTCCCCAGCATATACTATGCAAAATATCTAGCTAATTTCCTTTGTTTTATTTTACATATTTGGATCTCTGGGTGACTTCAGAACAAGGCATCTCAGTTGTCAGTATATATAATTCTATCACATATATTGTCCCTAGCTCCAGTGTCCATTTAATAGTTCTGGGATTTTTATTTTTTCTTTATGCAGGAAATTTATATTGCTGTTCTTGAAAAGCGTTACTTTTTAAAAGCTTTTGTTGACTTAGAAATGTTACAACTTAAAATTGTGTTATTCTTTAAAAAAAAGTATGCGTTTCTTCTCAAAATTTAAACTTACCTAATGGCTGGCTCTTTTCTCCACAAGTTTATATAGATGAGAACCCGGACTTCTAGGAGACTGGCTCTTATGCAATATAAACTGCTTGTTTTCATGTTACGCTTACTAAAATTAGAGTGGTCGGAAGTACTCCCATGAGTTATACTATTTATTCATATTTGGACCATTCCATTGGAAAATTCAAATTAAAATCATGATCTTTAGCCTCTTGCTAAATTTTTCTTTCTAATTACTACTTTTCATTATTTTGTATGTGCCTTTCACAAATCATCTCTAAGGGGCAATTACAATTATCCTTTGAGGGTTTATTTAGTTCCATTATATGAGATTAATTATGTTGTATAAAACCATGGTATAAATTATTCATTGGGCTCCATCCATATTTTGTTGTTTTGTTCTTTCTCACAGTCACAATTAAAAATCCTAACTGAAAAATTCAAAATAAATTAATTTCAAGTATTCTTTCTTTTTTAACTTTTTCCTGTCATAACTTATTTTTGGCTGAAAATGAGATAACAAAAATTACATCAAAGTTACTCAAAATGGGTTTTCATTTTCAAGCCTTCATATTATGATATGTTCATTTCCAAATCCTTTAGGTATTGTTGACATTGGCCATTCTAGAACTATTTTCTTTAAAAAGTTAAAAACATGAGTTAAAATTCATGCTTTTTTTTTTCATTATGATAGAGTCTACTGTTGGTAATTTAATATTTTACCTTCAACTTTGAATACAAAATCTGAGTCCAGGTCTCTGCATAAGATTTACAACATAAATAAAGAAGTGAACTAAATAATATTGTTTCTACTTTGAATTGAAATGAATGTTACATTTTTTTGCACAATGAAACCTTATTAATATCTCTTGATGAAATTATAGAACAAGTGATTTTGTTAAGATTCTGTGGGGACTAATACAATTAACCCTTTTAAATCATACCAATAAAATATTCCTACCGTAATGTCTCTTCTTTTTACCTGAAAGAGAAACTTTAGAGCATGGTTTTAAGGAGGTGGGGGAGTAAAGCTTAACTTTGTACTTATGTGTTTGTGATGTGTTTCAACTAAAAGACGGTATTACAACAAAACTTAAGAGTACCTATTACTTTTTTTCACCTGAAGGAGAAAAAAGGAATAAGAACACTAATTTGCTATGTTTTTAGCAAAGTAATAAAAACTTACGAAGCTTTAATTTTTATTCTGTCTCTGTTGTGCACTTTTATTTTACATCCACCATATATGTCTGCCACAGAACCAGCACTGCTGTTTATTTGGTATCCCTTACATGTTGGGCTTGGTCATGTAATGGTCTCATGTATTAGTGCATTTACCTCATGTTTGGGGACTGTGGATAGATGGCTGTTGCTATGTTTGCATATGGAGTTTTGTAGTTTTGCTTTGCAAAAATCCCCATTCAGTGCTATTGTGAATTTTAGAATTTTGTTTTAGTTAAGGATTTAGAATCTTCTGCAAAAGTTCTCAATAAATTGAAACTTGGGGTTTACCTAGTGCTTTTTGGACTTAAATGGGATCAGTGAATGCTGGAAGTTGGACGTAGGATCTGGGTGGATAACCCAATGTGATAAAAGGCAGGAAATTTTTTTTTTCTTTTTGGCATGAACTTCTGAGTCTTGATTTCTTTTCTTTTTTTTTTTTAATATTTTATTTATTTATTTGACAGGCAGAGATCACAAGTAGACAGAGAGGCAGGCTGAGAGAGAGGAGGAAGCAGGCTCCCTGCTGAGCAGAGAGCCTGATGCGGAGCTCGATCCCAGGACCCTGGGATCACGACCTGAGCCGAAGGCAGAGGCCTTAACCCACTGAGCCACCCAGGCGCCCCTGAGTCTTGATTTCTACCTTAAAAATTTACATAAATGTTATTCTCGTTTACCTGTTCTGATATTTTTTTAAAGATTTTATTTATTTATTTGACAGACAGAGATCACAAGTAGGCAGAGAGCCCGAAGGGCTCAATCCCAGGACCCTGGGATCATGACCTGAGCCAAAGGCAGAGGCCTTAACCCACTGAGCCACCCAGGTGCCCCTGTTCTAATATTTTTGAAAACACAGTATTTACTACAAGTTCTGTGACTGACCTTTTCTCCATAGTTGGAGTAGTTGGCTTCAGGAAGTGTACCATTATCATTCATTCTGATACAGGTAATGGTAAATCTATAAAAAGTCTTAATCACGGGTTTGAAGTTACCATTTGTACCTAAAATTGGCAGCGATTTTAAAAAGAATGTCTCTTTTGTGCCTGCCCCCTGTACACAAAGATCTTGGAAGTCTAGCGTTCCTTTCCCAGCCCCTTGTCACAAGAAGCCTGGCAGTGTACAGACTAGAACTGAATATACAGTTATCCGTCCTCAAAGGTATGGGCCAAAATGTAGGTAATCTGAGTTTGCTCAGGCAGTCCAGTTCGCTAACCTAGGGATCTTGCAGTTTTCTGGAGACTTACTCTTTTGCTTTTAGTGTCAGTAATTTCAGTCAACTCTAGCAATGGTGTCTGCCCAATATACCATCAACAGAAACTTGATAACATCAAAATTTGAAAAGCATAACTTTTAGCACTTACTGTGACTTAACTATGGGTTAACCAGGGCACTATTTTGAGATTTTTTTTTTAATCCCCCTAAAGTCTATGAAGGGGGTGCTATTATTACCTCTATAGATTTGTATAGATCTTGAAAGTTCCCTGAAATCACAAAATTCTTAGATCTGTAGAACCAGGATTTGCAGTCAGGCAGTTTTGGTTCCAGAGCCCATTGTTTTGACCACAGACTATATTATTTCCCTTTGCAAGATGTAAGTGGAGCAACTTACGCCTCTTTGTTAATAAAATTGGTATATTCCATGAAAATTTAAGGACAGTAACAACTTCAGAGTGCCTTGACAGAACAAAAAAAGGGAAATTTCATGTTGAACAAGGTTATTCCAGTGGGAATTTCAGTTTTCACTATAACATATATAATGCAGGCGCAGGCAGTGTCTCCATCACATTTCACCAAATACCCGGATAAGTGAGAAAATTAATTCCGGTATAATTTGACCATACTAGACAACAAGTCAGCCCCAAGTATTACAGTGAAATAATTTTTGAGCTTAGCTTTTTATGTGTTTTTCATTACTTAAAAGTTTCCTTATTGTATATTCCTACAGCATTAAATATAAACTAAGTGTATTAGCACTAAAAGCTGGTGTTTATTGTAACTCTTTAAAACTTAGATTTGTTTTTAAATCTTTGTGTCGTGTCTTCTCTAAATGTCTGTTAGCTAACCTCAATTTATTAAAACCTTTATAAACCCTGACTCCATAAAGCTTTTCATAGAACTCAATTGTAGGGGTTTTTATTGATCTCATATATAAAAGTTCCAGCATCTGAAACCTTGATATCCAAAAACGAATTCATCTTTGTTCACATCTGCACATATGTTTAGAATAACATTTTTTAGACACAAGCTGATTCAGTGAATGATTCAGCGATAAACAAATTTTGTATTCTCATCTACAGTCATTTATAGTTCTTGTATATGCACTTTATTTTAATGAATGTTTGATACAAACAAAATCACAAAAACATGCCGTGTGTACTGAACTATGAAGAAACACAATTCTGCTACGAAATTATATCTAAAAAGATAACTTCTACCTATCCCAGTGCCCTTAGGGAAACCGATAGTAAATGTACCCATTTTCCAATTAAATTGTTCTTCCAATATTGCTTTTATAATAGTGTGGTAGGGTGTAAGAGTGGTCAGATACTTCATTCTTTTTATGAAGTTTCTTTTCCCCTGAAGTGGCTCTAAGAAAGTGGTCAGGACTCTTCTGATTTCTTAGTTTCTACGTCCCTAATTCAGTACTATTAGTCCCTGTTTACTTAGTTATCAAACAACTTTTCATCTATTCTATATACCAAGACTTTTGTTTTCCTCTTGTTTGAGTTTTTTCTTCTTCATTTCTGGCATTACATATAGATCTAACAATGTCTAGGATTAGATCCAGTTATATAATTGCAAAAGTATAACTTTTCAAAAAAATTTTTTTTCCTACTGAGAACCAGTTATCTCTCAGTGTTTCACTAGTTTTTGTTTAAGTAGTACACAATTAGTTTGAGATAGTTAGCCAATTTAATTTGATGGAGTAGTTCAGACTTTGTATAATTAGCTTGAGCATTATCCTATTGTTAATTTACTGATTGCTTCATTCAGTCAGTATTTGTCTCTTGCCTGATCCATGCTAGATACTGCGGAGTACTTAGGATATGTGATAGTGAGCATGGTCAAGACCTTGCCTATTTGCAGTCCAGAAGAGGATGCAGATATTGAAGGAATAATTAATATTTAAAATTGTGATAAGTGATTTGTTCATACTGATATATGTAGATCTAGTACATTTTAACTTATGGAGGTGAAATGGTATATGCTAAATGATGCTTTTTATACACCTATACAACAGACTTTATGAGATAAATGTGCAACACAGTTCAAGTAGGAGAACGTGCATACCAGTCTTCACTAGAACTCACCTCTGGGAAGGAGGGAATGAGTGCACAGAGAATACTCAGCTGTATCTATAACATTTTATTTCTTTAAGAAATAAGCAAATAAAAGAAATGACAGAAACTTACAGAGTGCCAGCAGAGGGTATAGCAAAAAACAAACATTTTGTCAGTTGAGTAGGTATGATTGGTTTTTTCTGAAAGGTGATAGTTAAGTTCTGGATGAGTTAGAGGGAGGGTGTGAGGGTTAATACGATAGTTTGCCCCGAAGGCCCAGGGACAGGAAGGAACACGTGGTGACGGTGGAAGAAGGCAAAAATGATGGGAGGAGGGGTGAGGCAAAGTGGCTGGAGACTGGCCCTGGATGAGTCTCCAAAGACCACGTGAGGTAAGGTAGGCTTTGCGTCTTAATGTACATTTGAACTGTTAGTGTGTCCTAACTTTAAGATGCAGAATCTTAAGGCACAACCTCAGAGATTGGTTTAATGTCTACATTTTTAATAAGCACCCCAGGTGTTTCTGCTGCAGATTATTCTCTGAATACAGTTTGGGAAATATTTATGTAGGATCTTGCTTGCCACATTCAGAGTTTTGGACTATTTAAGATGCAGTGGGAAACTTCAGGGCTTGTAAGAAGGGGAATGACATGATTTGGCTTTAAAATCCTGCTTTGTAGTGAATGGATTAGAGGCAGACAAAAGTTGAGTTCTGGGCCTGAGAGGAGATGTGATAGTGGCTTAAAGGGGGAAATAGCTGTGAGAAAGGTAGACAGGAGAAATGTTGAAGAGATGAAGGTTGGCAGCACTTGGTGATATATTTGGTGGATGAAAAGAATGAGATGTCACGTGGACCACCGGGGTTCCGTGTAAGTGATAGGGCAGGATGGTGCTGTGTTACTAAGATGGAGAAGGCTGGGGAAGCAGACCTTGGGAGTACAGGGCGAAATGAATTTTGGTTATGGTAACAATTAAGGGTCTCTTAGACTAGATATCAAGAGTAGGATTAGTAGCAGTTTAGATGAATGCGGTTATTCTTCTAATATATCAAGAAGTCTGGGGGTAGAAAATCCAGGTTGTGCAGCATCTCTAAGATGGACTGCAACCATCCTTGGTATGTTGGCTTCAGACTTCCTGCCTGTCACCTTAGAGTTGCAAGATAACTGTTCCACCTTTAGCCTCACTTGCATGGTCACAGTGGAAGAAGAAAAGAAAGAGGGATACCTAAATCAGATCAGTTTCCAGAAATCCATCTGATACTTGCCAGAGTAGCTACAAGGGGATCTAGGGAAGAATTCTAATCTGCCACATTGCTATCCTTAATTAGTAGAGATTCTTTTGCATGAATGGGGTAGGGAATAGATAGATCATAGATAGGCAATTGGCAGTGGGAGAAAACTAACTTCCATTTGCCATATTTATATTTATGAGATAACCAAGTAGTGATGTTGAGTATCAGATATAGGCCTAAATACCTAGGAGAGTGGTCTGAGTTGGAGATATATTTCTGTAAGTTGTTAGCATGGAGAGAGTAGATTTGAAACTGTCAAGCTGTGTGAGAATGCTCCAGAAGACAGTGCAGAATGAGAGGGAACCTTAAGAGACTCCCATTTTAAAAGTAGTATAGTACGCAAGTCTCCCACTAGGGACAAATGTCCCATTAGAAGAAAATCCAGCATCATACAGTAGAAGTCAAGGAAAGAGTATTTTAAGAAATTTGGAACAGTCAACTATACCAAAGCAGATTAGCATTAAGTAAAATGAGGGGTATCCATTTATATTACATTTTTCCTACTTTTCTTTTGGTGTTAAAATGCCCTTTTATTTAGTAAATGATATCTGTAGATGGTGGCACTATTTTACTGTATGTGCTCAGAAAATTTTTTAAAAATCGGCAGTCCATACTGGTCATCTCCTCCCCACAGTTAGAAAAATTTTCTTGGCTTTCAGATTTAAAGGTCAGAGAACTATTGGAGTAGAGCAGGTTTTGCTCCTGATTGAAAAAATCCCAGTAAAGAAGGAGAATTTGAAATAGATACAGGAGAGCGGAAATGACCAGCAAAGTGATATCTCTAGAAAGAAATGGAGCTCTCAGCCCAAGTGGGGGATTGGGTTTGGTGGGAAAAAAAGCATCTCTTCCAATAAATTAGGACATTGAGAGGTTGGTAAGTAGGTTTGCAGACATGGTAGGGAGAAGTTGAAGTTACTGCCCATTGGTTTCCATTTTGCTGAAGAGTACGAAGAGGCTTTCTGCTGAGAATGAGTTGAGGAGTTGGAGGGAGGCTGTGTGGTTCAGGGCATGAAGAAGATGGAAGTGTTGATTCTTGAAGATGGGGCAGAGCTGAAGAAAATACAGCAACATTGTCAGAATAGTGTTGAGGTCGGTAACCCTGGATTTGCAGTGACGCTAATCTGCTCTGTTGCCCCCGCCTCCCTCCCCGCATTATCCTATAGCCACACTCCAAATTTAGGTTCAGGAGCTACAGGAGATCAGGCGAAGGATTTTAGAGCATTTACCAGAGAGTGATTTTAACAGTAGCCTTGGGAATCTACTTTAGACCCTCCCTATATAGAAGACATGCATTTAGGCTTTTTCCTTTTAAAATTTGGTTCTACTTAAAGAATTTTCACTCACAGATGAGTTCCATGTATAATTTTGCCATGTCCATCCTCCTTACTTCAAATAAAATATTACTGATAAGAATTATGAATGTTAAAATACAGATATATGCTAAGAAGTCTCATGATAAGCCCCAAGAATGGTCCTCGAGTGACTTTTTTCTTTTTTCTTGGCCTATTTATATATTTTTTTCACACTGTGTTACACTGCATTATTCTTAAGGGTCTTAAAAGTACCCTATTCTCCAGCAGCTTCTTGTATTACGTGCTGGAGGAACTTGTTAGCATAATTCAATATTACGATGTCTATGAAAGTGCTTTGAAGAGTGCACAGCGCTAGAAAAACAGATGTGATTTTGCCTGCTCTGTGTGTGTCCATAAAGTCGGCATGTCAGACTTTCCACAGTAGAACCGTAAAATAAACATTAAAGAATGTAGGGAATGAAGTGTGGCTCTCTGGAGATGAGACTTACTTTCTAGAATCAAAGCAGTCAGTCAGAATGTATTGTGGTTGGAGGAACTAGAATATCGGTGTCCCCGTGCCTTGCCTTGTTGTAGCAGCGTTGACGCCATGCAAGGCACAGATAGTCCTTTTAGTTGAAGACGTAATTCTGTCTCTACTGCTGCTTTTCTTGGCAGAAAAGAACCTTATCTCTTTTCAGGGATCTTGTGTATATTTATCTTTAATTTCTACTAGACAGTGTGAGAATCTTTTAATTCTGTTTGCCCTGACCCTGTTTTGTTTGGTTTAAAGTATCCTGTACAAGCATTTGGTGACCGTTTTCTTCTCTTTCTGTCCTGTTCTTTGATCTTAGTTTCTTTGACTCTTTGGGGTTTTGCCTACTTTTTTTTTAGTTAATGATAATTGTAAATGAACATGACATTTGTGCCCGAAGTGTGGCACCTTGTCCTCTGTCTGAACACACTGAAGTTAACCAGGCTTCATGGAGTTTTATAAATATTTGTTTAAGAGAGAAAGAGAGCCAGGAAGACAGCGAATATGAAACTTCGGTAGTTTTCTGTGCAATATCAATACTCCTGGGTTTGTCCCATGGAAAATGCACTTCTGTTCTTCAGGGAAACCACTGCCTTTGCCCTTGCTCATTTCAGTTTTCTTCCTCTTTGTTGCTGGATTCTCAGTTAGGAACTCTGTTTGTCATGCCACACAAAGATATGTTGTTGGCTACTTTTATGCTTGGCTATAAAGGGAGGGTTGCTATGGGCCCATTGGTATTTTTTAGGCCATTCATTGGCGTTTACCAGAATAACATGAACCACTGAGATAAGTTATTTATTTGCTGCTAATGCTGTAGCAATCATATTTGCTGTGTTCACATCGATCCAAAACTCGTATTTCACTTTTGAAGACTTCAATGCAGAGACTGTAGATATCTTTAACTCTTTTCCTTTTGTGGCATTGATATGCCAAGTTGAATGATTTTTGTTCCTCTATTTGCTTTTCGGTTAAAAACAAAATACCTTTGGTTAGCACCTCAATAGAAAATTAGTATCTCTGATTTCCCTTTGAACTTCCTTATTTGCTATTTTCTGATTTTGTCTTGGCATTGTGTTGGCGAGGAAACCTCATCTCAGGTTTTGTTAGGAAATCTGCAGGAGACCCTGCGAAGTGCTTGAGAACAGCCAGGCCGAGAGCAGCAGTCAGACTGGGCATGAGCTCTCACTCTGCCATGTTACTTTGCTGGCGTTAACTTAAATGCATTAACCTCCAGTCTCCTGTCCTTGGAATAATAACAGACAGTAACACTTAAAGCACTTAGCTCAGTCCAGAGAGTAGGTGCTTCATATTATTTATTTCTTCCAAATAATATACAATCTGAATTTTTGTCTTCATGGGTTGTCAGATTTCTTTGATAGAGTCGTGACTTCTCAATTTAAGAATAACTAAAATTATTTCAGGTTAATCTGTTCACTGAGAAATTTTAAAAATGGTCTTCTTAGGAGAGTTTGTTCTTTAATCAAGCAAAAGGCAGTGTTTGGACCTGCCATTTTGAAGTTAGAGTCTGTAAGTGAAATTTCTGTGCTCCTCTTTAGGGTAAAATTTACTCTTCAATTTATTCCTTCTATTGTAGTTATCATATGAGCACCTCCTGCATTAAAAATTTGGAAGTGTCATGAAATTGCTGGACTGCTATTCCCTGACGGGATTTTCTCTAATCCTCTGATCGTGTCAGTTCGGATTAATTTTGTCTGCATGTCGCAGATTAATGGTTGTGTCTGAGTAAGTCAGTGGAAGAGCTGGGGGCACGTGTAGCCTCATACTCACCTTCTGTACCTTCTAATCACAGAAGTACTATAATTTTGTTTTTACATGTCCATATGATATTAAATAAGATCTTATTAAATACATGAATATTAAATAAGGGAAAGAGGCGCAGGTTTATATTTGTTTCTACACTTGTTGGTAGATTAATTTTTCTTTAGCCATACTATGATAGGTTTGTATTTCTTAATGTGACTTTAAGAATATTTATGAAAGAAGGCTAAACACTTATTTTCATTTAAAGTCTCTAAGAGGCCAACTTGGCGTGAAGCTTTTAAAGCAGAATTGGGTCTGGAGTGAGATGGTTTATTTAACAGATGAAGAAGAGTGTCTGTCCCGTGGCAGCAGGTACCGTAGTGAGCTGGAAATGAGACCGCGGCTTACGTCACACTAGAAGTGGTAGGACAGAGGGATGCTTTTTCGGTTACCTGCTTTTTCTTCTTTCATTAAATAAAGCCTTTTCAAAGGGCTGCATTAATCTTTGTATGAAGACAGAAGCCAATAAGGAAAAACAAGGGTAGCCACAGTGTTGCAGCTGGTAGCAGAGTTGGAAATAGAATACTCGGAGTAAAGCGAATGAATCCGGCCTCCCTGCTTCTCTCTTGTCTCTCTTCTCCAGCCTTTCCCTCCCAGCCTCCCTGCTTGCTTCTGCTGTTTAGCAAAGGACTTTTATGGATTAGAGCTAAATTGCCATTCCATCCGTTGGTTTTCTTCTGTCCTTTGGATAGCAGTGAGGTGTATTAAGGACTCACATTACCATGGTGTAGTTGTACAGAATTGAGAATGTAGCCCAGCTACATTACTAATTCATATGTTATATGACCTTGAGTCAAGGCCCTTAACCTCAGTGGTAGCAATAAATAAAATTAGCCAGCCTACCAGAAATGTTTAAAAACAATTACGACTTTTTAAAGTGTTGGATTTTTCAAGGTTGCTCATGATATAAGTGTAAAGTGGTGTTGTGTAATTCTAATTGCTTCTTGTATAGAACTAAGGCGTTTGGGAAAAGGAGACAAAAGCTCACCATTCAACTTCTACACAGGCTTACAATGAACAGACTGATAGGATTGGAGAGTTAGGAATGTCTTGTTTTAGAATTATGAAATTGATAGAATCTCCAACTGCTTTTATTTATTTTGGAAAAAAAAAAGTATAATTTTGATATGCCAAGCATGCTAGTGTTAAAGGAACTCATGTGAACTGTAGCATTTTTGTCCCACTGTTGTCATGACTTTGTATAAATAAACTAAGATAAGGTTGTCTGGTTCTGGCAGGTTCTGGCACAGAGATTTGATAAGAAAAATGTAATAGTACTGGAAAATATGCAGTATGAAGGGAAAGCTGGTTAACAATTTATAAATTTTTAGTGGCTACATGCCCAAGTGAAGTTTCTCTGTACTCTGGAGAAGCAGACATTAAACATCCGAGCCCTTCATGTATAGGCCACTGTTGAACTATGTATGTTCTGCTGCTTTGTACCAAGGAGCGATTCATCACGACGGATGGATCTGTCTCAGCAGTTCATGTCAACTCCCTGTTGTCTATACTGGCCTTCTTGACAGGTATTTTAAAGGTGACATAACCCAGTGTCTGCTGGGAATGAGGGGACTGAGCCTCGATCGGTGGTGAGCACGCCCACATCCGTTGCGAGGGCTGGCTTGGGGTCGCACGTGCCTCTCAGAGGCTGTCCTCACCCTCCAGTTGGGCTCACGGTGCTCTCGGCGCTCCAGAGGATGTGCCAGTGTAGCTGGGGAGACGTGTGGGGCTCTCTTAACAAGACCAGGAGGTGCGCCATCCCTAAATGAAACAGCGCTCCATCTGCTGTCTCAGAACTGTTAACCTGTTCCATTTTCTTTCTTGGCATTCTGCTCAGAGCTCAGTTCGTGATTTATGCAAACCTTAAAAATCTAGGTGGCTATTTGCTGGTGTAAATGTGGTTTTAAATGGTGCCTGTGCCTGTGCTCCCCCCTAGTGTTTTTTTGTCGAGAAGTGCCTGGCACTCATTTTGTGATCGAGCTCCTCGTCTTGATCTATGACTTGGACTAAATTCAGTCCTGCAGCTAGCTTTTTGTTCTCATGGGATGAATACTACGTTTCCATGTTACCCTTTAATAATTTGTTTAAGGCAAGCTAGTATTTTCCCCCGGATAAACCACAGAGCCTTTGTACAGTACAGTCTCCTGACTTTTTCCCTCGTTTTCTGTTTCTGAGCTGAAACACGCTTGTGAGTAGAGTGCTACACTCTCAGTGAACTGATTGTATTCTAAAACCAGCCATGCTTGGGCCTTATTTAATACGCAGTTGTAGAACTTTGGAAATATTGAATAATTAAGTGACACATACAATGTATAAAAAAATCTCTTCAAACTAGCTTGGTCTGAATTCAGAATTTTATAAAGGGAATATAGTTCTTGCATGCAGTCACTGGCGATCATCAAGGATTTATGGCTCAGAAGGACTAATGTACTTTAAAGAATAAGAACTACAGGTAGTTAATGTATTAGTGGGATCCATGTTGGAACCCTGGATCTCCCTTGGGTGGTGGAGGAGATGAGTAAGACATGGATGTAAAGCTACCATCTGCGGTAGTGCTGTGGGGAGGGAAGTGTCGGAGAAAGATGACTTCTGACTGAAGAGATCGGAGTGGAGCTCGTGGAGAGGGGCTGCGAATCACACGGCAATGGGAAATGGGTGGAGAAGAGAGGCTTCGGGCAGTGAAAAGTGTGTACTGTGGCTTCGTAGGAGCAAAAGTTACATTCAGGGTTGTAGTGGGAGATACGGGGTCTGATTGAGGACCCCTTGGCACATGCTGTCACAAATCACTGTGCAGATGACAGGTAACAGGTCACATGGAGGGTGGACGCTGGAGGAGATGCCTGAGGCAGTGTGGTAGCAAAGAAGGGGTCCCCGAGGTTTTCCGGCCAGCCCTTGGAGGAACGGAGGGGTTTGGCTCGAGAGGTTTCCGACAGGAGAAAAAAGAGCAAAGACACGAAGGTAGAACAAGAGCAGTAGGTAAGACCAGCTTTGTTCTGTTGAGGTTAAGAAGAAAACAGTGAGTTAGCCAGAGTGAGGAATCGTGAATGCAAGGCTAAAGAATTTAAATTTTATCAAAAATGATTTGGGGACTTTTTTGGCACTCCCATGCTGAGAAGCCTTTAATGACCAGAGCAGTGTTTGGGGAAGATGAGGAGAAATCTATGGGAGAGTTTTGGTGGGCAGGAGGACCAGAAGCAGAGGCATCAGTTAGGAGTGAACAAATTTGGTGATACTTGAAGTCAAAGTTAAAGGAGGTAGAATTAGTAATGATTACAGTTTGGTCTCCCAAGTGGTGGTGGTAACAATGTGGATAATTGATGCTTTGGGAGAGAATACTGATTTAGTCAGTAAACACATTCTTTCAGTTGTGGTATAACTGGTGTAGACACTGCGTGTCTGCGGTGTACAGTGTGCTGACTGGTGTCCGTACACACGTCCGTACACACTTAGCACCGGTTACGTGCAGCAGGCGCTGGCGTTATAATGGGGTAAACATAAGGTCTGCCTCCCATGGAGCTCACATTTACTGGGGGAAGAGATAAGAATCAAATTTAAATGTATATTTATATAAAATCAGATCTGTAATGTGAAATGTATATGATGTCAGGTAACGATGAGTGCTCTGAAGAGAAAAAGCGAGATCATGGGTGAGGAATGATGAAGAAGAGGTCAGTATTTTAGAATCTGTGAGAGAACATTTGAGTAGAGACCTGGAGGACGAGGGCGGGCGCTTCCCTCTCTGGGGCAGGCCCGTCCCCGCAGCACAGCGAGGCCCGAAGACGGCAAGGAGCCCCCTGGCTGGCCTGGCGGAGGCCGCGAGGGCCGAGTGGGCCGGACGGGGACACGCAGTGTGGCCGGGCAGTGAGGCCCTTAGTGTTCTGAAGGCCGTGGGAGAGGGTCTGAGTCTTTTTCCAGTACGAGGGCGATCGCTGGGAGCGCTGTGGCCTGTGGTCTCAGATCCCCGCGGTAGCAAAGTGGAGGGGAGTGACCCGTTCGGAGGCGATGGCCGAGCTCGGGTGAGCTGACGGAGCCTGGGATGGAGCTACTGGAGGCGGTGACCAGCCGTGGGATCCCAGACAGGGTTTGGAGGTGGAGCAGGTGTGTGGATGGGCGAGACGTGGGTTGGGAGAAGCGGGGTCAGGGAGTCTCACCAGGGTCTGTACAGACGGTGTGTGTGGATTAGAAAGAAGCGAGTCCTGCCTTCGCCCGAGCAGACCCTCTCAGCGCCGTGTCCGGCGAAGGCTCCTTCCTCCCATCAGGTGTCCTTGGGTGCCGGCCACCACGCGGGGCGAGGGCAGCGTGGGCCGGTGACCCCGACTTGGCCGGGCATCCTCGGTTCTCTGCCGCAGCCCCCGTGACCCTGGGCTTTGGGCCGGAGCAGGTGGGAGCATCGCAGCGTCAGCCCCAAGGAGGGAGCCCGGAGGACGGAGGAACCGGCTGGGACGCGGGAGTCTAGTTCGCTCTCGGGCGCGAGTCTGAGATGCCTCTGGAGCGTTCTGGAGGCGCCTTCGAGCGGGCAGACGGGGACAGAGTGGCGGGAGCCGTCCCAGCCCGTCCCAGCCGCGGAGGCGCTGCTGCTTTTGAGTTGGAAGTGGCAGCGTGACAGGCAGGCGGGCTGTTGAGCTCAGCCAAAGGAACAAAGATCTCGATTTTGAAGATGTAGATTGGGGAGTCACTGGGGCGGGAGGAATGGGAGACCTTTGAGGACCAGCACAGCAGAGGGATGGGGGCTGCCTCCCGTGTCTTCCCGGGCAGGGGCCGCGGGAGGGGCTTCTGCACAGCCAGAGGACGAGCTGCGGCCTCGGCCCCTCCAAAGACAAGGAGTAAAAGGGCAGGCGTGGCGGGGGGTCCCCGAGAAGCAGGCTCTGGAAGGCCGCGGGAGCTCGGGGGAGTGGAGGTGATGGTGAATGAGGAGGCGATTTGCAGGGAATTAAAAATACAAGCTACTTTCAGCAAATATGCACCAGGATGGGGTAGCAGTAGGGTTATAGGTTGATTTTTCAAAACAGGTTGAAGTAGTGTCCATATTAAGGCAGAAATCAGGGTACCAGTGAGGGAGGGAGAGGTTGGAGGTGTGGAAACAAAAGGGGTAAATGAGGGGGCAAGTTTAGGTGACTGGGAGGATCTATATTTTAAGGAATAGGTAAAGAAGTTAGTCTCAGAAGTGAAAAAGGATAGATGTGTTTTGCTTTGAGGTTTGGAGAGAAAAAGGGGAGAAGAGGTATTGGAAGCAGATGTTTTGTGTAATAGAGGAGGGAGAAGTGAGAAGAGCTATAGAAGTAGAGCTGTGGTCAGGGTCATCTGCTTTAGGGGACGCCACAGGTATTAAAAGGCCTGAAGACAGAGCAAAAGGGAATCAATCAGGAAAAAAAAAAAAAAAAAAAAGTCAAGCACTGATGAGAGACCAGCTGGAAATTTGAAGAAGAATTTGTAATAGCTCACCAGTATCTTCCCATGGGCCCAAGACCACAAGGGGAATTGGAGATTCCAATTGGATCCAATTAAAAAAAAAAAGTTAAGGGCACTTGGAACAGTGGTTTCTAACCAAGAAGAGTGCCTATCAAAATCACCTGAAGACATTTTTTCAAAAGGCTGTTTTTCCTAAAATGTATCAAATTGAGGTATGGGACTAGGACAGTTAGAAATGGGAAGAGAGGTGCTACTATATCCTCTCAGAACATTCTCTGTGATTCCATGAAGCTTTTCCCTCCACCTCCATGAGAATACGGTTCCAGATTCAGGGTTAGTAGGAGACTGACCGCAGAGCACAGGCCGGGCAGGACCAGGGGGCTTGGAAGGGAAGCTGGGGGACCACAGGAGTGAGGGTGAGGTTTTCTGGAGTAATGTTACAGTACTGGTAAAATCTGGGGAGTGTGTTCAGCTCGTTAGACAGGTTCTTGTACTGCAGAACTTTACAGAGCCTTTCATATGCCCACGAATCTCCAAGAAGGGGATTTAATATTTTAAGAAAATACCTGACTATAGGACCCTTTTTTCCCGGAGCATGTGTGCAGTCTCTACAGAACATATTGTGAAAATGCTGACCCAGAGAAATCCAACCATGGCGAGTTCCAGTTTGATTTATAAGGAAAGCCATGGGGAGAGGGAAGCCACTGTGGAAAGGGGAAGGGTCCCGGTTAAGCTCTTGGAAGCACATGTCCCAGGCCTGTAGCTTTGTTGGTGGGCAGCTGTGTTACTTTCCATCCCTCCAATTCAACTCCTGTTTTCAACCATTGAGTCCACTGCCAGTAGGGGCATCAGTATGAATGTGGAAGTTGCAAAAGATGAAAGTGGGAATTTCTGTAGTATTTACATTGTGTGTTCAGCAGTTTCTCAAGAACAGAGCTGGATAAAGTCCCTGAAGGAAGGCCAAAATCTAATGACCTTTCAGGGTAACTAGCCTTTTCCTTAATTGTAAAGACAAGCAAGTGGGCAGCTGTCAGAGGAAGATACACTTTGAAGTCTTGGAGCACTCATTAGCAGTGACTTAGAATCTGGGTTCACCCTCCTTTTAAGCAGAGGCAGTGGCCACAGACTCTGGGATGCCCTACTTTAGACGACCTGGGCATCGACCCGAAGACTGTCTTTCCAGGGTGGTCCTTAAGTTTAAGGTGATTAATACTGAACGTTGTCTCCAAGGATTTCCAGAGAAGCCGGTGATTGGTGAGGACAGTGATTACTGGCAGGGATTAGACAATTATACAGCATGATTTAGTTTTTTAACAAAGATGTGATGTGAATTTCATGAGTATAAGAAGTCCACTCATGGTACTGAGACTGACTAAATTAGAAAGGTTCTAAACAATTTTCACTTGCCCCAACTACGTGTTTCCCAGGTCCCAAATTTCCACTTTTATACCAATATTATTCCACTCCCTCTTTTGTGTAGCTTATCTTACTGATGAGTTTTCTCTCCTAACCCTCTATTAAAAAAAAAAATTACATGTGTGTCCTCTTTGGTGATAGAAGTGCACTTGCAGTAACTATGCGTGTGACCCAGCTGAGAGTTCCGAGCACACGGAGATCACCGCCGGTGACAGTAGCACAGTCTCTCTACTTCCTTCCCCCTCGGATGCCTGAACTCTCTTCTCTTCACAGGTGAAGTCCGTGATAAACCTCCTGTTTGCCGCGTACACTGGAGATGTGTCTGCGCTCCGGAGGTGTGTTCATGGCACGGCGTGTGGCTCAGCGTATGGTTTACAGGAGTTTGTGAAGCTGCTTTGGGGCAGGTGGCCATTTCTTA
Organism: Mustela erminea; assembly: GCF_009829155.1. Taxonomy (NCBI): domain Eukaryota; kingdom Metazoa; phylum Chordata; class Mammalia; order Carnivora; family Mustelidae; genus Mustela; species Mustela erminea. The sequence continues at coordinate 3,618,303 of NC_045621.1, forward strand.
AGGCTCAAGTCTCACTTCCATTTCTAATAAAAACGACCCAAACAAATTTACACTAAATCCCACTTCCAGTGCCTCAGGCTTCCTGTGTAGTTTCGTCTTTTTCTACCTCCCAAGAAGCCTAGACCTCTGTCCACCCATGTGTACCTATTCAGCTAATCTGGCTCATTAGCGTTTATTGGAGTCGAATAATGTTTTCTCTGGTCCCATCTCCTCTCCCCTTCCCACATTTGGAGGTGAAGGGGGAGTGAAAAGAGGGGTATTTAGTGTTCAGTACATCACCGGGGTGAGAAGGGTTGTGGAGTGCTGCACACTAAACCTACGACTTCTTGTCCGGAGTAGCAACTGAATTGTAACATGGAAAAATATCTATGCTTAATTCCTACCTTTGTCTTTAAGTCTGATTAGTATTTATGCCAATAGTATTACATTATCAACTTCAAAGTTGCTTGGAGACCAGATCTTAATTGTTCTCACCAGAAAAAAGAAGTAATTACTGATGTGATAGAAGAGTTAGCTACTGCTACTGTGGTAATCATATTGCAGTATACAAACGTATCAAATCCAACATGTTTTCCCCCTTAAACTTCCGTAATGTTCTATGTAATTTTATCTCAATAAAACAATGTGCACTTAAATTTCTTTTTAAAGTTCCCTGATTAATACTTGTCCACTATACACTATAAAATGTTATTTTACAGAAGGGGAGCCTCAGTAAAAACATTTAACTTTAGTAAGGTATTAGTTTCTCGCCCTTCTGAGGCACAAACCTTAGCATGCTCCTCCTCTTGAGTTTTGAACATTTAACGTAATGAAGCTGATTTCTGGGACAGTTGAAGATTTCCTTTTACCCAAAAAGAACAAAGCTAAGGAAAAGAGGGGAGGTGGCATTTACCCGAAGAGGCCTGTGTAGTGGTTGAACATCAACGAGCCTCATGAAGGATGGCACTTACTTGTCTCCCAAGACCTTTGATGGGGTAAATGTGACAAGTGTGAATTCTATCGCATAGATCACGAATGGCTATTCTCACGTGTTTTCAGATTTGCTCTGTCAGCCATGGACATGGAGCAGCGAGACTATGACTCCAGAACAGCCCTCCATGTAGCCGCCGCTGAGGGTAACATACGAACCATTCTTTTTCTTTTTTCTTTTCCCACATGTAACTTAATACTAAAATCTGCCTGTTTTGTTTTGGATACAGGTCATGTTGAAGTTGTTAAATTTTTGCTGGAAGCATGCAAAGTCAACCCTTTCCCCAAGGACAGGTGAGCACTTCTGTTTCCTTCTCCCATGTAGCTGGCAAGTCAGCGTTTCGTTATACAGGGCCATACTGTTTGAGCTGATGGTCTATTTAAATGCACCGTATACTGGAGATGCTCTTCAGCTTGCTGTGGTGCCTTACAAAGGTGACAAACAAAACCTCATTTCTGCTAGGTTCATCATTCTCTCTCCCATATCCTGTCTCATCTAAGGATGGTCTTATTCAGAATTTTTCAGGTTATTACTCTGTCAGTCAATATAAGAAGAAAACAGTGGTTTGTATTGGAAAAGAAAAAAATAGGAATTCTGTCCTTGTGGGGCTTTTAACTTCATCAGGTAGACAAGATAAACATTTATAGGAGCATATTAAGAATGTGTAAGAAAGTCACTGTCCTAGAATGCTAAAATGAATATATTAGACTTTCTTGAAATTCCTAGATTTGGTTGGGGTCAGTGTTAGAAGGCTCTGTGCAGTTGAATTTTAATCTGTGCTTTGGGGAAGAGATGAGATTTGAAGGTACGGAACGGACAGAAGGGCGCCCTGTCTGCAGTGGGAGAAACCTGCCCAGAGTACGCTTTGCTCCTCTCTGCTCTCTCCTGGGGCACGTGGCAAACCGCCTTTCATCTGGAAGGAAATGCTGTCCCCCGAGGGGACGGTCCCGGGAGGCGCGAGTGTGGCTGTCACACATGCAGATATGTGAAGTCGACTCCGGGCCCATAGACTTGCACATCGTGTGACCGGAGTTATGGAACTGGATGAGTCAGTAATGAGAATAAAGGTTAAGAATTGAAGAAAAAAATACTTGAGAGGTTTGATAAGTTTCATTAGGAGTTTTGGATTGGATATTTGAGGACTGTATCAGTAAGTATGGGGCAAGTTGATTGTTTCCTAGCCATTAGATCTTTGTTACACTGCTTTTTAAATTAGAGGTTTGGGTTTTATTAATTCCAGCTGCTTGCAAGAAATGCAGTAGTTATGATGTCTGGAAATTGTTAGTAGTGATGTAAGGATGGTGACACTTTATCTCATCATGACCTTTACTTGTAAAATTCTGAAACCTCACGTTAGGGGAGACAATCCTCCCTTTTATCCCCAAGTGTAACGTTCATACCAGCTCTTTGTAGAGGAAGACACCGAGGAGAGAGTGTTTCCCCCACCCGGCCTCGTGCCCTGTGTGTCTGATGCCAGCTAAAACACTAACACATGCTGGAAACAGTTACTGTGCTTTATATTTTATCCTTTTTATCTAAAGACTGAAATGTTTTGGTTTTTGCCCTGCATTGGCCTCTAGGAATGTGTAAGTAGATGCACCCACCTGACAGGCAAGAGTTAACTAGGTAACTTGGTCACTGGACATTCAGCTACTCTAGAATACAGGCTAAACCAAGACGACTCCTTTCCCCATTTCACAGTCAGTGTTCCCTCAACTGTAAAGTAGGCTGGAGTGAACGTATTCTTTGAAGGGACAGTTTGAAGTGACAGTTGTCAGATAACTTGCCATTAACACACACTTGTTCCAGAAAGTTCCTTAGATGCTGTAGATGCCTGAATAGCCCCCTGCCCCCGTTTAAGGTCATGGACTCCCCAAATTAATGAAGGCCAGTGTGGCAAAGGAGCTGTAATTGGAGAAACATGAAGATGCATGTAAAATATGACTTACCTGATTTTTAAAATGAAGATTACCAAATTTTACCCAGAAATATTTTCTGAGACTTTTCAAAAAAACCTCAGTTCCCTGCTATGATCCCATTAAGGAGGTAAAAGGTTGAAGGCAGAACGGGAAAGAAATGGCAAGAGGAAACCCAGAGGGCTGGGGGAGTAGCACATTTAGAAGTGGGAGTCTGGGCGCCTGGCAGCCATGGAGAAGTCCAGCGGCGAGAGAGGGAGAGAGGCTCAGTAGTTGTGTCGAGTGTTAGGGAACCGATTCTAACTCTCTCCTCTACCTGCGCTGTGAGTTCACGGTATTCTCTCTTCTCTCCAAGGGCTGCTGGGCTGGTTAGTCGCTGCTGGCAACTCTTTCAGTCTTCACCCGCCACTGAGGAGCACACCCCAGAAACACACCGTGGAAAGCGTTATGTTCTGGGGGTGCCGTGGTCCATTTGAGCCCCTGGGTTCCCATCCTTACCAGAGATGAGGACCATGTCAAGCCCTCTGGGGCTGAGGCCGCTCCTCCAGTGTGTGTCTGGGCCCTAATGAGGTCACGGTTATTCCCAGACTTCTGAGATTGGTTGGAATTTTTGAATTGACAGGAACACAAATTTTAGATCAAAGGATAGGGTGATGGGTGTTAGATACCTGACTTTTCCTTGAATATTTTAAGGAGCGATCCCGCAGCCTTTTCATGAAATTAAAATTAAGGAATCCCGGACGAGTCCATGGTATCTGTCCACACTAGAACCTCCCCTCCACACGCACTTAAATATGTGAGCAAGATCCATTTCTAATGACTGCTTGTTTTCCCTTCCTCCCCATATCTCAAGTGGCCTGTAAGACCTCTTTTTGAATTATGAATCCCCTTCTGTACCTTCCGTGTAAATAGCGATAAAATGGCGAAATCTGAATGGCCTTATGCCTGCTAGATTTAGCATCTCAGAATGCTGGGTTTTCATCTCTGTGTGGGGACGATCTAACGCCCCGTCCGTGTTGTGCTACTTATGCAGGTGGAATAACACGCCCATGGACGAAGCGCTGCACTTCGGACACCACGATGTATTTAAAATCCTCCAGGAGTACCAGGTCCAGTACACACCTCAAGGAGACTCCGACAACGGAAAAGAAAACCAAACGGTCCATAAGAATCTTGATGGATTGTTGTAACGGTCTTAAGCCCCAAATAGAAATCACTTACCTATTTAATTGTGGAAAATGATTATGAAGACATGTGTATTTCTATCTGGTAGTGATGTATATTTTACGATATTTGTCATTTCAGTGTTACTGGAGTTTTCTTCATTGTACACACAGAACAAATCTGATCTCTTTGGGAAAAAATAGAAATAAAACAATCTCCCTCCATAATGTGAGCAATATTTACCTCGTGCATTGTATAATTTGATGTAAAAGTAGTAGTTACCGATGCTAGGCTTCACTGTGTGGTCTTCATGATTTTTGTGTGTTCTGTGAATTTTCAATTTGTATGATGAACTTAGGCATTTATAAATTTGTTCTGTTGTACAGTCTGTCCAGATGGGTCAAGGCTGCCTTTAGGAGCAAAAAGAGTGTGATTTTTCAGGACTTCAAATGTAGATTTAGTTTGAGTGTCTGAACAACTATATGCAGTTAGGGTTATGTGTTTTAATGTCTCCCAACACCCTAGCTTCCTGGCGTGACTCTTTAAAAATTAAAATAGTTAACAACTTGTAGTAGCATAGACCAACTCTGTTTAGACTTTATCAGGGAATCTGTTTAAGATATGTTTGGTGACCAAAATATTTAAGTGAATATAGTTATATAATACTTTTGGGAAAAATTTCCTTTTTCTATATCCCCCTTCGTCCAGCCTTTCTTCCCACATGTTTAGCGATTTGCCTTTTTGCTTTAGCTGGGAACGTGGGTGCCAGCACTCTATGCAGTTTTCATGTTTTCCACCGTAAGTCAGAAAAGGTCTCACATTATCTGGCATCCGAGCTACAATTATGCCGTTTGTCTACAGGTGATGAACCAGAGACAAATTACTAAGCTAAGTACAAATTAGTCAAATTCATCAACCTAAACAAGGAAGGGATGAGCTACCACAGCTCTTTAAGATATGTTTCAGTTTTCAGGATAAAGATGAGAAAAAATTCAGATCAACTCTCTAAGCTACCAAAGTTGTTATGATGGTATGGGAACTGTTATAGTTAGCATTTATTTTTAAACCCATAATTAAAGGCATCAAGATATTTGTTCTTTTGGGGGGATCCCCAGATCACTCCAGTTTTCTCCTGATTCTCTGCTGTACAATTACTGTATAATTGGTGGCCAACTCTAGTAAGAAAAGGCCTCATTGTAAACGGAGACCCACTGTTGTCCTGGGGAGGAACGTACCTGTGCTTTATCCTATCATACCTCGGAGGTAAAGGGGTCTGCTAATGGGGATTTCTGATATTAAGCACACACACAGGCACATACACATACAAGTGGACCTTTTCAAAGCCCTAAAATATTTAGTGAAATGAACATAATCCTCCACTCCCAGATGCTGTTGGAGCAAATCCAGCAAGTTCCTTTTCCCCTGTTCTAGCAGCATGCACTGCTGCTCCCAGCCTTTATCATGCTGAAGGGCCCTTTCCCCTCTAACACCCACCAAATGCTTCCATTTTTGCTTCCAGTCAAACTGAGAGGCTTCAGGCACGCCCTCCTGTTACCTAGACAGCATGAGCTCCGGAGGAGCCACCGACAGCCCCTTCCCAGAGCTGCAGCAGCGCCAGCCTGGCTGCTCCTGCGGGACTACGGAGGTGGGGGGCGGGCATCCAGCCCAGCCACTGTGTCCTCCTCCCTGGCTCTGCCAAGCCGCGCAGACGGGGAGTGCTGACAGACTACTGCAGAGGGGCGGCATGGGCATCGTCCCCACAGATGTTAACGGGGTGGGATGTTCTTTAACTGAAATGACTGCTCAAGCAGCCGCCTGCTTTGTGTGATGAAAATGAAACACTAAGACGATTCCGCTGTGTGGCTTAAAGGTTACCAACAATTTTGAGGCTTTAATGAAAAGAGGTTCTAACTATTGTTTGGAAACGAAGAGAGTTTTCATCTTTTTTCAGATCAAAAGTACCTTGTAAAATGTTTGTGCTTTAGTCCAATGTGCTCTTATTTACCCGCGCAGTTACGTGGGCTCCGCGGGCCCCGCTCTGGCTGCTGGCTGCTTGTAACAAGTACACTTGGCTTCAGTGCTCTGGACTGTGCTCGAAACTGCTGCTGTCTGTATACTCCGAAGATCCTTTCGTTTTGGCTTTAGGATCGGCAGTGCTTTTTCTGTACCATGAGAGCCCTCTAGGGTCATGTTTATTTAAAGCTCCATCTACACTGTTGTTTTTGGTGGTCTCAATTCTAATGATCTCATTTTGGGGTGTAACGTGCTGTATCCCACTACCGGCCCACACTGCCCGTTAGCTGCAGAGCTGATTCGCGGTCCACTGTTTGATACTGCTGTCTGTCTGGGGGGTTGAATGACCTGATGCTGGATTTAGATTCTTCCTGGGGACTGTGCAGCTATGAATGTATTTGCTTCCAGAACCTCCCAAAGTGAATCTAATCTTAAAACTATAAGTTGTAAGTATTCTGAAATTGGGAAATATTTATTTTAAATGAAATCAGGTAGTGTTGCTTTTTACAGCATAATAAATACATGTATCAAAAAATACCTGTAAAAATGAATTTTTTAAAACCACTAAGGTTCTCCTACATCATTGGGTTAGGAACTCTACTGAGCATACAGACTGTACCTAGTTGGTTCAAATGAATTTCTAATGCCTACTTGCCCCCAGGAACTGCAAGGTGGCAGCGGCGGTTCTCACATTGATTAAGACAACCCTGTGAGGAGTCCATCCTTGAGGGTGGGAGGAGGGATAGGCGCGTTTCCAGCACTCTAGAAGCTGATGCTGTTGTTCTGCAGTTAGGACACACTCTGCATGTATCTGTAGAATTCAGTCATTGGACATGTCCTTCACTAGGAGGGCTTCTGACCTCCGCTAGTGAGGGCAGAGGTGGTTTTCACAGAGCCTTGTCATCTGTCTAGGGAGCTGTATCTGGTGCAGCCACACTAGGGTCTGAGCAGGACGAGCCGGCACACTGCAGCACCTTCCTGGTTCGTGGGCATAGGGGATGGCATTCGCTCCCAAGGTCAGAAACCCTGTCTACAGGGCTAGGGGTAGTGTGTGGTTTTCTAACCGCAGAGACAGTATGAGAATACACGGCTGTCATTTTCAACTACCAGAATTGTCTGTCACAAAGTGCTCTGCCGAAGTCAGGTGGTGCGAATCATCTGCATCCCTGACATTTTAGGACGGAAAGAGACATCAGACATCTCTAATCCACTCCCACGCTTACGGATAAGCTGAGACCCAGGAGGGGGCTGTGATACAGAACTCCAGAGACTCCTCTTCTTTCTCTACATCCTACCACACTGTCCCCGCTATGGACAGGAAACTCGGGACTTTACAGACAGAAAACTATGGACTTTAAAACTATAGAGTTTTAAAGATAAGCGTTAAGGGCTACAGCGCTCAGCCTTGCCGCGTGTGGTCGCCAGGAGCCACGCGTGCGCACATCCGCGCACAGAAGCAGCGCACCAGCGCGGGGGAAACAGACAAGTAACACCAAACAGAGAAAAGTTAAATCATGCTTATCCTTGATACAACAAGAGCGTATTACTTTTCTGGGGCTGTTTTTAAGGACTGGATAATCTTTCTAATTTTACTTACTAACTTTCCTAGTAAAATGAGTAAATGAGTAAATTCGTGATTCACAGGCCAGACAGCACAGGGAAACAGCTGGTGAATGTGTTAGGTCAGACTTTAAAAAGGGGCTTTTGGGGGAAGGCGTACTTTATAGTTACATAAAGAAAGGACGGAATTACTAGAAGATCAGGGAAGGTGTGTGTGTTTTGGGACAGAAAGGATAGACAATTAAGTCTTTTATTACAAAGGGGCAAAGACTGGGCATTTTATTTCTATTCTGGAGCCTGGACCCAACTCCAGGCCTCCGCGCGCTCCAGCCTTGCCCCTGGCTGCCTCTCCATGTCTTTTTGTTTGTTTTGTTTTTAAAGATTTATTTGAGAGAGACAGAGTGCACACAAGCAGAGGGAGTGGCAGGCAGAGGGAGAGGAAGAAGCAGACTCCCCACCAAGCAGGCAGTCCCATGTGGGGCTCCATCCCAGGATCCCAGGATCATGACCTGAGCCGAAGGCAGACACTTAATCAATGGAGCCACCCAGGTGCTCCTCTCCACATGTCTTTTAAAGAGTCTACTAGAATTAAGTCCAACAAGCGGTCATAATAACAAAAACTGCTTCGTGCATATACAGAAAACCAGGGAAAGGCTATCAACACACCACCAGCAGGGCATTACAGTTGTGCAATGGCACTAGGAAAAACAGATTTCACATAGTATGAGAATGCAAAACCAATTATTAGCTTCCTGCCAAAGGTACCACTGAGGTACCCCTACATTTGTATGCCCAATATAAATTTACGACGTTTACAAATGCTTAAGTGTGGTACTTTTTTTCAGTTGGCCAAGTAAGAGGTTTAACTCCTCAGTACAGCATACACATAAACCTGAAGTTAGTCTACCAAAGCTTGGAAGCGGGGTATGATTGTATCTTTTAAGAGCTATAAAATTCATATTAGAAGCTTCTAAAAACCATATTATCTTTAGCCTTCTTAAAACTTTTAAATGCCATTTCCTTGGAATTGTGGATATTTTTATAGAACAATTTAAGCTATCTGTAGCTTTTGGCTGTTTCACAAAATCTTATGTTTCCGTAAGTAAGGCAGTTAGAACCTATGATCCAGTATCTCACAATGTCTTGGGCTCCAAAAGAGCAGGGCTCTTTGTTTTTGCTTACTGATGTTTCCCAAACATCTAGAATAGTGCTGGCCACCTGCAGGTGCTTGGTAGTATTTGATGAACTACTACAGCAAGTACAGTGAGTGAGCCTTAACTACCCAAAAGAAGCCACTCAGGCAAAACACCCATTGCTCTGGCAACAGCATCCCGGTCCAAACAGTAGGTACCACAGTTTTCAAAACAATTTCAAGTTTTTTCCCCGGGAAAGTCAGAGGTGAAAGGAGTGCTCTGTTTATTGACTTAATATTCCATTTTAGCTTACAGGCACTAAGTAGATTTTGGTAATTTAATGCTGAATAAATAGCTCAATCATTTATTGCCATCTCAGGAATGTCCTTACTATCAGATAAGGAGAAATTTTTCTCAGGTGGTATATAAAAGCTCTGTGCTTATCAAACCCTCTACAAAACTACACCAGAAGCACTCTTAAAACTCATAAGCATCCCTAAGCCAGGATCTACATGGTGACTCATGATAATGATCAATTATATATGAATACAAGCTTCGGGTTAGGCAGGCCCTTATCTACTGGAGAAATACGGTTCTCTGTGTTTATTATAAAGAAACTGTATTTCCAAGATGTGAAGACTGTAGATGCAGAGATGAGAAAGGTCCTATCTGTTATGATGCCAGCATTCAAGCCTACACCACTATTCCCTGACGATTCTTCAAACAATAGTTAGGTCAAGGCTGCCAGATTTATGTTTAAGTAGTGATTATGTCTTTCATTACATGAATTTTTTTTTTTTTTTCTCCCAGCTCAGGGTGCCTTTTACTCTGAGAAAGCCATGGCTTTCTAGCTTAAAACATCTTTGGAGAAAAATGGCCCCTTTGGGCATGGGCACAGTGACTCCTCAGGAAGAGCCCCTCTGATCTTGGGATGTGGGTCTGAGATGTGGCTTTGGAGACAAGACAAGAGTCCCATTTCCATGTGTTTTTAAGTTAGGAACTTATATTTCAAACTAACTGCCAAATTATTTGCGCATTTGGAGACAGCTGTGGTCATCAAGACCAAAGCACTTTTTTTTGTTTGTTTGCTTTTCATGGCACTCCTGCAGCTCATTCCAGAACTGCTACCCGCTTGCTCTCTCCCACTGACCCATCCGCCAGAGCAGTCTGGGCTGCAAGCAGGCTAGGAAGGGCCAGTGCTCAGAAACATGGTGTTACCAGCCTTACTCAAAAATCTGGACTCACGCGTTTGTACGTTTGATCATAAGTAAGAAGAAAATGGGAAAAACATCAAAACTACACATAAATGCCAGTAACTTTTAAAATCTTTAGGCCAAATTTGTTTTTAAGAGACTAACATTAGAGTTTCAATACTTCTCATAAGTAACCAAAATCCCCTGGCCAGCATGGTAAAATGAAACCATGCCAGGTTGCTCTCAAAGGGCCAAACACACTAAACAGTTAAAATGCTGACAATTAGAAACAGTATTTTTTTTTAACGTTTTGTTCTTTGTTTCTTCCTCCTTTCAATCTAAAAAGTCAATACAGGGGCGCCTGGGTGGCTCAGCCAGTTAAGCCACTGCCTTTGGCTCAGGTCATGATCTCAGGGTCCTGGGATTGAGCCCCTCATTGGGCTCTCTGCTCAGCAGGGAGCCTGTTTCCCCCTCGGTCTCTGCCTGCCTCCCTGTTTACCTGTGATCTCTGTCTGTCAAATAAATAAAATCTTAAAAAGAAAAAAAAAAAAAAAAGTCGATACAAAGCCAGGTTCACGCGGTCTTACGTAAAAACCGAGAGGAGGGGAGTACCACATGCAGAGTGTATTTAAGGCGATACAGATAGTTTTTTAAAATTTTAAAATAGACTTTGAGAAAATTTTATCCCCACCAGAAAAATACGGCATCTACGTACTAACATAACTGTGGTGGTGACGGTGGGAAATGAAGGCGCAGCTGCAGAGACAGCGTGTGTCTGGGAACGTTCTGCGGAAGAACGTGCCAAACCCGCCCCACCGAGCCACGTGCGTGGTGTCAGTGCTAGTGAGGGAAGACGGTGAGTAACAGAATACGCTTCACGGAACATCAGAAAGCAGTCTAGAAAAAGCACAGGAGAGATGATGGAACCATCTGCAAATGTATTTTTCAGACACACATCATCGGTGAAAAACAGGCGCTTCTCAATGCAGTTACACAGGACGAGTTCTCAAGCTGTTTGATTCTCATACGATCTCTGGTTAATTACTTGTCAGTCACTCTTTTCTCAATTTGAAAATTTCATGACTAAGACTAAATACCAGCTAATAACAATAAAGACACATTAACCCATTTAAGAAACATGAACTAAATTTCTGAGTTGGTCTAAATCTATGATTAACTCCAACTTTTTGAAGAGTAACAGGATTTTTGTCTGGAGAGAGCGGTTGTTAATAGCCTGGCTCCCATGACAGAAATGTGAAGATAATTTCATTTACTAGTGACTGCAAAGAGGTGGGATATATTCAGCTTTGGACATTAAAGCTTAGACAGAAAAAAAAACTACTCAAGAGTCCAGAAAACGTATTTCCTTCTACTGATATTAGCCAGTATCATATAGCCATAACAGACAGAAAAGCTAAGTCTCCCAAGACAGAGAATTTGCTTTTAGCTTTAAATGGCCAGCGTGAAAAATGTAATAAAATAAAGAACACAACTTTTACCCCCTGCACAGATACAGGATGACTACCTTTGATAAACAGTCGATGTAATTCTGTGTGACTTAGCTCTGAACGATTTCATAGTTAACCCGACAGAAAACCTCCAGCCACATCTGCAGCAAAGGGAACAAGTAAAAATTCTCTAGAATAGAAATTTGCCAATCCTACATCAAGAAGTTCCCTAAGTAACCGTGTGATCTATCCAACAGCCTGTAACAGCAGCCGGGCATGGACTTTGTGCACAGCATTTTACATGCTGCTCAACTTCTCACCTTTCCTAAAGCATTCCCATTCTAGCCCTGAGGTTTTCAGTGTATCTGGATATTTTTCTTTGTAAAACCCACACTACAGAGAGGGCCTTTCAATTTTACCTTTCTTTAGATGCATGAAGCCTTTCAGAGTAACAGACGTTTCTGAATTTGGGGAAAATCCACTTGCTATCAACAGGTTGCAGCAAATTTGTTTGTCTTTGTTTCATTTCCCTAGAAACATAGGATGTGAAGGAACAGAGCGCAGGAGGGAATCACAGATGGGAAGGAAAAATGTCGCCAGAGAAGATGAGAAAAATTCATGCTCTATACTGCATTCATCTGTAAAAGATAAAATGTGGTTAAGTTTATTACACAGCTCTTAGGAAATGCAGACCCACACATTTGACACGGCTCGTCGGTTCTACAATGGGGTAGAAGGAAGACACTTCCACAGCAAATAACCACTATTTCATTGGAGGGCCTTCACATGTGCTATTTATCCTTTTCCCTGGACTAATCGAGACCTTTTATATCATCTAAGCAGATGGATTATTCCTCTGCAGCCTGCTGGCTTAATTCTGTCCAGTCATCCAGGCCGCATAAAGCATTCTGCTGTTATGCAACTCTGGGGGCAGAGCAACGTGGCAAATCCTCTCCCACAAAACAAGAGCGAGACAGTGCTGAGCTGTGTGCCTGAGGGAGGACAGCATGGGGGAGATGATGACTTTTCCTTAAAGGCCACGCAGTGGGAATAATAAATGAATGCCTTTCAGGTACAGACTAGAGACAAAGAATTAGGAGGCAGCCCTGCCCTTCCACCCCGAGAGCGCCTCCTGCCCAGCTCACCAGAGCAGCGCACCTTGTGGGCAGTAAACTGCACATCCAAGGAATCCCAGCTGCCCCTGACTTCCTAGCTTCCCCGCCCCCTCCGTCCCTGCGCTCTCCCTGCAGGCCAGGGGCTCTTCACCAGCCTGGGTCTGCCCTCCAGCAACGTCTAGAGACACGGTTGATCACCATGACTGGGTTTGGGTCTAGGGGTGCTAGTGGGCTAGGCGGCAGAAGCCAGGGGTGCTGCTAAGTATTCCACAAGGCAAAGAACAGCCCTCTGAAACAAAATTACTCAGCTCCCAGAATACCAAGAGAAACACAGGACTAGACTGTAAGCCTCTTGGGAACTGCCCTTTAAGGTTTTGGAGAATTCCTCTAATACCTATTTAGGAAGCCACAGAGTGACCCAATCAAGTCAGAATTTGTAATGATTTATAGCCGTTTCTACAATGGGTCCATTGTTAATTATTTTTAATCCTAAGTGCTCAATGATGGGTAGGACCCAGTGGGCTCTTATGAACATTATTTTGGATTGAAAGCGCAGTGAAGGTTTTGCCCTACGTTCCAGTGTGTGGCTGAAATGTGTAGTTGAGAGAGTGGACTTTTAGAGAGAGGGAAAAAGAGGGAGACAGAGAGAAGGAGAGAAAGCCTGCATCCATATCCTGTCATCGTCTCTTACTAGCATGTGTGACTGTGGCTTATCACCCCGCCTCTCTAAATCTCAAGGTCTTGTTCTTCCAAAGCAGGCTAAGAGGATCTGGCAGAAGGACGCGATGGAAGGATTAATTGAGAGACGGTGTGCAGTGCCTAGAGCAGCAGATGGAACGAGAGATGGTCAATAAATGTTCCTCTTACTACCAGCTTTGCCAAAGGCTGGCAGGAGAGTAGAATGGTTCTCATGTAGTCCCTGAGGAAGAAGTTTGTTATACAAGAAATCCAGACTAAACAAATACTCAAGTCATCCTGAAGAAAACACTGGTGCTCTGTCTCTCTCGGGCAGTTTCCTCAGGGGCCCGTGGTCCCTCCTGGTCCTGACCCTTGGCCAGAGTGGCAACCTACAGACGAGGCTGAAACAGCAGGCCCCGGGAGAGGCCGCTCTGTTTCACAGCATATGCTCTCCTGCCAGGAGCAGAAAGCAGATGCTGACTGGAAGTCATGGCCAAGGCCAAAGATAGATAAAGTAGAGTCTACCCAGTTTGGGGACTAATCCAACTTTTACTTTGTCCAGCCGGTGCCTTGCCCATATTATCACCTCCCCAAGCTCTCTCAGTCTTCTACAGGTTGAACCTGGAGCTGTGTGTGTGTGTGCATGTGCACGTGCGTGTGGGTGTGCAAAACAGACTTCTTTTGCCCTACAAATGAAATGAATGAAATCATCTGGAATGGAATGGCTGTGGGGGGGTGTCCATTTCCTGGCATTCATTTAGAGAATTTAAATCCCTCTCCCAGTATCATTCTAAGAGCACAGAGAAAGTCAGTGACATGCTTGCACAGACGGACGCAACTAATCCATCTTATTTTCTTAAGGTCAAGGGGAATAATGGTGATGACAGAGTCGGAACTTGGACTTCCGAATCCCAAACACAGGCTTCCCACCCAAAGGCCATGCTGCCTTTGTCCTGATAAACTGGAACAAGACCTAGGGAGTCCTGTGCAAACAGTTTCTCTTGCGGTGGATGTTTGGAAGGAAAGGAAGCTCTTGCTGTTCTGGGAGACGTTCCAGGCGAGGCAACAGCCTGCGCACTACAGACCCACCGGCTGGATTCCCATGCTCCCTCCACCACTTAAGTCAGTTGGACAGCTTGGGATGGGGGCTCCTTTCCCACACTGTACAACTGAGAACAGTAGCAGCTACTCGGAAGGCAGTTGTGAAGACTGATGAAGTCACTCCTGGTGGGGTGCCTGGTACACAGAACGTCTCACCTACCAACGGGGCTGAGGCTGACTGTGATGATAATGTACATTGCTCAGGAACAACAAAGAAGGCACCAAAGAAGGTCAGCCATTTTGTGGTTCTGCCAACAGATCTTACACTCCTGGAGGAGGGCTTTGCATTTGTTCCGTTTTTATGTTGGGCTTATAAGTACTTTATAGTAGCCTCAGGGGCTACATTCCAACAGGAGAAGTCCTTGCCCATAGAAAAGGTTCATTTTACACGTGCCAACAGGAAAAGAAGTGCCTTTTTTCATTTTCAACAATCAGGAAGGTGTAAGAAATCATGGTCTCTAAAAAGTCTCAGCCTGGGCTTCTTCAGGTGAGAAAAAGGGACCAAGAGATAAGTTACACACCGGAAACCTGACTCTCAACAGATGTTACTGACGTCACATGCACGCATGGCTACATGAGCCCAGGTGTGTGAAGGGTGGCATCCCCTCTCCACCTCTCCCCTCCCTGCCCTCCTGCCTCACCCCCTGAGCACACAGTCTGTGCCAGGTACCAGTTACAAGAAACTGATGAAGAAAGGATGGTAATAACTCAGGCAGGACTTTTTTTAAAGGAGTAAACACATTTTAACAAATAAACCAGAACAGCTTCCCATGGAAAAGTGCTCCAAATTAAACAGTGTCAGCAAAATTCCAGCCAAACAAAAAAGTCTTCAAGAGGAAGGATTTCAGCCCGACAGGCAAACAATACTATTTGATTTATTGAGAAACATTCTCTCAAAGGCAATAGATTCTCTCTTTTGGAGACAACCCTGTTCCTATTCTGGTCGTGACACTCATAATTCTTTCACTCCTAGAACCTGCTACTCTTGGCAAGCACCCGGCCACCGCGGCTGCGAGCAGCAGAGATTGGTCCTCAAATACGAAGCAGGTGGACAATTCCTCTGTCACTGGTAAAGCCTCCAAGGACTGCTAACTGCCAAGCATCAGTCCTCGCTCTCCCTAAAAATAACACTCCTGCGTCCAGACACAGTGCTGAAATAACAGGCCGAAGGAAAACATTTTCTTATCAGAGAAACGGTAGTTTCTTAACACATGAAATTTCGGCAAGGACAACTTTAAAGGGCAGAGGTGAAACTGAAATACCTGAAATGTCATTCAGTTTCTGGAAAGTGCCGAGTGCCAGGAATAAAGCATCCTGGTGCTGAGGAAGCTTACTAAAGTACAGCAGGCTCTGACTGGTTAGGGCTGGTCTAAAACGCACCATCGACCGCTCTGCCAGAGGCTGCTACTGATACCCCGCAGCCAAACCGAGTAGCGGCAGGTGCCCTCCCGGCCCCAGAGACACCTGCTCGGCAAGAGCCGACACCGTTGCCACCGGGTACTCACCATACTGTCGAACTCGACAGAACCCACTATCCGTGACACCTCGTCAAACTCCTCGGGAGACATGGGGAGCAGGTTGTCTGTGGTCTGAAGTCGAGAGGGGTGACTAAAATGGAGAGAGAGGAAAAGGACATGTTAACACTGAGATCGTGCACATGGTGGTGCCAGCTTGGACATTTCGTCTTTGGCCTGTGACGTAATTGTCACTGGAGATCTTTACTTTGGCTCAGGGCATCTGCTCGTGCACGACACTTGGAAAAGTACAGTTTGCAGGAGGTTCCTGTCCCCAGCCCAGCCCCTTGGGAAACGTCCAGGACTCTAGAGATGTGAGTGAGAAGTAGCCAGACTTGGGACCTGCGCCGCTCCTGCCTGGTTAAAGGTGCGGGCGAGCACGGACAGCGTGTCACCCTGCAAGGCCGATGCCTCGGGGCCGAGGCTGGCCGAGAAGCTCCAAGCTTCCAAGCTCCGGAAGAATGTCTGGGGAGTCCCTCGTCCCTACCTTGAGGTTTGTATGCAGATAAAGCTGCTCCAGAGTGTTTTTACATGAAGGCTACATCCATTCACCCCAAGACAGTGCTGCGGGCCAAATAACTGACAATGACTTTTCCAAATTTTTTTCTACCCTTTATAAAATGAAACAACAAAATAAAAGCAAGCGAAAAAAATGTATCTCAATCACCACTTTGGCCTTTCCTCGATTGAAAAGAACTACTTTCCCACTGTGATCCATTTTTGTTCATTTTATTTATACTTTTTCAAAATATCAGTTGGGGGGATACTTAAATACAACTTTGGGTGGTGGTGGTGGTGTTTAGGGTTTTGGGGGTTTTTCTGTTTGTTTGTTTTGTTTGTTTGTTTTTTATAAAGGCAGTAAAATTCTGATAGGCAGTGGCACCAGGTTAGGATCTTTCCAACAAAGTCCAACTTTGGTGGCGGCAGCAGCAATTACAGTGAGAAAGCAGGAGCAGGGCTGGCCTGTGGTTTTTAAACATGGCTCTCTTCTGTGTTCACTTACACTTCAGACACAGAAATCAACTCTGTCTTGATGTATCCAGTTCCTTTAGGGCCATCGAGTTCCATTGGTTCTGGGGCTAGAAGCAAACACATCAGGTACAACTTTCTGTTAGCAGGGTTTACCCAAGGACAGACGATCAATGTTCTCTTTGATCAGAATTTTACTGTTTGCCCTAACAGTCAGGTTAGGGTCCTGTAGCTTTATGGGGCTGTGACTTCCCTGCCTGGATCACCTCAAATTCTGGTGGGAATGCAGAAGCAACCTAGAGGGAAAGGCGAGGAGCTCAGGACAGAAGTCAAGCTGCAGGCTCTCTCCTTCCCAGGACTGAAATCCCACAGAAGCTGGAGCACGAAATGTGCAAAGCTTTATCTAGGTTAGTGGTTCTAGCCTGGCTGGCAGGGTAAAGCTAGCGGCATCTTCTTCCCAAAGCAACTGTGTGGATATTGAGATTTCTGGTTCTGGAACATAAAAAACTCTGTTGGCATGTTCCAAACCAGAGCACCTAATGTGAAAGTTCTCAAATACATCTGGTAAAGACAAAGAAGCAGGAGACCTGTTCTAAGCTCAGGACTACTCTTAACAACAATCACTAGGAATAATATGATCTCATAAACTAATCAGATCACCCTAAATGAACAGTTTTGCTTCTCCTGGCCCTTAGTTTTCCCAATTTTAACAGGAACAGGCTGGTATAAATTAGTTGGCCATGGTATTCACGCCTTTTACCACTCTGCATGTGGAAAAATAACATAATAAATACACAAGACCAGAAATGGATTTTGTCAACACTCCTAAAACACCAAATTCCTTGTTATTTCTTACTGTCTGTATCAGGCCAAATAACATGTTATATTTCAGCTACGCTGGTTTATACCATCTTTAGAAAGCCTATTTACAGTGATTCAAAAGAAAGTGGGGAGTTAATGCCACAGCAAGGGTGAAGCTTGTGCAGGCGCCATGCACCCCCAGGAAGCCAAGGGCTGTGTGTGTTATTAAACCCCGGCTCCAGCAAACCTGTGGACAGTGAAGAAGTAAGAACCTCCTCATACCAGGAATGAGCGAACTGCGCTATTACTCATAAGGGCGGTGACCATTCACTCCCCCACCTACCTTCCTTTGGCCTGGAGTAGTATTTCCCAAAGGCATGGTCTTTATCAATATTCGGATACAGATACTTCAGGGGATTCTCTGGAATATTTTCAGCAGCCATAACCTTGTAATTGCGAATAATATCAGGGAAAGTAACAGCAGAAAGTTCTTTCTTTGTGTAGGGCTCAACAGCATGGAAGTGAGGTTCTAAAAAAGAAGAAGATCCAAGTAAGTCCCATGGACTAATCCCAAAACAACAGAGAAGAAAAGCAAAACATTGCAGAGTTCATGGATTTGAGCAAACCCAATAAGAACTAATCACGATATAGGACTTATAATACAGTGTGTTGCTTCATTTCTGAATAAATCAGAATCCTTTCTGAGAAACAAGAAACATAAAGGCACTGCAACAACACTGCCCTTGTCGTTATTTGCTGAGATTGGTAAACCTGGCAATAAGAGGTTTATTAAACATCTTCAGTAGCCTGCATCTTCAATGATGTCCCCACCTGTGGGCAGCTAGAGAAATACTAACTGGATCTTCTTGGCTTAAGCCACAGATTAAGTTAATAAAAAATAAGCTCACTCTCCAGTTGCTTTTCTTTTCAGACTGAAGACTGTAATTTTTTACTAAAATAATGCAATACCCAGAAACCAATTTTTTAAACAAAAAAAGGATCCTACTTGCTACTTTTTCTTCTAATCCTTAATGCAATAAACCCCTTTAATTTACTCATGGTCTTACTCCCAGATGTCATCTGAATGCTGCCTCCTGACTGACCTAGAAGCTCACTTTTGGGTGCACACATTCCTGAGGCTGCCGTTTGCATGCTCCGGGGACTCTGCCCTAATGTGCAGGCTGCCAGCATCCCAGAGGTCTTGAGCTGGTGTTGCCCCGCCTAAGCTTTCTGGATGCCAAGGACCTCAGCTCTGCCTCTGGCTTGGCTGGCTCCGTCGCTCACTTAGCTCGGGAAAGGTACTACTGGAGAAGATGGACAAGGCCGCTTCTAACATCTACTGCCTACCCTCGGCCCTGATTCCAGCCTTCCTCAATTTTCATTAGGAGAAAAATAAAAATAGGGGTGCCTGGGTGGCTCAGTGGGTTAAACCTCTGCCTGTGGCTCAGGTCATGGTCTCAGGGTCCTGGGATGGAGCCCCACATTGGGCTCTGGGCTCAGCAGGGAGCCTGCTTCCCCCTTTCTCTCTGCCTGCCTCTCTAGCTACTTGTGATCTCCGTCTGTCAAATAAATAAACAAAATCTTTAAGTAAAAAAAATTAAAAAAAAAAATAGAACTGAAGTATGCCCCATTTTTTTTTAAACAAATGAATTTTTTTTTAAATTATTTTTATTTAGGTATTTGACAGACAATGATCACAAGTAGGCAGAGAGGTAGGCAGAGAGAGAGGAGGAAGCAGGCTCCCTGCTGAGCAGAGAGCCAGATGCGGGGCTCGATCTCAAGACCCTAAGATCATGACCTAAGCAGAAGGCAGAGGCTTAATCCACTGAGCCACCCAGGCGCCCCAGTATGCCCCATTTTTGCACCTGTCCCCTGAAGGCAGGAAAGTCACTGGGTTCCCTCAGCACCCCTAGAGTGCAAACTGAGAGTAAGTGCGGAAAGGACCCTATCTAACATCTCCTCTCCGCAGATCGTCCTTCTCCCCGGACCCTGCTGCAGGGTGCGGCGGTGCTGGGTGTCTTTCCGCTGCAAACTCATCTGAGGAAGAGCAAACCCCCGAGAGAACAAAGCCAGACTTGACCCTGCTCGGTTTGCATGCAGGGTCGGGGCCGAGTCGGGGGCCAAGGGCAGTGCGGGGTGCGCAGGATCCCTGACCCGGAGCATGCCGGGAGGGGGGGGGCGCGTGCCTCCAGGGGGGCCTCCCCGCGTGGCCCTGGGGGCACAGGTCTCCACAACGTGGGTGTCCTCCCCGAACTGCGAGGGAGCCACACGGACGCACGTCCTCGCCCTACAGGTAGCGGGCGGGACAGAAAGAGCAGCGCTCGGCCTCGTCTGTTTCTCACCCGTCACTTCCACCCGGGCAGTGACCCACGAATATTCCTGGCGACGTATCACACCCTCTTGGCGACGCTCAGGGCGTGGGTTTGACAGCCACCTGGCTGTGGCCTCACCGCGGCTGCTCCGGGGGCCCGAGAGAGAGGGGCCCGTGGGGCACGCATGCGCGCAGGCTCACCTCCTCCGTTCTGCGGGCGCTCCACCCACGTGAACGTGATGGCGCCTTCACGGCAGCTTTCGCTGAAGCGCAGCAGGAACGTCCCGGGTTGCTGGTCCTTCAGCAGCGCGCGCTCCCGCTCCTTGCTGATGAAGCCCACGATACACCTGTGTGGGGACAGAGAAAGAGGTGCTCTGAGCGTCGCCTTGGAAACCAGATCGACTGTGGAGAGCCGACAGAAAAACCGGGGTGAAAATGTGGAGCCCGTCTGAGGTGCGGGAAATCGCCCGCTTCGCCACTTCCGGTAGCGCTTCGCCACTTCCGGTAGCGCTTGGCCTGTGTCTGTGTCTGCGGAAGTCCCAGCCCGTGATCCGCACCGGCAAGGGGATGCTGCGGAAGGTCCGCATGGACCCGCCACGTAAGGGCCCGGCGTGTCTACTTGAGGACCATTTGTTTCCCGCGATTTTTAAAGGCCGTGAAAATGTCCGAGTTCCTGCATGTTTCGTACGGGAGACGAAGGCTCAGACAATGTCCTTGCACATTCTACCACTTCTGGTAAGTTAAAGCCTTTGCTGAAACAGCAACTGACCCTGGTAAGTCAGGTAAAACCACTGACTGAGGTCAAAAGGGTTTTCTTCCTTCCTAGTGGCAATACAGTTAATCAGTGCTTAAGCTTTTGTTCAATGAGTGAATGCACGAATGACACTCAAAAAATCCCGTTTAAGTGTTGAAAATACATATCTATAGATTATGAAAGTGTAAGTTTAATCTGATGAGGTTCCACTATCATGAAGCCCCAACAGGACAGCCTGGAAGCATCCATTCCTGTGAGACGCTCACAGATCTTGTCGAATTGTGAGGCCTGTCCAGGTCAGGTGGGTCTCCGGCTTGCAGTAAGGGAGCCTGTGCTAAAATTACGTTTAAAAAATAAATTGATCGATGGCCCTTACCCATCATTCCAGAGAGAGAGCAGGTGTTTTTTAATGAGTTCAAGGATGCTTTCAATCCAAAGCCAGAAGGGAAAATTTTTATCATTTATGTTTTCCTGCAAGTATACAAATGCACACATTAGGAACAAAGAAATTCAAAACAGTGACTTACCATGCCTCTTCCTGCCATCGGATTTTAATTCACAAAGCGTGAAGAGCTGCCAAAACTAACACCACCCCCACTGAGCCGCCCCTCCCCTTACGCAGACACCATGCTAGCTCACTGTCTCAGGCCATCCTCTGCTTCCCTCTCTAAACTGTAGTGAACTAGCCAGGGAACGACCTCCAGGGTGAATCTCAGAACAGAAGCTGCCCTCCTGCTAGTAAAATCCAGTAGCGTGAGCTTGTCAGCACTGCCCGGCCACTCCAGAGGGGTCTTAGTATTCCCTCCAACTGGTCCCTCTGCTGGAGCAGTCTTGGGGAAACTCATCAGGCCCATCAGGCCGTCCAAGCCAGCACAGACCACGCATTTCTCATGCTAAATGCTGCCAGGCAAGGGACTGTGTGGGTAAACGGAAGGCTCATTTCAGATAGAAAGAATGTTATCACACACACAGGCGCTTCCTGTCAGACTCACACTTGGAGACTGACCTTCTGCACTGGAGGAAAGTAAACAACCTGCCCCCGGGTTTCCACGGGCCAGGGGCAAACATGCCAAAATAAGCACAAAGATAAGTAACTACCACAGCAAAAAACAGGAGAACCTCAACAGAGAGCGAGAACTCAGAGCGTAGAAAACCCAGACAGTACCCACCTTACAGAACCTTGTCCATGGAATGAGACCATCAGGGCCAGCATTAGGACCTAACCAAATAAAAATAAGCTTTTTCAGGAAACGGAAATGGACTCTGAAGCTTTTCTTAGACTGGCTAACCAAGATGGCTCTTGTATATCCTCTCAAAGAGCTAACACCCAGAAGAGAAAGACTATGTACATGGTTGATACTCTGAGACACACTGATGCTAATTAATTGTACTTTCTGGAGAAGCCTTCATTTGGTCCCTGTCTATGCAGTATCATCTCCCGGGGCCGCCGCCTCCTTCCTCAGCACGCTTCTCTCCCACAGGTCCTTCGGAGCTTTCTCAAGCTTCAAACTAAGACCAAGATCACCCCTAGGTGATCTATTTCACTGACATTTGACTGTCCAAGCTTATTTTGGATATTATTTGGGCATTTGCCTCAGCCTTTCTCCAAACAGGACATGGGCTGAGGGAGGCCAATATAGATCAAAAGCCAAGTGGGAGACATGACAGAGGGGAAGGAGGCTGAGGGGGTCTCCACTTCACAAATTAAAGCAGCCCAGGCCATCGAAAGTGTGAGCCTGTCATCTCTCTTTGGAGAGAACCACAAATAAGCCATTATAGGCAAAAAAGATATCTGTCTTAATTCTCACCAAATAAGGAGATGGAATAAGGTGATTTCTTACATCCTATTAAATGGTGTAAGACCCCCTACTGTGACAGCTACGTGGCCACAAGAAGATATACTGAGCTACTTGGTTAGGAGGAGGCTTCTGGTGTTTGCAATATACACAATTCTTCATATAGAAAGCAAATTTAGGGGGAAAAAAGTTGCCTGCGGATTTTTAAAGAAATAGTTCAGATAACTCTCATTCATTGAAGATTGGGGCTAGTTGGTCTTTGATTTCCTTATGTGGAAGACTAATAAATCCATGACATTAGCTATTGAAGAGGAATTCTCTATCATGGCCTGGACCCTGAGACAAGAGCCTTGGGTGTACCCTATGGAGTAGGTGGCCCCAGGACCTTACTTATTTTCACTATGCTGAGGACTTACTTTTTTCTCATTTTTAGGTTAATAAGACTTCATTTTTCTCATCAAGGAACTTCTTTTAGCCACAACTAATATATTTTACATAATTCAAAAATATTTCCCTTAGAACCTGCTCAGTAATGTTAATAAGAAATAATTGGGAAATGATTCTTTTTAGTTTTTTTTTAAATTAAAAAATTTCACCTACTTCTGAAGTGAGCTATATATAATTCTCATTTAGCTGTAACAAGCTGCAGCTGGGAAAGCCAACCAACTCTTTTTTTTTTTTTTTTAAACACTCTTCTACCTTGATCAAAATAGAGAGAGCAAAGAGGGGAAAGGAATAAGTCGAGATATCCTTATGAATTTAAATTTTCTTATATGGAGAAAGTTCCTACCGAGTAGTTTCTCTCCCAGCATGTTGAGCTGGTCCACATTGAGACCTCTTTTGGTGACAGAAGAAAACTGCCAGCTGAGTACCTCCGAGAGCTGAGACCATCGTGCACAAGGTGGGTTCAGGAAGAAGGACAGATTCTAGAGAAAAAAATACCCAAAAGCTTAGGCAGTCGGTCCCAAGTAAGGCCCTCAGACCCAGATCTGTCCTGAAGTTCAGTTCTAGTTTCTGTGACACACACAAGTTTTCACAGAAGAGAAACACAGTTGATTCTCGTTATTTGGAGGTTCACATTCGTGAATGCAGTCTACTCATGCTAAGTTACTTTAACCCATAAATGGCTCCTCGTGGCACTTCTGGAGTCATCTGTGGACACCACGAATAGAGCGGTGAAAGACTGGGGTCACCCGACATGGATGTTTCCAGGAGAGTCAGACTACGCAACTGCCTTCTTGTTTCAGCTCTCATACCACAAGCAAGTGTCCTTTGCCTTTTGGGTTTTTTTCTGTTCTTTAAAAATTTCATTTTTAAAATGGTTGCAAGGATAGCACTTTGGTGCCGCCTGATGTTCCTAAGTGCAAGATGGCTGCCACACACCTCACGGAGCAAATACAAGCGCTTAGATGCGCTTCATTCAGGCATGAGCTATAGTGCTGCTGGCCTGAGCTCAATGTGAATGCAAAAACAGATGCGTTAGATAAGGCATCTTTAAACAGAAGCATACATAAACAAGGCCACGTATCGACAGGTCCAGTAGCCATCATTCAGTGTTTGCTAATTCAGTGTTCAAAGTGACTTTCAAGAATGTAAGTGCAAAAAAAAAAAAAAAAGGCAAAACAAAAAAGAAAGAAAAAGAAAAGAATGTAAGTGCAGGAAATAATGAGAATCAGCTGTACTTGTACTTGAGTGAGTATGCAGACTTAAGAACGGAGCGTGCTGATTTAGCAGATATATACACTTTCTTAAGAAAAGCAATAAATCAACTCCTCCACAGTAAAAGTTATAGGAAATCTATTGCCTGAGCTTATTCCTACAGAAGGAAAACCGCAATTCTCATTTCTAATACATATAGGTGCTTCCCTTTTCCAGAATTACTGAAGATCCTTAACAAAAGCACTTGTTATATCACTTTTCTCTCAACTTCTGGCCCTGAGGGGTGCTGTGAGATGTGCAGAAACCACATGATGGTTAGCGCCTGAGCAAAAGGAGATGAGTTTTCCATACCCGGGGTTCTGTCACCAGCATGTTGTACCACAGGATGGAGGCCCAACCACTCGGCAGCTGGCTGACGTTGGAGATCACCACAACGGGCAGAGAGGTCGTCTAAAAATGATAAAGACCTTGAAGTCATTTGAATCACGGAAGTATCACCTGAAGACCACTGTGTAGCCTTAAAACTGAGCAAAGGGTGATTTGCAAATTTGCATGTATTTTATATTTGAACACTAAAAATGGAAAGTTAACTTTTGTCCATAGCTTATTTTTTATTCTACCATTCAATTAAGAAATAAGTCTCCTTGCCTCATGTAATAGTTTAACATAGGACACCTCAACTAGGATATTTAGTTTGCAGCTTTTGAAAGCTGAATTCGGTTCTCTAGCTTCCTGAACAATTCAGTTAACATCAAGATAGTATTAGCTGAGAAAGATCATCCTTTTTAGCAATTAAGTCAATATGTCTAAAACAAAAACTGAGAAATAAAAATAAAATTTCCCAGGTCTGAACCATGTATGTCTCACCTCGAGGTCAATGACCAAACCAGGCTGGCACAGCTGGGTCTCAAAACTGAGGGAGTGAAGCTCCTCAGTAACGATGAGAGGGCCCTTCAAAGAGAGATGGGGAAAAAAAAAAAAAAAAAGGAATACAGTGATTCAGTCACACATCCTGCAACTTTCAGGGGCCTCATAAGGACTAAAAAGGGCTGCAGAGAGCCTGACTGCCAACCAACCAAAGGCAATTCAGAAAAAAATTCCCATTTTCACGAAGGTACCCCAGGTTCAATTATTGTATCTCCGTGTTCTATTAAGGACAAGATTTCTGAAACCCTGGCCAGGGTTACAGAGTAACAGAAAGAAATGTCAGTAGGGAAACAGAAGCTTCTCATGGGTTTCTTGGTAACGAGAAGCTTCCTGGCTCTCAGCCGCCCTGCCTGCTGCCCCATCCGGCTCCAACCCCGGGCGAACCGGCGGAGCAGACACGTGTTCCAGGTGGGATTAGTTACTGGAAGGGCTGAACTGCATAAGCCTGGCAGGTCAGAAAGTCCCCGGTGTAGAAATATAATAGTTTTCTAAGTGGCTTTATACACATTTTCCCCTGGGAGCACCATAGCAACTGAGAACAGGAGAGAAGCAGCCGCTCTCTCTGCTCACAGGAGCGGAGCCGGGAGGTCACGGTGAGAGTGAAGGACAAAACCAGGGCTAAGCGGTGTGTGTCCGCATGGCCCCGGGCGGTGTCTGTCCCACTCTTCCACACAACCACTGCTGGGTGTGGTTGCAAGGACCGCCTGCTACGTGGGCACAAAGCATGAAATCGTTCCAAACCAAACCAACTCCAGACATTCTGTCCTCTGTCCACAGTTCAGTTTTTAATGCATTACAGTGACTGTAAAAAGGAAACTGTCAGAACCACGCTGCCTCTGGGTAGGGAACGCAGGGGTGAGAAAACCCTCTTGCCACGCTTCAGTTTTCAGCACGGCAGTCCCCAAACCAGCCTCTAGTTCCAGCTCACACAGTAATTCCCATGTACCCTTAGCTACATCCTACAAACTTCCCGGGATCCACTTTCTTTGCATGTGAGATGTGAGTAGCACAGGAGCCTACTGGGAGGGCCCAGCGACGTTGTGTGCGAAATCCTCTGACAAACAGAAAGCGTGAAGGCAGTGGATTTTTACTGTTATCACAGATACACTGTGTCTCAGAGCCCATCCTCTCCCCTGCAGGAGAGGACCCCTCTTTGAGGTGCAGCGGCCCTGAGCCAACCTGCCTGGACACACCTGCCTCTTAGAGACCATTCAAAACAGAGAAGGACTCACCTCGTTAGTTCTGGTGCCAGCATTTTTCTGTTCTTTCAGTTGCTACAGAACAAGAAACCACCTTAGTAAACGGCATGATAATGCTCACAGTTGCTATTTTCATCTACAAATCAGATCGAAGTCACGGTTTAGAAAGAATAAAGGATGTGAAATGATTTTCAGAATGCAGAACAAGACATGAAATGACCCCTGTGTGGGCTCCTAAGCCTAAGTGCCCCTTTCCAGCACCCTGACACCATGCGGACACACGTGACCATGGAAGGATCCCAGGGAATCACAGCCTACTCCCTTCCCCTGCCCCG
This sequence comes from Mustela erminea, assembly GCF_009829155.1. Taxonomy (NCBI): domain Eukaryota; kingdom Metazoa; phylum Chordata; class Mammalia; order Carnivora; family Mustelidae; genus Mustela; species Mustela erminea. The sequence goes on from NC_045621.1 coordinate 3,644,859, forward strand.
TGCAAGCTTTTCTGAATGATCCCCCTTAACTTTCATTAACTGCTTCATCCCCGCCCCCACCCCGCTCAGGGCACAGCTAAGCCTGCCCTCAAGAGGACTTCAACCCCTGAGGTTTTAATGGAAGCATTCTGGAGCTCTGAGAGCAGCTCTGGGCACTGTGCGACTCCCACGTCTGGACCAAGGCTCTCCTATAAGGTCTAGCTTCACGAACTATCAATTTGCCGGCTTATGGAACTGTTGCCAGTGACCCTAACTACAGGTTCCAGCCCAGGGAGCACACCAGGGTCAGGGGCAACATGTCAGAACCACCTCACAGAGGCAGGCAAAAGGCACTTAAAATTCCCCGCAGGATTTCTGTGGCCTGGCGGAATGGGCCGACTCTGCTGGAGACAAAGTGGTGGGGGCAGTGGTCGGGGGCAAGACCGCCAGGAAGGAGAAAGTGAATAATGGGCCAAGGAGAGACTCCGGGGGTCTGCCACACCTGGAGCAGGGAGAAGGAGCAGGCAGGATGTGGGGGCAATGATCAGTGATCACTGAGGTCGCAGAGGCACCAGGCACAGGTCACTCATATGTACACTGGGTTATGGAATGTTTTGCGAGATGGCTGTGGCCCAGCAAGTATCTCTGGAGAAGATACTGGCAGAGCACGGGCACAGAACGGGCCTGAGGTAGGGAGGAGAAAGGAAGATTCAGCGTGAAGTCAGCAGCCACACACTCTAGAAAGCCTTCTCCAGGGGTGCGTCCACATCACACAGCGAACCGGATTCCATTCCAATGAAAATGGGTCCTATTAAGCCACACACAACCCACAGAAACAGGAAAGCTGGTCTCCTACCAGGTGCCGGAACTCCGCCGCCAGACTCCCATTGGTGGACTCCTCCATGTTCATCACTTTCGTGTGCGTGCCCAAAATGTTGAACTTCCTGAATCTAGACAATACAGAGCAGAAATACTTAAAAGGCTTGGAACTTCTAAACAAACACAGTAAAATCTAGTACAAGGTGCTTGACATACCCTTTTACTGTATTCCTCTCATTCACATCTCTGAAAAAGAAACATACACATATATATATAAAATCATGTATGTGCATTTAAATTTTGAGATGAGCTTTAACAAAAATCTAGAAGTATACAATAGAGTAAAAGACCATACAAAATCTACACCTGTGGGCTTTCTGTCCTTTCACTCCTGGCCCCCCAGCCCCCAATCGACCCACACGAGCTCTGCCAAGCATTGCTGAGTGACCTTGGGCAAATAAACCATCAGGCCTCATATGTCTCACTTGTAAGATGTGGTGCTACCGGCGCCCACCTTGCAGGACACGGAGAGTGGTGAGCTAGACCACGGGTGCAAGGGCACGAGCGCACCCTCCCCAGACATAAATAAGCTGCACTTCTGGCTGTTTCCTGAGCAGTCGCCTGCCTTGTGTGAGGCCCCAAGCTAAGAGAGAGCCGTTGCAGCTGTGTGATTAGTGAACTTCTAGCATGACAGCTAAATCCTTTTTTAGTCTCTCTGATCCTTAATGCTTTTATGAAAGGACCAGAATAGTCAATTATTTGGGGGAAACAGTCAAGTTTAAGTTTTAAATCTGAGGTTCAATCTCAAGCAGCCTGGCCTCTAGCATCAATTCCGTGCTGACTCTGTCACGTCTGGGCTCCCAGGTACCTGGGCCAGCGACCTTTCCTAGCTCAACGAGAAGCTCAGCATTGCTGTGAATGACAATCACCATTAGCTATGTGAGTGACCAACTGCCCCCATTTCAGGGGCGGGGGGTGGTGGTGGCGCAGAACTTAAAGAAAAAGGAACAGCATGATAGTGCCTCATCAGAGCTAAGAAGAAAACCCAGAGTGGAACAGAGAGAAAGGACGAAAGAGCAGTAACAAACCAAAGGAGAGACAGAGCACAGTGTAACGGCCACAACATCTGCCTCTTTTCCTTTCAAGAGATATTAGTGTATTTCCCTGTCCCTGGAACCTTCCAGGTGACTCTGACTGGGATCTGCCCACAGAATGGTCGGGAGGGATGCCGCACAAGCTCCAAGTCTCACCCCCACACGCATCACACGTGGCTATTCTTACCCACCCGGAATGCCGTCCCCATGCAAAAAAGCCCAGGTTAGCCCCTTGAAAGGAACCCCACAGAGAAGGGCCCAGTTATCCCAGCCAGGACCTCAGACACTGGACACCCCCCGCAACAATCAAGCTGATCCAGACCAGAAAGACCACCTACAGCCCACAGAATAAGAGAAATAAGCTTTTGGGTTTTAAGCCTGATGTTTTGGGGTGATGTGTTAAGCACCAAAAGCTGCCACACAGAGAAACCACAGCTGATGGCAGGAAAGACAAAGGCACAGAGCACAGCGAAGAACAGCGTTAGAGAGCAGAAAGACAAAACCCCGGAGGAAAATGACTTGGATCATCATAAATGGTTTTGAAACTTGTTAAACGAGTACGTTACACACACAAAAAAGCATTAAAAATATCAAGGGGTGGGGGCAGCTGGATGGCTCAGTGGTTAAAGCCTCCGCCTTCGACTCAGGTCATGATCTTAGGGTCCTGGGATGGAGCCCCGCATCGGGCTCTCTGCTCAGGAGGGAGCCTGCTTCCCTCCCCAACCCCCGCCTGCCTCTCTGCCTACCTGTGATCTCTGTCTGTCAAATAAAAAATAAATAAAATCTTAAAAAAAAAAAAAAAGTAAGGGGTGGGGCGGGGTGGGAGCCAGTGGTTAGTTCAAGACTAGTCCAGGTCTAGTGTCCAAGGACAAATGGGATAGGACTACTCCGTTTAGACCCCCGTGAGAACTTCTGCCCACTCCGGGTCCCTGCTGCCAAGACAAGGGTGGATCCAGCAGGCCCCACAAAGTCTCTGCAAAATGCTGTCAGCTGCGTTCCAGAAACAACCCACAATGGCCACAGAATCACTGCATGAGACAGTCTGGTGCGCGCCCAAGGGCCCCTCCTCTTCGGGGCTGGCCTAGGAGGAAGGAGAGGCGGCAGGCCAGGCCTGGTGCTTCAAGACTTGATCAGTACAAGCTCACAGGCATAAAACGCCCATTCTTCCATTTGTTTATAGTCTGAGACGGCACCGGCTTGTTGCTATCAGTTCTGGGGAGCCATCAATTTAAACCTCCTGCAGTCACGCAGAAATAGCCCCAGCACATCAGTCCATGTCTGGTTAACAAAACCAGCATCTTGATAGTGTGTGTATCTTAGATAATATAAAAGATATCTTACTTATCAAATAAGACTTTGACTTTCAAATTATAATTCAGCTCTTGCAATTTCACCAGCAGTCTGCAAAGAAAAATAAAAGTCATTATTACTTTAAAAATTATCTATTACAGTCTATTTATTATGCCAACTCCCTACGGGTGGCCATGTCAATAATCTCTGCTCCCTCCAGTTAATTACAAAAAATAGCATCGACATCTACATACGTCTACTGGGATTTTTTTCTAAGTGCATTTGCAGCATAAATTCCCACCAAATGTGAGTGAGGGTCCCTGCTTCCCTATATAGCCTTGCCAACACTGGGGTCTATCAAAACTTCTACTTTGGGACAATTATATGGGCAAAAAAGTAGCAAATGTACTTTTTACTAAAACTTGTTATCTAATGTTTGTTCTGTTGAGAAAAAAAAATAACTCTGACCCATAATGAGGAAAGAGAGGGTAGCATCTGTGGTCATTCCAGGTGGTGTGGAAAGAAAACGGAAAGACTGCAGAAGATGTGCACGTGTCTTCTCTGAGGAGCTGGAGACCTCCAGCAGAAGCCCCTCACTGGTCCGCTCCACTTACTGGCGCAGGCGGATGGGACTGCGCTCCTAGTGCCCCTTCTAGTGGTGGGTCCTCGGCCCCCGCGGGTCCTCGGGTGTGATGCTGAAACACCAGCAGCCAGGGAACCTCACCGGGACCTAACTGAGCGGCACCCCAGGAGCAAGGACTATGGCCAGCTCTTCGGAGCCCAGCTGCTCACCAGGAGAAGAACAGCTAAAGAAATTTGCTATTTGACAGAGAAAGGACAGCCCTAAGTTCTCACATGGAAACACTTCTGCAATTTATAATCACAGAGAAAAACAGGTTGCAAAACAACACGTATAGCAGAACCTTAGTTTTTAAAACTAAAATCCTGCGGGTAATATTACGTATGTGTGTATCTTTGTATGAAAGTATATGTATATATACACACACACACACACGCAACTGTATTTATTTCCATATTTGTGTAGACATGGAGAGAATTCCGGGAGGGAGGACTGCCACTAGGCTGTTTGCCACAGTGATCTACAGATATTTAGATCACAGACAACTCTGGAACACTGAGGGAAGCTCTGACCCCATTCACCAGAAAAACCAGTCACGAGTCCATGTTCTCGCACACATATGGTCTCGGGGCTATGTGAAGCCCAGGTTACCAGCTTGTTCTCAGGAGGGCACAAAACTGCTGGGAACTTCTGCATCTACTAGATGCAGTTCTGCCCTTTCGAATTCCTGTTTACAGTGAATGCACATGACATTTACAGGGGGGAATCGTGTGTGCGTGTGTGTACATAAATATCTGTTACATTTCTATTTCTTTTAATAGAAAAGATGGACTCTTAGATATTCTAAATAAGAATTCACATCGAAATGCCTACTGCACCACTGCTTCCTCTAAGTACCCTCCGCGACAGTGTGGTGTAGCAGGGGAGGACACACACTTGAAGGTGCAGGGTTTCTGTCTCATCTTGGTTACCTCAACTTCACGGTGAACTGGACCCCGGTCTTCAAGACCAGCGGCCTCTGAGGATGAGTTGGCATGCAAGGCTGTCTTTCCACCACAAATGAGCTGTAAATTCCAAGCAAAGTGCAGATTAGCATTTCCATTAAGGCTGATGCAGTACCAACAGGAGGGGGGTTAGAGGGCATAGCCGTCCCACATCTGCACGCCGCATGAGATCAGAGTGTGACCTGTGATACCTCTGACAAGCAAAACCCTGAGTTGCACAAATTTGCAAATTTGCACATTTTCACTGTGGCGATTGCTTCGCAATAGATACAAGGTCAGGTCATTATGTCCTACACCTGAACCTGATGAATGTTGTTTGCCAATCACATCTCAATTTAAAAATAAAAATAAACATAAACAAAAAATAAAAAGAAATTTCACTATAGTTGAAAATGAACCGTGTAACACATTGCTTGCTACCATAATTTGAAATGGATATTTCAGGATCCTCTGGAAAATTGTACTTCTAGTAAGACAGTCTGGTAATACTTACTATCTAATAAACACTTCCAAATATGCATTTTCATTTTAAAAAAGATCACATTTGCATTCCAAAACCCAAGGAAATAAATATCTTTGCTATTTCAAAATACAGCACTGAGGTATTGCTGTCTGGACACGAGCCACAGGGAACCAAGGATATTTTTTTATAATGTCACGTTAGCACACACACACACAGAAATTGCAGTGTGAACTTTATCCTTCTACCCAGTACATTTATCTACGAAGCATACTTGGAACAACTGCCCATGAACAAGGCACTGCACAAGGTCCTTGTGGGGGATAAAAGAGGACAAAGGCACATCTCTGTCTTCCAGGAACTTCCAGTTCATGTCACAGATGACAGAAATCCACACACAATTACATAATGAATCCAGAATGGGAGAAGAACAAAGACAGCCAGGCAGATCCAGAAGGGAGCTAACATGTTTGGGAACTCTGGGAAGATTTCACGACAAGACACAAGCTGAAACTCCCAGGAGCTTACAATGTTGAGATGAGGTTCAAAGAAGGCGGCTGGGGGGCAGAGGATACAGGAGAGGCACGGCAAAGTGACTGGAGTTGGTGCGGACGAGGTCTGCCTGGAAATGAGGTGTGTGGGGAAGCTCATCCTGGAGTGGTCAGCTGGGGCCAGGCTGGGGAGTTGGGGCCCAAGTGTCCAGCTGAAAGGCTCCGCCTGGATGAGCAGGTGACAAAGAGCCAGGCTGGACACTGCTTGGGGAAGCACAGCGTCACAGGGGCTGAGAAGGGACATGTTTGGGAAGTGACTGCATGAGTTCAGCAAGACGATCTGAGAGCCTGAAACACATGGGGCCTTGGAGTGGGAAGGAGGGGACAAACCGCCCCAGGACAGACTGGCAGGTCTCGGCACAGACTGGCCCCCAGAGAGGGAGCAGTAGAATGGGTGAGTTACCAGGCTGGCCGGCCACGAGAATGAAGAGCCGCAGAGCGGACGGTACGGACAAGGCATTTAGGAAGAGGTGACCACCCTAAAACAACTTACACAACGTATTAAACTTTTAAGTGACCTGAATCACGGTGAAATTTCTCCCCAGTAAAATAACTGCAGAACGTGCAAGCGAGTCCCCTCAATCACCTCTGAATGAGCTGCTGGAAAAGGCTGAAGGTGCGGTCCCACAGGCCTTGTTTGTTTTTTGTGATAGGGTCGTGTTCGTAGGTGTATTTCTGTTCCAGCTCCTCGAGCTTCTTCAGCTGCTGACGCACCTGCTGCAGACTCTCCGCAACTATGGTGAACCTGGGAAAGGACGAGATGCGGGGCCTCGATCAGAAGCTGCCTCCAGGCCACCCGGCCTGCAGGGAACTGTGGAAACCGGCGAGTGGTTTCCCCGGAGAACACCTGACGTTATCCACGCGGCCACTCTCTGCACAGAGAACAAGATTCACGTCGCCATTAGAGAGTATTATGTGGGAAGAAGAAATCAACGGATTTCAGCCCAGACCTGTGGAGGTGGGGCCTGCTGGAGACCTGTGACTTCTGCTGACCTGCACGATGACCGGGACTTAAAGGGACAGGCAGGGAGGGCAGAGGCAGAGGACACAGCAAAGGAGATGCTGTGATGGGTGATGCAGGAGGCAGCGAGGGGCCGTGCAGGTTGTGTATCAGGACACGAGGAGCAAGAGAAGAGCTTGGAAGCTGGGGAAGCCGCGCGGTGAGGGAACGACAGGCCGGGGTCAGGAGGAGGAGAGGGAAGGAAGGTTACCGTGTTACTGAACTGAAAGAAGGCGGCAAAAGCGCTCGGTCTAGGCACTCAAAATGTAAACCACGGAGGAAACTCGTGATTGCTTTCCGGTCCCTCGTTCCTCCCAGTAAAGGGCCTGTGAGCCGAGTCGGGCTGTGCGACTGCAGCTTGACTAGCTGGTGTGGTAACAGAGGAAGATCTTCTCCCAGTGAACCATCTCCGCTGCACGGTTTCACTTCCTGAATCCAGCCAGTTCCAAAGGAGCAGCCCTTAGCCTGAAGGAGAGGCGGGCTGATGGCAGGGGGCGAGTTCCTGGGGATCCTAACTGGGGCTTCCCAACTTCCTTCAAACCATGGCACACATGCGAACACGACAAATGACCACAACGGGGCTCCGGACAGCCCAGGACTTCCCTAGACAGCAGGAGAGGTTTGGGGGCCGGGGCGGGGGATGGGGGGTGTCAGTGGTTCTCAAGGCCCATTATGGGGGCTACACTGGGCTGGGAAGTTCTGTTCTGACAGAAATTTGGAGTACAAGCAGGCAACCCACAGAATACAAATGAACGGCTAAGTATTAATTGTGAATTGAAAAAGAAAAAAGCCATTCAGAGAACCTGCTGAGATCTGTGGTCTTTGGGCGCTCGGGAACTGTTGCAGGCCGCCCTCCCCTCACCCCCACTCTGACCCACCACTGCCACCCGCTCTGGTCTGTCGGCCCTCCCCTGGACGACATGAGCGTGCTCACGGTCACCTGGCTGGCCTTTCTGTCTCCATATCCTCCAGACTGCTGCCAGAGTAACCCAAGTCAAACAAACAAAAACCCCGAGAAGTGACCCTGCACTTGAACCAAAAGCCCCGCCAGGCCCATCGGCGCGCACTGGATGAAGTCCTGTTCCTAGCGCCGCGTGAGAACCGCCTCAGCAGCCTCCTGCTTCCTGCCACCTCCACCTTCCTCCGCCCGCGCCGCACCCGTCCTCCAGCCCTCCAGGATGCGGTTCCGCAGGCCCCTCTCACGCCCAGCCTCTCCTCTCCTCTCCTCTGCCTCTGTCCCTGCCGGCCTCCTCGCCGGTCTCCAGGAAGGACTCCCCTTCACTCTCAAGTCAGTGCAAGAGCCCTTCTCGGAAACTCTGCTGGTGACCGCTTCCCTCGCCCTCCCCGGAACCCTGGGCAGCCCTTCATTAGAGCAGCGGCGGCCTCTTACTGCACAGGGTGAGGAACGGACCTTCCGCCTCCACACGGAGACTCCTCCCTGGTAGGACCAAGCGCCACTCATCGTGTGTTCCCAGGTCCTAGCCTGACACACAGCATTTAATAAGGTTTTACTAGATATTTGATTGAGTGAATGGTCCAAACGATACTTCATGGAAGCCTGGAAAACGTCTCATGCTATTTTTTTTTTTTAATTAAACATTAGGGCTCAAGCAGTTAGCTGTGTGATGTGAGGACTATGCCACCAGTGTTTTGGCACAAATGATGTATCCCATGGGACAGGCACAGTAGGGAGAGGACTGCTCCAGACCAAGCAGAACTTGGCTGAACTCGGCCACAGGCATGAAAAATGTGCACTTTTCAAGTGTTACCAGGGCCAGGAGCAGCTGGGCTATATCAAAGTCTCAACAGAAGTCTCAACGGGGTCCTTTCATCTAACAAGTGGAATGTACACTTTATGGGCTCATGGGGTTGGCGGTCAGATTTGGAGTCTTACCAGTTCTGCAGCTGATCAAGACAAGCGTTGGGGGGCCCCCCGATGCAGGCGCTCTGCTGTCTCTGCTTCCATTCCACCAGCTCATCATTGATGAGGGCTTTCTGGGTAAGTTCCGTGACATTCAACAACTCTATTATTTTGAGAACTACTTCCTAAAGGGAGAGGAAGAGACAAAGTGAAGTCGATTCATCTTTAATCACTGAATTTAAAAATATTTTTAAAAAGCAAAGCAAGGGGCGCCTGGGTGGCTCAGGGTCCTGGGATCAAGCCCCGCATCAGGCTCTCTGCTCAGCAGGAAGCCTGCTTCCCCGTCTCTCTTTCTGCCTGCCTGCTTGTAATATTTCTCTCTCTCTGTCAAACAATAAATAAAAAATCTTAAAAAAAAAAAAAAGGAAAGCAAATGTTTCAACTGGGGCTCTAAGCCAAGTGGTTATAAAAATAATATTTCCTCTATTCTAAACTTCATGTCCATTACTTATAGTCTGTGACAAAAGCAACACATTATTCTGGAAAGTGAATCACTACCTTTCTCTTATTGTCGAGCATTAAATACATCTTCTGGATTAACAACTGTTCTTGTTTCTGATCATTCTTTGCCACGCCATTGGTTTCATGCTCTGTGAAGTGAGAGAGATGGCAGGTAAGTATAAATGTAAAAAAACCAAAACCAACTAAATCCAAGATTCACATTCACTTAGAAGAAACAGAATCCAAATGTTATCTGTTGACAGATCCAAGTTTGATCTTTAATTTTCACTGAACAAAACTAAAAAAATGTCATCAGTTTAAAAAAATTGGACAGGCTAAAACAAAGTTCTTGTTCTCAATGACCCATGTAAACTGGAAACAGTACCATCCAGCTCTTAAATCGTTGTCAGAATATTATTTAAATGAATATAACCAACAAAATCCAAAATCCGAGATACAAAGTGTATGTGCAGCTTTGAAAGAGAAGTACACAATTAGGAAGAAGTAGCTGAGGTTCCTTTCTCTCATACTATTCCCTAAATTGTCCTAATAATGTCCCCAGATCAACCCCGGTATCTTCCAAGTGATCGCGAGGGTTACAGCCAGCGTATGGAGCTGCATCATTTAAAAGAGCTTCAAGCTGGGAAACTCCACACACCTGTCTGGCTACATCAATCAGGGGTCTAGGTACAGTAAGTACAGTGAGTGACACAGAGCCTTGTGGACAGCCAGTGATACTGTCCTGCCATCCCTCCCCCCAAACATGTGGCAGTGTCTGACCTGTCACCACTGGGGATTAAGGTATAGTTCTACTGCCATCTGGTGGCTAAAAATCAGGGCTGCTGCTAACTACCCTATGAGGCACAGAATAGACAGCCCCTTGCGAAGGGAACCTGCTCAAAAGGTCGACAGTACAGAGGTTAACGCCTCATCAAGAAGCTGAGACCAGCAGTTCAGAGCCATAAAGCACTTGGCAAACAGGAAGACATACTTGCCTTCTTCATCTCGTGTCAACAGAGGAAAGGACAGCCAATGGGCACTGCTTTAGACGTTAAGTCTTACCTCTGTTCTGCAACGTTTTGCACTTGAAGTCATACTCGTCTTGTAAATCTTCTAAGGTCTTTATTTCATGCTCTATACACTACAATAAAGACATAAATAGGTTTTCCCACCAACCTGCTTTCTAAGACTTTGGGAAATAAATTATCATTTCTGTAGGACCCAGAAACCCTGGCAACCATCCTGCACCCTCAAACATGGATTCCATTTGCAAAATTCTAGTCACATACATAATAATCTCTATTTCCTTAATAAGAATATAATAATTTTCTTAAGAGGAAGACATATGGTTATTTTCAGACTGGCTTCCCTTGATTTCTACTTTAATGCTTCCCTTCCCAGGCTCAGAATAAAACAGGTCCTTGAGAAAGAAGGAGCCATGTTTGTCCTGGGGCTCTCCATAACCCCAGGAACACGCCAACTTGAGAAGCGCAGCCATCAAAGGCTATTTCGAGCAGCAACATCTAGTTTATTGGGTGATGGGGCAAAGTCAACAGTTACTGCACAATCTTGCAAGGAAGAAAGAAAGCAGCTCAGTGTCTGAAGCTGTAACAGGGGCCATAAAAGTCTATTTGCTGGTTGGCTTAACTACTTTGTTTGCATATGGTTTGGAACTTCAGCAAAACTTCTCAACTACTTAAAAGACTGAAATCAGTTAACCACGTTTACACTCAAGTAATTGAAACCTTTTTCGTCTTACAAAAAGTTAGAGGCTAAACATATATATATTGACTCAGTACGCACCATAACCTTATCCTTCACATTTCTGACTTTGCTGTCCAGCTCCTTCTGTTTGTCTAACATCACGGTGCTCTGGATACTCCCCGACTGCGCCTGCAATGGGAGGGGCGTGGTTACCAATGAGTTCCTCTGCCACAGTCACCTGCTGGTTACTCTCCGAAGTCGAGTCCACACCTTGTGCACCACCTACCCCCCAGACCTTCCGAAACTTCCTACAAGCTTCCCACATCAGCGCTGACGAGAAACAGCTAGTTCTCAAGGCCCTGGAAAATGCTGGCGAAATGTTAAAAAGGCTACAGAAAGACTCAGCTCAGTTCATGTCTACTATATACAAAGTATTTCTGGAATTTTCCATTATTTCATACAGTTGCATGGTACCACACAGGAAGTTCACATCAGGGTTTCTCAAATTTTATAGACAAGATTATTCCCATGAACCCTGTAATTATTTGTCATAAAGCCTCACGATTCCTTGTGGCCCCCAGACCAGCAGCACCTTACTGCCTGGGAGCTAGTGGGAAATACAGACTCTCAGTGCCTCACTGATTACTGAATCAGAAGCCCCATTTTGACAAGATCCCTGGTGACCCAGAGGCCTGTCGAAACTGGACAGCACTGCCATTCCGGACTTCAGTGACTGTGTGCTACTCGGAAGTCATGACTGTCAATCAAGACACACAGAGGATCCAGTCCTCGCCCTTCAGAGCACTCAAGACGTAGGAGCACCTCTGTGTTCCCTGTTTAAGGTGTTCCCTGGTTTATTCACACAGCAAGACTTACTCACTATTAAGTCAAGGTCAGACAATGTCCTAGACCCCCCATGGTAGAGCGGTAAACATGAGACTGTTCTCATACAGATTAGATTCTAAAAAGAGGCTATTTTTGTTTAGAGTTAAAGCCCCTCCCGTGACAAAAACTGTGCCCATCGACCTTCCTTACTGAGGCCTACACGCGCACATTCTATGTGAGCATTTTTACCCCTTCAAACTTAACAGGATTTTCTTCTTTTATATCTGGATTTTCCCTACTAGAAAGCCTTTCTGTATTGACAGATTAGAAACAAGTTCTCCCATTTTTAACCTAGTACTTAAATGGTTTCTTTTTTTTCTACCTTTAGATCTCTAATCCATTTGAAGTTTATTCTTATGTTTACTGTGAAAAAGTGTGGGGACAATTTTAACTTTTTTCCCAATTGGCTGTCCACGTGTCTTAACAACATTTAGTGAAAAGTTCCTATTTTCCCCAGAGCTCTGAATTGCCATTTTTATCACACAAAGTTCCTTTCATACCTGGTTTTAAGTTGTAGACTTTCTCTGATTTTCCATGGGTTTTTCTCTTCCTGAACCTGAACAGTGTTTAACCTTGGAGGGCTTGGTCTGTACCTAATAGAGCGGGGCCCGTCTTCTTGCCATATTTCTCTGCAGGTGTCCTTGCTATTCTCTCAGTTATTTTCCTGACGACTTTCACAGCTTCAGAAAGAAACTTGTTACTTCTATTGGGATCACATTAAAATTATGAATAACTCAGGGACAGCCAATATCTCCATGACATTCCTTTTGATTCTTATGCCTCTCATGGTGTTCTCTTGTCTAACTGTATTGGCAAATACCACCAATATAACGTTATTTAAGTATCAGTGGAAATAAGGGACATCCTTGCCACAGTTCTGATGTGCTCCAAACTACATAAGACACTGTCTACAGCACTGAGAGATATGTATTTTAATATGCTAAAGAGGTACCCATCAGTTTGTATATTATTTAGTGTCTTTTATCAGGGATGGGTGTTGGATTTTGTCAACTCTTTTCAGCAACTATAGAGATAAGCATATGCTTTTTCTTCCTTGTATCTACTTACATAATGAATTACATTAATGCATTTCCTCGCCACACCCTACTCTGTTATTATAATCTGGAATAAATCCTACTTGGTCGTGATATATTGTTTTCTTAAAGTATTACTGAATTCTGATCACTAAAATATTTTGTTTAGAACTTTACATTGATATTCAGAAGTGAAATTGGTCTATAATATTCTTTTTTGTTCTATCTTTATTATGTTTAGGTGATCAAAGTGATTCTTTGTTTACAGAAAACTCTGGAAGTTTTCCTTCTTTTATATACTCTGGAATTGCAGAGTTCAAAGTGTCTGAATTATATCTGTATCAAGTGTGCATTAAAAACCTCTACACTGACTGGTACCGCTAGGTGCCCCACGTGTCACTGAGGAATGAACAGGGATGCTCGGGCCTTTCAGAAGGAGCTGTCGCTTTGAGCAGCTCCATATGGCCTCCTGCCTCTGCTGCACAGCAAACGCTCAAGTTGGGTATGGAAGTGCTGAATCACTATATTCTACACCTGAAATTATTGTTACACTGCACATGAACTGGAATTAAATGCAAACTTTACACAAACCGTTGAAGTTGGAAGGGACTCGTCTACTCTTCTTTTCTCATTTCACACCTACACCACATATAGACCCTGTCTGGAGGGTTTTCATTAGAACTGAGCTCCACATACACCCCTGACCAAGTTAGTCTGCTCAGGGAGGCTTTCTCTTCAATGGAACAAGTGGCTGTCCAAATAAGAGGACACATGACAGGCACTGGATGGGCACCAGAGGTCTCAGTCAGAATGCCCTCCTCTCCCATCTCCCAAGTCTGAACCCCCAAGACAGATGAAGCAACTTCTCTAATGAAAGGGTTTTAGAGTCACACAATTCTAGGTTTAAATTCCAAACTCATTAGCTCGTGGCCTTGAGCAAAGTACTTGACCCCTCAACCTTAGTTTTTTCATCTGTAAAACGGGGATAAGAATACTTAATTTCAGTGACAGTTTGAAAACGTTTATTCAAATTAAATGATGTTTATAAAATATTTAGCACAGGTCCTGAGAAAAGTATTCAGTATATGGTAATTCTATTATTTTTGTTTAAAGATTGTATTTATTTGTCAGAGAGAGAGAGAGAGCATAAGCAGGGGGAACGGCAGGCAGAGGGAGAAGCAGGTTCCCTACTGAGCAGGGAGCCCGATGCAGGACTCGATCCCAGCACCCTGGAATCAGGACTTGAGCTGAAGGCAGATGCTTAACGGACTGAGCCAGTCCCTGATAACTCTAACAAAGGGAAACCCGAGAGCCACTTGGTGTCTTTCCTTCCAGTCTGAAAGAACCGATCACCAATCCCTGTGGTGAACCCTATGGACCTACATTTTATCCACACATAGAGTTTTTTCGCCACACACACGCATGCACACACTCACGCATGTACACATGTGGGCACACAACACGAGAAAGAAAAAGCTTAGTGTGCAATAATGGCAGCAAACAAAACATTCATAGTTTACTAAGAAGTATCTACATATAATATTCTTTTTAAAAATATTCTCTTACAGATACTTTCTAAAAGTTCTTTTATTAAAACAAAAAATTTTCCTATCCCAACATTTCTATAAAATTTCATAGAATTTGAACACTATAAACAGACTCTCAAGTTTGCATGTTTTTAACTTGTTGAATTTCTTGAATCCCTATGTACCTATCAGTTTGCACAACTGTCAGTCAAGTCATGGACACTCTTGTTTCATCTAGATTCTCCAAATGCCCCCGGCGCCAAAATGGGGTTACTCGGAACCCAATACAGGCATCACGCATCATAAGTCAGTATGCATAAAAGATACATTATTAAAACGTAGTTACTTCAACAAGGGGGAGAAATGGCAAAGAAATGTTTCTCAATTTCCCAGCCCATAGTAGATTGGGTAACTTGGGGGCCATTTCCCTTTCCCTGATGGCCTCAGACATCCAGATCCTTCCCTCAAACCCTAAGAAGGTCTTGCTTCTCTCGTTCTCAGCTGGGCGGTCAACTAAACCTCCTGAAAGGTGCTCACCAGTAGCTCAGCGGTCTCCTGAGAGGCTTAAGATGGTCCTCTCCCCAGATCACCGACATTTCTAAAGGGGAGAAAACCACTGGCAAGCCTTCAAAACCCAAAGCATACCCAGGAGAGGAGGCTGATCTGGGAGAGAAGACCCCTACTCTGGGCCTCGGGGCCAAATGTGAGGCGAGAAATGCTTGGGTGCCAAGGTGGAAAGTTGGTTCTTCTACCTATCTCTGCTCTTGGCGGCCCTCTCAAGTAGGACATACAGGAGTGGCCAGACCATTGCCTGGTGTTATTAAGATGAAAATCCCACACAGTCCCAACATCCTGCTGAAAACCTCACAGCTGCGGAACGCATGCTGAAGACAAGCATACCGCCTGCAGAGGAGCCCAGGCGGCCAACACTGAGAGGCACTTCCGTTCATGAGGCCAGGGGCCAGATGCGCTAGCTCAAATTGAGAACAAATAACACATCTCTTGAAATGCTCAGTGCAGCAGCTTCCAGTGGACCCCGAACTAAATGCTCAGGGAAGCAGAGGATTCACAAAACCTGGATCAAATGCCCAGAAAGCGCATGGAGAATGGCATTCACCCTGCTACTTACATCCTACTACTCTGGCATTCTCCCCCTCATAGCGGAGGGTCTTAGCCAGAACAACCCAAACGGTGGTTTTACAACTTTGTTTCGTTGCCTTCTGGTTATTTCTGGCCCCTCAGCCATCAAGAAGGGGATGAACAGATGCCACAGCGATTTTAAAAATCTGAGCCCTGACCGCCAAGGTGGTTTGTATTAATATTAGTAAAACTCTGATCAAAAATCTCGGTGCCAAAACAAATCTGACTCATTCTGTTTGGATGTCTTGTACATTTAAGAGGTAACTCAGGGCGCCTGGGTGGCTCAGTAGATTAAAGCCTCTGCCTTCGGCTCAGGTCATGATCTCAGGGTCCTGGGATCGAGCCCCACATCACACTCTCTGCTCAGCAGGGAGCCTGCTTCCTCCTCTCTCTCCGCCTGCCTCTCTGCCTACTTGTGATCTCTGCCTGTCAAATAAATAAAATCTTTAAAAAAAAAAAAAGAGAGAGGTAATTCGATCCTATTCAAAACAAAGGTCTTAATTTTCCCATCAACTTGTTCTTCTGCTCTAAAACATACTATGTCCTACAAAAGCCGTCCCCCATCCTTTCTTTCCTCCCCAGCACGATGAACAATAGCTACAAGTGATTCAAGTTGCAAACCATCAAGTCATCTTCCGCTTTGCACTTTCCCTCACGCCCATGTCTGATCCTTCAATATAAGCCCAATCGGTACCATGTCCCAAATATAATCTGCCACTTTTTACCTCTACCAGCTGCACCTTTCTTGAGTCCACTTCTGCCTCCTCTCCCTCTGTCTGCCGCTTCCTTCCCTGCCCAACCCTTGCCCTGATCTAAAGACATAACCCCACTCCCCAGATACTTCATTACTGTATCTCAGTATCCTCCTTTGGTATCTGCATAGGAATTGTCACTATCTGAAAATATTTTGTTTATGTATTATCTCTCTCCCTCACCAGAATGATTTCCAACAGATCACAGTCCTTTCTTAAAGCCCAGGTCTATGCAATCTCTGTATCTGATCTTTCCCATTTCCTGGGGCTATAAGATCAGAGGACTTTTCCCTACAGGGTGTTCATTATATTTGTTGGGTAAATGAATGCATTTTTATTTTACTACAATCTTCAGTGTTCCCTTAGGAAAAAAAAGTACCTGATTGAATCTCTGAGCATTTTCCAGGATCCTCCTTTCTTCCTTCAGACAGTTACAGATGATCATAGACATCTGTACTGGGTCTTCCTGAAAATTATCCTAGATATGGGTTAGAATAAAAACACATTTTAGAATGTTTAAGCCACTGTATACTATTATAAATTGAATTTGTTCCTATCTACCGAAAAGCCTCCTCTAGTATTTATTAAATTCTATGCAAGCTATTTTTAGTAAAAATAAAATACCCTTAATAAATTATAACAAAACCTTTCCAGTAAATACACATACCTAAATTATTTCTTGATTAAAAAACCCAAATATCTTCATATACAGTTCTGCTAATAGTTTTACTTTTATTTCTTTGTTTTTGAGGCCATTTATGTTCCGTTAGGGTTCTGACACAATGCAAATGATATTTCTCAATTAAGTTTTCAGTTGGTCTCTGCTTTGAATTTACCAAAGATATTCTTTTCAGTTTTTCTATTTCCTTGTCAAAGCAGGTTGCAAAATGCTGGCAACGTGGCTCTTTATAACAGGTGTGCTCAAGCAAAGTCTGTAGGAGAGCAAATTTCTGTAAATCTCACCTAATTTCCCCGTCGCTGGTATTATAAAAGCATAGCTACATTCACAAGGGAAGGAAAAGCTTCTAACTATCTAAGTTGAAGTTTGGTTATGTTGAAATAAGAAAATGATCGCTCTCACCTTCACTGAGACAGAAAAGTTCTGTTGTGACAAAAGTAAATAGAGTAGCCAGTCTTAAGGGATGATGGGAGCCTTTTGAAAAACTCTTAAAACCCTGTAGCCCATTGTCTCCGGCCTGGGACTCCCCCTGACTTTTTCTTCCATGGGAGGGCAATTCTTCCAAAAGCAAGGAAAAGTGGGGCCTTGTTCCAATTCACTCAGTCTGTCAGAGCTCTGGGTCATCAAATCTTTCCGGACTGATTCTTCATCTGGACACCAAGGGCTGAGACGGGCCTACTACTACAGCTCCTTTGAGCTTTTGCATGGTAGGACCGCTCACGGCTTTTAAAATGTAACCCTGCCCCTGGTTTCAATTTCAACAACTTGTAGTAAAAGAAGGTGACAGCATCACATTTGTCTCAGAATTACTGACACCTAACAGATAATAACACTTAAACCTGGAAATTCCTTATGTATTTACAAAATGAACCGACATTTTACTTTGCTCATGCTATAAAATATTAGCAATACAAAGAGAGTTTATTTGTCATCTCTGAAACTTTTAAAAATACCAGTGAATGCATACTCAAGAGTATTTGCTCAATGAAAAAAAAAAACTCTTACATAGGCTTGGGAACATTTTAATTATAAGGCAAAAACCAGGTCATACCTGAAGATTACGCTTGCTTTTTCTTATGTTATGCTGCAACAAAAAATTATTCTCCAAAGAAAAACGACTATACTGATCATCCAGCTGGGACAGGAGGTCATGAAAACGGATGGTGGCAAATGAAACGTCATTAGCAGCATGCTCCCTGGGAGATTGAAAATTTACACATTTCATTTCAGGTACTACTTTCAACAGACAAAATAAACATCACTTTGCTAATGAAAATTATTTAAGAAACCAAATCTTAAGCATTCTCCTAGGTTATTTTTCCTTCTTTTAAGACTGACATTGCTTTTAACAGCAGCTTGTACAATATTTCCATTACATACAATTAGGATGAAAAATTCCAGAACTCACATCATGCATGAAAACTCTTAATGGTAATTATCGCTGGAGAGGGAAAAAAAACCAACAGGGGCCTTTACTTTGTGTGCCATTTAAAATTTTTGCAATCAGCATATAGTAAATTTTAAAATAGAATACATATCAAGTTTTTAGAGATAACCTCCTAATTTTATTACCTTCTTCCTATTTCTAATCAATGTGTTACCATAATTAGGCTATCATTGTTTCTTTTAACTTACTTCTTTCTCTAACCTGGATCCTAATGTGGGACATAATTGGTGCCAACATTATCTAACTTGTTCAAAGCATTTAGGAGTGCACGTCATAATTCAATGGACAAACTACATACAAGCTCTTAATGACTAACACAGTTTTGTAGAGATGCCATTTTTCAAACCAACATATTATTCTGCAACAGATAGTCCAAATGGCTACAATGAGATTCATCTCTTATCCAGTGCAGCTCCAAGCCACTTAATCACTTTAAAAACAGAAAATCTTCAAGTGGGCATCCCTTACCAGTCTTGTTTTTCTAGCCACTGTGCCAGGTACTGTCTGATTTCCATGGGAAAACTGTCATCGTAGAGCTGGTGAACCTGTTCCAGGAATTTGGAGTCAAGCTGCTGCAGCTCGTACCACTGCGACATCCTACCAGGAAACAGAGCACAAGACCTAGGTCAGGAATGGAAGAGCACAGTTCCAAAGAAGGCGTTATCTAGCACCATGCTTCTTTTAAGTATCTTACTTAATCCAAAACACAACTTGTCTCTGAAATACATTATTTAAATGGTATTTACATTCTGAGGTCTGGTTTTTTTTTTGTTTTGTTTTGTTTTTTTTAATTAAAGTCTGGGTTTGTTTGTTTTTTTCCTTCTCCAGAAAACACACCTTCAGGCCTTTTGCTCAAATGCCAACATACCAGGGAAGACTTTCCGGCCCCTTACTTAAGTTGACATCATATCTCACCTCATAAAACACTATCCCTCTGCCCTGATGTGTTTTTCTCCATAGCACTTACCACCAGCTAACCCACCGTGTATTTTTTTTTTTTATTCTAAGGAATAAAAGGAATGAATGAAGGGAAGAATTTGAAGGGTAAGCGGACTATTCAACACTCTATCTCCAGAACAGTGCCGGGCTCATGATATGACTTTGAAATGAATCTGTACTTTTATCGAATAAAAAATGAAAAACATTATTTCATTAGATTTGCTTCCAGACAAATCCTAAGAACCCTCCAAAAGTTGCTCTCTTAGAAATACAGTACATTTGGGGCACCTGGGTGGCTCAGTCAGTTGGGCATCTGACTCTTGATTTTGGCTCGGGTAATGATCTCAGGGTCGTGAGCTCAAGCCCCACACTGGAATCTGAGCTCAGTATGGAGTCTGTCTGAGATTCTCTCCCTCTCCTGCTGACCCTCCCCCTGCTCTCATGGTCCTGCTCTAAAATAAATAATTAAATATTTTAAAAAAGACAGTACACCTGTAATTTAACTCAAAGAATTTTAAACCAATATTTTATACTTTGTGATTCATATGCTAACATGAATTATTTTTGTCCTATACCTTTTAAAACAGATTTTCTTCTTGGTCTACTTAGAACAATAAAAGTAGTACAAACACTCTTAAATCTCAGTAATAATTTAAAGATGGAAACAACACTGTTAAGTATAATTTCAAAAACTAGAATACTACTGTCTCTTTGGATAACTGTCAGTCATTTTCTGCAAAGCAGTTCTAAGGAAATGAAAACAAACCCCTGATTTAAGGAAGTCCTACCGTCTATGCAGAAAACGGAGAGCCTCCCATTACCACAGTGTAAGTTGGGATTTACACCAGCGCACAGCTGGCTCATGCAGCGTGGGTACACATGGCTCGCATCCTACCAGGCCTCTGCGGAAGGGGTCTGCATTTTCAAGCAGGGCATGGAAAAGCCATGCATGCTTGCTATCAAGCACACTTGTGGAGGCATGAAGTCATGCCTACTCCATGACTTTCCTTCCGAAGAAAAGCAAGGATATGGTGGGACAATAAAGCTAGTTACCATCACAAATGCCGGTGGAAATGACACAAACCCACTCCTTGGCATACCTGCTATAGGAATTTGATTTTGCACTTCAAATTAATTTCACCTCATGGGTGACTCCAAACCTGTGGCTCTTTCCCCACCCTGGCAGGTGTGTAATAAAGATGTGCCTACAGCAAATCGGCTGGCCACGGGGTTAGCCAGAGGGGACATGACACCTCTTACTAGATGCAGGACCTCAGGCAACTCACTTCCCCATCAACAGTGCAGTTGTTAAGACTGGAGAAGCTTGGGGCGCCTGGGTGGCTCAGTGGGTTAAAGCCTCTGCTTTCAGCTCAGGTCATGATCCCGGGGTCCTGGGATGGAGCTCCGCATCGGGCTTTCTGCTCCGCAGGGAGCCTGCTTCCTCCTCTCTCTCTGCCTGCCTCTCTGCCTACTTGTGATCTTTGTCTGCCAAATAAATAAATAAAATCTTTAAAAAAAAAAAAAAAAAGACTGGAGGAGCTAGTAGAGCACGGAGCAGGCGATTAATCAATGCATGCTAACAGATCCAGAATCAGTGTCATCTCATTAAACCTGTAGCCAACTCAAGGAGGGACATGATCATCCCCAATCACCTGGCTCAAATTCCAGTGTTACGCAGACTCCTCCCTCCAGTCCCAAGACCTCCTGCCTCTCAGCTTCCAACACTATTTCCCAGTCTAGCCTCCTGCTGTACACAGGTGGACCACATCACTGTCTTGCTCAAAACTGCTACAGTTTGCCCATTCCTAGGCTGATTTGCACCCTGACCCTATATGCATCCATTAGCAAAGCAAACCCGTTACCTAATTATCTAGTGTTTTGGTTATGCCCAACATTTCCCCTCTGCTCCAGCTGTCACTGGCTCTTAAAAAACAGCCTCTCCAGGAATTTCCGCCTAAGTCCTACCATGATTCAAAGGTAGACACAAAAGCCCCTTCTTCCATAAAGCTGTCTAGGACTTTCCCAGAGGCAGTTAAGCTTTCTTGGACTTTCCCGCACGCATTCTGCACCCTCGGTTACCGTGTCAGCTCCATATGAAGCTCTAGGCTTCCTCCCCTGCGTGATGGAAGTTTCAGAGGTACCAGGGCTACCTTTTTTTTTAAGCAAACAAACAAAAAACAACCACCAACAGTGTCCTGCCCATCGTAGGTACTCAAGTTTACTGGATTGAAATCCCGTCTATTTCGTACTGAATCAGAAAGTAAGGGGCAAATCCTGTGATGCTCCTCCGAGTCTGGGTTCCGCATCGTCCTGAGGCAGCGGCTGTCCCGGCTCAAGCCTTCCTGCCGTCACGTGAGAACCACCTCTCGGGCCTCCACACACAACACCCAAAGCTCAGTCGCTCGCACACGCACCCAGAGACCCCCCAGACTCTTCAGGATCCGCCACCAGTTTTCAAAGACTAACAGCACTTGGGGGGTCGCAGGAACTTTCCAGGAAGACATGGAGCTCCTTCGTCTCTAAACACAGACGCAGGACTAAGAGTCCAAATGAGGCGCTCCTCCGTTCGTTCTCCCGAACCCTTACTGACCTGTCGCCTCGCGTCCCGCCGCGGGGCTGAGGACCCAAGCCGAGCGGCCGCCGCGCACGCGAGGGGCGGGGGGCGCATGCACAGGCGCGAGCGTCCGGCCGGCGCGGCTGTCCGGCGACGCCGCAAGCAAACGGTCACTTCTGTGGAGAGAAGAAGAGGCGCCCGTGGGGGAGTGGCGGGGCGGAGGGCGAGCGGGGTCAGGGCACCGCGGCGGTGTCTTACAGGGGAAATCTACTCCACAAGACTTGTCCTGCTAGGGCACGACTTGGCTCCTCACCCAGAAGGACCCCGGGGTGCCGGGGACGCGTGCTTCCCCGGCGGCCGTGCACCTGCAGAGCGGCCTTCGCCGGGCGTCCGGCGGCCAGACCCGGACCGCGCGGTCCTGGAACGCCCCACCCCCGCAAACCCAGGCCACTCACTCTGCGCGCCGGGCCGGGCAGCGGAGGGCGGAGGCGCCGCGGGGCTGCCTGTCCCGGGTCGCCGCACCCGCTTCACCTCTGAGGGGTCTGGGGTCGGACGGGCGTCGTTGCGGGAGCGCGGGGCCCGCGGCCGACTCTGAAGAAAACCGAAAGTAGCGGCTGGGAGAAAAGACGGCGCCCGGCGCCCCGCCTCCTCGCGCCTCCGCCAATCAGCGGGCGGTTGCCGCGCGCGGCCTATCGGACGCGGCTGTTCCGCGGAGCCGCTGCCTCCCCGCCGCGACCGCGGCCGCGCCGACCCGCCGAGGCCTCCCTGGGCCGCAAGCAGGGCCCCCGCGGGGCGTCGGGAGGCTGACCCGGCGTTGCAACTTGGCGAGCGGGCGGCTACCGCCAGACACTGCGGACGGCAGCTCAGAGGATGTCTGTGTTCGCAGAGGCCCGGGCTGGGAGACCCTGGCGTTAAACCGCTGTCTGTGAACCCAGGGCCGGGACCGCTGGGAGCTGGGAGCGAGTCGGGCGGCTCACCTGCTGGCTGCTTCCCGGGCCCGGTTCTGCCCTCGCCTGACCCCTCGGACGCGCTTGGCACAGCCGACCCATCAGTTCTCAGTACTCACTCCTGCTTGTGTCCTCCCGCCCCCGCGGCACCTTTCTCGGTCTCCGCTCCTCCGTGGCCGAGCTGTCCACCTGAACGGTTGTCCGGGTCCGAAGCCGCTCGGGTTGGCGGACAGGCTCACGCGCGCGTGTGGCGGCCGCACGCACAGCTGCCAGCGAGCGCGGAGGGCTGCCGTGGGTCCCGTCCGCACCGTCCGTCTGTCCGCACCCGTCCGTCTGTCCGCACCTGCGCGTCCTGTCCACCTCCTGCACACTCGGCGCCCTCGCGCACAGCCCTCCCTTGTTCCACGAGGCTCTCCGGTCGGGTCTGCAAACTAGTTATATTCAGAACCAACTCTTCATCTTTCGACTCAAACCTGCCCTTCCTTTGCTGGAGCCGCCATGTGTCCGCCAGGAGGCCTCCCTGACATCGTCTTCTCCCTCAGCTCCCACGCCTGGTGCTCACGCCTCGTTGACTCTTCTTGCCCAAATGTTCCTCCAGTCTCACCAGCTTCCCTCTGTCTCATACCATCTCCACTTTTCTCCCATTTGGATAATTGCAGTAGAGTCCCAAGTGGCTGCCTCACGTAAGCTCTTCGTTGCCGGCCCCCTTTTAAGTTTGTTTTTTTAAGTAATCTCTACACCCAACATGGGGCTTGAACTCACAGTCCCGAGATCAAGACTCGCTTGCCCTACCAGCCGAGGCAGCCAGGTCCCCTGCCTTTAATTCCCTTTTAATCCATTCTCCATGCAGCAGTTTGAGTGATTTTTTTTTTTATTTCAAAGCAGATCATGTGTTTGCCAACTTGAAAAATCCCATGATGGCTTTTCTTACAGAATTCAAATTTCTAAATATAGCTTACAAAGCCTTGGTTCCCTATCTCTTTCTCTAATCCTATCTTGTGCCACTCTTTCCTTTCTGTACTTCGGCATTCTTAGTTTTTTAATATGCCCAGCTCTTTCCCCAAACTCAGGACTTCTCACCAGCAGTTCTCCATTTGGAAAGCCCCCTGGAGCAACATCGGCTTTCCCCCAACCTCTTTTCTGGCTAACTCATCTTTTATGTCTTAGCTAGAAACTCAGCTTAAATGGCACTCCCCCAGGTAGGCACCCCACAGGCCAGCAGCCTAGATTCGATCTTTTTTTTTTTTTTTAAGATTTTATTATTTATTTGACAGAGACAGACAGACAGCAAGAGAGGGAACACAAGCAGGAGAGAGGGAGAGAAAGAAGCAGGCTTCCCCTTGGGTGGGAGCCCAGTACAGGCTCCATCCCAGGAACCTGGAATCATAACCTAGCTGACTGCAGACGCTGAATGACTGATCCACCCAGGTGCTCCTAGATCTGATCTTACCGGGAAGTACGCCCATCAGATAAGCCGGCTCTTCAAGCAGATGGAACTTGAATCAAGCCTTGAAGACTAAGGCAAACTTGGGTAGGAAAAGTAATTATTTTCCCACAGATATGCTTAAATGTGTTTCTATTGTAGTTCTCTTCCCACAGCTATACATTCCTTCCGGTCACATCCTCACCCTTACAAAGGCAGTACTGATCTGTGATAGCAATGACCCTTGGTACCAAAGTAGCTGCCTTCTGTAAGAAAAGATGCCAGGCCACCCAAAAATGCCCTCCCCCCCCTACTCACCTGCATTAAGGGCCCAGACAACGTTTGAGAAAATCTGACTCTAAGAAGAGTCAGAACTTGTTATCAAGTTCTATGGATGCCTCCTTCCCTCTGTCTTTCCCCTCCTCTGTGGTACCGTCATTGACCATACTCTCCCGTAGCTCGCATCACTTCAGAACTGGAACACGAGAGACCAGGGAGACGACCTTCTTCCATCCCTTTCCTCTCCACTGTATTTGCCAAATTAATTTCTCTAAAACCTTAACCTCAGTGATACACTCAGTACCTGCTCAAGAGCCTTGACAACTCTCATTGCATTTATGGTAAAAACAAACTGTCTGTGAGTCTGGGTCCTCCACAGAATGTCCTTACCCTTCTCTCCAACCTTGTCTCCCACTGTCCCGTTACCTGACGAAACTCTATCCTCAAGATAGAGTTGCCTCCATCCCCAAGCTTTTCATTTCCCTGTTTCTGTCCCTTTGCTCATACCATTGGCAAGTATTGCACATACTAAATGTCATGTCCTGCCCCTTACTCACTTCACCTATCAAATTTGACTCAATTTTGTTAAAACTAAGCCCAATCCTATATTCTCCTTGTGGAACCACCTCACCCCGTGATCATTAATCTTGTCTCTGAAATAATATGACACACGAGTGTCTCCATTTTTGTCAACAATCACCACACACACCCTATATTATGGTTTTGAAAGTGTCCGAGCCTTATTTCCTCCAAAAGCCCATGTTCCAGGGGGGCAAGCTTATGTATTTTGTAAGTGTGGCTAACATACTGACCATTGAAAAAGCAACTCAATAAAAAACCAAACCGAACAGAAAAACGAGAGATCCAGAAGTGAAAAACCCAAATGTGTGAAATGTGTGATGACCCCCTTAGAATGGCCTGTTTAGGAAACTGTATCTCTATACCAACTGTATCAACATTGCAAAAGACACAAATCTGGAAAAAATTGCTAATACCATGTTTGATAGATTGTGTTATTTTTCTTTTTTCTTTTTTTCTTCTTTCCCTTCCCACTCCTTGCCTCCATTCACTCTGGCCACGACATGGAATATAAGCAGATGGGAGGTACTCAGGTCTAACCAACCTGGGCCTGCGAATGTTTGATGTGATCCACTTGTCCTGTGCTCCTTCTCTGCACTGGGAGAGGGCAGGCTCAAGCAGCCGTGGCTCCCCCAGCCTGAGTCCTAGAAGCAGAGATGTGAGGACCCCCCTGCACCTACCCCCCAGGACAGAACTGCGGCCTACCCAGACACCGTGAGTAAGAGGTGTTTGTGGTCAGTGCTGTAAGGCCCTGAGATCCCCCCCACCCCCGGGCCGGCTGAAATAGCCCCCTAATTCACAGACGGATTATCTTCGGGTAGAATGTTGTGCGGACACCAACTGGATAATACTTAAGAGAGTAAATGCAAAGACCTGTATTTGGGTTTAAAAAAAAAAAAAAAAGGCAACAAAGGACAGGTACTCTCTGGTGCCAGGCTTGGGAGTACTTATCAACACTGTGCCGGGTAAGTCACTAGCGCTCAATCGGAAATGGCAGGTAAGAACACCCCTCGTCCGGTATTTATTTAAAAGAGAGTCAGGGTGGTGAGGAGGCTAGAAACCACATTTCATGATGAGACGTTGAAAGCTGGAGTAACTCATCAGTTCCATGGTGTTACAGTTCTAGGAATCTTTCCATTCCTGGTTCTCCGCAGTTTCGATATTCATATGCTAGAATATGAAAGTTATGCTTTCAAAGACTAGTTCTTGGGAAATATCCACGTATAAAATTAAATTAAATGCAGGAAAGCAAACAATATCCTATTACTGTGAGGATATATAGAAATGTAGATCATGGAACAGTCAGAAATGGAAAGGGGAGAGACAGGGAAAATATTGGAAAATGTTCAAGTTTCTGGGCGGTGGGTTACTATATAATTTTCTTCCCGTTTGCACAAGTGCTTGCACGGAGCACATTTCAATTCACGGTCCACACCGTCGTGAGCACCTGCGGAGTCCTGCGCCCCAGGCGGCGCCCCCCCTCCCCCAGGCGCAGATTGTCGGCGGCTGGAAACGCCTCCGGGGCCGCCGGCCGGCGCGCGGCGGGAGGGGCGCCGCTGCTCGGAAGAGCCGCCCCACGTGCTTTCGGGGAAACGGCCCTGGAGCGAGAAGGAGCAGGATTGGGAGGAAACCGAAAAGCGAAAGTGAACAGAGTCGGGGCGCAGTGCGCAGGCGCGGGCCCAGGGATTTTCCCACCGACGGGCCGCGGGTCAGGGTCCCCCACGCGCCGAGCCTGCGGGGGTGCGGTGGGGGTCGGAGCCGGGGGCGGGACGCGACCGCCAGCCCCGGACGGGCGGCACCTGCCTGCGCCCTCCAGCGGGCTGAGTCTGAGCGGGGAGGCCCGACGGGGCGGAAGGCGGGGGCCGGGCCGGGGCGGCGCCCGTGAACTTGGGAAGGAGCGACGGATGTGCTGTAGCCCCGTAAGGCGCTGGAGACCGTGGCCGTCGCGCTTTCACCTTTTTTTTCTTCCTGGGCCCGGAGGGCGCCCTTTCCCTGCGTCCGGTCCTCTCCGCCGTCGATGGGCGGGCTCACTCGTGCGAGCCCCGCGTCCTTCGGGCTCGAACCCCCCCCAGCTGCGGCGGAGGGGGAGGTCGGGGCTGGCTGCTGCCCCCGGAGTCCTTTCGCTGTATCTGTCAAGGGGCTTTTCCCCTCCTGGAGCCTTCCTGCCCCCTGCCTTCCCGCTCGCGGTGATTGTACCGAGGAAGTGGGGGTTATAATGGGGGAGTGGTTTGGTCACCGCACCGTGACCAGAATTTTGACGGACCCGGGGAAATAGTCTGGGTCCTGTCAGCCGTCTGTGCCGCGCACTGCACGACTGGGGGAGGCACGGACGGGGCCGGCTCGTCTCCGTCACTAGCGAAGGACACCAGCGACTTGGGGTGACCGAGTCCCAAGCTCGGACTCCATTGTGCGAAGGGCCGTGCCGCAGCCGTCGGCGTCATGCGAGAGTGAGCTCCAGTCCCGGGGCTGCTCCAAAGCCCCAGCAAGTGCTCCTCACCTAATTCCCACAACGCAAAGGGATGTTTATTTTCCCGTTTGAAGGACAGGACAGGCTATATATTTGCAGGGCCCAGTGCAAAATGAAAATACGGAGTCCTTTATTCCGAACTTACAAGAATTTCTAGAAGGCAATGTAGGGCATTACACCAACATGGAGTCCTTGTGAATGCTGGCCCTGGGCAACTGCTCAGGTTGCACACTAACTAAGTAGTGTGAAATTGAAGGAAAGGAGAGTAGTCCCATAGAAACCTTGCTACATACTTACTTAAAACAAACAAAAACTTAGGTAATGAAGGAACAAAAATAACACCACTTTTTTTCTATAGCACTCGCAATAAAATTCAGAGCCTTCAGCTTTCCCTATAGAGCCCTACATGATCTGGTCTTGCCCCTGTCTCCTACCCCTGTTGTCTCAGTCACTCCATGCCTCACCACGTTCCCCTCTCTGTGGCCTCAAGCACTCAAGATTTTATCAGCAGGGGTCTCATGTGTGTACTGTTCTTTTAGGATGCTGTGTTCCTGGCTGTGTCTATGGACCTGCTCCTTCTCATTCTTTAGATCTCAGATCAAGTAACTCCCCAGGGAGACATTCACAGACCACTCTTTTCAACTACTCTATATAGTCTTCATAGTACTTATTAAATTTGTCATTTATTATTTGTCTGTTTTCATCTCTTCTCATAACAGGAGGGACTTTTTGCTGTGACAGCCTGCTTCATCCCAAGTTTCATGAAAGGATTAAGCCTAGTGCCCTGAAGCATCTGTGTGGTCTCTCCTCTATACCTAGAATGGCACTAGGTACCATCCTTGGGACAACTGAGAAAGTAGTCTAGCAAATCACTGAGTGTGTCTTATGGTTCAGATGGGAAACCTGAGTTAAGAAAAGTAATCAGTCCCTGGGGCGCCGGGGTGGCTCAGTGGGTGAAAGCCTCTGCCTTCGGCTCAGGTCATGATCTCAGGGTCCTGGGATGGATCCCCGCATCAGGCTCTCTGCTCAGCGGGGAGCCTGCTTCTCTTCCTCTCTCTCTGCCTGCTTCTCTGACTACTTGTGATCACTCTCTGTCAAATGAATAAATAAAGTAAAAAAAAAAAAAGAAAAGAAAGAAAGAAAAGTAATCAGTTCCTAATACATAATCGTGGTATTTTTTTTTTTTACGAGTGCATCACACCATTGACCAATACTGGAATCAGGAATCACAGGTGAATTCAACCATCCAGACCTCAACACTGGCTCTAGACCTGTCGAGCTAGAATTGAGGGGCGGACAATAACAAGCATGTGTATTCTGAAAAACTCCCCTAAGGATGTGAATGAGAGCATCACTCCTCCACACCCTTCCGGACTGCACTCCCACCCCCACTCCCTGCCCTGTCCAGACAGCCTCCAGGCTTCCTCGCATTGGCCGAGCTCTGTGAGACATCTGAGGGAATGACTTTGGAGTCTAATGTAAGAGAGAGTTGTGTTAGGCTTTCACCCAGGGGAGGAGTATAAAGGCGGTGAGCTTAACAAAGGCAGAGTTATGGGAAAGTTCAAGAGCAATTGGTTCATCTGTGCACAGGCATATGTCTGGGATATTAGGCACATAGAAGATATGTAAATAAAAGAGAAGTTAGAATGAGCTAATAATCAGACAATCTAATCCAGAGCATTTCTACAGAGTTTGGAAATTATGAGTGAGATGAAGGAGAGAGGAAGTGGTGGCAAGCATGTCTGGTTCCTAATCAGTTTGCAGGCAGCAAGTGACTATCCCATAATTTTAGAATTTGGAGGACTGGAAAGAGAATTCTAGATTAGTCTTGCAGGCAGAAAACAACGAATTGCTGTCCTCTAAGTGCTCAAATATTAAATCACTGACAAATACTTTCTAAGGGGCCGAGTGTGCTACATGTTAGAGCTAGAACTGTGAACAATGCCTTCTTGGTCCCTGCATGTACAGAGCTTGCTTAGAGTCTAATGAAGACGACAGCTGACAGGCCTGTACAACATCGGTGGTAAGAATGGTGCCGGGGCACCTAGAGCATCTGGAGATGTGAAGGGACCTGAGTCATATAGGTGTCCACATGGAGTGGGGGTGGGGAGGTGGAGGGTTGGACAGAAGGCTTTCTAGAACCTGAAGGGTATGTGAATATTATCCTGGTGGCAGGCTGGGTGGGATGGGTTGGAGAATTGAGAGGATGCGGTAGAGGCCGGGGGAGGGCCGGGGGTGGGAGCCTGGGCCATCAAAGAAACTGAAAGTAGTTCAGTCTTGTGTGCGGATGTTTTGCAGGGTGAGAAGCCGTTGTTGGGGGAGGTGATGAGAGAGGCACGAAAGACTAAGGAGAGACGAAAAAATGTCTGACTTCGGAAAGATCTGCTGAGAATTGTGGTCGCCATCCAGAGCTGGGATTCTTAAGCTTTGTGCCATGGACGCCTTTGGCAGTCTGAGGATCCTACGAACTCCTTCAAAGAGTAATGCTTTTAGCTGAATAAAATAAAATACATGAGATAAGTAGAAAACCAACTACATGGAAATGCGGATATCAAAATATGAAAACCCACTTTGTGGCATAGTGGTAGAAGGGCCTCTTTGTTAATGGCATTAAATAAGATCTAGCAGCGGGTCTGATGAATGCAATTTCAAAATTGTGCTTAGCATAAGCAGTAGTTTGAGGTCATTTTAACAATTGTAACGTGACAAAAATGTGTGCGTGTCACCTTTATTCCTAATTGGAAGAAAGTCTAAATTTCAATTAGAAGTCTATGAAAATAGACTGACATTTGCCATCCAAACTCAGGAACCTCCAGGCTTCTATCCATACATGCGTGGTAGGAGCTGCTAATCCACAGCACCAGAAGCCGTACGGAGATTATAAACGGGGAGAGAGAACGTGATTGGTGTTAACTGGAGCCTCTATCCACATGGGAAGACCCATGGAAGTATTTGTGTTTTTGCTCTAGAGATGATGCAGAGCCTGTCCATGGTGTTTTTACGGCACCCTCTTTGAGGACTCTGGTGGGCATGTTGTGTCTGACAGTGCCGGTTGCACAACTGTGTGGGTTTGTCAGAGAAGGGTGAATTTATTATGTGTTTATTGTACTTCCTTCAGCCAGACATTAAAACATGTAAGCAGTCAGGGGTGCCTGGGTGGCTCAGATGGTTAAGTGGCCAACTTTTCGTTTCGGTTCAGGTCATGATCTCCCGGGTCCTGCGATGGAGCCTTGCGTTGGACTCCACACTTGGTGAGGAGTCTGCGCGGTGATCCTTTCCCATTCACACACACACACACACACACACACACACACACACACACACATTCTCTCTCTCTCTCTCTCTAATAAATAGATCTTAAAAAATGCAAGCAGTCAAATCAATCAGTGCTCATGGTCAATTTGAAAAAAGAAGAAAATTATGTCAGAAATTGAAGGGTGCGCGCAGGGGCAGTTTGCTAAGTCTGACCATGGTTATCTGCTACAGTATAACCATAATTGGTTTGACCTTTAATTCTGTTCCTTCTTCTTCAGGGAGCTCTTGGGCCTCCTGAACATGCGAGCTAACAAAAAAATCCCTTGGATATGCAGAAGCATACTCATTCCTTATAGGTTTTGGGGAGTCCTTTCTTGCTACCTAAAGACTTCGAGGAAGTTAACTGGAAACTTCCTCCTTTCAACATTTATTCCAGATAAAGGCACTGATATTCAGTACAGCTGGTCAGAGTGAGCCTATGTGAAAAAGAATTTGAAAAGGGATTAGCAAAATGGACGTTTGTGATTGGTCTGGGATGGGTGAGGGGAGGGGTGAAAATGTGATTAATATTTGAAAAATAAATCTACATTTTATTTCATTAAATGCTACTTATTTGCTGCCAGTTGTAAGGAAAAACCTATTCTGGGGGAGGATTAGGTGGAGATTTGGTGATTAAATTCTCTTCCCACTCACTGCACTTCATCCCATGTGGCACATCTTATCCTCAACTAAATGGGAGTCTCCAGGAATCCCCTGACAAAGTCCCATTACTCTCACAAAGATGATTTCTAGAATGCAAGACTCGCACTCTTGGGGAACTAAGTCTATAATGCGATCAAGAACTTGATTTTGGGGGCGCCTGGGTGGCTCAGTGGGTTGGGCCGCTGCCTTCAGCTCAGGTTATGATCTCAGGGTCCTGGGATCGAGTCCCGCATCAGGCTCTCTGCTCGGCAGGGAGCCTGCTTCCTTCCCTTCCTCTCTCTCTGCCTGCCTCTCTGCCTACTTGTGATCTCTCGCTGTCAAATAAATAAAATCTTTAAAGAAAAAAAAAAAGAACTTGATTTTGATTTTCTGAATCTAAGTGCAAACAGCCACTTACTGAACTCTTACTCTTACATGGCCTCTGCCTCTGTTAGAGGGAGCACTGCAGATGTCCTCGCATTGTCTGCCCTCAAATCACAATGGTGGTTGAGATCACACACGAAACCTTGGCATTCTGCTACCGGGCTCTACACTGAGAAGTTTTTAAACATTCTGCTGAATAAGAGTATATCATACTTTTAATACATTCCAGAGAATGAAAAACTTCTGCAACCTTCTTTGGCTTCTAAATCCCATTATTTGAGTTATCCTGGTAGGAGATTACCTCTTTAAAGATAACACTATAATAATCACTTTATAATTCAAAGTACCAATCAAGATATAATAACTTTAAACCAGGTTTATGGTTATTTCCTCCACTTTTGCACTTCCTCCACAGTTGATATATTTGAATTGCAGAAAATTGGGCATGTGGAGGAGGGCATTGGGAGAATATACCTCAAGTTAGCCTGGTAACAGACAACCTTGACCTTAAGAGTACTATCAGAAGGGCACCTGGGTGACTCAGTTGGTTAAGTGCCTGCCTTTGGCTCAGGTCACGATCTCAGGGTCCTGGAATTGAGCCCCACGTCAGGTTCCCCGCTCGGTGGGGAGTCTGCTTCTCCCTCTCTCTCCCTCTCTTGCTCTCTTTCTCAAATAAATAAAATCTTTAAAAAAAAAAAAAGGGAGAGAGAGAGAGACTACTATCAGGAGCTTGCAAAGGAATAAGGGAACTGGCCTTGGGACATGTGCAGAGTTTGTCTCTAGGGGAACAACAGAGGATCCAGTCGGGCGCATGTGAGTGGGCGTAGAAGATGCCATTGGTAAGATGGCATCTCTCTGAGAAGGCAGGTTGTGTTAAGACCTTCTGTTCTTAGAAATCTTTCCTATTAAACATTAGCTTCTGGCTGGCTTGCTTCAGGGACAAAAGAGGGGTGGGAGAGAGTTAGAGAGGGTTTTCCAGAGGGAAGAATGTCTGAAATCCAGGGTGATGGCTTTCACCTGCTAGAACTCAGGATATCAGCTTATTTGGCTTTTCTCTCAGGTCTTCTTGCTGGGTTTTGAGTGATGTAGGTGTGACTTTGTCATTCATGACCTATTCTGAAATCATAACACTTAAGCCTTCTAGACCCAAAATCATAAGTCACATGTGAGAAACAAAGTAAAAAATGAAACAAATACAAATGAATTTTTTGTTGATGTTATATTAACACTGGTTTCTTAAAGTGTCTTATCTTGCAAGTTTATCTGAAGCTTCGGTTTTTAGCATTTTAGTCAGGACATTCCCAGTTAGTGGTGTCATGCCAGTGAGAGGAGAGCTTCAGACTTCAACCATTTCCTGGAAACTGGTATGTACAAAGCTGAAGAAATAAGTACGACTGTTGGCAAAGATCAGTCTTTAAGCTTTTTCATTTGCTTCCTTCTTTTGACTGTCCAGAATTTCTCCTGTCATTCAGCAGAATACGGAGACTTCATCTAAAATTGGAAAATGAAAATGACTTTTGAGGAAATTATTGGTTTTTGCAAATAAGTCATAGTTTTTTAGGTAAACACCTTTTTGTCTACTAAATACTTCACAATCTTTCTACCATTTAACTAGTAAGCACTCACAAATTTCATCCCACAAAAATGTGCTGAGAAAATGTGTGAAAAATGTAGCAAAAGTTCTCTTATAACTAAATGATTTAAGACAACTAAGATTGGAATAAGCTGTCAAAGGGGACTGTGGGTTTCCCCATCCCTGGAAACCTTTGAGAGGACTAAAACTTTACAATCTGTGTAGAGGAACAAAATTTGCCACCCAAATGTGTCTTTTTAGCATGTAGATTATTTTAGGCTGATTATTTTAAGAAATAAAAAGCTCAGGAAGAGATTTTGACCTTCCCCCTAACTGGCTAAAGGAATTTAGACAGAGAATCTGGCTCTAAGAAGGGAGTTATCGCCATAGATAACTACAGTATAATATGAATGAGGCGTGGTAGACAGGGAGGAACTCAAAGTTTGTTAAAATTCTTCTCTGTGACCATTGTTTCTGTACGGCCCCAGCAAACATTTGTTTATGAAATATTTCCTCTTTTTCATCTTCCTGTGAATTGTCTTCAATCCCTTTGAAGTCTCAGATCCCAGCCCCTTCTTCTTAGCTCAGAATGGCGTACAAGCCTGTCTGCCTTGTCTGTGGGCCTCATATTCTTATGGCCCCCCTGTTAGTCCTTTACTTAGTTATTAATTATTTGATTTTCTCTTATTAATCTGTCTCATGTCAATTTCAATCTTCGATCAGCCAAAGGAACCTTGAAGGGTAAAGTCAAAATTTTCCTCCCCCACACCCAACATACAAATTTCTTGGGGCTCAGGATTCTATTATTCTCATATGTTCATCTGAATGTAAACTGAATCACTTGATGGTACTGAGGAATAATAGTAGATAGGATGTATCCTCATCACAATATTTCATTTAAGATTGTGATTAAGTTCTCAGGAGAGTAGTATTATGCTACTACTGACTGTAATTCATGTGCTACTTAAAGAAGTTCCTAGGACAGGATTAATAATGCAAGTAAAAATTAATAAAGAAAAATTGGAATTTGTGATTCTCGAACTAAAATAAATATCGAACATTATAGGCTTATAAATATTGACTAATGTGTATTGTCTATTAACATGGGAGAGTAGTGGGGAGTGGTGCGGCCAATGGTAGAAGTAGGGACAAAATGTACATGAGTGAGGAAGAGGAATTCCTTGATGGCTTTTGATGGAAATAACTTAAAGCAGCCCAAATGAATGAAGGTGTCTGTTTTCAATGCCCATATCAGTGACCCACAGGAACATACAGACACACCCAGTGTTATGCTCAGGGATTTGGTCCAACAAAAGCGTTTTCTCACTTCTCAGGCAGAACATCAACCCCTTTGATTAACAGGTACCACATTTGCTTCACTAGGAGTGCCCCTGACGAGCAACAGAAAAGAAAGGGAACATACTGCAGTTTCGATTGTTGTGGGACTCAGGTTTTCTCTCAGCACGGCGTAGACACTTGGAGACATGGGTAGAAGATCTGATGGAGAATGTGGTTCAGTTGAATCACTTCGGCTTAAAGAGATAACAAAGTACATGTTGAAAAGGATTAAAAATGACAGCTTCTGATGACACTGTGTCAGGAACTCATTTCTAGGGCCTCATCTATTTGTTTCTTTGAGATGCCTAATTCATTGTTTGAAATCAGATCATTCAGCGTACTCTGGGATATACGACATCTAAAAAGGCAACTTTATAATTCCAGTCATGGTAGAGCATGGTGCTTCCTGACTAGCTTTACATATTAGAGCAAATGAGACACTAAGCATTAAAATGTTTTATCATCAGGTATATCGGTGCTCGGTTCCATCCTAAAATTTCATGTACAAGTGCTCTTTTTAAAAAAGAAAAATTGAGTAAGAGATATTTTACATGTGGCTAAGGTTACTTACATTGTTGAGATGGGTATAAAAACAGATGGAACGTAACCTTTGTCCCCTCTTTCTGTTGGTCTTGAAACTGGAAAAGAAAGGCAGGAAAGAAACCTTGTCAATATTACTAATAAATTTTTTAAAGCCTAGAAAAATATAAGTAATGTTAAAAAGAAGAGGGAGATTATGATTGTTCAGTGACTCACAAAAGTTTGCAGTTGAATAGATGAAATGGTATTTGAGATGAACATAAAATGTGTAAGAAGAGAATAATCTCCTGGCAGGCCTAATCTGACTTTACACATTATTGTCTCCAAAATGTGTGAGAAAAAGTGGGAGTCAACTATATTACCTGTGTTCAATGTTACGGTTTAAGTTTGATTATATTTGATTGATTTGCATATCGGGGGATTTATCGTAAGTCAGTAGGGTAGCAGCAGGTCCCGTCTGTGGGTGACAGTTGCAGGCTGTTCTGCAAGATGGTGCTCGCGGATTTCGTCGCTATGGACGAGCATCTTAATGGATCATGTACACTTGCATTGGAGATACAGAATGGTAAACTTAACGTTACAGTTATGTAGCTAATTTTAGTTATTTTCTTCATGTATTTAACAAATGCTTCTTTTGGTCGGGTATTATTTTAGCCCCTTAGGATACAAACAGGAAAGGCAGGTATGCCCAGACTTATCGGCAGGCCAGCAGGTGGGGAAAGAAGCGCTGACCCCTTGCCCCCTCCCTGGCAAGCAAACCGCCCAAGCAAAATCGTGAGACTACAGTAAGGCAAAAAATGTAAAGCTTATAAACCTCTGCTTTCCTTTGCAGAAACAGACTCCCATAACTCTTTTTTTTAAAAATTTATTTATTTGACAGACAGAGATCACAAGTAGGCTGAGAGGCAGGCAGAGAGAGAGGGGGGAAGCAGGCTTCCCGCTGAGCAGAGAGCCCAAATGCGGGGCTCAATCCTATGACCCTGGGATTTTGACTTGAGCGGAAGGCAGAGGCTTAACCCACTGAGCCACTCAGGTGCCCCTCCCATAACTCTTAACAGCTTTCTAATCATTACCTCCTCCTCCTTTTCCTGTCTCCCAGTCACAGATGTGAAGTTAGCCCTGCTCCCATTTTAGGAAGGAGGAAGCTGGAAGCTCTAGAGGACGCCATGAGTCAGCGCCATGGCCCTGTGAGTCTGGGCACGGCCATGGGTGACTGACTACTCGGGTTGGACCGCCCAGCTGTCCAACTGGAACTGTTGACACCCTACTTCGTTTTTAAGGCCTTGACCGCCACATACGCCCTATGACTTATGACAGTCAAAGTAAACATCAAAAGAGGAACTTCGTTTACTTTACTGCAATTTGCCAAAAGCTGACAAAAACAGGCGAACAGAAAGAACCTAACCTTCGCATGGCTGGGAGCTGTAGTGTTTACCGAAGGCTTTGTCTTTGGGAATGTCAGGATAAAGGTACTTCAGAGGGTTTTCGGGAATGTTTTCAGCCATAATAACCTTGTAGTCTCGAAGGATGTCGGCGAACGGCAGAGCGGACAACCGGCCTTTGTTGTAGGGTTCCACAGAGTGGAATCGCACTTCTCCTGGAGAGACAGAAAGGGTGTGTGTGTGGGGGGGAGGGCATTCAGGCTCCTGCAGGCATCTCTGGGCCCATTCTTTCTGCCCACATCACCTCCACGTCCCTGGCTATCAAACGAGGCCGGCCCTTCCCTGCCGGGCGGGCAGCGCTGCCTGCCAGGCAGGAGAGGACACCCACACAGGCCGTGAGAAATCCGTGGGACTCTCTTCTGGGACAACTATAACAACCAGCCTCCAACCCCCTGGACACATGAAGAGCAGAACACCAAGCTACACACTTCTGAAAACTGAAACACCGAGAGCCAAACCCAGTACAAACGTCCCACGTGTGAGCGACAGAGCGCAGGTACCATTTTCGGAATGGTCGACCCAGGTGAAAGTTATCCCTCCGAGGTGGCTTTCACTGAATCGTAACAAAAAGGTTCCAGGCATTTTATCCTTTAACAAGAGGCGCTCCTTCTCTTTGCTAACAAAGCCCATGACATACCTAAAAATAGAACAACGCACAGTTGTATCTGATCAAACCCTGTAATTTATTACATTTATATGTATTTCATTTACAAAGAACAGACCTAAATTCGTTCTGAATATAATAGAAAGTCAATGAAATACTCCTGTAAGATTAAATATTAGTACTCTGTGAGGAATGTAAAAAACTGAACTATTCCCCACCTCCATCAATACACATGCTTAAAAAGAAAAAAAAAGGAAAAAACCCAACAGCTTAAAAATAAGAACCTAATGAACTCATATGGAAAATATAGCCTGTAACTCACCCATCTATCCAAAGAGGAAGAATGTGTTTCTTAATTAGATCTAATATTGCTTCAAGCCATGTCCAAAAGGTAAATGATTTACCAGGTAAGTGTTCCTATTGTAATAAACAAACATGTCAGGACAATGACTATTTTAACAGTAATGTTGATACAGTAATTCAAGTTCCACTTTTCAATGAAATACTTGCTTTAAACTTTTAAAAAATGTTTATGTATTTTAGAGAAAGAAAGCCAGAGGGGGAAGAGGCAGAGGGAGAGAGAAAATCCTGAAGCAGATTCCCCACTGAATAGGGAGCCTCATTGGATGCAGGGCTCTATCCGAGGACCCTAAGCTCATGATCGGAGCAAAAACCAAAAGCTGGTTGCCCAACTGACTGAGCCACCCAGGGACCCCAAAATACTTCCTTTAAACATAAGATACTAGTTTAGAGTTAAAAAAAAAAAAAACCTGTATCCAGGAAACCCTCAAAATCCCAGATTATGATGTGGAGGCTGAAAAAGAAACACTACTTAAAAAATTTTTTCGGAATACTATTTTTATTCCCCTATTTGTACCTTGCAGAACTTGGCCCAGGTGAGATGACCATCATTGTAGCTAGGCTGGACTAAAAGAAAAGAAAAGAATGAGATTTTTATTAAACAGTTAAAGCTTTTCACTTTGGTGCTCAATTTATTTACTTATTTTTTAAAAAGATTTTCTTTATTTACTTGACAGAGAAATAGAGAGAACAAGTAGGCAGAGAGGCAGGGAGAGGGAGAGGGAGAAGCAGACTCCCCGCCTAGCAGGGAGCCCAGTGTGGGCTCTATCCCAGGACTCTGGGATCATGACCTGAGCTGAAGGCAGACGTTTAATCAACTGAGCCACCCAGGTGCCCCAAGGTGCACAATTAGGACTTTATCCAGTCCCTTTTGAAAATTTCTTAAGCACTGGTTATGGGTTTGCAGAGTACTTAATCCTAGCAACAGTAAAAACGTGAAGATACCATGAGATGTATTTTCTAAGAAGAAATTCTTTTCAATGGAGGAGCTAAGATAACTTTGAAAGAGGGTGAGTGTCTAGGGCCAGGCCCCCATGAATAGATACGATATAAATTACCAGAGGAGAAGGAAGAGGAAACCACACTCTAGTAAGAATAATGAAGGAAGAAACATAGTGGACATGAACATAGCTTATACAGGAGACAGCAAGAGCTGCCTGATGTTGGTAAATAAACATAAAATAAATTTATGTAAGTTAGATATGGCCAGATCACCAGGAGTCCTAATTACTAATAGAAAAAGAATGAGCTCGAGATCCATTGGGCAATAAGAAGCCATTTACTACTTTGATTCAGAGCGATGAAAGGGTACAGGAGTTTCTATGTAAATTTTTAAGGAAATTATACTCATAAGGATAATTCATAAAGATCTGGAAGGACATGGCTGCTATCTATACTACATATTAAAAACTTTATTCACTCAACAAATAGGCCCACCACTGCAGTTTTTAAACTAAATAAGTTCAAAAAACATATTTACGTTAACTAAATTTTTTAATATTCCCCAAAGACCTGATTCATCAAACACCTGTTGAAAAGGTGCTGGATCCAAGCGGCAACCCGGCTGTACTTTTGCCAAATTGCACACGAGTTCACTACTGATGCGTAAATGCGTCTGTGGCCCTACTTGGCAGACAATTCTAGGATACAAATATGCTAGTACACGAATGCCATCTTAACTCTCTTTTGGTGGTAAATATGTTCACCCCAGAGTTGTCAAAATACAGATAGATCTTTTGAAATTGTTTTACAAAAATCTTACACTATAGTCACTACAGGAAGTACCAATGATTCTATTTTGCAAACTTTAAACATGTTAGTCAAAACTGAAATTTTCTTGGTATGGAGAATTAAGTACTGTCTGGGTGGCTTTTAATTGTTATTAAATTCCCTGGTCCTGGAATCAGCTATTGTCGAGTTGGTTAAGGATCATCGTGAGATTAGCAGTACAGTCAAAGCACCATTAAGGCTTCACATCACACTCAGTGGAAATGGCATCAAACACCCCAGAGACTGGAAAGTGGAATGGAAAGGAAGGGGCTTTGGAACTGGACAGGCCTGGTCTGTGTCTTGGCTTTGCTATGTTCTAGCCACACAGGCCTGGTAAGTCACTTAACCTCTGCATTTCAGTATCCCCATCTATAAAATGGAAGGAATAGTGAGTTACCCTTTCCCAAGAAAGACGACATAACATTTAGCTCTGTGCTTGGCAATACAGTGGGCACTCAATAAATTGTGACTATCATTATTATTATTAATAGTAGTAATATCACCTGGCTCTTTAAAATGCTCGAGGACCCCAAACAGAGGGCAGTCTCCCGTATCTACCCACTCTCACCTGTAAGTTTCTCTGCCAACATATTGAGCTGATCTGAGTTAAGGCCACGGCCGACGTACGATGAAAACTGCCAGCTCATCACTTCCAGGAGCTGACTCAAAGTGGCAGATGGAGGGTTATTAAAGAAAACCAAGTTCTGAAA
The DNA here is from genome assembly GCF_009829155.1 of Mustela erminea. Taxonomy (NCBI): domain Eukaryota; kingdom Metazoa; phylum Chordata; class Mammalia; order Carnivora; family Mustelidae; genus Mustela; species Mustela erminea. Next base: position 3,685,010 of record NC_045621.1, read on the forward strand.
TAGAGTCGTAATGATGATCATAGTCATTAATCACATTGAACACACTATAATTCAGTATCCAAAATGCCTGTTTTAAACTCTTTCGGCCAATCTAAGTTAATATACGGAATATCACTTCATCTCTGATGTGCTTTTTAACTGACACTGATTTTGTCTTTTCCTAAAGAGTTCCTTAACCCTTGTGTCCAATAAAATATATGGCTCCATCTTATCCTTGAAAGAATCATTGGGCATTTCTTAACTTTCCTTGGATTATGGGCTATCAATCAATTCATACAAGTACTTAATACTGTCCAACAAATCACGGGGCAAATATCCTTTTCTGAAATATATCAATCTTAAGCAAAATCTATATTGAGTTATTTAATTAGTTTATTATGAATTGGTACAAGTTATACTTTGACCAAAGAATCCCAAAGCACAAAAAGCTAAGCCTCAGGCTAACGTAGGGGACCCTACAATGTGAATTCGTAATTAACCTGAGTCCTGTTTTGTGAGCAGTATAGTAGTCTTTCTCTTCTGATCTGGACGAGAGAACCTTCTGTATGACTAACTGCAAACAAGATTGCTTGTGCCAGAAACTGGGTCAACAATAGTGAAAGAGAAGGCTTCATTTTAGATTACTGGAAAGCAGAAGGGGTGAAAGCCAAGAAAGATGTTTTAAAGACAGAAGGAGGGAAGAATTGAGTAACGTAGTGCAGTACAGGGAGAAGCATAAACTACACTGGGCAGCAAGAAAAGGAACCAACCTACGAGACTTCAGACGGTGGGAAGAGAAGAGGATACAGCCTCCAACAGGAAGTGGGAGACGGGAAGCGGAGGAATGGAGAGAATTTCTAGAGAAGCTGTTTCCCCTGAACCAGAGAACCGTGTCTGGGTAGATGACCAAAAGGCATAGACCCTAACTGAGGTCTGGGTCTTGAAGCAGAAGAGCGTGAAGAAGAGAAACTCGAGTTCGCTGTTATGCCGGACTCCGTGCATGTCCACTGTCAGCCGTACATGACCTGCTGCCCACATTCCTCATCCAGGAGCAGAGCGGAGTCTGGGACGGCTCGCGTGACCACTCCGGTGGCTTTCTGACAGAAGGAGGACGCTGAGGAAAGCTATGTGCAACAGTGCTGCACACGGAGGGCAGAGAAGTGACCCGTCTTTCCTCCTCCGCCTTGAGGTTGAATTAAAAGCTCGGAATATGTGTAGCTCCTAATGGGAATGGCGTTTAATTTCAGGCCTGTAGGCTTTTCTTGGTTTTAAGGCAGGATAACTTCTCTAGTGAGCCCCGCACTCACTGCAGCCTGCGAGGAAGTGACACATCACACACCCTACGCAGCCTTCCTCTCTGCGATTAATCTGTCTCGGATGCCAGGCCAAGGGAGGACGAGAAGGAATCAGGCCAAGTCACCTTCCATGTTGTTTCCTTACTGGGCACATTTTTAAAGAAGGAAAAACACTCAGAGCTAACTCATTAGGTCTGTTCTTATTTTGCTAGGACCTAAGGTAAAAAAAAAAAAAAAAAAAAAATTCCCTGAAGAGTGAATATTTGCTTTGAATTAAGAAGAAATGTTATTTATATTTGACCTATTTTCTCTAGGTCTTGTGTTTCCAAGACAACACCCCGAGATTTTGTAAGAGGGAAGAAGAGGAAGGGCTGACTCGTCGTTTCTTGTTGCTCTCTTCCCTGGGTGTCTTTTAAGAAGAGCATCTGTTGTCAGCGAGCTTTGTAACTGGAGGCCAATTTCTGATCAATGTCTCAAATAACCACCAGGTGGCATTAAAACTCAATTTGGGTCTAGAAAGGATTAAATCTATAATCAACTTGAAAATTTGTCTAGTCAGAGGGTAGTTAGGCAACTAGTCATTTATTTGGAAACTAATTTTCTACCTTTGTAGAAAAGTCTGTGTGGTGGTGTGGCCAGAAGTAGTTAAGGAGGTGAACACAGCAGTCAGACATTAAATTCCAGACCAAGAAGTCTCCCCACAGTCCCGTTAACAGAGCCACCGGGTGGGGCTAGAACTCTCTGTGAGGCACATTGCTGGGAGCGGATCAGACCCACAGAACTAACAAATAGCCGCCCGCCAGTTTTGTAGCCGGAATTCTTCCAGCGTCCAAGTACATCAAAACACATCACTTTAAATATAACATGAGAGAGGATTCATGCGACTAAATATTAAATATATTGGAGTTCTGGGAGAAAACAACCTACAAAGACATGCCAAATTTCATATATATATATACATATATATATATATATATAAAATATGTATTCAAAATCATATATAGATGTCTTTTGATTCATATATAGATGTCTTTTGATCCTGGGATCGAGCCCCGCATGGGGCTCTCTGCTCAGTGGGGAGCCTGCTTCCTCCTCTCTCTCTCTCTGCCTGCCTCTCTGCCTGCTTGTGATCTCTGTCTGTCAAATAAATAAATAAAATCTTAAAAAAAATAAAAGGGTGACACTACCTCACAGAAATACTGATGATTGGGATAAAAGATACCAACACATAAAAATGGTTTCTTCATTTTAAAATATGTTCAAATAATAAAAAAATTTTAAAAAAATAAAACAAGAAAGCAAATCAAATAGAATTAGAGGAGGAGAAATAGGAACAGAGACTCTACCTGTGAATCACTGGTTGACACATTGTACCAAATGATGGATGCCCAAGCGTTAGGTAACTGACTGACATTGGAAATCATCACCACAGGTAACGAGCTGGTCTGGTTTAAAAATAAAAAATAAAAAAAAAAGAAAAGCACAGTTATTATAGGTAGTTGCACCTTGTGCTGATTTTATTCTTGATCCTGTCCCCTAAAGGGCCAGCTCAAGCCAGCTCTACTCCTTTAATCCTGGTGTCTTCCCTGCCCTGGTTACTAAAATGGCTTGTGAAGGGACGGGAATTTTCTGAGTGCTTGGTCACTTAGCTTCTCCAGTATTTTCCCTCGACATCACATAAATGTTTATACTTATATCACATACAGCAACTAGTTAGAACTTGTATTGATTTTGTGGCTGTACTCTTAGTAAGTTACTATAAGGAATTTAATTTTAAATTTATCTATGAAATGGATCAATATATTCAATTTATGATCTGACATCTAATTAACATCAGTGGTAGACACGGGCGTTTTCACTGCAGAAGATGGGGAGGGAAGCAATGTCGCACGCTTTATGAGAAAGACAGCGGCCTGGTCTGCTGTGACACTCAGCTTAGCAGGGCTGGGACTGTTGTCCTCAGCCTCGTGGAACAAACAGGCTTTCACAGACCAGGGCGCAAATGCAATCAGCCTACATTAGTCCCTTCTCATTAACAGTGGCTGGATTTCTGTGGACAGCGAGATCCCTCAGTTAACAGCTCACGGAAACAGAAACAGAAGTGTGGGAAGAAGTGATGAGGAAGGCATTTACGGAAAATTTGTACATATCTCCACTCATTCCAATAAAAAAGGAAAAGCAGCACTCTAAAACAATACATCCCACAAATAGTATCATATTCAGGGCATGTCAACTCTTCCTTCACGCACCAGCCGTTCACTGATTTAACCTGTGTTGAGCCTCTGCTACGGGCCAGACACCGAGTCACGGCTAATGGAGTGACAAAGTCATGATGCCTTGCCTTCAAGGAGCTCATAGTCATGTTCGATCTAATCCTCAAAATGGCTTTATTCCTCCTTTGAGTACAAGGGTGACTGTTATAAGAGGATCAAAACAGTGTATCGTTAATGTTCCTATCATTTGTCTTTACTCATTACATTAAAAAAGCTTTCCTTCTGAGGGATTTCATGTACAAGTTAAATTTTTGGAAAGTGTATCGTTAAGTGACATGGTTGAAGGATACTTATTTCTCTTTAGGCTTTCCACTAACTACTCATGACTCAGAAGATCCCAGAAAGTGAACCAACAAACATGCAATCTAAGTAACCAATTATTCAATAGATATTCAACTGATAATACCCATGAGATTTGATCATTGTATTTAACCAGAATAGTATACATTCTAATAGTAGAATGTTGACTAATTAGTAACTATCTGACATATTGGTTTCCTAAAGTTTCTAAACAAAATTCTAAACAAAAATGATAAAAAGGGAATGTACTAATACCCAGAAAAGACTCAGCTTTCATCTATAAATGCCAGCCGATGACTGAATATATTATTAGTAAATACTTGATTGACACCTACCTCCAAATCTATGGTCAGGCCATAGAGGCAGATCTGTGTTTCGAAGGTTATAGAATGAAGCTCTTCAGTCACCATGTGACAACCCTAAGGAATAAAGAAATCAACTGTTACCTTACAAATGTACTGCTATCTAGTATTGTCTGCTTCTATAAAAATTAACAAAGTCTTAAAGTAAATACCCCAAACATTCTCTATTATGGGATATTCCCTTTTACTATTTAAAAAAGTTATTTAGAGGGCGCCTGGGTGGCTCAGTGGGTTGGGCCGCTGCCTTCGGCTCAGGTCATGATCTCGGGGTCCTGGGATCGAGTCCCGCATTGGGTTCTCTGCTCCGCGGGGAGCCTGCTTCCTCCTCTCTCTCTCTCTGCCTGCCTCTCTGCCTACTTGTGATCTCTCTGTGTCAGATGAATAAATAAAATCTTTAAAAAAAAAAGTTATTTAGAATATATACAGAGTGAGAAATCTTATTTCTACAAAAGAATGATATCAAGGTAATTTATGACTTTTAAAATTCCTCCACATTTTCATCAGTTTAAATGCAGACCAATAATTCTTTATTTTTAATTTTTAAAAATTAGTCCTTCTGGGTTACAGACTATTATAAAAGCAAGGTAATGTATATAGATATAACACAAACAAGTCAGTGTGATAATGAATTTGTTTAAAAAGTGAAAGGAAGTATTTTTTAAGAACTAAAAAATAAAACAAAAAATAGTTGTGCAACAGAATCAGAGGGCAATCAACCCAAATTATAGGAAGAGACAGAGGGTTCCTAGGGGGATGTCGCCAAGAAAAAAGAAAAACACAAAAGACTCAGATTGACCTGTTTGACCATATTGCAAGATGTTTCCAAGTTTCAGGGTGCCTGGGTGACCCAGCCAGTTAAGCATCGGACTCTTGATTTCAGCTCAGGTCATGATCTTCGAGTTGTGAGATGAGCCCACACCGGGCTCCCTGCTCAGCACAGAGTCTGCTTGCCCCTCTCCCTCTCTCCCTCCCCTCCCTGTGCGCTCTGTCTCTCTCAAATAAATAAATATTTTTAAAAAAATCTTATTAAAAGAAAGAAGAAATTTTTGAGTTTTGAAGACAAGTTTTGGGCTACATTAGTGACAGTTACATAAAATAAATTGATTGAATAAAATGAAATTAAGGCAACTAATAAATCCAGGTAAAGTTGGAAGTAATACAAGAACGGAAATGCAATTATACTATGATATAGGGCTCAGCTGTTAATAATTTTTATATATCCATACTAACGTTAACGCTGAATATATTGACTAAACCAAACTATGTTCTATAATGATACTGTGAAGATGGGCGAAATTTATATATACAGAAAGCTGGCATAAAAGAGCCACCGTCTTCTTTTATAGAAAGACTTCAGGAGCTAAATATATAAACTTTTTAAAAATCAAGAAACATTAGTGTGATATTAGCATAATATTAGCATGTAAATGATCATCTCTGGAACGTAGGAAAGTAGGGACGGGAAGGAGTGGGACAGAAATTGCTGTTTTTCTCTAATGAAGTCTTACGGCACCTTGCTCTGTGCCCAGGACCAGCAGCATTATCAGCAGCTAAAAACTGGTTAGAAAAACAGGATCCCTGGTCTCACCCCAAGCCAGGAATGAGTCTGCATTTTAAGAAGAGCTTCAGGTGGAATTTGGAGATGATGAGTGTCCGTGTGCTTCATCCACATTGTGTTTAGTTTCAAAAGAGATGTGGAAAATTTGGAGATGATGCAGCAGGATTAAACAACTTCATTCTTAAATTTATTTATATATAATTTTAAGTAGTCTCCTTGCCCAGCAAAGAGCCCAACATGGGGTCTGAACTAACAACCCTGAGATCAAGATCTGAAATCAAGAGCTGGACACTTAATCAACTGAGCCACCCAGGCTCCCGGAAGGCTTAGACAGTGTTAAAAAATAAGGCCTGTGGGAATCTATAAATGGAAGAAGACTTATTGAGACGAGCAATGTCAGTGTGGCATTGGGGGCAGCAGAGTCAACCCTAGGAGAAATGATCCAATATTGAGTAAGCATTAATACCAAGTTGTAATCTACCTGTATTAAATTTCAAATGATAAAATTGGTTCTAATATGATGATGTGAAGGACAATTGCATGAGGAAGACTTACTTCACTGACAATGAGGAATGTTAAACTTAGGGTTTGTTACTGAGAAGGAAGGAGAGAATTAATGAGTCCTCTCTCCCTTGGGTTAGATCACTGTGGGCGCCTTACATTGACTTGAGGTAGCTAGAGGTAGCTAGAGTCACTAGAGTCACTAGAGTGGTAATGCTTCTTACTGGGTTAGTAGAAAGTTATACTAATGGAAATTGTGCTTGAAATTCCCTTAGATCACCCCTAAAATTATTCCCAGTACATCCAACACACAAAACACCCAGCCCCCTGACCCCTCCCATATTGAAATAAATAAATTGCTGTTTCTTTAGTTGCGCATGAGATGAAGTAGTCAGCTTGGGTTTAGGCACCAAGTTGAGCAAAACCCACATTTTTTAAACAGAAAATCTCACCGCCCTATAGGATGCTTCCACTATGCAAACCCTGAGACAAATGAAGAATCCATAATTTCATGTTCACCAATGAGTGTCTTTCACATTCCCACTAAGTTCAATGGTGGACAGGATGACCTAAGTCTGCACAGAACGTTTAAGAGGCCCGAGACAAGCACACAGAAGGAAACTTACATACCACGTGTCTAAACATTTAACCATTATAAATCAAGTTAACAATTGTTAAAGTATGGTATAGTCTCCTGCCATGACATCTAAGCTTTCATATGACCGAACTGACCAGATTTTAACTACTCAGAGTTCCAGTGGAACATGGTAGCTTGGAGAGATCAAGGCCATGCTGGACAATTGCCCACCCCTGTCCTCCACCTCTGTGAGGGGCCTCACTGACCGGTGTGGCCCAGAGGCTTCTGCTTGTGCCTTGTGCAAATGTTTGCATTGATGGTGCTCTCTGTGCTTGGGACTCTGGGACACTGCCTTGACCCCACAGACATCCCCCTCTGTGGGGCAGGCCACAGCTGGAGGACAGCTGCAGGGAGTCTTTTTGAGTGTGAGGTCCCAGCCATGCCCCATACTAGCCTCTATGGTTTAATTTATACAAATAACACACGTGTAATTATTCATGATGGATAATTTCCTTAGATCTTTGTGTCAGGGCACCTGTGTGTTCCCCACCAAAGTGTGAGAAACCAGGACTCCACACACAGAGCAATGGCATTCAGACTTATCCCTTAGCTTTGGAAGAAGACTACATGCTTTAGTCACTGAACTGGAATGTGGGCGGTGAGAGGTCTCCTCAATGACACAAACTAATTTCTTTTGTATTTTTAAGATTTTTTTATTTATTTGAGAGAGAACAGGGGAAGGGGCAGAGAGAGAGAATCTTCAAACGAACTCCCCACTGAGTGTGAAGCCCAATGCGGGGCTCAATCCCAGGACGCCGAGATCATGACCTGAGTGGAAGTCAGATGTCTGACCACTGAGCCACCCAGGCCCCCCTCAAACTAATACCTAATGGTTACCTACAGCCCCTGGTGCAGTCGTGAGGCACATTTAGAATGAAATCCAGCAAGGACGCAGACTATAATACTCATGCCTGGAGAAAAGCAGCTCTGACAAAAGGAAGCATCATTAACATTCAAAGCTCACATGGCCATAGGTCATGGTCTTTATTTCTTTCTGAGTGTGGTCCAAGCCAGGGACAATATTCAATTTCTCATTCCCAGGATCCATTCTTTGTAGACTGGGGAAAACACCACAGATAAGATGCACCATTCATGGCTGTGTTTAAAAGCCATCATGTGAGATGATTATGGATTTAAAATACCCAAATTTATGATATTTTTTATATGCCACTGAATAATGTAACTGGATTGACTTCATTATACTTGTAAAGAAAAACACACATGGGATAATATGCTAAGAAACTGGAAAATTGGCAGAACTACTTGACCAGGCTCCTGGAAAAAAAATATACACAGTCTTTAAAAGGTAGGTATAGATGTCACCATTCTTTTTTCTTTCCTCTGCTCAATGCCTAATAATATACCCTGGAAATCTAGAGTATGTTAACAAATAGTTATGGCTTTTGACTTCAGAGGAAACCTCTGTTAAGAAAATACAACTAGGGGGTGCCTGGGTGGCTCATTTGGTTACCAACTGCCTTCAGCTCAGGTCATGATCCCAGAGTGTCGGGATCAAGCCCCAGATCGGGCTCCCAGCTCCACTGGGAGTCTGCTTCTCCCTCTGACTTTCTCTCCTCTCATGCCCTCCCTTTCTCTCTCATATAAATGAATAAAACCTTACCAAAAAAAGTCTGTTTCCTGGGTTATCTCCTTAAAAAAAAAAAAAGAAAGAAAGAAAGAAAGGAAAGAAAATACAACCAGGATAAGGCAGATTTTCATCTAAGTTCTTTGCTAACTTTTTAAAAATTTTTTATTTATTTATTTGAGAGAGGAGCACACACAAGTGGGGGGAGGAGCAGAGGGAGAGGAACAAGCAGGCTCCCCACTGGGCACAGAGCCCCGCAGAAGGCTGGTTCCCAGGACCCTGAGATCACGACCTGAGCTGGAGCGCAGAGCTGGACGCTTAATCGCCGGAGCCACTCAGGCGCCCCTCCTCGCTCATCTCTTAACAAGCCGGAATCTCTGACAATGTTGCACGGAGTAGAAAACAACTAACAATAGTATCCCAGTCACTGAATGAATATTTGTTGAAGACCCATCACGTGCTAGACACTGGGTTAGGTGCTGGGAAACAGTGATAAAAGAGGGAAATAGTGGTACAGTCCCAGGAGAGATAGACCTCAATCACAGAATCGTAGGAAATAAATGGAGATTGACAACGAATTCTCAAGCCATAGAATGAGGGGGCTCCATAGGGGGTGTCCCATAAATAGTCTACATTTTTACTGTTATTCTTGTATCGACATCTCTTTTTAAAGGCGTTGCCACTACTTGAACTGGTGGAAGGAAATCAACTTTCTGCGAAAACGCGTGGTCTAGTTGGCACGTGAGTAGCGTATCTGTGCTTGAGAACAGCGAACCTGGAAAGAACATCTGTTTGGCTATTTTGTTCCGTGAAACCCTAGTCGCCCAGGCTTTACTAATAGCTCCTTTGTGCTTCATGACTTCCCACCACGTAAGCAAAATTAACCAACCCCGCAGTCTGTGGCGAGAACCGTCGCCAGTCAGTGGCCGCGCACTGACGAAGCGTGTCCTCCAGAGGCTGCCATACCAGATTGCCTGTTCAAACCGTTCCACATTTCAACGACGACTCTCCAGCCACCTTTTTGCCCGAGAAGGACCTCTGGGAAAGCCTGCTTCCTGGGAATGTTTATTTTATAGGGACCGTCTGACGCCTTCCAGGTTTGGCTATTTACTAGTGATGGGATTGTGTGTTCGTGGTGGCTCTTTCAAGGAAAGGACAAAGGTGGGACAAAGAGTCAGTAGTGGCTAACCTTGATTTTTTGACAGCACATTCACAGATTTCCACGGGGGGTTGTAAAATGCCAAAGCAAATTATTAGAATTAAATTCCTTAAAAAAAAAAAAAGAAGCAAAGAGCATACTCTCTGTTGCACTTTCACAGATTACAGAACCTTAGTCAGAAAAGCTTCAGAAACCGTCTAAATCCAATGGTTTACGTATGTTTTTTAACCTTGAAACAAAGTCTTGAAAAAAAATTCATCACCTGGGTTCCAATCTGTAAAATATATAAAATAAAGCTACCTTGACTGAAACAGGGGTGGGGGGCCCAGAGCTCCACCTTTCACCAACCTCCCGCCCCCAAATCCAGAGATGGCTCCTTGGGCAGATCTGTGGTTGTTCTGGGACAGGATGGGTCGAATGCAACTTCCTCCCGTCATCCAGCCCAACAGCCAAGACCCCCTGCACATCCTGACCGACCACCTCTTTGTGGGTAACGTGAGTTACCCAGCCAGTAACAGTAACAGCCAGTGCTGTTTGACTCATGTGCTAGGGAGTGCTAGGGAGATTCAGGGAGGCGTCCCTAGGGAAACTATCATTCATGAGATTTTTGTATGTTCTCAATCATTTAGTAAGTATCCAGTCCAACCTCTGACAACCACAAAAGCAGAACTAAGTGGGCCAATCTGTGTGTGTGTGTGTCTGTGTGTGTCTGTGTGTGCGTGTATCAGATACAGGTGGGGTGGGGTGGTAGTAGGAACCCAAGACGTGATCCTACAGAAAGGGCCTACACATCCATACATGGTGCTTTGAGGTCTCAGAGACCTGGAGCCAGAGGAGGACATGCTCAGGGACCCTGCAAAGGGACCACCTCCAGCCAAGTGCTTTGGCAGGTGGGTAGAGAAGGGGAAGCATCAGCACTTTGTCCTACATCAGGGACCGTCTTTACAGATCTTCCCCACCTGTGTGAATACATTTCTTTACAAAGGGGCAGCCTGGGAAGGGGAGCCGAAGCAGACGCCTGCACAGCGCAGCGCGGCCAACTCTCCCAAGCACCATCTCATCTGATCCTCTAGACGGGGCTGTAAGTGCAGGTCAACCCGACCCCCGTTTTGGGGAGTTAGTGAGGGTAAGCGGCTTGCACGAGCCCAGCTGCCTGCAAGAGGAAGCCCCCAACACGGTGCTATTTCCAACCCCCAACTGACGCACAGAGGAGACAGGGAGAGGTCAACAAATTTTCCTGAGAAAGCATTATTTTCAGTTTCTTTAGACTTCAGAAGGATTCTGGTGTGGGAGAGCGATGGGATCTCTGAGTCGGGGGCAAAGCGGGGACAGTACGACAGCAGCTGGAGGGCAGGAGAAAGGCGAGACGCTAGCCGCACAGTCACAACGACCCCCCCTTCTAGGAATCCCCGCAACCGAGGGAGCACACTGAGGTGCGGGGCAGGAGGAGGTTGGGCCGCGTCTCCCTGCCCGGGTTTTATGATCCCAGATACAGCACCGCATAGTGGCCAAGAGCATGGACGTGGGAGCCAGACTGCCATGGCTGGAATCTTGGCCTGACCACCCTGTGGCTCAGTTTCCCTACCTAAAATAAGTGCACAAACAGTCCCTACTTCATAGCACTGTCACAAGAATTCCATGTACCAGTGTCAGTGAAGCTCCTGGTGTCCAGCATAAGGTTAATGCCACAGGGGATTTGTTAAATCCATTCTTATCGGGCTGTGAACTCCCACTGCGGGTGCTCAGATAAGCGACGACTACCATTTGAAATCTGAAAATGAGCGATCACGCCACAGCTTCCTGTTCTCCTGACATTTTGGTTACTACCATCTCTGGCCCTGTGACTTTATGAACTCTACCTTATCGCTAGATCTTCCCCGAGCTTTTTCCGGACTTCTTTTGATCGCTCCTATTGCCTGGCCAAGCCCCTGATTTCTTTTCTATCTTTCTGAGCCCACTTCATATGTTTTTGACTTTTCAGTAGTTCCTATATTACATGAAACAACTCTCTGCTCTGGGTGTGTTTTCCATGTACCTAGGCATCATACTAGGATTCTATCAGTAGGGGGAGCTCAAGGAACAGCTTAAGATAAAATCGAGCCGGCCAACTTAGGGGGAAAAGGGAAGAATAAAATCATTCTGACACGACTGCACCATTTTGTTATTAATCAGAAAATAAGAGGAAATACATTCAGAGTAATATAAGTAGACACTGTCTATGAGACATTGCTTGGTTATCATATAGTGGAAGGTGATTTACGGAGAGTTCTGCTCTAGGGAAGCCCCAGTAAAGACTCTGGTTTTACATTCTTAAAGGCGACAAGGTGTTGGAGAAGCCGAGCTCTTTACATTTATTCCCATTTGATCTGTTTTACTGAGGAACAGCTCAGAAGCACCGTGTTTAGTCTGTTCAGACTTAGCAAATACTGTTCGGGGACGTGATGCTGCATGAAATGTTCGCAGCTCTGGCCAAAATCGCAGTGAGATGCATGAAATGACTTTTTATTTATAATGTGCTAATGTTTCAATTAGGAAATTGGGAAAATCTTTATGGATTTCTATGAGGTGGGAACCATAATTCCTACTTATCTGGTTTACGAGAATTTCCTTAAACTCAAAAGCTCTGCCTCCGTGATATCGGGCTGTAGAGACCTGTTTGCTGCTTGGCCCTAAACCAAGGCTGTACCCTGAAAGGCTTAGCTCATCTTCGCTGCGGCTGTGATATTTGGCAAATGCCCTTTAAGATACAATTAAGGGAATCAAGTATTCTTGGAAGGGGAAATGCAGAGCATTAAATGTTGTATCATTCTTTGTGGTTTTGTGGGGAGGGCTAGATTGATTGCAGTTGAATGCTGGGTTTATAAAGTGCTTTTTCCTTCCAGATAATTCAAAGAGATTTCTCTTAGCAGCGGTGACTGTAAAGCCAGGAGAATGAATCCATACCAACCACACCAGAAATAAGTCTCCCTGCTTTATAACAGCCTTGTGTAGATGACCTTACACATACCGCATCTCTGAGCAGAGCGCATTGGGCGCTACTATCCTGATCTGTTACAGGAAAAACATGCGATATTTCTCCATCAGATCATTTGCAAAGGATCACATTTTCAGTCACTGTCAGAATGGACTCAAACCCAGGTTTGCTAATTCCAAACAGGTCTTAGCAATCTAGGCCAATGAAACAGATGATCTCCAAGGCCACTTTCAATCCAGGATGTGACCGCTCTATCATTTACTGACTCAAATGCAAACACTTGGACCACATCCGTGTGTGCTGTTACTCAGTTCATCCAGTGGGATGCAAACCTTATGTATATGGGCAAAGTGATACCATAAATTAATAGGGTGTTTTTCACCTGCAATTTTCACATTATAGGTCATGAAGTTTGAGATGTGCCTCAAATGAGTGATTTTAAGGCATCTTGTAATAGTGGAGGACTGACTCAAGACTTATGGCACACCTGTAAAATGCAATATGGGCACCACTTTGAGTGTTGCTCTCCAAGAGTATTAAGGTTATGGAAAGCTGTTCATCTTACATTGTTATGAGGGCAAAAAAGCAGGTTATGAAACAATCTGTAAATAAGTATATATAAAAGTAATATATACATAGATAAAGATCTAGAATGATGTGAACCAAGATATTAATAGTTGTTCTTTTAAGAGGGTGTTATTATTATTATTTTTTTCATTTCTTTGAGACAGAGAGAGACACAGAGCATTAAAGCGGGAGGGGGCAGAGAGAGAGGAAGAATCAGACTCCCTCCCCTGCCCCCTGAAGCAGGGAGTCTGACGTGGGGCTGGATCCCAGGATCCTGGGATCATGACCCAAGCTGAAGGCAGATGCTTGCCAAACAACTGAGCCACCAGGTACTCCAAGAAGGTCTTTTTATATGCAATTTCTGGTTTTCTCCCTTTTTTTTTTTAAAGACTTTATTTATTTATTCATTTGACAGAGAGAGATCACAAGAAGGCAGAGAGGCAGGCAGAGAGAGAGAGGAGGAAGCAGGCTCCCCGCCAAGGAGAAAGCCCGATGCGGGGCTCGATCCCAGGACCCTGGGATCATGACCTGAGCCGAAGGCAGAAGCTTTAACCCTCTGAGCCACCCAGGCACCCCTTTCTCCTTTTTAAGACAAAATTTCTTATCTTGTCTGCAATTCTCAAGCTTTAATTTGTAACCAGAGAAACACAAATGTGACTTTCTATAAAACTATAAAGGGCAGCTTTAAAGCTTTAAAAAAACAAGAGATGAGAAGGCTATTTCCTTAGAAAACAATCTTGTGAAAACATTCTGTACCTCATTTCCTTTGCCTCCGGCACCGGACTTCATTTCCTTCGGTTGCTTTGCAAACAAAGAATGACACCATTTAGACGGAGAAGCACTAGCAATCAAATATCAAGTTGGTCATACCCATTATAGCAATTTTCTTGGCCACAATTTTGTCTTTTAGAATAGTAACCCGATGTCTTCTAATTCATGGAAACCTAACATAGTTGCCCAGATTCAACAGAAAGAAGTTCTCTGTTTCAGCTCATGAGACGCTGCTGTAGAAACTTCCTCGGAGGTAAATGAATAAGGTGGAATACTCTTAAGACTGTGTTTTTCAGCCAACATTTTGGAAAGAGGAAATCATGCTGCGATGTTTATCATCTACTCAGCACTCCTTTGTACCTGGAAGGTAGTGTCTGAGCTAAGCTGTGATGATTCTCAGTCCCTGTGAAAGCTAGTCCAACACAGAAGACCAGGAAAACAAAGGATGAGGTAGTGTCCCACGGTACAGGAAGCTACTAAAGGCATTAGGGACTTAGTGACACAAGAGGGTTCAGGATATATATTACTTAATTTAAAGAAAAAGGTAGACGACAAGTGTATATAGTGTGTACGGTCTGATCCCACTTGAAAAGTACATACACATGTATATATGTAAAAGAATAAAAGCAAAAGTAGTTAATAGTGTTACAAGGTAGTGAGATACAGATGATTTTTAATTTTTAAATTTTTGCCTCCCTGATTTTCCGCATTTAGTTTTGTATTAAAAATCAATTAAAGTTATTATGCAAAAGATAATACATTTAAAAATGCTTTGCAACTAGAAGAGGACTGTAAAAAGTAATATTTTGTTAATTTATATATTATACCTGCTGGAAGAAAGACCTAACCACTTTTTCATATGTCCCTTGTTCTTTTCCACATGACTTATTTTGAGAGACAAACAGCTCTAAGTTAAGGGTCTCTTGCAGCTTTACTTATTAGCAAACATTGTCCATTACTGAAATTTTCTCAAGGATAGAAATTGAATGTAAGCAAAAAGAGAGCTAGTTATAAGGATGTATATAACACAGGACTTGTCACTATACTGTATCCGTCTCACACTGGAGGGATTCAGTTAAAAAGAAATGTACTCTTCAGTACTAAAGATCAAACAAAAACAAAATCAAAACTAAAACCCAGCATAAATTGGTATAGGCAGGTACCTATTAACCTGCATTTTATCTTTTAGAAAGACCCTTTGGGGCTGATTCGGTGGTGCCCCGGCACTCAGGTGAGGTACTTCCTAAGTGCTAATAAACCAGAAGTAACATGCGTCTGGCAAGAGAGCGGTAGAGTCTTTGGAAATCTAAGAACCACACAAAGAATTAGAAAGAAAGCAGGAAGCAGGAAGGGAACTCTAGGTTAAGAGGAAGTGGTAAAAACAAGAGGCAACAGGGTGAGGCTGGGTTAGAAGCTTTCTAGACATGCCAAAGCAGACCGTACACGACCGCCATACCCAGGAACATCCTACTTCCTCAAGCTACTCCTAAAATGAAAGCACTTTCAGCCAGACACATTGTTGCTGGATATCATGTCTTGAGGAGATTTTAAAAAGTAGAAAATAAATCAGGAATACCTATCTGTTATAAGACCAATTATCTCTGTCGTCTTTATCAAAATATACAGACCAATTGTTGTCTAGATACTCAATCAAGGTACTATATCACCAATGTTGAGAACTAAGACTTCTGAGTTAAGGTTCCATGTTCTTTCTGCCATTTTTAATTCTTGAATGATGGCATGTTTTATTTCTTAATATGGCCCTTAATCGCATACAAGAACCGCCCCCCCAGACCCAAAATACATTGAATTACAAGACCTATTTGAAAAGATGTATCTGATTTGGGGAGGGGGAGAAGCTTGTGTAATTGGAACTCACCAAATGTCGAAATTCTACTGAGAGACTCCCATTAGAAGATTCTTCAATGGACATGGCTTTGACATGAGTTCCACAAAGGACAAATCTTCGATTGCTGGGGGAAAATCTTAGCTATTTACATGGTCTCAGACAAAATATATTTATGAGACCAGCAAAAAAATTCTAAAATAAATTTCTTACCTTAGAGTTGAAACGTTCCTGTAAAACCAAGAAGATTCCTTAAAATGAGCTATTTTATAGATCTAGTAAAAACAGTCTTTGATACTTTAGAGAGTAGTATAATAAAGTCATAAATTTTCAAGACTTTATAGTAAAATTTTTTAAAGTAAGTGTTCATTGGAGTTCTATTAAATGTTTGAACTTCAAAGTCAAATATTTGAAGTACATTGATATGTAATGTTAAAGAAATACATTGAAAAGTTCGAAATCATTCTATAAAAATGAAGTTCTTTTTAAAAAGTCTCACATTTTCATGTTTCAAAATGAAATTAGAAACTTACTTGTCAATTGATGCTTTCACCTTTACCTGATAGTTTAGTTCTGGCAATTTTATTAGTAGTCTGAAAAGACACATAAATAAAGAATCAGAAGTAAAAATGAATAGTGTTAAGAGCCTTTTTATATCTTAAAATTTAAATATATTTATGTCATATATATAAATAAAATTTAGGTTATTTCTAGTTACATGTTAGTTACATGTTAGCGTGTTTTTAAAATGTCCAACTCACTGTTGCATCACTATGTTGCACACCTGAAACTAATATAACACCATATACTATCCTGGAATTAAAATACAATGAAAATAATTAAGAACAAAAATGTACAATTCTTTTTTAGTTTGTCACGTTAGTGATATTGACACCAGCCACTTCATAGCATCCTGACAGACATCTGGGAAGTATTTTCAGTTGATGTGCATTGGATAATACAGGGCTAGGTCAGAAAAATAGCTATACATTTTGGTTAAAGCCCACATTTGGATTAAAGGTAAAAATATACAGAAAATTCTTTGCAAGTTTATTAATATGGCTACATTTTATTCTCAGATCATAAAAAAATTGTAAGTTTCGAGAAACTAAATATTTTGATGACCGCTGTTTTATGGTAAAAACACTGAGAAAGACCAGACCTGTGAAAAATTCCAATTCGAATGCATTTGCAATCTTTAAATACACAATGAAAGTAACAGCAAAAATGTTCATAACTAAAAAAGATCCAACTCCAAACAAAGAAGTGACTAAAGATCAGAATAGCAATCCCTTAATTCCTTCTTCTGGTGAATAAAGCTCCTCCTTTATTCTTTCGCTTTCCCAACTCCTTTGATGTGTAGCCTTTGATATACCCTCTTTCTGGGTTCAGTCCAGTTTCAGAGATATTAATTCAATCACTCATTCACTCATCTCAAGCCTCATTCATTCACTCAGCATGTGCTGAGCGCCTCGTCCACACCCAGTGCAGCCCTAGGTGCTAGGGGCCTGGCGTAGTGAAGAGTGGGGAAGGGAGAAGTGTGGCCGTGGCTACGCAGGAGAAGAAGTCCAGCTCGACAGAGAAGACGGATTACGGAGAACGGTGATAAGCAACGGATGGGCACGAGAGAGACGATCACAGAGGAGAATCCAAACAAAAGAGGGGGCAGAATGCGACAAAAGTTCCTTAAAAATCCTATATGAAGCACAGGATTGGTTTTAGGGTTTGGAGTATCATGTGTGCACTGGTTAGCAGTGAGGGGTGAAGAGGTCACATGAATTAGGGCAGGAAGGATCGTACTTCAGGATCCGAGTCACCAGAAGATGCTGCTGACTAAAGGGAGATCCATATCACCCCTCCCTCTGAAATAGGAGATGGAATGCTATGGTAGGAAGGGGTTTTAGGGGAAATCTTGAATACTAAGTCATCTATCAGTGAATACTAAGATCAGCTACCAAGACAGTGGAGAGCAAGGTACAGAGGTGGAGGACAGGGACCCAACAGACAGGTGGAAGAGGAAAGCAGGAACACTAAAGCAGGGACGAATGGTCAATGCCCCTGGTCATCAGTTCAAAGAACATGCAAGGTGAGGCCCATTTGGGGGCCTCTTCCGCTCAGAACTCCTGCCTGTGCAATCTCTGCCCATCTCCTCTTTTGTCCCGGAGAGCTTCTCAGACTTATTGTGTCACCAATGGGGGTGCCTCCAGGAAAAGTAGGATGCCCACCACCCCTCCATCCTATTTCCCTTTAGTGTTACTATCTTCTGGGTTATAGAGAGATGTGGGGATAAAGAATGAACAACTCGTGAAAATCATGAAATTTTAAGAGGGAACCTGGCCTCTGGCTTTTGTTCCTGGTTCTTAAGTCTTGCTGCAGAATTCATGCAAAGGAAATGATTAAGAATTTCATGTGACGTATTTAAAATGCAAACTGAAGGAAAATGCTCTCCCTTTAAAAATGGAGTTCTGAGGTGACGGATGTTAACTAAACTTTTTGTAGGAATCATTTTGCAGTTTATGTGTGCCAAGTCATTCCGCTGTACAGCTTTAATTTCTATAGTCCTGTATGTCAATTACATCTCAATAAAATGGAGATTAACAAAATGAAATAAAAATAAAAATAAAAATAAAGTTCTGATAGTGATAGGGGATCAGGAACCTATCGTGGGGCCCTAAATCACTACCTCAGCATCATCACCTCTTGTCCTGGCCAAAGGGGACTCAGTGATTAGGAATTTAAAGCTCGAGGGCCTTAGAGATTGATGAATGATGAAGATCTTTGAAAGCTCAAGCTCAAATTCATGATTCTGAGTGTCATTAGGGAAAATGATACGTTTTGGTTACTCATGCTAATGAAAAGGATCAAATGCAAAGACAAAGCAACAATCGCACAAAAGTCATAGGTCTTTAAATCAGGTACCTAGTAGGATACATGGAAGATTACAGCACTGAGAGTTTTCAAGGAAAATCCTATAAACTAGTTGCTGGGCAATCACAGGCGAAGAATGTGGCACTTTTATTTCCTGGGTAAGATATTCAAAGCCTTCCATACTGTGTCCCCCGTCGACACAATTCTACTTCTCCCTGCTGCACATCTTGCAAAACAGACCAGGAAGTCATTACTGCTGTAGCCTCACTCTCCTGCGGTCCCACTCTCCTTTCCCTCTCTGTTCCTCCCCCAAGGTCCTTCCTCCAAGCGACCACAAAGACTTCTCCAGACTCTCTAGCCTTCTCCCAAGTCAGTCTTTCCAGCAACCGACCCCACGACGCCGGACACTGCGATTCCATCCTCTCCCGCTAAAATCCCTCATGTCCTCATCTTTACTGACATGTTCTCTCCAAGCGGGGCCCTCATATTAACATTGCTGAGGGTATCTACCATAGCTCAGTGCTGGGCATGCAGGAGGCGCTTAACACAGAAGAGCTGAATGAGAGGCGCTCTGTGAGAAATTGGTCTTATTTATGCAGTGGCTGTGGCTCCGCAAAGGAAAAGATAGAGCACGTTCTGCCTACCTTAGCTTGACCGTGAACTGAATAAGAGTTTTAAGTACCATCGGTCTCTGGGGGTGGGTCGGCATGCATGGCTGTCGTTCAACCACAAATGAGCTAGATTAAAAGGAAATAAAGCACGTCATTTGAAAGCATTGAAAATATCGACAGGCTGAAAACCACAGAGAAACAGGATGCTGTCCTCTTAAAAAATCCAAATTTTCTACACTTCTAAGATATTCAAATCCCCGTTAAGCTCAAATCTTTCCAAAGACTTCTCATAAATAATTACCAGGAGATGGAAAAAATGACTTAAGATCGTCCCTTAATAAACGACAGTAAGTAATTCTTAATTGTTCTACTTGAGCCGAAAATAAAACCTATTTTTATCATACTAAACAGAAAGTAAAAAGTTAATTTCATGCCATCTTTGAACTGGGTATTAGAATTTCTGGTACGTGGTACTGTTCTTTTTTTTTTTTTTTTTCTTTAGCTGAGCTTATACACATAAACACGGCCTCTACCCTTCCTTTCTTGGATATGCACTTGAGAAGAAATCACTGAAATCTTCTTTTCTAAAATGTGAAAAATGAACTTCAACTGGATGTCGTCCTTGGCGCGTAGAAAACTGAGTCAGTTTTTGGGAGAAGTGCTGAATAAATAGTGAAGAGCAGAAATGTTTCTGGAACTCTCTGAAGCTTTAGTCACTCCACCCTGAGGCTCACTGTTCACCACGTCCCCACCTTCCTTCCCCTTAACACCGAAACCCCAGCCAGCGCCTCCTTGCAGCTCCGTGGGACTGGGGCTGCCGTGACGCATTTAAACTGACTTACTTCTTAAAAAGGCTGTAGATCAAGAAGGTGACTCTTTCTAGCAGATGTGCTCTTTGCATGGGAATGGGGTCCCCTTCGTATGTCATTTTAGTCGACTGTTCCTCTAATTTCTCCAGTTGCCTTCTGAGCTGGAACAGACTTTCTGCCAACAGTGTAAAGCTATCAAATAGCAAAGGACCATCAGCGGACAGCTTTCCCCTTACCAATCTACCATTTTAACTGTTGACCACATTAGCAAGCAATACATCACTACATAATTATTCCATTAAGAGAATCATTCACTCAACTTCATTAAAGGTCAGTGGCGGTTCTTTATGCTTACTTCCCTGATCCGTTTTTCCCTCTAAGTTGCATGGCACATAGGAAATGGAAAATATTTCCAATGTTTTGTCATTTATACCCGTAGTTATAGACATCATTCATCAAATTTTGTCAACATCAGGAACTGAATCCCTTTCAATGTTTGTTTAAAAGTCTGTTAAGCATGTAGATGTTAATGATGTGGTACTCGTTAATTAATGTGACCCTCATTAATGGGTAAAAAAGAACAAATTTTAAACTTTAAAGGTACATGATATGAGGAGTGTTAGGTGTAAGAATACTAAAGAATAAAAACAATAAGAAATAGACTCCCTCCTCCAATGTGTGTTTTACAAATCCTAAGTATTAACCAAAAATGATCTGTCTGGAGAAACGTATGGGCTCAGAGTCTGACTCACTAAGTGGTGGTATCACCTCAGAAGTGGAGGTGGGGACTTGGGCCCCAAGTCTGGGGAAGAGACAGTCTGTGACGGACATCCAAGCGACTGTCAGCTGGAGAGGCGGTGCGATATGGACAGACTTGGTAAGTCCATCGGGCCCTGACAGCAGCTCTTTCTACTTACAAGTTTACTCCCCACATAGTCCTATGGGAAGACCTGTCCTCTGCCCACTGCCTACTGCTTTTGCTATAAGCACTTTCATGGGCCAAGTTCTTGATTGCTTCCTTTTGTTTATTATTTTGATTATTTTATTTTTAGCATTATATTTTATTTTTATTATGTATATTAATGCTTATTATTACAGTGAGGTTAGAGAATCAAAGCATCTCCCCAAGCACAATCAGTAGGTTTTAGAAAGAGCCCAGGTCCTTACTGTTCTTGAGAAGCGGGCCCTGCAGGGCAGAACTCACATAACAAGCGGTCCCAGTTAGGACAGGTTTCCACCGTATTGACTTGTACCCTTTGAAAGCATTTTAGATTTCAACTGAACATTTTCCTTCTTTTTCATTATTTTTTTCTAAGTGTTCTTTCAATCAAATACTTTCATTTTGCATTGCTGAGGAAAACCCTACCCACATTTTCTCTTGTAATACAAGGAATAGTAACCATAGGATTGCACATGTGCACACGTAGGGAATGTCGTGAAGTAGAAGCCACTTGAGATTTTTCATTTAAATACAAAAATAAATCACTGTACTGAAAACACAAAACTAATGTTTAACTCCAACTTCTTAAGATACGCCTTTAAAGGGGTGCCTGGGTGGCTCAGTGGGTTAAAGCCTCTGCCTTTGGTTCAGGTCATGGTCTCAGGGTCTTGGGATTGAGCCCCACATGGGGGTCTCTGCTGAGCAGAGAGCCTGCTCCCCCCACCCCGCCTGCCTCTCCGCCTACTTGCTATCTCTGTCTGTTAAATAAATATAAAATATTTTAAAAAATTAAGATACGCTTTTAAGGGGCACCTGGGTGGCTCAGTGGGTTAAGCCTCTGCCTTCAGCTCAGGTCATCATCCCAGGGTCCTGGGATCGAGCCCCACGTCAGGCTCTCTGCTCGGCGGGGAGCCTGCTTCCTCCTCTCTCTGTCTCTCTGCCTTCCTCTCTGCCTACTTCTGATCTCTCTTTGTCAAATAAGTAAATAAAATCTTAAAAAAAAAAAAAGATACGCCTTTAAAAACTGAGATATCTTTTCTCAAACTTTTGAAGCTAGTGTTTCTTATGTCCTTATAGAAAGCTGCGTTCATTCCTGGTTTCAAAAATTCACTGGACTCTTTTAAGGTTAATATATTATGCGAGAGAATTAAGTAATTCGCATGCATGCTATAGATTTCTAAAGATGCTTTATTTTTGGCCCCAAGGGAATAAAAGTAAAAATACATATGCATCTCTTTGTTCTCAACGGCAGTTCCCAGGTGCTAATAAATCATCGATAAGCTGAATGAATTGATGTTTTGGGCTCAGCCTGCCTTCTCTGGCTCAGCGACACTGAAGCTTTGTACTTCCTGTGGTTTTCACTAGAAACTAAAGTCAGTTCGTTGTACCAGTTCTGCAGCTGGTCGAGCCCGTTGTGCAGCGGCCCCCCGATGCAGGCGATCTGCTGCCGCCTCTGCCAGTCCCGCAGCTCCTCCGTCAGCGCGCTGCTCACCAACGCGTCCGTCTCGTTGACGATTTGGGTCATCTTATTGAGCGCTTCCTAAAAACAAAGGTGACTACTGAAAAGATTGAGATGCAACCAAACTCACTCATAACTCAACCCACGAAACTATTTCTCAGACCTGGGGGATAAAGGCTAGGTTAACATTCTCACCAAATATTTTATCAAATACTACCTTCTATTTATCAGAGCACTGCCTTTTCCTACTTCCAATTTGAAAATTTTTTTTAAAGATTTTACTTATTTATTTGACAGACAGAGATCACAAGTAGGCAGAGAAGCAGGCAGAGAGAGAGGGGGAAGCAGGCTCCCCGCTGAGCAGAGAGCCTGATGTGGGGCTCGATCCCAGGACCCTGGGATCATGACCTGAGCTGAAGGCAGAGGCTTAACTCACTGAGCCACCCAGGCACCCCTCAATTTGAAATTATTATAATTAAATAAGGTTATTAAAGGAAGCCGCATGATCACAGCTAACAATCTCATATTATCCCATAATATCATTTATCTCATCTAATGTAAATTCAAATACATTGAATTTATAACTCCTGAGTCATTATTGAATCTTCTAGTCATACAGCCATATCTCCACTTTTCAAAAAGACATAAATTATATTTATATTCTTAGAAATATATGCATTTATTCTAAAATGTACTGATTAAAATTTGAGCCTTCCTATGTTAGTCTTTTAGGGACTTTATCTGGGGGTGCCTGGGTGACTCAGTCTTCAGCTCGGATTATGATCCCAGGGTCCTTGACCGAGCCCCACATCGGGATCCCTACATGGCAGGAAGTCTGCTTCTCCCTCTCTCACTACCCCTGCTTCTGTTTCCTCTCTCACTGTCTGTCAAATAAATACATGAAATCCTTAAAAAAAGTAATTTATTGGGGTTGAGGAAGGCATAGTGGAGAAGTTTAATTTTTAAAGGCCTAAGGATTAGAAGGTGTGAATTCTTACCCGGTTTTGTGACAAGCTATGTGAATTGGGATAAACCACTTAACTTTGCTGGAACTTGGTTTTCTGATCTATACAATGAGGTGACTGGACCAAATAGTTTCTGAAGTTCCTTCTGTCTTAAAATCTTATTTCTAAGCATTTCTTAGCATGCACAAAACATAGAACATAGATTTATTATACATAAATGCATTAAGCCTATCTTGGATTAATTATTTGCATTTTAGAAACCTGATTTCTAACTGTTGAAGTTTATAATGTAGGGTGAAAATAAATTTTACATTTATTTGTGCTCACACAAATTCCTACACAACAAATGAAGCTGAACTTCTAGAAATAAACTCTTGACTTATCAGTGACTGCTCAAATTTCAGTTGCATTTACTTCAAGGAGAGACAGAAAGTTGAAATAGAAATGATTTCCCTCTTTTAAAATATTTCACTGAGCCAGTAAAAGCTTTCTCTGCTCTTTGAAAGGAGGTTAGATTGAATATGTTTGGTTGTCGATGAACTATCCTGAAATCTATTCAATTACGTAGCCTCAGGTCATTTTTCAGAGTGGAAACTGGAACACTGATTTTTCTAATAAAATTTTAGTGGCTTCCAGGGAATATTTTAATTCTACATGTAGTAGAACCCATATCAGCATAGTAAGTACAGAAACTAAAATGGTCATGTCTGAAATAGGGGCAAGTAAAAACTGGGTAAGATGTTCGCCTTGAAGTTAATGGTCGCTACAGGGAACGCACTGCATGAAGCAAGAAGCCCAGCTGCGTAAGCTCGGGAACGGGAGCACGGCCACCAGTGCGGCACTCTTCCTAGAAACACCACTGTTTATCGTTCAGCTTAAATAGGCCTGAATGAATCCAAGAGCTTGATTCTTTTCAGTGGGAGCAGATATAGGAAAACAACAGTGGGCAAGGCCAAGTTAACGTTCTCCACTAACCTTTCTCTTGAAGTCAAGACTGTTAAGCATTTCTTGCAGAGTTAAAACTTCCTGATTCATGAGGGCGTTGTTCTTGTCCCCCTGGTCTGTGAAGGAAAAGAGTTGAGATTCTGAGCCCTCTCCCAGGCGAAGCTCTTTGCCCCGAAAGCCAAGACTCCTGCAATCCCCATCCTTAAGTCCCACGATATGAGAGATGAAATGTGGTCCTTGTGGAAGAGCCTGGAATATGTCCCTATTTGCTCATCTGCCAGGAGGATCACCTCCAAGCGAGCCAGGGAGGAGATCTCTATCTTACAGACCTTGACAGAAGACCAGTCTTCACACCACGCTCCTGTTTGGGGTAGGGAGAGGGCTAAAAAGGTTTTTGAAATGCATTCCTTTTTAGATACCTCTGCACGGACAATAACCCTAGCTTGTTGGGCTAAGTAGGAAAAGGGCCTTCTTTGTGCCCATTATCAGATCATAGTTGATTCCTCCGGTCCCTTTACCTACTGTTCCCGCTCTACTTTCTCACCAGGAATTACGGAAAACTGCCTGGAAGCGTTGCAGTTGTATCCATTTACTCTCATGAACTAATAAAGACTCGATCTTTTGCTCCCCCCCACTTTTTCTTTTGCAGTATGGTCTTGCCTCACAGTAAAACTAGAAGTCGGAAAGAATTGCAAAGAAAAATCTCTGACTGAAAAAAAAACCCCAAATGGTTTATCCTCTTAAATGGGAGATGTGGAATAAACGTTGTATATTTTAACTTGAATCTTAAACTTTACTGGTATATAGCAAGTCATTGTACCAACCCTCCTGTCTATGAAGAATAAAGGTTGGAAATGCCGGTCTGGCTTGAGTAACTGGGAAACAACACTCTGCCAAACTTCTCCACAAAACAGCCCTGACCTCTGGGAAATCATTCCTGGTTGTATTAATTCACAAATCTGCAAATTCTTGGATCCGACATGTAGTAAAATCTGGCTCATATAGCCTTTTATAAACTCAAAGCTTCATTAGCTAATAATTTTCAGTCTTCACCAGCGAGATATAACTTGTTTCCCATGTGTCTTTTATTTCACTTAAAACATTTCATTTCACTTAAAGTCAACAAAATAAATACTTGTTGATGTTAGTGACGGAATGAGATTTTTATTCTTCATAATGTTCATGGGCACTGATCATAGTAATGTAACTCTAATTGTCATATGTTAAGTCCAAAGTGATTTTATTGTTTAATGTATTTGTTTATATTTTACTTCTTAAATTGGTGGTTCATATATGAGATTTGGGGTGAGATAGCTTTCAGTGGACTTTAGGGCTTGGTGAAATGGGCAGTTCTAAACCTTTTTAGGATCACGGACCCCTCTGATAATCTGAGGAACCCATGTTTGTGACATTTTTCTGAAGGGAAAAATTCTACACAGAAGCAACTATGAACACTTAAGGATTATTAAAGGATTAAGGATTAAATTATTAATCCTTATTGTTATTATTATTTTTAGATTTATTTATTTGACAACCAGAGATCACAACAAGGCAGAGAGGCGGGCAGAGGTGGGGGGTGGGGTGGGAAGCAGGCTCCCTGCGGAGCAGAGAGCCCAAGCGGGGCTTGATCCCAGGACCCTGGCGCCACCCAGGCACCCCTATTAATCCTTATTATTAAGGATTATTATTTGTTTGAGAGAGAGAGCAGGGGAAGGGAGAGAGGGGAAGTGGGAGGGACAAGCTGACTCTGCTCTACTCAGAGCTCAATCTCATGACCCCGAGATCATGATCAGAGAAAATCAAGAGTTGTTCACTTAACTGACTGAGCCACCCAGGTGGTCCGCAACTACGAACATTTTAAATATTATTTCTCAGGAGTCAGTAAATCCTGAAGATGCCAGGAGAGCACATCACCCCCCACCTACGCCAAGCAAGATTCCTAACCTAATATCCTCGCTTTTAAATCTTGAGGTGAATGTTAAGCACTTGGTCACAATCATTCACACTTCCTTCTGAGTAAATGTTAAGCTAACATTTCAATAAATAAAGATGCTTCTGAAAATAAATATTTCTATCCCAATTGTTTTTAAAAATTATTTTAAAATAAGTTTAGAATTACAAAAGGGTTGCAAAAAGAGTGGAGTGCCCATCTGCCCTTTACCTGGCTTCTTCTAATATCTTACATAAGCGTAGTGCAATTATCGCAGCCAGCAAATGTTGGTACAATCCTATTAGCTAATCTCGATCTAATTGGAATTTCTCTGTCCCACGAATGGCAACACACTTCAAAAGATCAATCCTGTTACTTATAAATTTTAGACCTTGTAAATATTGTCATTCTTTCTTTCCATTTTTTTTCCTTTTCTTCCCATTAAAAAAAAATCTACTTGTAAACGAACTCAATGTCTAATGACAAAGATAGAGTCAAACAATTGCCGTTTCCTTACATTTTGACATTTATATAATTACTGAAATTATGTCTTTGGAGATTTTTTTATGATATGAGAAAATACTTAAAATAAAACTTAAGAATGCAATATACAAAACTATATAAAGGATTATTTCAGGGGTTTTTTTTGGTAAATAAATAGATATGTATGTAATTAAATGTATAGGAAAAAGGATGGAAGGAGATATATACTAACAATCTGTTTATCAGCAGAGAGTGGAATTTTTCATGATTTTGTATTTTATTTTTTAATTCCCTTTTCTTTTTTCCAAATTTCCTATAGTGAATCACATTTGTACTTATAATCTTTAAAATCTTCTTTAAAAGCAATGTAGGAGAGACTATGGACTCTGAAAAACAATCTGAGGGTTTTGAAGGGGCGGGGGTGGGAGGTTGGGGGAACCAGGTGGTGGGTAATAGAGAGGGCACAGATTGCGTGGAGCACTGGGTGTGGTGCAAAAGTAATGAATACTGTTATGCTGAAAATAAATAAAAAAAACAAAAAAAAAAGCAGTGTAGGGCTTGAACTCATGAACTGAGACCAAGAGTTGTGGGCCCTATTGACTGAGCCAGCCAGATGATCTTAAAAATTATATCTAAAAAATCCATGTAAGTATGACGTTAGTAATTTCCTGATTATACTAGGCAACTATCATTACTTTTCTTAGTCGTGATAATGATATTTTGATTCTACAGGAGAATGTTTTTAGTTTTTGGAGATGTGTGCCCAAGTAGAAATGACTTCTCATGAGCTTTACAATTTATTTTGAATTGGTCGATTAAAAAAACATACATTCATATGGGGAGAAAAGGAGGAAGAAAACACTCCTCCCCCGCACTCTCTCTTCAGGACGAAAGCAAGAGAACTTCCCTTAGGGAAACAGATCAATTTATCAACTTTGTCAGTATGAAGGGAAATCCCAGTCATGTCGTCTTTATGTCCTAAGTGAGAATTAAAGATGAAGCAAAAACTTACCCATTGTCTGAATTGTTTTGTACCTGTAGTCAAATTCATCCTGCAGGTCTTCTAAATACTTGGTGTCTTGTTCTGTCATCTTTTTATAAAAGAAAACACACTCACTCTGTTGTTCTAATTAAGCGTGTCAGCAAAACATCATCATCAGTCTTTCAAAGGACACTGTTTGGTGCTTCTGGCCTCCAGTCACGCGCTGGCCCAAGCATGCAAAGCCCACGTTTCTAAAGGCTAATGGCCACAGAGGCTGAATAGCCCCGAAGAACAAGAACTAGGCTAAATCTGCTTTTCCATTTGCTCTTCCTGATCATTTGGAAATCTTGCAGCATCTTGCCTGTTATTTCTCATTTAGTTCCAAATGATGCTACAAATGTCTTTTTTGGCCGGAGACTATAGATACCTTTCCCCTTTTAGTTCCATACAACTCTGCATGAATGTACCAATTATCTTTTCACTTAAAGTCCCTATTCTACTCTGCTGTGGTTTATGGTAATTCAGTCTACCTTTTTATCCCTTCTCTGCTTCTTAGAGAAATATCTATGCTTCCTCTATATGTCCTATTTGTTTTTATTTTGAGGTTTCACTTTGCTCTTCTCTCCAAACCTGGTGATGTCTCTCTGCTTCTAACAGGTACTACGTGCCAAGATCTGGGCTAACGGCGTATCTTCGACTATCGCATGCAGTCCTTCCCAGCAATCCTGTGATGCTGGTCATCCTCACGTTTCCAGAAGAAGACACACAGAGATTTACAGGGTAAAGGTTTAGAGGCTTGGAGCTTGGTGGGTAGGCCCAGTCTCTAGTCAACTGCAGCTGAAAAGCTTCCCCCCAAGAAATCTTTTCTAATATGAACACAGTGAGTGAGAGAGTTATTTTATTATCAGATTGTCCTGTGATTTCTGTAAGAGCTAACTTTGGGTGCAGTTAGATGTCTGGGGGCCACAGTTAGCCTTGCTAGGTTTCTGTGAGATCACTCACCTGTACACTATTTTTAATGGCAGCCACTTTGTGTTCCACATTCCTCTGCCTTTCTGAAACTGAAGAACTTTGTAAGGATTTCTCCAGAGGACCCTGGGGAAAGAATGTTTTGAAATTTCAGTGATGTTAATAAAACAAGCTTATGATAAATGTAGTATATGTGGTACACTTTGAACTGAGGCTTGGATTTATAGGGTATGGAATACTATAAAGCCATTAAAAAGAATACTTTGGAAAAAAAATTTAATGACATTTAAAGTAGCATTAAGTTGTTAAGAAATAGAGCAAGTTATAAAAACACCATACATTTATGAGCCCTCTTCCTTACAGATATAGATATAGATATATGCATAGACATGTAAACTCAAGTACATATGGTTGGAAGAACACACACACCAAAACATTATCAATAGGTAAGTGAAATTACAGATGATTTTATGGCTTAAACTTTCTTTCCTAATTTTCTATAACAGACCTATGTTACTTTTGAAATTCTCTAAAATGAATAAATGTAATTTAAAAATGAGTATAGTGAAGCTACATTAAATTGGACTTAAATTCAGAATTAGGGATGTTGACTTTGCTGGGATAAGATTTACTTCTACACTGGTACAAAAGTTGTTCACTAAAGAATATCTAAAAATATTAGCCAAGTAAAATAGAAAGGCTAACGAACATTTCCATGCACCATTTCTTGGCCATTCAAATAATCTAACATTGAGTGTTCCTTAGATATAGAGACACTGATGTGCTCCTTAGATATCAAGCCACATAGATACCAAAATGAGAGTTAGAATATCGGCAACCCTTTTGCCTTAGAGTTGGGTGAAGAGCTATGGTTTAGAAAGCCTGATGACTTGACTAAGCAAATCAGGAGTGCAACCTCAAGCAGAAGCAATGTGCATGGCTACCAGTCAAGTGTTCTTCCAACTACACCGCATTCTTCAGATAGAAAAATAGTTACAACTCCCCCTCCCATATATATGCTCCCATACATTTGTATATTGGTTTGAAGTTTTAAAATTAACACACCAGTGTGTCTCTCGTGGTAGTATGTCATATTGGCAGATTGTATGTAGTTTCTAATTTGACTGATACCTGATATTTGAAGACAACACCCCCCTACCACACACACACACTAAAATGACTGAGGAAAAGAGGGATATAGAAAAGGATAGCTGAGTATATATATGAGAATATCATATGTTAGTAGTAATAGCATCTTAATTTTTACCCAAAATGTACTGAATCAAACTAAATTTACCGTAGAAGCACTATATTTTAAATATATTTTTTATATTTAATTAATATTTATATATTTTAAATTAAAAATATTATCCTTTATGTAAAAAATAAGAAGAGTGAATTATTAAAATCCTCTATTTCTCCAAAAACAGCCATAATGTGAAAATAGCTAAGTCTAAAAATTTTAACAGCTCAAAAAAAGATATTTTTCTGGGACCTTTAAAAATAAATACAGTATTGATATACATATAGTATATGATTTACTAAGTTATGGAGAACATCATCTAGAAATTGATTACTTACATATTCTTCCTTTTTATAAGGACTAACTGAAAAAGTATTCCCAAGGACAGTTGATTCCCTCTGTTAGTCTTTCTTTGATGGGGGCTCTGAATTCATTGAGGATAGTATGAGAAAATATAATCTAAAATAGGGCAGGGCAAAGTACATTGAAACAAACAACAAGCAAGTATTTATGGAATTTCCATCAGATAAAATTTTGTGTGTATAGTTTCCGGGTGGTGGGGAGTAGAAGTCCAGAGCCATAGACGGTTTTGACAAAGATCGACCCCTGAGGATAATCCTGCTGAAGGAAGCTAAGTCCACATGGAGCTGGGACTTCAGCCAGGAGGCAGCGAACTTCATCCCGCAACTGGTACTGTAAGACCATGGACCAGAGTGGAACCAATAGACACAGAAAAGAATTTATAGAGAGGATTCCAGAAACAAACTCCAGAAAGCCTTTTGCTCAGTATGGAGGCAGAGAAAAGGAATTACTCAAAGACCTTGATTCTAAGTATATTGGAGGATAGTGGCACCATTAACATAGGTAACGGCTGGGAAGAAGATAAGAATTTCTGCTTCAGAAAAATTGAGTTCAGGGAGATAACAAGACCACAAGTTCAGAAAATATTACCTGAACGGGCATATTGGCTGCAGCCAATATTCTTCTCTCTTCCCTTAAACAGTTTGAAATAACCACAGCTACGTGCATTGGATTGCCATGAAATTTTCCCTAGAAAAAAGTCAGAAAAACAAACACAAAAGCTTAAATATAAACATCATATGAAAACATCACTACTCATAAAGAAAAAATAATCCCTCAAAAAATATATGAAATTATTTGGGATTTGTTTCAACAGTGTCTTCTAAAGCCACAGAAACCTGGATTGTGAAACTCCCGTGGAGTAAATTAAAAATAATTCTTTTTTTTTTAAAGATTTTATTTATTTATTTGACAGAGAGAGATTACAAGTAGGCAGAGAGGCAGGCAGAGAGAGAGAGGAGGAAGCAGGCTCCCTGCTGAGCAGAGAGCCCGATGCGGGACTCGATCCCAGCACCCTGAGATCATGACCCGAGCTGAAGGCAGCGGCTTCACCCACTGAGCCACCCAGGCGCCCCAATTAAAAATAATTATTGAACAGCTCTGTAGAAAAGGCCCTGAACACACACTCGGGAGGATCCATTTATTTTAGGCTTAGGATAGGTTTTAGGTAAAAGAGTTACTTCTTTGTAAATTATTAGGAACCAGGGTGGTCCCAGCTGTTCACTTATTAACTCTGTACTTGATGGTATACTTAAAGCATTCTTTTGGTCCCCGTTTGGTGTTGTTTATGTCGACTAGATTATAACTCTACGAATTTACTAGAGTGAGGCTACACACATTTCAGCAACAATATTTTTCTCAGATCTAAGCATATACATTTATTACCCATGCAAATGGTGCAGACGTTGGAAACTGGCAGCCTGCGGGTTTAATTCAGGCGCTAGATGTGCTGTGTAAGTCACATATTGTAATCCCTTCAGGAGGAGCAGGTACTGCCCACAGCTGCCATCGTGTCCAGCACTGACAACCAGGCACTAATTTACCTCAACTGCCAAGACCCTGCAGGTGTTTCAGTTGTCTTGGGTTATAGGGCTAATCCCAACACCACCATCCTTTTAGTCAGTAGTGTTAAATGTCTTTGTTAATTGAGCTTTTCCAAGCCGGGGTAAATAGGAAGCTTAGTAAGTGTAGACAAACACATTTATTTAGTTTCCCTCCCCTCTCCTGTCCTCTCCTCTCTGAAAGACATGCTAATAATCTACGAAATGGTCAAACGGGTCAGTAAGAGAGACAATGAAATAACGACCCATAAAGCGGAAAATTAACAATGAATCGAAAGGAGGAATATCAAGACAAGACATCCAAATGGCTATCAGACACATGAAAAAATGTTCATCATCATTAGCCATCAGGGAGATTCAAATTAAAACCACATTGAGATACCACCTTACACCAGTTAGAATGGCCAAAATTAACAAAACAGGAAACAACATGTGTTGGAGAGGATGTGGAGAAAGGGGAACCCTCTTCCACTGTTGGTGGGAATGCAAGTTGGTGCAGCCTCTTTGGAGAACAGTGTGGAGATTCCTCATGAAATTAAAAATAGACCTTCCCTATGACCCTGCCATTGCACTACTGGGTATTTACCCCAAAGATACAGATGTGAAAAGAAGGGCCATCTGTACCCCAATGTTTATAGCAGCAATGACCATGGTCGCCAAACTGTGGAAACAACCAAGATGCCCTTCAAGGGACGAATGGATAAGGAAGATGTGGTCCACATACACTATGGAGTATGATGCGTCCATCAGAAATGATGAATACCCAACTTTTGTAGCAACATGGACGGGACTGGAAGAGATTCTGCTGAGTGAAATAAGTCAAGCAGAGAGAGTCAATTATCATATGGTTTTACTTATTTGTGGAGCATAACAAATAGCATGGAGGACAAGGGGAGATGGAGAGGAGAAGGGAGTTGAGGGAAATTGGAAGGGGAGGTGAACCATGAGAGACTATGGACTCTGAAAAACAATCTAAGGGGTTTTGAAGGGGCGGGGGGTGGGAGGTTGGGGTACCAGGTGGTGGGTATTATAGAGGACACGGATTGCATGGAGCACTGGCTGTGGTGAAAAAATAATGAATACTGTTTTTCTGAAAAT
Source organism: Mustela erminea (assembly GCF_009829155.1). Taxonomy (NCBI): domain Eukaryota; kingdom Metazoa; phylum Chordata; class Mammalia; order Carnivora; family Mustelidae; genus Mustela; species Mustela erminea. Next base: position 3,718,041 of record NC_045621.1, read on the forward strand.
AAATAAATTGAAAAAATTCAAAAAAAAAAAAGAAAGGAGGAATATATACAGATTTGACAAAGTAAAGGGCCTTTCAAGGGAAGAAATGAGGTTGTAAACATTTTTATGACGTTCACTGCTGCCACAATTTTATTCGATGATGCACATTACTTAGGACTTCTATTCATAAAACGAGGGTATCAACACCAAGCTTCTGAGTTCCTGCTCTTCCATATTCTACAGCCTTCAAAACTCTACTTTCCCTCTTGAATCTGAAAGCTCCAAAAAATAAAAATGAATTGACAGAAGCTCATAAGGTATAGAAATTTAAATGATCCTTTTTATTAAGCAGAGATACCAAATTTCCCATTTCTGCATGCTGACAATTTCAGATTCTCTCTAGTTAGAAGAATTTGTTCCTGTTGTTAATTTTCCTATCTACTGATGTTTTCCATATACCTTCTATTCAACTTCCCAAGAAAAACGATGTCTTCTCATTTTGCCCTTATTTTGTAAATATTCCATTGTTAAAAATAAACAGTTTCTTCTGGGGCTCCTTTGGAGGCTCTGTTCCTTGAGTAAATTTGAAAACTCCTCTTCCCTCCCGTCCAAGATCTGGAGTTCCTCTAAGACCCCGAGAATCACCATTACTTGTCCTTGTTTTTCTCACCATCGTAGGAGCTTTTCCATGATCATTCGGATACCATCTTTCTACAGTTCTCAGCTCTGCTGTGCACATTTTCCTTTTCCTTTTCTACTTGCACTGTTTACCTTCCCTTTCAGATTCAGCTTCCCCTCACGTCTTAGAACGTTAAACTATTCATTTTTCTCCCTTGTCCAGAGCACAGAGCACCATCGTGTTCATCTAGGCTATCTTTTTACTTTTTTTGCACATTTTTCCTAACTTAGTCCCTCCCTTAAATGTATGAGACAAAAACTGCTTACAGAAAATTGATCCTTATATTCAAAACCAAATTAGTGCTTTTTATTTTCGTAAATATCAAAGATGTACTCATGTTCACCTTTCTGTTGCCACGTATATGAACCTCAAAAAAAAAAAAAAGCTGCCAAAACCAAAACCAAACCTAAACAAAACAAAACAAAACAAAACAAAACTCCCCTGAGTTTGAGTTGGTAGGAGGCGAGAACACCCGAGAGAGGAAAACTGTACATTTTCTGTTGTGTGTCTGTCTTGTCTCGTGCATGTGTAGTGCTTATATCTTCTGCCCTGTTGCTTGTCTTTTCCCAAATGGCAATGAGTAGAAGTTTCTATTTTAGTGAAGTCAAATTTATTAGTTCTTCCCTTTATGGTTAGTGCTTTTTATGGCTTATGAAATCCTTCCCTAACCTGCAGTCATAGAGGTTGTGTTTTTTTTCCTGCTAAGTCTTTATAGTGATGCCTTTCGCTGTACCTCACTTGGAGCTTGAGAATAATGAGTGGGTCCTTTTCACATTTTCTGTATGGATACACAGCTCTGACGATATTTATTGAACATTCTGTTTTTTCGCCAGGCTCTGTTGGGTCACTTCTTTGAGAAGTCGAGGTCCACACATGGATGGGTTTGCTTCTGGACTCCATTCCATCTTAGAATTCTACCTCTGTTGTGTCAACAGCTTATTTTAATTACTAGACCTTTATAATAAATTTTGATGTCATCTAGAATAAATTTCTTTGCATTTCCATATAAACTTGAAGACAAGCTTGTCAGCCTGCACACGTATATAACCACGCTGAGAATCTGAATGGCACTCTATCTTTAGATACGTTTGGGGGACTTGGCATCTTTATAATTGCATTCTAATCCATTTATTGGGGTCTTCTCTAATGTCTCTCTATTAAGCATTATAATTATCTATGGGGATTTTACACATTTTTTGTTAGGTTTATTTCCATATAATTGGTATTTTGACAACAGAATAAACAGTGTCTTTCTTTCTTAATTGTTTTTGCTGGCATGTGGAAATATATTTGACACCCATATATTGATTTTGAAACTAGAAAATTTGCTAAACCCTTATTGACTCTAATGTGTTTTTAATATCTCTTAACAATTCTAACAATTTATCTGTAGACTCTCTTGAATTTTCTACATACACAAATCATGTCTTGTGTGCGTATTGGTAACATTTTCTCCCTTATCTAACATCTAGCTTCCATCAGAGTTTTAAATTCATCCTAAGTCTTATTTAGAAATGCCTTGGTTAATTTCCAAACATAGGGGTTTTCTACTTCTCTGTTTTTTTAACCATTTTTTTAAAAAGGATTTTATTTATTTATTTTATTTTAGCGAGAAAGAGAGAGAGAGAGAGAGTGAGTGCTTGAGTGGGGCATTACGGGCAGAGAGAGAGGGAGAGAGAGAATCTTAAGCAGGCTCCACGCCCAGCACAGAGCCTGATGTAGGGCTCCATCTTAACGACCCTGAAACCATGACCTGAGCCAATACCAGAATCAGGTGCTTAGCCGACTGAGCCACCCAGACCACCCCCACAACCAATGTTTTTTAACAGATTTAAACATTCTCATCAGAATAGATGTTCTGAGTGACTTCAACCACTGAGACTGCTCTGTGGCCCAGGTTCCGGACCTTTCAAAAGCTTGTGGAGAGCGCAAACTGTTCGGTGCAAATGTCTTATACAGGCTCATTAACCCGTTTGCTCATTGTTTTGTTCAAATTTATGCATCCTTGTGGATTTCTTTCCTGATTAATTTTATAAGTTATTGAAAGAGATATATTGAAATCTATTCTGTGGATTTTTCTCCTTGTGGTGCTGTCACACACAGACTTATATATTGCTAGTGAGTCAAACCTTCCATTTCCATGAACTGAACTTCAATGATGCTCTTAGCTTTGAAGCAAAAATATAAACTATGACATAATGCCTTTTATCACTTGGAATTTTTATCTTATACTTACTGAAAGGGTGGGATTTATTTCTACAGAGATATAAATATTTAAAATCACATAGCAGTACTATGCATATATAAAAAGGATAAATACCTGTGAAGTAAATTGGTTAATGTATTCCTGAAACTCCTGCACATACTTAGAATTCAAATTTTCTGAAACTTCATTGGAATTCATATTTTTCCATAAAATAATGTCTTCTGGGACATCAAGAATGTCGATGAGCTGGTATTTCTTTTAAGTGTGCAGATCTACTGTCTCCATCCTGTAAGTTTTGACACTGTCGCTTTCTTGATCTTACCAGAAGTTCTTAATAGAAAATTCTCAGGCAAGAACCAGGACTCACACTCCTTCTGCAAGTAGTCCTCAAATGGTTTGCTGACAGAAACAGGGAGGGACTGTACTGGCCTAGTCATGTCATCATGATTAACCACCATATCACAATGCATTTAGAAGAAATTATTATTTAACGGCTCAGAGACATGTCCATAAAGTCACTGAGGACTAGAAAATATGGTAGGTTCTAGATGTCTCTTCCAGAAGCCTTCTAACCAGTCTTCTATCCATTCAACCATTATCCATACCCTTTAGGTCCACTCCCAATAATATCCTTGAAAAAGTTCTTCTTCTTGGACATTGCTTAAATTAAATTAAATATGGCAGTAACTTCAGCAATTGGCAGGTATAAGATTTCAGTGACACAGCGCTTATCATAAATCAAACTCATACTCTTGATCCCTTTAAAGATCTGTTTGCATCGACAGTGTAATTCTAAGTCTCCTCAAAGAAAGCAAATTCCCATCTCAGGCATTGCTTATTTGATTGAACACATATTGAACTTTGTCTGCAATGGCATCATGCTGGACGTTAAGTGCATTCTGTTCCAAATCAGCAGGAAATTTCTGATAAATGGTATCATACATCTTCAAGATAATTCCTTGCAATGCATGATTCATTTACTCTAGCTTCCTGCCGCACTGAGATTTCGTTCACCTATTGTGAGGAATTGGGCAATTTCTCTTGCCACTGTTGCTTTGTGTATGATAGGCAATCCTTTTGCATGAATCTCACTAATAAAATATTACACAACTTCTACCCATGTGCATCTTTCTTCCTTTCTTACATCCTATAAAGCACTTTACTGTTATTTTCCATGAAAATATGGAATTTAGGATCATCTATCCAGTGACAAATAATTTGCTTAACAAATATCAAATTTATACCCTGCTGATCTGTTCCCTCCCCGTTCTGCATACATGATAGCTGTTTGTTTCAATCCTAAAGCACTATTATAGACGACACTTTAAACAGCAATTAAACTCAACATATGCTACGCCAACAGTGCACATCACTCAACTGAAGAGACAACAACACGAAGAGCTGTGACCCAATTTCACATCACAGGCAATGACAACGACATTGTGTTTGCCACACTAAGTAAGAGATGCTATTGATTATATGATGCAATTTCATTTCAGAGATTAAAATGCTGACAAAAAGGTGTCTTAGAATTAACAAATATGCTGTTTTGTTCTTGCTGCTGCTTTATGCTGAATTTTCGGCTTTCCTTCAAACTCCTCTTCTTCTGCCCTTCCATCTAATTTCTAATTTTGACTCATCACTAAAGAGGGACAAGTTCATCTGCTTTTCTTCTCCCAAATGGTCCAAGAAGTACCAGAATCAGAGGTAAAGGATATGAGAAGTCTTGCTCAAAAGAACCTCCTTCATTCAGGTGGCACAGAATCAGAATTCCCAACTAGACTCTCACTCCTCTGGTTCTTTCTCCAAGGATCCCCTTTAAAATGCAAACACATGAGGAAGCATTAACACTATATTTAATTAATTTCTTCTGCATTGTGCAAGAATGATCGGATGTTGTTTCCTGGCTGCAGTGACTTGGCAACCGCAGGATGAGAGCAATAGGTCCCTGGACAGATACAGGGAGAAGGTTCGGGGTAGGCTTGAATGAGAGAGACAGTAGTAATCAGTGGGATTCTAAAGAAACATGTAACCAACAACTGTCTGAGCTTGGGTTCCTCCAAAAGCTGATCCTGAAATAGGAATTCCAGTGCAAAAACACAGTTATGGAAGGGAGGGTAACTGAGACAAAGAAAAAGAGGCATCTGGAAAAGGGGGTTTATCAAGTCAGTGGCTAAGATGGGCTGGGAGCCAGTAAAAAACATGTGACAGACCTATCTACATAAGGGTTTCGGGAAATGGGGTTGCTTTATTATTTTTTTTTTAAAGATTTTATGCATTCACTTGAGAGATAGAGAGAGAGAGAAAAGAGATAGAGAGAGGGAGAAAGCACAAAAGGGAGACATAGACTCCCCACTGAGCTGAGAGCTGGACACGGGGCTTGATCCCAGGACCTTGTGATCAGGACCTTGAGATCAGGACCTGAGCCGAAGGCAGACGCTTAACCATCCAAGCCATGCAGGCACCCCAAGGAAATAAGGTATTTCTACTCCAATTCTTGTCTTCATTAGTCCCATTAGCAAAAGAAATGTAAATGTTGACACTCCACCACATTGAACTAAAATGATGAAGCCCAGGGCACTGCCTGCCTCTGCTATATCAGCTCTACTCCCAACATCAGTGAGAGAAATCTTGACTTCTCATTGGTTTTAACTACCTACAACTACACTTTGCTCAAATGTTGACATTTCTTCTTCTATGGTATCTCTCGGTTATGAAGCAGTTGTCTCTAATCACGGAGTCAAATGTTTTCGTTCATATTCTTATTGGCAATCTGCAATCTACTACACACTTTTGGTTGCCAATTAGCTCTCTTCCCTTTTATCATCCCCAATACTGCTGTTAAATCATTTTTTCCTGGCTCCATACCAGTGCCAAACACACTGGCCAATTTCTACTTGACAATCTGTTCTCAGCTCCAACCTTTTACTATTTCCTTCCCTTTATTCTGAGCACATGGTTTTTCTTCATGGCTTCTACCTAGTATTTCCTCACTGAATCGTAAGAATATGTTTATGGTGGAACCCCCCCCCCCCACTAATTTGAACATGAGCTGATTTAGTTGTCTTAAGGCTAATTTAGATGTAGGAAGATGAGTCTAACAGATTTTAAAAATAATGATTTTCCTGATAATGAAAACCACTGTGAGATACCACTACACATCTGTTGGAAAGATTAAATCCAAAACACATTATACCAAATAAAGATGAGGAACGGGCGTAGCAGGAACTTTCACGTTGTGTAGCCACTTTGGAAGATAGTTTGACAGCTTCTTACAAAGTTAAACATGCTCCTACCATCTAATCCAGCAATCACGCTCCTAGGTATTTACCCAGATGAACTAGAAACTTATGTTCACACCAAAACCGGCACACAAAGTTTACGGCCACTTTATTCATAACCACCAAAACTTAGAAGCAACCAAAATATCCTTCAATAGGTGAATGGATAAAGAAACTGATCCATCTATATGGTAGAATATTATTCAGTGATAAAATGAAATGAGCTATCAAGCTACACAAAGAAGAAACTTAAAACCATTGCTAAATGAAATAAGCCAACGTTAAAAGGCTATGTACTCTATGGCAAAACTATGGAGATAGAAAAAGGATCAGAGGTTGCCAAGAGTTGGGGGGCAGGGAGGGAAGAAGGGATGAATAGGTGGAACACAGGGGATTTTAGGGCAGAAAAACTTTTCTAAAGGAGACTGTAATGGTGGATATATGACTCTGCAGGTAAGACCCACAGAACGGTGTAATACAAAGAGTGAACCCTAACGTACTCTATAGACTTTAATGATAAGGTATTACTGAGTCATCAGCTGTAACAAACGCGCCACTCTGAATGCCAGATACTAATGACAGGGAAACTCTCTGGCAGAGGTGAGGGGAGACTAAGGGAGTCGGTGGGAACTCTCTGCACATTCCGCTCAGTTTTTTGGTAAACTTAAGACCACTCGGAAAAAAAAAAAAAAAAAAAAGCCTGTTTTTTAATCATCTTATTGAAGTCACAGTTCTCACATATCCTTATGCTATTTCTCTTACCAGGGATGAAAAAATTCAAATGAATAGAGTTGCCTGCCTTTCCTGTTCAGTTAGTTTTGAATCCACTCATCACCACAACGATTGTCTTGATAAAAGAGTAGTGAGGTATACAGTCTCCATGGATAGAAATGATCAATGCCTTTTTTTCTATTTATGCTGATAATTATACATCCATCTTTTAAAACACTAGCTAAAAATTAGCTGCAGGTATATATAGCTTGTCTTAGCTTATTTTTTCAATGAAAAGAAAACACTTAAAGGAATCAAGAATGTCCTCTATAAATTCTGAGTATATTTCTTGAGCCATGTTCTATGTCTGTGAAGGCTCAACTCATTCTGGACAATTGCTCTGCGAAGGAGCCAGAGAGCTCCCTAATAAACTGAGGGACATGGGTTTGTGGTTGTACTAGCTGTGTGACCTGTGGTTAGTCACTTTTTAACCTTCGTTACTTTAATTGTCCTATTAGTCAGTTGGGATGATAATGCTTAACCTCATCACAGAGTCACCAGAAGAGCAAGGCACATGTTTGAGGAAGAGCTTTGTAACTTGTAAAGCACTCTACAAACATAAGTTTTCTTTGTTGCTCTTGGAGGTATTAGGAAAGTTTAAAGCTCACAAAAGGTAAGTCAAATAGAAGATAAAAATCTTTTTATTGGGGGGCACCTGGGTGGCTCAGTGGGTTAAAGCCTCTGCCTTCGGCTAGGGTCGTGATCCCGGGGTCCTGGAATCGAGCCCCGCATGGGGCTCCCTGCTCGGCAGGGAGCCTGCTTCCTCCTCTCTCTCTGCCTGCCTCTCTGCCTACTTGTGATCTCTCTGTCAAATAAATTAAAAGAAAAATCTTTCTATTAGTTTCACAGAAATGAACGAAAATTCTGATTATAAAGATAATGAGGACTGCGTTATGCTTGAGAAAATATATTTACATGAATAAAAAAACTCCAGAAAAAGGAAGACTATGTATTTGGGGCTTTCAGAACGTTAAAGAGTAGGGACTTTCTTGTCATTTCTTTAGGACTAACTTGTGCATGAACATAAGTACACTAAAAGCTGCTTTGAATTAAAAAAAAAAAAAACCCACAAGCTAGCGATTAGAAATAATAATATAGTGCTTTCACCTGAGCATGATTCATACGATCTCTGGAAATAATTAACACTACACTCTGCATGCATAGGAAAAACCTGGAGGAACACATCAAACTCTAATGATTATCCTCAGGGAAATGGGATTGGGGGGAATGGGAATTTTCACTTTTACCTCAATTCTTTGGCATTATTAGAATTTTTGAAAATTTTGAGCATGTGTTACTTTTATGATTAAAACTAAACAAGAAGTGATAAATTACACATACATCTTCATATCAGATCTTTCTCTTTGCTTGACTATGGAAAGGTTTTTTATTTTTTTATTTTTATTTTTTTATTTTTTTTTACCTTGGAGGATTTATTATTATTATGTTTAATTTATTTTTAATTTATTTTCGGTGTAACAGTATTCATTATTTTTGCACCACACCCAGTGCTCCATGCAATCCGTGCCCTCTATAATACCCACCACCTGGTACCCCAACCTCCCACTCACCCACCAATTCAAACCCCTCAGATTGTTTTTTAGAGTCCATAGTCTCTCATGGTTCACCTCCCCTTCCAATTTCCCCCAACTCCCTTCTCCTCTCCATCTCCCCTTGTCCTCCATGCTATTTGTTATGCTCCAATAAGACATACAAATGGCTATCAGACACATGAAAAAATGTTCATCATCACTAGCCATCAGGGAGATTCAAATTAAAACCACATTGAGATATCACCTTACACCAGTTAGAATGGCCAAAATTAACAAAACAGGAAACAACATGTGTTGGAGAGGATGTGGAGAAAGGGGAACCCTCTTCCATTGTTGGTGGGAATGCAAGTTGGTGCAGCCTCTTTGGAGAACAGTGTGGAGATTCCTCAAGAAATTAAAAATAGAACTTCCCTATGACCCTGCAATTGCACTCCTGGGCATTTACCCCAAAGATACAGATGTGAAAAGAAGGGCCATCTGTACCCCAATGTTTATAGCAGCAATGGCCACAGTCACCAAACTGTGGAAAGAACCAAGATGCCCTTCAACGGACGAATGGATAAGGAAGATGTGGTCCATACTATGGACCATACCATACTATGGAGTATTGTGCCTCCATAAGAAAGGATGAATACGCAACTTTTGTAGCAACATGGACAGGACTGGAAGAGATTAAGCTGAGTGAAATCAGTCAAGCAGAGAGAGTCAATTATCATATGGAAAGGTTTTTTAAAACATTGTTGGCTTTGAAACTTTGAAAGGAGGAAAAAAAGAGTTAGGTGCTTAGATAATTATGACTAAAATTCAGTGCTCCTCGGGAATTCACAGCCTTGGAATTAAGAGATAAATGAACTGCTTAACTCAAAATGACAGGAAGAACACAAGATAGATGTTAACAAACTCTACTTACCATTTATATGTTTGAACATAACAGTAATAGAACCTGCCATTTACTGAATACCCATTATATGCAGGGGACTTCATAAGCTTTGTTTTTAATGCTGACAATAACCTGAAAGGTACATAGGAAGCCCAAGGGTTATGTCATTTGCGGAAAGTCATAGAACTGGGAAGTTAGGTAGAAGAAACCCTTCAAATCTAGGTGTATTTATTCTATAAACGATGACCTCGCCAAATCATTACTGCCTTTCAAAAAATGCATTCCTTCTTTATTTAACCAAACCCCTTAAGCCACAGCTGCATTTAATTTTATTTTCCCTGGAAATTATAATAGCTTCAATGATAAATCTCTTCAAGGACTAACCATGCTTTATTGAAACCTCAGGGTAGCTAGCCACAGGGGAAAAGTAAACAAACCAATAGAAAGGGAGCATATATTTGATTAGAAAATTATTAAATCGCTTCCTGAGACAACAGGGGTCTTAATACCTCTGGCAGTTACGCTACATGGACCCTGGGTGTCCCTGCATGATCTTGCTGGAAGTGGCAAGATGGCAAGACCCTGGCTGTCCTTTACTCATCTTTCAGGGTTGCATCTCCAGCAAGTAACCTTAGACGAAGTCAAGTCTCTCCCAGGTAAAGAGTGGGCTTGCTTTGCCTACCTATAAAAACAGAGAATTCCTCAAGTTGGGTGTTCTCCTGTAATACAATCCACTGAGTGTGCAGACAACCATGATGGGCCCAGAGCTTCACCCCAGGACTCAGGGCAGGTGGGGGAACTGACGCAAATGAGCGTGAAGCTCAGAGCCCTGCTTTGGCCGTCAATAATCAAGTTGCTGTCTCTGGTCCAGAGACATGTCTTTTTTTTAGCACCTATGAAAACAACAAGCTCACTTGTTAGCTTGAAAGAAGGATAAAATTCCAGACCCTGGTCTGGAATTCCAGACATCTTGACATCTTGACATCTACTTGTATTGTAAAGCCTCTCACAAGGCGGCTCCGTTATTTAGTTCTGTATCTGATTCCCCATCTAGACTCCGTATCTTTCAAAAGTAGGGCTTGGTCTTCTTCAAGACTAATCCTGAAAGAGGTGTCCCTTTCCAGGAACTTTGTAAACGTATGTTGAATGATCAAATGATGCGGTGAATAAATTAAACTCCTAACTGAGTTTATTAGTCATGTGTCCCCAGTAGCCAGGAAGATGAAACCAGAGTCTTGAGAGTACTTGGAAGAGGACAGCAGGTATGAAATACTTCAGGAGATGGCAAATTTGCTTCTCAAAGGTCTGATGGGATCCCCACCCTGGTTGGCCAGTATCATTGGTAGTGAGGCTGCCCTGGAGAGACGTGAACCGTGAGGATTTTCCATGAATTCATACCCAAGCTGAATCTCCTGCTTTCTGTATGGTAAGACACATCTTTTATTGATGGTAAAGGAATCAGTGTCCTGGGCTTATGTCGGTCACCCTGCCACTTCTTCTCTTGTGATAACAAGGATACATCATTGTCACAATTACAGAGTATTAAGACAAGACTCTAAAGACAGGAAAATGGAACACTGAATGTCAATCTTGGTAAAGAAGGTAAACACACATCTCTGTGCTGATGATATAACTGTATGTACAGCAAAAACAAGAGACTGTTAAAATATTCTAGAATGAATAAACAAGCTGACATGTTTTTTTCCTTCAATGGCAATAAGCCCTCTAGAACTGGAAATGGGGGAAATTTTACAATCAGACTAATAAGAAAAATAATTTTTAAAACTTAGGAATAAATTTAACAAGAAATGTTCAAGTCATCTGAAATAAACTAGCATCATATTGAAGATTTTAAATGAGATCTAAGGGGTGCCTGGATAGCTCAGTCAGTTAAATGTCTGCCTTTGACTCAGGTCATGATCCCAGGGTCCTGGAATCAAGACCAGGTCGGGCTCCTTGCTCAGCAGGGAGCCTGCTTCTCCCTCTCCCTCTGCTGGCTGTTCCCCCTGCTTGTGTATGCATTCTCTTGAATAACTAAAATCTTTAAAAAATAAAAATGAAAAAAGATCAATGAGATCTAAGAGTGCATAAATTAAAAACATAACATAGGATAAACATACCAGAATTCCAGGATGTGATACACAGTATCTTAAAAATGTTAATTGTCCCAAAATGTTAGATGTCTCAAAATACATTTAATGCAATTGAAGTTAGACTCGCAAGAGTCGCTTTCAGAGGGTTTGGGTTGAAGGGGAGAGTCAATAACGTTCATACGAAAGAAATGTTGCACAACAGTTAAGAAACTGCAAAGGCTAATTTTTTAGTGCTTAAAATAGGTCAGGAAGTTTTCTAAGTGTTTTTTTGTTTTGCTTCATTTAATCCTCATGACAACTGTTTGTAATAAATATTATCATCCCAATTTACAGATAGGTTAACTGAGAGATGTGAAGTAACTTGGAGCCAGGATTCAGTCTGACACCAGTGTGTGCTTCCAATCAATTAACCACCAGGCCATTGTCTCCAAGTTGGGAGGAGGAGGAGGACTTCCCATATACTAGGAAGTGTACTGTATTTCTAAATCATAAATATTCATGGGTTTTTCAGTACATTTGAATACTTTTTGTATGGAAAAAGATATAATAAAACCAAAAGACACATGATAGACTGAGGAAAATATCAATAACTCATATGAAAGAGCTATTTACCCTGAAAGATACTTTTAAAAATACTAAACATTTTTTATTGATGTATAATTAGCATAATGTTGTATTAGTTTCAAGTGTACAGTATAATGCTTCAATGATTCTATGCATTTTTCAGCACTCATCACAAGAGTATGTATGTATGTATGTATCTATTTCCACCCCATCCCACCCACACACACACCTTTGGCAACCACCAGTTTATTCTCTATTTAACAGTCTGAGGTTTTTTGTCTTTTTTTTAACTTTGTTCATTTGTTTTGTTTCTTAAATTTCACATGTGACTGAAATCATGTGGTATTTAACTTTCTTTCTCTGACTTGTTTCACTTAGCCTTATACCCACTAGGTCCATCCACGTTGTGGCAGGTCACAAGATCTCATTCTTTTTTAATGACTGCATAATATTCCATTGTCTATTCATACCACATCTTCTTTATCTGTTCATCTATGGATGGATGGACACTCTGGTTGCTTCTATATCTTGGCATTTATGACCAATGCTGTAGTACACAGAGGTTCATACATCCTTTTGAATTAGTGTTCTCATTCCCTTTGTAGTGAAGTTACTGGATTGTATTGTACTTCTCATTTTCATTTTTTGAAGAACCTCCACACTGTTTCTCATTGTGGCTGCACCAAATCACATTCCCATAACACCGCACAAGGCTTCCTTTTTCTCCACATCCTCACCAACACTTGATTCTTGACAGGTATGAGATAATACCTCATTGTGGTTTTGATTTCCATTTCCCCGATAACTAGTGATGCTGAGCATCTTTTCATGCATCTGTTGGCCTTCTCTATGTCTTCTTTGGAAACATGTCTACTAGGGTCCTCTGCCCATTTTCAAATTGGATTTATTTATTTGTTTTTTCAGTGTTGAGTTCTGTAAGCCCTTTATATATTTTGGCTGCTAAGCCAGTATCAGATTTATCATTTGCAAGTATCTTCTTCTATTCAGTACATTGTCATGTTGAAGGTTTCCTTTACTGCAAAAAAGCTTTTTATTGTGATGTAGTCCTAGTAGTTTAGTTTTGCTTTTGTTTCTCTCACCTCAGGAGACATAACTAAAAATTTTTTTTTACACTTGATGTCAAAGAAATTACTGCCTGTTTACTTCTCAGAATTTTATGGTTTCAGGTCTCACATTTAGGTCTTTCATACATTTTGTATTTTTGTGTATGGTGTAAGAAAGCGGTTCAGTTTCATTCTTTTGTATGCAGCTGTCCAGTTTTCCCAACATTTATTGAAAATACTGTCTTTTCTCCACTGTATATTTTTGCCTCCTTTGTCATAGATGAATTGACCATATAAGCATGGGTTTATTCCTAATATATCAAGAATCCTTGAAAGTGATGAGAAAGCCCAAGAGAACAAAGTAAATAGGAGAATGACAGAAAAGCACATCCAAATAACCAATAAACGTGAGAAAGAATGCCCAGCCCCAGTCAGAGAGAAGCAAATTTAAGATAGAAAGAGATATATTATTTCTCAACCATCAGGTAGGCAAAAATGAAAAAAAAAAAAAGGGAAATACCTACTGTTAATGGAGATATGGAGCAGAGGGGCCTCATACACTGTACTGATGGAAATGTAAATTTTACAACCTATTTGGAAAGCAATCTGACGCTACCTCCTGCAATTTAAAATACTTATGCCTTTCACTAGCAAGCCCATTTCTAGGAATCTAGCCCACAAAAAGAAGAGCATTAGCCTGTAAGAATGCATGCACAAGGTTATTTGTTACAACACTGTATATGATCAAGAAAACCTGGAGGTAAAGTGTTTGCCCACCTAACAGGAATGGCTCAATAAACTGGGGCACATCCATGCCACGGAAAATTTGTTACCATTAAAATGTAGAGATTTCTTTAGGTAAACTTTGGAAAGCAGAGAAATGAGTAATAAAACTTCATTTTTGTAAAGGACAAAATCTCGACTTCCCCATTTACAGAATTCCATAGACATACACATGATACAAATGGGGATAAATTGTACATTTTCCTGTTTTATTTACGTAATCAGGGATAGGTATGGAGGAACACCCATTGGTTATCAATGATATCTTTGGAGGTGATGGCATGGATGGAGGAAAGGGGAAAAAAGAAAAAAAGTTTACAATAAAAAAGCAGTATATATTTAATACCTAATTTATGGTAAATTATATGAGTGTGTACTCGGTAAAGGTATGAGAAGGCAATGACTAAAATGTTCATTGTGGTTATCTTATTTTGATGGAATTTCAGGGGATTTTTAGTGTCAGACTTTTCATTGTTTGAATATTTACAAAGATTTGTATTAAGCAGTTGAAAAAAATGTAAAAACTAGTCTCACAACAAAAATTCCATTAGTAAAAACTTTTATTAATTTACATATTGGGTGAAAATTAGAACTACTAAAGCAAAAGTGGAAAAATCATTCCAATATGAAGAAATGTAACCATTCTCTGAAGATTGTTGACATGTACAAAGCAACCCTCAAAGTGTCCTTGTAAGGTATACATTGAACAAAACTCTGCAATGTATTTTGAACTGCAGCAGAAGTATCAATACAACCTATCCAGCAACTGAGAGAAAAGGAAATTGAAAAATTGCTAGTAGTCAATAAATAATGGCAAGTGACACAAATGACCTATCACTAAACCGTGAACAGAAAGCCCGGTTGCAGACCCAGTTCTATACCAATGAATACCACTTTTGGCTTCCAGGTACCCAGGGTGACACTTCAAATTGGTCTTTAGACTGGCCTAAAACGCAAGCCACACTAACATCTTTATGTCTAGATTATCTTTTTCTATCAGGGCACCTCTAGAAAAGATGCTAACCAGGTGAATTTGTCCCTTGGTGACAAAGACTGTGAAGCTGACCTGGCTTCCATGATTATTTCCACTTTCGGCTTCCACCAGTACGTAGGATCTCACTCCCTTAGTTTCTTGCTCACATAGAGCTAATTAAATACAGCCACTCTCTCCTATCAGCTTGGATGCAAGATCCTACTAAGCTGTATAGGTTTCTCTATTTTATTACCTCAGTATCTCAGTCATTTGACATGCTGAACCAGCACATTTATACAAGGCCTTTGTGGGGACATGGTTTACCCAGAAGAATGTCCTGGAAAGTCCTCAGAATTTGAGGTCAGAAGTCAGGGTTTTACCCCAGTCCAGCCACTTACTATGACATTAAAAAAAAAAAAAAAAGCTACATTACCTCTCTCTGAGCCTTGATTTCATCCCCTGTAAAATCTGTACCCTTTCTCTCCTAGGTTGTGGAAATCAAGTGGGATGTTTGTAAGATCACACTCAATCATTAAGCAAAGGTCATTTATGTTTTTCTCTGATTGCAGAGGCAAAATACCCTTTGAAGAAAATTTTCAAGTGGGAAAAACCAGTGAGAAAATACAATCACCCATAATCACAACATCCAGAGATAATTGATGTCAATATTTTGATGTACCCATTTAGTTTATTTTCTCTGTGTGTACATTTACATACGTTTACACACACTTTAAAAAAATAAAATTCAGAGCACATCCCATTATGTATCTGCTTTACCATTTAATTGATAATAATGTTATTAAACATCTATAATATCATTTTTTTAGCATTTTAACTGTGTAATAACCATCTATAATATCATTTTAATAGCTGTTAGATGGTTATCTTAGTTCTCGTCTGATTCTTTTAATAAATTCTCCACTGTTGGCATTTAGATTATTTGCGATTTTCACCATTAAAATGCTATGATATATCGCTAAACTGACTTCATTAAATAATAGCACTTAGATCTTGTTCACTTGTTTTTGCCTACTTGATAAGTCAGAAGTGGAAAAAATGGTCTTAAAGTGTCCCATGACTCCTTGACTTATCTCATATCTTGCGTTTATTATATCTTCTGCTTCACGTGTTGATTCAGAATGCTTTGTTGCATACTGATCTGTGAATGGTAGATGCTCATTTAAAATTGTCTCTTACAGTCATATCATATTTGTCCTGATGACTGCTTTTGGACTGGAATTTGACACTGCCTAACAACCTCCTAACCATCGTGAGGATTAAATGAGATGTCATAAGGTCCTTAATGCTAAAGAAATGTCAGCTATTTGGCCTCATTTCTATTTTATAATGGTATTATCACATCATACATAGTGGCCGTGCTTTCCTTTTGTCTGCATTTGCTGGATAGATCTTTGCCTTGCCTTTTACTTTTAACTCTCCTGGAGCCTCATTTTAGGGGTTGCTTGTAAATAGTATGTTACTGAATTTTCTGTTTGGATTTGAAGTGAAAATCTTGTTTTTAAAGAGAGCTTAACCCAGTTGGATTCATTGCTGCATTTAATAGATTTCGTTTTATTTTGCCACCTGCATTTCTACTTCCTTTGCCTGTCTTGCACTATGCAATCCACACTCTTTCCTTTCACCTTCTCCACTATTTTTGGAAGGTGACAAGATAGTTTGGCATGCTTCTAGCGATAACCTTTGATTTTATCAGAAGTTATTTTTGCACATAGTGGTTCTCCACTGTGTTTCCACAGTAGCCACCTGGTGGGTGGGTTCACCTTCAGATCTGCTCTCTCCCCGTGTGCTGCGGCGTCGAGAGCATGGGCTGGGTTATGCACAATTCCCAGGGGCTCCTTCTCTAATTCTGTCAGTTTCATTTGCACTCATCACAAGACACCACAGCTGCATGACATTGTGATTGAGACCTCATTTCTAGTTCTGGAGTAAAAGGCAAGCTTTTGAAATTCCATGTCAGAATAGGGA
The DNA here is from genome assembly GCF_009829155.1 of Mustela erminea. Classification (NCBI taxonomy): domain Eukaryota; kingdom Metazoa; phylum Chordata; class Mammalia; order Carnivora; family Mustelidae; genus Mustela; species Mustela erminea. The sequence continues at coordinate 3,734,853 of NC_045621.1, forward strand.
ATGTAGCATAACTTCATTAAATCTCTCAACTCTACCTCCAGATGTTTTGTTTTGTTTTTTGGCAACCCAGAAAAGTATTCTTCTGTATGTATGTATGTGTATACACACACACACACACACACACACACACACATATTTATATACACACACACTATATCCCATATATATATTTATATGCTATATTCCATATATATATATATATATATATAGTTTTGTTTTGTTTTAAGTTGTCCCTCTAATCATAGTCCCTCTAAACTCATAGCCCTGAGATCAAGAGATCAAGAGTTGCATGCCCTACCGACTGAGCCAGCCAGATGCCTCCAGAATATATATATATATATTTTTTAATTTTTATGTATTTATTTGACAGACAGAGATCACAAGTAAGCAGAGAGGCAGGCAGAGAGAGAGGAGGAAACAGGCTTTCCGCGGAGCAGAGAGCCCGATGCGGGGCTCAATCCCAGGACCCTGGGATCGTGACCTGAGCTGAAGGCAGAGGCTTTAACCCACTGAGCCACCCAGGCGCCCCAGAATATATTTTTGATTGTTATTTTTGTTCCATTTGTTTTGGTCTCTTTAATTATATGTTTTGGGCCTTCCACCTCTGATTTTCACATACTATTTTCCTGCACTTCCCTACATTGTGTGCTTCAAGTGTGCCTTCCACGTTGCCCATTTATTATATGTGGTATCAATTCTATCCTTTCCTGTGTCCAACACAAATTTAATTCTACCCCAGTTTCTCTTTTTCTCTCCTGAGAAACACATCTGATCTTAGGTACCATCTCCTTCTTTTCATATTATGCTTTTGAATTTTTTATTTCAATCTATTTGCCTTGATGAGTCTCTGAAATTCATAGTCTGAAACCTTGGTTACTCTCCATAGAGACAGAGCAACTATTAGTAGGGAGCAGGTATCGGAAAAGGAAAGGTAAAACAGACTTGATTTATGAAATATATATATAAAAGAAATATTTAAATCGCCACATAATAAAGAATAGTTGTGGGAAAATACTTTTTAAAATCTAAGATCTAACACTGTAAGGTATAACTAGCTGAAATCCCACTCCACTCACTACCTTGTCTACCACGACCATCCTTGGTTGGCCTGGCTAAACATGGCCACCGGAGTAATCTTGTTAAAATCTAAGTTGGGTCAAGCCACTCATCTCCCAAAGCTGTCCAGTGGTTCTCACTTCAAAATAAAAGCCAAAGCCATCACACTTTCCTACCCAAGCCAAAGCTATGAGTGGATGGCACATAGATTATGCATCATATTCATGCTGACATATTCTTTAAAAGAAAAAAGTATAGTTTGTACAGCTCCCTTCTTCCAGTTGATTATGAATACATTGGATTGCTTGAGCTAGCACTCTTCATCTTCCAGATTATAAATATAACCATATCCAATGAATAAAATATATAAAACACAGGGAAAGTATACATAGAGATATAAAAATCATCCCCAATTTTACCCACTAAAGATAAGCATCATTAACATTTTTATGTTTTTCCTACCAGATTTTTAAAATTATTTAAAAAATATGTATAGTATGATGTAAAAGTGTGTATTCTACAGTTTTCACTTAGTAAATAACACACCAGGATTATTTTTCCATGTCATTAAATAGTCTTCAAAAACATGGTGTTAAATAAGGTTAAACTACTAGATCATCTCCCCAGGCAAAATCTGTGGAACCATTTCCCTCTTACAGACATTTAGGTTGTTCCTTGTTTCTAAATATAGTATTTAATGAACCTCGCTAGTAGACATGAATGGACAATAAATCTCCGCTAACTTCTGGAGAGGGGTAGTGTTGGCATCAGCATGGGGGGCTTGTGATGGTCTGAGTCTGTGGGTGTATCATTGGTGTTTCCTGTGAAAATTGTGGGAGAAAGAGCAGGAGGAAGATGGTCGGTTGATCGGCTTTCTGTTACTGGGAGAGGATTTCAGTCAGGTCACTGTGGCCTCAATGGAATCATTGGTAACATTCGGAGCTGAATTAAACGGCGTTAGAATGCTAGCTCTCTTAATTTTTGTTTTGCTATCAACCTGTCTCAAGCCAAAAGTAATTAGCCATCCATCAGAACACAGATATTACAAAAGAACTCATAACCCCTGGGGTCTCATTTGTGCTTTTGCAGTTTTGCTGGCAAATAAATCACTTGGTACTGGGAACTCTTCCAACTTGGCAGAGCAGAAGACAAATCAAAACACATGCCTAATTCTGTTTAAGTTTCATGGTTTACTGGCTGCTTAGAAAAAAAATTAAAATGTGTCCAATTCAAGGAGCTTTCTGAAGAAAAGTACACACAAGTCAACAAATCATTTTAGGCAAAGCACACACACATCCTTCAGGGCCAGCGCGAATCTGCGCTCTGCATTCGAATGAGGCCCGATCCCGTGAAGCACAGCATGGTATGTGGGAAACTCTCATTTTTCTGTGGGGGCACTCCTGGAACCCTCCCAGTGAGAAAGATCTAGAGAACTGAACTGTGCAAGGATGCTACTGTCTAAAAAGGTGACATGTCAGTGCTCGGGGACATACCCAGTGTGTGTCGGCCAAGCGATCCTGGAGTTGATACTGATTGGTGTATTCACTGAATTCAAATGCTTCTCTACACTTAACCTCATCAGTAGAAACTTGTGATTGGACAAAATATATGCTTTTTTAATGTAGTGTCCAGGGAGGTCACTAAGATGAAAAATGTTTAAAAGCTTCAGAGATTTACCTTCTTGTTCTTGTGATCTCTTTGGTGTGATGGTCATCCTCTTATCCCCAGGGCTAAATCTGGTGTGTTGGCCTCAATATATGCTGGAAACCAGTTTATGGGCTGAAACCCATCAAATCATCCTTATTCTTTGTAATTTTCCTGCCTGCTACCAATCTTTTTTTTTTTTTTTTTTGAGAGAGAGAGAGAGCGAGCGAGCACGGGAGGAGAGAGGTGAGCGGGAGAAGCAGACTCCCTGCCGAGCAAGGAGCCCGATGAGACTCGATCTTGGGACTCGATCCTGGGACTCCAGGATCATGACCCGAGCCGAAGGCAGTCGCTTAACCAACTGAGCCACGCAGGTGCCTGCCTGCTCCCAATCTTAAAGAAACATGTCACTTATCTTCAGGTCTAGATGCCGTATATGAAGGAATATTTACTGAGGGCTTTCTGAATGCCGGGAACCGTGCTCTACAGGCATTTTGTCCTCTAGCTATCCAACAACCCAGTGATGAGGGCACAGCACTTCGCTCTCCCATTTGATGGGGAAGATAAAGACAGCAAGGAGCAGAGGGACTAAGAGGGACTTAGCTGGTCAACCAGCCCCAGGAGGCAACCTAGGCAATCTGACTCATGAACACATGTGCACGTAAACATGCTATTGCTTTTAAATTCTTTTTCCACATTGTGGTCTTGATGTGGTATTTTTTCTCAAGGTCACTGTGTGTGGCTTCAGTTTACCCAGGCTAAGTGGAAGCGTTCAAAACATGATTTCTTTGTTTTTCAAGGTTTCAATCCAGGTGTTACCATCCCTTCCTGCTGTTCTACTGTATGGTCACAGGAAGAGAATCACAACGACAGCTCTGGTTTTCCAGCAAATGTTTATTATGTGGGGAAATCCCCCTAATTTCTATAGGCTGAAGAGCCCCAGTTTCTGTAGAACGTTTCTTTGTTAATGACCATACTTTACAAAAAGAGGTCATTTCCATGTTCCCTGAAAAGTAATCCTTCAACTTATGCAGCCATACCAAGGACGAAATAAAGAGATTGTTCATTGCTGAACTTAAAGAGGCACAACCAGACCTCAGGGAACTTATTTGGGAAGACGGAGAACACATAGCCATAAATGTAATGGTAGTTACGGTATTGTTCTAGATGAATATCCTTTGGGAAATGTATGTTTTCACTCACATGTTACTTTGAGAAACAGGCGCAGGGACTGATTTTGGAATTGGGACAAGTCAGTCATTGTGGAATGAAAAGCAGGAGGCAGTGAGGGAAGAAGACGAGGGGCAGGTGAATTATGGTTTGTTTCACTTAAATTCATGCGTGCAAGTTATTTAAAGCTAAGCAGGTGAATTTTTCTCACTTAAAAAAAAGGAAATCTTTTGGGCAGCATCAGCAAAATACGGGTGATGAATAGGTTAGAGGGAGAAAACATGTGCCCTGGGACCATGATTCTGTGGTCAGACCTGACAGGTTTCAACCAGCCAAAAGGTCACAGCCAAAACAAGCACGATTCACTGATGGAAACTCCCCTAAAATTCTAGAACAGGGGGTAGTTGCCCTTAAAAATTTGATAGAGACTCGCTAACAAAACCATTTTTCTTAATTGAATTTTCCATGTCTACTAAACTATGTGGAAAAATACAATTGCATGCATGACACATCTTTTTCCATTTGGCAAAAACAGAAACCTCTGGGTTTCAAATGGAAAAATCACAAAAATATTAGCTTTGTTTACTTGCCTATTTATCAAAGACACTCCACCTATCTGAATTATTCACACACTGACGGGTATCAGCAACGTGAGAGCTGAGAAAAGGAGCACTCTTGAGCACCGGAGCACCCGGTGTGTGCCGAGCCCTTCCACGGACTTCCCGGGGTTCCTCGGCCTGGGGACGCGTTCCTGGGTGGCACGGGGAACTGTCTCCATCTTATGAATAAAGAACAGAGGCTGAAAGGGAATTCTAGTAGCTTTGATGAAAATTCTTCGAGCTTTTCATAGAAACATGAAGTATGATTAAATATTTTTTGAAAGAGAAGGAGGGAAGCCAGAATATTTTCCCTTTGCATGTCGAAGAGGAGAGTCCTCCGTCAGGCGCTCACGCCACAAAGATCTACTGAAAACTGTCTTTGTGTGAAGTTCTGGATCTGTCCTCACTGATCCCAGTTAGTTCTCTTCCAAGCAGTTTTGGGGCCGACAGGTACTGTGAAGCACGAGCTCACGGATAGGAGAACTGCGCGTTCTCGAGGCAGAGGGCCTCCCTGGGTCGCCTGGGTCATTCACCTGGTCAGAGCCTGACCCGGAACTCAAACCAGGCTTCCGTGCCCCTCCAGAAGTCTCTCCGTAACAGTGGAGGGAGACATTTAAACACATCCTCTGTTGTTTAACTTTTCGATGGCACTGGATTCCTCTTCTTCCAGGGGTTCTTAAAATGTTTCCGTCCTGTTCTTGCCCACGTCTCACTCCATCTCTCAGAAACAACCCCACTGTTGGCCTTACGGGGTCACTGAGAGTTCCCACTCCGGCTTTTGTTTTCGGCCCCACCTCTGTGAGGGGAGGAGGCGTGGGAGGCAGTACAGATAGTGGAGGCCCAGGGCACACAGCGCATGGGTGCCGCTCCCAGAACAAACCACTGCTGGAAAATGGCCCCAGTGCAGACCCAGGAACGGTGCCAAAGCGAACCTGCTGATGTTGGAAACAACTCTGCCATTTTCTCTTTCTCACTCAACACGGCCACGTTTCTGTGCATTTCAAGTCCCACAGGGTCTCTTGATGGACTCCCTGGAAACTGCCTTGGGCTTCTCATAGTGGCAAGGTATTGGGTTTACTAACTGAGGGTGTGCCATACTCTAGCTACTAAGTGGTCCTTAATAACATGTTACATTCCCCAAGGGGTCCCATTCACAAAGAAAGCCCACAATCTTCAAACCCTCGGTTTCCAATCTGTGCTGTCACCTCCCACAGAGGATCTAACCACTGCACCGTCTAACACCAGCCACACCACAGCCTGGGGCCCCCAGGGAGACACTCCTTCCTCTTCTCATGGGAACAAGGCCGTGACACAATCCCTGGGTCTCTTCCTCTGTCTGCACAGCCATGGATTTGGCTCGATACCAGTGCTAGGAAGAAAAAGCCCCTGCGGGCATTTATTTAACAAACGTCCCAGGGCCCGCTCTGTGCTTGACTCTGGGATAGATGCTGGGAAGAAAGTGTACGAAAAGTGCTAAAGCAAACAAACAAAAGCCATACACACATAAAACAAAACAAACAAACAAAAAAAAGGAAAGTGTTAAAACAGGAATGGGTAATACTGGGATGTACCTAAGCAAGAGTTTACTGACCCCTTAAAACGGTGCTGCTGAAGACAAGACACATGAGTGCCACTGGACACAACTCTGAAGCCGCATATCACCAAGTGAGTTTTTATAGTTTCTAGCACCAGATTGGGTTACTTTAATTTTAAATATAATATTTCACTTATAGCACTTTACACACAGAATTCAAAAATACAGATTTTATATGCATTCGTATAAGAGGAAAATTACAAAATTAACCTATGATTTTTAAAAAAAACTGCAGTGAGGGGCGCCCGGGTGGCTCAGTCAGTTAAGTGTCTGCCTTCAGCTCAGGTCCTGATCCCAGGGTCCTGGGATGGAGCCCCACAGTCGGATGCCCTGCTCAGTTGGGAGCCTGATTCTCCTTCTGCCTCTGCCTGCTGCCCCCCCTCCCACTCATGCACTCTCTCTCTGTCAAATAAATAAAATCTTATATATATATGTTTATATTTATATATTTACATATATATAGATGTATCTATCTATCTATCTCTCTCTATATAAAGACTGCAGTGATATTACAACTGGGATATACTTTTTTAATATTTTTTTATTTTTTTTAATAACTTTTTATTTTTTATAAACATATATTTTTATCCCCAGGGGTACAGGTCTGTGAATCACCAGGTTTACACACTTCACAGCACTCCCCAAAGCACATACCCTCCCCAGTGTCCATAATCCCACCCCCTTCTCCCAACCCCCCTCCCCCCAGCAACCCTCAGTTTGTTTTGTGAGATTAAGAGTCACTTATGGTTTGTCTCCCTCCCGATCCCATCTTGTTTCATTGATTCTTCTCCTACCCACTTAAGCCCCCATGTTGCATCACCACTTCCTCATATCAGGGAGATCATATGATAGTTGTCTTTCTCTGCTTGACTTATTTCGCTAAGCATGATACGCTCTAGTTCCCTCCATGTTGTCGCAAATGGCAAGATTTCATTTCTTTTGATGGCTGCATTTTTTAATATTTTTAATTTATGTGACAGGGAGAGAGATCACAAGCAGGCAGAGAGGCAGGCAGAGAGAGAGAGGAGGAAGCACGCTCCCCGCTGAGCAGAGACCCTGACTCGGGGCTCCGATCCCAGGACCCTGAGATCATGACCCGAGCTAAAGGCAGAGGCTTCACCCACTGAGCCCCCCGGCACCCCCAGGATATACTTTTTATCCACCCCCCCGTCTCTCCTATCTTAACTGCCCATCTCATTCGTTTTCCATTCAGATACTTACTTAGTATTTCAGGGAAACATGCACAGTAAGTATTAAAATAAATATAAACAAAGTAACAGAATACTGTTTAAGGAAGTAATTGGTGTTTTTACTTCGTGCATATTCTAGGGTATAGAGAATTAATAAAAATTTTCATAAACAAACAAGTTTCAGTACATCCATACAATGGAGCACTACTCAGTAACAAAAAGGAATGAACTGTTAATACATGAAGAAATATGAATAAATCTCCAAAAAATGATGAGTGAAGGAGCCTGTTATAAAAGTTCCAAAAATGTGGGCTTCTATTTACATTAAAATTCTAGAAAATGCGAACTCATCTCTAATGAGCAAAATGGTGGCCTGGGGGTGGGGCACAGGGCAAGGAGGAACAGGAGGGACGGATTCCCAAAGGGTCCAAGGAAACTTAGGAGCGATGGATATGTCCGTTACCTTGACTGTGGTAATGTTCCATGGGGGATACTTATGTCAAAACTTGTTAACTTGCACACTTTGAATAAGTGTTTATTGTAGATCATCATATCTTGATAAAGTCCTTAAAATGATCATAGACTGTATTTTTTTCAGAGAAATATAAAGACAAAATTTGGAGAAATCATCTACATGTGTAACTCTTGACTTGAGTCAAGACTCAAGACAGCATCTAGATTCAGAAAAACTGAGATTGTATCTTGTCTCACCTCTTAGCTACATGACCTTTGTCACCTCAATTTTCTCACCTGTAAAATGGAGGAAACAGCAGTAATGACCTCACAGAGTTGTGAGGATTGAACGATCTAAAGAAAGTGTGAGCACAGTAAGCCCCGCATACACTGAGTGCTCACCATTATTCTGAGACACACACGTGCACATGTATGGAGATATGTATTTTACATAAACAGATCACACGGCTCACTGCATGTACATGCAGGATAATGATGAACTCAAAAGAAACAAGGCATCTATCTATGAAAAATGAAACTTTTGTTATTACTGTTGTCACTTTTCCGTCTTATTTTTAACAACCAGGTGAGGTAAGTCTTGCTCTTACCCCCATTCTTCAGCTAAGAGAACTGAGGCAGAGGGAGAACAGGTCAACAGCTAATGAAGGTGGCATTGAAAGTGGAATAAAGCAGACACTTGGCTTCAGACCTAGGGCTCTTTGCACAGACTACAGAAGGAAAACTTAAGGACATTTCTTAAGAGTAGTTAATAATTACTCTGTAACCCCGATTCAACACATAATTTCTAGTCCCGTAGCAGAACGAAGAGTAAGGAAAACAATCTTTTGCCTGCGCCCCACCTCCAGCTCCCATGATTCTCCATTGTTCGGGCCCATTTTCCCACGACTCAAGGGAGTGGGCCAAGGATGCCCACAATCACGACCCAGGTTTTTATGTGTCCCCCAACTGCTGTCCCATCTCTGTGCCTTTGCATACATGGTTTTGCCCACATGTAACACTTGCCCACAACTATGTTTCTGGAGATCCTATCCAAACACTCAGAGCTACCGCCGATGGCTGCTCCTTCATTCATTCCTTCGTCCGTCAGTTTGCCCTGGACAACAGCTATTGCCAGGTGCTGACCTGGCTGCTGAGAAACAAACAAGCACCATCTCCTCTGGCTGCTGAGAAACAAACAAGCACCATCTCCTCCATCTTTCCCTTTTTTGAACCTGAGCTTCTTTTGGAGAACCTATATTGTAGTTGTTCCTTTACCCTTGAGAACTATGGTAGGGGCCTGAGGCATGGGAGACAAAAACTCATTTAAAATTTATTGAACTTAAGGGAAAGTGTTGAATTTGTACAATAAAAAAGTCTTTAAATATAAACAATACACAGAAGCTTGCGCAAGGTAGCCAGATCTGAGTGAGGCTGAATTGGTTTAAGAAAATCTAGGAAACTTTTGGCTCCACAGGGAGACGGAGGAAGGCAAGAGGTGCCACTTTTGGTATTTTGTTGTTTGCAAAGAGATCAAATAAGCTATAGATAAAATTTACAGAGTGCTCCAAATTTGGAATTTCAGCAAAATGACCAGAGAAATAGTATAGAGAAAAATAACCACAAAAACCTGTATCATGAAAAATCTGTGGAAATTTTTAAATTTTTTAGAAAGTAACTATTTCACAGAGGAAGTTTACTCAAGAGCAGCAGAGAATGTTACAGGTCTTTTAAAATAGAGAAAGTGGGCGCCTGGGTGGCTCAGTGGGTTAAGCCGCTGCCTTCGGCTCAGGTCATGATCTCGGGGTGCTGGGATCGAGTGCTGCATCGGGCTCGCTGCTCAGCAGGGAGCCTGCTTCCCTCTCTCTCTCTCTGCCTGCCTCTCCGACTACTTGTGATTTCTCTCTGTCAAATAAATAAATAAAATCTTTAAAAAAATAAATAAAATAAAATAGAGAAAGTGATTTATATAGAGAAAATGTTGTCATGCACACCATTTCTGACATGCTTCTCCCTTCTGTTCAAAACTACCATAGACAGTCGGAGGTTCCTCTAGAGGTTCTAGTTATCAAACCTGGTGTTTAAAATACATAATTTCTTAAGAAAGCTGTGGTCTGAGTAAAGGTGTGACATACAGAGAGGAAGCTGCTGTTACTGATTTAGTTCAGGCCACAATTGTTTTACAACTTAGCGCTTCAGACTTAGTTTACCCAACAGAATTACATGGGGGAATATTTCTCAGTGAAAGTCATGAAAACCTCAAGCCTTAAGTGGTGTGCTCAATGCTGAGCTGCTAATACAATTTTTAAAGTTGAGTAAGACATAAAACTTAGAAAAATGTATAGCCTGAAGTCTTAATCAAAGTCATGGTAATGAGACTATATACCAAGAAGATGTGCTTTTCCCTAAACACAACACACACACACACACACACACACACACACACACACACACACACATTCTTTTTGCCTAAGGTCCTTTCCATATCTAAAAGGTTGCTTCTCTAAGATGCTTAAACACACAATGTAACAAACAGACCATGAAGTAGACTCTGCGGACAGTAGAGATAGTGGGGAGACTAAAAGAAGAAACAATACATCAAAAAAGAAGTATTTAAGAGTAGTTTCTCTCTTACTGTTCTATTCTCACCTCCTCCCTAAAGTTGCACAGGAAATCACAACTTTCAGTTGCATAATTCGTGTTTTCCATTCTCTGCATATTTTTCAGCTAACATTTATTAGAAATATGAAGTCAGTTCTAGTGAGAACGCCATCCTGACATACCTCATCACATGTGACGTCATTTCCATTTGCAGTCAATGCCCCAGGGCTCTCCCGCCACAATCTTTCACCTGCCATAGGGTCACTGGCATTAAGGGATACAGAGATTAGGGGATTTCTTGCGGAGACAGCAAATACAAAAATGCAAGAGGATGCAATTATACGTCCAATTCAGTTGGGCAGCCATACTGTTTTGTTGGGTGGGTGAAATGTAGGTTCCCTCTCTCATGGGCTAAATTTCCTGTCTTGGTTTCTGTGTTGTCTTAGTTGCTACTGTTACTTTGTTACTTTTTTGTTCTCAGAACTGATATGCTGATGTACATTAGTCTGTGTGTTTGAAAAGGTAAATTTATTGATTTTTCCCCTCTAGACTCCATACTTTGATTTTATTTTTGTCAACAAACATGAAAATGCATTACTTTTATAAAAAGAAAAATATTTATCTGTTTTTCAATTCTACCAACACTTATGGAGCCTCTGCTATAGGCCAGAGATTTTGCTAGGTATTAGGGAGCCAAAGTTGAATGAAATAAAATTCTACCTGCAGGTGAATTCATCAAAAATCGGTTCACAAAGAGCCCATTTGTCAAAGTGATTCCTGGCTGTTGGCTCTCAAAAACTCGCAGTCTAATACAAAACGTAGATGTGTAAGCAGCCATGAGATGTCTGCTTTATGAGTGGTGTGAACAAAACTTTTGTTCAAAGCTCAGGGAAGAAAATGATTCTTCTTCGACGTTAGGAATTGATTCAGTGAGAAAGTGTGATTTGATCTGGGCTCTGAAGGTGGAGTCGGATTTAATCTGTGTTGTGTCCTTGGTTTGTTTTGTTCTGTTTTGTTTTTTTCATGACTTCAAGCAGAATGACAGAAAGGGTATTTTTTTTAAAGGTCAGATTGAACTCTAGATTTCCTGCCAAACCAAGCACAAAGGAGGTCTTCCTTTTACTTATGTGTTTTCACCTAGTGGTTATTTGAATTCCTAAAAGCATCTGAACACAGCCTCCTCCTCCACCTGAGGTAAAAACAGCATCTCCATCTGCCAGCTTTCAGTCTGTTGGGGAAGCCATTTCGCAGAGATGCATACGCAGGCCAGAAGTTGGATGGGCTTAAAGTTCTGACCTCAGTGATGCCCTCCGACGGCCTCTGGAGTAGCTGCTGGTACATGGGACTCTCCCTTCTTCCTAGCTTCCTAGCTGGTGGCCATGTTGTGCCTCACGATGGAGGTCAGGTTTATAAACTATCCTGAGCCAAGGGATCAAGAAACTGGATGTATTTCAGCTGAGGAAGAAAGCTTGTGGGGCTCCCAGGCGGACAGGAAATTAAAGAAAACCAAGGCAGCGGTTAGTCCGTGTAATGACTCAGTGTGACTCCCGGAAAGCAACCGAGGCAGTCTAGCGGCTGGACTCATAGTTTTCTAAAAGGCGCGTCCCCCACACGTCCCTCTGCCTGGTGCATTTGCGCAGGCTGGAACCTGTCCACCCTGCTTCAACACCTTGGAAGTTCTACTGTTTTTGAAACACCTGCTTTGGATTTGGGCTTGATGACACTTTATCGGACTCCCCAGAAGCCTACAGGCCATTTCTACCGTGTCTCATGTGGTCCTTATTCATCTGCACATGCAATGGTGCTCCCAGAGGAGCAGCGGTTCAGCGGCCTCCAGCTCCATGTTCCCAACAACGATTTTAGCCCGCTTTAGTATTTCGGAGTCTGGGCGAGTACATGATCTCCGTCCTCAGAAATAACAACGTCCTACCAATGCACAGAGAGCAAAGAAGCTCTTGATGAATTTGGTGTTTTCTTACATATGTTATGCCAGAAATATAGTCAGCAATATACACCAGTCCTGGGGGCGGGCTGGGGAGGGTCTAAAAACGTCCTCTGTCTTTATGCCAGGTCCCGTATTGCTAAGTGAATCGGTGCTACATGAAAAGGTCAGATAAGATTGCGTCCATTCTCCAGGGCTGCTTAGTTCTTACAGGAGTAAGGGATTAGTCAAATGGGACTAATGAACCTGTGTTCATGAAACCTGTGGTTCAAATGAATGTATGGTCATGGAGAAGAGTCTGAATGTTGTTGGAGCATCAGAAAAACCTCATGTGCTTGGAATGTATTCTGCTCCGAACCCTTGGGTGTAACTGACAGAATGGAAACCTCTATGTTTTCCTTTCACTGATTTCATTCCCGAGGTGAAGATGACAGATGCCCATGGTCCAGTGGTGCCGACAAGAAGGAAACAGTTTGATGACGCATCGCTTTTAGACCTATGACCTGGCCCCACCCTTCTCTAGAGGATCATAGCACCAATTACATTCCAAACTGGATTCACAAGCCCTTTGGGTGTCAGTCTTGTTGCCGTAGAATTACTCTGAGATCTAAAGCTTACATAAAGAAGAATCAGCTCAGTCTTTATAAAAAATATAAATTCAGATAAATTCAGAAATGTTACTTCAGGTTTGAAACAAATACCCCTGAGTAGCCTAGAAAATTATCTTCTAATAAAATGATTGCAGATTTACATTAAATTAGAAGGAATATCCTCATAGGAAAGTTTTTTTTTTCAAGCTCACGGTATTCAACTTAGACAAAGGTGGCATGTTTTAAAAATAGTCCATGATGATTAACTTTCATGGTGAAAGCAGGACACCATGGGCGCCTACTCACAGAGCGGGCTCCGGTGTAATTACTTGCAATTACTGAATCTCCACTTGGGTAGATCACACACATCATGAGGGCAGTATCCCCAGCATCAGCAGTGCTCCTGGCAGAGAATTTCCTCAATGCACACTTGCTGAGTGATTGAATGACTGAATAAATTAAAATAAATCTACCCAAACTTCTCACAAACGACAAGAGATTTGAGGGAGATAGTAAATAAGTGTTTGGAAATCTGTTACTTCCTCTAGAAAAGCAATTCCTATATCCCCTCCTCTTAAAGTGGCAAAGAATAATGAACTCGATGTGAGATCTACACAAGATTTTTTTTTTTTTTTGGCATTATTTTGGACAATGAGCTCAGTCTTAGCTACACATTATAATCACCAGAGAAGCTTTAAAAAAAAAAAATCCCAATTGAAACAGAATCTCTGGGATGGGGCTGAGCATGGCTAATTTTTCAATGCGTGTCTCATGATTTTATTTATTTATTTGACAAAGAGAAAGAGAGATCACAAGTAGGCAAAGCAGCAGGCTGCAACAGAGGGGGAAGCAGGCTCCCCTCCAAGTAGAGAGCCCGATGCGGGGCTGGATCCCAGGACCCTGAGATCATGACCTGAGCTGAAGGCAGAAGCTTAACCCACTGAGCCACCCAGGCGCCCCTATGTATCATGATTCTAATAAGCAGACAAAGCTGAGAACACTGGTGGAGGGGTGTTCGTTCCCAAACTGGTGTGATCGCAAGAATCGCCTGGGTTGCTCAATCCACAACCATCCCTGAGTGGTATCAAAGGTTTTTTATCTCTGCCAGTTTGGAAGATAAAAAGTGGCCTCTGCCTCGTTTGACAGAGAAGCACTTGTTTCTAATTCTTTCAGGCTATGCGACTTCAACGACAACTTCTATGGAGTTGCTATTGCTTCTAATTTAGTGTCAACACAAAAGTAATTTATTGTAGGATTATTTTCCAGCCTATCCTGGGGCATTTCTTTCTGTCTTGAAATAATACTTCTCCGGCTTTCATTAGACTGTATCTTTATTACTGTAAGTCGATTCTCATCTATCGAAAGTAATTACAGTCTGTGATTAAGTGTCCGGATGAGCTGTTTGGACACCCAGGGCTGGGGGAGTGCAGAGGCAGAGAAATCGATGTGAATTTTAATGACACATAGAGAGAACAGGGCTGGAGCTTGGTGGATGTGGGGAAGTCAGGGGAGCCTGGTCCTGGGCAGAGGGCAGGGCAAGCCATGAGTGAAGGGTTGACTCTAGGGATATGAATCACCCATATTCTAAGTGCACCATTAGTCCCTTTTCTTCTGATGTTCGTGCCTGGGGTGCATCTCTCCTTTGTAAACTTTCTGATCCAAAGTCTCCTGCCCATATTCCCAAACCTTACCCTTGACCTGCTCCGTCAGAACTGGAGGTAGGGAGCTCAAAATCTACATTTGTACCAGTTCCCTAAATAATTGTTATAATGAAACATTAACTTACTTATAATGAGACATTAAGACATTAACTTGTGTTAACATTAACACAATTCAAGAGGAAGACAGATGGGATAGCATGTCCCCCAAAGAGAACCAAATGCAGAAACTAGTGCTTATGTCTAAATAAATCAGATAAACCATTTTTCATTTATCAAACTGGCAAGGACTAAAACATTTTGTACCACTCAGTGTTGATGATGGAATGAGCTTTTACACACTGCTGGTGGGAATGTGAATCAGTACATTACTAAAGGACAATTTGGCAATTCTTATCAAAGCTTTCACATTTTTCATATCCTTTGACATAGTAATTCCACTTCTAGAAATCTCTCCTAAGGCAGTGGTCTGAACCCTGGCAATTGATCAGAATTGTGAGGCTTTTATGAACTCCATACACATTTCTGGGTTCCACTCCTTGGAGAAGCTGATTCTGTAGATTTAAGTAAGGTCTGGGAATCTGGGTTTTGAAAATGCTGATGTAATTCGGGCTTTTTTTTTTTTAATTTCAAGTAATAAAAAAGTTTTTAAAA